>NW_026692202.1:2552000-3828000 GCF_021218885.2 Marmota monax
GAAATGCCTGCTGCCAAGCCCGCTTGCCTTTGTCCGATTACCCAGGCCCTAGCAGACAGCCACTCACTTGGGCACTGCTGCCCATCACTTATCACAGTTAAATACAGCCATTACGTGCTGGCCGCGGCAACGCTGTTTATCTGGGACAATAACGAGTCCCTGAGGACTGGACTGCTCTCAGGTAGCTGCAGCTATTCTGGGGCAGTCACAGGGTAGTGCCCTGTGGTCAATGAACAGAGCCGCCTGCACCCGCTGATAAACTCTGAGTGTGATGCCAGATAGTGGTCCCCACACTGAGCCCATCCCAGAAGAGCTACTATGGCTTGGCAAGGTTTTGCTGAAAGGTAGTTTCATTTCTCCCCTGTTGACTATGGCTTCATGAAGAGTTTTAAATGGTTTTTACCAGAATGGAAACTTTATTTTTGAAGCAGATGGTATCTCTTTTCTTATGGCTCATTAATTGATTTTCAAAATTCAAAAATAGCCTTCCTTTTGAAGGATTGTGACAGGGAATGACCCAGGGTAAAGAGAGCATGTGGTGGCCACGGTTGGACTTCAACTTAGCTCAGCGCTGGGCTGTGGTCTGAATCCCAGGCACCCTGTGCCTTTTAAAATCAAAAGCTCAAAGTACATTTAAGACCACATATAAGGTCTTAAAAATAAGGTTTTAAATTTTTTTAAATGATTTGCTCCTTTATTTCTCTTACTTTATTCAATAAAAGTCAGAAACATTTAAGACTCATTCCTGGGAAAACCCCATTTTTATTTGGTTTAGAAAGGAAAATTTCATTCTTCTTTGCAGGTTCTATAATTTAAATGGAGAGAGAAGTCTGTTTGTCCCTACAAGTGGTCATTGCTTTTTCTTGCTGAACTCTGCAAGTTTCTGAGGGACAACAAACCTGGGCCCCACTCTTATGCACTCACCTGTTTTATTCTCAGGCTGGGCTCTGATCCTTTTTACCTCAACTCCATTCTGGGAGTTGAAGCCAACCAAATGACCCAGTCTCTGGCCCTTTGCTAAAAGCACTGAGGGATTTGTGACTAACAATATAAGTTTTTAATTTTTACTTTTTACAAACATACTGGAGCAGGTGACTATGTCCATACCCTGCCCGCCACCACACACACAAAGAAGACTTACATGATATAATGTTCTGCAGGAAATTTTGAAAAAAGAGCCCACAGCCTTATGCCCCTGACTTTCAGGACTAAGGACTTCTTCCTATAGTTTGGGAAGCTTCAGGATCTTCAAAGATAGGTATCAATTTTCTTTTGAGCATCTCTTTCTGTCAAATACTGGACTAGGTATTTTTATGTGCTAATTTCACTGGAAAATAAGGTCTCTTTTTATATTCATTTTTCTTATACACTTATTTCACACAAATAATAATGCTCCTGAAGTATTTATTGTGTCCATTTTACAGATGACGCACTTTGCCAGGAAGGTTAAGGAGTTTACTTGCTCAAGGTCACTATGTAGAAAGGGTGATTGCAGGACCCCAAAGTCCAGGCTCCCCCACTCAGGAAGTGCTACCCCCAGTCCATCTCTCCCCTTTTTAATCACGACAGTGGTTGGAGTTCACAATGTCAGAGGTATAAGTGGCCCTACACAATCTAGCTCCCTTGCTTTGCAAACAAGAACTCTGAGCAAAGTTCTTTGATTAGGAAAAAAAAAATGCATTTTCATTCAAGTCCCATTCAATACACAAACTAGCTGATGAGCAAGAGATAGGGTTCTGTGACTCAGCAGGTCCCTGGCCTGCTGCTTTCCTCCTCTCTCCCCCTCTGTGACTGTGACTACAGGAGCTGGTGTCACTGCTTCCCTGTTAGAGATGCTAAGTCCTAGATGAATTAAGTGACTTGTCCAAAGTGTCAGTGAAAAGGTCAGGGTCATATTCCTCCTCTGATTTCTACCACTCAACTCTCTCTCAAGACTGTTTCCTTCCAAATTTCTACTTGGACAAAAACAAAATAGTTTATTATGTTATTATGAAGGTTTAACTTGTTATCTCTCTACTATCTGAACACAGGCATTTTAGGTGACAAAAAAGCAGCTTCACATGGCAAGTAGCTATCTATGGCCTGTGGATCAATAGCAGATTTTAAGATTTTAGATTAGGTTTGGAAAAGCAGTCTTTACTTTATTTATACTTCATAAGCAGCCCATTGAGAGAGAGAGAGAGAGAAAGCTAGCTTCATATTAGCAAAACAAAAGAAAACCTGTAAAAAGTAACAACAAGAATACTGAATTTTCCTCTTAACAGCAAAGGGGATGGAGTGGGGGTGGTTAATAGTTGATTTTCTGCTGACTTTCAGCCCCTCGAGCCCAGATGTGCAGGTGTGTCTATTTCCCCTCTGAAATCAGCTGCCTGATGTGAGGAAGTCATGCAGTGGGTGGCAAAATATGACTCTGGTCCTTGGCACAGGTCGTGTAACTCAAGCGGCTTCGGTCGGATCCTGTGTCCCACTGGAAGGAAAAGCAGATGAGGATTCAGGTTCTAATCCTGGCTGTGCCACTCTGCGACCTTGAGCGATTGCTCTTTTTGTCCCAGCTCGTACTTGAAAAAGTGAAATGAGAGATTTTATGAGAATTTCTGGAATGGTTTCCCTCGCGTCTGCACTTGACAACATGGAAGTGTTTGATTCTTTTCCATTACAATCCAAGGCAAGATGTCCTGGGCTGCACCAGGACAATTCTTAGAATAAGCATCTCCTATGAGCGAGGTAGCTCCCGGGCATTTTAACTTAGGTTATTTATGCTGGAGCTGATGATTCTTTGAAGTAGAGGTTATCATCTTCATTTTTCATACATAAGATATGCCTAGTGCTTTTGCATATGAACTCCAGAGTCAGTCAAATCCCAGTACTGCCATTTACTGGCCACATGACTGGGTAAAAAATCTCTCACTTCTATGTGCCTTGGTCTCTTCTAAAGTGGGTTTAAAAACAGTCTCCCCTGGCATGGTTGTTGGTATGCAGCATTTGGAACATTGCCTATGTGTAGAACATATAGAACATACTTAATGAATATAAGCTCTTAAAATTATTTAATGAAACAATGCAGGCCCAGGGAGCTATAAAAATGTGCCCAAATCCTCCCAGACAGTAAGGGACACAGCCGGCTTTCATTTCCAGGCAGGTCTCACTCCAGCCCTGAGCTCTTCCCCCAGGAGATGAAGCCTTTCCAACAGGACAGTAAGTGCCATACCTAGGGCATCCACGATGAGCCACACCTCACATGTTCCCTTACCCTGTCCCTCACAGCAATCTTGTCATTACTCATGACACATATACTGAGGCTCAGAGAGTTTAAGTCACTTCCTGCCTCACCTAGTAAATGGCTCCACTGGGATTTGAACCCAAGCCAGCTCAACTCCAGGGCAGTTCTTTTCCACTAAACCACACTGCCGACACCCTTCTCTACTAGGAGCCCATTGTCACTGCATGTGGAAGCTTCCAGTCTATAGATCTGGAAATGAGAGAAGAGGACATCTTCAGGAAGTTGCCAAAACCCCTTAAAAGTAGCTGCGGACCCTGGGAGGACCTGTCTCAACTCTGAGAAAATCTCTGTAGATGTATCCTCATAATGAGCCACCTAGGCCCCCCTGGGGCTCATCAGTCCAAGGACTGGGAGCTGGGCATGTCACTGTGGTCACTGCCACATCTATGTGATCCCCATCAGGAACTCTTTTGCTTTAAGAGCTGCCCCCAACCTCTGCTCAATCCTGGACATTTCTTAGTTCCCCCAAACAAGACAAGGTCACAAGGCAACATCCCACACTGCACCCTTGCCCACTGGCCTCCCCTCAGAGCTGCTGGCTGGGCAGAAGGGAGGCAGTTTCCATGACAACCTGCCTCCAGCATCCCCAAGTCGTTGGACTTGGAAATGGTCTTTTGTTGTAAGGTTTCCTTCCACTGTGAGCTGTGAAGTCTTAGGCCCATTCTGGGACAAAGAAGTTATTCCCATTGTCCTGCTACAATGGCTTTACATACTTAAAATTTAGATGTGACAGCTGATACCCCTCTGTGATAACATTCCACAATGATAACCCACCGCTGGTAATTAGCCTGTCATCAGCATGTGATGCATAGCTTCAGTGATGCCAGTCTTTTCTCACTTTCTTTCAGTCCATGAACAGCTGCTAAAGCAATTTCCCACAAACAGATTTCATTCTTTCACTCTTCTGCTCAAGGTCTCAGTGATGTTGCCTGAAGGCATCCAGGACCAATGTCTTCACCTGTAGTCGCCCCACCTTGCTTTCCACCAGCCTCATGCTCCCCACCCTCTGTGGTCAAGTGCTCCGGCTTCAGCCTACTGCTACTGTAAGGTCATCCTAACACAGCCTGCTTTGCTGCACCTGTGTGTCTTTTGACATTCAGCTGCATCCCTCATTCCTGCATTGTGGACCCCCAGCCCATGCCCCTCCTCATGTTGAGAACCCAACTGAACTCATCTGCTTTAAGGAAACACCATCAAGGTTAGCTCCATTAGCTGTCTCTCAACCAAGACTCTTCTCATTCATTTGCTCAACAAATACTTGTGTGCCCATCTGCCTGTCTTTGTGCTAGGCACTTGGTTACAAAGAGTGAACTGGACCCTGCATGAAGCCTACTGTCTGCAGTATCAGGTCAGTTTGCAGGTTCTGGGTGTTGCTTCTAAAAGTGACATTGGTTGTTTTTTATCTCTTAGTTTCTAAATAAGTCAGGGACATGTGCCACATCTCCCCCGTCCTTTTTTCTCCTTTTTAAAAAATTCTTTCTCCTCCCACTCCCCACCCCACGTTTTAATAACAATGATATGAAAAAAGTCAGTGTTAGATACTGTTAGTTAAAACATGGATTATATTTTACCCTCTAGAGAAATTAATGAAGACTCTCTCTGAACCATAAATGAGCAAAAGGAACTACCTCCCTCTGTTTGGATGTTAGGAGTTTATTAAGCTTTATGGATTGTAATATATGAATTAAATACAAATTAAAAACTTATAAAATCCAAATGTAGAACAAAATTTTAAAAGATATTTCTGGGCATAACCCACCCCAACACACACACGCACGCACACACACACACACGCACGCACACACACACGCACATGAGCACACACACACACGCACACACACAAAGCTAAGACAGAGAACAAGGTGATGGGCCAGCTGATCAGTGAGAAGCACTGTCAGAATTGGGACTAGAACCCCGAACCAGCAGCCCTCGTATTCATGTGCAAGTTCATAACGTTTTCCACCAATTTTTTTAAAAATAATTTTTCAGTTAGTATGTGAGATTCATGTTGCTCAAACTTTGAGGAACATGAAAATAGCCATTAAGTCCTATGTTTATGATGTCATCATCATATTAAATGGGACAAATGGAGGGACCTGGATATATTTTTGGTTTGGCAAATTCTAGAACTATTTTTTCAAACATTTGGGATTTGGCTAAAATCAAACCTTATTTTGCCAAGCACTTTGGCCTTAATTTTTAAACCCACATGTATTTTTAAAAGAAATTCAATCTATATGTTTCTGACTCATTTACACTTAACTCATGAAAATGCTGTTTGGGAAGAACTATTAGATATTGAAGAAAGTTTATGAGCCCTTTTAAGCCTTCTTTTCCCCCATTCTTACCAGAAATTTATATTTTGCTAGCCACAAAGTGGTCTGTGATCAGTTTGATTTATAACCTCCAAAGAATAAATAGATTATGTGTTTGAAAAATATTTTTCCCCTCCTCTTTTCTATAAGTGCCCAAATGGGCTACCTACAATGAAGACAAGCTCCCATACCTTACTTTCTAAGATAGCTGAAGGTGTATTCTGAATACATTCTATCTGCCAATAAATTGTCCCTAAGACATCTGGAGGAGAACTATGACACTTAAGTTCATATGGATATGAACTGGATTGAGATCTGACATACTAATGGGCAGTTTACTAATTACTCTTAGAATAAGAAAAAGAAGCAGAGGCCAGGCACCATGGCCCATGCTTGTAATCATAGTGGCTCAGGAGGCTGAAGCAGGAGGATCACAAGTGCAAAGCTAGCCTCAGCAACTTATTGAGGCCCTGACTCAAAATAATAAATAAAAAGGCTGGGGATGTGGCTCAATGGTTAAGTGCCCCTGGGTTCAATTCCTGGTATTAAAAAAAAGGAAATAAAAAGAGTGAAACTCAAAGTGGTTCAAACTAGAAAGAACACTTTACATTTTGTGTACTGGAGAATTTTTTTAATCACAGATAACCAACTCTGTTTATAACTTTTTATACATTTTAAAAATTAGCTGAATCTACTAAAAATGACATTTGAATTAGAACCAGAGAAGCAAGAACGTGCCTGCATGCTACAGTGGCTTCATCCTGCATCCTCTGGAATGATGCTCAGATACCGCTCAATTATAGTATTCTAGTGGGAGAAGGCTTTTGGATAAAGTACTTAAAAATGGCTTATAAATATTTAAAGTATAAGCATCTAACAAATCATAATGACAAAGTTTTACATTTAACCACATGTGCTCCAAATATCTTGAAATTACTCTAAATATGGGTTTAAAATATCAAAAGGGCTTGTTGATGGGATGCAGAACTTCATAGGGAAACTTAAACCTGATCATTCTTGCTCCCACAACACCCAATCTGCACAATTTTTAAAGTGTGCGTGTGTAGATTTCTTTAGAAAAAGATCATGTTACAGTCCGAATTTCCAAAACAAGAGTGGAAGGATGAAATATAGGGTTTCCCCTTCTCTCACCAAATGCAGTTTAGCCACTTTGCTTCTAGATAATTTGTTATTGTAGGTTGGCTCAAATTTAAGACAGTAACATTTTAGAAACACTTGGAGAACTAAGCCAGCTGCAAGGAGGATATCATTACAAATTGAGACACATGTGTTGTATGGGAACACCATTCATTTCCAATACCAAAACTGTGTCTAGGGAAATAAGCCATGCAAATGAGGGAGAGATATACTTTTTAATGACATTTTGGGGGACATTAGGTCAAAGTTTCATCTCAAATGAGTTCATAAAGTGTGTTTTCCCCTTCAGTTCTTTAAATGCTATCAGTCACATTCTTACTTTCTTTTTTACCCAAATAAAACGTAGCTTGGCATCAAAGACAACACGCCATAGGTTCAGACTGGGAGATGAGAAGACAACCAGCCCTGGGGCAGCCAAACATCTGAATGGGAATGTGACAAACACAGGCCTGTCCCCTCAGCTTTGTGGAAAGGCAGTTCTGCCCCTGGGGGTCCCTGCTCCCTATTCAGGGTTGTGTAGAGGGCAACATGGTGCCCAGGCACAAGCATCTTTTGGCTTTGGGTGGTAACTCAGTCCTAGAAGTGGCAGAGTTAAGAGATCTCAGGGACATCTTGTCTGGTTTGCAATTTAAGAATAATTAGGAGTACACTCAGGAACTAGTTTAAAGCACTAGAGTCCAATCCCAAGTTGTACCATTTATTGTTGTCGTCATCATTTACTTCTGCTCCATTTTCACTAGAACCTCTTAAATGATAAACAACAAATACACAAAACAAATTTGCACGTGCTTCCCTCCCTGTTGTTGATGGCCATGTGTTCTCAATCCTGATCCTACCCTACTTTCCTCCCAAGCCCATTGCTGTGGAGCTCCACAAATCTTGAGGAGCACTATGGAGAATGTACAACTGGCATCTGAGATGTCATTTACTCCTTTTCCTTGAGAATGGGATGCTATTAAATGCCACCAGTGCTGTTTATCTCCTAAAGCTAGTTTCTTTGAACAAATTCCCTTTATGCCTTTTGAAGGCATTAAAAAAAAAAAAGAGTCTACATACGCAGAATGCATTACCTTGACATCCACCCACATATAAAGTGTTTTGCACTTAAAATGGCAACTGAAGGATACAGAAGAATTTCTGTGTGGAACACAGTGAAGGAAAATTGAATGCCCCCACCCTGTCCCTTTGGCATGGTCTCGTTGACAGGAAAGTCTGGAAAAGGCAGGGTGACCGGGTAGAGGTAAGTGTTCCACCGCATGAGGTAAGTGTTCCATGCTGTCTTGTGCTCTGTTCCTCAGACATTGCTGCCCCTCTGAAATGCTTGTCTGCACGAAGGTAGGTGTAAATGATTGGACCATGATGCACAGGCAGCCACTCAGTGCGACAAGGGAGTGATTCATGGAACCCAATCCTGGAGAGTATTTCAGCTCAAGTTTGGCATAGAATCTAAGCACATCCAGTCAATTCTAATTTCCTTTCTCAGGTGAGAAAGTATACTAGAGAGCTGGAGGAATAGGGAGCACTCCTAGATATCTGTCCACAATGTCCCTGCGTTTATTGACCTGCCTTTTTTTTTTTTCCCTGACTCCAGCCATCCTGCTCTCTGGGCCTCAGTGGCAGGGTAGATGGGTTTCCCACAGAATAATGGCATCTCCCAATACTATATAAATTTTGAAAGTCCAAGTGCCAGGGAAGTACCTAGTTTATTTCTTTTCTTGCTTCCCTTTACTTCTTTTTCCATTTGCCAGGTATGGTAAGTTGGAACTTTTGCATTGTGTCAATAAGGCAATCTTTTCAAGGCAAATACTACATTTTTGTAGCTGCAACTGTGGTTTTGCAACATTAGGCCCATAGCAAAAATTGCCAAAAGTTTAAATGCTAATTTTTAAAGAAACCTTACAATTAATTCAACTTTCTCAAATTATGAAAAAATTTCGAAATTATGAAAAACTTTCTCAAGAAATGAAAAAGTCCAACTCAGATATTTCTAAATCTATGGACCTCTTCTCCCAAGAGAATGCCTCTATGATAGGCACATTAAACTGTCCACAAAATTTCAGGGGGCGCCGCTAAAGGCCATTCAGATGGACTAGTCCATGGAGCCATGAGACCAGCATTGGGGAGCTGCCACATGGACTGGAAGGTGTGAAGATCACATCCAGGACTAGTGCTGCACTTGCACTGCCCTGTGTGGGTCCATTGTCTGCATTAAGCACTTTTCTAGCCTAATCCTAGTTCTAGGCCTTCTGAAGATGGAAGGTTTTGACTATTTCTGAAAATAATAATAACATGGTCGCATATTATCTCAAATTCCATCATAATCTGATTGACACGATTTCTAAAAGTCAAATTCTTGCACATTAAAATCCTCCCTTTCAAGCCGTTTGTCATGAGGGTTAACATGGATCCAGCAGCTCATTAAATGGGACATGTTTATGGCCCATCTTGACATTGTTCATCCTTAAAGCTTTCCTTTGCAAGTCTGGAATGATCACAGCAAGGACACTCTCAGGTCTTTGACAAGGACGCCCACTAACAGGTGGACATGACACCAACCTGACCTGGTGGCTTCTCATTGACTCTTCGAAGTACCTCTACTAAAACTATAAGGCCAACTGCATTCTGACAGACAAGGCTAACCTTTAACTCAAGGACTGTCACCAATGAGAATTTCAACCATTTTATATACTGGAAACCTAAACAGCTCAAGTTTGGCATAGAATCTGAGCACATCCAGTCAATTCTAATTTCCTCTTGTCTCTTTCAGTTTTCCTTCCTTCCTCTGCTTTAAAAGTGGGCTACCATAGTATTGTTTCAAATAATAATACTATTATTGTCATATTATATACAATAATAATACTTTTTTCTTCAACTTCAGTCCGAGAGACCAAACTGGTAAAAAATTACTTGCTACCTCCTCCTTTTTGACTTTCCTAATGAGATGAACCCCTCACCTTACAATAATTGGTTCTGGGATTGAGGCTGCATGACCAAATTAAGAAGTCAACATTACAGGTCCCCCCTTCCAGCTCCCTCAGAGAAAATGCAGAGCTGAATCTTACTGGTGATCCCAGATCATAGAGTCAAGACCAGAGAAAAGAGTTTCATATTTTCTTTCTATATGTTTCTATGGTTCAAGAAACAAACAAATTTGGGAACCACAAAGGTGGGAAGTTGTATGGACCTGTTATTCCTGGAGAATGGAAGAGCGGGGGTGAAAGGGTTATTCCTGGAACACATTTTTTCCATTGATTATTTTACTTAAAGAGAATACTTCATTTCCCTGGAAAACTGAGGAGGGGGAGCATTTTCTTTTGAATATATTCAAACATTTGCAAATGGTTACTCTGAACTCCCCAATGTACCATAAACAAGTGTAAACTATAGAAATTCAGAAAAATGTACAAATACAAACAGCTATCCCCCAAGCTCCCAGGCAAAGACAAAGAAGGGAGTATTCCATTTATAAATGGAATTCTTTGTGGATAGAATAGTTTGAGAAATGTTTATACATTGTTTTCCTTATTATTTGTGGGGTTGTTTTTTTTTTCCCTAGCTACAGAAGCTGCAGAACTGGTATTTAGAGTCTTAAAAGTTGAAGATTAAAGGGAGTTTACAACCTTTTACAATCTTCAACTAAACAATTAGTTCTGCCTCTGGAGAAAAATCATTTGAAATCATTTGTAGTTGTATCAACAAATAAAAAAACATAAAGTCAGGTACAGAATAACTTGGAAATGGGAGGGGAGGGCTATAATTTGCAAGGAACTAACAAATATGATGGTTTCATCAAAGACCACTGTAGCTGGGTTGATTTTCAGATACAGTCTGCTTTGGATCTATTTTAAATGTTTTCTTTTTTTAAATCATAATACAGTATGAGACAGGTGGACATAACAAGAAGAATGGAGAACACTGACAGGAGCTGCTGACAGACTCTCCTGTGAGAAATCATAATGAATCACCGACGGGCACAGGGGACATTGCTCACAGGCACCTCTCTCACCTACCGCATCTCAGACTGCATTCTGCTTTGGGTTTCTTAATGCTTTCGCTTTGGTTTTAACTTGTCATCAAAGAGTGCCCCATCAGGGCACAAAAGCTACCCAGTTCTTTATTTAATGGATGCATTTCAATTCCCACAACCGTATGAATGGGCTGAGTTTCTGAAGGTATAGAAGAAAAACAGCATCGCCTTGCGTGTGCACAGAAAAGCAGGAAGGGCCAGAGGGTATGAGTGAATTATGGCAGGCTGAGGCTGCACTGTGAGGTGACGTGGAACTACTAAGGGCAAGAGGAGGTGTGATTGAGTGGAGGGAAGATGGTTCTTCCCCCCTCTTAAATCACTTGCCTTGCCACCTCTCAGTAGCCAACAAAGCCTGAGTATTTCTGACATTAGAGAAAAACTGTAATTTCTTGGGGGATCCATTACAAAAAGAACTCTAATCTCAAGAGGTATTGTCTGAAATTGGCTGAAACCGGGTTAATATTTTTAGTAATGATCCTGGTCCACATGTAAGACCCTCACTTGATTCTTTATTCAGAAACATAGATCATCCAAATAGCCATCATATATTTTATGCTTTTATGAACTTTTGGTCCCATGCTACATATAGGCTTGTGTCACTATTCTTGACCAGGTCACTTCTCAACTCACTAATGGAAGTAAATTCTTTCACTCTCCCAATCTTTCTTTAATGCTATTTGAGTGATATTAGAATGTATTTAAATGGTAATTCCCAAGGCTTTCTGACTTACTGAAGGTGGTCACTTATTTGTCACATACCTTCCCATTACTCAAAGCTTTGTCAAGCAGATGAAATTACTTTTCTGAACAAATCAGGGGCATTTTCAACTGAGTTATCTGTGAGGAGGCTGAGGCCTTCTGTCTTCAGACAACAGAACTCACAGATGTAAAATCAAGAAGGAATGAATAACTCGTTTATAGTAGTCTACTTATACTGGCAAAGCCATCCGTGGAAAAGGAACCCTCAAACCATGGTGGCTGAGAATCCCTTCTTACAGCATCCAACAAGTCCCTTGCTCTAGTTCTGTGCTTCCTAAGCAAACCTCTGGCTATGTGAGGTGCCCATGTAGATACACCAACCTAGAGACAATGGGATGGGCACACCACACCAAGGGTTACACTCCATGGTTTTATGTCCCACCAGGTTTGTTGTTGGAGCTGGAAAAATAAGAACTAAATATTATCTGAGCAATTGAGGAAATTGGTAAATAGAGGTTTGGTAGTGTTTTTTTAGAAACTCCCTCAGAACAACTGAGATGGACAAAAAATTTCAGTAAGTAGAGTAAGGAAGGAACCTATTAGCCTATTCTCCTACAGTGGGGTAAAGAAAATGTAGCTCTGGAGTCAGAGAGCCTGCACTTGAATCTCATCTCTGCTTTACTAACATGACAATCATCGTTGATAAGTTCCATAACCTACCCCTCTCCCCCAGTTTATTCTTCAGGAGAATGAATGTGATTGTCTTAATCACATATCCAAATATATACTACTGAGAAGCACTTCAAACACACAAATGGGAGTGATTCTTCTTCCTGTCTCTCCTACGCCAGGCCTCCTGGATTTCCATCCCCACCAGGTAAATGCCTTGGGAGCAGGCACAGCATCATCTTCACCTTTGTATCCTCCCCGGCCCTGGAAGGATCAGTGCACGAGTGAAGTGCTCAATAAATGTTTTATGTCTCTTCTCTTTTCCATAGGCAGTTGATAAACTCAACAGCATTTTGGCTTGTTTGCTGCCCACTTGCTCAGGCAACAACCTGAACTGAATACAAGTTCCCCCGCTTACCAGCTGATTTGGGCAAGATTTCTAAGCTGCATCTTCCTCTTTGGTATATGCATCCAATGCCTATTCTACCAGGATTGGTGAGAGGAGCAGACCAGGCCACATCTGGCTATGGTTGTCACACAAGCCCCTCTCTGAAATCTGTGACTCTCTCTTGTTTTAGCAAGGCCTTCCCCTTTTCCCTAACCAAGCTTCCACTGTCTGCAGAAGTGAACAATGCACCAGCTGAGCCACTGAGCCCCAAAGGGGGAGACAGCAAAGCTAGGATTCAGGTTTGCATTGGCGAACGCTGGTTGGTGCCAAACTGAAGGAAGAAAACTGGTAGACAAGAAGTTATGAGCTTCATCACTTTTTCAGGCAAGTGTGGCTTGGTGGCCTGCGCTCAGGTGACATATCTATGTGTATAAGAAGTTTCATTTTTATTTGCATCCTACAGATGGTATCCCATGGTTATCAATAAAATATGATGATTTGGGACATTCTTCCAATGAGGCTACCTGCTGTAGTAGGTCTCCCAGCTCAGGAGTTCCCTGGGCTTTTCACTACTGAAATCTTACGACCAAAATTTAGGGTTCCAAAATAATCTCTCCTTCCTTTCCACATCCTCCTCCTCTCTAGCAGGGTGAATTACAGAAATGAGCCTAATAGTAAAATTAAAATGTAATTGAAACAGTCTTTTTACTCCAGTTCAAGGCTGAACTTTACCCTCAAGTGACCTTGGGCATGACACTTAGACATGCTGTGGCTGTTTTCTCAGCTGTAAATAGGGACTGGTGTTACTAAGCAAGTGCTCAGTGTCATAGTTGTTGGATCCAAACGTAGATAGTACACGACCGACCACACAATGTGTACTGTAAAATACGCAAGGTTTTTAAAAAATCACGATTATTAATACAACTCTCTCGCCTCTGCCTTGTGAAAAGCAAAGCGAGGTGCAGTGGCTCGTGGAGGAGCGCCCAGGTGGACATACAAACCTTTTACTTATTCTGATTTCTAATTCGGAGGCACCTCCTTTTGAGCGGCGGCTCCAGGTCCTCGGGCCCGGCGCTGAGCATGGGCGAGGAGATGATGCACGGCGCCATGGCAGTCTTCTCCGCGGGTTTTGGCACAGGCTGAATCACGCAGCCGGTCTTGGGCAGCATCCGCAGAGCATAGGCGTGGTCCTCGTCTGCGGGGTTATTAAGGTTAGGGTCCGACTTGTCGCCCCCCGCCAGGGCCTCCTCCCCTATCAGCTTTTTGGCCGCCTCCCCGTCCAGGTGGCAGTTGGAAGCACAGTTGTTCTCCTTGACCGACTCCAGCTCGCTCACCGCCGGCTCATCGGGCGACAGCAGCTTCTTGGGCGGCGCGGGCGGCGCGGGCGGCGGCGGCTGCTCGGGCGGCGGCTCCGCGCTCTTGGCGCCCTCGGCTACAGCGCCACGCGTGCCATTCACGATGACGTTACAGGCCGCAGCGGCCTCGGGGCCCGCGGGGGCGCCCGGGCCCGGGTCGCCGGCGGCGGGAGGGCTGCAGTGGCCGTCCCTGCAGCCGCCGCAGGTCCTGCGCTCCGCGGCGCCGGGCTCGCGCTCCGCCTTGACATGCGTGTGCAGCGCGCGGTGGATCACGTTGTGCAGCCGGGCCCGGTGGCCCACGGTCAGGTCGATGACGCCGTCCTGCGGTCCCTGCAGCACGCCCGGGAAGCCGAGCTGGCCGCCGGTAACCGGGGGACTGCCGGAGCGCCGTGTCAGGTCCACCACTTCGCTCCGGTTGTGCTCCGCGGGCGCAGGCGCCAGGCTCAGGGCCTGGCCAGAGCAGCCAGGCGGCGAGTCCGAGGACTTAGACGAGCCCTGCTTGGAGTCCCTGGGAGACAGGGAGTGTCCGCCTGGCTTGCCCCCCGCTGCCGAGGAGTCGCCAGGGGCGCTCGGAATGAAGTTCTCCCCGTTGCTGGAGAATCCATTGGGGGGCTTGGAATCATTGACGTGAGGGATGGGAATAGGGATAGGGATGGGCACAGGCAGGGGCACGATCACCGGGTATGGCACGAGCAGGGTGGGGGGTGGCACCAGCGGGGCGAGAGACGGCAACCCGAAATTCATCATCTGGGGCACCGGCATCGGGCCATTTGGCATCATGCTCACCGGTGGGAAGGGAAGACTCGGCAAGGGGGCTCCGGGGGGAGGTGGGGGCAGCAGGCCAGGGGGGTTCCCAGGCATGGTGGGCGTGCTCGGGGGATGGATGTGGGGCGATAGCATGGGTCTGTGCATGGGGCTGGAAGTGGGGCCGAGGTTCCTGGGGCCTCCAGGCGGGGGCCCAATGCCGGGAAGCATGGGGTTGGACAGTGGGCTGTTGGGGTTGGAGGCATGGTGTGGTGGCCCGCGGATGAAAGGTGGGCGGATCTGCTGCATGATCTGCTGCTCCATGAAGATGGGCAGAGGCACCGGGCCGCGGTTGGTCATCACCATGGGAGGGCTACGAGGAGGGACGCCGAGGGGAGGTCCGATGCTAGCAGGTGGCTGAACAGAGACAGGAGGGATGTTTGGAGTCTCGCTGATGGGGATGGACTTGGGCACTGGCGTGGGGATTTTAGTGACAGAGCAGTTGGCAGTGTCAGATGGAGAGACCGTGGTGGACGCCGATGGGCCAGGGCCCTGGCTTTGGCCAGCTGCAGCCACCGGGGAGGGGGCCTTCCTCCGAGCATCTGTTAGCGGGATATTCCAAGAGTCTGGAGTGAGCAGCTGCACCCCGGTGCCTTCTGCTTTATTTTCCATGGGAGGGTGTAATGTGCTGCACAGCCCAGCTGGAAGATTGGCCTGGGTCTCTTTGTAGAAAATGTCCATTTTGTATTGATTGAGACATTTTGCACTGCAGAACTGAAGCCTTCTTTCCCCGTCCCCAAAATCCAGGTATTCTTTTGTGTGTCTTATGTGCTTACACCAGTCACATACCTACAACACAGTTAAAAAAAAATCAGGTAAGATAAGCAATTTCCTTAGGTAGATGGCATTTCACATTTCATGTAAAGGTTCTTTTAAACTATCATAATTTTTCAAATAGGTTGAAGCATTTCCTTCTAAGAGGTAAAATTCTGGAATGTTGTGAAATGATGCATTTGCTTTATAAATACTAACTTCAGAATAGCAATGATCACAGTCCCTATACTTTTTATAGAAATTATGTAGACCTCTTTAAGCATGTCTCAAAGATGGCTCTGACAAATAGAAGTACATATACCTGCCCAGTATACCTGCCCTCACACTTTCATTTGTCAAACAGGCTCACTGTAAACACAAATCTAAATAGTTTTGGAGGGAAGGATTCTCCAGAAAGCTCGGTGGACATGAAACACATAACTCCTTAAAATTCTCCTCATGTAAAGTCACTTTACACTATTCACTGTGTCCAATAATGCAGTTGGAAAGGGTGTGCTGTGTTAACCAATAACACAAAGCACTGAACATCATTATGTCTGGCTTCCAAGGAAAAACTTGGAATTAGTCATGAAGTCTGTGTGAGGTTTAGCTATTCCCAACCTGTGATGTTGCAGCAAGCTAGAATTATTTTTTGAGCTGTTTGCCCACTCTTTCTCAGTAGTCAGAATTTTTGGTGACATTTCTTGGCAGGCAGTCTTATTTAACAACTTTTCAAACATCAGAGAACATTTTCCAAAAGTTGTTATGGCTTTTTCCCCCTTCAAATACTCCTGGCAAAAGAAAGACATCACCAAATTTATTTTAAAGTTGGGCTGCAGAACTAATTAAAGGCTGAGAGCTTTTCCCAATTGGAAATCACCAGACATCAAAGTTCAAAAAATAGTCATTCTCAGCTTCAGAACCCATTACTTTGGAGAAATTATTGTGATTTCATTAACACATTAATTTTGCAACACCATCAGCTCTCACAGATGGTGAAGACATGATCTACAATTCAAATATGACTCTTGTTTGCACAAATGTCTTTCCTTCATATGGCATTTTAAACAAGAATTAATATGAGTAATCTTGCCATAGCTATAAACAGATAAACAGATGTCAAAATTTTCAATAGTTCTTTCAGTGCCTCACTTTTTTTGACAGACTTTTACAACACACATTCTTTTTTCTTTTTCTTATTTATTTATTTATTTTGTCATTTCCTTAGCACACAAGCCATACAGCACCAGGGAGGAATTGTGAAACAGTGCAATGGTGAGTTTATTGAATTCAAGTTTCTCTCTCATAAAGCACTGGTTCCAATATGGTTCTAAAAGGAAACCTGTTTTTGAAGAGTGTCTGTTCTGATGTGTCTGTGTGTGTGTGTGTGTGTGTGTAACTATTGTAAATGGATGTAATTAAAAGATGATAAATTTTAATAATGATTGGTCACATAAACAATGCAAAAACAACATATGCTGGGCATTTGATTACTCATCTCATTTAACTCTCAGCTTTTCTTGATTGTAAACAGTGGTGGCATGCTGCTATGTGATTGTGGGCGAATACTCGCTTGGCAGATGTGGGTCTGTATGTGCAAATCTACTCTTTTCCTTCTCACTTTTTTTTCCTCCACTATATTTACAGGTAATAAACTTGACAGTGTGAGATTGAATAAAATAAACTTATTGCCACCCATTAGTTTTTTAGTCTGGTCTCATATCAAATTGTCCTTTCAAAACACTTCTTGCAAAAATCTGAGAGTGAGAACACTGCTGAGTGACCTTTAATGATTAGAAAGGCATCTTCTCAATTTAGTTAGGAAAACTGTTACAGAGATTAAAGAGGTTAAGAAATAATAATTTTAATATTTATAGTCTCCTATCTTTCACTACAATGTTTCAGGTTCTCCTCCTGAATTAAGTTTTTTTTTTTCCATTAGTGAGATGCCCAGTTTACAAATACATGCAGAATTGCCTTTGATAAGAGTCCCACAGAATCCATCAGACCCTCAAATTTCTCTTCTAGGTAAAGGTTAAAGTAACTAGAAGTGGAAATACCATACACATAAGTTATTTTTAAAGTCTGATCATTTTAATAGAGTTAACATAAAATGATGTGACATTGCAATCTACCATGAAACAAATTCTCCTGTCTCTTTTTCAATATTAGGCCTCCATAGAAAGCCTACAAGCTTGTAAATTCTATGAATTTACAAGCTTGAAGTGAGATATCAAATATAACTTCTTTAATTGTGGACTAAACAACATTATCAATGAATTAAACTAATCAAAATAATATGCCAGTTTTTCTGGCATGCTTCTTTTGGATCTTATTTTTTAACCAGAAGGGGGAAGAGCTTTCTGAAATCCTTAACTGGTTTTTAAATTGCCAAATTGAAAAAAAAAACATTTTTTTGTTTTACTTCCTGAAGATCCCTGTCTCTTCAAGCTAAGTAAATATTTTCAAGCAGAGTGAATAATAATAATAATAATAATAATAATGATAATCTAAATATAACTTAAATGTTCTCCCTTCATTTCCTTCATTTTAAAGAATTCTTTAATGAATAAGGATTGTTCATAGATTTATTCTAATTATCAAGTGAGAATTCCCCACCATATTTGATCTATTTCCACATAGGAAGAATTACAGATATTACAGTTAAGCAAAAATTCTACTTCATCAAACTTCTCCATTGAAACCAAGGCTTAATGTCAGCGCTTGACTTTCTGCAGCATCTGCAAGTGCTCAGGCCGTAGCATGCCATTTTTGTCCTGTTTTGGGGTAATGTGAGTAGTGTGTGTGTATCATCTTGCCTTATTACATTTCAATTCAGAACACTGACCTAAAAATACAAAAAGCAATCTTTCTGATGAAGAAAAAAATTATTAGAGGGGGAAAAATATTGTCACTTAAGAAATAATGAATCAAGTCTGTCTTACAGGACACATCATTTAAGATGAGGTCAATGAATTTATGGCACAAATGGGTATATCATGTGAGGCAATAACACACGGTACCATCATTCATTCTACATCTAACTAATGACACACTTGTAGTAATTAAAGATTTCATCATAAGAGGCTGAGCTGATTACTTAAGATGTGGTAGCTGGGTGAAAATATATACTGTATCTCCCTCTCTTTAATAAAATAACATTTGCATATCCACAAAATACACTGCCTGTGTCTCATGCACGGAGGTTTTCTGAATTGTGCTGGTGTGGGAGTATTCTTCCCTTCTTTTCCTATTGACCAACTTTACATTTTGTTAATTTTATTTTTTTTTTTTACTTTTTGAGGCCTTCTTTTTTCTTCATTATGCCAATAAGTACCAAAATTCCTTCAGACGTTTTAAAAGATAAAGACAAGAAGTGCAGAGCTCAACTTGCTGGGCTCGGGAATGATTTTCCCCTAATTCCACCCCAGCTTTGTTTCTGTTGGAATCTGGCCTCTTTGGTTCCCCTTCTCTCCCTAACAGGTCCCAGATTGGATGGGGGCTGACGCTGTTTAACGATGCCAATCTGGGGACTGAACAATCAGCAAATGCGATGCCATTGAGCAAGACAGCTGAAATGCTTCGTATCACAAATACATAATGTATCACCAGGAAGACAAAAAGATCACAAAGGAGATAAACAAATGCATGTTCCATTCAACCCCAGAACAGCAGTCCTCAAAAAGATTAAATTTACCTTCCTGGGATGTGTCCAATTCTAAACAACAGAATGAACATTTCCTTTAGTCCATTTAGAGTATTTATATTTTGGTGGCTGACTGCCAGGGTAGTACTTATAAGCTCAGTGGCCTGATGGATTCACTCCTTTCCTGTGAAATAAATGTGTGGCAACCTACACCATTAAACTGCTCAAAAGACACTGCCTCAGCAGAAATAGCACTTGCTCTTGATACCAGAAAACTGAAAGGCAGGACTTCTGGTTCCTATAACTCTTTCCATCTTGTATTTCCTCTGGAAAGAAAGAAAGCTATTCATATTGGCAACTGAGCCTTCATTTTTATATAAACGTCCAAAGTCAAAGCCAAAGTATGCCATGAGGTTACCCACATGGGCACAATATATACATTCTGCTGGGCTTATGAGAAGATTTGGGTAACTGGGGGAGGGGGGGCAGGGTTTCTAATTAACACATTAATCAGCTGTCAGCTGTGGGAGTAAAGTTCATCCTTTAATGGAACCCACCGCTGCCTTCTGAGTGGTAATCTGGCATCAGGCAATATTTAATTAAGAAACCCTTGTGCTGAAACCTTTCTTCTCTGGGCAAAGACATTTGCAGCAATGGAACAGTAAAAAAGATATTAGCATCTGTTTGAATGCCATCAACAATTTAAAAAACAAAACACATCTCTCTGTCCTGCGGACTTTCCGCTATTATAGCACACAGGCAACGTGCAGAAGTTGTAGATCCTTAAGTGAGATTGCATTTTGTCATAGGATGGTGGTTCTCTAGGCCTTGTGTGTTAAATTTGGCATTGAGCTTTTGGTCCAGGCCAGCTCAGAAACTCCTGGGCTCATTCAGGAGTGCTGCAAAGGAGGCTGGAGAACATGGGTGGTGGTGTGCAGGGTTTTGAAGGCTTTGGGGTCTGCCCTACCTACGGGCAGTCACTTCATAGCATGAGTGCAGACTGACCCTCCTGCACACTTGCTCCAAGCCCTACTCTGCGACCCTGATCCCAGCATCTACTGTTCCTTTGGGTCTTGACACTGACTCTAGCAAGGATCTAGACAGGTGTACTTGGGGGACAGAAGCTACAGAAACCACGTGGGATCTGGAATCAGAAAATATAGGCGCGAGTCTGGGCTCCATTAAATAATAGCACTCAACCTTAAGAAAATCTCAGCCTCCGTTTCTCCATCTGCAAATTGGAGCTAATCATGTGCCAGGTATATTGCCAAGCTTGTCACCCAGTCTATCTTTTTAATCCACAGGCTTCCCCACCATGGTTGCTGAAGGTGCATATATTTTTAAGTCCAACTTGTGGGAAGGACGCTTCAATGGCAGTGTGAGGAGGGAAAAGGAGATTGTTTTTCTGTGAGCCCAGGTGTCTTTGATAGAAAATGGGGCATGTTTCTCTCAGGACAAATGCATGCCATGCCTCACAGACACCAGCCCCCACCCTGCTTTCCAGGAGACTCTGTCTCAGGGGTAACAGGGACCTTCTGCAGTGACAAGGAAGCCAGCCAACAGTGTTGTGCACATCCAAGTTGTCCATGGCCCTGAGAACCCTCTATCCGGCTCCTACAGAGCCCTCTTCTTGTCCACAGGCAGACATTCTCCAATGCAGGAAAAGCCTAATAAAGCAGCATGGCTGCCTGGACATTAGGATTAGAACCACTAAAACGAATACTTCCTCTTAGGTTCAACTGCTGTGTGAAAAGTGGGAGCCATAAACTGTGCTATTCATGTTTTATTTAAAAACAGAGCTAATGGACGATCTGCTTAACTCATTACATGGCAGAACTATCTTCCAAAAGAACGCCCAGAAGTCACATTTTCAGATGCCTTTAAGATGGGCAGAACGTACCCTCCAGTGGCAGAAGGTAGGTGTGAGGGAAGAGCCTTTGTGGAGGCAGAAGGGGCCACCAAAAGTGGAGAGGGCAGCCAAGCTCACCATTCCAAGTTTTTATGCAAACTGGAATTGAGAAGGAAGAAGAAAAAAGAATGATCTGGCTACAGACATTCAAGGCCATACCAAAATCAGGAGAGGGATTTTGATAGGAACAGCTAGGTGTCTTTCAAAAAAGCAAATTCATGAAGAAGTTCATTTTCACAATGAACTTACAGGAGGATATTTGCTACATAGTTCTTTATATTGAAGAGTCTTCTTAGGTTTTTGTCTTGTTTTGCTTGTATTTTTTTTCTGTCTCTGTCTCAGTTTCCCTTCTCTCTGTTTTCTTCTGTCTCTCTCTCTCCTTCCCTTCTCTAAAATAGGATTTGGAACTTAAGTAGAGGTTAAAGAGCATCTTTGTTAGAATTAAAAATCTCATTAGGAAACTGCCCTGTAGGAACTCTATACGGTGACTTGAGTCCTACTTATCTTGCAAGTTTTAAGCAGGAATCCAGAAGTCTTGGCTCAGGTCACTGGGACAGATCCTTTTCTTTCTCATATGTCATCAACTCTATAAAGCACAGCAGAGGTGGGCCTGAAATCCAGGATCTCAAGGAGCTTTAACCGATGGCTCATGACTGACCCAACTCTGTGATTCTAAAGCCAAAACAGGAGATGGAATCCTGGCCTGGATTCATTGACCACTGGGCCATCCTGACAGCCAAACCCATGATTCACAAGAAGGTGGCTTCCCTTGGGCTGACACGTCAGGTTGTCTAAGAGCATTTGCCTCTCATCACAAAGCCTCATTGGCGCTGGGTAAACAGCTCTCATGACAACACATCACCCAAAGGAAACTGAAAAACTGTCAAACATCAGAAAATCTGGTCTACCTGGTACCAAATCTCAGCCTCTCTGTCCTGAAAGGTCACAGAAATTGCTAAAGTGAAAGTCAGCCCTGAAAGGAACCTCAGAGGCCTTCTTGTCCTCTGCTCAGTGTTCTGAGCCTCAGGTGCTTGGCTGTAAAAAGAGACCATGGATGGTGACAGCACTTCCAGGGAACATGTAAGGAAGAAAGGATGGCTAAGGATGCCGAAAGGTACCTGTAGAAGCAGAGAGCAGCATCCAGCCCTGTCTCCTGTTGTCATGCTGCTGCCCCGGCTTCAATTTCCTCGCCTTTTTATCAACTCCAGATATTATACCCACCACCTGCCCTGAAAACCTGGCCATCGCAGAATCCACCTGACTCATTCCAATGAACCTTGATCCAGGGTCCACTCTGTGTCAGGCACTGTGCTAACTGGGGATAAGAACTGAGTAAGATTCAGCCCGCTGCCCTCAGACAGCCAAGAGTCTACTGCAGGAGACGGGAGGCGTGAGGTTTTGTCTTATCTTTATTCAGCCATCTTTGCTTCAAACTGAAACTTAAAAGAAAACCAAGCTTCTATTTATAAGACTTTTATTTACTCAAAAGAAATCCCTGAGCTGTGCTCAAGAAGGCACTGGGCTGTGGAACAGTACAGAAAAGGACTCGGCACCTGCCCGCACAAGTTCAAGTCCTGTCATTAATGTCAGCCGAGGAAACTACTAGCACATTCCTTCTCCCCTAGCAACACTCTACCCACCCCTCCCCCATCAACAGATTTGTTCTAAAGGTCAAAACTTAAACTAAGTTGAAGGTTTTTTTAAACTAAAAATCATCCTTAATATTTTACTCTCCCAATGGTGAATTCCCCCCACCTCCTTTTCTTTTTTCTTTTTTGTGGTACCAAGGATTGAATCCATGGCCTCCCACATGCTAGCCAAGTGCTCTGCCACTGAGCTGCCTCCCCAGCCCTCTACCTTTTATTCTGAGATAGGGTCTCACTAAGAGGCTGGCTTCAAACTTTCAATCCTTCAGATCCAGCCTCTGGAGTAGCTGTAATTACAAACATGCACCATGGATTCTGCTTGACATGACTGTAGCCATCTAGAGTCGAAATGCCCAGCTTCCCTTTGTTCTTCTAACTCAATACTGTGACTCCTCTTTCCTCAAATGTACATCTAAGTCATTTTTCAGATGTACGTTTATCTTGTTTACATTAACTCTCGTGTTTTCCAAATGCATATTTTAGTCTCCTTTCAAATACATCTTTGATCTTGTTTATTTTTCTCTCTCTGTTTTCTAAGGGTTTGGATATTTGAATCTTCATCGCTTGTGATTACAGGAGATCCCTGATTGCCTGGAAAAGTGGCAGTGAGGGAGTTTGGGTTGTACTTATGTATAAGGGAGACCCAGCAAGCTAATGTGTTAAAAAGTGAAGTGGGGACTGGGGTGTAGTTCAGTGGTAGAGCCCATGCTTAGCAAGCATGAAACCTGGGTCCAATTCCCAGTGCTGTAAAATGAAATGAAAGAGAAAACATGAGGCTTCTATCTGTGGGTCACTCACCTAATTTCTTCCTGCATGCAGACTTTTTAAGAAAATAGCAGAAATACTATTTCAAAGTATGTGGTTTTAGCTTCATGATATAATCAATCATACATCAATAGTAGGCTGCTATTATTATCAGTGACATCAAAGCAGCCTTTTCTTCTAGGGATTTTATGTGAATCTGCCACCCAGCCTCCTCACTGCTGGGTGGTACCACTGTTGCAGGACCAGGGTTGCATGTGTGCAGGTGACCAGGGTCAAGAACACTGCAGGACAGAATTAATGGCCCCTCTGGCAATCCTGCTTTGTGTTCACTACCTCAGCCACTCTCTGGATGCTTCTTGAAGGCCTGGGACTGCTCCTGATGATGTCTCACTCACCAACTACCCAGACTGGATGGGATCTGCGGGCATCTGGCTAATGGCTTACCTTGCATGGCCTCAGTCCTCTTTTAAGAGTCTCTTGCACATCTCTCTGAACAGAGGGCCACAGACTGAACCTGCCTGTGGATGATTTGGATTGCCCCACTTCAGCTCCTGGGGTTCATTTCTCCCCAAATCTTTCTAGGATATTACATTGAAAGTCATGGCTTTTATTACAGTGCCTATTGCAGGCCCCAATTTGATACAGTACTAATAAATTATACTAGTAATAATAACTAACTTTACTTAAGTACTAGTAACTATACGGAACATGCTACCTGGTTTAATCCACATGTACCCTATCATACAAAGAAGCAGGTTTTAGATAGGTTAAATAACTTGCCCAAGATTACTTCACACAGGTAACAGATGGCCAATCCAGATTCTAATGAAGGTCTGTCTGGTTTCAAAGTCCAACATATTGGCCAACTAGTAGTCCAGATATTTCAAGTGTTGGTTTTTTAGATTTTGAGGTTTTGATTTTTGCATTTTCCTTCAAAACTAAAGGATCCAGATAATTGACTGACATTTGCTAATGATGTTCTTTCTTGAAATTCCAGAATCACAGACACTTAAAACCCTCAGGAATTTCACAGGTGGAGTTCAACCCATCTCCCACAGCAAGCTTGGGTTTCCTTTCACACAGAGGTGGTCTTCTGGGCACCCACACTTCCTGTGACAGAGACATTCATCTAGACCCACCCGCACAGCCAAAGAGTGGTTCACAACACAGGGAGCTCCCTCCTTTGCAATGGTTTTGTGGTAGCAGAATAATCACAGAGCCCTGTGCCGCAGGAGGCAGCCTGTTTGGTGGGACACTACTGATTGTTAGAAAGTTCAGCCACTTTACATCCCTGTTACTTCTACCTACTGATGATTGTGCAGTTCTACAGCGTCTCCCAGCATAGACAACCCCCTTTCCAAATCTCAACCTTTCAAATATTTAAAAAGGAGCCATTGCATTTCCTCCAGATTATCTTTTAAACATTCCTGGGTTCTGCACCAGTCTCCATGAGTTGACTTCCCAGAGTCCTTCTATCCTATCTGTCTTCCTATGGATGTGACAATGAGAGAGTCATTTACCCAGGCAAAAAATTCATCTAAATAATGCCCCTTTAAAGAGTGAGGCCCAGAAGGAAATACAGCATCACGACCAGTACAGGGGCCAGAAGAATTCTCCCCTCCCTAACATAGAACATCATACCTCTGCTAACGCCACTCAAGAATGAATATGTTTTTTAGCAATTATATCTTGTTGTTAGGTTGTTGCTATTTTTAAAAAATGACCATTTTTGAGTATTGTTATAGACCAAACCTGAAGCTTTCGTTTAAGCGAGTCCCTTAATTTGAACAAACTTGCAAAGGAGCTCCCCTTTGCCCGTTTTACTTAAGAAAACAAAGATCAAAGAGATGATGTAGTTTCCCTCCGTTCTCACAGCCTATCAAGAGTGGAGCCAGATTTCACATCTGGAACTTCCAACCCTTCTCTTTTCACCCTGCTCTGTTGTTTGCTTCACTCTTGAGTTTCTGCTCACCCAAGACCTTTTTGTCTGAAGGTCTCCTCCACTATTTGCTTAATGACATATTCAAGAGCTCAAGCCTTCTAGACTAGAGTTTCAAAAATGGGACCCCTCTCCCAGTGTTGAAAAATTGGCTCAACATCTGTTGATTTCTAACTTTTTGAAGCCTCTCCCATTCATCGTGATAGAGCAAAGATTATTCAAAAGTAGATAATGAAATTCCCTGCAGATTTCCTTATGCAGGTTGAAGTTCGAAACTTCAATAGCATAGCAGGTGCTCTCTGCCTGTCTCTCTCCTCCTAACTTAAATTCATGGCCCTCTTGATGGCACTTGTCCTACCTTTTCAGTATAAAGAACATTCCCTTTATAAAGACAGTGAAAACCAAATAAAAATTGCCCAGGCCCGCCCTCTCCCTGGCCCTTTAAATACTACTCCCTGGGCTATGGTTATAGCTCAGTGGTAAGAGCTCTTGCCTGGCACATGTGAGGCACTGGGTTCCATCCTGAACACCACAAAAAATTAAAAAATAAAATCAAGGTATTGTGTCTCTCTACAATTAAAAATATTAATAACAAATAAATAAATAAATGATAGATATTACTCCATTTGCTCCAAATCCTGATCTATCCACTTCTACTTCCTCTTCTCCAAGGGTCCAAACCTTTTGCACTCTCACCTCTCCAGTACAACAGTTATTTTCAAAATCTCCCACTCCCCTTTTACCATCAGCATCCCACTCCCCTCCAAAAAAACTACAGAGCCTTTGGTTGTGGACCAAATTCACCTTTCTGTGGAAACATTTTTTTTTTCAAATCTGCCTTTCTAATTTCTAGAAGTTAGAATTGGCTGATCATAATCAGCACTCTCTCTCTCCCTCTGCCATCGAATATTCTAAAAGGAGTTGTCAGCTCCTCTCTCCATCCACATGCCAGGCATCTCTACCCTCTATTAAGAATGGTCCAATTCCAGGCTGGGGTTGTGGCTCAGTGGTAGAGCGCTTGCCTGGCACATGTGAGACACAGGGTTCAATCCTCAGCACCACATAAAAATAAATAAAAATAAAACAAAAATATTTTTTTTAAAAAAAGAATGGTCTAATTCCACCATCCGTCCCACCATTTGCGTATAAGAGTTAAAATGCATTCTGCTGTCATGTATAACTAATTGGAACAAACAAACAAACAAAAGAATGGTGGTCCAAGTAGGACCTTCTCAGAACTACCCACAAGGCAGCAGAATAATCACAGAGCCCTGTGCAGCAGGAGGCGGCCTGTTTGTGGTGGGACAATACTGATCATAACTGCTCCGTTTCAAAGAGAATGATATTCTTAGCAGATATCTTACTCAATTGTCCTGTATCTTGTTTATTTGCTAATTCACCTATTTTTTAATGTCTGCTCCAGATTTTGTACTAAATGCTCCAATACTACTCTTTGGTGTTTCCTTTTAAAATCCTAAAATTCCTGTCTTATAATCCTCTTTAAGTGTGTGGATTGCCACACGAGGATATATTTTCCTGAATTTTACCACCTACTAGGTATGCGATTGAAGTATGTCATCGTATGTTTTAGTTCTGTTAGCTACAGTTGAGGCACAAGCCCTGTGCAATCGTAGGGGGATCCCTGAGATGGCTTTTATCTTTTTGTGCCCACAATCGAGGGTAACTTCATCCTTCTCAATCTCTGCACTGACAGAGACACGGGAAGCCATCCATTTGTTCCTGCTCATGGCTCAGTTTCCTTGAGAAGAACCATTCCCTTCTCCATTATCCCACTCGTCCGGTGTCACCCCTGCTGCCTTTGTTGTGTGCAGTTTTACAGGCTTCTTGGGATAGTTTTTGTCTCTCCTCAACCTTATCACTTTAGGTTTTCTTGGTGGGAACCTTAAATCTTCAAATGCATTCTTTCCTGTTTTCGGCACCACCTCACTGCCTTTACTCTTCCCTTGGGTTGGGTGCGGTGCCACATGCCTGTAATCTCTACAACTTGGGAGGCTAAGGCAGGAGGATCGCAAGTTCAAGGCAAGCCTCAACAAATTAGCAAGGCCTTAGCAACTTAGCAAGATCCTGTCTCGAAATAAAAAAAGGGCTGGAGATGTGGCTCAGTGATTTAGTGCCTCTGGGTTCAATCCCTGGTATCAAAAATGAAAAAAAGAAAAAAAAAAAAACAACTTTTACTTGGGAAGCAGTATGGCTTGGTGAAGAAAGTGGAAAAGGGGCCAGGAATCAGAAAAGCCAAGTCCTACCCACCCCACAACTTTGGGTGCTGCTTCTGTGCCCTTGGACTCCCTTCAAGATCTACTGGGAGCATCAAAACAAATAGTGCAAATGGAAGCACTCTTAGAAAAGCTAAGTGTCATATACATATAGATATTTTTATTTTCTTATTATAAATGTACAGCAATCACATTTCACAGTTTTTTTTTAAAGCAAGACCAAAAGCTTTGCCTGCAATTGACTCTTATTGACTTATTATTCTTTACTCATTATTCTTCTGTTAAATCTGTTACTAAAAAAACAAAGGGAACATCCACTAGTGTGAATTTTCCTATGATGTGCACTTCAAAGTAAAAATGTATATATATATATATATATATATATATATATATATATATATTACAAAAATACGATCCAGACACCCCAATCAGCAAACACTTCACACCCCCACGGTCTCCCCCACCCCCGTTCTTCACTGTGTTTCCAGTGGCTTGTGCAGTGTGTGACAGCAGTGTAATTGCAGTAATGAGGAGGTTTCCGGGCCAGCCTGTGGTCCTCAGTTCACTGTGGATGTTTTAGCCCTAGGCTCAGCTTCAGGCCAGCACCAGTCACCAGGGCCAGAGTCACCAATGGAATCCCTTATGCTCTTGACTGTGACATTTGCAGCATCTGGTGCACTGTTCTACAAATTCAAAATGCCCAGTGTACCAGACTTACAAACTCGGGGAGAAGGACTAATTTGGGTTGTCCCTAGTCCTGTCCTTTTGAGCTAATTAAAACCTGAGCATTAGCACCTGCTTCATGATCTGAGAGGCCTGCGCAGGACAGCCTCAGATTTCTATGGATCTGCCTGTCTGTTTCTTTGTCTCAGAAAAGCGTCTTGGCTGCTTGTAGACTGTTGGTTTGCCTAGTTCTGATCCATCTTTGTTTTGTGGACTTAGCCATCCTGCTGTGCTAACTAGCTGGTTGAAAGCCACACTCCACAAAAGCTTGACTCTCCACTGAGCCTCCTTCCTCTCCAATTCCATCCTCATCATCGAATCCTGGGTTAGCCTGACCTAATCTCCTCATCCAGACTGAATGCCTGAATTTCTGACTGATGTGAAGCAAGACAACCTAGGATACAGATACATGTCTACATATTTAAATACATTTCTCTCTCTCTCTCTCTCACACACACACACCCTTTCTAATGACTTCAAATAGCTCAATAGACACTATCACCATACCACTCACCAGCAATCTATAAAAAGACAAGTAGCCAGATAACCTATCTTATTGTAGGGATGAGTAAATTATAAATAGCAACAATATTTGCCAGTATTTGGGTAAATGCCTTCATCTCAACCCCTGTGTAATGAACTCCATCATTCTCTGGCCTCCTCTGAAGAAGGAGATGAAATGCAGAATACTTTGATTTGATCCATTGTACAACTAGATTCTCAGCTCCTGAATTAAAAGGGAAAAGAGTATGGCAGGACCACCTAATCTAAATGGGGTGAGAAACAAAAGAAAGAAGGGTTTGGGGGTAATCTTAAAATATGAGGCGGAGCCTTCCTTTTAGTCCTTCTTATTTTAGAGTGAAATAAGCCAGGTGCAATGGCACAGGCCTACAATCCCTGCAGCTTGGGAGGCTGAGGCAGGAGGATCCCATGTTCAAAGCCAGCCTCAGCAAGGCCCTAAGCAACTCAGTGAGACCCTGTTTCTAAATAAAATATAAAAAAGGGCTGAAGATGTGTCTCAGTGTCCCTGAGTTCAATCCCCAATACCAAAACAATAAAAAATAAAAATAAGTGAAATCAAAGGCAATCCTGGATATAGCCCACCATGTCAGGGCACACCTCTGAGACAGACTGGTGTGTGCATTAGTGGGAGCAGCAGGAAGGGCAAGAAAGAGGAGGAGTAGAAGAATCACATACTAACTACCTTTGCTTCAACACAGAACCCATCAGATGCTGAGTGCTTGGTGGCTGTGACCCCCACAGCGCCTCCCTGGCCACAGCCAACTGGACCAAAGGCACTGCCCAAGAGGGACAGAGCAACTCAACAGTTTTATTTTCTTCTTTGGGAAGTTTGAAATCAAAGTAACACCAAGAGACTAAGTAGGGGCAGGGATAGTGGCCATGGACATAAGGCTGGAGAACCACAGGGGAAAGGCAGTCATCAGAAACCACAGGCCAACAGAGGTGATGGGTTAGGGAGCTGAGAGTGTCCAGAGCAGAAGCTTGTGCTATAGGGAGAGGCAATGTTGTCTGCTCCTGGGAAACAATCAGACAATCCAGTTGCTCAGTTATTACCATCTTCTCTGCCAGAACAATGGCCCGGGCTCCACGGGGATGAGTGGCAATGGCTCTACCTATCTTTCAGATTTCCTTGAGCTTCTGTATAGGAAGACTCCATGATTTTAGGGAGACCAAGAGTCCAACCCAGCCTGACATGCTTTCCTCTAATTTAATCCTTGCTACAACCATGCCAGGTATTACTTTCTGCTAAAAGGTGAAGAAAATCAGTGACTTCAAAGCCCTTGAACGATCCTGTAATTCTTCCTCCCTGTGGGAAAGAAGCTCCTGGTAATATATTATCCTGTGCCCTGCTGAGGGTGTGGGGTATCCAGGACAGCTTCCACCAGCGACTGGGGTAGGCCAACTCATCTTCAAGAGTTGGGAGGTCAAATCATCTGGCAGGTTCAGATGCAGAAAGTTGGCACCAGGACAGACCTCTTAGGATGCCAGCTCTATTTCTGAGGGCCTCCATGGCAGGGAAACGTGAATGTTCCATCAGGCCCTGGCCTGTGGTAAATCCTCTGCACCTGCTCTATCTTCAATGTCATCCCCACCTCAACCCTCTACTGCCTAAAGTGTACGCTGAGAAACAGATCCACCAATGTTCTACCCAGAAAGGATTCCATGGTCAAGTATGCTTGGGAAATATCGTATACCCTACGCCTCTCTGGAGATTCTCAGGGCACACTATATGCTTAAGCCTCTGAGACACTCTGCAGAAAGAAAAAAACAAAAACAAAACAAAACATGTTCAACTTTATCAATCCAGAGTTCACCCAACTTTTCAAAACTTGAACTCTTTTGTTTAGTAAGATCCTGAAGAAAAACATTTGGGAAAAAAATGTTCCTTTCATGAGGTGGATGCATGGAAGACAGGGCCAGGAAACCTAGGCCTTCCCATTTTTCCTTTGAGCAAAGCTTTCTTTTGTAGTTCTGGGTCTTTACACTCCAGAGAATCATCCTGTACATGATAAGGGCTCAGCAGTAACTGAACTGTAAGAGAAGGTGAAGGTGATCCCCACAGTTGGTCTTTCTGCAAGTTAGCAGGCTCTGTCCTACCAGGAATCAAGGTTACTCAGCCCCTAGTGGCACTTTGCTCAGCCCCAGAGCTCCCCCCTCACTTTTGCTTGCTTTCCGTGCTCGAGAGGCTGGGGCCCTATTACATTTCACCCTGTGGTTTCAGCTTCTGCAGCCACTACAAACTCAATTTCTGTCCTCTCAGTTCTAGTTACCCCACGTAGCCGACAGGCCCGACAGGATGTCATGAATACTGTTACCTATGATGTGACCTTCCAAACCCTGAGGCTCCACCCCAAGAGCATTTTAGGTCACGCCGTTTTTCTGCATGACAGATGAATTTACAAGGGTTTCGGGAGAAAGTAGTCGAGCAGGCTCTTCCTGTGCTCTTGAAGCACCACCAACATCCAGCACAGATGGCATATTGGTATTTTCATATTTATACACAAAAGACCATGCCTCTCTGTCACAATGAATAAAAGCATAAAATTAAGAAATACTACCTCAGTTGGGCTTGCTGGCACACTGATTATGAAATAAATTTGATAGGTCTAGGAGAGTTTGTTCTACTCTAATTTATACTGATCATTTTATCTCCTCCTTTGACCATTCCCTGCCTCAGGTCTCTAGACAAATTTAAGAGTGAGTGGCACATGTTCTAATGGGCCAGAAGAACTATGGTCACAAGAGGAAAAAGGGTGACTAGTTATCTCTGGAAGAAGAAAGCTTTTCTAATCAGACACCTGCATCCTGTAACATGCCCTTCATGGCCCTACAGATCAAAGGAGGCATGAATGCTCTTAATCCTGTGATTTCTAGAAGGTCACATCACTTGCCCATGCCCTACCAGTTGGAAGTAACTCAAGTTCCAAGTCTTGTTAACATTGTGCAGTTATTTACCGATCCATATGATTAAAAAAGGGTTGCCATAATTATCTAATGAAAAAGCATAAAACTTCCTAAACTGCCCAGATCTGTGTTACTGGAAACTTTAAGAGACCATGGCTTTGCCTGATGATGGTCAAAATGAGCTGTGGAGTAAGCAGCTCGCCTGCTAATTGAGCTTTTTGCTGAGCACCAGTGAGATGTGAGAGATGAGTTTGGACTGGAATTCCATTATGGGTTTTTAATAATTAAACGTTACATGTTTGGAACCTCATTCTTCTGTATTACTTTTTAAATATTAATCTATTTACATCAGCTGGACTTCCCGCAGCTTGACACGCAGTAAATGGGAGTCACACTGAGACAGACAACTGTGTTCTTAGCTTAAGACATCTTTGATGTGTGTTCACAGTAAATGCGACACTAACCCTCCGTTCAACCGGATCCTGTACAATAATTACTCCACCGTTGAGAAGGTAGCTTGTCCTATTTTTTTTTAAACACAGTCACACACTCCCCAACATTACATTGACTTTTTAAATGATCAAGAATCCAAATTAATCTTATTTGGGGGGTTTTATAATGCCCTTTAAGATTATGGAGGCACCCTGCCCTGCTCAGATCCAGGGTTATCAGATGGATGAGGAAGGTATGCAAGGGTTTCCTTGGATATTACCCCACACTGAGATGAGACTGCAGCATAAAAATTCAAAAAAATGAGAACACACATAAAATCCTCATTAAGGGATAACCCCATTCCACAGAGTGCCCTCAGCTGTGAGCACTTCCCCTCAGGTGCTCAGGAGTAAATTCCTTCCGGATGCACATGGTAGCTTTTGAGTGTGTCCTTCCTCCTCCCATTTCATCATCCCTGTCAGACTCTAGCACAAGCAGAAGCTCAGCAACTCCCTGGGTGACCCTCTCTCGGCTGCTCTGAGGTGCTGCTGCCTGCTCACCCTCTCTGGGTTCAAACACAGAGCATTCTGAGGACAGAGACGAAAATGCCAGGATGCACATGGTGCTGCCTGAGGAGATGGCCCCAGGTCAGACTTCAAATGGAATATGGGATTCTAAGCCGGGCGTGACAATCAAGGGCTGGCTAAATCAAGGGCCAGAGAGAACCGACACTGCAAGTGTCCGCTGCTCAGAGATTATGGACCCCACTGTTTCTGCAGTCAAGGTAATCATCAGACCCACATCTGCACTCGGCCCCTTGCAGAGAGCTCCATAACAATCTCCGATTTGGTTTCAATTTAAGAATTTTATTCCCTTTTAAGACAAAGCTAGCAGCACAGACCAGCCATGTTACAAGGCAGTTTTAAAGAGCAAAACACCATTTTACTTAATAAAAAAAGATGTAGGATTCAAAGTGGAAAATTACATGGGAGCTACCCCTGTAATAGCAAAACAGTGACCACAGAGAAGCAAGATGTACTGAAACTCCCAAAGGCTTACGCGCAAAAGTCTTCTCCAAAAGTCAGTATGTCTTTCTATTGTTTTCCTCTCAGTATCACTGGATGGCTTATGCAAAATATACCTCCATGCCAGGGTCTCTGTTATCAGCCTCAGAAGGAAGCTGGGGTCCCTGCCCCACATCTAAGCAATGCACAGTGCCCAGCAGGTCTGGCCCAGGCAGGCTACAAGTCCTAATGCTGTGACTGATGGTCACAGGAAGTGGGATGTCTCCTTCTCCAAGGAAAAGCTGGCTGAACTGGACTTTGGAAAGGATAAGTAGATTCCTAGAGTGTGAGGAAATGCTGCAGAGGAAAAGAAACGCCCAGGGCTTATCAGGGACTCCACGCTGGCTGAGGCCTCCATCATCCTCAAGGGGCAGGGCTCAGATCTCCCTTGCAGCAGGCATGTTTTTTTGAATCCAGACTTTCAAAATCCTTCTCCCCACAGTGGCAGGAACTGATTTAATTTCAGCTCCCCTCCAGAGACAGGACTAATAAGCAGGAGAAGTAAGGCCTGTCTAACCCTGGAGCAGACAGAAACCCTCCCCTGATTCTCACATTCAGATTCCTCCCCCTGATTTGAAGGAAAAAGCAACCATATGCAAAAGGTGGACAGAAGTAACTCAGAAGGGGATCTCCCAGGGAGCTTTCTGCATGTGTAAAACAGACTAAAGGCAAGCAGAGAAAGCTCAGTGCTGTCCCCTTTGGCCTGACCCTGAAGGCTGTGGTTTCCTCCAGGAGATTATCTCAACCATTGTCCCTCTGATTTTCAAGTCATTTGGAAAACACAGAAAAGCAATCCCTAGAAAATACCTAAAAGCTTAATAAATCTATCGGAAATACTCGCTAATATTCAGTCTGAATCTTTCCCTAATTTTATTCCATTACTCCTACCCTAATTACACCCTTTGGTTTGAGCTAAATAAATTTCTTCCTTACTCGGTGTTTATATCCTTCAGATGTCTGAAGACCACGATCGTGCCAACCACCCAGATCCTCAGACTTCACTAACGTGTGCTGTATGGGATATAAGGAATGATAACACTGTCACCAAGTGTGCTGCACATTCCAGCTTTGTTAGCACCCAGGATCCATAGCCAGGGAGCAGCTCCATTTTGAGTTTTCTAATTCTTTTTTTTCCTTTTGTACCAGGGACTGAACCCAGGAGGGCTTAACCACTGAGCAATATCCCCAGCCTTTTTAAAATTTTTTATTTTGAGACAGGTTCTCATTAAGTTCTTAGGGCCTCAATAAGTTGCTGAGGCTGGCTTGGAACTTGCCATTCTCCTGCCTCAGCCTCCGGAGCTGCTGGAATTACAGGTATGCGCCACCCAAGTTTTCTAATCTGTGACCTTATAAAGGGAAATGTCAATAGGTCAGAGTTGTACACACTGAATTTACAACGGGAAGGAAACAAATCCTCTAAGAGTAATTAATTTGAAATAGTTCAGAAATTTCCATCAATGATGTTTAGTGATTTTTTTTTTTAAAGGCATGGGGCATACCTTAAACAGCTAACAGGATGAATCAATATCAAATTCCCTTTTGATACTGGTTATCACCAATTTTTGGAAGCTCGGAATCCTAATGCCTTGGAGTTGAGCTGATACCAGGAGGTCATTTCATTGCACTTTTCAATCAGCTCAGGGAACACCTGCTGCTGTATGTGGGCCATTGTGAAGCTTTGGCCAACAGGAAACACACTACTTCATCAGAGTGCCCATCCATTTCTGTTAGCAAACTCCAGAAACTGAGAGAGAAACCTCCTCCTGCAACCCCTACCCACAGGCCTGGCCTTCTGTCTATCAGTGCCCTTCTGATCTGGCATCTCAGGGATCACAAGAGCTGACATTATGTAGTGTGATTCTGTGATTATAGGAAAAGTCCCTTTCTTCTTCCCTAGGTGTGACATTCCACCTTTAAATGTGTATAGTTTTAGGTTAAAATATTACATATCCAGGAATCCCCTGCTAAAACTCCAAAAATACGGGAAGGCATAATATCTTAAGCCTCTAATAGTGGGTATGAATTGATTCCTTTAGCAATTTTGGAGTTACACATGGATTCTAATCCTGTCTTTGTAATTTCCTAGCTTTTCAACCACAAGCAAGTTATTTAACCTCTCTGAGCAGGAGGGATTTAAGAAGAAGGTATTTGGGCCTGTAAATTCTTTTTTGGTGGGGGATGGTACTAGGGATTGAACTCAGGGGCACTTGACCACTGAGCCACATCCATAGCCATATTTCACATTTTATTTCGAGACAGGGTCTCATTGAATTGCTTAGCACCTCAATTTTGCTGAGGCTGAACTTGAGTTCCTCAACCTCCTGAGCTGCTGGGATTACAAGTATGCACCACTGCACCCAGCTGGGCCTGTAAATTCTTAAGACAATAATCATCAAACATTAGCCAATTACCTATGAACTTATAGCAAACACATTTTCCTTCTCACTACCTCTACAAGTCTCAGAAAACAGACCTGATTTCTTTAGATAGACTAGTGACTCACTGCTCTAGTCAGTATTGAGGCAGTCAGAGAGCGACAAAAACTCCTGGGGTTTGGATCTAAGAAGTCTAGTCAATAACAATTGAATAATTATATATTTTTAAAAATAACAATGAAATATTTTGATGTTTTTGAAATATTTTGAGCCATCACGCTAGAAATAAGGTCAAAAAGAACCCCTAAGCTGGAGAAGTATTATTCTCCTGGGACCAATCTGAGAACCTTCTAGGAACTTAAATATCAACCTTGGCAGCAGAAATGAAATGTAAGTGGCCACAGCCCTGACCCTGGCTGGGATGGAGGAGCTGCAGTAGGCACATAGCCTTCACCTAGTATTGTGATTTCCTGCACAAAGACAGTGCTGGGGCTCTGGGCCAGGGCTTCCTGAGTGTGTATCAGTCACCTGGGAAAGCCTGTTAAAACCCAGATTGCTGCTACCTGCATGCTAGCGTTCAGTGCAGCACTATTCACAATAGCCAAAGGGTGGAAACAATGTGTGTCCATCAACAGTCAAGTGAATAAACAAGACATGGTGTATCCATAACATGGAACATTATTCAGCCATAAAAAGGAAAGAAGTACTGATTGATGCCACAACATGATTGAACCTTGAGAACATTATGCTGGGTGGACCAAGACAGACACAAAAGGCCGCATATGACCACATATTTATGAAATATTTAAAACAGGAAAATTCTTAGAGACAGAAATCAGATCAGAGGTTATCAGGGGCTGGGAGTTTGGGAGTGTGAGAAATCATTGCTTAATGAATACAGAGTTTCTATTTGGGGTGATGAAAAAAATTTGGCAATAGATAGCAGCGATGGCTACACAACATTGCAAATTCCACTGAATCTTACATGCTTAAAATGGTAAATGCTATGTCACATGTATTTTCTTGCCATTAAAATTTTTTTTTTATCCAAGATTGCTGGGTCTCACCCCCAGAGACTCTGATTTAGTGGATGTGGATGGGGCACAGGAATCTGCATTTCTAACAAATTCCCAGGTGATGCTGATGTTTTGAGAATTTTGAAACCATCTAAGCCTGAAAAGGGGAAATGAAGCAAACCCTTCAAAGTCTCTCCTCACTTTACTCTGCTGATTGGCTGGAAAAGCTCACACTTCTGTGTGATGTCAATACACACTGGAAATAATAAAAGCAGCTGAGTTTGCATTCGTGCTGACTGGAGGCAATAGCTCTGCCCTGTGGTTTTTCTCCTGCTTTTTCTTCTCACTCAGTTCTGAGCCATTGTTGGCCAGTAGAAATGACAATAATTAACACCTACCAGGCACAAGTCCGAATGGGCAGTGACTGAGTGGAGAAGTCATCCTCCAGGCCTTGTTCTCAGAAATCTTGCCCAAATATCCGAACTCACTATGTTAACAGTGAATTTTTTGTTGTTGTTGTTCTTCTAACAGGACTTAGAAAAAGTGCTTGCTTTTTAAAGTTTCAAAAGAGCTTATGTGCCAGCCCTCCTGATATTGATCTGGGCAGGATATTCATACAGGGCATAGAGGATGTAATGCAGATGTCTCATTTGGGATCTGGTTGGGCTCCGGTTGCTCATGTTTCTGGGATTCTCTCTTTTGACATTCCCGGGTTCACCTCAAGTTCACCGGTTTTCTCTATGGTATTATTTAACTTCTTCAAATTTAATGTATTTTTATTCGTGCTCATTTGGGTGTTTTGTATTTCTACATAGGCATGCTTAATTGAGCAGAATGTGCTGGACATTTTCCCTACAGAGGTTACATTGCACGGTTTTTCCACTCAGAAAGAACAGCATCCCCATCCCCAGGGTGGAGTGGCCTGGACTCAATGGCTGACATGTAAATATTCGTGACAACACAGGTGAACCCAGTGCTGGCTGGTGGGACATGGCGTGGCGCTGGTCCTCCCACTGGGCTCAGGGAAGGGGATAGCCTTAACTCAGCAAGCAGACAGCGTTGGTTCCTTTCAATTTGCAGGGCTGTCATGTTTAAATATGAAAATGTTGCTTATAGCCAAATGTTAGTGACAGCAGCCTGTGGCGTCTATCATGGTTTGCACTCTTAACTCCTGCTAAAAATAGGCTTGCTTTCTCTGGAATCCTTCAAGTTCCACATCTGCAGGAAGTTTTTGTTGCTGTCCCTGGCCCTTTTCTTTCTTTCCTGAAGATTACTGTTCTTTGGTTCCACCAGGGCTCTCCTCCCGTGGCCCCTCCTGGGGAGAGCACCATTCAGAGTGATAATAAACACCCCAGGCCCAGACGGTCCCACAAAGGCCTCACGTGGGTTCTCAGTTATTATCACTGCCTGGCCTCTGAAGTCTTTGGTGCAGGGAGAAATGGGACAGCTCTAAGGGGCAGAACCATTTGACCTTCAGAAGTAAAGGACTGAAGGTTGTTGGAACTGATGGGACAGGTTGGGAAGGGAACTGGAGGGCCAGGATTCTGGGTCGAGAACCCACCAGTCTGCACCTCCAAGCAGACAGCCTGTTCCCATCAGTGTTCCAGAATCTCTTTGTTTTGCAGGTATTCAATTCCCTCGCTACAAACAGTAACTATGGAAATGATGCATTTATTTAAAAATTACCAGTGGAACAAATGCTCAACTTTTCTCAGAGCAGGCATTCAATTATCTTTATTAATTCTCTCTCACTCTCCTGCCCATGGGGTGTGTGTGTGTGTGTGTGTGTGTGTGTGAGAGAGAGAGAGAGAGAGAGGAGTACATGGTGGGGCAGGGACATGGGTGTGGGGTTAGACCAAATGAAAATGTTGCTTTAGGTGTATTCAGAACCCACTAGAAGATCATGTCTGGAACAAGACCTGCCTGCCTTTAGATACTCCAAGAACTTTGCAATACACTGGAGTCACTCGCACAGCTTTTGTGTGGTCCCACTCTCAGTATTCTGATCCAGTTACTCTGCAGTGGGCAGGGCCCCTGAGCCCTTGAATGGCAACCGTGTGGCACCTATCAGGGCCTCCCAGCAAAAACCACAGATCGTTGTTTGAATCTCTAATCTGTGTGTCCCTCTGTCCCCCATCCACTGCCCCCTCATTCATCCCCTGCTTTCTTTATGAGCCAGCCCTCTCTGATGTGCCCTCCTCCTCAGGAGCTAGCAAGCATTCTGGTCAAGAAAGTTCTTACAGAAGAGGCTCCTGAGGAAGGAAGACGGGCCAGCTCAGCAGCCCTGCACAGGAGGAGGCCCCAGATCGTCCTGGGCCAAGTGAGTACTGAGGGAAGGGAATAATCCCCCTGTTCCCCTTTTGCTCCTGGCTCCCTGCAAGGACTGACACTTGGCAGGTGCTTGATGGCATTTGTTCAAATGTCTTTTCATATTTTCCACAGTCCACAAGCTATGTATGTGGCAGTGCAGGTAAGAAAAGATAGCTTATAAATGACTTTCTATGAAGTGAGTCCTACTTGAACCCCAACTTGGCTTATGGTAACTGGAAATCTGTATTGACAGTGGGGGAGTTCCTCATAGGACTAGAAATCTTGGTCAAGAATGGGTTAAAGAGTGCCACATGATGGAGAGCTGGGGGTGGGGGTAATTGGGTAACTGCTATAGTTTGGATAAATGTCCCCCAAATGTCCATGTGTTAAAGGCTTTAACTTTAACCCAGAGTGGTGCTATAGGGAGGTGGAGAGACCTGTAGGAGGTGGGACTTAGGTCACTGGGGGCAGGCCTTCAAAGGGGATTGTGGGACCACAGCCTCTCTGGGCACTCCGTTTTGCTTCTTGGACCTTACAGTGAGCTGCTTTGTTCTACCACACTCTTGCCACAGGCCTATAGCATAGGGTCAGTTGACCATGGACAGGAACCTCCAAACTGTGAGCCAAAATAAACCTTTTCTCTTTTATAAGTTTATTATCTCAGGTATTTCATTACAGTAATGGAAAACTGACTTATCATGACCCCATTTCCCAGTCTTAACTTTGTGCTTTTCTCCCAGTTTAGCCCTTCCTTGGGGCCAGTAATAAAGGGGGGAGGGGCGGGTGTTACAAGTCTTCCTCCACCCTGAAACCTCTGTCCTCCTCCTCTTTCTTGGGATTGCTTGTGTCTAATGGAGATAGGCAGCAAGACCACCCCTTTACCCGGGATGCTAACCTCACTACTATTCCAGCCTGGAAACCCCTCAAGGTCAAGCAGTCCTGGAAAATGGACCAATTGCTGATGTATTAAATACTAACTCTGCACAACCAGCAGACTTCAGATAAAGAACCTCTCCTTTGTGCTCCATGGGGGTCCTGCACTTCTCTGCACCTTCCATAGACACCCAATCTTGAGATTTGCTCAGGAGTGGGATGTGCAGCCTGACAGGAAACATCTTGGGGCTTTTCTTGCTGTAAAGAGCTATTATTTTAACATCCAGTCTCCTTCAACAGCTCATGAACACCTCTCTGGAGTGGTGGTCTTCAAGGTGGGCTGGGGTACCTCAGTGGGTACAAAGATATCTGCTGAAGTAAGGGAAGAAAATGTGAGAATGTCTGTAGCTATTGCCAATCATTTCTACTTACATGGGGATTTATAACACACAGATACTAGAACAGTTGTACATGTGTGCAATTTACAAGCAGCTAAATACTGTGGGTATGTGTCAAAATTATTATTTTTTTTACTGGTGAGGTGTGTGACAAAAAAGAAAAGACAACCTGCTGAGATCACAGTCTAACCCCATTGTTACTTGCTGAAAGTAGCAGATTAGGGTATAAATATCTGGGGCAAGAAGGAACATGCTGGACGACAGTGCTCAGGGTTTTCTTTGGTGGTCGGGGTGGGGATGGGATGGGGGGTCGAAGAACAACCAAGAGTGAAGAATGACCCTTGTTTCTGTGTCAGGCTAAGGGGCTTCCCCGATGCCAAATCTAACAGACCACCTGATCTCTCTGCTCAATCGGGCGTGAACTGCTCCTTTTGGGGACCTCTCTTTGGCACTCTTCCCCTTGTTTAAAGCACAGGTCACTATAATTTCTGATGTCACTTGTGTGCTTGTCCTATCTGTCCTTGAGGGAGGGCCTGTCTCTTAGCTCATCTCCTAAAGACCTTGCATGTAGGATGTGATGGAGATTTGTTGGGAAACATAATCAAAGCTTTCATTTTAAAAGAGCTGTCTGCTTCTGTAGCGAGTCCTTGGTGCACTACACAGTGTTAACCTGGCTTTAGATTCCAGAGTTAGCAAAAGCTCAAATCAGCTTTTAAGTTCCCAACCCTATGTCAATCCCTGGAATTACTTTTGCCTAAATATGTTTCTGAAATTAATAATTGTTACGGCTACCGTTTCATTTGAGTGCTATATAAGGTTTTTTTTTTGTATAAAAAAAGGCAGGGAACATTTTAATATCACAGAACTGGGAAAGACATCATCTCAGAAAGAAAAGAATCCTTCCCACGAAAGAACTAGGACCTTACACCTTCACATAAAGTATGCGCAGGGCACCCTCATGTCCCTGTCTTTACATCACCATTTAGGAGCCTCTGAGGTGAAGGGAAGCTACGACACAAGAATTCCAAGCAAATCACTGGCAGTTCCCTTGGATGGTCAAGGAGAGGCAAGCCCTGTTGTGATTAAAATCATGATATAGAAGACGTATGACGTTTGGTTCACCTTCTCCTTCATCTCCCCCTTCATCTCTGTCCATTTCCTCCTTGGTTATTCCTCCTCCCTTCAGGGTCCTTGTCCCATGTCAAAATATCAATCCTTGTAAGGATTTTCCCCTTATATAGCACTCAAAACCCAAGAAAGTAACCTCTAATAGTGGAATTTCATGAGTGGGAAGTTTATCCCTTTCAGCCAAGTACCCCTCAGCATATTCATGATCACGACCAATCCACCTCTCTCTAGAGCCAGCCCTATAAAGAGATGAGCAGTTCTGGCAGCCATTAAGACCCTGGGTTGACACAGGAAATCTCATCCATGGTCAGGGACAAACTCTCTAGAGAATCCCATAAAATGCTGATCTGGTAAACTATACCATTTAAACTAAAGACAAGATTCATCATCAGAAAACGTGATACTTGATTATATTGCATGTCCACAATCCAGAAAACCTCAGTCCCATGTGTACTGCCCCCGTGTTTGCACAAGGTTGCTGAACTACACCTGGTCAGCTCTTTCTGAGCTCATCAGTAACTCATTTTTTCCTACTGCTTGTTCAGTTTCCCAAGTGCTAGCATATGTTTGCTACAATAGGTGCCTGGTGCCAAATGTGTAAGAAAAAGTAGGAGACAAACTCTTAAATGGAAAAAAAATTATATTCATTAACTTAATTTTTTTCTGCAACAATGCCAGCATTTGACATCAGCAGCAAAGCACCAGGGGCCAGCTGGAGGCCCACCAGTGTTCCTTGGGGGCTGGATGATAACAGACCAGAATATTTCATGTTGGGCCTGTCCCAGAAATTCCAGGTGGCCACAGACATGATCCTTTAAGTTACTGTCCACTTCCTGTTGAGCAACAAATTGCCACCAATTGCCTGAAAAGAATCAGGACACATTATCTGAAAATGTTTGTTCTGCTGTGGGTGGGGTATGTAAGGCAGACCGGGAAGTATAGCTGGAGCCCCAAGTCATCTCAATGATTTATAGTGACAACAGGCAGAACATTTAAAACCAGGTGTCCTGGAAAATGTACAGGAGCCCTATCAATAACATCACTTAGAGCATGTCCCTGGGACTGGACTTAAGGTCAAATGCTACCAGTCCCAGTGCCTTCCCACACACCTTCTCATAAAGTATACCCATGTGACTTCCTCCCCAGAATATTCAAAACCCAAGGCCTCTGAGGCTGCCACATGCTAAGCTCCATCACCTGTTCAACGTCCATGGTAGGGGATAACAAGCCCCAATTTGGGCACAATTACAGGCAGCAAATTGAAAGTTGTGGAGCAGAGGCTGGGTCTGGCCTTGGCTTCCCTTCTCAAGTGCACATCCATCAGCCCTACCCAGCCTCCTCTGGACCCGAAGGCAGAAAGCAAGGTGGGAGAGGGAAGACCCTGTGCAGGCACTGCCCCCATCCCCATCACCTGGTCCTGCCAAGTGGGAGCCCTCTCTTTTTGTCCCAGGGATTAATACATGGAGCCCAAATTCTCCACACACATGGAGGCAGTTTGGGACATAGTTGCCCATCAGCTGCCTCACCTACTCTTCCTAATTTCAAGCCTTAAAACTCAGACATCAGAGGCTGAGGCAGGAGGATCCCAAGTTCAAAGCCATCCTCCGCAACTTAGCAAAACCCTAACTGACTTAGCAAGACCCTGTCTCAAAATAAAAATTAAAAAGGGCGGAGGATGTGGCTCAGAGGTTAATCTCCCCTGGGTTCAATCCCTGGCACCAAATACAAAAACAAAACAAAACAAAAAAAATGCAGACATCAAGCGCACTCAGGCAGTAAAGAAAAGAGCTGGCCTTCCTACATAGCTGCACTCTCTTGAGGCCATGTCCCCCCATCACACTGCACACCCACTGTCACTGCCCCAACCTCCCTCTCCTTGACTGCCAGAAAGATATTCTCCTGACTGGTTAAGAATTCTGTCTGTTACACATCATGTCTCAGCGGCTGTGAAAGAGGCTGGGGATGTGTGTGAATGTGTTGTGGGTGTGTGTCCCACAATGATAAGGAGACCACTGAGGTTGTCCCAAAGCACAAGATAAAAACCCTAGACCAGAGCCTTTCAAACTTCGATGTTTCCCCAAAGCCCTAGAGATCTTGTTAAAATGCAGTTCTGCCTCAGGAGGTCAATGGAGCCTGAGATTTTTGCATTCCTAATAGGAGCCCAGGCTGTGTGGGGTGGACAACATTTTGAGCAGCAAGGGGCTATAGACAATTAAGGACAGGGACATCAGCCTACGGCAACTAAGGTCATTATTTTCTGAATCCCAAACCAAGGCACAAACATGGTCTCAGGAAAAACAGGTTTGATTACTAAGTCAGGGAGAGACTGGGAGACCATACCTGGTGCTAAGCTTCCTACCTCCTGAGACCTTCTCAGAGATTGGGGCCGTGGTTCTCAAATTTAGCTTCTGAGGATGCACTGTCCCTAAGCTGGACCAGCTGGACCTACTTCTGCAATCAAACTATTTTTATTTTCTCCCAAACCAGTGGGAGGAATGTTAATGCACCCATTTTGTAAGTATGTTCGTCTCCTATGTACTTCCTCACCTTCAGTTAGAAGACTTCCAGACTGAAGTGTGGCAAGATAATCTCTTGGTAGAAGAATGGCAACTAGCCAAGCCAGAGGCAGTGACTCCTAAGCTCCACCACATGTTGGCCTGTTCTCCTGAACAGCTTCCCTGACCTCAGCCCTGCAGGCCCCACATGGGCCTGTAGAGAGCAAGTCTGGTCTTTAACCCCCTGACACAAGCATCAGCCCTCCTTTGACTTGCTCTATTCCCACTGGTGCATTAAAAAAAAATACTATGATATATAATATGGGAGGGAAAAAGGAGGGACATATACCCAGAGAATACAGGAATCACAAAGGCTGTTTTACACAAGAGAAGTTGGCGGGGGTCGGGGGGCTTTAGATATGGGGGCTAGGCAGGCAGAGAGGTGAGAGGAAGAAGTTGTAGAGGGGGAAAGGACGCTAAACAGGTTCACAGGGGACTCAGACCTGCAGGCACATGAGGCCAGGGAGAAATTCATGGGGCCAGGTGGCCAAAGAATTTTTAGGAACTGGAATGTCATATTTAATTTTTAAGTTTTTCACAATATGGTGATAAAAAGTCCTTTCGCTAACTTGAACCTTAGTAAAAGTTGCTGCACGCACATGCACATACATGTGAGGATTCATACACGTGCCAGAGTCTGGTTTAGAGAATCTAAAATATCAAACTCACAAGCTCCAAAGTGCTGGCACAGTCTGCAGGCCTGGGCCCAGACACCTCACTTCAGGGCCAAGTTGGGGAGTGTTGTTTTACCACATACCTCTAGGGGGCGCCCTGTCAGACATAACATAGTAAAGACCAAAAGAATCTGCCCATTGCCTGTCTTCACCTTTCTTAGTTTCCAAAGGGAAGGAAGCAGGGAGGGGAGATAGGTGATTGGGCAGAGTTGAACTTTGAAATATGAGACCCTACTCCCTTTAGGGCACTCTCTATAAAGGCAGTGGCCAGTTCTCTAGAAAGGATGAAGAGTGAAACAAAATTACATCACAAATTATAGCATGCATAAACAGGAATTAGCCAAATTCAGTAGGAAAGGGCTTATCTCACAGACTGAGGCTGCTGTATCTGCTAACAAGCATTCAAAGATGATAAAGCCAACCAGCAAGTGCCAAAGGAATACTAACAGAAGACCAGAAATAGTCAATCCTGCTTAGACAGCTTGATTATATATTTGTGAACCTGTTGGCTCTTGTTTACGACTTTATATTTCATATATGTATTATAGATGGCAAAAATTACTCCCAGTTCACACAATGGGGATTAAATATGTCAATAATTTGCAGCGTTCTCAAAAAGATTGACACTGTTTTCCAAATGCTGGGCCACTTGAATTCATTTAAGGACCACTGATTTATGAAAACAGACAAGATATATGAAATGGAAAACCTTGGGACATGTGGTCATCACACTACAGCCACAGTGCCTACATCTGCCTGTGGACACAATGTCCCCAACAAGGGATACCCCCCAAATACATACCTGAATTCCAGCCCAGCAAACAGAGAAACTTTCCAATGGCGATCTAGTTTGCTCAATCCAAACTTAATCTCCTTCCCCTCCAGTTTCTTAAAATTATTACAAGGGTTGGAGAAACTCTAGACCCCCAAAGAAGGAGAACTACAGGCACCTTTGGTCTCTGTCTTGCTTTCCCAGAAACTCATGAGGCGATCTCAAGGTACCTCAAGTCTCTGGACAAAGAGATCTGGTGTGGAGACACCAGTCATTGCATCTCTCAGAGCAAACAGGCTTCCTTTATGCCTCTATGGCCCCTTTTTCGGGTTTCTATTACATGGTACTTAAGCTGCTTTTGAGACAGTTTTCCACTGTATTTTAAAAGCCAGTCCTGGCATGTCTGTAAACATCAGTTCATATTCCTGGAATAAATCTTTTTTGTGTTCCATCCTACTACCCACAGGGGTACAGATGGCATGTTTTATGTGGTGGCCACTATTTACAATTCAACCCCATGGAGGCTCATGAGATGCCACAAATGTAGCCCACACAGGAAGACAGCCCCTTGGGCAGAGACGTTTGTCCCAACAGGCCAGGAATGCCAGGAAAAGCCACACCCTGAAAGTACACGGGGTGCCTCTGATGCTGACACACATCCCCCATTCAGGGCCAGTGGGGTCTTGGGCATCCCCAGAAGACGCTCTAGGAGGCAGGCTCTGCCCAAGTGACAATGGGGTGTACATGGCCAGTGGCTGTAGGCAGGGAAAACTGCACACTGAATGCCCCAAATTGACTGTAGAATTTAAAACACCAACAAAGCAAATCCATCCCTACCAAGAAGGCTCACCACATTCATTTGCATGTTCATGGGCATCTGCTAGCTACCTATCAATGTCTCCTTTCTATTCTGATGGACAGCCATTAATCACAGTAGACTTGACCTTGTCAGTACCTCACTGAGGGGACAATGGAAGAGAGGTTTATTTTCAGGGGAGGAGGGAGGGTGGGGAGTAGACTCCCTTTACACTGAAGAATACTCAGGAAGCCGCTGCTGCCTCTGTCTCACACTAAGATAGCATTTGCCGAAAATGTCAACAGATTGCTTCTTGAGTTTGAGCTGTGCAGACATCAAAAGCTTATTTTAACAGGGCATTTTTCTTAAAATTGCTTGGTTGGTTTAGGCATTTAGAATGTCTCTGACTATATGATTTGGATTAAGAGGTTCTTGTTGAGTTTTTCTGGTTTAACATAAATGAGGACATAACTGCAATAGACCCCTTCACATAACCAAACCCTTCAGGACATTAATGTTGTAAAATTTCTTCTTTGTGTGTTGCGTTTTCAGTGCGTTCTTTTTTTCTTTATTTCTTTCCTTTTCTTTTTCTTTCTTTTTTTCTTTCTTCTTCTTTTTTTTTTTTTTTCCTTAACGCAGCTTAGTTGCTATGCAGAGGCTTAGTGCTCCTGCATGGGGATCAGTTCCAGACTTTGGTTTGATTTGAAACAAGCCAAGCAAATTTGCCTGAATGTGATTTCAAAAGGTTTTCCTGTTTTCCTATTTCTCTCATCAGGAGATTGAAGGAAGCTGAGAGGCAAGTCACTATTTGAGTTCCAATAATGCTGGCCTGATTTTCTCAAGTATTTGGTATGATTCAGTAGACACAGCTCGGATGGATGACCCCTGCTCTAAAACCCTGCAGAAGCTCTCCAATCAGGACCAAGTCTTAGGAAGCTAATTTCAAAAGGCAGATGACTTATAATTGCAGATAAAGCTTTTTCTTCCATTTTTACTTTTCTTTCCATCTTTCTTTTTTATTTTCTCCATATCACATTGACTAGATGTGACTCAAAAAGTTAATGGTAATTGCTCTCATCTTAATTTAGCAAAGAGAGAAAGAGAGAGAGAAATGAGTGTAATTTGCAGATCTATGCACAGGTCATTACAGGTGTGTTATATTAGTGTATTCATGAGCCCCCTGGGACAGGCATGCTGTGCTATCCAATAACTTTCTTAATGTGTAATTACACACCATCGAACTATAATTGATTAATTGAAAAGAGAATGTAGGCAGATGTGAGGGCAAGACTTTTGCTGCTCATTAAATGAATATGTCCTTGCTTCTCTTTAATAAGTTAAGTGGAACTACTCAAAAGCAATTAAGTCAGTAGTGAAATTCATTAAATTTTAAGTAATTACTGGTATTAAATTCTGTAATAAAATTCAAGACTTTGCATAGTTCCATTTCAAAAAGAAGAATGATAATTCTATAATGATAATTCTATGGGGCCAATTTAGTAGAATAAGGATTCCAGAGGAAACCTACATCTTGGACTCACTGTAATTCCATGCGAAAATCACCAGGGAGGGAGGGAGGGAGGGAGGGGGAGAGAGAGAGAGAGAAAGAGAGAGAAAGAGAGAGAGGGGAATGAATAGGGGGTTTGGATGCACTAGTGCCATCCTACACCAGCCAGAACAAGTCTCTGTCACTTTAACCTGGGAATGTAATGGTGCTTCCAAAGTCATTTTTTCATTTAAAACCTTAACTGAAATATTTTAGGGAAAATACCTATTTTAAAATCAAATGTCTTGAGTGTTACATTTGATACCTTCTCTAATAGCTACGTTCAAGGTACAAATGAATACAGGGAGTTGAATGCAATTTGGAGAACATTTTTTCCAGGTCCTACTATCACTAGGGAAACAAACCTGGGTTACTAGGGTGGGTGCAGAGATGAAGTGTACCTTAGTTTAGGGATGGGACCACAGATAGTTCCCGAAGCCCATAGGTGGCTTCTCGCACTGTTCATTTTGCCCAAGAACCTGGCTAGTTGAGAAATGTGTCAGAGAGGAACAACTCAGCCATGGTGTACATTCCAGACATTCCTGACAACTCCCTCCACACAGGAGAGACCTTGGAGTACCAGACTGTGGAGAATTGCCAACAGGGAGCACACCGGTATGACTTGAATAATTGATACATTAAATATTTCTTAAGCATCTTCAAAGCCCTTATTAAGATGATTTTATATACAAAATAGTTAAATCATATAACTATGCATATAATTTCGTCATGTAAGTTAAATATATGATAATCTTGGAAAAACTAGGGGTAGAATCCTATAAAAATTTAGTCCATTTTGTTCCTATCCAAGATATCTTGCACCCTGCATAGTAGGCTCTCAATAAAAGCTTGCTGACTAAAAAGGATGGAAGGTCTCCCTGATGTGAATTCTGAGGACAACATAATAATGTGTGGCACTTACATAAAGTCTATTTAATTTATGAGAGCCGTGAAGATTAGAAATGTTAATGTCTTTATAACATTTGCCAGTACATGGAAGGATCACTACCATGCTAAGTGAAATAAGCCAAAGCCTAAAAACCAAAGGTTGAATGTTCTCTCTCATATGTGGATGCTAACACACAACAAGGGGAGGAGGGGAAGAATAGACGTTCAGTGAATTAAACAAAGGAGAAGAAACAGAAGGGAAGGGGTATAGGAATAGGAAAGTAGAATGAATCTGACACAACTTTTCTATGTACATATCTGAATACACCACAGGGAATCTCACCATCACGTACATCCACAAGACTGGGATCCTAATTAGAATAATATATACTCCATGTTTGTATAAATATGTCAAAATAGACTGTACTGTCATGTATAACTAAAAAGAACAAATAAAAAAAATGTTAATGTCTTGGCCAAGAAAAGCTAAAGGGATGGCGATGATGGTAGCTGAGAATGAAGGAGAAGAGACTGCAGATCTCAGGCTTCAGCTCCGACCATCAGTATCCTGATTCGTTCCCACAAGGCTTTCTTACAATAGAAAATGTAAAAATGCATACTCAGGAATTTTGGTCATTTTTGTTTGAACAGTAGATTCAACCACATATATTTTTTTTAAAAAAATCTGTATTTCAAAATCTAAACATAATTTTGTAGGATTAGTTTCACAATCTAAAAGGTAGTCACTGTATTTTCATCATTTGTGTGGCTCACACTTTGATGGAGAGCCAGTCTACTAGATTCAAGGCTATAAGGCTGTTGGGTTCTGGAGGTGCCATTCACATCAATGGGGCCTTCCATACAGCAGCCCTGACTAGACTGCAAGAGTAGGAAGGTATGTGACTCTTACCAATCCCCACAGGAGGAAAGAAGGGCATTTTACATGTATTGTAATTCCTGTTGGGGGAAAAAAAAATCCCAATCCTCACAAACACTGTAATTTTAGAAAGCATAACTAAAGCTAAAACTAAATTAGAAAAAATAGGTGTATTAGGCTCACAAAGAAAAAAGACAGGACAAAGGAAAGACATTAGGTCTCATTTTCTGTTTACATGTTTTCCTGCCATTAAAGGTACCTTATTGCCCTGCAGTTCATTTTAATCTTGAACATGAGACTTTGATAACCTGTGTCTGGGCAGCTCAACTATTTTAAAGAGGAGCCAAATCAAGGGAAATGCTCTTGCATTTGAACAAGTTAACCGAATGACATGTTGCTCACATTATTTCAAACTTTTGTTCCTTTCTTTTTTCTTTTTATGACAATAACTAAGTCCCAAATATATTCCAGACTGAACAAAGGAAAACTGATTCTCATCAGATCAATAATGAGGTACCCAATTAATATATTCTACAACTTATCAGCATATACACAAAGATGGCCAAAAAAAAGTAGGTGCTTGTGTTCACTTCCAAAAGAAAAGTGGAATTTTCCTATTGATAGAGATTCAATTCTTCTTTAAATAGTTTAATTTAGGAACCTCTTTTTCTGATTTGTAGGTTTACAGTTTAAATCACAGTGATCCCTGAATCATTCTAGATCACAAATATTTTTAAACTTCAGTTTTTTTGCTTCTACTTTGATCTTGTTTTTCCTACTGCACACAACTAGTGACTTAATTAAGACTGTTATCCAAAATCTAAATTTACGAGAAAATTGGCTTGAGATGAAATCTCTGCTGGTTATTTATATTAAGACAGTCATAAGAACTTGATGACCAATATTTTTGGACAGTCATTTTGCAGAGTCTCTTTCTTGCCTTTCCATCTGCAAGAGGTCTTTGTCCTCATCACAGTGTGCCTATTCTAAACACCTTCTAGAAGTTTCCCCAGTCCCTCCTCCAATCTGGGAAAGCGTTTCTTGCATAATAGGACTTCCTGGCTCAGGTACCTAATACAGATTCCCTCCAGCCTAAAACACCAAATGTAAAATTAACTGCTTGGCTCTCAGTTTTTAACCATCTGAACACTATCTACCGAGTTAATTCTATTCTTACCACTCACAGAATGATGCCAGCCCAGGCAGTTTTCCACCTGGCCCCCCATGTGCATGATGCTCACCTCTTTCACCATCAGTCCACATCTTCTATTTCCCTAGAATGCCCTTGGGTGACTTTGCCACCCACCCTCCAAGGACCAGTCCAGGTTTCATCTCCTCTGAGGAGTTCTTCCTGATAAATCTGGCCCATCATTTCCTCCCCTTACCGTACTCTTGGAGCACATCCATATTTTAACATGTACTTCTACTCTCTAGTCACCAAATTGTCCTATCTGGCACTTTACCATACACTGGGCTGTATTGTTCATATAAGTAGAATTGTTTGTAAACTCCTTATGAGAAGAATTCACATTTATACTTAGTTTGCACTGTAACTGAAATTTCAAGCACAGCATGGGGTGAGAGTAGACACCCAACAAATGCATGTCGACTTCAAAATCTAGGTCACACACACACCCCCTCTCACCACCTACTCTTATGTTAATTCTATTTTTTGAGATGTGTGCTTGACACTAAATACCCAGACTTTTTTTTTAAGGTTTAAATCTTTATAGACATTGCATTACATTATAGAACATAATTTCCATGCAGGGTATACAAAAGAATAAATTAGAGCTATAAGAAACTACTCAGAACAAATAAACCAGGGAGAATATATCCCACGAGAAGGTATTTTTTTGGAGACTGGCTGTCTCCATTGATGCAGCTCAATTTTCAACTTGGCTGATTTGATGACAGTCAGAACACTGTTTGAAAATCAAAATGCATGAAGGCTAAGGAAAAATGAAAATACAAATTTGATTTTCCATGTTATTTATTTTTATATATTCATGTATAAACATCAAATTAGTATAGAAAAAATACTCCATAAATGTTTGAGATGAGTTAAATGCCATAGACTCATAAACACTTTAGTTACACTTTAGTTTATTTTCATTTTCCCTTATATACATATCCACGTTTCTACATAGGATATGCAAATTTGCCTTCATATATTGTATGTGTATGTATATGTGTGTATGTATATATGTACATATACATATATAACACATATCTATGTATACATATATATACGCAATGATGTTGCACATTTTCAAAATTCAAGCTATCTGGTAAATATATAAATATTCCTCTAAGCCAAAAATGGTGTTCAATTCTCTGGGAATGTCTTACACATTTATCGCACAATTTGGAAATCAAAGGCATCAGTGATTGAAATGGCCATATGATGGAGGCCAGTAAATATTTCATACATCTTAATAATCTGGACACTTTCCATGTGAAGTCCTCCTAGCACATGCTCAATATTTAATATTGCCTCCCTTCCTATCTCAGGCTTAGCCACTTAAAAAAGTTTAAGTGATTTTTTTTTCTCTCCCTGTTCACACAGAGAAGAATATAGCATGTCCTGCTACAGTGTCAGAATCAGAATAAGAACTGAATTTTCCATTGAAAGGACACCAAACCCTATTTAGATTGGAACACCAAAAAATATCAGAGGATTTCACACAATGAAATCTGAGGTCCAAGTTTACCTATGCTACAATCTGACGTCCTAAATGTAGATTATTAAATTCTGAAATGTAGGAAATCACTGATGTATACTTTGTCTCTTCTGTGTCTTGGGAACTTGTCCAAAGTATACTGGTGGTGGTGGCGGTGGTAGTGATGAGGGAAAACTGCATGGCACCCTAATGCTATCTACGGCTTTTTCCATTAAGACAGACAAGAGATCATTGCACCTCTTCCAATGTGTTTTCATGAATTTTCAAGAGAAACGCTGATGATATGCAACCCCCAAAAGAATATTAAGTAATTTTCTACATAATTAAGGCAAAAAATATTGTTTACTATTTTAAAACTGGTTTAGCTGGCATATACCTTAACTGGCTCAACATTTCACTTGCAAGAATGAACAAAGCTAACCTATTAGTTCCACTGATGGTAAAGCATCCAGCAGTAAAATGCTCAGCCGGGATAATCAGAGGCCAACCCCCACCAACTCCACCTTATCAGTGGCAGACACAATACAGAACCAAATTTTAAAATCCAGAACCAGTTTATACCTGGACAAGAACCAAGGAGACAGGTTATTGCATGGACTCATTGGACAAATAATTATTGAGTATCTATCTCCATAGTTCACTGAATCTACATCACCACTGATTGCAAAGATGCCATTATTTTAATACCACTAGGGAGAAAGCACTGACAACTAACCAAAGACAGGTCATCAATTATAATATGTGACTCCCATTTCTGAGCTGTTAAGATGTTAGGGGCAGAGGCATATCCTAGAATCCATGAAAAATGGTGTTAGCCAAGCACAGTTCTCAGGGGTCCTATAGTGAACAAGATGGACAAAGCCTCTGCCTCCCTGAGCTCTCAGTCAAGGGGCTGTCTGGAATAAAGGAGAATGGGAGGAGTCCTCTGGAAAGAGGTCTCAGTTTCTGGTCATATGTAATAGGGAATTGGAGGTGGAGGGAAGAGGCTCAGGAAAACCTGATGCTTTGGACCAAAAGAGAATGAAGTGCACAAGAAATATAAATGGGAAAGGCATTTGAACCCAAAGTGCAATGAGAAAAAAGCATTATTTTAAAGATTCTGTTTTCCTGGACCTGCTCATTTGCAGCTTAATCATGGGCTTCTATCTTCAAACTCTCCCTAAGGAGTCCCCGCCATCACCCCCACATCACCATTTCCCATTTCCTGCCTCCCTCACTACCTCAAGACATTCTTGTAAACTCCAAAGATTTTTTTACTTTTTCCACCGAGAGAATTTCATTAGGTTGTTCTTCTAACCATAAACCAAACACACAACTGAATATGATTAATTTTTGCTGGTTGTTTTATTGATAATTGATATCCTATCTAATTTCCTGGTTTTGTTAGATATATGACCTATAGTTTCTCCTGAAAACCATCAGAAGTGAATTCTCTTTGGTATTTTAGATAATTATTTAGTTCTAGCTATTAAAATGATGAGGGAGAGTGTGACTGACACCTGATTCCCATATGCTACTTTATGGCCAGAAGTCTCCAAGGAAATAGATCCATTGACCATGAGGAATATAACCTACCAACTCAACATAGTTCAAGACGTGTAAAACTGACCTTACCATGAAAAAAAAGTATCAAAATCTTCAAAAAGAAACTTAGTACCTATCTATGGCCATCTGAATTTTAAAATGCACTCAAATGCTTATATCACGTTAAAATATTTTTTCTAAAGTCCACAGTTGTTCTGTTAATGACAGGAGTCTACATAATTAAAAAATATATGTACTTCCATTCTGTTCCCGACAATTCATTATGCATTGAGAATTCCCAAACACTGACATGACTTTTTGAATAAACTTGCCCTTCCTAACATTCCCCAGAGATGTTCTTCCTGGCCTCAGAAGACTACCAAAGAATTGTTACACTGAATTGACTTCTTAATTCCTTCATCTCACAGCCTCTCTGGCCCTAGGATGGAAAAATTTATAAGACCTGGTCCCTATCCTGAGAAGGCAGCAGTATGGACTGGCCTGAGCATAGAACTGGTTATGTGGTCATAGAGATGTGGGTCAAACCTCAGCTCTGAACCTATTCAATGAACCCCTCCCCACCGCCCAGGGCAAGGAATGTCTGGGCATTTTATTTTTCCCATCTATAAAGTGAAAACAACAATATCTACTTAGCAAAGATATGGAGAGAGAGCAAGGGTCTAAAAGGCGGGCTCTATAAAAACCAAGCATAGTCCAGCATAGTGGGGCACACCTATAATTCCAGCAACTCAGGAGGCTGAGGAAGGATGATCAAAAGTTCAAGGCCAGCCTCACCAACTTATTGAGACTCTTAGGAATTTAGCAAAATCCTGTTTCAAAATAAAAAATAAAAAGATGGGATGTAGCTCAGGCTTGGTTGAAATTTTATGTACATATTTAAAAATATATTAAAAATGTCAAATAAAAAATATTATATAGTCATAGAAAAAAAAAGATGGGATGTAGCTCAGTGGTAAAGCAACCCTGGGTACAATCTCCACTACTGTAAATAAATAAATAAATAACATTGTTAGGTAAACCACCAAGGGCAGTTCCTTGCCTCCTTCCCAACATGCTATCAGAGGCACCTTCATTTACTACTGCAGATATTTCCCTGTATAAATTATACTTTTTCTTTGCTTCGCATTTATTTTCTTAGTTAAATATTTATGAAATTAACAATTTTACTATTAAAATGATTGGGCAGGATGAAAAGGTCTTGGATCATGTAATGCACACTCCTTGAGAGTTTTTATATATATAAAAAATTTAGCTACACATAGATTTAGTTTTATATATACATATACATACATGTATATGTATATATGTAAATTACTTGCATAATGCACTTTTGTCCCCCTCATTATCCACATGAAAATTTTGTGGCTTTTGCAAGCACGTGCATACGTAAAACTCTCAGACAGGGCTGGGGCTGGAGCTCAGTGGCAGAGCTCTTGCCTCGCAGGTGTGAGGCACTATTTTTGATCCTCAGCACCACATAAAAATAAATACAATAAAGGCATTCTGTCCATCTACAACTACAAAGAAAAAAATTAAAAAAAAAAAAACAAAAAAAACTTTCAGACAATCTAGGAAATTTGACCAATTGGTAGTCTATGAAGTGTTTGAAAGCAAGCAATCTTGGAAGAATCGAAATCATAGCAACACTTATTTATTAATTGCCAATTGTTTGCCAAATACTTTTCCAAGCACCTTGTGGGAATTCATTCATTTAGTTCTCACACCAACCTTAGCAGATTGGTACTGTTGTCTTCATTTTATAGTTGCTGACACCGACAGAGATTTAGTAACTTGCTCAAGGCCAAAGCCAGTAGGTAAGCTGTAGAGATTCCTAAATCTGAACAAAACTGTCTGGCACAACAATCCAAATTCTTCACCACAACACCATACCATTTTTTTTTTTAGATTCTTCTTCCAAATATATTCAGACTTTGCAATATTTCACAAACCAGTTAACATTTTCTATGCAGCCAACAGGAATCTTTAGTTCCTTGGACACAACAGGCAAGTAGATAAATTGTCAAGGGTTCTCTGAAGTTCTTTTACCTAAATTATAATACTGCACTTGGACTTTGGAAAGATTACATCTAAACCAATTGGGAAAAGACTTGAGTTAGAGAATAAAGACAGGTGCTGCCAGCATTTGCCTCAAGGTCTTGTTTTCTTTAATGCATCCTTCTCACTCTGTTTTAATAGTAATAAGACTACTGTTTATGGAGCTTTTACATGTTCCAGGAATGCTTAGTGCTTTACATCTGTGATCTGGATTACTCCTCAAAACAACCCTTCGAGGTGGGTAGGTTCTGTATTCATGCTTATTGATTAATGAAGACATGGAGGCTCGGGGAAGGTTAGAAACCAGCCTGGATTGCACAGCTGGTGTATCTGAAAAACAGGGATTAAGACTCCTGCTCTTATTCATTAGCCCCAGTGTCTCCCACACTTCTGAGAACTACTGTGACATACTGTGTGAGAAGCCAGAATGAAAAACAAACCATTATGCCTTGGACCTTTTTTGGACAATTGAAAAATTCCCCCATGCCCTGGCAAAGGGAACCTACTGGGAAACAGAAGGTTCCTCCCCTCTAAACAGCCCCTATATCAGAGCAGAAACTGCTAGCCCAGCTGGCTCCTCCCCCAGCTGAGAGTTAAAATACAATTCACATAGGTGGCAGGAGAAAGGAGATGGTCCTCTATGGCCCAGAGGCTCATTGTACAGGAAAAGAGAAAGAACCTCGCCACAAGATATGGTAGAAATGGGAGCCAAGAGGTTGGAGAGAGAGAGAGAGAGAGAGAGAGAGAGAGAGAGAGAGAGAGAGAGAGAGAAAAGCAGCAGACACAGCTGGAAAACAAGGTGAAGCAACAGCACAGGTGGCAGCAGAGGCAGTGAGGGCCATCCACCCCCTCCACTTGTTGAGACTTCTAGAAGGTCTTGCTAGAGAGCACAACTGTACCACACCCAATGGAGCTGCCCTTTGCTTCGTTCAACATTGCTTCTTTAATTTCCAGAAAGTTTTATTTTTCTAAAAAATAGTTCAGAAAGAAATGGGAACCTAGGAATAGCCCCACACTAAAGAAACCAGGATGTTGGGGTCGGGGGAGGTGAGATAGGTCAACTCTCTCTAGACAGCAACCAGTCCCTGGGTTTTCTGGGTCATTCTCCACCTTTGGAGTTGTTACAATTACTGTTTCAGGAAACTGGTACACAGTACACTACTCATGCATACATCATGTGATGTTTTATTTGATGTGATGTGAGTTCCAGTGTGTTGCCACGAATTTTAACTTTCAGTGTCCCTGCTGCTTGGTTATAACATCAGAGAAACAGTCTGTAAACGGTAGTTGAGCTAGGGCAGAAATCTGGCTTTGGTTAGAACAATAGTATTAAGGAGAGGGTCTTTGGTCAATTGCACCTATTTTGAAAAGCCTACTAAGATTCAAATGAAATATGGCAGATTCTATTACCTTTTGATGGCTCTTATTGTATTTCTATGATCTAGCAGGAAAGTGGTAGCAATGGCTAGTCTATGACAGAAATCCAGAATTTCCCTCATTGCTGTGATAAGGCTTACATGTACTGAAAGGCTGGGTTGGGCTGCAGAGACATAATCTTATTTTTAAATAAATACATTTAGAATCAGAGGCCTGAAAGCAAATAATATTCAAGTGACAACTGGCACTGTCGTGTATCTTTCACCTCTAGGAGTTTTTAAACTTGGTCTGATTGCCCAAGCCTTACAAAGTTGTGCTGAGCAGGGAGTCATTTGTTTTATGTGTGCATAATTCCAAAGCTCCAATTCTCAATTCAATCAGTATTAATGGAGTCTTGTAGCCAAGGAAGAAGGGTGCTAAAGTCTTTACCAAAAAAAAAGACAAAACACCAAAAAAGAAGCATATATGCTTCATAATAGTTCTGCAAAAAAAAAGGGGGGGGGGTGGATAGATAGGACAAGATTAGTCTTGAATTGATCATTGTTAAAGCTAAATGAAAGGAACATGAGGGTACATTATATGACTCTCACTACTCTAATTTTATATACATTAGAAACTTCCCATAATAATTTTTTTTGGGGGTACCAGTGATTGAACTCAGGGGAACTCAACCACTGAGTCACATCCCCAACCCTATTTTGTATTTTTTTTAGAGATAGGGTCTCACTGAGTTGTTTAGCGCCTCGCTAAGTTGCTAAGGCTGGCTTTGAACTCACAATCCTCCTACCTCAGCCTCCCAAGCTGCTCCCATAATAATCCACAGAAGTCATTTCCATGAAACAGAATGGCTAAAATCCAGACCCGATATGATCGTGTTGCTTATTGAGACCCCTGCATAGGGCCCTGCCTGCCTGCCCACCCTTTTGCCTTCAGGAACTCTACACCCAGCCAACTGAGATTCTAAGCAGGGTGCAGGGTCCCCGGCCTGCACTGCTCATCTCCCTGCCTTCACCTTTGCTACGTACCTCTGCTTGGAACACTCCTCTGACAGTCCACTCCAACTTTCAAAGCCTGACCCCTATAAGGCCTAGCTCAAGGGTATCTTTCCTTCAGTCTTCCATGATTGCACCAGGAAATACTCTCATCCTCCTTTGTACTCCAGAACTTTGCTAGGACTCTTTTGGGTCACAGCTCACTATGTGATGATGACAATCATGACTATAAAAAGAATCATTAATAGCAGCTATGATGTCGTGAGTTCTTACTATACACCAGGCACTTTAAACATGCCATCGCTTTCAATCTTTACAATAGCCTCTAAATTTATTGCCTTTTATGATTACATTTTACGGATGAAAATCTGAAGCTCAGAGAGGACTAAGAGGTAAAACAGGTATCCAATACAATGTCAGAAATATCATGGTCAATTTTAAGCCTTTGTGCCTATGACCCTTAGCTACAGAGTCTAATTAGGGTAAACTTTTAACTTTTTGACTTGAGAGCCCATATGTTTGATACCTATAATTCTATATATGCATTATTCTTCCTAAGCACCTTCTGGGAAGGGACTGTCTTTTTCTATTTGGCCTATCCAATGTCTTGTGCATAGAAGATGCTCAGGAAAGCCCTGTTAACTGAACACTATGTTTTTCTACTGCAAAAGGACTACAGGAAACTCTTAAAAAATCACCTGCCTGCCTGCCTGCACAGGGAAATGAGATAGGAAAATCAGTCCCAGAAGAACAACCTAAGCTCTCTCCTTCCCATCATCTCTGTTCACAAGGCCACAAAACTAAAATAGTTTTCATCTTCTCCCTCCACTGGCATTGTAAGTGACCAGAAAGAATTCTTTCCCATTCTATTTTTGTTTAGCCTGCCAGCTGTGGGCTCCCTCCCCCTCCCTCAGCAAAACCCTCATCCCTAACAGCCTGAGGAAAAGCCATAGGGATTCAGACTTTGTCTAGGCGATGACTCAGGAATCTAAAACTGAGGAAGACAAGCTAATTTTTACCCCTGAGTTTCCTTTCTCTGATTCCCCCTTTCAGGACTTTCTAAACCTGGGTTCTTTCCAACTAAATAATATTACTTCAGTTGCTGCTATTCTGTGGTTATATTTTTGTCCCCCGTCCCGAATACAATGATGTTCTCTGAGGCCTAGTCATAAGAAAATTTGGGAATAGTCCCTGTTGTCTTTATTTCCCTCTTCAAAACCTTTCAGCATCCCTTTTCTTCTAGATCTAAGTTTTTCTCCCCCAAGGACCAGGCATATGCCCTGTTTCTGCTAGGTGTTACTCCCAGCCAGTTTTCAAGAACCGAGAAAGAACTGGCTGATGAGAAGGTGTGAACTCACCATACGCTTCAGGAACTCCTCCTGCTCTGGCTGGTAACCCAAGCCCACCAGTGACATGAGCGATTTATTAGGGGAAAGGAGAAGCTTTCCAGTCCCAAAATAATGAAGCGAAAATAATAAAAGTGACCCCCGACAATGGAGTTGGAATTAGAGGTAAGGGCTAGCCACCCATGGCTGGTCCCAAATGTTCCCTCTTCTGTGACCTTGTAAGCCATGTTGCTATAGTGTTAACACGATGCAAATTTCCTACATGTTCTTCTACTGAAAGTTATCTTCTTTGATCATAAATTTGGAAATGCCAGCAGAATACCTTGTGTGTGTGTGTGTGTGTGTGCGCACGCACACACACCCACCCACACCCACACCTATCTATGAAGAGGTAGGTGGTCACACCAAAATGTGGTACATCTCATAGCAATTATTTTATCCAATATCACTCATCTCGATAGCCTTGAACTTCCATGATTAATAAAAAGCATAAGGAAACGACTGTATAATCACCAACTAAAGAATCTTAGCCATCAAGCTAAATATCTAATCATCTGTGTTGTACATTAAGTGTGAAGGCACATATCACAGTTTGGGTTTTAAATGGAAAAATCAATGCCCTACAGGAAATCTACAGTTGCACAGCAGATTTTCTTATCAGCCAGTGCTTTCTTTGTCAGTACCTTCTAATGATACAGAGTTGTATATTCCAGGCATCGATTTTTACTTTGCTTTTGTTTAGACTTAATATTTCTCCCTCTTCCAAGAAGCAGAGGCTGGAGGGGAAGGGCAGAGACATTGAACAGTCAATAATAAAGTCCAGGTACTGTCCCGTCTACCTGTCCAGGGTGCTGTCTATCAGTGCCCATGGCCCAGAGGACTAGCCTGCCAGCCATGTGCTCCTGATCCTCTGGGAGCCTAGCAAAAACCTGTGCCCTCAATGTTTTCTCCCACACTTTGCTAACTAGCTGCTGCTCTGGCTTCAGTGAACCATGCAAGAAGCAGGCAAAACCCTTAAGCTAAAAAAGCACTTTGGAGTAGAGCTTGCTGTCTTCTCTGACAGATTCTTTAAAAATCTGCTCTATGCTGCACTAAGAAAACTCCAAGGACTTCCTATTTCTCTCTCAAGAATGAACAAGTCTTTTTCATATAGAAGCATAACTTCTCAGGACTTCATAACAGCCAAGGACCATCACTTTCTTGCAGCTGAAAAAAAAAATGAAATTTCTCCTTGGAGAAATAAGCTTACTTGTGCTTTCTCTTTTTTCTTCTTTTTCTTTTTTTCACAGGAAAGTATACTGAACAAAATAAAGCATTTCTAACAGTGGCTAGAAGGATGAAGATCCTACCAATTTCTCAAAACTACTGCCAACACGATATGGTACGTAAGCACCACAATGATAAGACACCCATGTTCTCTAAAGACAATTGGAAAAGATGTTCACAGTTACTTCTTACTTCCTCCTGTATAAATTGACCGCAACCAGGACTCAACACATTCAGTTTCCAGTAAATAGAAAAAAAAATTAAATACGGCACATTACTTTTAACAATTTCTCTAAAAAGAAGTAAGCTACTGCCCCCAAAGCATCCTGATACCAAAACACAGCATAAATGGCCCCTCTGGTCTAACCATCGTTATGGAGAGAAACATTCAGACTGAAGTGGAAAGCCTTTCCCCAGAACAGGTAATGCTAGCAGGTCTGGAAGTTTAAGAACCTTCAAATAAAATGTCAGGTGATTTTCATGTAAAAGCTGTACCTCTCCCTGTGGATTGGTTGGTCAAAGGATGGCACACAGAATGAGTGGAGCTATTGTAACCCTGCAGACTGTGGCCCGGGAAGAGGTGGTTCTGTCAACATCTAGCTCCTGCGGCTAGAATGGTAAGACCTGTATTTTTCTCTCTTCTCCTGTTTTTTGGACACTTTGTTTTTAATGAACAGTTGGTATCAGAGCTAAATCCAAAGACTGTTACATGTGGGATTTCCTAATGCAGAGACCTGGCAGAGCTGTACTATATTTGGCCGAAAAACTAAACAGAAATTAAACTACCTCAAACTGTAACAACTGAGCATCCTCATTCTCTTCCCTTTTTCATTTAGTTGGAGCAAATGTTTTGCTTTAATGCAATTGAAAAGAAAAGAACGTTTTGGGATAGCATAGCTAGATCCTTCATAAAGCTTCATTTTCAAAAGCAGTGTTTGAATCTCTAAATAAATGACAATTCATTCTCTGTTTACTTTAGGTAAACAGAAAATGCATTGCAGAGCACTCATTTTCAAAAGCTAATCAAGAACATTAGGTCCCAACAGATTCATTTAATAGAAATATAATAGGCATTCCTGCTTGCTTTTCATCTTGTCTCACTGTAAATGCTAAAATGAACAGCAAATTAACCCTGCATTGGAACCCAGTTTCTGTCACAGCTGATGTCCTCCCGCTCACGACTTGTAAACACCCCCCCTTGCTGTCACTGCTTTGACTCCTTCTGCAGAGGAGAGACGATTGAGTTTGGCAAGAGAATGGAGGAATTCTTGAATTCTAAAGGGAGTACTGCGCGTCAACTTTGCTATCTTTCGTAGCAGAACGAAATAGTACAATGGTTGTCCCCTACAATAGTGTGCAATTAGTGTAGGAGGAGGGGTGGGGTGGGGTTGGTTTTTTTCCAAGCTCCATATATCAACTGTCTTCATATTTTTAACTTTACTAGCCATTCTCCAAGTGGCTGCTTATAAACTACTATACAAAACAAGCTCATAAAGACAGGGCCATTCAAGCTCTATAATCAGTTATAAAAGATGTGCAAACAACTTGAGATCTTATAATTAATATTCAGTGATATCAGAATTAGCATTTAGAACTCTATACAGAAAAAACTATAATATTTCATAAATTATGTAATAATGAACAAACCCTTTCAAAAACTGTTTTCACTGTGCTAAAGTAACATTCTAGACTTGTCGTAAGTATGTTATTCTTACAAGTAGTTCGCAGTTATTCTTGAAGGCAAGCCTTGGAGTTTCCTTAGCATAGTGCTGCTGGGGAAAATTTTCAGCATGTCCATCTTCATCTCTAGCCTGAAGGGAAATATAATGGCCTATTTAGGGACTTACAAATAATGGAAGAAAAAAAGCTAAAAGCATAACAGCTCAGATCATTAAACAAACGGGAATCCAAAAATAACAACATTATTAAGAAGTTTGTTTAAATACGCAGTATGCCTTTTAGGTATCAAAATTTGGGATTCATTTTTCTTTACGCTGTTTAGTTCGAACGTTCAAATTCATTGTGGTGTGATAGTTAAAAACAACGTGAAGCAAAACCCAAATCAAGTAACTTTTTTGAAATCACCACCACTTTAGTCTTCCATTGTGCACTGTTCATGGCACATTTAGGATTACATGACATACATACGTGTTTAAACTTTTTGGCATGCTTAAGCAATCTCTAGATAATGCACTTTTAAAAAATTCTAATAGCAAGGCCATAAGAAAAGCAATTTGCATAGTTATATTTTGCATTGTAATACTATTAAGAGATAAACTGATTCCCCTCAATTCTTAAATTAAAAATCTGAATGGAGCAATGATCTAGTAAGAACAATGATTCTTCAATCAAATGCAGTAAAAAAAAAAAAAAGAAAAGAAAAGAAAAAAAAGGAAAGAAAAGATTTAATTAAGAAGCTGCATTATAAGTTACTGGTTATTTTGATCTACACTGTTAATTAAGAAAGCTGAAGTTTAAATGGAGACATTAACCAAACCCATTAGCAATACCACTTGCATACAGTCGTCTCTTTCTAATCTCCATCGATTTCTGGTTTGGAGTTGGCGAGAAGGGAGAGGTAGGTGAAAGGGGCGTGCCTGCAGCACACTCATTAAACCATTCATTTGGGTGACACTTGCTCTCTGCTCTGCTCTCATCTCATCTTAGCCCTAACTGCTCTCTCTTTCCTGGCCTCCTGAAATTCACAGCTGAGCTGTCTCCCTCACATATGGCTTGCATATAATTATGCATATTCCATTTTGCACTGCATTAAAATGATGAGCTCCTGGCTCCCTGCCAGCTGATTTTTAAAAGCCCCAGTGAAGTAGGAAAAAGGAGAGAAACACAGGGAGAGCCGCACAGGAAGCAGCAGGTAGTTCTGTCTGCTGTCTCTTTAGATAAAATGTATGTCTGGCACCAGGGGAACAGCTGAGAACTACCTGTTGTGATGTATGGATTGCGGGGGAGAAAACAATGAGCACACATCAGTGGCTGATCGAGGACAATGCTTACGTACTGTTTCCTTTAGTGGAATGAAACCTGCCCTGAGTGTGTCACCAAGAGCTCTCCAGCTATTCTGGGGAATTGTTATTTTAGAAAGGGATCCATATATTGTACATTTGAGAATGTAATGCTTGTTTTTTTTTTTATTAAAGGTTTCTACTACTTATTGCAAAAGGGAACTGGATGGATTTTGGAAGTAAAATCTCATCATGGTCAGTAAGAAGTTTGCAGGGAAGTTGTTTTGGTTTCATTGCTGAGATTTATTAACATCTCTAGTACTTGATGTCTTTTTATTGTACCTTTCCACCCCACCACCACCACCAAATCAGAGTACAATAAAAATGTAGTTACAGGGGCTGGGGCTGGGGCTCAGCGGTAGAGCATTCGCCTAGTACGTGTGAGGCCCTGGGTTTGATCTTCAGCACCACATAAAAAAATAAATAAAATGAAGGTATTGTGTCCAACTACAACTAAAATAAATAAATAAATAAATATTTTTTTTAAAAATGTAGTTTTAGGATTAACTATCTGTGACAGAGAAAAAAAAATAGGTGTTATTGTGTCCAGTGGTTGTCAAGGCAACTGAAACCAATGATGTTCCTTCTCAGCACACTGGTACCACTTTGCGGCTACATCAGGGTGTCAGTTATTATAGCTCTAAGGAGAACCACTTTAAACCCCAACTGGTCGAGGTAGCAGTGGAGTACATAACAAAAGGCAATTGCAGGAAAGCCATAAGATGCCAATGGGTAGCAGCAATATTAGATTCTTCATGACAAAATTTAAAGCCTCTGTGTGAGGTGTAGGTGTGGGTCCATCTATTTCATCTAACTCTGCCATATCCAGTGACTTACTTTTAGTTCATATTTGACAAACATTGACATGATTGGGGAAAAAAATAGATAGATAGATAGATAGATAGATAGATAGATAGATAGTAACTAGACCCTACCATAAACAACTCTATAGAAATGCCACCTAAAAATATGCTAAACTTGGTGGTAGGTTTATTATATTCCTGATGCACTATGATACATATGCTTGGAAACACAATTTGCATATAGTTTACAAGGGGTACTATTTACATATGTATGTCTATATTCAATATATATGTATCTTGTGTATAAATATTCATAAGGTGGAATATGTTTATTATGCATGTACTATGTATACACATTCATACACACCAGATGCCTAGGGATATTTTCAACATTAGTTGCAAAAATACATTCATTCCACTTACATGTAAGGTGCTCACAATACTTTGTGTTTAACAGGCAAAAAAAAAAAAAAAACCATTATCTAAGATTTGAATGTGATTCTTCAAAAGAACTACAGATTTCATATAAGGTCTCACCATTTATGAGGTTAAATTTAACAGCAATGGAAGTAAAAGGAGAGGGGGTTTAGAGACATGTGAAAGTGGGAAAGAAAGACAGAGACCTGCTTCTTTATTGAGCCTTTATGTTTGCGTCTGCACAAATCCCCATGGCCCTGGGCCCTCTGACACTCAGGCTGACTCCAGAGCCCAAGAAATTCTATTCTCCAGCCATCTTCTGCGTCTCTGGCATACAGCACAGAAATGGAAGGCACGCGAAATACTCAGTAAGCACTAACACTTGCCTCTCACCAAGGTGATCTCATTTGCATTCTGAAGTTTTGTAATGTGAAATTTTAAATCTTCATTATAGGACTAAGTGGAATGAGTGAATTCATCCAAGGTAGTAATTCTCTACCCTAACTGCGTATTGGAATAGTCTTGGGGTTTTGCTGTTGTTGCTGTTGTTTTAACATATTGTTGGCTGTCCCCCACCCCCATTTCAAGATTCTGGTTTAAATTGGTCAAGGGTGAGGCTCTATCATGGGTGATTTTTTTTTTCCAGGTGATTGTAATGTACAAGCAGGGCTGGGAACCCCTGATCAAAGAATAGTGTCTACAGGTACCAAGAGGAGGCCCTGGCATAGTGGGCAGAATGGTCTCTAACCTAGTCTCAGGCCTACTCAAGTGAACCACTGGGAGGACACAGGATGTGGCCCCTGATATGGATCTTACCCCAAAGATTCAAGATATTACATGACCAGCTGTTGTAAGCCAAATTTCTCATTATTTGTTTGTTTCTTAGTTTCTGGTGTGATGAATAGCCTTGGAAAAACTACTATGCTGCCTTCTGAAAAAAAGCGTTCTTGAACCTCTCTAGCCAATGCCAGTATCTCCACTTTGTTTTCTCTTGACAACACAGCTGCAACCCTGCAACCATCCATGTGATTTCGGTCTCCCACCCAAATCTCCAATGCTGCAGCAGGCAGGAACTGATCTGGCTTTCCATCATCATCTTCAACCATTGCCTGATGCAGTGAGTGCTAAGAATGAACTTATCTTTCCACAGCAACCTGGTGGCAATGAAATATAGAATCCACGCAAGTCTCCTTAGCCTACATGTAGAATCATTCTCATATGTTTTATAATCTCTTATATATTGAAGCCAGTGCCTTACTACATCCGCCCCATTTGGGGTACCAGACAAAGACTTAATGGGGGAGGGACAGAGAGAGCCAACCACCCTCTGCAGGGAGGAGGATGCAAATGCTGAAATTGTTCAAAATCACCAGCTCAACATAAGGCAGAACAACTTTTAGCCAGTTTTATTATTGTTCTTAAATTCTCTACAGACAATGCCTTCTCTAATTGCCTGCAGGGAGTGGACCACCCCCTAGCAGCTCTTGACACCCAGTGGGGCCAAGAGAACAGTGTTGATGTCTGACTTTGTTCTGGAGTGACAAGTTCTGAAAGGAGGAACGTCAAGACACTTCGAGATGAACTAACTCTCTCCATGTGTCTTATTCCCAGTAGCTTTATTCTGAGTAATGTGCTAGATATTTATGACACTACTGGGAAATGCCAATGGAGGACTATTTTTTTACATTTCATTATAAATGTGTAATGACAAATGTGATTGTCAAGCCAAAGGTGCATTTTTTTAATATATATTGTTTTAGTTTTAGACGCACACAATACCTTTATTGTATTTATTTATGTGGTGTTGAGGATCGAACCCAGTGCCTCACATGTGCTAGGTGAGTGCTCTACCACTGAGCCATAGCCCCAACCCCAAAGGTGCATTTTTGACCTATTGTTCTAAGAAAAATTCAGTTTTTGCTGTAACCGAGGGAAAAAAAATACTTCAATGAAACTGCACAGGGATTTTCCCATTTTGCTAAGAGTCATCCATCCATGTTCATGGTGTACCTAAGATTTAAATAAATATTAAATTATGTGATTGCCTCTGAACTTCAAAATCGTCTGCCTTAAACTTTGTATTCACCTCTCTTTGCCTGTGAATCATCAAGATTTTAAATTTTGATTCTTACATACAGCAAACCTTATTTCTCCTCCAAAGAATTCACTTCTTCCTCTGAGCCAAAATCTCAGTACGATATCCAGATTTCAAGCAAGATCAGCATTCTTTCTCTTCTGGAGTACTCCTTTAGAAAAATGTGGAACATTCTAGAAACAGCCCCACTCACCTATCCTAAAGACATGTGATGTTTCAGGTTCAGCAGAGAGGTTAACACTATTGTCACATGAGTGGGGAGATAATGAGGCTTCCCATTGTACCTCCCTGTGATGAGTGGGAGTTTACACTTGGGTTTCATTGTGATTTCAGGATTTCTTTCGAAAATAAGGCAAGGTTTTGCCTGGAATCAGAACTGGGGTGAGCATGGCAGAGGTTCCAGACATCCTTCCAAGCTGCAGCAGATGCAGCCTGTGTCAGCCCACACATATGATGGTGTTACCAGACTTGGGAACATCAAAAATAGTGCACCTCAAAGTTGTGAGAAAAGATTTAGAGATGAAGAGTTACAGAGGAAATGGGGGAATATTAATTTTATATTTTAGAACTACTTTTTTGAACCAGAAGTAATAGTTTCTTTTCAAAATTCAAGGAAACAGAACAAAGACTCCACTTTGAAAAACTCTTGGAGGGTCACTTTCTGATCTTTCTCAAATGCATACACACATTCTCTTGAGGAAGCCCAGAGAGGATGAAGGGCAACTACCACATACTACATTTCAGTGTGTGATGACACTCTCATGACACCTTTGTGACAACCCATTTCTTTTGTCCTTCAGCAAAGATACTAGGAGTGCTTCAGTCACTCCTGCCCCTGACTGGAATAACATGGGTAGGTCTCAGGAACGAATAGCTCCCTTTCCACCTTGAATTACTGCCCAGTTGCTCTTATGTCAGTGGCCTGGCCCCTCATGACTGAACCCCTAGTTCCCTTCAGTTGTGTTTCCTCTCTTCACCCCCTTTCCTTGGGCAAAACTAGACTCCATCTCCCCTCCCCACTTCTGGAAAGTTCTTATGCATCTGTTAAGCCGGAATTCAGACTGCAGTTCTTTTAGGAAGCCATTCATGAACTCTTCCTCCTAGTCCTAACCTGGTGTCCCTGTATGTATTTCCATTCCATCTATTACAGTGTATGTATGATGATTGTTCCCCCTTGAATCAATGAGGCCTTTGAGTATATAAAATGTACAAAGCCCCAGCCATGCTTGTATAACAAACATCCCTGAACATATATGTTGAATGGATTCATTAAAACCCTTTCTTGTGCCTTAAGCCAAGGCCCAGAAAGGTTTTGTTTTTTTCTACTCTGCACTGCCTACATGTACAATCAGATATCCCTACAGTATGAGCTGCGTCTCTGCAAATATTCGAGTCACTGAAAAGACTGAATCATGTGCACACGCAGCTCCCACACAGAGCTTTCTGCTGGGCAGAGGACTCCTACCTGGCATCAGGCTCCCTGCTCTGGAGAGTCTCCAGGAACCTGGAAACATCAATCTCTGGACCCAGGCATCTGTTCAGTTCACGTTGCCACTAATCTTTGCATCAGGATCCCTTGCCCTCCCTTTCATCTGCTTCTCGAAGACTGTCCATGGGGATTCCTGCAGTGGTGCTGTTTCACTTTGTTCTTTTAACAAAATGTATTTAAATTCCCATTTAGCATGCAGACCAAAGGAGAGAAGCTGTTTCCCCAACGAAGTTCCTCCTAATAACTCTCCTCCACTGGCAAGCAGACAGGCCTGCTCTGTGTACCTCCACAGGCTCTTCTGACAGCTCACACACCTCTGATGGATGAGAAGGACTTATTTGCTGCAGCTATTTTTTTTCACTCCATGCAAACCTTTATATATATCATAAATTTTTAATATCCAATTTGGAGTCTTCAAAGAATAACGGTAACAAATATGCAACATGAAGATAATGGGAATTGAATCATGTTTATGGCTTCCATGAGCATCTCCTTAAAGATGTCAGGTCAGAGCCACTCAGAGCTGCATGCGTGTGTGGCTGATCTTGGGCCTGATTAATGGCTGCCCTTACTCAGGGGCCTTAATGGATTGCACAACAGTTATGGCAACAGATTCCACATCAGCCCGAAATACAGCTGCCACATGGACTAAAATATATCATGCTGGTCCCAGCATATTACAACCGTGCCTGGGATAATCAGAGCGGTTCCTAAGTGGCTCTGAGAAAACCTTGGTTTTACTTTTTATTTTTAAATCTATGTTTCCATTATTGGACAGGTGACCCTTGTGCATTTATCTTGTTTGCTCTTTGTCAGGTCACCTGAGTGCCTTTGTCTGGTAAGTGTCTGTAGGTAAGACTCAGCAGCTAGGGTACGAAGCCCCCTTCTTTTTTATTGTCAGCTAAAGCCACACCACCATCACACCCTGGCAGTTTCTGATTATTCCAGGACCCTTAATCCACATTGGATTATCTCAGCTCCTTGATTGCTCCCTTCCCCCACTCCCTCCTCCGCCCACTGCCTGCCTTTTGGCTTTTTTTCACTATTCATTTGCATCTATTACCCAGAGACCTGTGAGGGGAAACAAAAGGCAGGGGAACACAAATGATTCCACTTTGCTATCGGTTGGCACCTATAAAATGCTTAAAGAATTGGCCTAATCGAGACATTTCAGTTGGTCCTTTTATTCCTGTTCTCTGAAATGACTAGGCAGCGAGCGGGGGGCTGGGCTCATATCTTTATATGCAGACCTCATGGAGGACCTGAGAAAATATTAAAAAGGCAAGGGCTACAAGAGGATTCTAAGTCCCCCATCTACAAGGTTAAAACAGGATCCCGACATTATGGAGGAATTTTATTATCTACAAGATGTCTCCCCCAGAAATAGCCTGGCCTCCGATGAGACTAGGAAGCACACCACTAACCAGATTAAGATTCTGCTCTGGATGTTATCAGGGTTAATAGCAGCTAACATTTCTACAGCCCTTAGGTATACACTGGACACCATTCTAGGTGCTTAGTGTGCATTAACACATTTAATGCACACACCTACACACATAACCCCCAGGGAAGGTAGGTGCTATCATTATCTCCATTTTAACAAGTGAGGAAACTGGGGTTCAGAGATGTGATGTAGTTTATGCAAAGTCACACAAGCTAACAAGTGGTGGAACCAGGAGTCAAACCCTAGCAATCTGCCTCCAGGGTCCTGTTCTATCCCCTGATGATTTACTAACCCTGTGCTAGGGGCAAAAGGAAATCAGTATCCAATAATTCGGAAATACTGGCATCATTACATTTAAAATATATATTATTAATGAAGGGAGGTTTTCATAATTATTTGGTTTTGCATTCCAAGATTGAATACACTAAGGAAATTAGGAAAGGAGGGTGTTTAATGACAAATAAAACAGAAGCAGGGATGGGGGGTCTACAAAGAGCCTCGTAAAAGAGGCAGAGCAGCACACGTCAGCAGGTCTCAGGCACAGCCCGAGGGAGCCAGAATTTCAAAATTGATGGAATTAATCCTTAAACCAGCTTCTTTATCCTGACTTTATAATTCGCCTTCAGATCATTGATTATGATATGTAGGCCCCTTAATATCAGAAGAGACATTGCTACAGAAGTCACTCAACTATTCAGAACCTTTAGAGATTTTCTTTGTGAATTGCTAAAAGCATCATGAACATTACATTATTTTTTATTAATCCTGTGGATGATGCTGTACAGACTACAGAGGGTATTTGTGTTGTCTTATTTCATTCATTCCTGACTCTGGTACATAAATGCAGACTGAGATTATGACTTTGGTGAACATGAGTTAGTTCATCAAAGCACTGGATACCCTTGGATAAATTAGTTCAACTGGGCCCCTGTACTTGACTTGCTGAGAAACAGGCCTGGCCAGCTGTAATTGTCTAAGGTGGTGAGGCAGAGTGTTCAGAGAGCCAAAGGCCAGTTGCCACCCTCTGCTCAATCCACAGCACCCTCCCTTATTGCCAGGGGACAGATACAACAATGTAGCCCTGGGCAGGTCCATAGCTAATTAGCTCAGCTGGTGGGAGTGTGCTGCAAGAGGCTTAGGTTATGCTCCTGAATGAGTTAGACTGCTCTGTGCCAGTCACAGAACATGCCCTTTATCGTGACCTATCACATCACACATGCACAGGTCTTGGAAAAGGAAAGACTGACACTGGAAAACATGTGAGAGGATGTAGATGAATTGATGCACATTTCTCACCATTTCTGGAAGAAATAACTCAAAGGGCATAACCCTGAAGAGGGTACTCATAGACAGCTATGAGTCACCAAGTGAGCCAAATGCTGTCTTCAAATTAGTTTCTAATTCTTAGGTCAAGGAGTATAAATTCTGAACTAGCAGTAATACTTGTCAAAGACATGATGTCACAATTGTTGTTCATAATAGGGCTCAGCACTCAGATCAACAACATCTTTTTCTCACGTCAGAAACCACAGAAATATCATAATCAGGGTCTGAATATGACAGAATCGCAAACTGTCTTCTCTGGGTGGTTCCTAAGCTAAGTCTCAGCCTACGCCATCCCTGGGTGCCCACCAACCAACCGAGCAGGCCCACAGATGTTCCAAGGCTGTTCTCCCTGCTCTCTTGTTGGCTCCCGGCCAGCTCAGTTTTGAGCCACTTCCCCACCAATCCCCACTCACCCACAATCTGACTCCAGCCCTGCCTTGGGCCCTTTGATCTGTGTACTTGGTCTGGCAGGAGCTTGCTGTCCCCCATGGATATGCCTTCAATCTGCCACTCTGATCCTCCTCTGGCCTGCAGGAAGGTATCCTGCTCTGGTTTGGGTCAGTTTTATAGGCAGCATTCTACAATTTGTACTAAAAATAAGATTTCTTTAGGAGGAAATATAGTGGGGATCATACAATGTTTGTAAAGATCTGAAATCAGCCTGAACATGAAGAGAAAATCCCAGGACTGGAATGAAATCCTGACTTTTACTGTGCTCTGTCCCCATAAACGTTCTGACCAACATGTAGTGAAGCTGATTTATGCCAGTGAATGTAGGCACAGGAGAAAGATGGGGTGACACATCCATTGGCTTTGCCCCCTGGGTCTTTCAGAGTGTGAAGTCCGGATGTGATTCTGAACAGGCTGGTCTTCCTGACAGCTTCAATTACAATCCATGTGCCACTTGACCTGTTAACGGAGGCGTCATTAGGCTTAAAGAGGAAAAAGGCCTAAATTACCAAACCCAGGACCAATCAGCCTCTCTGAGGAACCAAATGTAAAGATGGCGGCAGAGGGGCTTCATAAATAATGACCTCTGCTCAAATGGTACTCTCTGGAGTCTTAATTTTAAATCCCAGCCATTCAGCAGATGATGAATGGAGGTAATAAAAGGTGGGACTGTGACCTGTTTAAATAGAGAATAATCATTTCAGCAGAATTTAACTAGGGTTTAGGGACAGGCCTGGTGAAGCTAACCGCTGAGTTATCAGGCTAAGTTAAGCAAGTCAACTTGAGTTAATTCTTGCTCCTCTGTCTCCCACTTTATTGTTGCTGTTTTTGTCATATCATTACTTTTCAAGGAGGTATATTTGGGGGGTCAAAGCCAGAGGAAACAATAAAGAGTGACCTGTGTTTCCACATCCCTTGGTATAAATTGAGAAAAATAATATGTGGTTCCAGCCTGCACAGTGAGCAGCCAGACCCTTCTATCTGCTCCATTCCCTCCTGCTCCCAGCCTTTCTAGTTACCAAAATTCCCAAACTATTCCAGTTCTTCTAGACCCTGGTATCTCAACTGCTCACTACTGTTCCTCTAGATGGCATCCACCAGAGGAGGTTCCTGACCAGAGGCTACAGGTATCACCACTTCCAGAACTTTCCAACTCATTGACTGCTTCATGGAACTCTCACTAGGTGCAAAGGAAGAAAACTCAATATAGAAGTCACTGTGAAAATAATAAGATTTCATGACTTTTCTGTGCTAGACACTGTGCTAGCTATTTTACAGATTTCATTTCATTGAAGCTCCCAAACCTTTATGAAATCTCTATTACCACATCGCCTCTACTTTGTCAATGAGGAAACCAAAGTATAGAGTAATTTGCCCAAGTCTCAAGAGCTTCAAAAGATAAAGCTAGGCTCTGAACACAAGGGTCGTGACACCAGGCATAGGAACAGCCAGCAATCACGTGATAACGAGCAACAGAAATTGCAGGTATTACTAGGAGGCAGAGGCATCATCACCTGTGTCCCCCTGGTCTGTCCCCTGTGGTGAAAAGCTGATGTCAGCATAGCACACATGAAGGGATAGTCAAGGGGCCAACCTAGCAGGCAGAAAGAATACAGGCAACAAGAGCACAACTCAAGGCCAAACAGACCCCAACCCCGAGCCACCAGGAGGAAGGACCAGATGCTCTGAGCACTCTGCACTTGCACAGATATAGGAGGAGAGGGAGGATGGAGACTACAGTGGAAACAGGTTGGTGCCAGGAGAGCCCGTATGAGAAACCCTGCCCAGAGAAGGGGAAGCAGACACCCAGGGACAGCCTGCTCACTGGGGGCTCACTAGTTTTGAAAACTTATATTTTGATTTCTTTTTCACACCCACAAGTTGAAAATTATGGAATTCCAAGGTGAGAGGGAGAGCTCAAATCTTTTCTCTGAGACCTAGAAAGATGAAGATGTTTTCAAGATCACAGGATTCTAGATTCAATAAACCTCTTTTCGTGGTTCTTGCCTAACCATAGAACAACAACAAAAAAAACTGCTCTGGTTTGATATGGAAAAGACCGAAAGGGGAATAAGAATTATCACTTGATTGAATTATTATAGATTTTAACCTTCCTTATTAATAAAAACCAGCAGTATTTATAGGTAATCAAATGTCCAAGTGTAATAAAGAAATTTCACTGCCTTAAGGGATGACAGACCCTGTCTTTGAATTATAACATATTTTGTGCAATTCCATAAACTTAGAATACACTACTCTATATTTATATAAAACCACAATATGTGGCATTGTGACTCCACAAGAAGCAGACCACAGTGGCAGGGCCACTTACATAATGATTCCCTTGGCTCTATGTTCATTCATTTGTTCATTTGTTTGTTGAGCATCCTGATGTGCCTGGTAAGAGTAGGCAATTTGGGTAACCATGCACCTAAAATGAACTGTATGCAGCCCGCATGGTCAAAACATTTTAATTTTTTAAGTTTAGTGATAACAATAAAGCCAATGGTCTATCTATAAAGTATTATATGTCACACATTTATATCTTATTTGAAATTTAGCTTTTTAAATAACTGTAATTTTGTAAAATTAAATTAAAACCAACTACGAAAGGCAAAGGGAAAAGATTCTCATCAGCAGACAAGAAAAAGCAAGAAGCAAGAAAAACACCAAGCACCCCATGTTCCACTAGATTGAGAATGTTAATACAGAGAGGGGTGAAGAGGGCCAGTGGGGGCCAACCAACTGGAGTTTGATTCCTGGTGCCACCACTGATGGGGGCAGGGCACCTAAGCATCAGTAAAATGAGGGGAAAACATCCAGTTCAGAAATCCGCAGCAAAGATTAAGTGAGACAATCCTTCACATGCCCCACACGATGCCTGGCACAGAGTAAGCACTCTATGTGTGACATTTACTTAGATTTCACAAATCTGCCTTCTTTCCTAGAGAGAAAAATAAATGCAGCTGGCAGGAAGGCGTGGGGATTCACTACCTTTTCTTATCATTAAAGTCTTGATTAAAATTAAGTTGCATGCAGCTAAAAGTATGCTTGGTGGCCAAGGCAAATACCAATCCGAAGACACTGGTGAAGGTTTGAGACATCTTAAAAATCCATCAACCCACCCACTAATCGGTATCTTAATCCTCCACCAACCTGGTCACAATCGACACTTAATAGCCACTTCTGTCTCTCTTGCCACCTATTATGGGTCCTGTTCTCTGTGAATAAGCATTCTGCTTTTCTTTTGATCTCCTCACATGTTAAGTGTTCCCTGGACAGGATCTCCATCAATAAATACCCCCACTCACCCAGGACTATATATGGTACTACTATATGTTGACCCCATGGACATCACCACACCAAGAATTACTTGCATAATTTTTGTTACGCAAGATTTTCATGTTAATCCACTTGATTACCAGTCATATCATCACTCTCCATTACTTATTATCCAGCTACTAATTCACCCTGTAAAAACCTTGCTCCTAACTGAATAATAGAGTACACCTCTGTCGTTTGCAGACTTACATGCTCAGCAGAGGTGGTGCACACATACATTGTAATCCACATGCTCTTTCCAAGCTGAAAAACCTCATCAAAGACATGGGTACGGAGAAGATGGAAGAGCAAAAGAGCTTCTGAACAATTGAAGTTGGTTCACCATTTTTGCAGAAATTGTGCAAGCTAGCAGACATTTTCTGATTTGAAAGTCTAAAATTTTGTTTGGGATTGCTTGGTTGATTGGATTTGGGAGTGTGTGTGTGCGTGCGTGCGCGCACACAAGTGTGCATGCTCTTTGTTTTGTTGGTGTTGGGGATAGAACCCAGGGCCTTGCACTTACTAGGCAAGGCCTCTATGTTGAGCTATACCCCCAACCTGAAGGAGTTTTTTTGGGGGGAGGGAGGGTACCAGGAATTGAACCCAGGGGCACTTAACCACAGAGCCACATCCCCAGCCCTATTTTGTATTTTATTCAGGGACAGGGTCTCAGAGTTGCTTAGCGCCTTGCTTTTGCTGAGACTGGCTTTGAACTTGCAATCCTCCTGTCTCAGCCTCCTGAGCCATAGGGATTACAGGCATGTGGTGCTGCACCCGACCCAAGGAGTTTTCTTTTTAAATAAACATTGCAGTCTTTATTAGGCCTTAATTCACTTCAGAATTCAGTTCAAAATTGCAGTCTTTGAGGTTTGGGCTTTATTTATTTATTTTTAACACATTCATCCTCATCTTTTGGACATGCCATATTTTTCTTTACAATCCTTAGACATTACTCATCATCACCTGGTAATTTCTTCTGCATAACTGAGAACTCCCATCCCTTAGTCACTTGTGCCACTTGAAAAGGCCTCCTTTTATACTGATTGATCTCATCTTAAAGTAAAATGTCCTCCTTCTGTAAAACATCTAGATGTCTCTCTCTCCCTACCCTTCGCCTTGCCACAGGAAGCTGCTTTACATGTACTGCATAACATTTATGCTCATTTGTCTGTATATTACATCCTGCCCTCTTGTCCTCTAGGATCTGATGTCTACAAAGATATAATCAAAATGAAATTGTATTAGTTAAGATTAGCATCTGTGGCAGCAATTCCTATAAACGATACAGACAAGGCAGTAGCTGTAATGTCTGTCTTGTTTCAAGGTAAAAATGAAAAATGACATCTTTGATGGAGAAGACTCCACAGAGACCTGAAGTAGAAATGTGGCCTGTTACTCTGCTCACAGACAGCTCTCTTTCCCATCATATGGCTGACAGGTGTGTAATCATGTTCCTTAGTCACAGTTTGTGTTAAAATAACCAATTACCCAATGAATGAGAATCGAGCTCTAGTGTGACTGTCACCACCACTGCAAAGTGAAAAAATGTGTCATCGGAAGCACGGAAGGCTCTGACTGGACTTCTCCTCGGCCATAGATGCTTTGCAAGGCTGTGAGAAACCCTTCCTACTGTACAGAGAACTCAATAAAATGCAGGACATTTCTTCTTTGACCCCATGCATTTAGTAATGGAGATGCCAGCAGGCACCATGGACAGTCGGTCAGGTTTCCTGGACAATCAACATCATCCCCACCCATTTCCTGTCTTTGACCTTTCCAGAGCACATCACCCTCACTTCTCCTGGAGCACCCACTACCACAGCTGTCTCTCTGCCCACCCAGATTTCCACATGAACAGGACAGCATCTGCCATCAGCCCACTCCTTCCCCTAGAATGAACATAATCTTCCACCAGAACCCACAGTGACACAGGACAAGGCTGAAACCCAGGATACCTGCCATTCCAACTATAACCACACCAGACAAGAAGCTCCCAACCCCACTGGTCAGAGAGGTATGGTAGCATGCAAGTAGCCCTCAGGGCTATCCCTGATTGTAGATATAGTCAAAAGCAGTAGCTTCTTTAGCATTCATGAAGAACATAAGCACCAACATTCCACTTTCTACTGACCCAGAGGGTATTTGTTAACATGCTGGGGGAGGAAGCCTGCAAGTAACTCAAAGTCAATGAACAAAGAGGAATCACAATGGATTGATTATAACAACACTGTTGTCACACTTATGTGGATGTTCATCAAATATAGACCAACTCTTCTCTCTGTCAAGCATTCACCATTGCAATCTGGGGCCTCCCCAACTAGTGGCTGAGAGCTAAGGACAGGGTGAAAGGAACTGGCTGCCCTGTGGTTTTGTTTCCCTCTTTAAAGCAGGGCTAGGCCTTGTTTTCTACACCTGGTTGATGAGAGAGTGGTTGGAACCAAAGTGTAACTGACAGTGTAACTCTAGAAAAGATATTGAGTTGTGGATCCACTAACATCTTTTGGTAGAAATACAGACAGTAAATTTTCAGTCAAGTCAAAGGACGTGATGATTCAAATTTTAGGCAGTCAACATGGAAATAGAAATTCTCTTGACTGGTTTACTTACAGCTAAAAGAAACTAGGAGATTCAAAGAAAAGAACAGAAAGGACAAATCTTTTATATCCCTTGCTCTTTTTTTGTTTTTGGTACTGGGGATTGAACCCAGGGATGCTTAACCACTGAGGCACATCTCCAGACCCTTTTTATATTTTATTTAGAGACAGGGTCTCGCTGAGTTGCTTAGGGCCTTGCTCTTTTTATTTTCTTATTACTATGAAATCATCCTTTTCAGGAAAGATGTTCCACTGGAAGACTCTCCTGCAAAGACCAGACAGGTATCACTTCCACATAAAGAAGCTTGGAAAGCTACACTTTGTGGAAAATGAGGGACAATAAGTGTTTAGGGGGAGGAAAAACACATCAACTGGTTTTCCCTCATGTCATTGCTCTGTAACTGATGAGTTTCTAACCACAGTCTTGCTTTCATTAGCACAGTGCCAATTACCTCCTCTTCTCTCTTCCTGGAAGTTCAACCTGGACTCACACTTGCCTTAACAATGGCTGGCAGAGTGGGCCAAGCCCAAGGGAGCAAGATGACAGAAGGATGCTATGTAATAGTGGACGGTGGAAAACCATGTGAGACATGAGCTGAAGAGGAGGACAGGAAGGCAGGTGGTGCCGAGGGCCTAGGTGTCCTCCCCAGGTGGGGCGAGGCCGCCTGTCCTCCAGCATCTCTCCTCCTCTTATTCATGTGCTCCTGGTGATTTTGGCAGAGGCACCTTGAGTGAAAAGCACACTACTTAGCACATATGGTGGAGAGAATCTTGTGCATCAGCTGAATGCATACTGTACTACATACACATTCTGTTTTATCTCCGGGCCCAGCCGTGCTGCAAACGCTTGCAAATTGGGGAACCTTCTGTGCAGTAAAAAATATGGACAGGAGAAGCTAGACTGTGACTTATAAGATGTGACACCAGCCAAAAAAAGCCAAAGTAAGGAAAAGTTAAAGAGTATGCTTTATACTCATTGCAAGAAAGGCAGCTAGCTCTGCAAGGTGGGGGACTCGTGGCCAGCTTCGTCCTGCGGTTTTCAACCCAGTGGTGGGCTTCCTTTCCACACATGGAAGACTCTGGGAAACTCTGCCTGTATTCTCTGTGCCTTGATTTTGGGGAATGTTTGAAATCAATATGGAAAAGCAATAGAGTGAAGTTTCTTAGATTCACCTTCATGTAGGGGACGGTAAGGAAATTGTTCTTTTTGTCCTCTTATACTCAGGTCTTCAGCCCACTGTTGTGCCCTGGGCTGCTTTGGCCCTCTTTGAGATGCCAGCCACTGGCATCTCTTCCCTTCCTAAGCATTTCTAAAAGCAAAACCCGATACTGCTCAGGATTCAGACCTCCCTGCATATTTGGGACATAAAAGAGGCAAAGTGGTGGATCCCTCTGACCTTTCTTCTCTTTCCACTCTCCCTTTACCTGCCCCTTTAATAATGATTTTTAGAATAACTCTTTTAAAACAACTATCCCCTAGGTAAGGAAAATGATATAAAAAAAATCCTTTTTCATTTCAAATCACAGTTCTTCCTTTCTTTTCTATGAGCTTTATATATGTTGCAAGGGGTGGGGGGAATGGGAGAGTTTAAAGATTTGCTAATAAATGGAGACCATTTTATAGGGGTCAATGCTTGAAGGTTTCTAGTGTTCTTTTTTCATCCTGCTGAGAATGATTCTCCATGTTTCACAAATGAAGAAAACAAGGTGTAGCCAGGGGAGCTGACTGAAGGCACAGAATAAGAATTATAATACAGGATTCTTTACAAGATCCTGACTGCTTAAAGCACAAAAGGAAAAAGGGCAGAGGGTACCCAGAGTAATGCCTGATAGTGTCCCAACTACCTGCTGGCAGCTCCTTCTCATCCAAAGGACACAGGTCTCCCTTCCTGACCCTTTCATCTGGACTAAGATCAGAAGTTGTGAAGAAGCAGCTGGCTTAATAATGCTGAAGTATGTGTTGCTCCTAACCTAATTTATTCTGTGTGTAGAATCCGTGATTTCGTTTCTATGTTATTTAGAATCATATCCTCTCACAAATGTTAGGAGTGATGGAAGTTAACCCCAAATTGGTGGGAAGCTTAGAGTTGCCTCAGGCATGCTTTGGCTTATTTGAGTCAGTTGTTCATTTTCAATATGGTTTCAGTTTGCCGAATTGCTAGAAACATTAAAATACATATTTAAGAGATTGTGTTTTATAAGGGACTCCGTGGACGACTTGACCATACTTTGTTCAGCACTAGCATTATTCAGGTTTATTTTTCTTTGTTGTGTTTTTGTGGCTGCTTTTGTTGTTTGTTGTTAATGAGTTGAAATATACAGAAAATATAATAATGTCAATAACTGGAAATGACTCTTGCCATTTAACTCTCTATTAACAATAGTATCTGATAATTATTACTGGTCCAGCTGAAATTCTTAATGGAGATTCCCAAGCAGTCTATATTAACGGAAGGGAAAGAAATATTACATCCTTGGATAAAGTCCCCAGGCTCTTAAAATGGACCTTTTAACCAGGTCACAAGGGAACGAGCCCGTCGAATTTAAATTCTGCCCCTCCTTCTACACACTCACTCTGGAACCAGAACGGTGGAGATTCTCTGGGCTACTTTCCGAGTCTCTTCTCTACTTCTCCCTTTGGAACCTCCCTGCATGCCAGGCCTCCCCATGCAGGCACACCTTGAATATCACAGCTCACCTTCACCTGAGCAACCACTTTCCACACCATGTCCTCACTAGAGCAAGACCTGATCTCCTCAAGTTCACTATTACTTGACTTTGCATCATCAAAATTCCTGAACATTTTACCAATCAAATTCTGGGACTGGACTGCATTTTGATGCATAGTATATTCAAACATTAACCAAGGCTTCTTCCAAAGGAACTCCTTCCAACATTCTGAGTTCGGTTTACTTCACCTCAGAGAACATCAGCTCTGAGAATCATTAAAATGATCAGATCTCTTCTCTCAAGGAGTTTTCTATTTTGTTAAGATTAGACATAAACGCATTAAGAAGAAATAAAATAAATAGTTGGAAGATGCTTGTTTAGACACGTACCCCACTAGCCAAGGCAACAGGACAGAGCCATCTTCCTTAGGCAGGAGCAGTCAGAAGGAGATGAGACTTTAGCTAAGTCCCACTGGTTGGACTTCATTATGGATTTTTAGTCACTTTTATTTTATTTTATTTTATTTTAGCTTTAGTTGGACACAATACCTTTATTTCATTTATTTATTTTTATGCAGTGCTGAGGATCAAACCCAGCACCTTGCATCTGCTAGGTGAGCACTCTAACGCTGAGCCAGCCCCTTCAATCACTTTTAAAGACCTGTCCCTCTTTCAACTTCATACTCCAGGAGCAAGATCAAAGAGGAAGAAAATGTATTCTGGATTTTGGATCAGAACCACAAATCTAGTTATGGCTTATTAAGCCCCAAACTTTTGCCATCTGCCCAGTGTGCTCGCCGCTATTTTTATCCACTTCTGGTTGTGGTCACTTTCCCTTCCCTCTGTACTACATAAATAGGAAGTGCATGAGAAACTGCATCCTTCTGAAACATGGAAGACTCAGAGCTTTTGACACCCTTGATGTCTATCACAGTGCTCACAAATGTTCCACAAATGTGGGGCCATGGACTTGAACTATCAGTCAAGGTGTGTACTCACCACACACCCTTCAAAATGACTCTGAGGCCATTTTTTTCACTATAAAACTCAACCTGAGCTGATGGAACAAGGCTGGACACATGACCCAAGGGTAGCCACTGGATAAGGTATCCAACAACCCATGATGTATCCTGCTGCCAAATTTCCATCAGCTCTCCACCCCCACCTCCACACACACACACACACACACACACACACACACACACAGGAACATAACTAGACTATGCCAAGGGGCTGCAGTAGATTAGGATGGGAGCTGAAAGGTCAGAAGGTTGAGAGGAGCTGGAGAGGCCATGATGGGTTCGTACATGCTGAAGTGATTAGGACCAGGAAGCATGGGGAAGAAAAGAAATGTGATCTCACCACAGTGGGGAAAATAGGGAGCAAACGGCCAGAGAAAATCACAGATAGCAAGAGAGAAAAAGGAGAGGTGGAGAGAATTTGCCTCAGTTCTCACAGTTTTCGGGTTGCAATTCCAGCCCCCTTTCCTGAAGAGCCTAATTAAAACAGATAGCAGCTTCTGTTTTCAACTCCACTTCATGGGCTTTCCTTCAAAAGTCTTGCTGCTTATTTTCTTCCTCTCCCACAGTAGAAAGAGAAAGGAGCTACTATAGATGAAAGAGCCTCAAAGGGTGACAAACATGAGGAATCTGAAACTATCTAGGGTCTCATCACACACCTCCATCATCTGCTGAGTCGGGTGGACTGGGCACTGCATGGAATCTGAGAAAGGGGAAGGCATGGGTGAGAATGGTTTTGGTTTTGTTTTGCTGGAGAAGACAGCAATGTTAACAATCAGAACCAGGCTGACCACCTTCCTTCATCACCTGAAATCACCACTAAATGCAAGGATTAGACAATGCTGTCTATTCGGTGAATAGTGGAGCCTGAGTGGATTCTATTTTTGATGGAAAATCAGCCGATTAGTTCACAGCCTTTCACCCTTCAGGGTATCTGTCATTTCTAATTTCTGAGAGTGGCAGATGTCAGCTCCCTTAGCAGGGGACAATTTTTTAAAAATCTGTTTGTACACATAACCTGACACAAACTGAGCTGAAACCCACTAGGGGAAAGTACAAGATTGTGCTTGAAGCAACCAGAGTACATGGCGTCAACTGCTCTCTCTGCATAGGAGGAGTGCGCTAATTCTGGGTGCCTTCCACTCCAATTTCCTTTGGAATGTCCCATGATGTTCCTGGTTATGTATCTGGAAGGTCCAGAGACTGGCCAATTAATCTGAATACTCAGATGACTTTTAAGTTCACTTTGATATTCTAGTCTTTCTAGCTTAGCATGAAGGCCTAGAGATTAAGTGCATGTTCTACAGAACCTTGTTTGTTTGTTTGTTTTTTAGTTTTGGATTCAAGATAATAGCATTTACTCATTCAATTATTTCCAGATACTTTACAGTCATAGCCAAAGTCCAGGAAAATGCTAAGAAGTGTCACTCCTTAGAACTCTGGCTGTTGTCCTTGGGCTCTACCCACTCATCCCATATCTTCCTGGTTCTAGCCTCAGAACAGTAGCCCTGGGAACCTATAGTAGGCCCAAGTTGCCTCCTATCCAGATGACCATATGGGAAGTAGGTCAGTGTTATATCTATCTTTCTCTCTCTCTTTCTCTCTTTTTTTTTTTTTCCTCTTTCTCTCTCTCCACTAATTACCCAGTGTAAGGTCAGACCCTTTACACTTGGCTTATACTGGATTCAGACAACTCAATATGAGAAGGAATAGGTAAATGTAGACATCTCTACCATGTGGGACCATCTGGCCTTAGTCATACTGAACTTGTAAGGACAGCCTTGTGCAGACAAATTCTAAAGCAATCAAGACAGAGTACCTTGCTGGGAATAGTGGTAAATGCCTGTAATCCCAGTGGCTCAGGAGACTGAGACAGGAGGATCACAAGTTCAAAGCCAGCCTCAGCAACTTAGTGAGACCCTGTCTCAAGATTTAAAAAGTAAAAATGGACTGGGAATGTGGCTCAGTGGTTGAATGCCCCTGGATTCAATCCCTGGTACAAAAAAAAAGAGGATTTCAATGGAACCTAACAGAGACCTTGAACCCATAGACAACTAGGTCATATATCTGGTGACCTCTGTTATCCCTTTGCTTCATTAAATATCAGTGTATCACTGAATCTCCTTGGGATCGCTTTACCTTTCAAATGACAGGGAAACTTGACTCCTTCATTATAGCATGGGTTGAAATGCCACAGATTAATCTAGCCATATAATCCAAACCAAAGGAAAAAAATTGACCATCTCAAAATTTGTGTTGCAATCACTTCAACTTCAGCTTTCAAAAGTCCTCTCTTCTTTCCCTCTTGCCCTCTTTATTTTGATCTGCTGCCCTTCCAGGCAGTGATGCTGTTTTCTTTAGCAAACCAAAGGCAGTTTGTTTCTGAGTTAAATGTCACTTCAGTATTTCCCCAAGTGAGATGTTTGAACCAGTTTATGGGTTTCCTAAGCAACAGAGAAACGCTGGAAAAATATTTGGTATCTCAGGTCTGCAAGTTGCCTTAAACTTTGGCTCCTACAAAGCAAATGAAACAGATAGATTGAATATTCCAGTCTCACAAGAGTTTCAAGTTGAAAAAGGATTGGCCTGAAAGCATAGAGCTCTGAAAACTGGTCGCCTTGAAGCCATGCCACTCAGATTTTATGCCCCCAATTTTAATACGGAAATATTCTGGTGACAACAAGAGAAACAGTTGCTGAGAAAATCGAAAATCATGACACACAATGGTCAACAACTAATGTACAAAGGAGGGAAGCGAGCCTCCCTGGCCAAACACAGAATTCTGGAGGAAAATTCCTGTGGGAACCCAGATTATGCCCTGAAGGCTGAGATTTGATTAACCTTCTTGTAGCATGTGTAACGACAAATGTTATTGGTCATAAAATTATCCAGCCCTTATTAAAACACAGCTGCAGCTCTGGGCTCAGTGACCTCCTGGGGGAGAGATTTCCATAAGATAGTGATAGACTTCATGGAAGGATCGTGCCTTCCCAGCGTCAAAACTACAGGAGAGTGTTTTACACTTTAATGAGGAGTTCTTGAGAGAGACCAGGCTCCTTCGTATTAAAAGCTTTAAGAAATAGAAGGACCAGATTACATTCAGTCTGCTACTTGGTGGGCAGCCAGCCTATGCCTCACAATATGGAGGCATACATTTGTGTGTGCAGAGTCACATTCACACAGACATACCTATTTTGTACCCAAATGTTTCCATTTCTCTTTGTCTTATATAATCATAGCAGCTCAAAAATGGTAGGAAATTTAGAGACTCTCTGGTCCAGCTATCCATCCCACTCTATCACTAAGTAGAACTGTACAAAAATGGAGGGCAGTTCCTGAGGGGAGTGCAACACTATGGGATGTTATATTCAGGGCCATCCTGGTCAGTGTGATGGGTTTCTTCCAGTCACTAATGCTACTCTGCCCTCTATCCCAAACTGAAGGGTTGGGGGGTTGGGGCTTCCCCTTCTCTCCTGAGCCTCCACACTCCTGGGGAGTGTTGGTATGATGCTTCATCCCCTACAAGTCAAATTCCATTGTCGGAAGGGTATCTGCTGTCTGGATATACAGGTGAATATTTAAGCAATGCCCTGTTGTCTACAACAGGTTTTAAAAATACTTAGGAATAAGACAACGACAACGAAAATGCTTATTCTTTTCTATAGTTAGTTCCTCACTATTTATATCTTACTTTCCTTTCTCTCACATGGGCCACTAAAATGATTTTACTAATGGTGCCTCCTTTATGAAATTTCAGATCTGCCCCAAGAAATCCTTCTCTAAATCACAAGAGTATTTCCCTAGTTAAATTTCTCCTAAAATGATAAAATGATCTGTTCAGAATGATTAATTACATCACATTCATTTTTTTTCTCAAAGATGAAAATTCTTAATGAAAAAACTTTTTATCAAATGATGTAAATTTTAGAGTGACAATTTTTTCTCAAATAATTTTCATGAAATGATTCTGTAATAGTAAACTCTTATAATCTATTTTTATTAATTTTACTTCTTACATATCATGTTCCTATTACACTCTTGAATTTTTTGTTATAAATTTTTTAAACATATGCAAAAGTGAGATACTGGTGAAGCCCCAAATTCTTATCAGCATCAACAATTATCCAGATGTTTACCCTACTTTTACTTCACCCATTCTTTCTTTATTTTTCCCTGCTGAAAATTCTGAGACATTATGTCATATCACATACACCAAAATACAATTCTATTTGATACATTTTACGTATAACTTTTATATATATATATATATATATATATATTTTTAATTTTCAAGTTTACCCCTCAGGTAAACCATCTCAGAATGTTCAGTTCCTTCTTCAAAGGAACTCAGCACCTTAACATGTCAAAATTATACTTTGTGTGGGGGGTGGGGTGGATAAAGATTTGCCTTCAAGTAAGAATACTACCATAAAGTATTAAATTATGGTTATGATTTAAGTATCATTTATTACACCACATATAAAAACTATTGATGGAGGAAAAGTGAATATGCTAACTATCCTACTCAGTCAACATAACAAAATAACTATTGCCTATAGTCTCAGCAAGATCTCAAAGCAGGCTGGGGTTGTGGCTCAGTGGTAGAGTGCTCACCTAGCATGCATAAGGCACTAGGTCTGATCCTCAGCACCACATAAAAATAAAATAAAGATATTGTGTCCACCTAAAACTAAAAAATAAAAAAAAAAAATTTAAAGTCCTCAAAAGGCATTATGTACCAAATGGCTTGCTACTATCCAAAGACAATCCTTTTTTCTTTTTTTAAATTAACCTTTAAAAGGCTTCCTTTTAACATACCTTCATTAAGTGAAATTCAGTATTAAATAACCAGGCAGCCATTAAGAAGCAAGCGTGTGATGATTTTATAATATTTTAGTTCAAAGAACACATGATTTTAATGATCTCTTTTGAACACACAGAATCCCAGACACAGGAAGAAACTGAAACGTGTGACACACCATTCAAGGGATCTATTTCTCTCTGTTGTTCTTACTTCTTTTTAAACTATCAAGCTGTAATAATTATTCAGTCTAAGCAGCCCCCAGTAAATGAAACAGCCCTTAGACAGCTGTCAAGGCTCAGTCTTCCGGAAGCTTTGATTTTAATGAAACTCATTAAGGAAAGAAATTAACAGAAAATATCATAATTTGTCTTGTTTCAGAAAACTAAACAGAAACAAAGGGCTTCTTAACCTGACAAGGAATCTGACCAGCCACGCTCCTTCATTATATTCAGAGCTCCCCAACAGGCAGCTCTCACAAGCACAGAACTCAGAGAAAGAACCTCCCCCAGGAAATGCCCAGCCCAGCCCAGAGTGATTCCCCACCTTCATGGAGATGTCTCCTCAGTCAGAGCAAGGTTTTTCAGAACCATGCTCTGCACACACAGAATACTCAAGGAAATGAAAGGTATGAAAAATAATTCCCATCAAAGGGCTATGGCTGGAGAAATTGTCCATATGTCTGGCTAAAACCCTCTCCCCTCTGAAGTCTAACTTCTCTCCAGACAATCATGAAATATTTAGCTTGGATTATTTTTTAAATTAAAATAAATCTGTGAAGTGCAGATTCCTTGCTTCCCTTTCTGTAATGTCTTCAAGCACAAATGGAGCTGAAATGCTTCAAGCATTCACCTAAACTTACACCTACCAGCTTGGTTGTTCTCAAAATGCTTCACAGAACCATTAGTCTGATAGGTTCTGCACAGTCCTGATTTGGTTATGTTTAGATTCCACATGGATTTAATTGGCATCTCACCCTGGTGGGTCAGATACCCTCAGAGACAGACCTTTCCAAAAGAGAGGGTCTCAGAAGTGTTTATGAAACTAAAAGCAAGTATATTATTGACAGTAGCCTCACTGCTGCTTCCCAGTTGGAAGCACACATTTCTAAGTCTCTCAGAAATAGACCTGAGAAGTTGGTTGGGTTTTTGCAGGGATTTAGGTTGTATCAATAGGAGCCAAGATAAGAAACAGAACAGAGCAGGAGCCACATACAAAGTACTGTTCGCCCCGCTGTTTGTGGGTGCCCACCTTCAGCCGGATAATGGGATAATCCAAAGCACAGCCTGGTGGGAAAGTGGATGGAATCCATTCCCCTCCCTCACCCACCCCTCTCACCCCCTGCACACTTACTCATGGGCTCTCACTTGGGTAAGTTATTTCGCTTCTCTGAGTCTTAGTAATGGGGACACTAAGATCTTTTTCATTAGGATGTCTTGAGGATTAAACAACATGAAATATTTAGCCTAGTGTCGAATACAGCGAGAACTTGAAAAATAGGAAGAACTGTGAGTTTCCCTAGGAGAGTGGGGAAAGTGCTAATGTGCTAACCCCTGGGAGTCAGGAAGGCTCTGGGGAATCAAGTGTAGGGGAAAGAAAGAGTGGGCTTGGAGAGCCAAGGACCTGAAGGAGAGGGACCAGGGAGGAAGGAACTCCTTGTGGGTGAGTAGAGGCAAGACTGTAGAGGGGAGCAGGTGGAGTTCCAGAGTCACTCTTAGCTGACTTCACCCTGGCTTTGCATTGTCCTGTCAGTAGATCCCCAGGTCCCTCTTAAATCCTGAGCTAGCCCTGTCCTTACCACAAAGATCTACACAGGAGACCCAGGAAAGAAGTGCATGAAGTATTTCTGAATGCCATTTGGGATATAAAAGCTCCAGAAATCTGTTTAAAAACAGATTGGTGGACAGGGTTGTGGCTCAGTGGTAAAGCATTTGTCTCACACGTGTGAGGCACTGGGCTTGATCCTCAACACCACATAAAAATAAATAAACAAAATAAAGGTATTATGTCCATCTACAATTTAAAAAAAAAATAAAAAAAGATTGGTTAAAGTAAAGGGAGGACCCTGCAAATAAAATAGAAGCCACCAGATAAACTAGAGGAGAAAAACTGAATGGTTCTCCTATGGCACATAGCAGTATTTCAAAAGTTGAATAAGTCATTTTGAATTAGTTATTTTCTGCCTTTTTCTGGGCTCCATATAATATGCACTGGGGCATCAGACTTCCCCACAACCACCCCCCACTCCCTTCCACACTAAGGTCATAGTTGTAGGCAATGCATTGAATATAGTTCCTTTTAAAAGGGGAAAGAAATCGATGTGCATATTGCAAGCCACTGAGTGACTGATGACCAAGATTTCTACTTTAGATTACAAGAATCTATGTTTGTTGTGAGGTACAAACTACATGTGGATGATAGTAAGGGAAAATAATCAGATCTACGGGTCACTCAAATGTCATACAAATCATCCTTTCACACAATATGAAACAAGAGGTTTCCTATGATGATATCACTGAAAGGCTGGGGGATAATTATTATTCCTGCTACAAACCTGGGAAGATCAATTAAGCTGAAAAGGTTTTCTGTGACCCAATGATTCCATGACAAAGCCATGTGGATGGGTGATCAGGAGATTAAGGACTCTCTGACTGTGGATCTATTTACCCCAGATAGGATTATGCACACTCTGCAGTTCTCAGTCTTTTTATAGTATCTCCTCTTTTTCTTATTCCTCGCCTGTTTCTATTGTTTTCTTAAACTCTATTGTAATTTTTTCATCTCTGGTTCATTTAGATTCTTTGTGCTAAAAAATTTGTATAATGAAGGGAGAAAAAATATGATCAACTAGTGTAGCCTTTACTTTTACAGTCTCTACCTCCTCTGAATGGATTTCCAGGTTATAAATATACACCAACACTCGATGGTACAAATAAGAATATCTACCAGCTTACAAACTAGCTTTTTTCCCCCCTTAAACATTTAATTAATCAATTTGGTAAACGAATTAACATTCCTTTCAAGGCTTCTTATTTCAAAAATCCAGGCCTAGTTTATTCAATTTCTCATTTAGTTCAAACGTATTGAATGAATATTCATTCAATGAATATTTATCAAGAATGTTTTATATGATGGACACAGTTTTTAAACACTGGGGATACAGAAGTGAATGAGACAGACAAAATTGCTGTCTTCATGGGGTTTTTATGATAATGGGAATCACAGACAATAGACAAATAAATAGCTATAAAAAATATATGATATCCAGTAGGATCATATACTGCAAAAAAGAAAAGCAGTTGTGTCTATAGAATGATAGGGACTCCTAATCTAAATAGTTATTTGTTGAATAAAATAAGATGCGCTCAGTTTTTAATATTACTAGGGTAACTTTCAAATTTTTTCTTCTCTCCCTAGTGTGCCATGAATTAGCATGCTAGGACTAACAAGCTGGCTAGCTAGCCATGGTCTTCTGCAGTTTTACCTATTAATGCTGTTTTGTTTATTAATTTATTGTACCCTGCCTCATTCTAGAAAGGATTTATGGTAAATCTACTATGCAGTGGGCAAAACAGCCAAACCCTTCTGGTATTAAAGAACTAGATCTTTATGAAAACAGTAAAGACACAAACTCATTTCCCAAGTATTTCATTCTGTCATCTGAAGTTGATTTCTTCAACCATTTAAGTATGTCAGTAGGTACACAAAAACCACAACTTGCCAGGAAGATTAAATGAAAAGGCTAAAAATCAATAAGGCAGCTACTATTTCATATAATCACAAATTTTATAGAAATTCAACTTTGTAAATTTTTTTCACAATGTGTATCAGTCTCCAAATCATGTCAGGATTGATCCTATGAATTAGCACGCTAAATCTAAAATATTTACATTTTGCATTCTTTGCCTCTATACAACAAATGGCATAGTAACACGAGAGAGAGGAAGCAGAAAGAAGGGAGAAATTATTCATACATGACACAGAGGGTCACCTTTTGCTGATTCTCCCTGGTTAAATGAAAGGAGTTGGAATGACACAAAACAAAGAATGACCTAAAAATGCAATAGAATATGCAAAACCAGGAGCCCCCTCTGTACCCAATCTTGGCTCCTCAGATTTCCCCTCAGTAACCAGAATTTAGAATAATGGCGATGGGCAATGCCTTGTATTAGTATGAAATTCATTTCATGACTAATCCAGGGCCTTCTGCACTTAATGTGACCAAATAAAGTGAAATCTGTTTCAAATCCCCAACTTGCACTCAATGTCCATTTACTGACACATTCTGTAATAACTTTTGAAATGCTTGGCTCATTTTGACCAAGACTGATATATAAGTAATGGACATAAGGTACATTTTGATTTGTGGTTGTTCATTTTTCCATTTTCAAATGAGTAACCATTAATGGTTTTTAAATGGCTGCATTTTCCATAATTTTTAATAGTTTGAGAAAATTTGTATGTGCATAGCAAAAATAGATTTCTGCTTATACATACAAAGCAAGTCTATGGCTTCAGAAACTAATATTTAGTTTTAGATATATAATTAAAATATGCATTTTAAAAATATTTTTGTGGACTGGGGATATAGCTCAGTGGCAGAGCTCTTGCCTGACATGCACCAAGCCCTCTGAGTTCAATCCCTAGTACCTGGGCGGGGGGGGAAATATATATATATATATATATACACACACACATCTATATATATATAATATGCATATATAGACACATATATTTATATATTTATTTTTTGCTTTTCAAGTCACCTCTACCAGAAGTATTCATTAATTACTTATGCAAATTCAGTTTTATATGTTTTTCCATTGATTTCAAAGGAAAAAACATGAAATATGTTTTTATATACCTTAGTCTTAGCTCAGATTGTATATACTTCATTCACAAAATAATCACTTGCACTAAGAAAAAATGAGTATACCAAGTGCACACAAAATATATGTATAAATTAAAACACTGGTAAAGCTTAAAGAGATTAAGATTAAGCTAAAGTCTGGAAGGCCTTGCAAAATATAAAATGTGATTCAAATGTATATTCTTATCACTGCTATTGATGACATGCTATCAATTAATTTCCTTTGAGGTTCATTGTATAATATGTTAGGCCACAGATTTTAAATTACCACATGGCTCTCTTTTATCAGTCCCCTGATTTTCAAAATTGCCAGATGGACACATCTGTTCTGAGGTCTGACTGGGCTCTGTTTCACCCAGAAAGAAGTAAGGTTCAAACTAGTCCAATGCCTACAGCTGCTGGAAGCTCTCAGTAAGCTGATATTTACATGCTACCTCTTATTCATGTACAACTATGATTCTCCTGTCTGAGTCAAGACTATAGATAAGGTTGTGCCACTTGCTTTGTTAGGCACAAATTAAAGCAGTCAAGCTATATAATTAATTCATGCCATTTTGTCAAGCCAATTCACAAAGAGCATTGGGAAACCATGCCATTACCTCCTTTGATACCTCCAAATTGTATTCAGTCATTTGCTGTCAGGTGTAATGGATCAGAGGGGTGTCCAGAAAGTTTCTAAGATGATAGAAATCATGTTGCTGTGAGCATTAGGAAAACTCAGGTAAGCTGTGTGTGTGTGTGTGTGTGTGTGTGTGTGTGTGGAGTGCATGCACACAGAAGTATGGCCCTGGCATAATAGAAAACCTTTGACTACATGGAAATTTTTCAGGCCATTATTTGGTCACTCAGCATATCAAGGACAAAATACTGATTTACTGGATTAGGTTCAGAGTGTGCATTTCTGCCTTTTACAAATGATAAGCCACTGAGTGGGATCATTAGACATCATTCTTGACTCAAGACCATCTTGTAACACAGGCCGCCTATGCCCTGTTGTAACATCCCTATTTTTAACAAGGGGACCCATGGTCTGGTTTCTGCAACTTGTCACAAAATACTCAGGTCAAGTGTAAATGCATTTTATAGAACACCCTCTGGCATGCAATTGTTAGTCCTCATTAAAAACCTCCCAAAGTCTTCAAATGTGCGATTGGAATATGTTTCCAAATCTTCGTACTCCCAACATAACAAATCCTACTGTTTATTAAATCTGATGTTTTGTGAATTCGATATTACCTGGTTCAGAGAGGAGGAATATTTTGCAAAACAACCTAACAGAGTTCTTAAGGAAAGAAAAGCAAATCTGGAGAACCCCCTCTCTGGGTAAGAAGACAATTCTAGGATTAGGAGACACAATAGTATTGCTAACCAATTGCAGTTCTGTCTGGGTCATGCGCTATCTGTAGCAGAAAGAGGCAAGATGGCAGATGCCCTGGGTTATTTTAATTAATTTAATCATGTGACTAATTGGTCTCTGCTGGGTTTCTGTGGTAACTGCTTCCTAAGTGCTGATGGGCAATTGTGTTAAATGTAGCTTGGAATCCGCACGTAGGGCGCAGTGCCTTGGAGAGCTCAAGAGGAGAGCTGTGCAGCTGCGCTCTGAAGGTGTCCTGCTGGGCCTCTGATTGTCTGAGTGCGGAGCGCATACAGCTGCACCAGCCCCTGGAAACAGGCGCTGCCTCTTTTTTCTGAAGGAACATTGCTTACCTACCTACAGGGGCAAGAACTCACCGTGGACATATGAAAATGATCTGTGATCAACGAATACTCAGGTTCAGCAAGGACTGGGGAATTCAATGGAGGAAAGTCTCTTTAATAAAGGGACATTGGAATGGGGAAAAGGAGAGAAGGAAAATTAAGGGTACTCTTCTGTGAATAATACGCAGTCCCAGAAGCTATCATGTGTTATTCATAGCTGTCCAAATGATACTAATAAGCCATCCTTTTAAATGCCTTGCGGGGTTTATCGTTTTTTTCTTTCTTTCTTTTTTTTTCATTCTCTTACAATGCCATCTCCTCCTTGTCACCGAGAAGGTGCGTGGGAGAATGGGTGGGTGGATGGCCAGTTTTAGAGCACAGTCTACTTCAGACAGATGGAAGGAAAATGACTTCCAAATTTTCTCATGAAGTGGGATATGTTTGTATTTGTGCAATGCATTCTAGCACCTGTGCAGAGAAAAAAAAAATGTAATCACAGATTTCCCTCAGAAGGGGATTTTAAAAAAAAAAGTAAAATCACTAACTGCAACACAAAGATGCTGCTGTACTTGAAGAGCCCTTCCATCTGCAGCCCCAGTCAGGATCTCAGAACAACAGTTTCTCTCCACCCCATCCCGGCCCTCTGCAGAAAGAACCTTCAATGCCTGGACTATTTCAAAAGCTCAAGAGAAACTGCTTCCTAAGACCATTCCCAGGTCTACCAGAATGGCAGCATGAGTGATGCTTTTGTCCAAAGAAAGAGTGGGAGGCAGCAGGAGGGTGGTGTTGCTTTTCCTTGACAGATGCCACAATGCCCCACAGAAGCTATTCTGTACCCTGTGTGCTCCAGACTTCTGTAGAGACAGCTCCAATGGACTCCAGCCCTACTCCCCCCACCAGCTCTCCCACATGAAGAGATGTCTTGGTAGATTAAGCTAAATTGGCTTCATCTAAAAATTTCACATTAGAAATGAACATTTAATGGGCTGACAGTCTAAATTCCTTTCAGAGGTGGCAAAGAGTTAAGTATTACAATGCATCCGACAGGACATCCAGGCAGCAAGCATTATTTAATATAATATCTTACAGACACCGGAGCTTCCCCACATTCATTATGTCTCTGTAATGCAAATGGAAGAATCTCTCCATGACATTACCAGTGTTGTAACTTTAATACCATCCATTTCAAGAGGTCTATGTCTGCTTAAGTACTGAACGAACTGTTAGGAAAGAGTGTCACTTGTTTCTGAAGTTTGTATCAGAAAGGAGCATCTCCCTAGTTCGGAGGCTAATCCTATAAGGTTTATTATAGGATGGCTACTCTAAAAATTTACCTGAGGACACCAAGCACACAGTAACGCCTCTGCTCTCCCGTGTGGTGGTGCTGTCCTACATGCTGATAGGTGTATAGCTAACCTCTGTCTCTTCTAAGCCTTCACTCCAGGTTGCATAGGTCAGAAACCCTTCCAATCTGATTTAAGGGAAGAAACCTGATTTATACAAGAGCAGATGAGGAGGTGAATTCTCCCACTTCCAATAACAGTTACTTATGATCCTAAACCTGGATGCCAGAGATCCACGGATGGATTCCAGAAAGTCCAGGAACCCCATGAAATTATCTGTAAAATTCTGTGTTTGTGTCTATTCCTGAGAGAGGGTCCAATATGAGGCTTTCGGCAAATTTTCAAAGAGGGTCATAACTCAAACAAAAGGTTGAGAACTCCCACTCAGACAGGTGTACATGTAAGTTTATACCCCATGCCACCCCAACACTCCGCACCTCTAATGTAGCTTTGAGAATCAAATTATTTAAGCTGGAAAACCTTAGCTAGCATTTCTTTATCAGCTCCTTTAAAATACATTCATCCACTTCTCCTTCTTGGTAGCCCAGTTGTCCTCCCAAACACCTTCCCTGATGTTGGCCAGTCCTCGTAAAGGATAAGCCCTAAGCCCTGAGCCATGACTAGCAACACAGCTCTATGACACAGCCCTGGGCATCATCTTGGTAGCATGAAGACCAGGCCAAACCCAGCAGTAGTCTATCCTTCTGTTCGGCTCCTCGTAACCTTAGTTCCAAAGCTCAGAACTATAGTGAGGAGCTACTTTGGAGGCCGTACCTCATTGTCGGGTCCTCCTGTAACCTCTGGCTTTCTTACCCTTGCCCCTTCTCCACCAGGCCCTCTCTGCCTTCCTTTGTTTAATTATCACCTGATCAAAGAGCTTGACATGACACATTTGAAATGTGAGTATTCATTCCCTTTACTGTGTGATCAATACACCAATGGCTTCCAATTCTCCAGTGAGACAAATGCTGACGTTTAAAAATAATAAAAGCAGTAGTCGTTGACCATTTTAAGGAATAAATGTGACTGCATTAAGAGAGTCCACCGTGAAAGTTTAAAACAATTGCTAATGCCTTGATTTAATATGGTGAGGCTACAGAGTTAAGGTGGAAGAGAATCCAGTGGTGAGACCCTGAAGGCTCTTCATCTTCTGTCGTAATGGAATTTCATCATTCTGTAGAAATGAATGTCATCATCTACCATTCTCCACATGGGTTCTAAACCCACCAGTGAGTCCCAAACAGCAATTTTTAATAGACTAGAACAAAACAGGAAATATCAGAGCACAGCACATAGAAAAATAAATATTGTCTCATGAACCTATGTGTTGGTTTTATAGATATACCCTGTTTTTTTTGTATGTGTTCTAAAGGCCAAACATTTCTCACATTTTAGCACTTCTAAAATCATGATGCACTTTATAATTCTTGTTGACAAGGATGCAGTTGTGACATAATTGTGCAGAAATATGTTGATACTATCTGGTACGATCAAGAAAATACCAGTACCAACATGGCTTGGAGTCTGTGAGATAGGATGAGTATGTGTGTGTGTGTACACGTGCACGCATGTGCATACTCAAGTGCATGGACTTAATGTTAAAGCAAACAGGTTCATGATAAATAAAAGTTTAAAAAACAGCACATGGAGCCATTTTATAAAATTCATTTTCCAATGTGCAGTTACTAAATATTGATACTGTAATCATAAAGAGGATTGGTTCTTATTGCTCTTCAAGCAACTGCGATTACCATTCTCCTCTTCTCTTCCTGACCCTGGAACCCTCATCAGAGCTGACACATCGGTTGTGTATTTGCTTTTCTTTAATTCAGTGACCTCCGCAAGTCACTTACTTCTCGGGACCACAGTTTTCTCATCTGTAATTGGAGGAAGTTGAAGAATCATACTAACATCGCTTTATGTTTGAACAGGTTAGGACACTCTCTGCATTGCTATATTCATGAACCCCATCTGTTAATTTTTCCACTTCTTCTGCCTCCTTTAGCCTTTGAAGCAGACTTCTTTATAAAAATCACCCAAAGACCAAGTGATGTCAAAATCAATTTTTTTAAGTCATGTAATAATGTTTTGAGTATTCCTATAAAATTTGTAATGTTTTAAAATGCTAAAATGCAGGAATCACAGTAAGGGTTCATTGGTTTTTTTAACATGTGACATAAAAATGTGCAATTGTCGTTCCTGACTCACCTCTTCTTTGTGTGTGAGTGTGTGTGTGTGTGTATATATATATTTATTTTAGATGTTGATGAGCCTTTATTTTTTTTGGTTTACTTTTATGTGGTGCTGAGAATCAAACCCAGTGCCTCACACATGCTAGCAAATGCTCTACCACTGAGCCACAACCCTAGCCCCTCATCTCCCTTTTTGAGCCTCGCTATCCTTAGCTATTTTCTAGCCACTCTTGTTTCCTGAATTTACATTTTGGTCTCTATATCAGCATGCATTCACTCAAGGATAGAGCCTGGCCTGGGCCAGATAAGTTACCTATGGTCCCTGGTCTATGGACCCTCGTCTGTTCTAGTGGCCTCCTGTCATATAATTTATTTGTGGGTCTCCCCTACTCAACTGTGAGAGCCTTAGAGGCGAAGACCTCTCCTTATTTATCTTAGTATCCCTAGCCACAGAACAGCAGCTGGCCTACTGCAGATGCTCAATAACGCTTGTTGAATAAATGAATAAGTGGAGAAATGTGCAGCATGAAGTCAGCTTCCCAACAAGCACAGGAAAACTCACACACTTGGGCATTCTTCTTCAAGCAGAAACCATGGCATAGATTTCTAGGTTTCAGGGCATCCAGCCCAGAGACAAATCCCAACCATTGACAACCTCACTGGGTGGCCAATTCATGCATTCATTGCACATACACCAATTTGCGAATGAAGATACATTCTTGTGCTTGTCTCCAGCCTTTCTTTCTCCAACCTAGAATAGTATCCTGGCCCAAGGCTGGAATGTGGGTCAACCTGTCCCTGACCCTGATAGCAACTGCCCCCGAGAGGGGGCTGAGTGACAGAAAGAGTTATTACAGTCTCAGGACCCAAGAACTAAATGAAGCAACTAACTTCCTTCTGTCCCCTCTAGTCTTCCAGGTATGGAGTGAACAGGCCCCAGAGTGGGCTGCCCAGACATGAATAAGGCCTAAGATGCTATGTCCAGCACTCACATGCTTAGATGGCTTATAGCAAGAATGCCGTAGCAACCACTTGCCAGGCTTCTGATCTCCTAGAGAGGATAAGTGACAGGGGATAACTGTAATAACAACTTTGACAAGAGATTTTATTCAATGTATCACTCCTTCTCCCTACAAACATAGGGAGAAAGAAACCAACAAGTCCATCACTTTTACTATCCCCTGGCAAAACATTAATCCAAATATCTAGCCCTGGGAATGTTGAACATCTCCTTGTACAGAATTGAATTATATGAGCATAAAGAATTAAAATTAATTAGGCATGGTAGTGTATGCCTGTAATCCAAGAAATTTGGAAGGCTGAGGCAAGAGGATTCAAGTTTGAGACCAACCTCAGCAACTTAACAAGAACCTGTCTCAAAAAAAAAAAGAAAAAGAAAAGAAAGAAAGAAAGAAAAGAAAAGAAAGGATTGGGGATGTAGCTCAGTGGTAGAGCATCCCTGGGCTTAATCCCCAGTACCCCAAGATAGATAGATAGATAGATAGATAGATAGATAGATAGATAGATAGATAGATAGATAGAGATACATACATACATACATACATACATACACACATACATACATACACACACACATACATACTGATATTTACTAAGTTCTAGATCACTGCATTAGAAATGTAAAGAAAGTGAGCAGAGATGTTTGAATAAAGAGGAAAGTAGTGCTGGTGGTGGATGGAAATGTTAACTCAAGCTCCACCTCCATTCATTTTCTTCTCTCTTCATTTAATGCTAAATAACTCTCTAAATGAAACAATGATAAGGCATGTAAACTTTTCATCCAACTCTTTCTGAATTTCTAATTCTGATTGTCTTGATTTAAAACTCAATAAATCCAAATGATTTCTATGAGCTTCTACCTCTAGCATAGGGCTTCAGAGCATGCCTCTTCATAATTAATTCTCTGGGTTTCACCTGTTTTTGATTCATTCTTTAAGTTTGAATGCACTGGAGTTTGGGAAGCCAATATTGTTTTCTGATCATTAAACAATTCAGGATAGGGCTGAGGCTGTGGCTCAGGGGTAGCACACTTGCCTGGCATGTATGAGCCACTGGGTTCCATTCTCAGCACTGCGAATAAATAAATAAAATAAAGACCTATCAATAACTAAAAAAAATAAATAAATGAAACAATTCAGGATAAAGAAAACTGAAAATGATATCATTGATACAAGGCTCTTTCTGGTGCCCACAGGCCATAAGATTGAAGATTTTTTTTTTTAATCACTATTAACTTGACGTTAGGTTTAAAGTTCCATGAAATTTACAGCAACCATATCTACTTCCTTCACATTGGATTCACAAATTCCTCGTACTCAGTGAATTATCTCAATATCATTGGACTAAATCGGGGACCTGGGAGGTGAGTCCACCTTCTCTCCTTTTCATTTACTGGAAGAGTGGCCCTCACCTCTTCCCTGAAGCATGCTCCATCAGCTGCACAGTGCAATTAATTCTGCTGTAGTTTGGATCTTAAATGTCCCCCAGAGGCCTGTGTGGCAAAGGCTTAATCCTCAGGGTGGGGAAATCCGAAGGTGGTAGATCCTATAGGCAGTGGGGCCTAGCAGGAGGTCTTGGGTCACTGGGGACATACCTGCCCCAAAGGGCATTGTGATACCTTTGTCTTTTCTCTCTTTTGCTTCCTGGCTATGAGATGACCAGTTCTGCTTCACCACACTCTCTTACCCTAATAGTTTGCCTCGCCACAGGCCCAAAAGCAATGGGGTCAACTGATCATGGACTGAAACCTCCTAAACTGTGAGCCAAAATAAACCTTCTCTCATCATAAGTTGATTATCTCCGGTATTTGTTATAGTGATGGAAAGCTAACACAAATACAAAGAGGGACATGTTTTCCCAAACCAGAAACTCATCAACTTGAACCCTGAAGCATGACATCTGAATACCTAACTGTAAGAGCAAAAGCAGCTCACAAGAGCGATCCGCGATCATTAGCAACCTGCTTGCATTTCAGGGCTGCCTCCATGGATTAATATGTGCACTATGTATTAAACCATCTGCCACAGAGTTCTACCCGGTCTTTCTCCACGGTGGCCAACTGCAAAGGTTACCCCTGAGTGTTAAGAAGCAGAGTACGATTTCATTACATCTATCTTTACCAATTCTTTAGTTTCAGCATTGGTTCTTTTGTCCTTGACACTACACCTTTGCAGCCTTTTGTGTCCTATATTTGCATAGCCTGAGGTCTAATGAAAATACATTTAATCCTCTATGTCAACTAGCTTGAGGTTCAGTGTAGTCTTTTATAAAAGGGAAATGGAATACACATTTCCTGTGAAAATGGGACATAGATTGACTATCAGCATATTGCTTGATGTGCCTTAGTCCACATCAAAAAATTATCTTTAGTGCAGTCAAGCATTTAAAACCTCTTTCTTCTTTTTTAATTAATTTTAAGCTGGCAACAAAATGAGTCCCCTACAGAGTGGACCAACTTCTGCTTTCTGGGAATGCTGTCATTGGTACCAGAGCATTCGAGAATGAAAACTTTTTGTTTCCTTGTGCTAGTTGACAGGTGAGTGAAGGGAATTGCTTCTGATGTCAGGTTACCTCATTATACTTACATATCTGTAGAGCAGACTATGTCCTTATATGTATATACCTGTGGAGGTGCAGACAGGAGGGTAATCCTCTGTGGTTTTTCAAATGAAAACAACCTAGAGAAAGTAGCAGATGTCCCCTCCCCCCTGTCATCTACTTCCAAATAAGCAAACAGTCTATTAAGTGACACTACTACTAATATACGCCCTTGGGATGGCAGGCTAGTAATTTATCTGTACTCTGAGGAATATCATCCATTCCTTACCCAGGTTCTTAATCCAAGGCAAGGCTTTATTCCCTGTCTTCATTCCTCAAGGGTCCCTTCTGAGGGAGTCAGCCAACCTCTAAGTGAATTACTTGGATTTCTGAAAACGCAAATGACTTACCTTATTATGTGCAAGGCTATATTTAGCAAATTTATTTAGGTTTATATCAAAGGCTAACTCAAGACACAAGTACTGTTTGTCAGTTTTCTCGGAGGATGCCTCTCACATAGTGACCCTGCAATCTCTGCACTGTCCTGATATTCTCCAGAGCCTGACTTCTCTCAAAATTATGCTGCTGGAAGTTCACTGATCTCAAGTCCAGAGGCTCTCTGGATGCGCTGTGTGGGCACATGCATGTGCATGGGAACACACCCAGAGAGGGCCATCCCTGTGGCCTCAGGGGTGCCCTCAAAAGAGGTCGGATGCTCTCTCATCCCAATGGCTTCCCAGTTCTCAGGTACACCTCCAAGTTTAAACAATACCATCAGCAACATCATACTTTATTTGCTCCATATGCCTGGGACCCTCTTATTTATTGCACTTAAGTTTCTTAAATTTACTTCAGCTGATACTCCTTGGAGATTCAATCACCATTTAAATTGCACCAAGTCCCTATAAAATCTGCTCTACATCAAAGACCAGTGCACATCCAGGGGCCACACCCAACACTCTGCACCCTGCATCTTTCTCTTCTTTGCTTTCTAATGTCCTTGGAGCCCAGCTTCTGATATCCAACATACATAAGCACACTGTGCGTCTTCACAATCTTGGCTTGCTTTTTGAAATGTCATCTGTTTGCCCTCTCCCTTTCCCATTGGTCTTTAACATGTCTTCCGAGTTTCCTGAGACAGATTTTTCACTTTTCTAAAGAAGGCCTTTTTAGCACTAATAAAACTTTCATACTTGTCTGCTTAATCACGCCAGCTTTACTGTCCCCTTTTTACTTTTTGTTTTTGGCTCAGAGGTATATGAACCATCTGTGCCTCTAAAACAGTTTGCTTAAATAGCCTCCAGGCAGATTTTATGGTTTTTAAGTTTTTTACTTTAACCTTCAGCCTGCTGTTAGCCATTTTCATCACAGTTTTAAAATCAGCCTCTTTTGGAAACGACTATCACTATTTGTGGGTTTTCAGGAGCTACTGGAACTGGAAAGGGGGCTGCCAACTCAAATGAACCAGAGGTCTCTGGTCCACAGTCACCTGAGGCGGATGCAGGTGTGGTTAACCTTGACATGGGCCAGCACCTCCACTCAGCACTCAGAAGAGCAATGCAGACACCTCTCCTTTAGAATACCCATGTCCACATCACCCAGGTCGGACCCAGGAGGATAAAAATCTGAATTGCTTACCTGCCTATTTATTTGTCACTACATTTCTACAGTTTTCATCATGATCCTAGGCACTAAAGCCAGATCCCAGGCCGAAACAAAGAACACAAACAAAGGGAGGAGAATCCATTCCCTCCCACCACGCCATGTGCCACCAGAATTGCCCTCTGTCATCGTGCCAATGGATAGACTGTGCTATTTCCATTTGATCACAGTTGTCTGGTCTGGGGACCTGAGTGTCAAAAAGTTTTTCTCTGTCATGGAATTCATCATTGCTAAATTTCTTATTGCATTAATGGTAACACAGCTACATAGTTAACATAGCTCTATAGTTCTCTCTATACAACAAAACTGCATCTCTGCTCCACACCCAGGGCTGGGGGCAGCTGAGCATGTGCCCCTTCTCTGGCTCTTTCCATCAAAAAGTGGTTTATCCCATTTATTTTTAGCCACATTCATCAGAAAGTAATTACTGTTCACTATTCTCCTCTTTCAAAACAGTACATTTTCACCCAATCTTTTCTCCATTGTTATCATTGCTTTTCTGACACATTTGATAATTAAAACTACATAAGCTCTTATAGTCATTTTTATTTTATTATTATTTATTTGCAAAGCACTTCTACTTTCAAGACCTATAAGCTGCCTATACTCTGAAGTGAATTCATATGATGGACAAACACCTTAGCCCAGGAAGCTGAATGAAAGGTCAGGGAGGCAGAGGCCAGTAGGCAAGTAAGGAGTCCCCAAGGGTTGGCAGAAAGAATGAATACACAAACAAATAGATAAATGGGGTTATGGTTTGGGGGAACATTTTATTTGTTCAATTTTTCTTGTTTGCAGGCAATGCTCCATTGCCCCACAAAGAACTTGAAATCAACAAGGAAGGAACAAATCCATGCGCGATTGAAAATCGTGATGCTCTGTCCTCAGCTGGGTGCGTCTCCCTTCCCTCTTTCCCTACTCAACACCTCTTCATCTTCAGACTTCAGTTCTAGCTCCACTTCCTTAGGGAAACTTCCAGATCTCCTGATTAGTCAAATCCCCCGTTAGAGGCTCTCATGGCACTGGTCCCATGTCATCATAGAACCTGACACAATGTCCACTTCACATTTGGGTTATTTTAGTAAATGTCTGTCTCCCAGTAAGCTTCATGAGGGCAGGGACCAGGATTTTGTTGGCCACTGTAACTCCAATGCCTTCTACCATGGCTGCTCAACAGATATTTGTTGAATAAATAATTAAGACTGTGGAAGTTGCAACTTTCAAGACCTCTTACTCTTTTGGGGGACTCTTTTGACCACCTGAACTTGATGCATTCAGCTTCAGAGTAAATCACAATTCCCCTGTCCCTTCTGTTTAGCAGACACAATTTTCAGCTACAGAGAAAGTAGCATTCTGTATGTGAGTAGGTGTGCTCTTGATGGGTAACAGTAGCCTCATTCCATAAGACATCTCACGCAAAGCATCTTCCTCCCCAGGTCCAATGTGGTCGTTGGCCAACATCTTCCAGGCCATCTACACTAATGAACTTCCTATGTACTAGGCTATCTGTTCTAACTGTAGTATGTTCCTCTTCATAAATGGGGATCTCTAACAGCTAACCATGATCCCTTTGTTTCAGTTCTGTAAATTTCATGTTCTAGAGTCCACAGAGTAGTAAGAGTCAGCTATTTGGCCCTGACATTAGAGCCACTATTCTAAAAATTGGGTTTTTCAAAATAAGTGGTACTGCATAGAAGAGGCTATTCATCTAAGCCCCTTATGATAAATATTAACCACATTTTAAATCTTTCAATCCACAATTATATTCCAGATTACTTCTTCTACATGACAAGGATAGACACATTCATTTGTAAAGAATTTAACCTTGTGAAATAACCTCATGGACCACCTCTAGTGGTCCTCTCTAGTGGACATTTGCTAGCATACACAATTGATTATTACTCCAATCCTCTCTCTCTTTTAACAGTTCCCAGATTTTTATTCTGGGAGCTACACTTCCCCATGCAGCCCATGAAGTTAGAAGAAATTGTGCTCAACTTCAACAGCAGAGGGAAGACTGATTGGCTCAAGCTAATAAAAACATTCTATTGCTCTGATCATAGTCCCTCATTTGGACATAAGTCTGTTATGTAAACACAGGCAATGAGGGTGAATTTTGAGAATTTTTTTTCACACTCTTTAGAAGCATTCATTCTTTTGGATGTGAGCAAGGGAGCATGTAGTCTGTCTGCTGCTAGCAGCCATCCCATGACCTCTGGGGAGCTTGCTTTGGAACATGGGCACACCCACACAGAAAAGTACAGAGTTGGAAAGAAATGAGACCATGACAAGACCACTGTGCTGCTAGATCAACCTACCCCAAGCATACACTAACCCAGGATTTTATAACTCCATCAGATGAAAGATGCCTTTTATTGTTTAAACCAGTTTGAGTTGGGTATTCTGTTACTTGCATTAAAAAATTCTAATATACCCTATAAGTAATCATCAAACCATGTTTATTGTTTGAATAACATAAGCTCAAAATAGTCCTTTTACCCAAAGTTGGTTCTTTCAAAGTTATCATCTCCTTTCCATCATGCTATCTCTAGGCATAGATCTTAAGAAAACCTGCGGATACTGTAGTTCTCCCAGTTCAAGAGTTGGGTTCTGTGTGGAGGGAGCCTTCTAACCACCCTACTTCCTCACAAGTTGGGGGCAGACATGTCTACACTAAGGAAAAAAAAACTGCTATGTCAGAACACTTAACCAACTGTCCATTCCAGGTTCCTTTCATCCCACACCTTAACCCCTTCACCCCTGCATTCCCCCAAAAAGGAAACATTAAATTGATTATGCACCCTTTTGCTACTGGGAAGTGTTCCATAACTAGTAGTGAATCATGCTGTGAAAAAGGCATTTTTAGTTTTCTACTACCAGACACACTCAACTTTGTGGGAATCCTGTTACCTTTCTTACTGTCCAAATCCTCTTTGCAGGTGAAATCTTAAATGTATTACTTCGTTAATAGAAGTCCAATCAACAATAAAAATCAGATCATGCCAGGCATGGTGGCACATGACTATAATCCCAATAGCTCAGGAGGCTGAGGTAGGATGATTGCAAGTCCAAAGCCAGCCTCAGCAACTTAGCAAGTTCCTAAGCACCTAAGCAAGACCCTGTCGCAAAATAAAAAGTAAAAAAGGACCGGGGATATGGCTCAGTGGTTAAGTGCCCCTGGGTTCAATCTCTGGGACCAAAAAAAAAAAAAAAAAATACAGATCATATCAACACCCGTACAATAGCTGCCATCACACTCAGAATGAAATCCGAATGATTATTTCTCCAGCCTTAGTGATTGGGGGTCCCCCATCATCCTGATCATTCACCTTCAGACACTCTGCCCTTCTTGATGCTGTTCAAAACTGCGAAGCCCATTTCTGCCTTACCAGTTCTACTTCCCCTCCTCATCCTCCTCTGGGACCCTCTGCTACAAGTTCTTCATACAACTAGGTCCATCACTTGCCTCCATCCCTACATCACCTTTTCAATGAGAGTGCCGCAGTCTGGCTGGGCACAAATCACGAGCCACTCAAGCAGGAACAAACTTTATTTCCGAACTCCCCCAAACGCCACCCACGCGGCCTTATCCCGGACACACCACACACCAACCAGAACTCCCTCTCCCCGAACTTCCCCAACCAACTAGAACTCCCCAGGCAATCCTGGGAGAACTCCAAAGTAGTGGGCGCCCAAGGCGGACAGTAAAGGTCTAATATACAATTGAATCAATCCAGCATCATCTTAATGGCTCGCCTCTCAACCATTACTTTTGGCAAAATGCCAGAGGCCATTCCGACTGTGGCTCTCAGCATGAGAGAACTTCACTGTAATATATGAAACAGTACCCCACCACTATCCATCCCCATCCCCATCCCCACACACTGCTTTTTTATATATCATTTATCACTATCTGAAATTATATCACTCATATATTTTTTACATTTGTATATCCTTTATCTCCCCCACTAGAATTAAGTCCCTTTAAGGCAGGGACCTTTTCTCTTGTTCCATAGTATATCTATCAAAACTAAAATATGCCTAGCACATTACCTTTGATCAGGCTAACTGTCCCCCTCGCCCATGATGACAACAATGTAAACTTAAGAAACACAGCCCTATAGATGATCACAGAAACTATCAGGACTTTCAAAGATTCTTCTTATAACAAAAAGCTGCATGTGCTCACCATATTTTAAATAATGTAAATCATCTATCAAGACAGATTACAAGATGACACATCATTTATTGGGTCCTTATAGAAATCATCCCTTTAACAAGGAGGTTTTGGCAAAAGGCCTGTGAAGAAAATGAAGAGTCATAATACCTCAAAATTCCTGTTACTCAGGAATTTTGAACCCTCAAAATACATGTAGCTTTTAATGCTAATTAGTCAAAATTAAATATTAAGAAATTTTAAGTTTGTGTGGATGCAAACAAAATCTTTGACTTCTGTCATGAATCCTATTTCTGTGGGAAAAAAAAAAACGATCTTACAAAGTAAAAACAGTTGTTTTTCCACAATCAAAAGTGGTCAAGTACATTTAAATATATTACAACATATTTGTGAAGGAATTCTCCTGCATGTCTCCAAAGCTTTCTCACAAATCAGTATAATGCTTCCAAAGCACATTTGGAAGTAAAAAAAAAAAAATCATATCTACTAACTATATTTTCTCTAGTCGAAGATGAATTAAGCAGAAAATACATTAATATCTGAATTTATAATAGAGTGGGTAACCCTTAACCAGAGCAAACTAATGAGGAATATTTCACCATGGAAGGATTAATCAGGGCTCGCCAATGCTGTGCAATTTGACATTTTAAGGACTTAATCATGAATGAATTTTATTCTCCTATTTACTTTTCATCATGGGGATGACTTACAAAGACATTACACGTTAGAATAAATGTAATTCTTGAGTTTAATCTTGTCACTTTTAAGTAATGTTAGTTTAAATAATATTCCATAGCTTAGAAACAGTCCTCATAGGGCAACACTATGCCTTCTCTGGGCCAAATTCAGTCCTCAAATGTGGAGCCAGTATTAACATGGACCCAGTGAGCCTCAGAGCCTAATCTGACTCTCTGTTAACACTGAGACAACAGGAATCCTGGGAGGTTGTGATTGCTGGACATTGACTTCTATCCCCAGCCATTGATTATCTCTCTCTTTGTTAAAGACTACAGGAGTTTCATTTAACTAGAGTGCTCAGTAAATTGCAGCAGAGTCCAAGCATCTTTTATGGATTCATTAAACCATTGATCTGCCTTCCCGGGCTTGTAGTAGTGCCCAACTCTGGCCCACAGCCTATGTTTACAGAAAATGCAATAGACTGATGTGTGTAACCTCCAAGAGTAGATTCCATCCAACTGTGTGCACAGTCACCCAAAGGATATTGGAAACCCAGGGGGTCTCTACTCTCAATCTGAATTGCTGGGGTAGAAATTAAGCAGCTCTCTGCGGCAAGATTTTCTTTTTTCCATCCCAATCTGTGATAATATGAACACAGAGCAAAGAGCGCAAAGAACAGAGAATTACACATGGCTTGCACAGTTCACACTTTTGTTGGTGTGTACAAAAGCTATTCAGAGGTACTGAAATGAAGGAAACTAAAAATAACCACAGGCATGCCTATCATTTGGATTTGCTGTATGTAGCCTTCTTGGGTATACTAGGTTTGGTGACCAGACATTGCAAACATTTATGAGAGAAATTCTGGACTCAATCTACTACTTAAAATATCTCAAGGCAAACCACCTGCCCTTTTATGCAGGCACTTATTTAGATATGTAACATTTTTAACAAAAGCATTTGAATTAACAGAGCATAACTTCAATCCCAGGAAAATGCATAATCATTTTTGCTTGGTTTATCTGGACAGCTCACTCAGTTCTCTTAGAAGCTTCTCCCCTCCTCTGGTCTTTATTAATAAGGTCGCATGACCCTGTCCTTTTTAAGTCAGGCACAAAGAGTACCTCTGTGCTGAATGCAGCTTATGATGAGGGAAGCACATCAAAACAAACCATTAGATATTCTTTAAATGTTCATTCTTCAGATAAACCTGAACACCATTAGTGGCAAGGGTGAGAAACGTGGCAATGCAAGTGACTGGATCAATAAGGAGAATGTACGTCCCAAATAAATAGTTCCCTTCCTGATCATTTGTTTACTGAACTACCTACTGCCCAAACAGACAGTTGGACTATGAACTCCAAATGCACACATTCATCACTCTGCAGCAGCAGTCACCAGAGCACAATGTGGCTGATGCAATCTGACACTGTGGTTAATGTTAAAAGGGAGCATGCCTCTTAGATGGATTGGATAATTACCGGCAGTTCAGATGAGAAAAACTTGATTTAAGTGAAAAGCGCTAGCTATCACCAGAAGGATGGCCAGAGATTTGCTGTGTCTGAAAATTAACATTCCGGCATAGATGTCAATAGCCCTGTGTATTGATCCCCAGGTGACCGGATTTGGGTCTATGAAAAATTCCCTCTCTTCCTTCCACTCATTGAAAAGAAATGTTGGACACCAGCTGAAGCTATTTAGAGCTTTGATCATCTCCTCACATTTAACCTAAAATATCTAATATTATTCAGAAAATGACATCTATGCTGAGTAACAGAATTAGTTCTCCGGTTTTCCCCACCATCTTACAAAATGTAGCCCATTAAGAATCAGAAGTGGTTGCTTATCCTTTCTTTCAGTACAAACCCATTTGCCCCATTCTGTTTGTGTTCCAGGTTTCCCTTAAACTACTGTTTCTCAAGTGGTTCTCAAGTGTTTGGGGAAACAGGAAGATCACATGCCTATTTCCCCACGCTCCTGATGGCTGGCTGCCTAGGGCACTGTGCCCTACTGGCCTGCAGAACCTCAGCCCTGGAACCCTGCTGGCTTTCCTCAGGAGACTGTGCTTACACTTTAAGTTGACCTACACTTTACTTTCCCTTCCAGAACTTTCCTGTTCTAACCCCCTCCCCAAAATGTATTTCCAAAGGCAAATGTTTCCCTCTCCTCTGCCATTGCTTTTCCCAGAAGCCCACCAATATTCCATTTCATATTTTCAAACAGGACAGATCAAGAAAACTGTTGGGTTTGTTGTTGTTTTCCCAAGAGCTTCTTAAGGACTCCCCTATTTACTTGCCTGAAAGGGAACTCAGCCACTGACCTGCAGAAAAATGCTCAGGAGGAGGAGGCCACTCTACACACAAGACTGTGGGCAGACCTACAGCACAATTTCAAAGGAAATTGCAAAACCAAGGCCTTGTCCTGAAGTCCAAGGTATAGAAAGACAGACCCAATAGTTCTCTGGTGCCTGATACAAACAAGGTGAATCCACTCCAAGAACCCTGGGGCGCCCTGGGTTCACTTACTTTTGGACCAAAGATATTCACAAACAACTGGCAAAAGCAAGTCTGCAGCCTGAGCTTCAGGCGGTCAGGGGACATTAATTGCAAGTAATTTCTTAATGTCCTTCTCCAAACCTTCATGAATGATAGCCATTTTGTAAATTAAATCTTGCAGGTGTTTAAAGGAAAAAAGTAGACAGGTTAATCACTAGATTAACAGGGCAATTGTTACACATTTCTTCTGCACTACTAGGTTCTATAATTAAGTGTGAAACCAAGAAGTCTTTCTCAGGATATGTTCGAGTTTAATAAAAAGACAAATAGCCTATGATTAAATAAAGTATAACTCCAAATAATATGATGATACATGCTAATTAGTGATGGCTTCCTCCAAAAGAGATCTCTTTAAATAAGAGATTACTTTGTATCCAGGAATATAGTTTGAAAGTAAAATCAATGTTTATTATTCAATATTCTCCTCATTAAGAATTTGTTATTATTGTAGTGATTGTTAGAAAAATCTTAATGGCACCATCATTTGCAAATGTTATTTCTGTTTATATAATTTTTGTTTTTAATGCACCCATGTCCTCATCTCTATATATATTCGTGGAAGGCTCTTCCACTATGGTCTATTGGGAATAGCAGCATTGTGATATTGAAGAAATATTTCTAACTATTCCTGTTTAAAATCACAAGAAAACCAGAGTTAAACAAAACTTTGATGCTCTCAGGAATTTGTTTATTACTAAATTATCAATGTTATTCATCTCTAGATGAATAACATATAAACTTGAGATTTGGACATGGAAAGCTGATGATCATCCTTTACTTTGCCTGCTTTGGCCATTTTTCTTGCACTTTGACTTCCAGTTTGATTTCTGGATATTAGTTTAGACAACAGAATATTTCCCATGCAAAAGGAGAAAGATCAAACATAGGCTCTGTGGAAGTGGCTACTATTTGTGGTCTTGTTTGTTACTCTCCTTTTTTAGAGAGAGATAGTTACAAAGAATATTTTTAAGTATCTGCTGTGCAAAGTAAAACTGGTATTTCAAAGTTGAACTAAATGCTTCTGCATCTCTTGCAAACCTTTTAAGAAAACTTGCAACTTTCCAACTCCTAGATGAATCACTAGGCTAAAAATGTTCTCAAGTTCTGCTCTTCTGTGGCCTCAAAAAGGGCTAGTCCCCTGAAAAGTCTCTAGTGCCTTAAATATTGAGATGGGCATCCCATTGTTCACCCAATGCTGGAAGACTACAGGAGTTTTTGTTTTTGTTTTTGTTTAACCCACTGGTTCAAAACTTTTCAGCTAGCAATTTAACCTTTTGGAAAGAATTATTCTACAAAATATATTATGCATTAACAATATACACTTCTAAGAGTCAACATCCTGAAATGTGTAAACTTGTAGTTAGATTCCTTGGGCAAATACAGCTATGATTCACAGGCTTCTCCCAGCAGAAGTTCAGCAGAAGCAGTTTGAAAAAAGTCTACATACTTGTGACAATCCAAACACCTCTTCAAATCAATTTTAAATTCTGTTGAAAAATATAACCTACATGCCATAAAGGGTTAACTTGGCTTCCATCTATTCCACCTTACTTCATCATGCTAGGGTTTATGAGAGATGGATGTGACATTTTTTTCAACCTACTCCATTCACCATGTACAGAGCCCCAAAGAAAAGGGAAGGTTTGAGAAGCAAATGAAATTTAAAGAGCCCATTTTCAGTGGGCCTTCATTTTGAGAGTTGGGCTATTTTTGTCCTTATTTTTAGCAGCAAAGCAATGCCTGCTTCTATAGCTGAGCACTTGTGAGGAAGAGAGCGCAGGACCACAGGCACAGCTGTCCCATTTGTATTCACAAATGCAGGTGTTGCTCAGACACAAAACAGAGGTCAGCTGAACACTGCTCCTAATTAGCTACCTTTTCTACCAGGATTTTTCTTTGTAAAGTTATGCACGCAATTTGGGTTCAACTTAGAGACCATTTTTAGATCCCAGCATGCTATCCAGCATGAAATGGGCTGTCATTATAAAGCATAATTTACAGCATAGTTAATTTTACATTTTCTTATATCAACACTATACCTAAGACAAAATTCTATTCTGCACACATTCTGTTTTCCATCTACCTCTCAATACACAAAAGAATAGAATTTAGATAGGAAAAAAAAAACTGTAATATAGGAGTGGGAAGAATTTTTCCCTTTTTCTAAGTCCACAATTTTAATAAGGAGGACTAAGGACTTCGTTAAATGATACAAGAGACATAGCTATTTGCTATTGTCTTCAGGAGGGAACACTCTGGGGCTTATTATAGCAGTTCTTAGAAATGGCAGGATGGAGACTGGTATCTAATACAATCCATTATGAAACCAAAGCCCTAAATGAAATGACCACAAAATCCTATCAGTTAACAGAAATGCAGCAGCTGTACATGTTTCTTGTAATACAATATAATATTGTAGCAGAGATAACACTTTTAAAATTATAAAACAAAAAATAAAAGAAGCCAGCAGGTGATATGACAAGTTTATTTCTCTATTTGAAAAAACTAAAAATGCATAGCATGGCAGAGCTTTGAAATACATAATAAATAAGAGTGAAAATTGCAGAGAAGTGTCATATTATATGTACACTAATGGGCTACTAGGATCAGCCAGCCAAGTCGCTGTTTAAATATTGAACCAATGCAACTCCCAGACCTTACAAGAGGTCCTAAGACCTACCCCAGTAACTCCTGGTGGGAAGTGCAATGTCAAGCTCCTCCTCCCACTGTCGATTTTACCTACTGTAAGTACTCTAAATACTCATTCTTATCTTGGCTCCAAATTATCTATTTTTCAAAAATGTATGTTATGGAAGTTTGAATTCAGTTTGACCTTAAGCATCATAATGATTAAAAAAAAAAAAAAAAAGCCTATACATTATATAGTATTCTGGACTGCTTTTCCAAGTGGTATCAGGTGCCTTTCTTCAAAGGCTTACTATAAAGTAAATCACTTTGCAAAGTGTCATATGTGTCATCAGGGTTGTGACAAATACATCTTGCTTGATTTCATTCACTACAAGCAGCTCATCAAGATTCAGAACCTTAACCCTTCAGAATTATAGAAGACAAAAAGCCCTGTTCTATAGCCATCTTCTGGGATGGAATGCAAAGTATTTTGTTGTGGTAAGTAGGGCTTTGAAGAAGAAAGCTCTGGGCCCACTCCTGGGATTGTTACTCCAGCGCTCAGCATTCAAAATGGGAGCCCCAGGGTCTTGGAGATCATTTTAATCCTCCTATATTAAAACAAAACGTGTCTCCCAGGCATGTTCTTCTCACCCTCCTCCCCAGATTCACTGGCCCCTCCCAAGGGAAAGTGAACTCCACTGTTGACCATCCCCAAAGAATTCCAGACAATTTCCTTACTTGACTCCATGTTCCAATGAAGATTATGAGCCTAATTCTTAAAGACCGCTACTAAAATTCCACCCCACTGAATTCTGCAGCCTAATTCTTTAGGCATTATGTTTTTGGCAGAATGAATGTGACCCAAATTTGCAGCAGATAATTTGCTGCAACAGTGCTTCTTGCAATGCAGTAAGCCCATGCTTAGCATTTCAGAATGGCAAACATTAGACTTTTTAAAAATAATAATTGTTTGCTTCAAGAAAGAACTGATTTTGATTTTGTATTATGGAAAGGAAAATGCTTAGCAAAATGTAGACTGTTTTATAAAGGAAGCTTTACAGATCAACGAAAAATAATCAAGGACTAGCATTTAACATCAGTACTTGGTGGCAAAATGTTATAGCATTTTTTAAAGATTAAAAAATTGTTGAGAAAGAGACTGTGTGTGTGAGAGAGAAAGAGAAAGTGTGTGTGTGTGTGTATGTGTGTGTGTGAAAAACATCATGCATCCCATTTCCCATTGATGGTGGCTAATAATATTGGAAAAGGACATCTTCAGACCTAGGATGTCTTTTAAAACAAAATAAAAACTATAACTATGGCTGTCCCTGTGTTACCCACCATGCTTCTCACAAATACTTGGTTGTGTAAGCAATGATGGTTTATGTACTCATGATTTCCCCTTTTGTCAAGATAAATCAACTTTAACATAGAGTGTCAAGGAGACGTGACGTTTTTCCTGACTAGAATTTGTGGGTCAAGTTTGGAAAGAGCAACAGCAGTATTCCCATTGAGAGTAAGAATTAAACTGGGTGGACTAAAGCTTTCTGGCCATGCTTCTGTGGCTAGTTTCTCAGCTCTAGGAAGACGTTGCTACCACTTAATCTTTCATGGGCTCTAGACTGCCCTCTGCTACTGAAAAGACTGCCAATGAGGATACCAGCTGTGATCAGGGTGTCCCCATCAGATTCATTCACCCTCTCAGAATTCAAACACCAAGCCAAGAGAAACTGAAGAACAAGGTTACACGTTAGAAGGGATTCCTTATTCCAAAAAGTTGAGCATGACAGAGGAAGAAAACGGACAAAACAAGGAATAAAAGTACAAAAGGGAAAGGGGGCGCGGCTTGGACTGAGTCTACGAGGCGCATGCGCACATGGTGGGAGGCCGCGGGGCGCCCCTCTAAGGCGGCTTACCTTGTTTCTCTTGAAGTAGGCTCGCCGGCAGGCTGCAAAGCACTTCTCGCTGCAGAAGCTTTTCACCTCGCTTCCCATACTCAGGGAATAGCGCTTGATTCCCACTTTCTGGCACCAGGCACACATTATTTGTACATTTGACACATCATCTTCTATAATAAAAGTATAAGAAAAATGTTCATATCAGAAGCAAACATCCCTTCAAACTTAGACGCACCCTGAACCTGACAGCTCCTGAGGTCTGATCTCAATTTGCAGACCCTACCATTTTCTGAGTAGGATGGCCAGCTCTGGGGGTGGGGGTGGGAGAGGGGGTGCTCAGTGCTAGCTCTTGCTCTCGCCCTCTCCACTGCACCCTTCCCTAAGTTTCCAAAAAGCATTTACTTAAAAACCAGAGCATGACTGCAGAGCCACAAGAGTTCCTCGGACTTCTCAGCCTAGTTTCAATCTGCCTAACCGGCACCAGGAATGAAGTAATAAAGCTTGTAAAATAAATGACCCATTTCTTCGAAGGTCCTGCTTCAAGTCTACAAGACCTGCATTGGGTAAGATAATTTGTAGAGTACTAACCTACAAATGCAATGCCCTCCCATGAACCTTGACAATCAGGGGCCAGACTCCACCGGGGCATGTTCCCCATTACTGTTAAATGACATGAGCTGTTGTTTACTCTTGAAATATAATGATTTCCAAACCTTGTGTTTAGTTAAAAAAATTAAAAAAAAAAGGAAGATGTAAGTGGCCAGATTCTGGCAATGGGAAGGGAGAAGCCTGGCTGGCTGAGCAGTTTCCTACAATGCAGGCTTCTGGTGCTGATGTCCTCAGGGAGATGCAGGACTGATTTAAATTCTCCTCCATGTGATATGGCTCCTAGTCCCTGGATGGAGGGATGGTAATAGGGATGTCAAATCTTTCTCATCCAGACTGGTGGTCCTCCTGGCTCCTGGAGGACCAGTCAGTCATGTCAAAAGGTAGCTCAGAGTGACTTCAGGTGGTAACAAATATTTCTAATATTTAAAATGCTGCCTTTCTTTTCCTTTGCATGAGAAGAAACAAATATAACTGGCACAATGAGACTATGATATCACAACCATTACTGCTTAAAATAAACATAGGCTTTTAAAAAGAGTTGGTTAATAAAATATTGAGTAAATCATAGTGCGGGTGATAAGTTATGAAAAGTTGAGATGGTGATACTCAAAGGAGAGACACTGGCCTCTTTTAGGGGGAATGAAAGGAGGCTTTAGAAGCCTAAGAAATATTTCCTTGCTGCTTCCTAGGAGCTTTTGCTGTATCTTGAGCATTCTCTATACTGCCAACTGAATGTGTATGTGCGTGTGTCTATGTGTGTATATGTGTCTGGTTGGCACTATTAGCCACAGCTCTTCTTCCTTCATGGGATTTTTTTTTGTTTTTGAACTAACCCAGACTCATGCTCCAGATATGAATGGTAATCACAAAATCCCCAACAAGCTCTGGTATAGTGTTGTCTGATCTCTGAATAAAATCCCCCAAAGACTAATTGCTAAGCAAGGCCTGGTCCATGAGTTGTTGACATATTCATGGTTCATAGAGTCTGTCATGCAATCATTCCATTTCCAGGGAAAAGATTTGGTTTGAGGCAGTGTGGTCATCAGCCTGCAAAATTAGAAGCAAACTAATTTGTAATGCAGTGATATGGTTTTTTCCTCTGAATATCATCACTCAGAACCACATGCAGCATTTTATTTACCTTAATGGAATAAATATTGTCATTTTAATGATCTTTTCTAGTTCACAAATTACAGATTGTGATCTACTGTCAATTATCCAATGAGACAGTCTAAAAAGTGATCTTTGATATTAGTTAAACATATTTTATATCATGACTTCCTTTAAATGAAGTCATAATATGAATTAAAATATAAAACAATTAAATATAAATTCAAATGTAAAACAATTACTGCATTTAATGACTTGTAGTCAAAGGAAACATCTTTTATATGATTTCTAATGTGGCATCAGTCTACATATAGATATTTTATGTTATGAAAAATTAACAAAGCTCTAAAATCTACCTTAGAGTATAGCACAATTTTCTTAAATTAGGCTAGAAGTAGTTGTTTTGTTTTTAGTTTGTTCCTTTGAGAATGAGTCTTGGTAAATTGCTGAATTTGAAACTTGAAGCTGAATTTGAAACTGAGACCTTCCTGCCTCAGCCTTCCAAGTAGCTAGGATTATAGGCATGTGCCACTGTACGTGGAATAGAAGTAGCATCTTTTAAAATAATTATCCATCATTACTAAACTAACTAGTATTAACAGTTTCGATTTTCCTAATCAACAGGATGCCTTAAAAATCTTAAATTCCTGAAAAATAAGACAATAACAGCAGAACTCTCACAAATGATCCATTCGAAAAAAGCTTGATTCTGATGAACTCTGTAAGGAAAAAAAAAAAATTTAAGGGGGAGAATGATTTGTTCTCACGGTTTAATGAGAAGATCCACTTCCCAGGGAGCCATTTGAAAACATGCATTAGGTTCCCAGCATTTCATCTTCCTTTAAAGGGGTGATTTGGGAAATAAAACATGAAATTCCTTCCTTAAGTGCTGTCTCTTTAATTACAATGGAGTACAACCAAGATGAGAAAGGGCAGAGGACAAAGCTACAAGAAGGCCCTGGGCTGGGACCTGGCCTGGAGGAAAGATGCCGGGGACCAAAAGGCCGCTTCAGGTCCTTCTCACACTTCCATCATCACCAGACAGATCCACCTGTCACTTTTTAAAGAGAGGAAAAGATACTTTCTTACAATAGACCTAACAAATAAACAACAACAACAAAAGTAGAATGTAAAGCAGATTATTTTATAAATCATTCTTGCTGCAAAGTAACAATGTGGGAAGATGAGACAAAAGAACTGTGCACTCTTGTTATCTGACAGGTGCAGAACTCTTAGAATGGTGGTTAGCATCTGTCTTGTTAAATAAATCAGTATTTCTCTCCATTTTTAATAAAGTTCTGTTTCATAAAGGCAAACACTTTGGAAAAACTTTCATCAGATTTCTCTTTTTCTATCATGAAACTTATCAATAGCTAATGATAAATGCATTATTATTCCAAAAGTTCAAGAAAACACTTTCAGGTATCTCAGGTATTCCAGTCTTATAAGTCATTTATGTTACTATTAGACTTAAGAAACTAAAAAAGAACTGTTGGTTATCTAAATTCATTTTGCCAGCCAAATCGCAGCTCAGATTCTGCCACCAGATATGACATACGGCCCCATCTTGGCATGACAACATCCTTAGAAAATTGAACTTTGCCTAAGTAATCAAAGTCATAGGGATCAGTTCATTTCAACCTCGCTTTTTTTTGCCTTAAATCTGGTAATCACAAGCATACTTTACACTGGCAAAACAGAAGGCCCCAGAAATTTCACTTTTCTAACTTATATAGTTTAAACTTTTTATGTAAAAAAAATATTTCTTTAAACTAGAAAAAAACCTGATTTCCAATATAATATTTAGACTAAAAGTCTTGCCATGAGAGATTTGAGATTACCTCAAGGAAGATTCACACTACAGATTTTTATATTGAATATCTTACAGCCATTAGCCTGTGTATTTTTATAATGAACAATGCAAAATGTTTACAGCATTAAATCACAATCCCAGAGTGACTGGTTTATATAAAATGATAAAAATTTCATAAGATGTCATATAAATATGCATCAGCCAAAATATTCATGTTTCAATTAATCATGAAAAGTCTGTACCACCTCTTTAGGATTTAATTAAACAGAATGTTCAGGGCATTTTCTTTCTAATCTAATCTTCAAAGAGCTATAGAACATTTTTCCACTTTACATTCCAGAAGGGAAAGTTCAGATTAATTACTCGAAGATGAAATCAAAATTGTATTTATTTATTATAGTGAAGAGAAGTATGAGATTAAGCATTTCTGGAATGCCTTGCTGAAGTTGTTTCAGAAATTGCCTTATCTGGTGACTTTTAGAAATAAGGATGGCCATTGGCCAGTGAGTTTCTTGGGGCATTTGAATCATGGCTATAAACACATATACTAGCTTACGTGACCAGGGGCAGAAGAAAAACAGGAGGGCTTTAATGAACCCCAAGCAATTAAACTGTAATTTTAATTGTAACTTTCATGGGAGTCCCTTTGCAACTCTCATGAGAGTCCAAGACTGAGGAAAAAATTCTGAAAATATTTGCTGGTGATATCTATTTTCTCCAGTAGTTCCTAGAATGCAGACATTCAGATAATCATTTCAAGAATTGAATTATATTTGAGTTAAGTTACAAAGCAGTCTGAGGAGACTCCTATGTGTTCCCCATGACCTGGGCAGCATTCTGTCAAACTCATTGGAGCAGCTATATTTAAGAAGGAAATAAAGAGGCTGGGACTTAGCTCAGTGGTAGAGTGCTTGCCTAGCATGCATAAGGCCCTAGGTTCAAAACCCAGCATTGAGGAGGTGGGGGAGAGGAAGGCAGGCAAGTAACTGGGGTTAAAGTTTGCTTTTTTTTTTTTTTTTTTGCAATAAAGACAAAAGGAGACCTGGGGTAAAACTTGAATTACTGATCCATAAAATAAAATAAATAAGTAGACAGCCACTATTCAGTATCAGGCACAGTGCACGTCATCATTGGTCAACATCATGTCATCTTAATCACAACCCCCAACCAACAGGCAGGTACTAACACTATCTTCACTATCTTCATTTTGCAGGTGGGAACATGAATTTGGAGGCTAATTGGCTCCAGCTTACACATGAGTACATATCAAAGTCTAGATGAAGACCCAGACATCTGATTTGACAGGCCTAGCTCTTGACCACTACACCTTGGAGACCAGACCTTTCTAAGCATGTAAGATTACATACCATCCACACAAACTTCCCTCCACAAATAGGACTAGAAACTGTCACAGATTCTGCTACTTACAAAGAACACTGCTCAGTGACACTCCAGTAGACAAAATGGAATCAAAAAGGTCAAAATGTCTTTGAGACAGCTGAAGTGTTAATCAATATTTCCTGATTGATCTTTTTTTTTTTAAGTTAAAGGTCTGCAGTGCAAGCCTTTACTTCTTTATGACTGTGAGACTGGCTCTGCTGCATGTGTTCCATATGAACTTGCACCAGCAAGTGCTACTTCAACACTAACTGATAACATAGAACCAGTAATATGTGGATCTCAGGAAGCTATTCTGTTTGCAGGCTAGCAATGCTCTTGCCAGCTCTCTCTTTTTTAAGGAGCAGGGAATCACAACAGGACATGAATAAGATTGGCTTTCCATGTGGATGAAGTGGGAGAACAACTACATCTATAATTTCAAGGGTGCCAGTAAGACTACGCAGACTTCAAAAAATTACTCCTCCACTGCTCACTGAAATTCATTTCTACTGTTGGAGCATCATTTCTTTGGCTAATGTGTTTTATATCCCATTAAAATACAAATTCCCTGCAAGCAAGGAAGCTCAATACATATTTATAAATAATGGCTTCTATTCTTTCTTTCTTTTTTTTTTGGGGGGGGGGGGGGTACTGGGGATTGAGCCCAGCGGTGCTTAACCACCAAACCACATCCCAGCCCCTTTATATTTTCTATTTTCAGATGGCCTCACTAAATTGTTGAGGCTGGCTTTGAACCTGCAATTCTTCTGCCTCAGCCTCCTGAGTCACTGAGATCATAAGTGTGTACCACCATGCCCGGCATGAGTGATTCTTTCTGAAGAGCAACTGTTCACAAGAATTGGGGGAAACTGCTGGGGATAGGGTTCCAATGACAAGGGCAAGGGGGATAGAGGACAGAGGGTGGGGCATAGAAGTTTCTGGTCATTGCTTAGCTGATGTCTAGTCTTGGGCATATAGCTGGAGGACCCTGAGGGAAACCAGAGTAGACCAAAAAAAAAAAAAAATACTGTCTGTATCATTATACACTGTAACATAATGTCAAATATTCTCAGAGTGCCTTTTAAGTATGTCTATAAAACCAGTAGATGTTGACAGGCATATGGAAGAATAGCATATAGGCAGGAGTTGCTGGGAAAGAGATGCAACAGGCAGATGCTTATGACAGTCTCAAGGGGGTGATGACTTTTTTAAGTAAAAGAGGTAATAGATGTTCAATGCCTTGCAAACCTAGGTTGCTACTATTTGAAAGACAATGGGGTTGAGTGCAGAGAGACAGAGACATTGTTAAACTACTAATATCACCCATTCTAGTCAGGGGATATGGGCAAAATGACAAAGAGGATAGGAACATCCACTCTAATGAAGCTGCAAAGTTGAAATGAGGATCAAATGAAAGAAAGTATGTACTTTCTATATGTAAATGAGCTTCCTTAGAATGACAGACAATTAGAGCCACAAGAAATGATAAGTGTCAGCTATACACAATCTCCAGAGGCCTAGTGACCAGACATTACTCTCTTTAATCCCCTCTCCTCCCATGGAGGACATCTGTAAAACCATGACCCTTGAATACAAGGAACAACCCAGTAACTGGTTAAATTTCACTAAGATTAAGAGTAAAGCCATGAGAATTAATAAAAGCCTCACTTACTGCTATTCTTTTAAAAACTTACTTAACTTGAATTAATAGTTGACAAGGTGTTGCCAAATATATCACTGCAGTGCCAGATATTCTGTAATTAATAGATGGGAATTCTTTGTAATTATTACATTAACCATCCACACATGGGTGGATCTTCCTAAGTGTCTGAGAAGTTTGCTCCTTTAAAAAGTATCAGAGTAGCAGCTAAAAACGTCTGCCACCTTGGTAACAGAGCTGACGAAAATTCCCAAACAGAAGAGTCTGAATTAATAAAATTTTATTGCGCTTTTTTCTCATTAAAGGGACAGATACAATTAAATGATAGAGGCCCATGCAACTATATGAGTCTTTGTAATACCTAAAATATCCCTAGTTTTCTCTTGAAATTAGATTTGAAGGGATTTCAAGAATTTAAATAGTTCACACTCCTTTAAATAGACTAGTACTTAACCCTGAAATAAAATCTAATCTCTACACATAAACCAAAATTGGGTTCCAATAAGTTAAAGAAATGAGCACTTAAAATAACAGAATAATGATAGAATTTAAAATTAATTTTCAATTTACTAATGGAACTCTTCTGGTCCATATTTAATTATTTATCTGTGTGTTCTATGTAGATATAGATAGGTAGAGATGGAAAGGGTGTGATTCCAGGAATAAATAAACATTTACACACAGGTCCCTGTGCTGGGTAACTGGTCAAGGATATTGGGTTGAATAAGACATGGCTCACTTGCAGGAAAAAAGGTAGGAAAGTGTGGCTCCTCATAGGACAGGTAGAACGCAATGACAGACGTTCTGAGAGATGCTGGAGAGTTAAAGCACATTTGAGTTGGATCTTGAAGGACTTGCAGGGGGAGGAAATTCATATGGAAAGGACAGAGTGGCAAACAGCTGAGGGTAGGCAGGAGTCCTGAAAGGCATGCATTTGACCAAGACTTGTGTGAAGGGAATTTGGAGATTAGACCAATGTTCATGGGCCTAAACAAGGAGCTCAGTGAATGTCACTTGGTTGTGGGGGTGTGGGGCTCTTCTTTATTTCATATATAACAAGAAACTCCTAGGTGTTTCTCAATAACATCTGATGGGATCCCAGGTGTATTGAGAAATGTTACTTCAGCAGGATGGATCAGAATTCAGAAAGATTGGAATCCAGTTCCACATCTAGAAGTCTTGAGCAAAATGAGAGCCGGGTCCACATCTCATTTTCCCTTGTGTGTTCAGTGCCTCGCACACAACAGTACTCAAACCATGTTGAATGAATGAATAAGTGGACAGATACATGAATGAATGCATAGGAGAAGAGAGGAAAAGGGATGAAATCCTGAACACATAAGTGACAGTGGAAATGAACAGAGGACAGATTTAAGAGTGAAACTAAACAAAGACCAACAAGTTGGAATGTAGCTGACCCAGAAACAATTCAAATTATAGAAAGTTCATCTTCTTGTGTTTCTAGTTAAAGAAGACCAGAGAAAAGTCCAGTGAGTTCTTTGTGGAAATCAGAATCAAAACAAAATGAAGTTGTTTTACATCCCTTCCCCACATATCTTCCCAACACTAAAACAAAGAAAGAAAATAGACCATAAACTCACAAAAATAGTATAAATTGGGCATCTCTATTCTATAAACCTGAAATCCAAAAAGTTCCAAGATCCAAAACTTCTTGAGGGCCAAGGGGATACCACAGTGAAAAATTCCTGATGGATCACAAAATGCAGGTACCGCATATATAAAATTCCATTCAGGCTATGAGCACAAGGTATATATTAAACATAAATGAATTTCTTTTTTAGACTTGGGTTCCATCCCCAAGATATCCTCATACATACATGCAAATATTTCCAAATCTAAAATACCCAAAGCACTTTTGGTTCTGAGCATTTCCAATAAGGGACACTCAATCTGCAATTCTCTGTTGAATACCACACTTAACTGGGATTCTTTAACATGACACTACTAAGCACAGTGGCTCTGGCTGGGTCCCTGACATTGATTTGAATATCTCCCGATGATTGCTCTGATTTGCCAGTGAAGGGGGTCCTTGTAAGTCTCTTTAACAACCTCGTCTCTGAATCTCAGTATCTGCTGTGGAGTCTATATTCTCATCCTAAAGAAGTTGGAGTAGGGGGCTGGGGCTGGGGCTCAGTGGCAGAGCACTTGCCTAGCATGTGTGAGGCACTGGGTTTGATCCTCAGCACCACCAGAAAGAAAGGAAGGAAGGAAGGAAGGAAGGAAGGAAGGAAGGAAGGAGGAAGGAAGGAAGGCATTCTGTCCATCTACAACCACAAAAATAAATAAATAAATAGATAGATAAATAAGTAGGTAGATAAATAAATAAATAAATTGGAGTAGAAGGGGAAAAGGTAAAACTTCAGAATAAGGAAAACTCAGAGACCTATATGCAACATTTCCCAAAGCACATTTCACACACACTCATCTCATGGGGTACTAACTGGGTGTTATTTTTAAAAAGGCGTCCATGATTAAATATGTAGAAACCCCAAGGGTAAACAAAGTTCAACAATAGACTTTTTACTGCAGGACATTTTGGTTCCACCAATGTATAATTAAGAGTCTTTAAGAGGGACATCAATTGTGCTGTATTTCACAAATTTGACCATGGACATGTCTTTTCACAGAAGATTCCCAGGTCTGAACTTCTGAGGAAGTCTCCCCGGGGCATGCTGCTCCACTGCCCTACATTAGCACTGAGGCATAAGCATTTCCATGTGGGTCATTAATTATCAGGAAGGTTTTTCCTCTTTTGCCCAGAATTGGCTCCTTAGTTGCCAGGAGCCTCCTTTGTCTGCACTGGGCAGAAAGACAGCCATGTGGCCAGAGCTGGACACACTGACCAACACCTACAAGTCTGCCAGATTGACCAGAGACATCCATGGTCACAAAGTCCCAAAGTGTCTATTACATGCATCAAACTCAGAGCAGGCAAATCTTTTCCTGTAAAATCCTAAAGAAAATGGCAGAAATCAACAATAAGGCAAAAGGAGAGTAATACTGCTCTTAACAGACTGGACGATTCCTATTCTCTGGGTGACTGCCATAGACAGGGGCTAAGTAAAATCTTGTCTCTCATCCCTGAACCTTGAATCTGACCCTCTGAATAATCTAAGATGCTCTGGGACAATAATGCTGCAGTAGAGAGGTTCTCTACTGAACCTCTCTTCCCCCTATGGCCGGAGCCCACTCAGCATCCAGCCCATGATGTACATGATTAGGGACGAGGGAGTCAAGTCAAAAAGTGTGCACCAGCAAGTCTGCTGCTGATAGAAAAGTTAATCTGAGCCTCTGCCATGCCTCAAGGGACGCTATCTCCAAAGAAATACAAATGGTGGTATATTAGGACTAAAGCTGTTTTATATAAGCACCTAAAAGCAAGAAAAGCATTATTAAAAGAATCAAGACAAACTGACTGGACATTATTAACAAAATACTTATCTAATTTAGCTTTTGGCTTCTATGTCCAAAGCCTCTCAGACATCTTAGCAAGTCATGTCCAAAACTGCACTTGGACACACACCCCTCAGCCAGGCTCCTTTACCATGTTTCCCATCCACCCAGTTATTTGTTGGCAGAAAGCTGCATTCTTCTCCATCTCACCTTTCCCATTCTGTTCTCCTTAAATATTTTTATAATATACCCATTTGTTCATTCAATAAATATTCATCAAGTCTACTTATATGCCAGGCATAGATTGTACTGCTCTCCATCCCAGTGAGGCCACCAAGACTTCCTGCCCATAGTACAAGTGGCCTCCTCACACTCCTATTCATTCACAGGGTAGAGAGAATGAACTGGAGTTCATTCTCTCTACCCTGTCTCCAGGGAAATCTAAACATAAATCTGACCACTGCTCTCACCTGCTCAAAACCCTTCAGTGGCATCCACTGCCCTCAAAATGAAGGTGGAACTCCTTGGCATGGTCTTAGCAGTCCCCATGACCAGGCCAGCAACTCAGCCCATTTACACTAAAGGACTCTGGCTTCTGGCCCTTCCTTAGGGCTCTTTCCATTTTGAGCCTATACATGTGCTGCTTCCTCACCCTGTACCCCAAAATCCTTGACCAATTCAGTCCTTTCTATTATATATTAATCCTCATCTTAGGAGGGTCTTCCCTGGTTTCAAACCTGGTCAGATCTCACAGCAGTCTGGAGGTGATAATCTTCATTTGATTGAGGTGTGTTGTTGTTGTTTTATGTCTATCTCTTTCACCAAACTGTGAGCCAGGTAAGATAGGAACCATGTCTACCTTGTTCACTAGAATGAAATGTTGACCTAGGGATTCAGCCTAAGAGGGGAGGAAAGCAGAATCCTGACAAGCCAAGGGCACCATCTTTGGTAATCACTCAGAACAAAGTTGGCTTAGAGGGAAATACCAGTGAAAAGCTTCAGAACAGAATGGGATCATTATTTCTACTTTTGTCAACCAAATTCACAAACTAAGTCTTCTCAATTTAATAGGAACTTTGAAAATTTAGCATTGGGAATGCCCCTAGAATAACCAGAAACACAGACATCCTCTAACAAACAAAGGAAGGCACAGCTAGCATTTCTCCTTGGAGACCTGGGGCAGGGTATCTTGAATGTATGATCCCAAATAGGTCATAATCCCAAAAAGAGCTTAGATAATGCCAAGAAAAGTTCTAGGCTGCCTTCAGAATCATAGGAGTATGTGATTTAGTATTGATAATTAGATGGTATTCCCACTTCAAAAGTGGGTTCTGGTCTGGTTTCAACCATTAATGCAACTAAATGACCTTGAGAAGGTCATTTAGTCTCTCTAGACCTCATTTTCTTCATCTGTAAAACAGAGCCTTTAACTAGATGTACTCATAGGCACCTTCTAAATAAAATTCTAGGATTCTAAATCTCTGAAAATAACAAGATCCATTTAAAGGAGTGCAGGCAAAGGGTATTCTTTTTCCTTTACTTTTTCTTGAATCTCTGACCAAATTACTTCACTATTTTTCCTTCTGTATGGTCACCACTGTTGTCCCCCATCCTTACTATAAGAAGCTGAGCAATTGCTTTGGATGATAGGTCAATTTTAGAATGGCTCTTTCTGAGGACCACAATATTTACATCACTAAGAAACTGGTACTCTTGTTTTCACTCTTTTATTATATATTTATGCTGAACTTTAAAGGGAAAAGATAAATATTCATTTTCTAACTTTTCAAATATGTTCCATTAACTTCTGGTCTTTCTCTGTGGACTTCCATACACATGGTATCTTTATTCTGAATGTCCCAGAAATCAGAATCTGAGACAAAGATATATGAGGGTGGATTATTGAGCATATGATTCTGGGAAGTAGGAGAGAAAGACAAGTGGAATGAACCTGGGAAGGAGGAAGAGATAGCACAAGCCTGTGTTATTGGGTTGGCCACTGCTAAGGGAGGCTGGTGTTCAAACACACAGGTAATCATTGGAGTTTATGAAACGTTCTTCAGAACTATTTCCCCAGGGGACAAGAGGTAGAATTTATTCATTGGGTCTCATCCCCCATTGATCTAGTCTGCTAATTCCCTTACACTTTCAGTTGGCACATGAGTGAATGATTGTCATGCATGGGATGTCCAAACTGGCAAGTCAGAGAAATCCCCCATCAGGGAACTAGAAACTATGTCACAGGCATAAGGCAGGATATTTTCAAAAGGCACATGCCCAAGCTGGTCAAAGTACACCAGCAATCCCATAGCCAAGAGGATTCAGAGTGGTGCACACAAATGTCCCTACACAAGGCTGCCACCACTGTAGAATAGTCTCTCAAGTGCAGTATTACTGACATTTCAGCCAGATCATTTGTTGTGCGTTGTCCTGTGCATCAGAGGATGTTCAGCAGCATTGCTGGCCTCTATCCACATTCCCTCTCCCAGCTGTAACAACCAAAAATGTCTCCAGATATTCCCACCTGTTCCCCGGGGACCAAGTTACCCACTGATAAGAACCATGAGTGTAGAAATATCGTGAAGTCTGCTTTTGTCCTTCACCCATTCTCCTTAATATCTCTCCATTTTGCACCATATCAAAAGTCACACTCAAGTAGACCACACAGGGGATATGTATGCCTTATGCCTAAAATTTAATTTTTAGGCTTCACCATGATTCATTTGCATTTAGCTGGATAATTCCTTCATAATAAAGAATGATGGGATTTTAAATAATCTACATGATTTGAGATAGTCATGAACAGGCTAGATGTAGGATTAAAATGTCAAAATTACATTATTGGACTTAATTGCTAAAGTTTTAAAGAGTTAAAATTCTTTTTAACCATGGAAACACAGATATCTAAGCAGGATTCTTAACATTTTATGAGACAAGGATCATTTTGAGAAAAAGGGACAAGATTTCCCTAATTTATGCATAAATGATATGCACACAATTTCACATTCCACTTCAAGGCCCACATTTGCCCACCTAAACCCATCTGAGGAACCCCTAAGAGTCCATCTTAACTATTACTGATGAATGTTTGAGTTGTCTCCAGTTTTTAGTTATGCTAATGCTTAATGGCTTCTATAAAGATTCTTCTTCTGTCTCACAAATTCACACATTTATTTCAAGTACAAATCTAAGATGCAATTATCAGATGCTGAGATATATGTTAAGTTCAGATAATAGATATTGCCAATAAGCTTTCAAGAGTACTTATATTAGGGGCTGGGGTTGTAGCTCAGTGGTGGAGCACTTGCCTAGCACATGTGAGGCACTGGGTTCTATCCTCAGCACGACATAAAAAAAAATAAAATAAAGTTATAAAATATATTTGAAAGAAAAAAGAGTACTTATATTAATTTAGCTATGCATGAGAGTTCAGTTGTTCCATATCTTCCTGAGCACTTGGTAATGTTAGCCTTTCTCGGCCATTCTAATGTGTGTGATCTGTTATCTCATTGATCTTAAATTTTATATCCCTGATGATTAGTGAAATTGAGCAACTTTTAACATATTTATTAATCACTTGGACACTTTCTTTGGTGCAGTACCTATTTATATTTTTTTTTTTGCTTATTTTTCTGTTGGATGGTTTTCTTTTTATTTATAATGGTTATTTTTTGTTTGTTTGTTCATTTTTTTTTTTGGTCTAGGGATCAAACTCAGGGATGCTTTACCACTGAGCTATATCCCCCCAGCCCTTTTTATTTTTTATTTCGAGACAGAGTCTTGCTAAATTGCTGAAGCTGGCCTTAAATGTATAATCTACCTGTCTTGACCTCACCAGTAGCTGGGATTACAGATGTGTGCCACTGCACTGAATTTATAAGAATTCTTTATATATGTTTAAATGAACCTTGTATTGAGATATTATAAACATAATAAACACCATCTCCTATTCAATGACTTGCCATTTTATTCTTTAAAAAGATATTCTGTAAACAGAAATACTTCATTCTATAAAGAGAAACATTTCATTTTAATATAGTTTATCTAATCAACATTTTCCTCTATGATGCGTGGTTTTTTGTGCATAGTTTAAGGATACTAGCCTATCCTAACTACATATATATTCTTCTAAGCTCTTTCTAGAAACTCTTTGTTTTACTTGCCACATTAAGAATAATAATCCTGGCTGAGAAGAATGGCACATGCCTGTAACCCCAGCTACCTGGGAAGCTGAGGCAGGAGGACCACAAATTCAAGAACAATCGGGGCAACTTAGTAAGATGCTGTCTTAAAATTAAAAATACAGCTGGGTGCCGTGGCACACACCTGTCATCCCAGCATGTTGGGAGGTTGAGGCAGGAGGATTGTGAGTTCAAAGCCAGCCTCTGCAAAAGCAAGGTGCTACAAAACTCAATGAGACCATGTCTCTAAATTAAATACAAAATGGGGCTAGGGCTATGGCTCAGTGGTCAAGTGCTCCTGTGTCCAATCACAGGTAACCTCCCCCCCAAAATTAAAAATACAAAAAAGGGCTGGGAATGTACAGCTTTTTGGTAGAATACCTCTAGATTCAATTCGTACTACGGCAAAAACAAAAAAAACAATAATCTGTCTAAAATTGATTTTTGTGAATGGTATGAGGTAAAGAAACACGTTTTTTTCCATGAGCACATTTATTGGAAAGATTATCCTTTATGTGGATACTGACACACAATGTGGGGAAGAGGGGCTGGAAGTTCACTGGAGTCAACAAAGGGGAATGAAGGGAAAGGAGGGAGAGTGGGAATAGGAAAGATAGTAGAATGATGGGACATAACTTTCCTGTGTTCATATATGAACACATGACCAGTGAAACTCCACATCAGGGACAAGTACACTCTACTGACATGTATATCTAAAAAGAGCAAATTAAAAAATAGTATGTGTAATAAAGTATCCGAAAGCTTAAAAAACAGGAATAAGTATGATAAAATATGAAATTATATTTTCATTACTAAAAAAAAAAAGGATTACCCTTTCCCCACTGCTCTACAGTGTCATCTGTGCTATCATCTACTGAATCTTTATGTTCCCCAAATTCTTCTGTTGAAGCCCTAATTCTCAATGTGATGGTACTTGGAAATGGAGCCTTTGAGGGGCAATGACGGTTGGATAAGGACTTGAGGGTGGGTCTCTCGTGATGGGATTAGTGCCTTTATAAGCAGAGACACCAGAAAGCCTACTGTCTGTCAACTTCATGAGGTAAGAGCAAGAAAGCAGTCATCTGCAACTGGAGGCAAGAGCCCTCACCAGACACCAACCCTGGTGGCACCTAATCTTGACTTCTAGTCTCCAGAAATATTAGAAAGTAAACTTGAATTGTTTAAACCACCCAATCTATGAAATTTTATTATGGCTACCTAAACTCTCTTAAACCTTTGCTATAAATCAAAGAACGGATTATATTTGTTTCTGGACATTGTCACATTGATTTATGTGTATATCCTTGCATTCTTTTTTTTTTAAGAGAGAGAGAGAATTTCTTTAATATTTATGTTTTAGTTTTCGGTGGACACAACATCTTTGTTTGTATGTGGTGCTGAGGATCGAACCCGGGCTGCACGCATGCCAGGTGAGCGTGCTACCGCTTGAGCCACATCCCCAGCCCCATATATCCTTGCATTTTTACTTCATCATTTTAATTATTCTAACCTCATAATAAGCCTTGAGCCCTAGTCATATAAGTCTTCCAATTTTTTTTCTCTTCAAGATTGTCTTGGATATTATTGCCCCTTTGCCTCTCCATGCAAATTTTAGAAACAATCTTTTAATTTCCACAAAATTGAAAGGCAGGATTCTTGTCAGAATTAAATGAAATACATAGATTAATTGAGGAAGAATATGCCTCTTTACAATATTTAGTCCCTGATCCATAAACATGATATGTTCCTCCATTGATTTATGTTTTCTTTAATTTTTCTGAGCAATTTTTATAGTTTTTGATGAAATAAGCTTTCACATATTTCCTTAGATTTCCTGAGTATTTTAAGGTTTAATGCTATTTTAAGTAATATTTTCAAGCTTTGCTTGTTTTTTGGGTTTTTGTTAGTTGTTGGTACCAGGGAGTAAACCCAGGGGCACTGAACCACTAAGACACATCCCCAACTCTTTTTATTTTTTATTTTGAGACAGGGCCTTGCTAAATTGCTGAGGTTGACATAGAATTTGTGATCTTCCTTCCTAAGCCTCTGGAGCCACTGGGATTACAGGCATGTGCCATAAGCTTTGTTTTTTGTTCTGTGGTTAGTATATAGACTTATAATTGATTTGAGGGTATCGATTTATGTTTAAAAATCTTGATAAGTATACTAATTAATTATAATAGTTTACCTATAGATTAAGTTGGATATCTATTCAAAATGGCATTCTACCTTTCAAAACTCTTTAAAATGTAATAGTTACCTTATTATATTTTTCTGTGAATTCCAGTACAAAATTGAATAGAAAGGTGATAGTAGTTATCTTTCTCTTGTTCTTGACCTTGACGGGAACACTTTGAATATTTCCTCATAATTCCTCATTAGACATGTCTGTTGTGAGTGTTTTGTGGATCTCTTGTCAGATTAAGGAAGTGTTAGTCTACTCCCACTTTTCCAAGAGTTTTTATTATTTATTGTGTTTTGTCAAATTATATTTATGTATCTACTAAGATTGTATAAGATATTTCTTTATTCTGTTAATTTGGCTAATTATATTGACTAATTTTTAAAGTTTAAACCAAACCAACCTTGCATTCCTAGAAAAAAAAATCCAAATTAAATATGATTTATTATCCTCTTGCATATAACTTGGCTTAGTTTGCTATAATTTTGTTCAGGATTTTTGCATCAATGTTCATGATGAACAGAAGTTTTCAATTTTAATGTAACTCAATTACATTAAATTATAACTTGCCTTACTTAAAATGCCCTTGGCACATACTTCGATCAATGTTGTGCCAGGATTATAAAATGAGTGAAAGTATTTCTTCTTTTTCTATTCCCTAAGAGAGTTTCTCCAAGTTCAGTTTTATTTTTTCCTTAAATGTTTCATAGAATTTACCACCGAAGCCATCTAGATCTAGAATATTCTTCATGAAAAGAACTTAATTATTTGATTTCTTTAATAGATGTAGGGCTACTTATGTTTCTGTTTCTTCTTGTGCCTGATTTGGTAAGCTAAATATAATATGACTTCTCTTTTACAGAAATTCTAGGAATTACTTCCAATGATCACTGCCTCTGTGTAACATCAAAATGATTAGGTCTATCACAAACTGAATTTAATTTCCATGCATGTCTGAGTTTGTTAGGATGAACCAACTACTAAGTATAACCATAAAGATCTAATTTTAAAATAATAATACTAAATAATTATGTTTAATAGCATATGGATGATAATAGTCTTTATTTAGTTGCATTTCCTATTTCTAGCACTTTTCATCTTTAAAATTAGATCTATTATTTCAACTCACTCATTCAGAGTAAATATATTAACAATCATTGGAAGGTGTCCTAAGTGGCATAAATCTCCCACCAGATTTTTTTTTTTTTTAAAGGTAGAAAAAGTTTATTTTGTAGTGCTGGTTTTCAATGAAATGCTTACATTTATAGAGTATTTTACAACATCATGAAAATGTCCCACCAGATTTTTGACTGCTATACTTATACTCATAGATGAGTTCGCTTTAAATTTGTTCAATCAACTAAGAACTATATATTAAAATATATTTTTATACTAAAATATCCCTTTCAGATAATAAAATCAGGTGAATGATTAACTATACAAGTCACAAATTAGGATCTTATAAATGTAGGAAAATTACAAGTCACCTAAGGTAACCACATCATTTGCAGATGAGGAACTAAGGATCAGAGAGGGTAAGTGACTTGCTCAAGATTAGATAGGTAATAAATGACAGAGCTGGCATTAATTACACTGGCCTCCTGGTTATTGCTCTGACAGTCTTTCTACCATCCCATGCTACCAACCAAATTATACATTTCTTCTAGTATTAAGAATGATCAAACATACAAAAATTGCCTGACACTTTTTTAAAGAACTTTGTATTAAAAAAAAGAAAGAAAGAAAGAAAGCAGAACCCATATCATAATTACCTAACACGTTAATGTTTCAATTGGGGCCTTTTATTATTATTATTACTTTGAATTTCAAATGACTATCTTTCTAGTCTATATTGTTTCAGGTACCATTTTTTTTCAACTATATATAACAGTTCTTGATTATCTGACTTTCTGGCTCCTTACTTTTTTTTTGTACCAGGGATTAATCTCAGATGCACTTAACCACTGAACCATATCCCCAGCCCTTTTTATTTTTTGTTTTGAGACAGGGTCTCACAAAATTGCTTAGGGCCTCCCTAAAGTTTTTGAGGCTGGCTTTGAACTTGTGATCTTCCAGCCTCAGCCTCCTGAGTTGCTAGGATTACAGGTGTGCTCCACCACGTCCAGCTACACTACTTTTAACAGTCCTTGTACTTCCACATTGCACTCTCCAAATACAGTTACAATTATACCATACATTCTAAAATGAAACTGTAATGATGTTTTGATTATATGCCAGTTATACTGTAAGTTCTTAGTAGTCGGGGATAATGATATATATTTGTATTTATTTGTCTAGTACAATGTAAAGAACATTTAATAAATACTTAATGAACTAAAATACTGATGTAGTGTTTTGGATAACCTTGTGGTTATGAATATGAGAAATAATGCATAGGTTCAAATATCAACTCTGCCACTTATAACTTATGTGACCTCAGGCATGTTGTTTAACTTCTCTGTGTCTCAGTTTACTCATCTATAAAATAATAACAGCGGCATCCTCATAAATTCATTGTGAAAATTAAATGATATAATCTATTAGAACATTGCCTAGCCCATAAGAATTATTCAGAAATTATTAACTATGATGAGATTATATCACGTTATTAACTGCTCCTATTCCTGCCATTCATCATAATTCTTCCTATCCCTATCCTAAGTGACTTAGGAAACTGAAAGTTCAGTGAATCTCTTTTTTATTTTTTGAGAAATATATCTGGTACATAAATAGTAAGTCATCCAAATCCCATTAACTCTAGGTAATTTTATTTAATAATCATATTTTAAGAGTTGGACAAATAAATAAAACGCCAAAGCAATTTTGATTAAATCCTGTTTTCTCAATGGCTATTTGGAATACATCATTCATATGCAAGCCCCAAGAATATTGAATAACAGATAAAATAAATAATGACCATAATGCAAACCACATTCTGATTCCCACTTTCCTGCAAGTAACAACTCCATGTAAGACTTGTAAGAGCCAAAAAGTAACATGCTTATTAACTGTGGGTTACTCAGCTATATACATAGAGCTTAGCAGATCACGCGGGTGTTTCCATATTCTCAGTTAAGCTAATTGTTCCTTGGAGTCCAGTTCTTATAACCTCTTAGGAATTTCAAGATTTGCCTGAAAAAACAGATCATATTTCCATGACTATGCCTGAACACAAATTGGAAAAGATCACTGAATGCAAACCATCCTGGAGAACAGGAAACGGTCATTGTTTTCAAAGAAAGGCCAGACGTTCCTGCACACAGGAGATCAAGCTGGCCTTAGGAGACTGAGCTTATCTTCTTACACATGAACCTGGGCATAAACCTGGGCACATAATGTGGACGGGCTCCCGTTTTCCCTCACCCTTGGGCACATGGCGAGGAATACAAATACGGGCACTTATCATTGGAGGCAAAAGACATTTTATTCAAAACTGCCACACGAATGCATCAAGAAAAGTATATTCCATCCTTTTTTCGCATTGCATCTCATTTTTAAAGTATTCAGGGATTTACCAGGGATTCTGGACTCAGAACAGGCGAGTTGTAAGCCTGTGGGAAAACCTGTCAAAAGATTCGAATCTACAATGTGGTTTCCTAGATACACAGTGTTTTCTGCAGCAGTGAAGCTTCACTCGATATATATATATGTATATTATATACATAATATATATAATATATATAATATATATATTATGTATATAATATATATAGCTTCATTTCATCTTGTGAACAAAAATAATTACACAAATAATTTAATTGATTTTTTTTTTTAATTCTTGGGAGTAGAATGTCATCATGGTGCAAGTCTGAAATGAGGAGGAAAAAACTCCTGGTTTTGGCTCCAACTGGGCTACAGTTGACCCTGGTTGCTCTGACCAGAGGTTGATAAGATGGAGAGACCCAAATCCTCCTAACTACTGCAGATAACAGATGTGTGTCCATGGAGCCAAGTGCTGTTACTCTTGTAAAGCAGTAAAGACTATTATAAGGTCTTTGTAAATGATTTTTTTTTTCAGAAATCCCTTCTTAAGCCAGATGTAGTGGTGCACACCTATAATCTCAGTGGCTTAGGAGGCTGAGGCAGGAGGATCATGAATTCAAAGCCAGTCTCAGCAACTTAGGTGCTAAGCAACTCAGTGAGACCCTGTCAATAAAAACAAAAAAGGGCTAGGGATGTGGCACAGTGGTTGAGTGTCCCCGAGTTCAATCATTGGTACCAAAAAAAAAAAAAAAAAAAAAAAAATCCCTTCTAAATGTTTTACTTCAATGGTCTAGCCTCAGGGGAATAGGGCAGGGACCAGGTTTTAGTGGAGACTCACTACAGCTCAGTTCTTGCCATCCATTCCAAAAGCCCTTTCCTGGCACAGTCCTCTTTGAATCAAGTCCCAAAGGACTGGGCCCATATTAAAACCTTTAACATGAGAAGAATTACAGCAAGGTGACAATGCAATTAACCTGAGTAATCTTTCAAAATTCACTGATAATATATAATTTTTGCTACTTTAGACTCCATTCATGATGTGATTTTTTTTAATTAGAAAGAAGGAGGTTTTCAGATCTGTTCAAACTAAAAGAATAAAGGCATGTTTGCATAAAAAGAAAGAATTGGTCAATGCTTTTCATTGTTTTTCGTATTCTTACAACAGTTTTTCAAATGGCTGCTCTGCAGCTTTATTCTGCTCACTTCTCAGACTCTGCAGAAAAGTCTGTGATTATTATTTAAGGATCATGGTGATTCCCTTCACTGCATAGGGGGGACAAAAGGCAAAATCAGGGCTATTATCCTGTGTTTATAACAAGTCTATCACCATAGTAACACCTGCGATGTCACAAACAGTACATCAAGGACCAAAGGCTGTCTCTGAGGGGGAAGGGCAATTAGCCTCAAAGATGGACACACACATGTAAGGTCAAAGAAGGGTCAATGCTGTGATAATCACCAAGACACAGGGTGCTCCCCTTCTCCAGAGGAAAGAGGGTGGGCCAGAAGAACAGTTCCCCAGGCCCAGAAGCAAGCTACACCCACACTTCTGTACACAGCTGTGCAAAAGGAGTGGAAATCCAAGCAAATGTGGTATCACTGTGTTCCCAATCATGAGTATTCCACTGGGCTCTCTGGCTGCCAAGACATGGAGGGGTTCCAGTGGTAAGCCTGCCCAAGTGCATGAAACACACTCTAGCAAGGGAACCAGTGCCTGGCCAGATGGAGCCCTCTGGTACCCTGGAAGAGAAGTAATTCCCTCGTGGTGGCAAGTACTTAAAAACCCAAGCTAGGTTCTATCCCCACCATGCCATCTCGTTCAAAGACCCACAGATTCTTAGGGTTAAAGAAGTCTAGGTTCTCAGGGTAAGATCAACTCTCCCAAAAGATAGACACTTTTAAAAAATACCCTTTTGCAGGAAGAAGCTGTATATCCTGCCACTGGAGGATATGGAAGTAGAATATTAATAAGCATTATTATTCTGATAGTCTAGGGAAGCTTTATAAAAGTATTCTGAAAATGTAACCTTATATTAAAAAAAAATAATGGAATCCATAGCAGCAGGGCACCCCTGTAATCTCAGCTACTCAGAAGGCTGAGGCAGGAGGTTCGCAAGTTCCAGACTAGTCTCAGCCTCGAACTTAGTAATCTTAGCTCAAGTGCATAGAAGTCACCTTACCTTGAGGAAGCTACTTAACCTATCTGAGCGTCAGTTCTATTTAATGATATCTAACATGCAATTTCCTAGAGTTATTGTAAAGACTGAACTGAATAAAGAATGTAAATGAGTTTCATAAACTCTAAAGGATTTAACACAAATGTAAAGTATTATTAGCTTACAGTACAACATAGGAATCCAAAGCATACATACAATCCTCATCTTCTCTATCCTGAGAGATGGACACTAGCATGACACAGTCATTGCTAAATTGTTCAGGGTCTGATTAGCAGAAGATAATTAGCTGCTGGCTATTGTACCCTTTATCAGTAACCTTCAGGAATGTCTTTGGTTAACATGACAGGGAGGGAGACCTCGACTCAATTACCTTGAATAACAACTCTGGTAAAAGTTTTAGTAAAGGAAGAGTTGAAATAATCAACCAGGTGGAAGTTTCTGTATAATGTATGAACTTGAATGACTTAATTAAGAGCAATGGAATCCTTGCTTTATATCAAGAAAGCTGTGGTTAAGCTCAGACAGGTTGGGGCTAATCCAGATAAAATACTCACATTCTCTCAGTGAACCACTTGTCTTACATATGTGCAGTAAGATTTGTATATATTGATATACAAATTCAACAAATATTGGTGTGCCAGGGCTCACTGTATACCCTTAAGACCACTATTTTCCTGCCCTTTTTGTTGAACCCTCCTTAAATTATTACACAGCACACCTTGTCAAGCCCACAGCCAGGTTCTGAAACCCTATTCATCTTCTTGTTATCGTGAGACTTGGCTAATCTCACCCTAGTACAAGCATCAGCAAACTATAGCCCCTGGGTCAAACCCAGCCCACTGTCCTTTTGGTATATAAAATTTTAAGGGAACACAGCTATATGCACTGGTTTATATATTATCTATGGCCACCTTCCTGCTACAACAGTGGAGTCTAAAGTGACAGAGGTGGCATGGCCCACAAACCCTAAAGTACTATCTGGCCCTTTACAGAAAATGTTTGGTGACCCCTGCCCTAGATGGCATGACTAAGAACAATTCGTTTCTCTGGTAAGTTTCAGTTTAGAAACAAACACAGTAAGCTCCTAGAAAGCATAAAACATTCTTGTTTCTTTGTCTTGTCTTGTAGAACCCTCAACCTTATAGAACGGAGTCAAGGTTAGAGCAGTTACAAAAAAATTAAACATGTCCTTCCCTACTTTCTGTTTTCCACAGATGAGTGCCTTGGCGTTCCATGGTAGACAGTATAAAACCACTGGTGTTCGGTTACTCTGGTCTCTAATTCCTCAGAGTTCCTATGTCTAAGACTTCCAAGGCTCAATTTTTGGCCTCTATCCCTTTGCATATTTATTTCCTGATCTGATGTGGAATTAGAGTTAAATAGGAGCTGTGTGCTTGAATTCCACGTGGCTGGCTCAGCAGGAAACTCCAGGGCAGGTTTTTTGGCATGCTGAATTCATGTTAGCCTCAGCTATGCTAATTTCTAAAGCTGTTTGCTTTGCACAAATAAATCTTAGAGACGAATTTGCATTTGGATGCACACCTTTTTATGCACAAATTATGTGCATGATAACTCTAGGGCAGAATAAGGACTGAAAAAATAGAAAGTATGGTGTTTACATTTCCACAACAACTCCATGAGGTAAGACTGTGCCCCACCCACCCCTTTTATAGATGGGAAAACTGAAAAGAGGAAACCTTACTTAACTTGCCCACATTGACAAAGCAGGCTATTGACAAAGCCTAGAATGAAAAATCAAACTTTCTGATTGGAAGCTCATAGTCTTGTCACTTAGTCACACTACTTTATTGATACACGCAACATCACCTCTCACCTAAGCCATAGAACATATATCCAAACATGAATGCTACTATTACAAAATAAGTTGCTCTCCCCCACCCCCAGTTGGCCTACGCAAAATATGACTTTGGTCCTTAGGAGAGAAATTAGGACCAAAAATCACAACCAACCAATCAAAGGAAAATAGAAACACTAAGGCAACTTTATATGATATGCCAATTATATTAGTCATGAGATAAACACAATTATATAAATGATTTTAACAAGTAAATGGATTTTAATGACATATCTAAGGATGTCAATATGAAAGGACACTTTTACTGCTAAAATGTAGTAGACCAACAAGAGAATGTGGCTCTAACCATGAAAGAAAATGAAAAATGTGAGCAACACTTAGACAACAATGTAAATACATCCATAACATAAGCCCGGGAACTTAAATCTACCAATTTCCTGTTTATGGAAACATAACCAAACACCTAACTTCCCTAATAAAAAATACAAGCATTAGCTTTAGAATATTACAATAAATGCTGTTATTGTAATTCAGTATTTATCATTGTTCAATCTATTACACAGAAAAAATAACTAGTGTCACAATTAAGCATACTAGCATAATTCCAACATTTTATAGCAAGCCAGATACAATATTATTTAACTTTTTTCTCTGTGTGAAACATATCAGTAGCCAAGCTTGCAATATCATAATGCTCAGCTCATTGCCATCCAGATCTAATACACTGCCATCCAATTTTCTGGAAATATAAAAGAACTGATTACATTTTCATGCAAGTGAAATTCAGATCTCCATCTTTTTTAAGCTCTCAAAGACAGCTTTCCAGGAATTAGAAAGAACTCTGTGGAAACAGTGCATAATCTAGCTAGGTTCTTGAATGGATTTAGACGAAGGCATATTGAGGGACATGCCTGCCACATGTCCTTTTACAAAACTACCCTCTTTCTTCAGAAACTCCAGAAAACCAGACTTTCCTTACGTACTGCACAGTTCAAAATTGCTTTTTTTTCTTGCTAATCAGTCATTGTATTTCTCTTATTAAAAAAAAATTAAACCTTTTTTTTAAAAAATAAGTGAATTCAGAGAAGGAAAATAATTATTTTGTAATTGGTGGTAAAACCTAAGCAGTAGTAGGGGACTTTTCCTGATGTAACAATAAAATACTTTAAATGAGACATGCACTAATATTTCCCATCTACAAAGTTGCTAAAACAGTCCTCAAGTTCATTTGAGCACTTAAGAGTTATTTATACTACAGTTATGTGAATGGTTATCATTGGAAACTCCAGTAATGCTTACCTGCTGGTGGCTTTATGAAAGGTGGAGGAATTAAAGGTACAATAATGGGCACATTGCCATGATCCTTTGACCCTGCAGGTGAGTCACTGACACTGAGTCCATTTCCAGTGGCAAGCCCTGAATAGCCTGTGCTTATATTGTATGGTGAAATAACACTGTCCTCGGGTAATTTTGGTTTTGGCAAAGAATTTTCTGTAAAAGAAAAAAATGATATTCAATATGACAAAAGAACTTATTCAGCAGACTTAAAGTTTCCCTTATTTCCTCGACTAAAATGGTCATGTAACAAAACAAGTTCTTCCTTGCAAACCTTTAAACAATTTACCAGAACTCCACAGTCCATCCTGGAGCTTTTAAGTTTTGTTACCATAAATTTCCAATGGGCTCCTTTATAATTTGCTCCACTATGATAGCTAATATCCCAGTTGAATCATGGTGATGAATTTTAGCACTGTAAAATCCCATAGAAAATTGAGAGGCAATTAACCTTTTCCACATACAAAGTGATATATAGCAGGCAAGGCTCTCTGGCTACCAGAGGGAAAGCCTAAAGCAGCTTTGTGACTAGTTCCCACCCAACTGTAAACTTAAGACTATGCTATAATCTACTGAACCAATGAGAAAGAAGCGGATGATTCAGAAGAAAATTGCTGTGGCACCAAGTATTGATGACGCTCCTCAAAAATCAACAAAAAATGAAAATAAAGAAAACTTACCATGATATAAACTTTATCCTTGTATTTGAATCATCAACAAAAAAAGCTTCAACCATGGAAAACAACGTTTTCCCTATAATAGCATATTCTGGCACTCTCTCTTTCCATATTCCCCAGGGGCAAAGATTATTACCTAGGCTAAGTATTATACGAGCTATTAGTCTATAGAATTTAAACTCATGACTTGCATTTTTCATTTACAGTGAAATTGATGACACTATCTGAGTAACACGATATGTACAATTTCATAGCAAGCTTAACATAAAATTTGTCACGTACATTCAATTCCACACACATGCCTGCAGGACAGCTCATTTACATTTTGTTGCTTAGCGTGTAAGAAGAAAAAAAAATACTACCTCAAAGACTGAAAAAAAAAAAGTGCTTGAGCAGGTAGTTCATGCCAACAGATTTTGAATACAACACAAGTACTGGGCAAATTGCAGGTGATAATGCACAATTAGTTTTACCCACATTTTATTAAAATTTCCCAAATTGGTTGCTTCTTCACATGTTCCTCCTCTTATCTTGTATAAACAAACCCTTATTCCAAATTTAGGTTCATAAATTCTGTGTTCATACAAGCTTTCCCCTTAGATATCTGGCACTGCTGTCCACTGGTACAATCAATGTAACTTCGACTCTGCCAATCCTCTTTAATTTCCACTCTTTGGCTGGGCTTCGATGAAAATTCTTACAGAAACTTATAGGATCTAATCCTCTATTCCCCTCTTACTCCTCTTCTCACCCTACTCAAGGGTGTGGGGGCAGAGGAAGACTGAAAACTTCAAGCACAAAATGAAAAAGAATTCCTACCCCAGAAAAAGGAAGGGGGTTTACGAAAGGAACAGAATCTCTCTTAGAGTCTGAAAATGTAAACCTAACATTGCACATAGCAGGAAGTCCTAGTCCCTGACAATTGATGGCATATCAAAGGGATCAGGAAACTAGAAGTTAGCAAACATTGCCCCTTTCTATGAATTTGTGGGAAGGACCACAGCACTTAAAGTCCCGAGTCTTTGTCTAGTTCTTCCATTGCTGGAAGGAGATTAAATTGTGTCTATTTTTATTTTAGGTTGAGCTCTTATGTTCTGTGAAGTTCTGCTTATAGGAAAGCACTACTGGAGATGTATAGTTAAATCAACCATGGGCATAGTCAGCAAAAGGAGTCCCAAAGCAACTCAGTTCTGAAGAGTTGTGATAGTTAATCCTCTTTCACATGAACAAAGGGACATTAAATGTCATTACCTTTGAGAACAGAAATGTGCTGCCGGCTCTCCCCATCTGTAGGGTAACTCCTGAATTCAATATCTTCACCATCTTTTAATTCAACCTTATCATAGCCATACCAGCCAAGGAGTTCATTCATGGTGTTTTCTGCAAAGTTCTGAAAGAGAAGCATAGGCTACTACTTATTTCTATAATCAATAACTATTTGAAAAGAAGACATAAATTGAATTGTTTGCCTTGCCCCATTTAATGTCAGCCTTACCCTTCTTCCCCTAGAGTATTGTTCATTTTTTCAAATCACGTTCAAAAATTGTAATGCATTTAAATCACAAAATGACGCATCCAATTATGACAGGCCTTCAGACATTTGCAATTTAAAGATAATGAGAAAAAATGGTATTTGTCAGTTTTGCCTATGAATAGGAAGTCATATTTTACCATATTCTTCTGCAAAGTCTGTATCCCACACTAACACAAAAATATTGTAAGGTAAAGCATAAGAAACAGCTAAGAAAAGATTTTGAAAATGAAAACAATTAATCAACCTTTTTGTGGTTCAGATTAATTTAAATTAGAATTGCTTTCTGATTCAGGTATTGTTACTTAACATGACTCTTATCTCAGATAAAGCAAAATCTCAACAAAGAAATAATTTCTCGATTGTCAACCATTATTATACAGAAAACTGAATAGGTTACAAGGGTCTCCCTTTTTAAATTTTCCTCTTTGCAAGAGTATTTTTTTAAAATCAAGGCACAATTTGCTTTATAAATTGTATTGGTGGCAGATTCTTTCTCCACGAAATGAAAGGTCATTATGATTGTATTCTGATGAGTGACATAAAAGTACCAAATAACTTTAAGGTTACTAGCCAGACCAGGCTTTGGATAATGTATGAAGTCACTTTACAAACTATAAGTCAATATATAAGTGTAATTTATTGTTACTGTTATTAGAGATATCAAAATTTGAAAATAATGAGTATATCTAGATGGATTTAATGAAGTGTTTATTTTTAATAACTCATCAATTGCTCGATCTGGAAATAAGATGTGAAACTATGCATGTTAATGATCTTAGTGCTCATATGTACCTTAATAGTCTATCTGGCAGGGCACCATGAGTCTCCGAGACTGAGTGAGGAAAACTATATATTCTAACCTTCTCTGTGGCTCACAGAATCTTTCACTATTCTCCTAGAAGCTGTCATTTCTGAATTACACTAGGATGTATAATTTATGTACTTGAAACAAAGCACCAAGGCTAAGCTAGAATGTACACAGCCTCAACGTGTGAGTTCCATGTTTTCTCAAATTTCAAGACTTTAGATTTCAGCAGGGGTTGCATAAAAAATAAAAGATAATACACTACTAACTCCATGAAAACAAACCTGACATTTCAAACCACCCACAGGATGCTACATTTTTTGCTTTAGTACCCACTTAAGCTCTGAACTCCAACTGGGTCAATCTGTGATGGTATAGTGCACCAGCAATTTAAAAAAAAAAAAAAAATCTAGCCAGATTGATTCAATGTGACCATCCACAAGGCCAACAGTCAGCCATATCAAGCTTTAGTGAGGCATTTATTCTCTCTGATGGCTGATCCTGTCCACATTAAATAGACATTCTTTTCATGAATGCACAAAGATGATATGATCGATATGAATAATAAGCTCAGCAACTTCAGGAATACCACTGAGGAGGACTGGGCTAAATGCTGCTGTACTCAATCAAAAGAGATCCCTTTAATGAGGCGTCACTCTCCCCTAACACCTAATTTCTTTCACTGAGGCCGAGTGCCTGACTCAAGAATGACAGTCCCTAAGCACACAAATCAAGGTCCTCCATCAGTGGTCTGGCAGCAGAAATCTCCAAGGATGAAACTTACCTTGCATGGAAAAACCAATTCTCAACAGCATTAAAAGCCAAGTTCAAGCCATCCTATTGGTCTGGATGCTATCTGTCCTGATCTCTAAGAGAACTGTGCCAACAAGTCAGAAAATCTTTGGCACAGTAACTCCTGGCTACCATATCCAGTTTTGTCCACCGTCCCTATCCAGGCGCCACTTTCTCCAGTTCTGTCTAAACTCTGAAGTCACACAAAGGCTACAGATGCATAATTCATGCACCAACCTTCCAGCCAAGGATATAGATTTGTTTGTTTTAGTCCAGCTGCAAATCCATTCAGCCTTTCAGAACCAACCCTGGGGAGGGGATACAGAAGTTTCAGACATTTGGATAAAAACTGAAACCTCAACTGGATTATTAACACCAAATTCATATTGTTTGAGCATCGTAACTCCATCAATTTAGTTTATGGCTCCTGCTGAAAACTCAGAGGCTTCACAGAACAATCAATATGAACTTGATCTATTCCATGATTTTCGAGTTACTGTAAATGTCAGGGAAAATAAACTCTGAAACATCCCCTTTCTTGTCACTGAAAATAAAAATAAACACCTTAATGTTTTGATATATGACTGCAAAAGCTGAAAACAAAAGGTTTATAAAGACTCGAGCTATAAGTCTCAAACCTTTCAAGAAAGGCGGAGCAAGATGAAAGGAAAAAGAGAAAACAAACACTGAAATTTCTTGTAATTTAGCTGTGAAAAATAGACTATTACCTCTGTTGCATGTACTACTGTATTAAGAAACCAAACACTCCCAAGGAATAAATTATTTAATTTTTAAAAAATCCTAATTAGAATTTGATGGTAGATATTAGATGGGCTCATTATGGTGCTACACCAAAGCAAATGCAATAAATGTTTTCAGTTATCTTCTAAGAAATATAACATATTCTGAGAGAGGTGAAATTAATGTTTATGACCTCTAAGGGTTTTCAAGTCTTTCTGGTAGAGAATTCTAACAATTATTTTTTGTATTATCATCCTTTAAAAAAGAATTGTCTATCTAAAAGAATTATTTCTTCCCAAGCTGGGTATGCTGGCACACACCTATAATCCCAGCCACCCAGGTATCTGAGGTAGGAGGATCATAAGTTCAAGGCCAGACTGGGCAGCTTAATGAGAACCTTTCTCAAAATAAAATAGAAAGGACTGGGGATTCAGGTCAGTGATAGAGCACTTGCCTAACATGTGTGAGGCTCTGAGTTCAATCACTAGTACTGCAAAAAGAAAATAAAAAAGAAAAAGAATTATTCCTTTTCTAAGTAGTTTTCTTGTTTGTTATTTAAAAAAAAAAAAAAAGCAATGTGACAAGAGCTAAAATGGAGAGTTTCAAGGTAAGAATGTTCAATAATAAAGCAAGCTACTGCCAGTGTGGTGGTGCACACCTATAATCCCAGTGATTCAGGAGGCTGAAGCAGGATGATGGCAAGTTCAAAGCCAGCCACAGCAATTTAGTGAGGCTTTAAGCAACTTAGTGAGACCTTGTCTCAAAATTAAAAATAAAAAGGTATGAGGATGTAGCTCAGTGGTAAAGCACCCCTGAATTCAACCAGCACTGTCCCCCCAAAAAAAACTATTGTACTAAGAGATCATAAAATTTGCTTCTCCCCAAAATCTTTACCAAGCATTTCTCTTGAGACTTAGGGCAGGAAACTAAGCAGAATCTCTTTAAAATTCCTTTCAGCTTTAGAATTCTGTGAAATCAAGAAACTTCTACTTATATGAAAAATAAAATACCTTTTACAAAGAAATTTCATAATTATAGTGCTCACACATGATGAATTTTACTGAGCAGTCATTATTTCAAATATTTTATCACTGCTCCCATAAACCATCAAAATATGCCAGAAATTTCAATATTTTGGCATTCGAATTACATTTCGCAGACTGCTTCTTGCCCTTGGAAGTGACACAAAAATCCTCTTTCATACCATGTGGTCCAATTTAGGTTTGGAAAATAGGTCACTAAAATTATAATGATAATGTCTAATACTCTATAGCACTTTGCAGTGTTTCCACATCCTTTCATTCTCCTGCCGCTCTCAATAACCCTATGTGTTAAGTATGTAGTTTTCACAATAAACTTTCAGTGAACTTATGTGACATCATCATTTTATGACAGAAAATTAGAGCATCAAGAAGGTAAAAGATAGGCATGGCTGATCACCCAGGAAAGTGAAAACTAAAACACATATCATTTGATACTTACAGCAGGCCTCTTTCTCCTACAAATTCTATATAGTCTAATGTGTGAGCAATTGAAAAGAAACTCCCCCAACCCCGGGCCAATCAGAGTGGCAAAGAAACCATGCCATAGGATGTCAGTATCATATACCAAAAGGGATCAACAAGGGAACATCTGCCTGTGATGAGACTTTGCTTGCTTTCAGATTCAATCATTGGCTTCTACTCTCCTTAATATGGTCATAGAAGGGGTGCTCAAAATTCACAATTAAAACGGAGTCTTCTGGGGCTGGGGTTATAGCTCAGTGGTAGAGCACTCGGCTCACACGTGCAAGGCCCTGGGTTCGATCCTCAGCACCACATAAAAATAATAAATAAAATAAAGTTATTGTGTATAACTACAAAAAATAAATATATTTTAAAAACTGAGCCTTCTTATTTTATAGTTTTTTGACATCACATGTAACTCTAAGTGCTTTGTACTACTAATACCTAATTCCCCTACCTTGTCCTCACCCTCTCCAATTTCCCTCTCTCACTTTCAGTGCTTCTGAGGAAAAAACAGAATCCTAACATTTAGTCTGAAAACATACTTTCTTCCTAAAATTAATAATAAATAAGCGGGTATTAAAAAGGTAAATAGAAAGGAAATTTTACAATTTCTTCACTCCTTCTAAGTTCTTTCCATACCAACAAAAATAAATTTTTGCCGGGGGTACGGGGATTGAACTCTGGGGCATTCGACCCCTGAGCCACATCCCCAGCCCTATTTTGTATTTTATTTAGAGACAGGGTCTCGCTGAGTTGCTTAGCACCTGGCTATTGCTGAGTCTGGCTTTGAACCTGCGATTCTCCTGCCTCAGCTTCCCAAGCCGCTGGGATTACAGGCATGCGCCACTGTGCCAAGCTTTTCTGTTGGATCTTAATCTGAGGACATTCATTAGACACCCTCCTTATTCAATTAGAAGTACCATATATATGTCAGAGCTCAATCAAAATGACTTTTAATTGAACATTTCATCAGGTAAATAATAGTTGACATCAAAGCACTATGAAAATAGCAGTGATTACCAATTCTGAAAATACCTCTGAAACATTAAGTACTTCAAGCTCTTCAGAAACAGCTAATGATTTTTTTAAAAAACATCAAACACAATTCTTTTTTCTTTTGAACTAAGGATTGAACCCAGGGGCGCTTAACTACTGAGCTATATCCCCAGTCCTTTTTAAAAATATTTTATTTAGAGATAGGGACTCATTAAGTCACTTAGAGCCTCACTAAGATGCTATGGCTGGCTTTGAACTTGCGATCCTCCTGCCTTCGCCTCTCAAGCTGCTGGGATTACAGGTGTGCGCACCATGCCCAGCTCATTAAGCTGATTTTTAAACACAGGTAAGTACCGTTGAATTTTTTTCATGTCAGATCTTGTATAATTAAATGCTGATATGTTTTCAAATTTGTATTCTACCAAAAGAGTAGGAATTATTCAAGAGCTCTTGATCGTTTTCCCAAATGAGGCAAAGACATAACCTCTCTTTCCTCATAAACATTATTTCCACCTTTACTCCATGTCCCAGTTCTAGCAAAATATGTCATCTATCCCATATATATTGAGAGTTGTTTGAGGGCAGAGACCTTTTATTTCATTTTATGTCTCACCTAACACAATGTCTGGACACTTAGAAGGTACTCATTGTGCTAATTCACTTGGATACATTCGTAAATATAAAAAAATGTGTAAACATAGAGAAATGATAAAATTCAGGAAAACATAATTCTAAAAATACTGATGTGAAAGTTTAAAAACCATTATATGAGCTGGGCACAAAGGAGCATGCCTGTAATCTTAGCTATTCAGGAGGCTGAGGCAGGATGATTGCAAGTTGGAGACCAGCCTGGGCAATTTAGCATGACCTGGTTTCAAAATAAAATTAAAAGAGTTGGTTATATAGCTCAGAGGTAGTACCTTTTTAGGTTCAATCCCAGTACCAAAACAAACAAACAAAAACCTAAAGCATATAGTATTAGTGAGCACTCTCATACTATTGGGAATTAAACTGATAGAACTTTTAAAAAGAGTGATTTGACTCTATGCATTAAAAGGCCTTAAAATTTTGCATACCATTTGATTCAGCAATTTTATTTCTAGGAATTTTAGGAACTATTCTAAGGAAATAGATATAGATATATGCAAGTTCAGGAATATTTGTCTCAGTGTTGTTTTCTTAAAAACAAACTAAATGCCAAACAATAGGAACTTGGCTAAATAAATTGTACTTTAGTCACATAATGGAATACTATTATGTGACTAAAATATATTCTATAAGTAAAATTTTAGTGCCATGAGAAGATATGAACAATATGTTAAGTTTTAAAAAGAAAGTTAATACATACTAGTTCATTTTGTTTTTTTAAAAAAAACTAATATCATACATAGAAACGGGCATGAAAAGACACACATCAAAATGTTGACAGTAATTGTATCTGGGTGGGAAAATTATAGGTTTTGTTTTTATTTTTGCTTATTTCTGTTGCTTACTCTACTATCTGTCATGTCTGTGTATTACTTTTGTAAAAAATAAAAAATCTAGTTTTAATTAAAAATTAACACAGTCTCACTGATAGTCAACTACATCAGTCATATTCACAGTTCTAATGACAATAAAAAGAATCTGTCAGTTACATTACTTAGCTTCAAAACATTCCGACATGCATTATCCAAAAAGTAGAGCACACGAAAAATACTCTCAAAGGAAAAGAAAACTTCCAATCCTGAGCAATTTATAAGACAGCTAAAAAAATGCTAGTGTCTCTGCTAGCTAAGGTTATGAATAACGGAATGATGGTTATTTTTGGAAAACATTTTCTCTCCATTGCCATCTCCATGTGTTCTGACTTCTGAGGTTAATTTCTATTAAGCATCATTGGACTCTCTAATAGAGATAAAGAAAGTGAATCTGCAAAAGACAGGCAGGGCCTTGATCAAGTTCAAATGTGAAATAAGAATTGAAATTGATTAGAAATCAGTTTCTAATTCTATTCCCAGGCCTGGCCCAAGGCTGCATCTAAATTGTCTCCCTTAACACAGATTCAGTGGGCCAGTTTTATTTATCGTTTTGCCAAGAAAAAAGGTCATGAAGTAAAACTTAAATAGTACAAAAGAAATATCTGAAAAGCCCTCTACAGATTGCAAAGTATTTTCACATCCATGGTCCCATTGGATCAGATGGTATAGTAAGGACAAACCACGCCGCGCCCCACAGATGGCCCATTAGAAAGTCATCAACATTCATGAAATAATAAGAGTGGCCAGATTCACAATCTTGGTGCAGATTTTATACTTTGAGCCCTGCCTGCTGTTTCTACCTGAATGACAGCTTTGGAGACTGAAGTCCTCTGAGGATGATCACTATGCTTCACTTTGGTTCATTTTGCAGCACTGTTGTTTAGTCACACACCATGATTTTAATGAAGGGCTAAGTCCAGAGGACACTGTTAACACTAACACACAACTGGACAGGGCCTGAGAAATGGCTTATTCTCTTATTGATATATTCCGAACTGGATGACTACATAATTGGCATATGAATCCAAAATAGTGTAGTTTTATATATAAAATCTATGGTGTTTTATTGTCTTATTGGGACACAGAGTAGACAATGAGACAACCACATTTTATTCTGCTGCCAAGACACCAACTGTCCTAAAAGGGTCAAACAAATGCTGTGAAATTGTGGATACTGGCCCTCTGCAACACTGGCAGGCATGGCAGGTGTACAGCTGTGTGCAGCTGTGTCCTTTCACAGCTGCAGAACTGCCCTCAAAATCACCAAGACTTGTTACATTGTTTTCCTGTCTGTGCCAAAGCCACCAGCCTTAAAGTACTACAGAGTCCCACAGGCCTTTGGTTATATAATAGATATTAACACCCATCAGTCTACAGATCCTAAAATATACATTCAGCAAATCTCACTCACCACATGCTTTCATGTCTGTTTACATGTTTCAATTGGCACTATCAAAAACAAAGTACTCTATTTTTTTTCCCCTCCTTCTATCCTGTAATATCCCTTCTCTTTCAGGAAACTATTCAATAATCTTATTAGCTTGAGAGTACAAGTGTGGCTGGCTTCCCATTCCAAAAGAGGAAGTTTTAGACTTCAGGGTTTTGATGATACACCTTCTACTACTTCTAGTACATTAAGAAGAGGAGGAAAAAGAGGGAAAGGGAAAAAAGTAAAGGGACTTCCAATATATAAAAGGGACATTTCTTTAGAAGATATAAAAATGGTCACCCTAACGATACAGTATCTTTCCCTTGGACACTCCCTTTTTAGAGAGTCACAGCACTCACTAATATTCGCCCCTTTTTGAGGCCCTGTTTTGGATGTTCCTTCAAAAACTCTGTTACCTCTTGGTTTCTGTAAATCTGTCTTTCACACAAGCAGAGTAGGGCTTGGCTTCTCAGAGCAGCGCTTGGCAAGCACACAGGCAGGAAACGCAGAAGGGAATGAGTCTGTCAGACTCATTTTCTTCTAGTTCAAATGTTTATTTCAGATTCGGGAGGAAGTGAAGTGGTTCCTTTCCATTTCCTCGTCTCTGGAACCTGCGAGTTGTGTAAGACTTAGAGAATGGTGCTCTACTACATATCACACTCCATGGCTCACAGATGGAGAGAGACTCTTCCCAGAAACCGCAACTGAATAGAGCAGAATGCATAGCTCTCCAAACCCTGTCTCTTCTGGGTTTAACCTGGAGTCTTGAGCCAGGCAACTGAGAGCAATGATGAGGGCTTAAGAACATCCTACACCTGCTCCCCAGGGGCAAGACCCATGTCTCAACTGACATTAGTCCCTAGCTCTGCCACATGGCACACCTGAGGCTACTCTCAGGAAGGAAGGTCTGACCTATCTGTGAAAACCACAGTAGGATCTGATCCTAAGCCTACTTTCTTAGGTTCCTGAGACTTATTGCATCCGACATCAGGTTAACATTTCAACAGCAAAACTTAAAATGTACCTGATTTGGTAATGAGCTGATTTCAAACTTGAACATGCTGGCTTTTCCAATCCACACCAACTTCTCTAATTTTTTTTTTTTTTATTTTTTAAACATCAAGTTATCCCATGGCACTCACCAGCTAGGCTCTGCAACTTGCTTTATTGTCTATACAATTGACAGAGATCATTTTTAATGTAATGTCAAATGAAGACCATCAGAAACCAGACTAGAAAATCTTGTGGTAAGTTTTCTACTAAACTCTAACAGATGTGCCTGCCTCAAACTTTAGGGATCAGGACTGAAGCATAATTTTAGGAACAAATTACTTGCTGAGAATATTAATAGACAGAAACCTTCTTCAGCAAAGGTGACCCTTTGACATTTAACATAGATTTTCCAGCAATTGATAAAGAAGCCAAACATTGTAAGTGTGTCAATTATGGTTTGTTTAGGAAAGTTTCCAGGACAGAGTGCTTGATCTAATCACATTGGTTTTGTCAAAGATCTTTAAAAGATAAAAAACTGACTCATTATCTCTACTCAGAGTTCAGATTTGAAAGATTATATTATTGTTTGGTAGCTACTGATCACAACTTACACACTAATTTATACTTACACATTCACTAGTACAAATTCATTTGTATGCTACATCTTGCATGTTCTAGATGAACTCCTGAAATTAATTAACCCTTTCACATTTTGGAATTCCCTCCTGACATCCCTTTCTTATGGCACATGTGAGCTAGAGTGAATCAGAGACATATTACATTAGATACAATTCCAATATTCATTTTAGAAACCAAAAGTAGTGAAAATATAAATTGCACTGTCATCTGATTTTTAGAAATCCTTTCTACTACTCACTGATTAAATAAGACATACTAATTGTAAGTAAAGCAAAATCAAGAAAAATCAGAATGAAGGGAAGAAGAAAAGATAAACATTGTAAAGGTCATAATGAGACAAACATTTCTACTTGAAGATACTTTCACTGAAGTACACCATAAGCAATCTATGCCAAGTCATGTACTTCTCACTCACAAAATTATATTGTATCAAATTCAAATTTGTTACAACTGCCCTGTACATTAAATCAGTGATAACGAAACTGTAACTCAATATCTGATCTAGTGAAACAGCAACCAACATTAGCTCTCAGACACATGAAGACAATCTCCAATGCCATTACTGGTGTCAGCTAAACCTCAGCAAGTTTGTCTTCTCCAGCCATTTTTAAATAAATAGGTGACTATCTCAATTAGGAGATCTTGAAGGGAGTCTCTGAGATGAGGCAATTTTGTTGTTCATTCTCAATACCCTGCATTTGCTGTACTTAAAATAGATACTTGTACCAATGTCCTTTCTATTACCCGGAGGAGAAAAAAAAAAAATCACATAGACACCAGTCCCTTTTCTTTCAGCTCACAGAGAAGAAACTCGATCCAACCAGTGTTGAAACCTGAGTAGGTCACTGTACACCACGATAAAATTCCCTAATCCCTGAGCCAAATCTCCCTAAGGGGGGCCTCCTCCTGATCCTCCACTTCCCGGGCTGACTTTTCCATTCGCTCTCTCCTCTTTCCCCCTTTCATTTCCCCTACCTTCAAGCCTTGATATGTGATCCGAGGTGGGGGCTCAGGTTTCCGTTTTTACAGCTTAGGCCGCGCTAGCTGTATACATTCCTTTCTTTCTGCCGGGCAGTGATTACTTACCAGGGCTTAGTTTACACTGGTCCAGATGAAAGCCGTTCAGATGAAGGCAAACACAGCCAGGCAGCTCCAGCGGCACCAATATGAAGCTGCACAAGGCCACATTGTGTTCTCGGTGACATTTTGTTGCACACATTTTTATACAGGGCAACCAACTTGTTATGTTACTCTACACTTCACATTGGGAGAGCTGAAGGGTAATGATACCAGGGGATTCGGGGAGGAGTTTTGTTGCTGTAGTTATTAATTTTAAAAGCAGAAAAATATTAATTATTTGCAAAAAAAAAAAAAAAAACAAAAACTTTGAGCAACCACCTTTTTAAAGAAGGCTTTTGGGTGCGAGTATATTAGAGGAATGCCTACAAAATAATTCCACTAGACACGCTGGCATGGTGTGAATGGAAATGACTGAAAATTTTGGCCAGGGGTCTTACACAGTGTTCCAAACCAGAGAGAAAATACCAATCCTACAGGTATTTTGGATTATTTGCTGTGCAAAACTTCTTGTTTAATGCTACTTTGGATGGAAATGATGAGGATTAGAACTTCAAATAGTAGATGGTGATTTGAAAGAAAAATAACATTTTAAAAAGAGGAAATTCTGTTCACCAAGGTTAATTCCATACTTAGTCCTGCAGCACTGGCTAAAAATTGTGTAATTTTTCCCCTTCATACAATGTTGTTTTTGTTTCTTCCTCACCAGTTCAGACAAACATCTGTTATACTGTAGAAGGACAACTATCTCCCAAACCACGGAGTGCGCCTGCAGCCAAAGTCAACAACACGAGCCCAAAGTATCGAGCACAGTCAGCCTTTATATCCAGCCTGGATAACATTTCACATGTTTTGATTAAAATTAGCTAATTTGTAATTCTAGAACCTATGAAACTTAAAAGCTGCCATCCATATAGATCACATTAGGCAGCGTTTTAAAGGGCCAGAGCATGCTGTGATTTCCTAGTGGCCTTCACCTCTGTCCTCTTCCCCCACTCCAAATTTAAAACGAAATGGAAAAGTAATCTGGAAATACAGGACAGGAGGGAAGGGCAAGAATGGTCATTATAGACTGAATTCCACCCTCATGGGAAGAAAACAACTTCTACCTTTTTTTTTTCTACCTTAACTATCAATGGTGGTTTCCATTACAAGGAATAGCATTGATTTCCAAGGCAAATCTCCTTTGGACTGATACTACACCTCTTGCTTTCAAGTTTCTCACCCTGAAATAAAACCCTAATTTCAAAATTTAAATGCTACTGACATTTCTGGAAAGAAGGTAAAGCTAAGCATATACACCTAGCTACACACGTACACACACACACACACACACACACACACTCACACACAGCAGGATGTATATCGGTTTGTCCCTTCTAATCGTGGGCTTCACACAAGGCATTCTTATGGAATATACGTGTTCTAATCAAGAAGATGTCAAAACGCAATAAATGAAACTAAGTTGCATACCATTTTTATCTAGTTCATCTTTTAAATACAAACTTAATCAAACCTGACCAAGTTACCTGGCACTATTAAACAGAACATGGGAAGCATCAAACCTGATACTTTTTTGTAACTCACAGAAAAACAGATAAATTTTTTTAAAAAAATAAGAGAGACTCGTAAAATCAACATGGAATAAAATGCTATCCCGGGCAAAGCCTCAGCATGCAGAAAATAAGGGAATGGGGGCGACGAGTGGGGTCCGGAGCTGAGTGGTGTTCTTTTACAATCGCTTCTACACGAACAGCTGGAGCGCCAGGCGGCTGCGCTCACCACCTCTGGAGCACCGCTGGTCTGGCGAGGAGCCCGGCCTCGCCGAAAGGACTCCGGCTGGCCTTCCCGAACAATGGGCAGGCGCCCTGCGAAGGCCGCTCTTCGGGGCTCGCTGGGGTCTGGTTAACTGGAAAGCCAGGCGTACAGAGGCTAGCGAGAGGCGGAGGTAGCGATGGAGAGGCGCGGGCGGGGGCGAGCGAGGCGAGCGGGACGTCAGGACAGCCCTCAGACCCTCACAGCTCTGGCCGCAACTCGCCCGGCACTGACAGCCACTACACTGTCGCAGCTGGAGACTTGGGGCGAAGCGGGATCCCTGAGCATAGGGATGAACCGCGGAAAGGGTTGAACTCCAGCTCTCCCAGGGTGCCTCGGCCGAGCGGCTCTTAACTTTGGAGAGGCCGGAAGGACGATTCCCGAGGAAGGAGTAAAAACTACACTGCTCACTAGGAAAGCCTCTTTACCATTCCCACCCACCACTTGGACCCTGGTCCCCTCCTCTCTGAAACGAATCTGTGCCAACCTGGGATTTGCAAGGTTAAACAGTATGTGGTAGCCCCCCACCACCCGCCCTGCTTCGAATCTGAGGCTGGCAAATTTCGGGGATGCAGCCCGCGAGTTGACCTCCGCTTTGCACCTGGAGGAGGAGCTGAGGCGTTCCGGGCATCCTACGGTAACTGACAAGCGCGTCCCTGTACCCCCGAATCCATACAACGGCCCAAAGGGAGCGGACCGAAGAAAGAGCTCCGTCTCCCCAGCCCCCAAGGTCCAAAAATACCTTCATTTCCTCATTGATCTCCCTTTTCACTGGGTGAGCCGGTTTCCTGCTCCTTTTATTTTCCGGAGGTCTCCCTTCTTTCTCCATTTCTGCCATGTTTTTGTGTCTGGTTTCTGTGGAGATGAAATGGCTGCTGCCGCCGCCGGCGGTGGTAGTGGTGGTGGTGGTGTTGGTGGCGGTGGCGGTGGTGGAGGTGGTGCTGATGGTGGCAAAGCTGGCGGAGGTAGCGGTGCTGGCGGGGCCGGGGCTGGGAGGGGGGAAAGGCAGGCGCGGGAGAAGCGGGGTCTCTTCTAGCGGCGGAGAACGTCAGTGGCTGTCAGAGGGAAAGGTAGCTCGGGGAGTCTCGGGGATGCCGCCGCCGCCGCTCCTGCTCCTGCTGCCGCCGCCGCCACCGCCACCAACGCCGCCAACGCCGCCGCTGCCCGTGCCGCCGCCGCAGCTTCGGTCGCTCCCGCCGCCGCCGCCGCCACCGCCGGGCTGCATCCTCGGTGCCCCATGGAGTCGTCAGCCATCTTCCGTCTCTCTGTCCGTCTGCATGGGCGAGGGGAACCAGGGCCGGGCGCGGAGAGAGCTGCTCTGGGCGTGCGTGCGTGGATGTGTGTGTGCGCCCGGGAGAGCGCGCCAGCCCCGGCGCCCAGCGCCTCCCGCGAGCCGAGCCGGGGGCGGGCCGGGGGCCGGCGCGGGGAGGAGGAGGGAGCAAGGGAGATGGGACAGGGAGGGGGCCGGAGGGAGGGGGCCGGAGGAAGGGGGGAAAATGGGGGGGCTAGGACAGCCCCCAGCTCCCGAGCGGGCGTGGCTTCCACCGTCACTGTATACGCGGATGCCGCGCGGCTCCGGGGGCTGCACGCGGCCGCCTGTTCATCAGCGACCGGCACCAGCGGATCGCTGCGCCCCTCGCGGCCGCCACCTCTCTGAGAGGACCCACGCGCGTCAGCGCCCGCTCAGCTCCCAGCTTTCTTCCGTAACTCAGTGATGCGGGCTCTGATGGGTTTGGAGTTGGTTTTTTGAGCTCGCCCTAGAAGCTGCTAAGGAAAAATGAATGGGAGTGAGGGGAGGAGGTTGAGTGTAGGAGAGGGCGCGGGGACCTGAGGTCGCTGCGCTGGAGGGCCGCTTACTCCAGGAAGAGATCTACAGAGCTCACTGCCTCTAGACTATAGCGCCAGGGTGTTGGGCGGAGGATGGGGATGGGAAAGGAATCCCACAGCCCTGATCCACCCTCAGATACCAGGATAGTATGTCCTCCTTCTGGGGACACCGCAAAACGTGTAGAGTCCCTTGGAGAGGTCCCAGCGCCCAGTCTAAGCGGCCCCCAAAGCTGCGCTGCTCCCTCCCACTGCTCTTGCAAGGCAGTTTTGCCTTTCAGAGAACCACTCAGAAGTAGGAAATTTCGGCCTCCAGTCCCCAGATCTATCCCTCCTCCCTTCTCTCCTCACCTACTACCCCCATTGCACACTCACGCACGTTTGCCCTCCTACAAAGTAACAGCTTTTACCCTGTGACCCAGAGCTCACTCTTATCGGGGTTACTCGGATGTATCCCAAAAGTTGGACTTAGCAGAAGCTCAAGGTCCGGCATAAGATCACTCTCTCCAGAATCCGACCGATCTCGCCACTCCCGGCGGGACCCTCTCCTCCTCTCGGGATTATACTCTCTCCCCACGACTTCGGTCTGCAATTTCGAACCCGTGCTAGTTCTCTGTACCTCCAGGCGTGCCACTTTTGGCCCCCTCCGTAAACGCCTAGGGCCACGTTCAGATTGCGTCTGTCCCTTTCTCTGGATTGAGGCATTGGTATGAATGGTTTGATGAGGCTTCCGTGAGACACCCGGCCCTTAGCTCCTACAAGCTACAGGGGACACAGTGAGGCTCCCAGCTCAGCTTTCCCGCGCCGCGACACTTCGTAATTACCTGACACCATGTGATATGGGGGTGTCCATTGTTCCACTGCTTGTTATTGTAGAGTGTTCATTTGACAGTGATGGAACTTAAAATCACACATTTTTAAGTACTTAAAAAATAGAATGAATTCAGTGTGGGGGTATGAGTAAGCTTTCCATTAAAATCTCAGTTCGGCCTGTCAAATGAGTCTCATTCTGGATATTAAATTGCCTGATTTGCATTTTAGCATTGTTTTGTTTCTTAAACGTCTAATTAGATATATTTCGGGGCATACCCATCAGGGCTGAGCACCTCCTCGCTGCTTGTTTTGCGTTTTAACATCATTGTGTTTTGTACCCGCCAAATTCCACATATTTGTGAGTGTACCCAGAAAGGCTGAAAACCTCCTCTTGCCTCTTCTCTGCCCTGGGTCTGGGGAGCGAGGGAAAGCCGCATCCGGATCCGCGTGGCTCTCCAGATCCCAGTGAAGCCAGGAGGCCTGAGCTAGCCGGGTGGAGCCAGCTCCTGTCCTGCAAGGGGTTCACGTGAAACACTTGCGCCCAAGGAAAAGTTAAAATCTCTGGGACGATAAGCAGGGAAGCCAAAGAGTCAAGAAAGGAGAATTAAAGAGGTTTTAGGGAGCGCTGCGCGACAGAGCGTCCTCTATTCGCGATTTTCCCAGTAGCCTCTGGGAGCATATCCAGGTACACCCAGCTTGCGAGCCCCAAGTCCTCTGGCTGGGTTTCGCATCAGCAGTAGCCTGTGGAGGACTTAACCACGATCCGTGCAGCGAAAGCGATGCACAGAGAAGCCCAAACCTGTTTGCATTAAAGCTCCCCGCCCTCTCCTGGACCGTTAGCACATTCCTGAGTGTTGGGGGGGGGGGGGTTACTAGAGGGAGTATCTCCCCAATACTGTTGGTGGGAGGAGGAGAGACAAAGGGAGTCCTTAGGGTTCTATAAACTGAACTTCACCCAAAACATCTAACAGATGACGTGTGGGTTGGAATTAGTTTTCTCTCTGTTGTCCTCTCCTTATTTAATGAGGGAAGTAATAAGAACTCTTGGCGGGGGGACTTTTGAATATTCCAAAACCGCGGAAACATACGTTGTAAACTGTACACAAAAAGAAGGTGTTGTTTTTTTCTTCTGGAAACATGTTTAAGTCCTCTCCATTTCCTTTGGTGCCAGAACCATTACAATTGATTCACTGTTGTTCAGCTGATATCAAATAACAAGTTATGTACCCCAAGCCTTAAGATATAGTTTCAGGAGTTAAGAATAAAGTAAACAGAAAAAGTGAACTATAGCTCAGAGTTATACTTAGAGGCCGTTAAACTTTCTTAAGAGAAAATGACTTTCAAAAAATGGTTCTGGTATTTAATAAAAAAAAATGACATTAATCAGCCACCTGTTCCTTTGTAGGTAAACTGAGGTGAGGAGGGACATCTTTAGAAAATATACACGAGGAAAACTTTTATTGTAGAGTGAACTTCAAAACTTATATGATCATTTCACATTGTTAATCACGCTAGGCCTTTTCAGACGTACTGTAGATGAAGACAATTATAACGAAAGTTCTGCTTCATGAATTTAGAATTTGGAGGAAAATAATGTTCCCTGGATAACTTCATAGTTTGGAAGAATAAACCGTTTATGTTTAGGAACAATATATAAACATATCTCAGAAGAGCCACACTTGAGCTACTGTGACATACTCTTATGTTCCTAGTCACTAGGGCATTTACTCATATCCTTTTCCCCTCTCCACCTGCACACATACACATACCACATTAAAAGCTCCAAGTGTACAATTAGTTCTCAATTTTCCTTCTACTACCCCTGCCAGTCACCAAGATAAGTACAGAACTGATCTTTCAAACATTCCTTGAGTACATTGTTGTATTCTTTTCCTATTCAAAGCTTCTCTTGATTTTTGTTATAACTGCATTTCACCTGAAAAACACATCAGAGGAAGATTTCAGGTTGACTGCTTTTGAACCCTTTACCTCTCTATGTGCTTCTTGTTATCTCCAAGAACACTTCACTTAGAGACCCAGTCTTAATGTCTGGTGAGGAATTAGTAAATGGTTGCTGATAAATTAGTTTGTCCTACTAAAACTCATTGAATAGGTTTTCCTATATATTATTTGAAATTAATGTTCATCTTGAACCGTCTGTGATCTAGCCAAAGAGGGAGATTAAAAATGTGAAATAATTATGCTGCTGTATATATTTGAGGAATTATCTTACTTAATATTCATAAACTCTGAAGCCAATTCTACTGTCTCCATCTCACAGATGAAGAAACTTAAGCTGATACAAGCAACTCAGACACAAGCTAGTAAGTACTGGAATTTGAATTCATAACTTCCTGTCCTACTCCAGCATTGGCGATCTTAACACTTTGCTAATCTGCTTTAATTAATTCTTTTAACAGTCTGTATTTTATTTAATCTAAGGTTCATTTTTTAACATTCTAACATTTTTGAGGTTAAGATGCATATAACACTAAATTTTTATAATTATAAATGATGTCTTCTCAATGGTATATAAAATAACAGCACATTTCCCAATCAGTGGTGTATTAGGTTTCATTGGGCTATGCTGCAATAATAACAAGTCTTTGGAAAATCTCAGAGACTTAAAACAACAAAGTTTTGTATTTCTTGCTCAAGTCAGTTAAGGATCCACTGTTTAGCTCTCCAGGGCAACCATCCCCCATGTGATAGCATGGTGCTGAACCTCCATGCCAACATGTGTTGCCCTAGTGGCTACCCCAGCGGAAGATAGAACTGGGGATTTCACCAGCAATTATATGTTCCAGTCCAGCAGTGACATGTGTCACTTCTTCTTCAGTCTACTGACTACAATTAGTCACACAGACATGACTAACTCCTAGGGAAGCTGGGAAGTTTAATCCTTACCAGTCTCACAAAACTGGAGACAAAAATTAAATTAATTATTAAATTCCTTAATTCATTAAATATGATAATTAGGATTCATTAATATAAATATCAGATATCTATTTTCTCAAAATCAATGTACAGTGATTGCTGGGCTTTGTTATATTCCATCTAAAATATACTTTCGAAATCTATGCCCATGTTTAATTGTAAAGAATAAAATTCTATAATCACTTTTAAAAATAAAGTTTAGATACAGTATAAATATAATGCAAGGGTTTTAACAAGGATATATAGATGAGATTCTAGGGATCTAAGACCTCCTGAAATTATATACAAAACTTTCAGTAAATTTTTTTTCTCCTGGGGAATGAGTAAATATCTGTCATCAGATTCTTATTTGGAGTTTATGATTTATTCTTTCATTGATTCAACAAATATATATTGAGAGCCCAGGCACTATTCTGGGTGCATGACAGACAAGTTCCCAAATCTCATGAAGCTTATAGTCAGGAAAGTAGACAAGCAAACTAGTAACAAAGAAGAGAACATCAGATCCAGATAGGTGAAATCAAAAGACAGTGTTGATAGAGCATAGGGCTAGGGGGTCTGCTTTAGCTAAAATGGTCATAGAAGACCTCCATGAGAAAAATTTTGACCTGAAACAGAAAAGATGAGAAGGAGTTAGCCATGCAGAGATCTTAGAATCCTGGAGGAAAAGTGTTCAGAATTTTAAAGGAGCTGAAGAATAGATGTTTCTCAGCACGTTTGAGAAATTGAAAGTATCTTTAGTGTAGGGAATGAAGTGAGTGGTAGAAGTAGTGAAAGAGGAATGCAGAGACAGCTTATAAGAAACCTGGAAGTCATGGTAAAGAATCAGCGTTTTATTTTAAGAGCAGTATGGACACAGGCACACCCTGCTTTGCATGGGAAGGCCTAAGTGTCTTCCTGTCTTCACTCTTTGTATGGATGGGTCATCTGGCCATCATAAACTCTTATCTTACACACCAGGTTAACTCAAGTAGGCACATCCCTGAGTGGGATCCCCTCCTTTCCTCTCCAGGAATGTCTTCACCCCCTTTGTCATACCAGGTGAAGACTACTGCCTTCCCAGAAGAATGGAGGAGTACTCTTTCCTTCCGTTGTACGGATATAAGATGGAAGGAAAGCCATCTTACATAGACCAATTGTACAGACTCAAGCCTCTTTGCAGGAGAATGAGGGATGTCATCCTTTAATAGGGAGGCCTTGAGCACATAATTTGACCTTATCTTTCATTTTTTTCATTTGTGAAATGAGAATAATAATTTATATTTTGAAATATTATGATGATCACACAATATGTATTACAGTAATCTGAAAATAAAACAGCGCAAGTTTTTTGTATGCACCTATGCATTGTTTGTTTTTTTGTCTCTTTTGGTGGATGAGGTTTTGCTGGGAATAGAACCCAGGGCCTCACACACTCTCCCACTGAGCAACCCCATTTTTGCTCTTCTGAGGATCATTATTATTTCACTATAGCTTTACATTTATATGTACAGACTGATGTGTACCAATTGAAGGAAACCTGACACATGAGAAGTAACCTGCATCATGAAAAATATTCTTCATTTCCAAATTAATGTACAGTATAGTCCCTTTGAATAGCAATTTGCTAAAGTATATTAACTTTAATTTAGAAAAATAAGACTTTCATATATGCTTTTAATAATATTCCACTGTATATATTGAGGTAAACCTAACAACACCTATACTTTAAGTTATAATTTTAATTTATCCATCAAGTCAGATATCAAAATCCAGTATTGCTGGGCATGGTGGCGCACACCTGCAAACCCAGCTGATCAGGAGGCTGAGGCAGGAGAATTGTGAATTCAAAACCAGCCTTAACAAAAGCAAGGTGCTGAGCAACTCAGTGAGACCCCATCTCCCAAAAAAATACAAAACAGAGCTGAGGGTATGGCTCAGTGGCCAAGTGTCCCTGAGTTCAATCCCTAGTATACCCCCTACCCAAACAAAACTCAGTATTAACTCCAAACATTTCTATGCTCAAAAAACTTGTTAAATTTAGCTATCAATATGCATTTTTTAATATAATAGCTTTATGTAGATTGAGACTGGGGAAATAAATTAGGAGCACTCAAGTGAGAACAAAGTCTGTTTATTTAGATCAAGGGTGGCAGCCACCATCACTTGCATTTGGTAAAGATTCAAAGACAGCATGGGAGTAGGAAATCTAGATAGTGGGAAAAAGAAGAAAAAAGTTTTCAGGTGTGATAAGACTGGAGGTGGTCAACATGGAGAAGCTGGAGGAAGACGAACCAAAGGGCCAGCTGAGTAGAAGCAAGGCACCCTATGTTTGGGAAGCATGTTTGGCTTTCTCTGGTTGGTCCTGAGTTGGAAGGGGATGGTGGTGAGGAACTGGAAAGCTGGAATGCTTTGTCCAAGTAAGTCGAAACCATTCTGGTGGCAGCCAGAAATGGTGGTTTGGCATCTCTGGTTTCTTGCTGCAGGTTGCAAGTCAGAGTTCTATTGTTGTATGTGGTCTATTTGTCTAGTCAGTCTCTCATGTCATAAACAAGATAATGATTTAGATCAGACAACTAAGAGAAACTAAATCTAGGTGTAAGGTGCTTCCATTTGTGGTGGGGACAATATATTGATATATTGAAGTGTTTTGGGTTCACTAATTTCTTTTTTCCCCCATGCAATCTTTCTCCTAAATTAGATTTTGGCATTCATTGCTTTAGGAAGGATATTATAAAAGAAATTCACAGATAAAATGAGTTGCCCATGACTTTTGAGTTTTAATATGGACTTGTGAAATACAAAGCAAAAACAATAGTTTGAGAGAAAATGTTTATCTTTGAGTTTGAAAAACCTAGTTTTTAATTATTAAAACCCAATAACATGGGTTATAAGGTTTATACCATAAAAACTAGGTTTAGACAAAGAAAGGATAAGTCCAAGAGAGTTTTCTCAATCCAGAAAGAGATCACTAGCCTATGAAGTTGAGGAAAAGAAGCAGCAGATGAGTGAAAGAAGTTAAACATTGGAGAAACCTCACTGTAGATCCCAAGATGATCCCAGTGTCCACAGGATGGGATAAACAACTGGAGCACTTGCTGGGTTTGTGGGAATCTGAAGGCAAAGGGCCGAGACCAGGGTTAACTCATACCTTCCTTCAGAGTTGGAACCCAGAACAGCAGCAAACCTTATAGAATACACAAGCCCAGCATGACCCAGGAAGGCACATAGGGAAAGGCATAATGGTTATAAAAGAGCCTGGGCAGAAGGAACTGATGTGGCTATAAAAACTCTCCACCTACTATAACGTGGGTTTCAGGTGTGACCAAGAGTGGGACTGATATGGCTCTGAGAAGCTGCAGAATTGGAGTACCCTGCACCCCCTCAGAAACTTCATGAGAACATTCATATCAGAGGAGACCAACTAAAAGACATGACTAGGTTTTGCTACCCACCCTCCCAAACTCATGCAGATACCAGCCTAGTGAGAATAAGGAATGAGCACAAGAGAAGTCCAAATCAACTGAGATGATCTGGAGATTTCATTTTCACCTCCTCTCGTGGTAGTAAACTTGTGAAATAGAGATTGCATTTGGTTATGAAAAAAATTAAGTTTACATCTAGTCAACACCTGAGGTTTTTTTTTACCTTGATACTTATGATTCATATATATATTTACCCTATGACTCAAATTTGCTTTTAAAAAATGAGTTTTCTATCCCCCTAGGTAAATTTGAGGCATTATCTGATTCATTATTTTCTACATAAAAACTTTCACCCAAATTAAAATAGTTTATGGACCCAAAGAAATATCATAATAAGACCAATTTAGATGCAGAATGTTTTACATTTATTAATTAAAATTCTGATTAGATCTGGGTGTGGCAGTGGACACCTGTAATCCCAATGGCTCAGGAGGCTGAGGCAGGAGAATTGCAAGTTCAAAGCCAGCCTCAGCAACTCAGCAAGGCCCTAAGCAACTCTAAGAGACCCTGTCTCTAAATAAAGTATAGAAAAGGGCTGGTGTTGTGGCTCAGTGGTTAAGCATCCCTGGGTTCAATTCCTGGCACAAAAAAAATCTGATTAATATAAGCCTTAACTATGTATCTGAGTTATCTTGAATTGTCATTGTCTTCTTTGATGATATTCATTGATTAAATCAAAGCTCTTGTCTTCATTTGATTTTTATAGATGTGAATGTGGACTTATCATTTCCTTGAGGTATACAATCAAATGCCATCAGAATTACTAAACCTCTAACAATCCTATGTTGAGCTATAATATTAATTATCAGATATTGAATTCCTTCTATAAGCCAAGAATTTTGCACACATTATGCCATTTATTTCTCACAACCATCAGTAAGATTGTTTATTGTCCCCGTTTCACACCTTAGGAAAGTGAGACTGAGCACAGTGTCCCACTAGGAAATTCAGGTCTAGGATCAAAGCCTGCTGACTCCCACACAGGTAAGACATGCTTTGATGTGCACTATGCTGCTTTAGCCCCTTTAACACTTTTTTTGGGAGGAAAAACTGAGCATGCAGAGATGGTAAATAATTATAGTTTCTCCTTTATTCTAAATTATACATGGCTGTTATGGAAATTAGAATAGCTATAACAAAACACTCAACCTTTCAAAAGTAACATACTGCATTTTAATATTCTCCAGTCAAATATGGAATTCAGTAAATGGTTACAGAGGATTGATATCTGTGTTTTGACCTACCTCCTTTGAGAAACATTACATGTAGTAAAAAACATTTTTCTATAACAGAAAATTTGTCTCCAATGTGCTATTGGGCCATAAGTTGTTCCTTTATTATATCCCAGAGGGAGGAAGTTGAGTGGAAAAGGTTCTGCAGTTTAACTATGAGAGGACATTATACATTTCTGTGGAAGAAAAAAATCCTTCAAAAGCTAAGTAGATAAATGATAAGTCTTAGGACATAGGCTATACATTTTTTTTTACATTAAAGCTACCAAATCTGTATTCCAGATGCTGAAGAAGGACTTTGATTTAGCCAGTTTTGTTCTTTAACCAGCAGTTTATCTCCTTTTGGAGGCCTGGAGATGGGATATAACTGATAGGACAGACAGGAGAGGAAATCTAGGCACAATGACAGGGAGTGTGCCCCTAAAGAAAATCTCAGGATATATCATATGGGAAGTTGCTGAAGTCCTAACCAGGGAAACAAAGCAAAACAAAACAAAAAACACTGATGTGCCACACTGAACACAGAATATGCGCTGGGGTATTCTTTTTCAAGTAGTGAGCAGTTTTGTGGCCTGAACACATGGATGATTACATAGAATTTCAGTAATAACAAAAGCTACTATTTATCAAATGCTTCTTTGTCACCCAGGCCTGTGCTAATTGTTTCATAGAGATTTGATTCAGTCCTCACAATAGGTCCATGACACAGTTATTGTTTATGGTCCCATTTTACAGATCAGCAAATGGAAGGTTAAAAAAATTATTCATTTGCAGGAGGATACACACTGAGGAAGTGGCCCAGCAACCTGACTCTAGAATCTAGAACTCTTTCTGCTCCCTTGCAGAACTGATGGTATCAGCAAGCAAGAATAACAAACATCTTTTTTTAAAAAAATAAATAAATAAAAGAATCCCACTACTGGGTAAATATGCAAATAAACTGAAATCAGTATGTTGAAGAAACATCTGCACTCACAAGTTTATTGCAGCACTATTTACTATAGCCAAGATACAGAATCAACCTAGGTGCCTTCTTCATTGTCCTAAGTGGATGAACAAAGAAAACATCGTATAAACACAATGTAATAGTATTCAGCCATAACAGAGTAAAATTCTGTCATTTACAGCATTGTAGATGGGACTGGAAGACACTATGTTAAGTGAAATAAGTCAACATAGACAAATGCTGAATATTTTTTACATATATGTGGAAGCTAAAAAGCTCATCTCAAAGAAAGAAAGAATAGAATAGAAGTGATTGCCAGAGACTGGGAAGGATGTGGAGGGAGGATGAGTAACAGGTGCAAGGGTGCAGTTGGTTAGGAAGAATAATTTCTAATGTTTTAATACACAAAAGGATAACTCTATATTACAATAATTAATTGAGCATTTAAAAATAGTATCCCCAACGCAATGTCTGAGGTGATAGATGTGCCAGTTACTCTGATATGATCACTGCATAATATTCATGATATTCAATATTCATGTATTGAATATTACAATATACCCCTATAAATATGTAAATTACTATGTGTAAATTAGCATATATACATATCTAAATATATATGTGTGTGTACATACACATGCACGCATGGACACACACACAGATATACATATCTGGTTTTGTCTGTTTTTAACTGAAAGAAGGGATGGGTAGATTCCAGAAAGCTGGGAGCAGAGACTTAGAAAATGTTTAGGAGCTGAGGGGTTCAGGAGGCCAGACCATAGAAGACTGTATCCAAGATGTCTCCATCTCTGACTTCAAAGTGCCCCACTTCCTGGAAACCATCACAAAACAGTATGCTACCCCCCACAAGCTGCTCCAGATGCTATTCCTTCATCTCAGGGGGACACAGCCTGGGTGGAAGGGTCCATTGCCAGGCACTGGGAGTCCTAATTCATATACTAGGATGTTGGGAGAGTGAGATTCAAAGTTTTTGGCTTCCAGTAGAAGGTGAAGTCCTATATCCCAATAAGACCAGACTCAATGAATTTTCTGCAAAGATAAGAATCCAAAGGAATGTTACAATCTCTTCCAAGACTGCCCACTGTAGCCACTTTGTAGCAAATCATCCCATTAAGAAAGTAAATGTAGGCCTGTGAAATAATTTTGAAAAGTAGGCAAAGTTTGAATTATGTAAACATTAAATATTGCAAATCAAACCCTACTGACCTAGAAATTCATCCTAATAGATACATTTGCAAATCTCTAAATGCAAACTTCAAAAGGCAAATTTGGTAATCCATATGCTAAACATCAATTAATTAGGATGTTTAGGGAATAAAATGTTCTTGTTAAGTTTATAAATAGGTGTGATTAAGCCTTTAAATAGACCTATGAACCTTTATATTTCAGATCTTGCTACTGGAATTCTTAATAACGTATTTAGATTGTGAGGAGTTTGGAATGCCTCAGAACTAATGCCACCATGTGGGGTTGTAAAGTACAGTGGGTATGGACTGAGCTAAGTGTACACAGATCCTAGTATGTACATTCTGTGTACATTTCATTAACTAAATTTTTACTGTGAGCTTGCCATTTTTTTCCTCCATGTCATAAAAATTGGGTAAAGTGAAGGAAATAAATTCTGTCCATTTAAACAAGTTTTTTATTTGGAGTCCACTAGCTACAGCACACACTAGGTAGTGTAAACATAAACATAAGTGATAAACATGTTTTAAAAGTGAGATGGGAATTTTTAAAAGCAGATTACTAATTCTGAGTGAGGGATAGAAGTGATCAAAGTTTTTCACTGAAGGATAATGCGTAGGATATTGAGGGAGAAAAAGGAGCATGTTAGGCAGAAAGAACAGAATGAAGAAAGTTGTCAAGATGTGAGAGAAATCTGTAAAGTAACAATAGAAAATTAATAACTTATCTAACAATAAAATTTAAACTCCTTGCCCATGGCCTCCGAGGCCCCATATACTCAGGATTCTGCCTATATTGCTAATTCTCTCACTCCCTTGTGGAAAAGACTACTTGCTGTCTCCTAACAACTAACTTACTTCCTCTTTCCCTCCCTCCCCCCACTCCCCTCTCTCTAACACGAAATCAACAAAGTATATTCTATCATGTGAATCCAAGCTAATGACTACATTTCCTAGCCTCCTTCACAGCTACGTTTATGGTACATATGGTCATATGACAAAGTTCTGGCCAATGGGACAAGAGCAGAATAATGTGTGCAAATTCTAATTGTGTCTTTAAATAGAAGGGATATAACTTCTCTTTCCTCTCCCCTCATTCCTGGTTGGAATACTGGTAAGATGGTAAAAAGGTAGAATCTGGAAAAGTTATCTCCAGTCACAAGATGGAAGCTGCACGGCAAAGCCCTGAGATAGAAAGGGCTGAGGCCCTCAATACCATTCAGCCAAAACTGTCTGTCTAATTAGACATGAGCAAATGATAGGGCTGTATCTTGCATGCAAGTCACTGTTTTGGGGTCTCTTCATGACAATAACCCAGCTCCTTGTTCACCACATTCTAGCCACATTGGTCTTCTTTTTTTCTCTTTTACTACCCTAAGGCCTATGCACTTGCTAATCTCTCTGTTAGGAATGTTTTTTCCTTCAGATCTTTGCCTACCTGAATCCTCACTATTGGGTTTTACTACTAAAAACCATTGGGTTTTCTTATTCCTCAGTTCTCTACCTCATATTCATGAATAAAACACAATATAGTTTATTATGTTGACTCTAAGATGCCAACTGTTGTGAAATACACCATTGTTTATATACCATAAGAGAGCTGCTGCTGTGGTAAAGTTAGTTATTCCCAAATTTCTGTCCCCACAAGCCCTTCCCAGCCTCACAGTGCATACAGCACAGATCTCCACTCCATTGTCAGATGTAGCCATGTGAATTGCTTTAGTCAATTGAATGTGAGTGGAGGTGACAAAGGCCCTATCCAACCAACTTTACATGTGTTTGCAAGGTTTGAATCAGCTTTTGCTCCTTCCCCAAATAGTCCCAGATTATGGCTAGTCCTTTTGCTTGGGTTCTAGAATAACATGTATAGGAGTGCAGAGCTCAGTCATGCTCAGCCAAATCAGCCACAGCAAAAGCCAGTAGAACCACAGTCCTCACATAATGTATATAAAAAGTAGGTATCCTTGAAAGCCACTGAGATATTGATAATCTCAACAAACTCTATGGTAATTAAACTTCTACCTGATATCAATTGTAAGCTGCACCTTAATTTGAGAGATGCTACAATGTGAACACATGTTCATCCTAGAGTCAATAAAATATGGTGTATATTATACATGTTATATATCAGTGTAAGATATATATCCAGTACTCAATAAATATTTGTTGACCTAATATTATGTACATAATAATAAATGTTTGTATTCATGGTGAGAGTTTTCATGATAAACATACTTTCCCTTTTAGCATTGAAACCTCAGGTATTAACTGTAATCAAAACTAAAATTTATATAGCAAGCAAAGCCAAGCCTAAGAAAAAGGTTAGCTGTGGTTTTTCATTACTTTTCATGTGTCCCACTCCCCTATTACCTCATATCATTTGACTTATATCCTAAAGGACTCCCCTCCCACTTTCTAAACCCTGTAGATCTATTGGGCATAAGTCTTCTATTTAAGGTAGCCAAAATGGAGTTAAATAGCCACTGGTATATCATGCTTGTGCAACAAGGTTATCCTCAAACTAGATAAGAGACAGAATAGGGTGAAGGTGGAGGGAGTGAAACCCCAGGAGCCACAAGCAGAGTCAGAGAGATTTCAGCTTCATCTGCCAGATCAAGCACCATCTGCTATCAATACAAAAACTGTGCAGAAGCCAACTCCGAGCATTGCTCACTAGACGTGGTCTAAACTGTGTTATCAATTAATCACAATACGTAACTTGGATTTCTTACTCAGTAAAAATAAAATAGGAATAGCAATGATAATAATGGAATAACAACATCTTTATTAACCCCCACTGAGCAGAGCATTGATGAGATGCCCAGCACTATTATAAACATTTCATTTTTCCTCACAATAATTTTGCACATTAGTCAGCTTTTGCTTTGATAAAGCTTTTATACAAACCACCCCAAAACTTAGTAACTTGCATCAACAGTTATTATCTCTCTTGTCAGTCTATAGGTCAATTATAGCTTGTGGGGACTAAGCTGAGCTTTGCTGCAGAACTCTTCTTAAGGCTGTAGACAGAACAGACTAGACTCCAGGCTATGTGTTGGGTTTGGATCTGCGCCACATGACTCTCATCATTCTGAGACAAATAGCTACCTGGCATATATTCTTCTCATAGTGATGGTAGGCATATAAGAGAGTGAATGGAAACACATGTTGCTAGGCCTGGAACTGGCACACAGTATATCTAGACACATTCCATGACCAGGACTAACTTTGATAGAGGAAATAATGGTCTACATTAAGAGATATAGGAATGAATATTTGCTGAATTTTAATGAAATATACTATATATAAGTATGTAGGTATTTTATACCAACTTTACAGATGAAGAATATTTTGAATGTTCTCACCACAAAGAAGTGATAAATATTTGAGGAGATAGATATGCATATCCTGGTTTGAACATTACTATCTATATGATACATGCACATATAGATATATTATATAGATATTATATATTTATGGGTACCACAAAACATCATATGGTACTCATAAATGTATATAATTAGTATATATACACTAATAATAATAATAAAATATGTAAAAGTAAATTCCCCCCTACAAACATATTAACATTTTATCTACCTAGTACTATGTTTGCTACATATTTCCTACCTGCTAATTTGAAAGGAAAACTTATTTATTCTGCTATACTTTGTAACCTAAAAGTAATTATAAAGTGTCTCCTTAGAAGGCTGCATTGCATTCATATTAAATCAACATTAAAAACAATGAAGTTGTTGGGCATAGTGGGACACACCTGTAATCCCAGCAACTCAGAGGGCTGAGGCAGGAAGATAACAAATTCAAAGCCAGCCTCAGCAACTCAGGGAGACCATAAACAACTTAAGAGAGACTCTGTCTCAAAATTTAGAAAAATAAATACAAAATAAAGGGTGGGGGTGTGACTCAGTGGTTGAGTGTCCCTGGGTTCAATTCCCCATACCAAAAACAAAACAAAACAAATACAATAAAAGCTTTAGAGTAAGCCTTAAGAGGAATGCAAATAGTCCAGTCAAAACTAAAAGTGAAATATGATTGTAATATGTGAGAAGCAAGGAACCAATGTCACAAACAAGTCTCTGGAATTTTTGTTTGTTTGTTTGTTGGAGTACCAGGGTTTGAACTCAGGGGCACTTTACCACTGAGCCACATCCCACCCCCCCCCTTTTTTTAAATCTTGAGATGGGGTTTTGCTAAATTGCTTAGGGTCTTGCTAAGTTGTTGAGGCTGGCCTTGATCCTTGATCCTGCCTCAGTCTCCCAAGTAGTTTAGATTCCTTCAGAAATGTTTTTAAGGAAGAGATGAGAAAGTATGGGATCGATGAGCAGCAGGATCCATACTGAGAGGACTTCAGAAGATTGGGGTCTTGACCAGATTCATGCACTTTAGGTCCCACTATGCTCACAGACAGACTATTTTTGAACTCTTGATGCTTCTTATACCACAACTAATTTAGAGGATTATTTTTCTTCATTCTGAAGTAGCAAAAGAATCTAATGTTATATAATGGAACCCTACCTATTTCTGTATTACTATAAAACCCAAACCTACTGTAAATGCCCCATTTCTCCCTCTGGCTCTAGTATTATGATGATGTCAAATTCAAGTTGCAATTGTAGACATTCATTTCCCTTAAGAATGAGTATAAAGCTGAAACATCTTCCACAGTATAGAACCAGACAATTATAACTTTTAACATTGTTTGGATCTTGATTTAGCTATATAAAGACAAACCTAAGACCATCTGAATAGTAAGAATACTGGTAATTTTGTTAGGTACAATTATATAGGGATTGCTTTAAAAAAAAAAAGAACTTAACTTTATTTATTATTTATTTCTTTTTTTATGTGGTGCTGAGGATTGAACCCAGTGTCTCACACATGCTAGGCAAGGGCTCTACCACTAAGCTACAACTCCAACCCCTAATTTTTTAAAAGTTTTTTAATAAGTTCTGAAATATTTATAGACAAAACACCATAGCTGAGATTTGCTTCAAAATACTCCAACATTGTTGGGAAGGGGAATGCAAATGTTGGTAATTGCCCAAATGGATAACAAACACATAAGGGCTCCTTCTTCTATTTTCCTACTTCTGTGTAAAGTTAAAAAAAAACTTCTATAATAAAAAATAAAACACAAAAATACCACTGTTAGGGCTGGGATTGTAGTTCAGTGGCAGAGGGCTTATCTAGCATATGTGAGGCACTGGGTTCCATCCTTAGCACCACATAAAAATAAATAAATAAAATAAAGGCATTTTGCCCAATACAAGTACAAAAAAAATTTTTTTTAAATCCCACTGTCAGGGAAGTCTAATTCAAAAGATATCTTCAATGGCATATAAATTTCTCCATATAATAAAATCATAGGTTCTAAGGTATACAACTGGGAACATACTTAAAATAACATCACCATAATATTCAAAAGCAGTATAGCATTTTAATTGTCTTTTGTGTGTGTACATAAGCTCATGTTATGTGGGTAAAGTGTATTATCTATTCTAGAATTAAGAGTAGCTGTATTTCAAAAATTATAAGAAGAAAAAAAGTTATATCTCTATACATTTTTTGAGGTTAGGAGGCCCAATCCCTGAATAATGGAAAATAATGAGGGTTCATGCTATGAGCTCACTATGTGCCAGGCACTGATCTAAGTACTTTGTATTTACGAGCTTGTGCTAATCTTCACAAATAACCATTGATAAAGGTATTATTGTTATTCCCATTTTGTGGGTAAGACAACTATAATACTGAGAGTTCACATAATTTGGCCAACATCCCACTATTGGTTAATAGAAAAGCTGGAATTCAAACATACGGCATCTGGCTCCAGTGTCTGATCCCTTAATCACCAAGCTCTGTCATTGTCCATGGGGAGAGCATATTTGTAGAGTTCTTTCTTTGTTTAGACTTTAGAGCCTCGGTCTCTTTTAGTCTTAGTAAAATAAAGCAACTCTTGCTGCCTTTGATATCAGTATATTCCTTTTCTTTTCTCATGTACTTCAAGCCTATCACTCCCAACATGGTCACACCAGCTCTGGAATGTTCAGACTTATTTATTACAGATGTTTGTTTATGGCATGATTTCAAAGAACAGAAAACATCAGAGTAAGCTCTTCTGGGTGATTTAGACCAGGGCAATTCTGAGAAACAGCTCTGATACTATGATAGTTGACAATGTCATCTCTCTAATGTGGGTATCGGCTTCTGGGGAAAAACCTTACATGATTTGCCCTAATCACCTGATTTTCTCATATGATCTTTAGCAAATTCTTTGCAGCCCAACAAGCTGGTATCACTCCTTCCATGTTGCCATATTGCCAAGGTTAATAATGGAAACTTCTCTCTCCTCACCTTCTCTTTAGAAGACTTTACTTAGGTGAAAAAAAGAGTTTTTAAGGATTAATTTACCCATGAACTACATGATAATAACCTTTGAATATGATGACTTTAATTTAGTGGACTTTTACTAGCTTCTCTAGAATGAAATTTTGATGAATCTACATGGGGCTTCAATTTGACTTATTTAACTGAATTGATGATTGAACTTATGAACCAAAGGCTTGACTGAATTTTTGAAATTTGTGAAAAGTGATTTTTTTAGCATTCACTGATCAGTCTGATATGTTTGTTTACCTATCCCTGAATGAAAGATTTTCCAATTTTAGAGGGAAACTGTACTGTAAGACCAAGAAATATGTTTATGTAATTTAGAAGTTGTATTTATTACTATAAGATGGCAGTTACTGATATGATGTCTTGATGTGTGGGTTTTTTTGTGTGTGTATATATAGACACACAATTTATCATATATAAATAATATATACAATTTATTATATATAATAGTGCACATTTATTATATAAATATTATATTTATATGTAGTATAAATATTTATTATATATAAAAATATTGTATACTGTACATATATACAATATATTATATATAATAATATATAATAATATATATAATAATGTGCAATATTATATTAATAAATTATATATATAATAAACATCATGTGTTCTGTCTGCTTTTTACTTGATATTACCTGTATATGCATTCTATACAGTAAAGGGAGGGTTTTTCCTATATATAATTCCATCAGAATTTCTCCAGAATCCCAGGAAAAGGACTCTAATCTATATTACTCTAAAAAGTAAATGAGAAAGAAACAAAGAAAGAACAGAAAAGACTGGATTATAATTTTTCTAGAATTGTAGTTCTCCAGCATGGTTGCATATCAGAATCTCCTGGGGAATATGAAAAATACTGCTACTGGGTCATCAAGCCCAGAGATTTTGATTCAAATGGGTGTGGAGACTTTGGTTTTCAGAAGAAACACTTAAATGGTAATGAAGAGCTAGCTGAACTTGTTAGTGATGGAGACACTCTCTACTTTGCTTTCTGAACTTCTTAGTACACATAAAGTACAATTCTAATAATGTGTGAATTTGTGTATTACCATGGAGTGAAGATGGGAATTGGGAATAAAGACCTAGTTCATTCATTTATTATTTGCTCAAATGTCCAACAAATAATTATGCAGTGCCTGTTCCTCAGCAGATATGGTGTTGGGTGCTAGAGGAGCAGTGATAAAGAGAATGATTAAAGAAGCCCGATAGAGCCCTCTCTAACGCCCTCTTTGTAGGCCTGAGTTTCCACTTATGTTAATATCAAGATTAATCAGGTTAGTGGGAGTCCTGTTGTGGGGATGGTGAAGACAGATGAAGTGAGAATGATATGACCACTAGGACCAGTGAGTCTACTAGTAGATTTTGTTCATGGAATGAAAATATTTTGACACTGAAGTGGATCCAAAAGATCACCTACTTTTGTTTTACAGATGAGTAATTTTAAACTCAGAGGGATTAGATGATGAGCCTATGATCATGTAGTTATTTAGGACAGAGCTATAAAACACCGATGGCTGGCCTTTTATAATACTGTCTATGTTCAAGTAAAAACCTCAGCAGACTTTTTTTTTTTCCCCATTCCAAGTTTCTAAAAGAAAATAGTCCCCTGGAAAGAGTCTTTGTGAAAGAAAAGGACCAACTTCTTTTCCTGTTGAGCTAATCCTAGTGTGAAATTAACTAGCAGTGCCGCTAGTAGATTCCACACTGCTGCCCTGTAGGGAGAGAAGCTAAAAAAAAGGAGTAGGTCTTGGTCCATTTCCTCCCTAACTACAGTTGTTCTAAGGTCAAACTCTTAGAACATTAGAAGGAAATGAAGAGAAAATGAAGAGAAAGAACTATTGTGAATATAGTGAGGATCTGAGAATGGAAGAACTAAAAATTAAATCAAAGAAGTGATAATGAAGAATTATGGTTATATATACCTTCCCCCTTCCCCCTTGGAGGATGATTTTCAGGATAAAAAAATGATAAGAGAAATGCACATCCCTTACCACAATAAGATTCCATTTTATACCCCTTTGTTAGAAATTTTAGAAGTCTGACAATATCAAGTGTTGAGAGGGTAATATCAACAGAATCATTTAGAGTCTTTTTTTTTTTGTACCAGGAATTGAGCCCAGGGGTGCTTAACCACTGAGCCACATCTTCAGCTCTTTTTATATTTTGAGACAAGGTCTCAATAAGTTGCTGATGGCCTTACTAAGTTACTGAGGCTGGCTTTGAATTCCTGATCCTCCTGCTTTGGCTTCTGAGGCGCTGGGATTGCAGGCATGAGCTACCATGCCTAGTATGATAGAACCACTTTTAAAAGCTGTTTGGCATAATCTTCTAAAGTTGAATATTCACATACACCACAACTCAGTAATTCCAATCTTGTGTAATTCTCTTCCCATGTGCACCTGAAGGCATTTGTAAACCCATTTATGACAGCATTGTAGTAATAGAAAAATATGAAAATAATCCAAATATTCACCGATAAGTGATAAAGTGTGGTATATTCACACAATGAATATTATACAGCAGTAATAACAAATGAAATATGTGTGTGTGTGTATGTGTGTGTGTGTATTTATCTCAACATGGTTGGATCTCAATAAAATAATGCTGAGTAAGCAAAAAAGCTCACAAAAAATTGCCTCTATCATGGAAATTCCTTTTTAAGTTAAAAATATCAAACCAAATGATATATTTTTAGGAATACATGGATTACTAAATGATGTATTTTTAAATGAGAGGATGATAAATACTAGACTTGGGATAAAAACAACTTCAACTTCTGGAAGTTGGAGGAACAGGGTGGAAAAAGGTCACATAAACAGAAGTAAGCTGTTATTAATATTCTACTTCTTAGTGGTAGATTCACTTTATGTATTAAATTATACCCAGATTAACAGATAATTGTATTGTAGTTATTTATTGCATTGAAACAAAGTATCTTATGATTTACCAATTAAAATGATAACCATTTGCTATTTTGCAAAGTGTCCAGGCTGAGGAATCTGGGTGTATATACCTGGATGGTTCTGGCTTGGGGCTTTCATGAGGTTACAATCAAGTTGTCAGTCAAGGTGATTGTTCTGGAAGGAGCTGGAAGATCCATACCTAAGATGGTTCATTCGCATGTCTATGGTGTGAGACTCAGTTCTCACAATGTGGGTTTTTTCACAGAAGTGTTCCTGACTTGGCTTCCCTCAAGGCACACAGTAGGTGAGAGAAAGAGACAAGGACAGAGACAGAGCAAATAAGCAAGAAATGCCAAAGATGGAAGGAGCTGCAATGACTTTAACGAAGCTAATATCAGAAGTTATGGTCCATGGCTTCTGCTAAATGCCATTACTCACAAAGACCAATCCTGAGACAATGTGGAAAGGGACTCTGGATGGGATAATCAAGAGACAGGGGTCATTTGGTACTATAGTACAACAAAAAAGAACAATTCATGCACCATGGATGAAACTATTCAAGAACAATCAATCATGTGTACCTGAAGTTGGATAAAATAAAATGCATTCACTTTTAAATGCAACAAGACATAAGGAAAGGAGTGAGATGAGTTATCTTTGATTCTGGCTCTTCTATTTTCCAACTTTACCACTGGGTGTCTTTTAACTTCCATTTGTGAAAAAAGGGTAGGGGGATGAGACATTTACTTGCTTCTTGAAATTTTTTTTATCATGAAATATTCAAACATGCACAAAGCAGCTGGGTAGGTGGTGCATGCCTATAATCCCAGTGGCTCAGGAGGCTGAGGAAGGAAGATTGCAAGTTGCAGATCAGCCTCAGCAATTTAGTGAGAATCTGTTTCAAATATTAAACAAATTAGAAAGGGCTGGGGATGTGGCTCAGTGGTTAAGCACCCATGGATTCAACCCCTGGTGCAAACAAACAAACAAAAAACATGCACAAAATAATATAGTATCATGAATGCCAATTGCCTATAATCCACGATCATCGACTTTCTAGAATTTAGGATACTTGTTTCTTCTATTTTCCCTTCCAGAAGTCTCATTTTTTGGGGGGAAGGAGTACCAGGGATTGAAATCAGGGGCACTCAACAACTGAGCCACATCCCCAGCCCTATTTTGTATTTTTATTTAGAGACAGGGTCTCACTGAGTTGCTTAGCCTTGCTGTTGGTAAGCCTCCTGAGCTGCTGGGATTACAGGTGTGTACCACTGCACCTGGCCAGAAGACTCTTAAAGAAAATTCCTGATATGTATTATTTTATCCCTATATACTTTAGTAGTCATCACTTAAAAAATTGACATCTTCTTATAGACTCACAAGTAAAATTAATAACTCCTTTGTAATATATATTCAAATTTCTTTGCATGTCCTAAAACTCACTTTTTATATTTGGCTTGTTAGAATAAGGATCCAGATAAGACTCCACCTCACATTTGGTTTGTATCTTTTAAAATCTTTCAATCTAGAAGAGCCCCTTTTGGGGTTGGGATTGTGGCTTAGGGGTAGAGCACTCACCTAGCACGTGTGGGGCCCTGGGTTCGATCCTCAGCACCACATAAATAAATTAGTGGAATAAAGGCATTGTGTCCAACTACAACTAAAAAATAAATTAATTAATACAGAAGAGTCCCTTTTTACCCTTTGCTTGTTGAAAACCCAGATAGTAAGCTTGTAGACTATCCCACAGCTGAATTTGTTGGTTTCCTTGTGATGACATTTCACTTGTTCTACTCCTTCCTATGTTTCTAGAAGATTGGAAGTCAGTCCAATTGAAAGACTAATTTCCAGTGAGATGAGATTTAGATTTAATTGTTTTGGCAAAAACATTTCTTAGGTGATGTTGTGTATCTCATAATGTACCATATGAGGAGGCCCATTTGTGTGGACTCCCCATTCCTAGTTGATACTGGGTTGATTAGTAAGTTGTGGGTGGTGTCAACAGAGGCCTCCATTGCAAAGTTCCCCATCAGTCTCTGATTAATGATTGTTTTAATCCAGAGAAATTACAAAATGGTGATTTTCTATCCTTTCTTTATTTGATGGCATTATTTTTATATGGAAGAACTTTTCCTTGTGTGCCTAGGCTATTATGTTACCACATTAATTGAGGCTAGTTCCCTGTTCCACATTCTCTCACATCTTTTATTATAGTCATTGCTGCAGCAACCTGCTTCCTGCAGGTGTAACCTGACAGAACCTCTCCTTATACTCATTGGTACTCCCCACTCCCAGTTTCTCTGACTCCACAGGGTGAGATATTGTCACCAGTGACAGCTCGGAGATAGGAGGGAGCTAAGGCCCCAAGGGGGAAACTTGGGCCAATGGGACATGGGAGTAGTGAATAACTGCTCTCCTCTTGCACTGAGTTGACAATTATGAAGTATATTCTACATGGCTGAAGGCCTCATTGCCCACAGTAATGACTAATTTGAGAACACCCTGGTATTGACTTTCCTTGTTTCACCTTCCCTACTCATCCACTGCTGTTTCCTGAGATCACTGTCCAAAATCAACTACCTAAAAGTAAGCCCTTGTCTCAGGTTCAGCTTTCAAGGGGGGTAAGCCAGGCTAAGACACCACTAAACATAATTCATGCAGGAAAGGCAGAATAAATGCTCAGTTCTTTTATTACATTGAAAATATTCAGAGGGTTGCTCTAGTTACATCTAATAATAAACACATGGGTTTATATGTAATCAATGAATTTCAACAAGTTGTAGTTCTTATGCTCTATTTTTTAATTTTTTATTATTTTGATGATCAGATCATCCTCTTCCATCCAGTGGAACTCCTTTATGCTGACTCCTTTGTGCCTTTGACCTGTCCCTTTAGATTTGAATAGCTTTCTTGATTTCTGGTACAACAAGATATTCCAGGCTCTTTATAGCCTGGAATCTGCCATTCTTCCAAAAATACTCATTCCTTTTGCAAAGGAAATGATGTATTAAAAGTACAGTGAGTCGGATATGGTGGTGCATGCCTGTAATCCCAGCTCCTTGGGAGGCTGAGGCAGGAGGATCACAAGTTTTGAGGCCAGCTTTAGCAACTTAACAAAATCCCATCTTAAAATAAAAAATAGGAAGGTCTGCACTCAGTGATCCTGGTTTCAATCCTCAGTACCACACAAAAAAGTACAATATGTTGCTAAAGGTTCTTATTACTATAAAATTGTTATTACCTGTGGGTCTTTTCAAGTGACAAAACAAACAAATGCTTCTTTTTAAAAAATGAATGTAAAACTTTCCTTGTTAAGACATAAGAAGCATTTTTATTGGTGCATATTAATTATACAGAATAGAGGGTTTCATTGTTGGCATATTTGTACATGCATAAAACAATATTTCCCTTGACCCTTCTCTTCTCCTTCCTGATTCTCTTCCTCTAATAGTCTCCCTTATTCATGATGTCTTTTCCCCTGCTTCTAGCTTCTACATATGAGAGAAAAATATGGTACTTGTTTTTATGAGCTTGACTTACTTTGCTTAACATGATGGTCTCTAGTTCCATTCATTTTTCTGTACATGGCACAATTTCATTCTTCTTTGTGGCTGAATAATACTCCATGTGTATCTATATCACATTTTCTTTATCCATTCATGTGTTGTCAGACACCTAGGCTGATTCCGTAACTTGGCTATTATGAGTTGTGCCATAGTAAATGTGAATACTTATGTATATCTACAGTGTGCTAACTTTAATTCTTCTGGATAAATATCAAGGAGTGGTGTAGGTAGATCATATGATAGTTCTATTTTTAGTTTTTTGAGGAATCACCATACTGATTTCCATAATGGCTATACAAAGAAAGATTTTGGAAAAGAATAAGAATAAATATTAAATATATTTAATATATGTAATATTAAATTTCTAATTCAAATTTAATATTACATATATTCTATTACAGAAATCATTGTTCCTAATAAGCCGTATATTGTGTACCTATAATATACACTAATAGTTTGAAAATAATAGCCTGTATATTTCTACTAGCAATAATACTATTGAATAAGACTTAAGATTTATCCTAAGAATATATTCCATTGTGAATGTACTGTGAAAACACTGTTTTTTATCATTTACTTGATGTGGTTTTACCACCAACTTAATATACAGTTAGATCATTTGCTTCAGTTTATTTTCAATTTTTAGAAACTGCAGTTTTCTTTTGGATTTAAAATTATTTTGAACATGATATATACATATATACATATGATCCTAAAAAATCAAAACTATATAGGTCTGGTTTATTCAGAGTGATCAAGCTTCCATGTTGATCTCCTCTGGTTTTTCCTGCCTCAAATATATGTAAATATATATTCAGAGTTCAACTATCTCACCAAAAAATCATACCATACTTTTTGAACTTTTAAAAAACTACTGTATATCCTGCAGACCACTATACATCATGTAAAGAGATGGCCCTTATTTTTTCACAGTTGCATAGTGTGTTTCATTATGTGGATCCACCACAGTTTATTCCACTAGTCTAGTAGTTGTGGTTATTTGGATTGTTCCCAGTCTGTTGCTATTACAAATAATAATACAATGAATAACATTGTGCATAAGTCATTTTGCATTTTGGAACAGCTGCCTACAATTGGGATTTCTGGGTCAAAAGGCAAAATGAGGGGCTGGAGTTGTGTCTCAGTGGTAAAGCGCTTGCCTAGCGCAGGCGAGGCCCTGGGTTCGATCCTCAGCACCACATAAAAATAAAATAAAGGTATTGTGTCCAACTGCAACTAAAAAAAATTTTAAAAAGGCAAAATGATGGGTAATTTTGTTAGTGATTATCAAGTTCCTTTCCATGGGTGCTGTGCACCATTTTTCTTTCTCAATGGCAATATGTGCCATCCCTGTTCCTTACAGCCCACCAACCAAGTAAGTGGGCAATCACAGCTTCACTATCCTTGTTAAGACCTTGTATTTCCACAGGTTGGTCTGGGTTTCCAGTCAACATCAAATATGACCTCACTTCTTTCTAAAGTCAACAGAATACAAAGAGGCAGGTAAGTGAAATCCACTTATTGAGAAAGATTCCTCAGCAAGGCGAAGGAGGAACCATGACCACCTTTTGTCAGATTACTTTCTCTAGAAGAATATCAATATCAAGAGAATTGATATGTATGGCTGGATGTGGAATGACCATAATCTTGCAGGGCTGCTAACTCTCAGGTTCTCTTCTTTTGATGCTTTGTAGGAGTAAATGTTATGAATGGACATTTTTTCTTTTCTCCCTCCCTTTTTCCCTCCTTCCCTTCCTCTGTTTCTGCTGGAGATTGAACCTAGGGCTTTATGTATGCTAGATATGCATTCTACCATTGAACATTGTTTTTTCTTCTAGCAGCTCCATTTCCAGTGGGCTATTTTTCCCTGCCCCAGGTGATAGATATTTGGCAATGTTTGGAGATTTTTGGTTGTCACAATTTTGAAGGGATACTTCTGGAAACCAGTGCAGAGAGGTCAGTGATCTGTTATACAATAATAAGAACATCCCTCCTCACACCAAATAAAGAATAATCTGGTCCAAAATATCAAACATACTTAGGTCAGGAAACCCTGCTAGGGGGGCTAGGTTTGTGGCTCAGTGGTAGAGCGCTTGCCTAGCATGTGTGAGGCACTGAGTTCAATCCTCAACACCACATAAAAATTAAAATAAAGTTATTTAAAAAAGAAACCCTGCTGTATTACTACTTCATGCACACATTCACAGACACCTTTTTAAAAACATTTATTTTTTAGAAGTAGTTGGATATAATATCTTCATTCTATCTATTTTTATGTGGTGCTGAGGATTGAACCCTGGGCTTCGCACGTGCTAGATGAGCGCTCTACTGCTGAGCTACAATCCCAGCCCACGGACATCTTTAAAGTAGCTATTATCAATGGCAAAGGAAGGGCAGAATCCCAGATACTGCCTCCCTGCTCCTCCTAAAGTCACTAGCAATTTGGAAATCTCTTTAATCATAAAGATTTGAAAGAATTATATATTTACCTGGAAGATTAAAGAACAAATACATTTTGACCTTCTAAACCCTGATAATCATTATGTATAATGCAACCTTTTAACTGTAAGTATAAAAGAAAGTGCTGATTATTTAAAGTAAATGGGACCAAAAGTCCCATGAATAATCAAAAACTTGGTTAATAGAGTATGACCAGAGAATAATGCCCTTGGTTTCTGTGGAGAAGTTAAAGTACATGCTGTGAATTGATATTAAGGAAATTGCATGAAAAGTTGCTCTTAAGGTACCATGATTCTGAAGAAACAGTCTTGAGTGCACAGTATATCACATTCAGTCTTTATCTTTCTTTGGATTTTCATGACTTTTTTCACCTTGGATAACCCAGAAGCTCAGGCCTTTGAACCTTTTGAAATGGTACAGTATCTGAATCACCGCATTTATTTTCATCTAACAGCAGACTTGTATTTTATTGCCAGGAGTTTATCTCTTTCACAGGAATTATTTTCAAACTTCAGCATACTTCACTTATTTTGAGGAGAGAAACTGTTTTTGATATCTTTCAGCATACTCCACTTTAAATAATCTGTACCCCTAAAAAGTCATACCTAAATTAAATTTTTGTAAATTTGAATCATAAGGGAAATTTGTTATTAAAAAGGACTCAAACCTTTTGTAAAGTATCTTGTTTACAAACTGAACAATTCCTCTTAATTTGCCATTTTTTCTAAGTTCCAATTTTTATATGTAGCCCAAAAATCTATGCATGGTTCAAATTTAAAAAATACTAACCATGAATTTAGGAAGATTTAAAGCTGAAGAGAATTTTAGAAGCTATAAATATATGAGTGTAAAAACTAGGTAATGCAGCCTGTATGAATAAGGGTTTAACACTTGTTTTGGGTGATGAGGAAGAGGGTAAAATGTTGCACCTACTAAAGAAAATAATAGGTAACACTACTAAAACAATATTCACATTGACAACTTTCCATCAACAATGATGAGGAAAAAATGGATTGCAGTCTTTTACATAAGAGTAAGGTTAAGAGTATGCATTAAAAAAGAAATAGACTGTCTGGGTCCATATTCTGCCTAGCATGTTTGTTCGAAACTTAACACAATTCACCTGTGCCTGAGTTTCCTCTTATAAAACACGAAGAATACTAAGATCTACTTAACGAGGCTGTTTTGTGCTCATACGTGAAAAGCACTCGGTCCAGCGATACGGTTTTGAACCCTGGATGGAGAGTGGAGTTCCAAGGCTACGAATGAAGAGGAAAACGACAGAGGTGAAAGCTGGGAGGAGGCAGCGTTTCATTCCAACCTCTCTGCGCCGTGCGAAGGTGGCACAGCTGATTCTGCCCGGACTGCACATCAGCGGAAACGGACGCTGAGATGAGGCCGGTGACTCAACGACTCTCAGAGGACGTCCCTAAGGGAAAGGTACCCTTTTCGCTGCGCTACGCCACTTTCAGTCTGGTAGGGCGTAGAGGACACGTGGGCGGAGTCCTACAGCCGGACTCGGCCTTCCACCGGAGAGCCGTGGCAGCCTGAGGTACAGGCAGCCAGGCCGCCTTCACTCCGGTCCACTGCCCCTACCAAGGGCTGGCGGCGGACAGCAACCAACGGCTTCGGGAGGAGCCGGCGCCTGGGCCTGACACTCTTCCTTGCGGGCGAGACGGGGCAGGGGTAGACACTGGACTGACACCCGACTCTTAGGACAAACATACGTGCCCACTCGGTGCTGGGCGCCGGGAAGCCCTGATGAATCCCGACTGGACCCAGATTAGAGGCGCCGGGGGACCCCTCCGTGCACACACACAATCTCTGCCACGGGATCTTCCTAAACCAAGGAGAGGAGAGGTTTTCATTCCCCCCGTGGCCTCTCAGGGCTCGCTTCCAAAACTCCGCCTATGGGGGCATTACTGGCTGCGCCGTAAAGTAGGGGACATTCTTTGCTCCTCAAGAGCCCGCCTCCATCTTTACGGCAGGCCGCATTCCACGCCTCCAATATGGCGCCCCCCACATAGACTTTGGTTGTGGTTTCTGCTCCCGGTACCCGGGGTCAGTTTTGAGCCGGAGCTGTTGTCTATCCTACTCGAGCTGTAGAAAGCAGCAAAGGTCGTTTCTGGTCACGGCTCTAAGGAAGCCACTCTCCTTTGAGAGACGGGAGCCACCGATTTTTTTTTAGTTCCTCGAAGTTCCTCCTCAGCCCCTGCTTGGTTTCCCCCGCCACCTCCGGACACCCCCCAGGTCCCTAACTCTTCCAGACTCTAACCATGAACCTTCAACGTCTGCTGTTGCGCTTTCCGGGTTATCTGGGGGCCTTGGCCCCCCCACGTCGCCTGTGGCAGTTCCCATCCCTCGACACTGTCTCCCCGTTGGGACCCTGGCGTGGTCAGTCCTCCAGGTCCCCAGCCCACTGGAACCAGGTGGTGTCAGAGGCTGAGAAGATCGTGGGCTATCCCACATCCTTCATGAGCCTCCGCTGCCTGCTGAGCGACGAGCTCAGCAACATCGCAATGCAGGTGCGGAAGCTGGTGGGAACTCAGCACCCTCTGCTTACCACTGCCAGGTGAGGACCCCCAGTCCCGCTGACCCCGCGCGCACCCATTCAAGTTCTGTTTCTTGGCCAAACACCCTTCCTAACTCGCTGAGGCTGCTTCCTGCCAGTCTTTATCTTTTCTTTCTTTCGGCTCTTCTAGACATTACTTTTTTTTTTTTTTTTTAAATAAACTGTTGTCTTTCTTCTTGTCCACCTTGACATTCTTTCTCCACTAACCCAGCTGAGTAGATGAATGGTTTTCTTATGAGAAACTCTTGTTATGTTCTTTGCGATTTTGCTGTTTTAGTTGTTGATGGAGAAGATGCTACAGTGATTTGTGGAGAAATTGAGCATGCATGTAATTTATTGAGTCACTTTCTAGAAATGGCCTTATAAAAGTGGGATAGATTAGTTTTCAGTTCCGCACTCTTCATTGGGTCACTCCCAGAAAGAGTAGGGAGGGACAGAGAGAGACTGGAAATAGACACTTCTTTTCATCGAATGTCCAGGCTTGAAGTAAGTATTTATTCAGTCTGTAGTCATATACTTCTTGGGGTTTTTATCACTCATGCTGGACTGTTTCTGTGAAAACTGTCACAAGTTTTTTGTTTTTTTTTAAGCATGTTTTTTTTTTCCCCCACTTAAAAACAGCCTGTACCGTGTGTGTGTGTGTGTGTGCGCGCGTGCGCGCGCGCGCGCGCCCGAGGTACTGGTGATAATGCACAAGTACTGTATTGCTGAGCTACACCCCCAGCCCAACAACCCACGTCTTTTGATTTGTAATTAATTTTAAACGAAGGGGGAAGTTGCAAGAATGAAAATAGTACAAAGAACACACTTGTATGACCATTTATTAGATTCACCTACCACACACACTACTCATTGTGGATGTTATATATATATATATATATATATATATATTTTTTTTTTTCCTGAATCATTTGAAGTTAGATTGCATATATCATGGTCCTTTACTCCTAAAAACTCAAGTGTCTATTTCCTAAGCTTAGAGATAATTCTTTTATGTAGTTGTGAATTTGGGTACATTTAATATTTTTTAAATATTTATTTTTGTTGTAGATATCTTTATTTTATTTATTGATTTTTATGGGGTGCTGAGGATTCAACTCAGTGCCTCACATGTGCTAGGTGAGCTCTCTGTCACTGAGCCACAACTTCAGCCCGGGTACACTTAATATTGATAAAATACTTTTATTTAATCTACTGTTTATATTCCAATTTTTAAAATTGACCTAATAATGTCTTTTTAACATTCTTTATGCTCCAATACAGGATCCAGATTAAGGTCAAGTATTGCATTTAGTTGTGATGTCCCTTCAGTGTCCTTCAATCAGGATTATTTCCATACCTCTTCTTGGCTTTCCTGACCGAAACAATGGTTCTCAATTTAGCCTCAAAGGGGGCATTTGACAATCTATGACAGAACTTTTGGTTATCACAAATGGGGGCAAGTAGAGGCTGGGGGTGCCACCCTAGAATGCTAGCATAGCCCCTCCTTTAGTTTAATCAATGGTAATGTCTACTGCAACTGTAGTATAATTCTACAAGCAGGATATTGACATTGATACAATCAAGATACATACTAATATAATTAAGATACACTTTCATCACTATAAGTCTCTCTCCTGTTGCTTTTTTTAGCTACACCCACTTCCCTTGTCCACTCCCTTGCTTAATATTTTATGAGAAACACCTGTCACTTTCTTACGATAAAAGTTGCCAAATAGCATAAAAAAGTGATTGTATTTCTTTTCTTTTGGTACTGAGCCACTTCCCTGGCCTTTTTTATTTTTTGAGACAGGGTCTTGCTAAGGTTTCTTAGGGCCTCACTAAGTTGTTGATGCTGGCTTTGAACTTGTGATCCTCCTGCCTCAGCCACCTGAGTCACTGGGATTACTGGTTATGCCGCTGCGCCTGGCTTCAAGTGATTGTATTTCTTAACATTGTTCCTAATTATCAGGAATGTCACCTTATGATTGCACTAAAACTTATCTGGTAGCTGGAATGTTACTTCTCCAGAGATTGTAGGTGATAAACACTCAGAACACACACACACACACACAGATGTATATATGTATATGGTTTAAAGCTTAATAATGAAACTAACAAGTCTACTATCCAACTTAATAAGTATAACTTTGCCAATTTTGTTGACGATACATGTGTATTTTCTAGTCTCTCTCTGATCTCTATCTACTACTTTTTTTCTTAGAGTTACATAGGTATTTCTCTAAACAATAGCATGTTTAATTTTGCCCATATTCTTTGAAATTTTCAAATATGATAGTTAATTACTTATGGTTTTCTATAACTTTTAAAATTCATTACTGTTTCTGAGACTCATTCATGTTGTATATTTAACTGTATTTCATTTATTTTTCACTAGTGTGTGAAATTCCATTGGGTGAATATACCACAGTCTTCTTTTAATCAGCATTGGGATGTTTGCATTTTTTTGGTGTTATGAAAAAGTCTGCTATGAATATGTTTGTATGTCTTGGTGTACATGTCTTGAGGGTATAGATAGGAGTATAATTATGGTGTGCACATGTTCATCTTTAGAAGATAATATCAAATTGTTTTCTAAAGTGGTTATACCAGTTTACACTGTCACAAGCAGTGTCTGAGTTCACGTTATTCCATGTTCTTATGACACTAGAATCATTGAGGTTTCTTAATTTTTACTAATGGAGAAGAGTCTCTCTCTCTCTCTCTCTCTCTCTCTCTCTCTCTCTCTCTCTGTGTGTGTGTGTGTGTGTGTGTGTGGTGGGCATGGTTGTGTCCACGATGGGGTTTGTAGTAGTATAGTAAGTACATTGTGAGTATTGTATTCCCTTTAATAAAGCATTGAAGTGAAAAGGGCAGAGCTGAAAAGAAGTTTATTTAATGTGTATTTTTGGAGAATTGCAGTTCATTTACTTAGTTGCCACAGGATCAGATGAAGACTTGACAAAGATCTCTTCTGAGAACATTAGAGACACACCAGATGAAAGGTGTGTCTAATGGCTTTGCAGCTTCCCTGATTATAACTTTCCCTGTCTAGTAGTCTCACAGTATAGGGAAAGAATCAAAGAGGAACTAAATTTTAGCAAAGTTGTTAAGGTAGCATATATGAATTGTTATTTTGCAAGAGAAGAAGGAACTCATTTGCATGTAATGTTACTATAGTTATTATGAGTGTATGTTGCAAATTATTAACAGTCTAAACTCATAGGCAGTCAATGGAAAAATAATCTTTCGGGGAGAGGACATATCTCTTTCTCTTTATACATGCGCACAGCGGGCGCACACACACATACACACCGTACATCTGTTTTAGCAAAGGAGGAAGGACTTGATGCATGGGTTAGGCAGGTTATGGCTATTGTAAATTAGAGCTAAAATATAAACATTATCTTATTTTACATACTGTACACCATACTTTGTTGAAGTCTTGTCAGCAAAGCATTGATAATTAAGAGGAAAATACTCTCAGTAAGGTAGCCCAAAGGGCACAAACACCTCCTGTAGTTGGTGTAGTTAGGACCATAGGGAATTGGACTGCTCAATTCTTTACAATTTTAATGACCCATTTTATACTCTGATTTCCTAATATTTTCTTAAATCAATATTCTAATCTTTTGTGCCATTTACTTTAAATTTTTTAATTTTTATTTTTAGTTGTAGATGAACATAATACCTTTATTTATTTATTTTATGTGATGCTGAGTATTGAACCCAGTGTCTCACACGAGCTAGGCAAACACTCTACTGCTGAACCCCAATTGCAGCCTGCACCATTTACTTGTTGAGTATATCTGAACTGTATGTTTAGGATGAAACATATCTAATAGTCCTAACATTTAAATGAGTTGTAATAGTGTTGGCAAACAGCAGGAGATGAAAAGGCAGTCACCATTCACTATTTTTTTTTCTTTACCTAAGCCACCCCATCAAGAAAAGTGTTACGGTTTAGATATGGTGTCCCCTAAAAGCCCATATGTGAGACAGTAAGATTGGGTTATATCCTTAACCTAATCAGTGAATTAATCCCTCATGGGATTAACTGAGTGGAGACAGGTGGGATGTGTTTGGAGGAAGTGGTTCATTGGAGATGGGGATATGGGGTATATATTTATATTTGGAGAGTGGAGTCTCTATCTCTGCTTTGTGATCATTATGTGAACTGCTTCCCTCTGCCACACTCTTCCACCATAATGTCCTGCTTCACCTTGAGCCCTGAGGAATGGTGCTTGCTGTCTCTGGACCTCTGAAACTGTGAAACCCAAAATAAACTTTCCCCCCTCTATAATTGTGCTGGTCGGGTCTTTTAGTCACAGTGGTGAAATAGCCGACTAAAACAAGAAGGGGAAAGAGAACCTTAGAAGTACATACTCTTGGGCTGGGGATGTGGCTCAAGCGGTAGCGTGCTCGCCAGGCATGCGTGCGGCCCAGGTTCAATCCTCAGCACCACATACAGCAAAGATGTTGTGTCCGCCGAAAACTAAAAAATAAAAAAAAATAAAAAAAAAAAAGAAGTACATACTCTTTTACAATTTAATTCTGAAGTGAGTAAATTTAAAAATCTTGATGTTGTTGAGCTAATAATCCTAGTACTGGGAACAGTGGAGCAAGAAGCTCTTATTTTTTACACTTCTTCTAGATTTTCTAGGATCTCTCTGTTGTAACCTCCATTTAGATAAATAATTTTCAATAAATTGATTCAGTGTTTATTGTAACTTATGAACATAAAACAATCTGAAACAGGGACCCTGTCCCTTAATGAATTGACATTCTATTGAACACTAAATATGTTTACTAATATCTAACAGAATGATAAAACAACTTGTGGCTAATGAGCTATTACAGTTAGATATGACCTAGAATAGTAAAGAACCTTTCATGGAGAAATTGGGACTTCATTCAAGGATAGATGGATACAAATTACATGAGTAGTATTTTAGGGTGTTGGTAGTATATTATATATTTTTATCCTTCATGGTTTTATCTATTTTTCTCAGACTATCATACTGCTATTAATATGCGGAACACTTTAAAAGAATACGCAGTAAAGTAAAATAAATCAACTAGAGTAGCCAAAACAATGTTGAGGTGGGGATAAAGCGGGAGAAACTATTCTGTCTACTGCTCCATCTTATTATACCTATATTTATTAAAAAACAGTGTGGTATTGGCAGAGGCACAGACAAATCAACAGATCAGAACAGAAAATCCAGAAATAGATCAACATGAATATGCCCAACTGATTCTTAAAAAGTATAAAAGCAATTCAGTGGAGGGAGGATACTCTTTTCAACAAATGATATTGAAATATTTGGACATCATAGGAAAAAAAAGAAAAAATACCCTCAACCTAAATCTTACCCTGTGTATTTTCAAAAGTCATTATAGAGGGCTGGGGTTGTAGCTCAGTGATAGAGCGCTTGCCTAGCACATGAGAGGGACTGAGTTTGATCCTCAGCACCATGTAAAACATAAATAAATAAAGTAAAGGTATTGTGTCCATCTACAACTAAAAAATATTTTTTAAAAAAGTATAGGGCTGGGGTAGTAGAATGCTTGCCTAGCACATGTGAAGCACTGTGTTCAATCCTCAGCACCACATATAAATAAATAAATAAATGAATAAATAAATAAAGATATTGTGTCCATCTATAACTAAAAGTCAATATAAATTGATCATTGTGAAATCAATGCAAAATAGATTTGAAACATAAAACTATAGAACTTTTAGAAGAAAACAAGGTGAAAATCTTTAGAACTTAAACAGTGCCAATCCCCTTAGATTGGCACCAAAAAAATTAATAAAAGGAAATAGTTGGACACGATAAAAATTAAAAATTTTGCTATGGCAAAGATCCTGGGAAAAGGATGAAAAGATTAGTCACAGACTGGGAGAAAATATTTCCAAATCACATTTTTGAAGAAGGACTTATAGACATAATATGTAAAGAATTCTCTAAACTCAACAGTAAGAAACAAAGAGTACAATGGGAAAATGGACAAAGAGATGATTCTATAGAGGTGGCAAGTATGCTTGTGGAAAATGTTCAACATTATTAGCCATTAGGGAAATGCAAATTAAAGCCATCATGAAATACCACCACTTACCCTATTAGAATGACTAAAATAAAAAGTACTGACAATATGAAGTCCTGGTGAAGATGTAGAGAAACTAGATTTCTCATGTATTGTTTTATAGGTAAAATTATATAGCCATTCTGGAAAAACAGCTTAGCAATGTCTCATAAAATTAAACATACATTTAACATACATCCCATACTCCTAAGCAGAAATAAAACTTATGTCTATATCAAAACCTATACCAGAATGTTTATTGCATCTTATTTGTAATAACCTCAAATTGACCAACCCACATGTCATACAGTGGTGATTGGTGAGCTGTGGTACATAGATAATAATAAAATAGTACTGGATAAGAAAAAGAAATGAGATATTGATACATGCAGCAACTTGGATGAATCTCAAAGGAATTATGCTAAGTAAAAAAAGTCAATCTCCTTCCTCAAAAAATTAAAAGTAGAATAACTATATGATCCAGCAATTGCACTACTACACACACACACACACACACACACACACACACAAGACAGCAGAGTCTCAAAAGAGATATTTGTATGTCTACATTCATAACAGCAGTATTCATAATAGTCAAAAGATAGAAGCAACCCAAGTGCCAATTAATGGATAACCAGATTAACAAAATCGTATGTACATATAATGGAATATTATTCAGCTTTATAAAGAAAAGAATTCTGGCACATGTTATAACATGGATGAACCTCAAAGACATATTCTAAGTGAAAATTATCCACTCAAAAAAACAATATGATTTTACTTATATGAGTAGCCAGGATAGTCAAATTCAGAGAAACAATAGTGTAGAAACAGAAAGTTGCCAGGGATTGGAGGGAGGGGAAAATGGGGAGTTGTTGTTTGATGGGTGTAAAGCTTCAGTTTTGCAAGATAAAAAAGTTCTGGAGATTGATTGCACAACAGTGTGAATTAACACTACTATATACATTTAAAAATCGTTAAGATGGTAAATTTCATGTGTGTGTATTTTATCACAATTTTTAAAAAAGTCAGCTTAAAGCGTTTATAATAGTATATGATTTCATTTGTGCAACATGTCATTTTCAAAATGCCAAAACTATAGAGATGGATAAAATATTAGTGGTTTCTGGAGTCAAATAATGTTGGGAATAGGGATGAGCATAAATATAAAGAGGTATATTGTGGTGATGGAGCAGTTTGGAATCTTTTGATGGTGGTTACATGAATCTAGACAAGGGATGAAGTTGCATAGAACTATATGCACTTACAACAAGTGAATGCAGATGGAAAAAATGCTGAAAATGGAATAAGATCTATAGCTAACACTAAGGTAATTGTCAATTTTTTGTTCTTGGTATTGCTAACCAACTATAGAAGATAACACTATTGGGTGAAGCTGGGCGAAGGGTACATAGAACTCAGTATATAATATTTTTGCAATTTTCTGTTTATAATTATTTCATTACTTTGAAAAGCTTATATATATATATATATATATATATATATATATATATATATATATATATATATATATATATATCAATCACTTCAAGTCAATAGAAATGTGGGGGTTGGGGGAGAAAGTAGGCCTGGGAGACTGGAGATTTGTGTGTTCTAGTTTCATCTTTGTAGGCATGTAACTGTGTAACCCCAGCAAGTCATTTGATCTCTCTGGGCTTTAGTTTCCTGAGAAATGAGGTAAGGATTGATGAGGTGATTTCCAGTGATATTGCCATTTCCACACTTGTCTAGAAATTAGTGTTGTGCTTTGAGAAAACCTTTCTTAGTTCTGAGAGTGAACAGATTGAATGCAGATTAAATGAGTAAAAGAAATCTATAGTCCTTTTTCCACAATTTAAAAATCCTGAAAGCTCAGAAAACAGAATGTTTTTGCAGACTCAAATTCAACCTGAACTGCTGTTAGATTGTTATCCCACTGAAAGTCAATATTTATGTATTTAATTACAGAAGTATTAATGCCTTTGATTACAGGGTGCTGCCCCAGTTCCTGCTGGAGTGTTGGGCTAAAAGGACCTTCCTAAAATCAGAAAAAAAATTGAATTCTGAAAAGACACTTGGTTCAGAGGCTTTGTTGAGTAATTGTGTACCTGTCCAAATTGGACAGTGATGTTGTAGGATGGTCGGGCTATGTGATTTAGCTTGGTAGTGTGGGGGAAGCTAAAGGTAGCCACAGTGCATCATTTTAGTTTTCTGCCTGTACAAATTGTGCCTTGTTGTTTCATTTCTTCCTTCCTAATTAAATCTAATTATCCACTTAGGCATTTTATATGTTATATATACGTAAGTGTGTGTGTGTGTGTGTGTGATATGTGTATATACACACATATACTTCAATCACTTACATTTCTGTATAGATCATTAAAATTAGTTTTAGCTTTTGTGAATCACTTCATATACCATCTAATGTCAAGAACTTAAATGCTTTTGATATCATATGGAGAGTATTTAATTGTTTAAAAGATGATGAGTAATATTTTTCCACTATAGAGTTGGTTAAATTTTTGTGGTTGCTTATATATAGCTATTTCCATGAATAATGTGGCTTTATTTATTTTCATTGATTACTCTTGACAGATTTGGCTTTTAGGATTAAATTTTTGTTTAAATAATTTACCTTTTTGCTTTTGCCTTTAAAACTCTGCTCTCTACTTCAGATTTAGATAGATGTGATTAATTTAGTATGCAGTTATAGGAGGCAAATTATGACAGTTAGCCTCTTTTCGTAGGGGGCATTGATTTCTTGGTAGAGACTTCTTGTTCCTGAGTTCACTATAGTTACTTGGCTACCTTAGAAACCTCATTGGTCTTTTCTACGTCTTAAAATTCTTCAGAGTTCTTTGAATTTATTAATAGAAATTTAATTTTAGTCTTTTCTGTTTATGAAAGACCCTTTCAGATTCAGTTCTGTAATTACTGACTGAAACCTCCATTATTTACAAAGAACTTTTTCTTTGATGACTAGGAGAAAATTATAAATTTCAATTCATTCCACAAATATTTGAGGTGCTCTGGGCATGGAATGTACAAACAGAATAAGACACAGTTGTTGCCATCAAGGAATTCATGAGAGACAGTATAGTGAGCATAACTATGGATTCGACTGTTTGGGTTCACATCCTGGCCCTATTGCTACCAAGCTATGTGAGCTCAGGCAGTTTACTTAACCTCTCTGTACCTTAGGTTCTTCTTCTATAAAATAAGGACAACATAAATTTAAAAAAAATAAGGACAACATTCATACCTATATCATAGAGCTTAATGAAGATTAAATATGAGTTACTATAAAGTGCTTAGAAAAACAGTATTGAAATGCACATAGTAAATTTCCACATGATAGCAATTATTATTACTAGAAATTTGTTTTATTTGGGGACACATGCATAGAATCAGAGTACTTTGATAGCAGTGCTGTAGTGTGTATGAACAATGTGCTGTATAGTCAGGGAGAAAAAGGTCTATCTGGTGAAATTGAAGACTTCTAAAGATGAGGTGGCATGAGTTGAGTCCTGTTGCATGAGAAGGTGTTGACTGAGTCTGGAAAAGAAATTAAGACACAAGAATTGCTTGGCAAAGTCTAGGGAAATTTATATTTTGGTTTAGGGTGAGATAGGATGAGACAAATAATAGGTTGGAATGTCCGCTTCTGTCATGATCGAGTGACTGATGCTAGACTTGCCACTCCACTCTAAGTAAACAGAAAACTGAACGAAATAGATAAAACAGCTATAATTCATTTTTATTGTTGAAGGGTATTCTATTACATGAACATAGAGCATTTTAATGAACAACTTAAATGAACATAAAGATTATTTCTAGTTTTTAGATACTGTAAATAAAGCTTCTATGAATGAAATGAAGTTGACTTAAAAGGTGAAAGAAAGGAAATGCTAGGACCAGATTTTTAGGCACTTTGTACATCACGTTAAGAAAATCTAATCTTGTCTTTAGGTCAGTAGAGACTGTAAAGGTTAAGCAGTAGAGAGACCTGAGCAGATGTGCTCTTTTGAAAGCTTACTTGGGCAGCTATGGAGATTGTGAATTGCAGAAAAGAAAAGCTGGGCAGGAAGACCTGACAGAAGACTGCTATGGTTTATTCATTTCTTCTTTCAGCAGCTAGTTAAGTTTGTCTCCTAATGACCAGGCACTGTGCTTATTATTAGGGGATGCAAAGATCACCAGATACTGAGCCATATCCCCCTCCTCCTCGACAGGATATATAGTCAATTAAGGGAAACAGATGTGTAAAACAATAAGTGCAATAAAATGTTTCATATGTGTTAGGATAAAAGTGTTTACAAGTGAAATGAGGACACAGAGAGTGGTTCATTGGGTAGGGACTAATGAATTAAGGAGAATAAATGAAATCACTTGACTATTAAAAATTGCTATGTTCTTAGGGATATGCACTTAGGCAGCAGTGGTGAAGACAAAAGTAGAAGGAATGAATTTAATGTTCTTTCATGAAGTGAGGTTGACAGAACTTGGTAACTGGGAATGCAAGAACAGATCTGAGGTAAAATATTGAGTATATTGAGATACCAGGGGAAGTATGTTTAGGTGCAGATATTGAGGGAAATTTTGTAGCTTTGTTGAACTTTAAGTGTTTGTGGCATGTTGAGATGTCCAAAATGCCTAAGGGAGATGGGCACTGGAGCTGGAATTGGAAATACCCAGACCAGGAAAGACTAAAAGCTACAGGGGTTTAGGGGTATGGGAGAGGGTATAGAATTATATCTGTATTGTTTTGTTGCAAGCAAATAAATTGATTTTTGATTATTTAAGCAAGGAAGAGCTTTTCAGGCCTTAGGAAGAATGGAAATGGGAAGCTCTAGGGAAGTCAAAGTAGGATTTTATAGACAGCCTGTCTACATGATGGTTGCATTGTCAGGAAGTTTTAACTCTACCTACCTTTCATCTTTGGATGGCTCCTAAAGTTTTTAAGTCCCGCAGTCCTGTGAGAAAGGATCTATTTGGCCTTCTTGCATCTTTAAAAAAAATTTTTTTTTTAGTTGTGGATGGACACAATACCTTTATTTTATTTTTTATGTGGTGCTGAGGATCAAACCCAGTGCCTCACATATGGAAGGCAAGGGCTTTACCACCTAGCCACAACTCCAGCCCCTTTCTTGCATGTTAAACTGAATCCAGATCTGTTCCCTGAAGAGGTGAAAAGTGTGCTATGATTGCCTCTAGGGGGCAGTCATGGGCACACCTTTAGTCCGTTGTGGGGTAAACTATATTTCAGTCCTGCCCAGACCTCACAGAATAAGGGAAAGGAATTTCCATCTAGGAAAAGTGAGAGACCAAGGGAAACAGATTCTGGCAGGGCACCCCTTGCTTGAATTTACTTCACTCCCTCTTCCCCATTCCACCAACTTTTTATCGTGTAGCCAATTTAAAAGATGCCCTTACTTAAAATGATGTAATTAGGTCTAGGACCTCTGAGTGATGTCTAATCTTCTAATTTTACTGTGACCCAATTCTTACATGCATAATTCGTGGGCTAAACAACGATTTTCTCTGAAACACAACATATTATTGGCCCATGATGGCAAAGGTTGCCCTTTTCAACTTTTGTCTTCTTTTTCCACCTTCTTAAGAGAACCCTGAATTTATTTAGCGTGGCAGTGCTTCCAGCTAAGAGATTATATTTCCTGGCCTCACTTACTGCTGGGTGTGGCTATGTGATTAATTTCTGCTCTCCTCCCCACCCCATGTTGGTGGAATATGGAATTTCTAGGAAGTCTTCTCAAAGGAGGGGTCTATTATTTTCTGCCACCTCTTTAATCTACTGCTTTGAATGTTGATGTAGTGGCAAGAGTTCTAGAAGCCGTTTTTGAATGTCACATTTTATGGATGATAGACTGGACAGTAGGAAGGTATATATCTTTGTAGTTAACACACAGGTCAGTATGACCCACTTTCTTTCACACTGCTTAAATTGTTTTTTGAATTTTTTGTCACTAGTAGTAATACTGGATCCTAGCTACTATACACATTAAATAAAATAATTTGGTTATTGTTGCAAGTGGCCATGACCTAAGCTGCCTGGGATTCTTTGCTTGATGGGTTGAGTCATAACTTCATCCTGAACGGTTAAGCTATTTCTGGCTCAATCCATTAGTCTTTCATTATATTCTAACATGAAAGCACCCCAGAGTGCTTCCTGCATTCCATCTGTACTCATTCTGGTTTCCACTGTATACAATATACATATACCCTGATGGTAGTTAATATATCATTCTATTTCAGCCTTTTGTTTTGCATTTTCTGGCATGATGAGCCAGGTAGCAGTTTCAGAGATACCATTGTTGTGTCTCCTGGTAGAAGTTATTCTTTCCTTGAGCAAGAAACCTTTAGTAACTTCCAGTCTTAGGGATAGGAAACAAATTTGGGAGATTATTAGCTGTAGTTGTGAGAAGTGCCATGTCTAGTACCCAACTGGAAAAGTGCCGGTTAAGCTCATAAACTGCATTCTGCAGGCTTCCAATGTGGTGACTCCAAGCTGGACCCTTGTCCACTTGTAATCAGTTGTTTCACTGTTGTGTGAGCCTGATGCTTGTGGAGGATGGGGAGAGTACATGGTTAAGAATAGAGCAGGGGCTGGGGATGTGGCTCAAGAGGTAGCGCGCTCGCCTGGCATGTGCCCGGTGCTGGGTTCAGTCCTCAGCACCACATACAAATAAAGATGTCTCCTCCAAAAACTAAAAAATAAATAAAAATAAATAAATATTAAAATTCTCTCTCTCTCTCTTTAAAAAAAAAGAATAGACAGCTCTTGGGAACATCATGCTCAGTGAAATATGGCAGTTCATATGTTTTTTTCATATATGGAAACTAGAGAGGAAAAAGGGGTGGCTCTCGTGAAAATAGAAGGGAGATCAGTAGAGGAAAGGGATGGAGGAGAGGAGAGAAAGGGGAAATATTGAGGTATAAAATTGACCAAATTATGTGCAGGTATGAATCTATCACAGTCAAGCCCACTATTAGGTATAATTATAATGCACAAATTAAAAAACAGAAGCCTTGCTTTTGTTAGGAAGTGGTTTTATTCATTTGAAGCACTGTTGAGTGGGATATTATGTGAACACACAAGTCCACAGATTGTTGTGTTGGTAGTAGCATGATGGGAATCACATTCAGATCCAGAAATGTTTCTTCTGAAGACAAATTGGTTATCTTTCTAAGATGGAAAGGATCACTGGAGTCCATCCCTTATGAGGACCTCAAACCGTTCATTTGGAGGAGTGTACATTATAGGGACACTTAGCAGTGATACCACGAGTTCAGTCTTGGTGGGAGGAAATCCTTGTTGTTGAGCATATGTTTAGCCACCATCCCTGTCACCAGTACCTGTCACTTAGCCAAGGATGTTGTTGACCAGGCAAGGAAACTGGCTTACCACGTCTACAGGAGCCACCCTGTGCACCTGCTTGTTAAGAGTCTTTTCTCAGTGGGGGTACTTTTGTAGTCATGAGGAACACAGATGGTTTCAGGTCCTCTCCCATTTCCAGAAATTTATCTAAATTTCCCTGCCCCAAATGACCCTCTCACTAATCATCCAAACATGCTCCCTCTCAATCCTGATCATTCATTCAGGCGGTCTGTTAGGCATGCCAGAAATTGCCATGTAATTCCTGACTTCAGGCCACCTTTTCCCATTCAAAGTGAGCAACGATATGTGTAGCAATATGTCCTCCACGTAGAAAGGATTTCTCCTTTTCGTTAATTCTCAGGATCACCCCTGACTGGGGTTGTTGTGTAGCAATAGTGGTTTTAATAGGTTACCTCACAGCTGGTTCTAACATAGTATGCAGGTCTTCCTGAAACCAGGGAGGCATTTCCCACTTTTCAAGCTTTCTGGTCATACCGTCCTCATGAAGCCATAAAAACAGATTGAGGGCAAGGTGGCACAAATCACCTAGCAGGAGAACACTCCTAGAGACTGTCAGTGATTTGATATACAACTTAATTGTACCTGAATTTGGGTCTGTTAGAATTTAGAACTAAATGCATCCAATAACAACTAATGGTGGAAAGCTAGACTGCATGATCACTTAATGTTCTATTCAGTATCAAGTCAGCAGCAGTTTCTCAAAAGGAAACAGTTACTTCAGTTGCTTACTGAAATGGCCATGGACTTCTTACAGGTGCTGTATTCTTTGGGGCTTTTCACAGGCTCAGTCCATCATTATTTTAGGTTCAAACATCTTTTAAATTGTCTGTACAGTAAGAAAATGGGGAGAGGAGGGTAGTATGTACATTTGCTGTTCAAGCAAGGAGGGCCCTGCTCAGAGTTTGTTATTCCTTTGTTTTGTAACAACATTTCACCTTTTCTTTAGAAAATGTCTCCTAGAAATGCAGTGATTTTGATACAGAATGAGAATTTGATCAGCCTGTACTTTATGTTTCTTATTATAAGTCCTTCTTCTTGAACCAGGAAGCTTCTGTGGAGATTCTGGCAATATCAGGGAATATATGAAAACTGGCACATGTATGTGTGGGCTCTCATGATGACTACTGTGAGAAGAAGTTGAATATAACTCCACCTATATACCAGTGGCATTCTTAGTTTCTAAGAACTAATGTTAGCGTAAAGCCAATATGTAATAATCACCAAGAAGATTAGGTGTTCCCTTTTGCCTCCTCATGATTACCTGATTGAATGGCCAGAAATCCACTTGGGAAAAAGACATTCTAAAAGTGATTTGGCCTCCCCTTCATGCAAGGTACTTCATTCAGGGGTCTTGGATTTGGGTGAGAGTTCCTGAATCTCAGATTGGGTCATTAGACTTGGAGTAGTTTGTTTTGGTTCTTTAATCTTTTAGTAGGTTGTTTAGCAGGTTGCCTGTTGATTTGAATTCTTGAGTCCAATTAATCAAATATAGACAGGGATTTCTGCCTTTCCTAACAAAGCCTAAGATACCTAACATATTTATATTGCTGCCTGTTAGGATCACCTTGCCCCTTTGAGGAGTTAGTGGCCACAGCTTGGATTCAGTCTTCCTCTGGGTTCTTCTCTTTGCTTTCTGGGTTGAGGGGTTCCATTCAGTAACCATTGCTCCTGCTGAAGTGATTAATAATGATTGTGATGTGCCCCTCACCGATCTATTTCTTTGTCAAGAACAAAGAGAATCTTCTAGATCCAATCAGAAGATATAAGAGCAGTGTGTTGTATGAATAACAGTTTCTTAAATCTGAATAGAGGAAAGTGGTGAGAGAATGCACCCCCCATAGGCTTCCCATATTCCAAATGACCTACCCCCAACAAGGCAGTCAGTACCAGCGGCACACTGGAATAGTAATTTAGATTCAGTCAAGCATCATCATTTGTCATAGTAAATCAATACCAATTTGAGTAGGTTTTTGTTTTCCACTTATTTTAGAACTATGACCATATAGTTTTAAATCCTTATGTTTGTACATATTTAAATAACTTTTTAATAAAAAATAATTTAAGGCAATACTGATTACTTATTACTATTGTATTGACAAGAACTTTTCATCAAATTGTGTTATGTAATTGTCTTCTCTTTACTGCTCTTCAGGATTCACAATTTTCTTTTTCAAAAACAACTTAGAGGAGGCCCACTAGTTTAAAACAAAATATTCATTTGTGTTTGTGGTTTAAAGAGAAGTTTAATGGATGTTTTCCCAAATACAGCTACTCTAGAGTAGGTTTTAAAAATGGGTATCATATGTTAATACTTCAGAAAGTTGTTTATGATTTAATACTTATCAGAAGTTCTAGATAAAAGTGTATGGTTTTGTGCAGCTGGATTTGCTTTTCTTCCTATAACTCACCAAAGGCTCTTCATAGCCTTTCATTTTTTTCCCTATTTTTGTGTACTGAAACTTCATTTTCACAAATATTTAAAAATAGCTTTAAAAATTACTGTTCTCCTGGAATCTCCTGGAGTGTTATTTGCTTAAAAAAATATTTTTTTGTGTGTGGCCAACTGAATTGGTTTTATTTCCAATATTGTGAACCTACACATAGGTCTAATGAATATTGTATTATACATTAAAATCTTAGTAGTTTTGTTTTGAATTTTTCAAACACTGATAATTTGCATGAACACACTCTTGATAGTGTCTAATAATTACAGGGGCTTTGTGAGGGGTGATTTCTATCTGTTTTTAAATATCACCAAATAAGTGAAATTTACTTTCTTCTTTAAATAAAAATGTTGTCATGAATCTTCTACTTTGTTGACATTTGTCTTTAACTTTATTATTTTTCTTTCTTTACCTTTCCAATGAGATTTTATTATTAGTTAATTCAGATTCAGGGTTCCAGGGTAGAGACTGACATTACCCAAATTCCCCTTTACCTTGGGAAGAGGTCCGAGGAGAAGTATGGTAGAATCAGTTCAGCTCTTCCCAGGAAATGTGCCTTCTGCCTAGTGATGGTACCAAGTTGAGACCTAGGATATGGGGCAGAGGGCCTGGTACAGAATCATTTGTACACAGAATCATCATCCACTTTTGTGGTCATTGCCTTTTTAAGAAAATTTATCTATTTTAATTAGGTATATATAGCAGTGGAAAACCAGGTATTTCCTCTAGCATAGTTCTTCTAGCAGTTCCTGCTGGTTCAGCTGTTAAAAGGGGCAGTCTTAAAGTTCTGGATAGCTCAATGTGACCCATTACCCAGGCTGTTCTTTTTAATTTATTTTATTTTATTTATTTATTTTTTAATTTTTATTGTTGGTTGTTCAAAACATTATATAGTTCTTGATATATCATATTTCACACTTTGATTCAAGTGGGTTATGAACTCCCATTTTTACCCCATATACAGATTGCAGAATCACATCAGTTACACGTCCATTGATTTACATATTGCCATACTAGTGTCTGTTGTATTCTGCTGCCTTTCCTATCCTCTACTATCCCCCCTCCCCTCCCCTCCCCTCTTCTCTCTCTACCCCCTCTACTGTCATTCATTTCTCCCCCTTGTATTATTTTTCCCTTTGCCCTCACTTCCTCTTGTGTGTAATTTTGTATAACCCTGAGGGTCTCCTTCCATTTCCATGCAATTTCCCTTCTCTCTCCCTTTCCCTCCCACCTCTCATCCCTGTTTAATGTTAATCTTCTTCTCATGCTCTTCGTCCCTACTCTGTTCTTAGTTACTCTCCTTATATCAAAGAAGACATTTGGCATTTGTTTTTTAGGGATTGGCTAGCTTCACTTAGCATAATCTGCTCTAATGCCATCCATTTCCCTGTAAATTCTATGATTTTGTCATTTTTTAATGCAGAGTAATACTCCATTGTATATAAATGCCACATTTTTTTTTTATCCATTTGTCTATTGAAGGGCGTCTAGGTTGGTTCCACAGTCTTGCTATTGTGAATTGTGCTGCTATGAACATCGATGTAGCAGTGTCCCTGTAGCATGCTCTTTTTAGGTCTTTAGGGAATAGACCTAGAAGGGGAATAGCTGGGTCAAATGGTGGTTCCATTCCCAGCTTTCCAAGAAATCTCCGTACTGCTTTCCAAATTGGCTGCACCGATTTGCAGTCCCACCAGCAATGTACAAGTGTACCCTTTTCCCCACATCCTCGCCAGCACTTGTTGTTGTTTGACTTCCTAATGGCTGCCAATCTTACTGGAGTGAGATGGTATCTTAGGGTGGTTTTGATTTGCATTTCTCTGACTGCTAGAGATGGTGAGCATTTTTTCATGTACTTGTTGATTGATTGTATGTCCTCCTCTGAGAAGTGTCTGTTCAGGTCCTTGGCCCATTTGTTGATTGGGTTATTTGTTATCTTATTGTCTAATTTTTTGAGTTCTTTGTATACTCTGGATATTAGGGCTCTATCTGGAGTGTGAGGAGTAAAGATTTGTTCCCAGGACGTAGGCTCCCTATTTACCTCTCTTATTGTTTCTTTTGCTGAGAAAAAACTTTTTATTTTGAGTAAGTCCCATTTGTTGATTCTAGTTATTAACTTTTGTGCTATGGGTGTCCTATTGAGGAATTTGGAGCCCGACCCCACCGACTGTAGATCGTAGCCAACTTTTTCTTCTATCAGACGGCGTGTCTCTGATTTGATATCAAGCTCCTTGATCCATTTTGAGTTAACTTTTGTGCATGGCGAGAGAAAGGGATTCAGTTTCATTTTGTTGCATATGGATTTCCAGTTTTCCCAGCACCATTTGTTGAAGATGCTATCCTTCCTCCATTGCATGCTTTTAGCCCCTTTATCAAATATAAGATAGTTGTAGTTTTGTGGATTGGTTTCTGTGTCCTCTATTCTGTACCATTGGTCCACCCGCCTGTTTTGGTACCAGTACCATGCTGTTTTTGTTACTATTGCTCTGTAGTATAGTTTGAAGTCTGGTATCGCTATACCGCCTGATTCACACTTCCTGGTTAGCATTGTTTTTGCTATTCTGGGTCTTTTATTTTTCCATATGAATTTCATGATTGCTTTCTCTATTTCCACAAGAAATGCCGTTGGGATTTTGATTGGCATTGCATTAAACCTATAGAGAACTTTTGGTAATATCCAGGCTTTTCTTTTTATGTTGTGTTTTTAAAAGGAATGCCATTTAGTTTCACAGAACTGATACTACAGTATATACAAAGGTTTTGTCAAGGACTGGGGATATAGCTCAGTAGGTGGAGTGCTTGCCTCTCATGTATAAGGCCCTGAATTCAATCCCCAGCAGCACACACACACACAATTAGCAAAGCTTTTAACAAAAGTATTTTGTGTAATTTGATTTTTAAAAATATTGTTTTTTCACATACTTTATATTCTGTAGTAATCATGATTTGATAAAAGTCATGGCTATATGACAACAGAATATGCATGGTACAATTTTATGTGTACATAGAAAGGAGCTTCAGAAACAAATATCTTAAAGTGTTGGGAGTGGCCCCAACACTTTAATCTTACTTTGCAAATACTTAAGAATATACTTGGTCAACCTATGGGAAAAATGAGGTGGAAAACTTTTCCATCCTGGATGATTTTGCTATTTCATAGGATGAGTTAAAAAAAAAATGCTTTTGATTTTGAATGTTAGAATACAGAGTTCTTGGTTAAATGATCAGGGTAATATCTCTTGTCCCAGAGAGGAAAATCCTGGGATCTTGATGGTTGAATTTCCTCCCAAATTATATTAGTTTTCTGTTTATCTCTGTCCATTATCCAGTGAAAGATTTCTTTAAAATTCTTAGCAGATATTATCTTGCCACCTGTTTGTCCCTTCCACTTTCATTCAGTGCAGGGTTGGGAATGCAGACTGATTTTAATTTCAACTTGAAATTCTAACCAATTTTAGTTTAACTTAATTATGGTGAAAGCATGGTATCTATAAAGAGCACTATCGTTTTGAGGGGCAGTACTGTATGATGTTGTAGATAAGAACATGGGCTTGCAAGCCTAGCACTACCTGAATTTTAATTCCAGTGCTGCCATTTCTTAGCTATGTGAATTGCAGAATTCCTTGAACCTTGTTTAATATTAATTTATTCTTATCTCACAGAGTTGTAATGAGGATTACACAAGAACACATATTGTAAAATGTTTAGTTGAATTGCTCAATAAATATAGCTGCAGTTAACAGCTGTTATTTGTGACTAATAGTAATTTTTCTGTGATCTTAGGTTAATTATCTTCCTTCCCCTTTGCCTTAGTTTCCTTTATAAAGATAGTTTTAGGAACCTTTAGATAAAAGTGTTCTGAAAGGTATGCTGCACTATACAAATGTAAGTTAGAAGTGGAGTATTATGACTACTTTATTAAAATTAGTAGCAGTTAAAGTTTTGTGGTATAATGGAAAAATTATAGTTTTGAAAGCATATAGATCTGGTTTCAGACTTGGCTTCATTTATTTACTATTTACTATTTGGACAAGTTATCTAAATAGAACTTCAGTTTTCTCATCCTCAAAAATGGGAATAATAAGACCTATTTTGTGGAATAATAATGTGAGTCTCATTGAATGAAAAGCTTAGGCAATAGGGCCCAACATAGTTTCCTTCCTCCTCCTTAATTGGAGAATAGGAAGTGTTCTTGGCAAAACAATCAACCTTTTTGAAGCAAAATATAGATTAATTTTGTATTAGAGTTCCTATTTTACTTTAAGTAAAATAGGATTGATTAATGAGTTAAGAAGTTGAAGAAAATAGAGGTGCTAATTAGCTTATGGTCTTAAATTAGTTTTTAGAACTTTTGACTGGGTGAGGTGGCACATGCCTGTAATCCCAGCAACTTGGGAGGCTGAGACAGTAGGATCACAAATTCAAGGCCAGCCTCAGGAGTTTAGTGAGACCCTTTCTCAAAATTTTAAAAGGGCTGGGAATGTACTTAGGCTTCTGCCTGTTTAAGGAGCCACTGCTGCTACTGGAATCATATAGGCCCTTAGATGTAGTTAGGGGTTTAAGAGAGTGTTTAGAGATGGCAGTGCCCAGTCTAGCTTTGTGGATTAAAAAGCAAGGTGCCTGTCTCTTTATATGTCTATTAAATCTTGAAATTGCACTGAATGCCAGTTTTGTGAGATTTCTGGCAGACAGATAAATTCTTTTCTTTAATGTAGAGTCATATTACACTTTTCAGGAGTTTCCCATGTTCTGAAGGGCACAGTTTGGCTTGAGCATGGTTTCCATCCTCTATAGTTGCTTCTCCTCCTCTCCCTGCTTTCCATTCAAACTGGAGCCAATGGAAATAAGCACCTGCATTCATACCAGGTAAGGCCCGCTTCATCACTAGAACTCAGTGTTGGCTCTCTTGCTAAGCATGTCTGATTTCTCCAGATGAAAGTGCCATTCCCTCCAAATTTCTGTATCTTCTAAAAAGATCAGAGGCTATGACACCACTGAACTGGCATTTCCTCCCATCCTCCATCTGCAGGTGTCAGCTGGTGCTGCTGCCTCTAGACTGTTCTCTACATCACTATTGGAGCTGCTTCAGTCACAGCTGCCACTTCGTGGATTAGCTGGCCTACCTGGCCTCCCTATTTTGGATCTCTAATTTAAGTACAAGTGTTTCCAAGACTTTGAACTTTTTTTTTTAATTGTTTATTGTTGCTTGTTCAAAACATTACATAGTTCTTGATATATCATATTTCACACTTTGATTCAAGTGGGTTATGAACTCCCATTTTTACCCCATATACAGATTGCAGAATCACATCAGTTACACGTCCATTGATTTACATATTGCCATACTAGTGTCTGTTGTATTCTGCTGCCTTTCCTATCCTCTACTATCCCCCCTCCCCTCCCCTCCCCTCTTCTCTCTCTACCCCCTCTACTGTCATTCATTTCTCCCCCTTGTATTATTTTTCCCTTTGCCCTCACTTCCTCTTGTGTGTAATTTTGTATAACCCTGAGGGTCTCCTTCCATTTCCATGCAATTTCCCTTCTCTCTCCCTTTCCCTCCCACCTCTCATCCCTGTTTAATGTTAATCTTCTTCTCATGCTCTTCGTCCCTACTCTGTTCTTAGTTACTCTCCTTATATCAAAGAAGACATTTGGCATTTGTTTTTTAGGGATTGGCTAGCTTCACTTAGCATAATCTGCTCTAATGCCATCCATTTCCCTGTAAATTCTATGATTTTGTCATTTTTTAATGCAGAGTAATACTCCATTGTATATAAATGCCACATTTTTTTTTATCCATTTGTCTATTGAAGGGCGTCTAGGTTGGTTCCACAGTCTTGCTATTGTGAATTGTGCTGCTATGAACATCGATGTAGCAGTGTCCCTGTAGCATGCTCTTTTTAGGTCTTTAGGGAATAGACCTAGAAGGGGAATAGCTGGGTCAAATGGTGGTTCCATTCCCAGCTTTCCAAGAAATCTCCGTACTGCTTTCCAAATTGGCTGCACCGATTTGCAGTCCCACCAGCAATGTACAAGTGTACCCTTTTCCCCACATCCTCGCCAGCACTTGTTGTTGTTTGACTTCCTAATGGCTGCCAATCTTACTGGAGTGAGATGGTATCTTAGGGTGGTTTTGATTTGCATTTCTCTGACTGCTAGAGATGGTGAGCATTTTTTCATGTACTTGTTGATTGATTGTATGTCCTCCTCTGAGAAGTGTCTGTTCAGGTCCTTGGCCCATTTGTTGATTGGGTTATTTGTTATCTTATTGTCTAATTTTTTGAGTTCTTTGTATACTCTGGATATTAGGGCTCTATCTGGAGTGTGAGGAGTAAAGATTTGTTCCCAGGACGTAGGCTCCCTATTTACCTCTCTTATTGTTTCTTTTGCTGAGAAAAAACTTTTTATTTTGAGTAAGTCCCATTTGTTGATTCTAGTTATTAACTTTTGTGCTATGGGTGTCCTATTGAGGAATTTGGAGCCCGACCCCACCGACTGTAGATCGTAGCCAACTTTTTCTTCTATCAGACGGCGTGTCTCTGATTTGATATCAAGCTCCTTGATCCATTTTGAGTTAACTTTTGTGCATGGCGAGAGAAAGGGATTCAGTTTCATTTTGTTGCATATGGATTTCCAGTTTTCCCAGCACCATTTGTTGAAGATGCTATCCTTCCTCCATTGCATGCTTTTAGCCCCTTTATCAAATATAAGATAGTTGTAGTTTTGTGGATTGGTTTCTGTGTCCTCTATTCTGTACCATTGGTCCACCCGCCTGTTTTGGTACCAGTACCATGCTGTTTTTGTTACTATTGCTCTGTAGTATAGTTTGAAGTCTGGTATCGCTATACCGCCTGATTCACACTTCCTGGTTAGCATTGTTTTTGCTATTCTGGGTCTTTTATTTTTCCATATGAATTTCATGATTGCTTTCTCTATTTCCACAAGAAATGCCGTTGGGATTTTGATTGGCATTGCATTAAACCTATAGAGAACTTTTGGTAATATCGCCATTTTGATGATGTTAGTTCTGCCTATCCATGAACAGGGTATATTTTTCCATCTTCTAAGATCTTCTTCTATTTCTCTCTTTAGGGTTCTGTAGTTTTCATTGTATAAGTCTTTCACCTCTTTTGTTAGGTTGATTCCCAAGTATTTTATTTTTTTTGAGGATATTGTGAATGGATTGGTTGTCCTCATTTCCATTTCAGAGGATTTGCCAAGGCTTTGAACTTTTTGAGATGATTTTCTCCTTATATCCCTGTGGCCCAGCATATACTTAACACACAAAGCCTTCAGAAAATATTCAGAGAATTAAAATGAATGGAGTAAAACCTTTCCTAACCAGAAGTTCTTTCCCTTTTCTTGATCTTTGCCTCAGTCATTACTTTAGTTAGTTCATGGTGTTCCTCTTACTTGTTATTCTTCATGGGTCAAAGAGAGACCAGCATTTATTGAAGACAAAGCAAGAGAAAATGCACTTAATCTGAAACAGGTTGATTAAAATTATGTGGGGAAACTTTTCCTAGCTATAATAGTTGTAGATTACCACAAGATGCTATTGCATCCTTTTATTTTGAAATCTTCTATGCAATCAGCTTACACCTTAAAGACCAAGGGCAATATAAAATTCCTTTTGAGTTTGTGCAGTGCACTAGTGAATAATCAGATGGTTCAAAAACTTTTGACTGTATTTAATATATAGTATAAAATGCATTAGTTTTAAGATTCTGTAGATTTAGAATTTGAAAATAATTCAAATCAGCAGGTGCATAACTTCTACAAAAAATATGGAATTTGTCATTCTAAAATTTGTTCCTTTATCAAAACAACTGTCTCTAAATAGTGCTTTATAATGTTGACAAATTCATTACAAATGCAGAAAGCAACTCCTGTTTCATATGATTTTGATTTGTGAAAATAATTTAGATGTAAGCTATCCATAAATCATTTTTTAAGTAACAGTTCTATCTATATCTTCATATTTTGGCGTTATACACAAGTGTCATAAGTTTGAATTCTGGAACATCCAAGCAGAAATATGAGAAAGGGCTCATTTAGAATGGAATGGCAAGCATTTCTAATAGGAAGGATTCTCATTTTGATTTCTGCCCTTCTGTTCCCACTGCCTAACCAAAAAGCATTAAGGGTTATTTAAGCAGTATAACAGTTCTTAAAAAAAAAAAAATGGATCCCTAATAGTAAAGCTCTTTATGGCACGGAAAAAAATCTTGGGATAGACAGCATTCATATAATTGGTAAAAATGTCTTTGAATTCATGAAAGCACTCTCCAATCATGAACACAGGGTTTGGGAGTATTGTGAGATCAACACTGATGGAGTTATTCTCATGCTTTGAGAAGAAAGCAATCCACTTGACATCCAAGTGTCATTCCCTCTCTTTTCCTTAGAATATGCTTCAATAAAGATAATTTCTTATAAGTGATGGCTGTTTTATTTTGAAATACATGTACCAAAGATAGGAATTTCACTTTATATGCTTTTCTTTTTATAAGTTTAAGCAAATTTTGCTGTGCGGAGACCAAGAAGAAGCAGTGCCCTTCAAAGCCCTTAGTTTCATTCTCTCCTTTGTAGCTTTGTTTTTGTAAGACTGAGGACAAGTAGGAAGAGTAATAGCTAAGCATTGGAAGTAACAATGGTATCCATTAAGGAGTGGAATTGAAAGGTATATCTGGTTGCAGTGTCAGTAAATATATATTGACCCTTACTGTGTTTTAAAACTCAGTGAGGGTTATGTTGAGGTAACAAGTATTTCTATAAGAGAACTTGGAGTTTTCTTAAGGATATTAAATATATGAAAACTTTCATAATGATACCAGATAGAAGGGATTATAATTGTTGGTAATTGCTAAGCAAGTTTAGTTAAGCATTATAGGAGTTCAGGGCAAACCATTGTGGGCTACCTAAACCAGTGGCTTTATGGGAGAAGAATTTTAAGAAACTGCTTGAAAAATCAGTAGAATTTCAATAGATGAAAAACAAGAAGTTGTTTCTGTTCTTTTCTCTAACTAGAAAACTTAGTGTGAAGTCAGAAAGCACATGTTAATTAACTCATGTTAATTCTGAGTCAAAATCAGTAGTTAATCATGTGGGAGAGAAAGTTTGTCATAATTAGCCCAAGAAAACCTCTTGATGATTTCAGTATATTTTAAGTCCCCTTAATTCAGGTCTATAAGACAAAAATAAACAAATTTTAAAAGTCCTGGAAGTGTGGGAAAATGATACAATCTATGATATTCACTCTGAAAGCATCAGTATTTTATTATTAAGTTTAGACATTTCAAGCAGTTTAACTGCCAGTTTTTCTCTAGAGAAACCTAAACTTCCAGCTAAACAGTAGGTCTTGGTGACTATGACTAGCAAATAAGCTTTCAGAGATTCTCAACTTAAGATGCAAGTGACCAATCTAAAGAGGAACAGATTTCCTATATGTCTTCTTTCTTTTTCTTTCAGAACTAAGGGAATTCTGTTTTTACTTAAGATCACATTAAGGAAGATACTATCATTCTTGTCATTGTATTCTCTACTCTTTTTTTCTGTTCAGCTTCCTTTCACTATAAGTGGAAAGTATTCTTGTTAGTATGTTGTTGAAAAATTAACCATTAAAAGTATCTGCACAGAGAAGTCCTTAAAACAGCATGGTATTGGCATCAACACAGACATATAGACCAATGGAACAGAATAGGGAACTAGAAGTAAACTCATGCATCTTCAGCAAAGCTGCTAATAGCATGCATTGGAAAGAGGATAATCCTTTTAATAATGGTGTTGGAAAAATATCCATATACAGAAGAATGAGACTAGACCCCTATCTCACATGTAAAAATCAATTCAAAATGGGTAAAAGCTCTAAATGTAAGGTCTGAATCTGAAACTGCTAGAAGAAAATGTTCAGGAAACACTTCAGGACATTGAAATAAGCAAAGATTTTTTGGATAGAATCCTCCAAGCATAAGGGGAAAAAAAGCAAAAATATACACATGGATTTTATCAAACTAAGAACCTCTTCACATCAAAGGAAAATCAGCAGGGTGGAGACAACCCACAGAATGGGATACAATATTTGTGAAATATACATCTGAAAAGGAGTTTAATAACCAGAATTTATAAGGAACTCAAGCATCCTAATAGTAATAAGTAAATAAATACATAAATATTTAGATTTTAAAATGGACATTAGTCTAAATAAACATCTTCCCAAGGAAGACATTCAGATGGCCAATAGGTAAATGAAAAAAAAGTTCAACATTACTAATCACCCAGAAAATGCAATTAAAACTATAATGAGGTATCACCTCATTCCAGTTAAAGTGACTACTATCAAAATGTCAAAATATAGCAAGTGCTGGTGAGTATGTGGAGAAAAGGAAACCCTTTCACACTGTTGGTGGGAATGTAAATTAGCAGAGCCATTGTGGAAAATGGTGTGGAGTTTCCTCAAAAAATTGAAAATCGTATAACCACATTATCTAGCAATTCCACTATTGGGTATATATATTCAAGGAAAAGAAGTCAATCTGTCAAAAAGACATCTGCACACTCATGTTTATGGCAGCACTATTCACAATTGCCAAGAAACGGAAACAGCCTAGCTATCCCTTCAAGAATGGAATTCTTTTGATAACATGGGTGGAATTGGAGGTTATTGTGTTAAATGAAATAGGCCAGACACAGAAAAACAAGTACCACATAATTTGTGGAATCTAAAAAAGTTAATCTCATAGAAGTCAAGACTAGAATTATGATTATAAGAGCCTGGGAAAGTTGCAAGGAAGGAGAAATGGGGAAAGGTGGTTAACAGTTACTAAATTATTAGGAGAGAGAAGTTCTGGTGTTCTGCATGATATAGTGACTGTAGATATTAATAATGTACTGTGTTTTTTAAAATTTTTAAGCTAAAAGGATTTTGAATGTTTTTACCATAAAGAAATAATAAATGTTTGAGGAGATAAATATGTTTACACTGATTGGAACATTTCACAATGTATACATGTGTGGAAACATCAGATGGTACCCCATAAATATGTACAGTTTTTATGTATCAGCAAACTGCTGGCACCTCTTCAGCTTGCCTGTGTGTAGGAGTGGCTCTGTCTGAGGCTAGAAGGTGACAGTACTTGGTTGGAGTGAGCTTCTGAACATTCAATTTAGCAGTGGGTGGGAGGGAGAGTTTTTAAGGAGTAAGAAGTGGTTCCTAATGTTGAACAAACATCATTTTAAATCATTTTGTAGAAAAAGTTCCTTTTGTGCTATCAGTGCAAGGCTATTATGTGTAGTGTTTAAGATGGCCCTGCACTGCTTGAAAGCAAAGGAGTAAATGGATAAGTTCTCGAGGACCCTCTGTTGTTGTTTTCATTTTTCCTCTGTGTCAGGGACTTGGGTTTACGTTTCTACAGCAACCAGTTGGGACTACATAATACGAACGCTCTGCGTGCATGTGGTGTTAACTCTGATGCCTTGTACACTACATGTGGCAGAGTTACAGTTGCTATGGAGATCAGTCTTTGGACACACTTGGTTGATAACGATGTCTTTCGTATGTGGATTTTGCTGCTGAAAGAATATGAGGTGATGCTATGAGTTGACCAAGGGATGAATACAACTCTCAGTAAATTTCTCTACAGCTGAGTATCTCACGTTTGAAAACTTTAAGTTATATATGTGCTAACACACATACTATAGAATGTGCATATTTTTTGTAAATAAGAGTTTTACTAGAAAATAGATGGAAAATATAACTGAAAAACATTATCAGAGGAATTTGATAGCCCCCTCTTGGATGATCTATATAGTCTGCTCAAAAACAGACCGTAAACATTCAAAGATGAAATATATTATATAATTTGAGTAGTTTTATAATAAGCTTAGTTGGTAATAGCAAAGTAGAGAGAGGAAGCAGAGTTATTGTGAACTGTTCTAATTTGAATGTAGGTTCTTGAGATAAGATGTAATAGCCTTTTTCTTGAAGAACTATCTCTGAAGAGTCTTTTTGAACTCTTCAAGAGAAAAATAGGAAGTAGAATGATTTTTATTATTTTTCTTTTCCTTTGACAAAGTGTCAGTTAAACTAATTCCCATTCTTAAATTTAAGCTAATACAGACTCTCACTGAGTATTTTTATTTGCATAGTTTTTGAAACAACATGTTGTTTTAGGTTGAATTACATTTCTGCTTTGGGTTAGGGAAATCTGTCAGTTCTGAGTTGCTATAGTAGAGCAGTAGTTCTCAACACTGGCTACATATTAGCATATGGGACTTAAACACACACACTGATGTTTGAGTCTAACAAAAATTAAATCAGAATCCTGAGGGATGGAAGAAGTCACGGCATTAAGTGTCTGTTCTCTCTCTTTCTTTAAGCTAACTCTAATACTAATATGCAGTCAGGATTGAGATCTACTGCAGCAAAGTATGTTCTCATGTAAAATCTTAAGTTTTGACTAAATTCAGGTATTCTAGAATAATCATTCCATCTCAGAATCCTTAATCACTTCTGTAGAGTTCCTCTTGCCACATAAAGTAATATTCATAAGTTCCAGGGATTAGGGCATGGATATCTTTGGGGGCCAACTATTAAGCCTACCGTATTACCTTAACACAATAATTATCAGTTTGATATTTCCCTTCCTAGTCTTCCTTAATATGCATATTTCTGTTTCAACATAATCATCATATATATACAGTTCTATACTTTGCTACTTAGTCTCCTTTACCCTCACTTAAAATAGCTAGGTAATATTGCTTTCATGATAGAACATATATTGTATTTTATATTATACGGTTCCTTATCCTGTTGGATTTTTGTGTTTCAGGTTCTTATTATTGATAGATTAAGCTTTGATAAATCTTTTTGTTTTTAGATAGATTCCATGATACAGCACTTACTGGGCTAAAGTTCCAAACATTTTTGTAGTGTTTAATTCAGACTGCCAGATTGCATTTTTTGTAGATGGACACAATACCTTTATTTTGTGGTGCTGAGGATTGAACCCAATGCCTCACAGGTGCAAGGCAAGCATTCTGCTGCTGAGCCACAAATCCAGCCCCACCTTTAAAAAAATGTATATATATTTAGTTGTGTATGGACTCAATGCCTTTATTTGCATTTATATTTATGTGATGCTAGGATTGAACCCAGTGGCTCACACTTGCAAGGCAAGTGCTCTACCACTGAGCTACAACTCCAGCCCCTGGGTCATTATCTTTTTTTTTTTTAATTTTTTATATTTATTTTTTAGTTGTAGTTGGACATAACACCTTTATTTTACTTGTTTATTTATTTATTTATTTTTATGTGGTGCCGAGGATCGAACCCAGGGTCTCGCACGTTCGAGGTGAGCGCTTTACTGCTAAGCCACAACCCCAGCCCCTGGTCATTATCTTTTGAAGAAGACTTTTACTAATTAGGGGAAAAAGCAACCCTGATTTAAAATGTAATTTATTTGAGTATTATGTTTCTATTTATTAGTTTTCTTAGTGTTTTTATTCATTTATGTCTCATGATTTCAATTATTTTATTAATCCTTATGAGATCTTTACATAGTGAGCTTATTGTCCTATGCTACAAGAGCTTTATTTAAACACAAGTCTTTAATTTTTAAATGTTGATATGTTTATTTCTTTGTATTTCTTACTTTTCTCTATACTCAAGGTTTTTCCATCTAACAAAAGTTTGCAGTGAATATCCAGTTCTGTTTCCCCCACCCTTCCTTTATGATTTAGTCCTTAGCAAATGGCTAACAAGCTACGAAGTTTGGGGACTTGTGGGTCCAGATCTAATGCTATAACTTATTGTACCAAAGCAAGTATACCAAATTAATTGGGTTCCATTTATACAATTTATCAAAATTGGAAACAATTTTCTGAAAGGACTGGAGAAGAAATCTAGTAATTGTAGCATATTTTAGTGTAACCTAAGATGTTTGTTGCTTTTTGCTAGAAGGTTTATTCCTCATGCTGTCAGGTTGTGAGTTCATGCAGATAATTGAGAATTATAGTAAGCCATCTTTGTCCATGATAAACAGAGAGAATGCACTTTAATTACATTCTAATTTATTATCTGGTGAAAGTACCTTGCTAACAAATCAACCCGGATATGACTTATTGGATAGCCTTTGCACTTAGAGGAATAATCAGTCTGTAATCATAAACAACATGAACCGTTCATCTTCTCAATTGCTATCATATTTATTACCCTCAAATGCCTCTGCCGAGTCTCTTTCCTGTTTGTTTCCCATTTCATGGCTCATGGGCTCCCATCTTGCCTGCTGTAAGTTGAAATACTGTGCTTACAGATTTTTTTTTTCCCCTCGAAATAAGGGTTAGGCACATCCCTGGGAGCAGACTTCTGTCTTTTTACCATAAGAATAACAAATATCTCCCCAATAACAGTAAATAAAAGAAAGTATCACCATAATGAACTAATACATGATTTATTCCCTTCTGTCCTGGTAGGAACTAGAACAGTTCTGATTTTATAAATAAATAAAAAACATTGCCCTGCAGAATAGCCACACATGCTTTAATATACTTTTGTTACTTCCCTTTGGTTCCAAAAAGAGGATATGCAAATTAAACAACAAAATTATCCAGCCAGTTTCTTTCATCTGAGACCACCTCCTGCAGAGAATTGATACCTGAAAGTAGATTTTACTAAGTGAAAATGCAGATCTGTTACTGTGCTTTCTTATAATTCTACTACTTTAGACTGATGGCAGAATAAATTGCCTGTGGCACTAGTTCCACAGAATGATTTAGAAGTTTGTATGCTATTGCATTTTTTCAGTTGAACTGAATCTTTTTGAGGCTGCTTTATGTTGCATTGGAGTAGAGCTTTGTGTGTGTGTGTGTGTGTTGTGTGTGTGTGTACATAAAATAGTGTAGAACAACTTAAATTTATAACCAGTCTCCTTGATGAAGCTACAGTAAAAAATTGTTGATTGCTTTGTCTATTTCAGGCATCCCCTTTTCCTTCTCCTCTATCACTGCCTCATTGATTAGTTGAATCTACTGATCTTTCTTAATATGTTACACAACCACAGAGGATAATAACCTGATCTGAGAGTATTCCCTTTTGATGAACATCTAGAAGAGACCTCACCAGTGTTTTTGGTTACTATGTTGTCACAACAAAAGTGCTTATAATTGTGTAACTGGTATGTGGTAGAAGGGATCTGGAATTTTTGCAGTTTGGTGCCATGACTTTTTTTCCCCCCTCATTCTTGGTCCAGATTATGTTAAATGGGAGGTAAAAAAAATATTGGTCTGTTTCACTACATTGTTTTTCCAGTAGAATGTTGGCTTTAGCATACAAAATTAGCATAGCTGGGCTTTGAAATTTTGTGTTCTGAAGAATTCTGCAGGAACTAAAAATTATTTTAAACTTATAATTTGTTCCATTAATAAGTTCCATTAGAGATTCTTAGCTTTATTAAAATATAAGTAATTAAATTGTGATATAAAATCATTCATCCCTTCAACTTCCCCCTTCTTTTTTTAGCATTCTCTCTGAACCAGATAAGGTGTAAGATCCCACCCCTTAAATTAGAATAGTATGATTATGTCCCTTGAATGCCATGCCTCACCTCCTGTGCATTCTCTATCCTCACACAGTCCCAGGTTTCTGGAGTTTCCAGAGAATGACATAAGGTCATTCTCCTTATGACCCACTAGTTTGATTCTGACCAGGGTATTGTCCCTGTTTTTTTGATCCCTCTGTTCTGACCCCTCTTGAGTGCTGTCCCATTTGTGAATGGATTGGAGGATACCTGTCGTTATTTTTTACTTCCTTACTAGAAGATGCCCATATACTTTTGTTGGGACTTACCCAAAACAGAAACCACAATGAAGATTTTGAGATCAGATTTAGGGAAGGAGAGAGTAGTATCTTGACCAGAGGCAGAAGGAAGTATTTCTGAGCAGCTAGCGCTTTGTTTTGTGCATCCAGTTTAGGCAGTTGCATATTGTATATAGCTCTCTGGCCACGGTTGTGCTACACCGCTACACTGGCTAGTCCTCTGAAGTTGTAACCCGATTTGCTTTGGAGAAAATGTGCTTCATGTTTGCCATTCCCTGGGCTCTATCACCTTTCCTTGCTACTCTGGTTCCTGATATTTTCTTCTACTGGCATTATTTCCTGCATCTCTGCATTCTCTGTGTTAATTATTCAAAAATCAGAGTTCAAACATACCCAGAATTGTATAAACTCCAGATGGGTCAGAGATTTTAACATAAAAATATGAAAACATGGGAGATTTTAGAATTGTAACCTTAGAGTTATAAAGCCTTTCTAAAATTGTGACTCAAACCCCAGAGGTCAAAGGATTAATAAATTTGCTCTTAAAAAGCAAAGACAAAGAGAAATATAAAATTGAAGAAAACGCCACTTATATTGCATATATATGTATACACACATATAATGCCATTTATATTGTGGACAAATATATATAATGGAAAAATGTGCAAAGGATATGTCAATACATAATTGACAGAAAAGGAAATATAGATGACTCAAACATATAAAGAATTCCTAACCTTACTTAAAAAAAAGGAGAATGACAAACCTGCATTACTTAGTAACTCATTTGATTGTCTAGATTTTGTATATTGTTGGTAGAGTGCAAAATTTAACAATGTATGTGTGAAAATTACAAATGCATTTAGTTTTTGACCAAGCAATCCTACAATCAAGTTGGTTTTCTTCTCACAGGGGACTGGTTAAATAAACTATGGTACTTTCAAACTATGGAATGTTATGCAGTTGCAGAGAAACCAGAAACAAAACAAGAGTAGATATATTAAGTGGAAGGATAAAAAGCAGGGAACATAACTGTATAACATACTATCTTTTGTTTTAAAATATATAGAAATGGATCTGCATGTCCGTGTATTCATATCAGAATACTTGCTCTACATGTAAGACTAAGATTGATTACCTGTGCTTGTGGAGGAAATCAGGTAGGTAGAGGGTGGAAGTAAGACAATATATGTTCTACTTTATCTTCTTTTGATTTAAAAATGCATAAAAATGTATTCAAATTGATCTTCTGTCTCCACTTTCTCTTACGTCAACTGCTTGTGTTGCTCTTGGCTTGAGACTTCTAATGTGAATGGTAGGACTCTGTGGTGCATTTGCTCAGGCTTACCAAGTAGCATGCTTCCCCTGGTCCTCCCTGCTTTGGACACACAGGCCTTTTTTCTGTGCCTCAGACTCCATTGTTGAATCTTTTCTCCCTTTCTTCCTTCTGCCTGAAGACTTTACTTTGTTAAAACTTTCTTGTCCTTTGATCTCTATAGATTGTTTCTTCTACAGAGAAGCCTCCCAGGATAAGCCACATGTTCCTTTACATGCAGTAATAGTAGCTTGTTCATCTCCTTTCTGAGACCCCAAATGCAGGTGTACATTCTTGAGATTTACTAAAAAGTAAGCCTCATGAGGGAAGGGACCATGTCTACTTTGGAGATATAAGTGCCTGTTTCATAGGGTAGTGAGGGTTCCATGAGATGATACATTAGGCGCTTACACAGTGGAGCACAAAAACACGTAGTATTAGCTAGATTATATTGTTTTGTTTTGTTTGTTTGTTTTTTTTAGAAAGAAATGATATTGTTTGTGATTAAATTAACTGTATACAGATTAAGGAAGAATTCTGACTCTCCTTGGCCAGAGAAAAGATTGCCATTGGAGAACAGATTGCCTTTGGAGGATTACCTTTGTATTACTGTAGTCTTTTTTTGTGAGGAAAGAAAGAAAATAGCTTTTGCTCCTCTATTCTTGGCTCCTGTATCTGAGTCAAACTGTAAGAAAGCAGCTTTTTGCCAAAAGATTATTTCCCTTCCCAGTTCCATTTCTTTGAGTTATTCATTTTAATCAGATACTAGGCAGTTTCAAATAGATATTTCTTATTAGAATGTGGGAAATTAACATATACAATTACAATCTGTATTTGTCATATGAACCAAATTGGGTAAAATTCAGGAGAGAGGGACTGAGACTGAAGAAGATACAATAGACAGTTCACATTGTGGCACAGGAGACAGAATTGTTTTGAATCACTAGGGTCACATGCCCTCTCCTTTGTTTATAGAATTGCTTCAAAGAGTTCTAAAAGTTATACTCTAGCTGCTTAATATTTTCTTCCAACATTCTCAAGTTACTATCACCTCATCTTAGTTCCTGACATTTTGGAAGTTGGTGGATTATTTTAATGTGTACTTTAAGTGCCAGGTTTTAACTTTCTATATATTAAATAGGTATTAAGAAAATTGCCTTTTCAGTTTGCTTCTTTGGTTTCTTTATTTTATGTTACTTGAATGTTGCCTGCTGTTTTGCCCTCAGGGAATTGGAGCCTTAGATCCTGAGATACACATTATTAGGAAGTATTGTTTCCTTCCCTTTTCCTTTATAGCTTTAAGAAGGATGTTGTGTGGAGCAGAAGGCATAAACTAGAAGCCTCTTGTCTATTTAGAGTTCTCAGATTCATTTTACTTAGCTTATTGACTATGTTGAAAATTTTGAATTTAAGCCACTATTGAAAATTCAGAAGGTATGTTTAATAGTGAAAAAGCAGTATTACCACATGGCAGCACTTCTGTGTGTGTGGGCAAAGCACTCTAGGTTGCTAGTTTTCATTCTCTACCTTTCACATCCATCCTCCTTGCTTGCTTCATTCATTTACATTCCTTACCTGGCCTCTGACATTTTAAGTATTTGAGATTGTGACCCTTGGTGTAGAGGGGTAGGACACTGCCAGGTTAAGAGTCAGGGAGGTTAAAAATTAGTAGTCTGCTGAGCTGATTGAGTTAAACATTCTCAGGGACTTCCATCCCTTCGGCATGATACCTCTTCTGTTAAATGAGATTTTTAAAAAAAAACGGCAATAGATGTTTTGTAGAAATGAGTTTAGAACAGTTAGATAGCCATTCAATAAGCACTGTAGTAATACCAATCAGTATAGGTTTTACCTTCAAAACTGTTTTCTGGAGCTTCCTACAGTTCTTCTGATTGTCCAAATATGTCACTTTTTGGTTTAAAAAAATTGAATTTATGTTTTAAAAGACTTTTTAAGTGAAAATAACCCACAACTAACAAATTGGCAAGTTGGTAAGTGGAATAGAAAACAAGTTCCTCACACCTCTAAAACTCAACATTTAAAAAAAATTATTGTATACAGCTGGGCGTGGTAGCACATACCTGTAATCTCAGTGGCTTGGGAGGCTGAGGCAGGAGGATTGCAAGTTCAAAGCCAGCCTCAGCAACTTGGTGAGGCACTAAGCAACTCAGTGAGACCCTGCCTTTGAATAAAATATAAAAAGGGCTGGGGATGTGGTTCAGTGCTTAAGCGCCCCTGGGTTCAATCCCTGGAACCACAAAAAAAAAAAAAAAAAAATTCACATTGTTTTGCAGCCGTCATCACTGTCAATAATTTTGTTATGCCAAACAAAAACTCTCTGTATTTGTTGAGACAATACTCAATTCCTTCTCTTCCCAGCCCTGGTAACACCTGTTTTATTTTCTATCTCTATGAATTTGCCTGTACTAGTTGTCTAATGTAAATGGAATCATATGATGTTTGTTCTTTTATGTCTGAATTACTTAGCATAATGTTTTCAAGGTTCTATGTTGTGGTGTGTATCAGAATTTTGATCCTTTTGTGGCTGAATAATATTCCATTTTATGGATATTCATGTTTTATTTATCCATTTTCTATTGGTGAAACAAAACCCTAATCTTTTTTCTGTACTGCACACCTCTATCAACAGCTAAATAGGAGAACAGATTGTTTTTGGTTCGTTGTTTCCACTGGCTTCTGTTCTTCCGCTCAAATCTCTGGAGACTTACACTTTGGGATCACTTTTGGTCATTTGAACCCAAAGCAGTTCTGCTTCATTTAACCATGAGTGTAGCTATTTACAAATATTTCCCCACTTACCTGCTTAACTTGAGGAGTGTAATGATTTCCTACTTGGTTCTATCGGACTTATGATTCTCCTGTGATTAGACCTGTTTGGTGCAACTCCCTACATATCTGGAGGTTTAGCTTTCTGGTCTCCATTGTGTCAGTCACTAACTAGTTGTCACACTATTCTCAATTATCATTCCCTTGAGAGCCTTCTTTCCAAAACATTGCCCCCACCCTGGCACCAGTTCTTCCTCCACCTTTCTGGATTGGCCAGTCTGGATAATTGTGATCTTCCCTGCCTTAAAGCTGTTGGAAAGAGAGTAACTTAATTCCTTCCTACATAGTTAAATAGAGCTATATAGTGAAGAAAAAATGAGTTTAGGAATAGTTAACTGGGTCTAAATCAGAATTATATCTCATTTTGAAAAGTCAACTGATAATATTTGTAAACAGTTTTACTACATTTATAATTTATTGATAGAGCCACAAAAGTTACTTTTATTACTTTTGCTGGGACTTTTGGGGCAGGATAACTGACTGATTTGATATCAACTAACTGTATTAGAAAAGTGTTGGAAGGTCAAAGGCAGATCCTGATAAATTGATAAAACTGATGTAGACTAGTTTATAATGTCAACTTTTAGTTTACCAAGAAAAAATTATGAAACAAAATATTATCTATAATCCCTGTTTAATAAAAGGGAAAACAAAAATGTTCTAACAGTTAATTGTAGGAATTACCCAGGAATAAAAGTTTTTAAAAAAAATTTAACAGTGTATTATATTACTGTTTTTCTCTGCACTATTGTAAATTTGGTTGTGAATTAGTCTTTGGAGCCTTACTGGGATAGATATAAATGTTTCTGAAACTTACAGGAAGCAAAGATCATAATTGCTCAGATTTGCCAAGAGTGGAAAGAATAGAGGAAGAACTGGTGCTAGTGGGAGGGCAATGTTTGGGAAAGGAAATATTCAGTGAAGAAGAAGATCCATTTATTTTAGATGTGCTGAATGTCCAGGTTGCAGGTCAGCAAACAGTTTAGGTGTAGAAAGAGAGATTTAGACATTTTGCACTGGGAATGTAGATCAGTGGAAGAGTTTCTGACTAGTATGTGCAAGGCCCTGTATTTGATCCCAAGCACTGCAAAAAAAAAGAGTGATTTAGATATTTTCCACCATGAGGTGGTAGTCTCATTCATGGAAAACATAGAAGATAAATAGAAGAAAGGGTAGCTTGTTAGAGGTTAAGGACATGGAGTCTGAAACAGCCTCTGGTTTGAATCCCGGGTATACTGCTTACAATCTGACTTTACTAGACAGTAATAGTATCTTCCTAATTTTGTTGCCTTCAGAATTAAAGAAGTTAATATTATATAAAATGCCTAGAATATTGCTTGGCACATAGTAAAGGATGTATGTGTTAGCTATTATTGTTTGATAGTGGCTTAAATAACTTCTGTCTCTTGGGTGGTATGTATTAGGTAGTAGCAGACAATAGCTCCTGTTTAGAGTATGGATAACTTCCCAAAATCTTGTTTTTAAAATTTTAGGAGGGTCCAGGCCGGTAGCTCAGTGGCAGAGCACTTGCCCAGCATGTGTGAGGCACTTGGTTTGATCCTTAGCACCACATAAAAAAACAAAATAAAATAAAGTCATGTTGTTCATCTACAACTACTAACAAATTTAAAAAAAAAAATTTAGGGGAACTATGGAAGCAAAGAAGAGGAGATAAATTTAAATTCTAAGGAGGGGAGAGCCCTTTTCATGTGAACTAAGATGGCCAGTGGTTGGTTGGTTGGTTTTTTTGTTTTGTTTTGTTTTTCTGAGAGCACTTGCCAAGTATGGGCATATTCCTGTATCAGATTTGATCCAGGAAGATGGAATCCTCAGGGGAAAAGACAAATCAGACAATCTTTTAACAGTTGTATGAACTGGTTTGTGTAAATCTAGAGAAACCCAAAATGCACAGCTACCCCCCCCCCTTTAGACATTTACATAAGTATTGTATCAATGTGGGAGGCTGGGGAGGAGGCTGGAAAAACCAAATAGAATCTCTTGCTGTCTTATAGTGTTTAAGAGACTTTCTAGATTTTGAAACTTCTTGACTTCAGGACCCTTTTCCTATCTTAAAAATTATTGAATTCCATGAAGATTTTGTTTCTGTGGCTTGTATCTGATACTGTATTAGAAATTAAGATAAATTTAAAGTATTTATTAATTTAAAATAATCCACTTCACGGTTACATTAATAAACTTTATTCTTGAAAAATAATTAAAATTTTCATAAGACAAAACAAAAATGTTACTAAGTAAGTCTTTTTACTGTCTTTTTTTTTTTTTTTCTGGTGGTACTGTGAATGGAAACCAGGGCTTTGCAAATGCTAGGCAAGTACTCTACCACTGAACTACATCCCCAGCCCTGCAATGTGTTATTTTGATTGGAATAAATGAAGAAAATCCATCCTCATATAGATAAGTAGCTGGAAAAAAAAAAGGAGGAGTAATTTAATAGCATTTTTAGGTAATTGTGAATATCCTTTGATCCTATGCCCAAACTTGACAGGTGGTAGTCTCTTAAAGGTTAGTTGCTGTGTGAAATCTGAAACCACTTGATGAACTTTTTTGTACTTGATTACATTAAAATCCATTGTTCTATGCCAAGAGAGGGTAAAAGAGAAGGTGCACATAATCAGTGCATTATATATGCATGTACAGAAATGTCACAGTGAAGCCCATTAATTTGTACAATTAATACATGTTAATTAAAAAAGAAAATCTATTGTTCTATACTGTATTTTGAGAGAATCTTTTACCTATCTATAATTTTTGAATCATGCCCATGGTATTTAGAAATATGTTTACTGAGGTCTGTGGTCTTCCAAACATTGTGTTTCATTATATGGTATTTTAGAAAATCATATTTATCAATCACCACTTATCTTACAAAAAAGTGGTTTAAGTGTAGGAAAGCTGTCAAGATTATATTGGCTGATAAAAGTTTTCCAACAATTTTAACTTTTGCCTAAAGGTTCAAATTTTATCATTGGCAACAAATACTGTTATTTTTATCCCTGAAGTTACAGGCTTACTGCATTCATTTTTGAGAGAAAATCTGTTAAATATCCAAGTTGAAAGACCATAAGTTGTTTCTCGGTTGTTCTTTCAAGTAAAAATGATGTTTCATGGGGGGTGCAGTGTAGATCAGCAAACCCAAATAGTTAAGTTTGCAACTTAAAAAGTTACACAAGACCTTTCCTTGAAACAACAACCATACTTTGGTGTGTAGCAAAATGCTTCACACTTACTTCCCATTTTGTAACTTTGATTATAAAAAGACATGTACTTACTGGTCAGGAGTTAATCAAACTAGTTATTTTTACGCTTTATTAAAAATATTTTTTTAGTTGTAGATGGACACAATATCTTTTATTTATTTATCTATCTATTTATTTTTATGTGGTGCTGAGGATCGAACCCAGTGCCTTATACATGCCAGATGAGTGTGCTACCACTGAGCCACAACCCCAGCCCTTACTCTTTTTTAAAAAATTTATTTATTTATTTGTTCTAATTTGTTTTACATGACAGCAGAATGCATTTTAGTTCATAGTACACAAATGGTGCACAATTTTTTATCTCTGTACACAACGTAGAGTCACACTATTTGTGTCTTCACACATGTACCTAGGGTAATATTTTTATTCTTTTTATCAAGGACATTAAGGAAAATTGGTATTTTTTTTTCCTTACTGTGAGTACATGGCATTGAAGAATATAATTCTACAGTTGGTGCCACTGCCTCGATTCATGCAGAGGTTCTAACAGTTTTACACATCATTGCTTTTGCACCATCAGTGCCAGTGTCAACACAGTAAGAAGGGTAAATAATATCTTAGTATTATTATAGTTTTTATTTCATAGGTCCTCTGGAAAAATCTGAGACCCCTGGGGTCCACAGACCATATTTTGAGAACTACTAATCTGAGGAAGGGACCTGCATGAACAACTGACATCTTTACCCTTGAAACAGTTAAAAATAGAGGTGCACAGAATCTAACTAAAGCTTCATTCGAGCTCCCATCCTCGCTCAGTTTCTTTCTTTCTTTCTTTCTATCAGAGCCATTACTTTTATTTATCTATCTATCTATTTATTTATTTATTAGTTGTCAGTAGACCTTTATTTCATTATTTATATGCGGTGTGGAGAATCGAACCCAGTGTCTCACACATGCTAGGCAAGCGCTCTACCACTGAGCCACAATCCCAGCCTGCACTCGGTTCCTTTTGACATAACAAAGGACAGAGCAAATCTTCTTGGGAAATATGTCAGCCATAGCATCTATAGTTGTTTTATAGGTAATGTTTAATCTACAATCAAGTATTAGGAGAAAGGACTGTTTCTAGAGCCATAGGGAATAATAGGATCTGGACAATGTATACACAGCGACTGTCTTCACGTATTAGATAACAGGCAACACACACTGTGATTGCTGAGAATTGTCTTGACTTTCTGCCTAGAGGCAATTTCCAGATCTTGGTTCAAGGAAGGGAAACCCAAACAATATCCTGTGGTATTGCTGAGTGGTGTGAGATATAGATCAGAGTTCAGGAACGTCCTGGTGGCTAGAATGTATAGGGCAGTGTACCCAACAGGAGGGAACTCTGTAAATAAAGAGCACTAGTCCCTCTGAGTTCTGCATGTGGGTAGGGTGAAATTCCATGAGACTCAGCAAAGAACAACTTCTAGGAAAAACTAGGTTTAATAAGCTGTATGATTCCCAGAACTCATATAGAAGCATAAATTATTTGAGTTTTCATCCACCAGAGTGCAAAAACTTTATTTGATTACGTGGAATACTTAGGAGAGACTTTAGAAATGTCACAATTTATAGTAGAACTAAATTAGTTCTAGAATAAAGAATACTCTAGATCTACCCTAAACATAAGGCCCACATTAATCAAGTTGGTTCATGTGTAATTTAACTGCCAGATAGAGCAAACTTCAATCATTTTTAATGAATACAACAAAATCTAAAAGTTAACAGAATAATATCAAAATTATTTGGCATGATAAAAAATTACTAGACATATCAAGAAACAGGCAAAACATAACTCATAACGAAAATTTTTTAAAAAAGCAAATCCAAAAATAGCATTAATGATGGAATTAACATACAAGAATGTTGAAAAACTTCAATAAGTACACTCTATGTTCAAGTGATATAAAGGAAAATATGAACATTATAGGGAGAGAAATGGAAAATATAAAGAACCAAATGGAACTTCTAGATATGAAATAAAAGTATACTTAATGAATATCACTTAATGGGATTACAGACAAATTAGATACTAAAGAAAAAATTACCAGTGATCTTGAAAGAAAACAGTAGCTATCCAGACTGAAGTGTAGAGAGAAAGAATACTTAAAAAAAAATCATAGGAACTTATGAATAGATTGTCAACATTAAGTGATTTAAAATCTGAGAAATTAGAACACGAAAAAGTGGGGACAGGAAACATATTTGAAGAAATAACATCCTAAAAATTTTCAGATTTGATGGAAAGCATCCATTAACAGATCTAAGAAGCTCAACAAACCCCAAGCAGTATAAAGAAAACCAAGCAGGATACATCATGATCAAATTGCTGGAAACAAGTGATGAAGAGAAAAATCTTAAATTCAGGTGGAGAAAAAAATAGGCACACAGGGCTGGGGATGTGGCTCAAGTGGTAGCACGCTCGCCTAGCATGTGTGGGGCACTGGGTTCGATCCTCAGCACCACATAAAAATAAAATAAAGATGTTGTGCCATCGAAAACTGAAAAATAAATATTAAAAAATTTTCTCTCTCTCTCTCTCTCTCTCTCTCTCTCTTTAAAAAAATAGGCACACTAAGTATAGAAAAACAAACAGTTACTACAGACATCTGAAATTATAAAAACATGAAGATAATAGGACATCTTTAAAGTTGGTGGGGGGAAAATCCTGTCAGCCTCGGTTGCTGTACCCACTGAAAATATCTTTCGTAAGTGTAGATGAAATACTTTTTCAGACAAATTAAAGCCAAGTAAAGGCATCATTTGCAGACTTGTTCTGTATGAACTGTTTAACAGTGTTCTTTAGACAAGAAGGAAAATGATATCTAGTGGAAACTGATCAACACATAAGAATGAATAGCTTTGGAAATACTAAATATGCGGGAAAATACAGAGTTCTTTTTTAAAAAACATAATTATTTTTTAAAATTTTTAGTTGTAGATGGACACAACACCTTTATTTTATTTATTTATTTTTATGTGGTGTTGAGGATTGAACTCAGTGCTTCATACATGCTTGACAAGTGCTCTACCATTGAGCTACAACCCCAGTCTGAGTTCTTTTAATCATTAAAAATGGAAGATAATTAACTGTTTAAAGCAAAATAATAGCAATACATATTGTGTATACTTTTGTGTGTGTGTTTTAACATTTGAAGAAGCTAAATGAGAATATAGGGTGGGATGGGGTGATAAAAGAAGGATAAGCCTTCTCTTATCCATGGTGTTTTGTTTTTGTTACTGGGAATTAAACTCACAGTTGCTTTACTACTGAGCCATATGCCCAGCCCTTTAACTGACTGATTGATTGATTGATTTTTATTTTGAGGCAGGGTCTTACTAAGTTGCCTAGGACCTCGCTAAGTTGTTGAGGATGACCTTAAACTTGTAATCCTCCTGCCTTAGCCTCTTGAGTCGCTGGGATTACAGGCATGCATCACCATGCCTGGCTTATCCATGGTTTTAGTAGCTACAGTTTCAGTTATGCTTGGTCAACTGTGGTCTGGAGAAGAGTAAATGGAAAATTTCAGAAACAAATAATTCATAAGTTTTAAATTGTGTGCTGTTCTCAGTAGGGTGACAAAATCTCATGCTGTCCCAGTCAGTCCCATAGATAAATCATCCCTTCCACATATCAGTGCTATACACTTTATGTGTATATAGCATGTATACAGTTATCAGATTGGTTATCAGATTGACTGTTGCAGTATTCCTTTGTGTGTATGTAGAATTTGATATACTATTTGTAGTTTTAGGTATCGGGGGGGGGGGTCTTGAAATGTTTCATCAATAAAGGGAAATCACTTTACTGTTTATGATTAATATATTACACACAAAAGAAGATAATAGAATTTGAAGATGGATCATGATTAAAGTAAAAGGTGCATGCTGTAAATCTTAGCATTTCTGAAATAAGCTGCATTCTAAGAAATAATTAATCCAAAAGAAGGAAGGGAATGGGGGGGCAATGAACAAATGGGCAAATAGAAAATAAATTAATGAACAGTAAAATGGTAGATTTGATTTAAACCCAGTCTTGTCAACAATTATATTAACTAAAAGTGGCTGAAATACTACAGTTAAAAGAGTAATTTTCGGAGATCCAACATGGCGGCGGGCGCGGAGAGATCAAGTCTCTGACCTCTTCAGCTGCGCGGGCATAGGAGTCGTAAACAGTCTAAATGCAGTTTGCTCAGGATCACTAGGCAATGCTGAGCCGACTTGGATCTGGGGCGAACAGTCTGGGCCTCTCAGAACACACACCGAGCCCGGATTGGCTGAATTCAAGCTCCCATTCGCCTGCTTCTCGCAGACAAACTGCTGTGACTCAGCACTAAACGATCCCGCTGAAACAACTGGTCGGCCCTTCTGAACCTACAGAGGTAAATGCCAACCGAGCCTTCATAGGCAGTGGCCACAGGATTGAAACGGGGCTTGGGAGAGCCAGTCAGGACCCACCCGTTGCATTGGTCACCCGGCAAAGGGAAACAAACTGTCGCCATTTGCATGGGATACCACCATGGCAGAGAACTGACGTCACCAGAATGCGGCGGAGGAGATAACTTCATTAAAACCAGCGGCAACAGGTATGTAACCCCCTAGCCTTCCCTCTCCACACAGCGGGGAAACCTTAAGGGCCCCTCCCAGCTCTCCCTTAAGGGCCCCTCCCACCTCTCCCGTGAGCGCGATAGCCAGACCGAGGGAATCAGGAGTGGTGTGGGACCCGCGGCGCGGAACTCCCGGCTACCGCTCCCACCAGTGCTGACAACTGAGGTCTCTTGCACCAGCTACCGCAGGCGTGGCTACCGGAGGGCAAGCAAAATTCGCTGAGGGTTCTCAGCCCCAAGCTCTACAAACTTAGGGTCTAAGGGAATGGCAAACAGGGAGAGTGTGCCCAGTCGTTCATGAAAACAGGGCTCCCGGGAGCAGCAGACCTGGCATGTAGCCAGTATTGTGGTGAGCGTCACCGGTGAGCGGGGCCTGGCTTGAGGAAAAGTGGGGAAGTGACTAGACACAAGAGTAGGCCCTAGGCACTCAGGATTGGAAACCCGCCCAGTCTGGGAGGAGGAGCTGCTGCACAGTGATTGGTTCCCGCATATTGAGAGGAGAAGCTTGGCCCGGAGGGCACAGCTCCACCTACTGGAAGAGAAGTTAATCAAACTCTAAGACTGCATTTATTAATTTTTATTTAATTTGGTTTTTTTTTTCATTTTCATTTTTGTTGTTGTTGTTTTTTAAATTTGTTTTTTAATTTTTTTAAATTTAAATTTTTATTTTTTTATTATTTTTTAAATTTTTTTTTAAATTTTCTATTTTTTTTCTTTTGTCTATTCATTTCTTTTCAACTTTCTTATTCCCCCTTCCTTGAATTCAACCTGCTTACTCTCACTCTCTTTAGTGACATCTTCCCTTCCCTTCTAATACCTTTCCTCCTAAGCATCAAATAAATTTATAGGAGTAAACAGTAACTCAGCAGTCAAACAGAACAAGAAGTAGCATGAGCAGCATGAAAAAGCAAGGAAGACAAGGAGTACAAACAATGCAGGACAGCCTAAATATTCAGGAGGACTTAGAGTCATCAGATAAATGGTCAAATAAAGAACTCAAGGAATACCTTAGACAAATGGAATGGAACCTTAAAGAGTATATGAGACAGCAAATTCAAACAGTGAAAGAACACATTGAAAATGAATTACATAAACAGATAAAAGAAGTTAAGCATCTTTATCAGGAGATAGAGATTATAAAAAAAAAATCAAAAAATAATTCTAGAAATGAAGGAAACTATAAACCAAATTAAAAACTCAAATGAGAGTATCACCAACAGAGTGGAGCAAGTAGAAGCCAGAATGTCAGATAATGAAGACAAAATATATTATCTTGAAAAGAGTCTAGCAAACTCAGAAAGGCTGGTAAAAAATCACGAGAAAAACATCCAAGAGAAATGGGATAACATAAAAAACCAAACTTAAGAGTCATCGGGATAGAGGAAGGTATAGAGATTCAAACCAAGGGAATGAGTAACCTGCTGAATGAAATAATTACAGAAAACTTTCCAGAAATAAAAAAGGAAACGGATATACAAATTGTAGATGCATACAGGACACCGAGCATACAAAATCACAGTAGACCAACGCCAAGACACATTGTTATGAAGATATCCAATATACAGAACAAAGAGAAAATATTAAAAGCTACAAGAGAAAGGAGGCAGATTACATTCAGGGGTAAACCAATAAGGTTAACAACGGATTTTTCATCACAGACGCTGAAAGCGAGAAGATCCTGGAACAACATATTTCAAACAGAAAGACAATGGATGCCAACCAAGAATTCTGTATCCAGCAAAATTAAGCTTCAGGTACGACAATGAAATAGAAATCTTTATGATAAACAAAAGTTAAAAGAATTTGCAGCCAGAAAACCAGCATGGCAAAGCATCTTGAGCAAAACACTACATGAGGAAGAAATGAAAAACAATAACCAAAACCATCAGTGGGAAGTGCCTCAGTAAAGACAGAGGGCGGGGGGAAAGCTAATCATGGAGAAACAAACTAAATTTAAAAAAAAAGATAAATAATCAAACATGGCTGGAAGTACAAACCATATATCAATAGTAACTCTAAACGTTAATGGCTTAAACTCTCCAATAAAGCGACATAGGCTGGTAACATGGATTAAAAAAACAAATCCAACAATATGCTGCCTCCAGGAGACACATCTGATTGCAAAACACATACACAGGCTGAAGGTGAAAGGTTGGGAAAAAATATACCACGCACACGGTCCTTGTAAGCAAGCAGGGGTGGCCATCCTCATATGGAATAAAATCGACTTCAAGACTAAGTTAATCAAAAGGGATAAGGAAGGACATTATATACTGTTAAAAGGAACCAATTACCAACAAAACATAACAATTATCAATATTTATGCACCAAATAATGGTGCTGTGACGTTCATAAAACAAATTCTCCTCAAGTTCAAGAATCAAATAGACCACAACACAATAATTATGGGTGACTTCAACACACCTCTCTCACCATTGGACAGATCCTCCAAACAAAAGTTGAATAAAGAAACTATAGAACTCAATATCACAATCAATAACCTAGACTTAACTGACATATATAGAATATATCAACCATCATCAAGTGGATATACTTTTTTCTCAGCAGCACATGGATCCTTCTCAAAAATAGACCATATATTATGCCATAGGGCAACCCTCAGTAAATATAAAGGTGTGGAGATAATACCGTGCATTTTATCTGATCATAATGGAATGAAACTGGAAATCAATGATAAAAGAAGGAAGGAAAAATCCTACATCACATGGAAAATGAACAATATGTTACTGAATGATCAATGGGTTACAGAAGACATAAAGGAGGAAATCAAAAAATTCTTAGAGAAAATGAAAATACAGACACAACATATCGGAATCTATGGGACACAATGAAAGCAGTTTTAAGAGGGAAATTCATCGCCTGGAGGTCATTCCTCAAAAAAAGAAAAAAACCAACAAATAAATGAGCTCACACTTCATCTCAAAGCCCTAGAAAAGGAAGAGCAAAACAACAGCAAATGTAGCAGAAGGCAAGAAATAATTAAAATCAGAGCGGAAATCAACGAAATGGAAACAAAAGAAACTATTAAAAAAATTGACAAACTAAAAGTTGGTTCTTCGAAATAATAAATAAGATCGACAGACCCTTAGCCATGCTAACAAAGAGAAGAAGAGAGAGAACTCAAATTACTAACATATGGGATGAAAAAGGCAACATCACAACAGATACTACAGAAATACAGAAGATAATTAGGAATTATTTTGAAAACCTATATTCCAATAAAATAGAAGATAGTGAAGACATCGATAAATTTCTTAAGTCATATGATTTGCCCAGACTGAGTCAGGAGGATACACACAATTTGAACAGACCAATATCAATGGATGAAATAGAAGAAGCAATCAAAAGACTACCAACCAAGAAAAGCCCAGGACCGGATGGGTATACAGCGGAGTTTTACAAAACCTTTAAAGAAGAATTAATACCAATACTTTTCAAGTTATTTCAGGAAATAGAAAAAGAGGGAGCTCTTCCAAATTCATTCTATGAGGCCAACATCACCCTGATCCCGAAACCAGACAAAGACACCTCAAAGAAAGAAAACTACAGACCAATATCTCTAATGAACCTAGATGCAAAAATCCTCAATAAAATTCTGGTGAATCGGATACAAAAACACATAAAAAAAATTGTGCACCATGATCAAGTAGGATTCATCCCTGAGATGCAAGGATGGTTCAATATACGGAAATCAATAAATTTTATTCACCACATCAATAGACTTAAAGATAAGAACCATATAATCATCTCGATAGACGCAGAAAAAGCATTCGACAAAGTACAGCATCCCTTTATGTTCAAAACATTAGAAAAACTAGGGATAACAGGAACTTACCTCAACATTGTAAAAGCTATCTATGCTAAGCCTCAGGCTAGCATCATTCTGAATGGAGAAAAATTGAAGGCATTCCCTCTAAAATCTGGAACAAGACAGGGATGCCCTCTCTCACCACTTCTATTAAATTTAGTTCTCAAAACACTGGCCAGAGCAATTAGACAGACAAAAGAAATTAAAGGCATAAAAATAGGAAAAGAAGAACTTAAATTATCACTACTTGCGGAAGACATGATTCTATACTTCGAAGACCCAAAAGGGTCTACAAAAAAACTACTAGAAATAATAAATGAATTCAGCAAAGTGGCAGGATATAAAATCAACACGCATAAATCAAAGGCATTTCTGCATATCAGCAACAAAACTTCTGAAATGGAAATGAGGAAAAACACTCCATTCACAATATCCTCAAAAAAAATAAAATACTTGGGAATTAACCTAACAAAAGAGGTGAAAGATTTATACAATGAAAACTACAGAACCCTAAAGAGAGAAGTAGAAGAAGATCTTAGAAGATGGAAAAATATACCCTGTTCATGGATAGGCAGAACTAACATCATCAAAATGGCGATATTACCAAAAGTTCTCTATAGGTTTAATGCAATGCCAATCAAAATCCCAACAGCATTTCTTGTAGAAATAGAGAAAGCAATCATGAAATTCATATGGAAAAATAAAAGACCCAGAATAGCAAAAACAATGCTAACCAGGAAGTGTGAATCAGGCGGTATAGCGATACCAGATTTCAAACTATATTACAGAGCAATAGTAACAAAAACAGCATGGTACTGGTACCAAAACAGGCGGGTGGACCAATGGTACAGAATAGAGGACACAGAGACTAATCCACAAAGTTACAACTATCTTATATTTGATAAAGGGGCTAAAAGCATGCAATGGAGGAAGGATAGCATCTTCAACAAATAGTGTTGGGAAAACTGGAAATCCATATGCAACAAAATGAAACTGAATCCCTTTCTATTGCCATGCACAAAAGTTAACTCAAAATGGATCAAGGAGCTTGATATCAAATCAGAGACACGCTGTCTGATAGAAGAAAAAGTTGGCTCCGATCTACATATCATGGGGTCGGGCTCCAAATTCCTTAATAGGACACCCATAGCACAAGAGTTAATAACAAGAATCAACAACTGGGACTTACTTAAACTAAAAAGTTTTTTTTCAGCAAGAGAAACAATAAGAGAGGTAAATAGGGAGCCTACATCATGGGAACAAATTTTTACTCCTCACACTTCAGATAGAGCCCTAATATCCAGAGTATACAAAGAACTCAAAAAATTAGACAATAAGATAACAAACAACCCAATCAACAAATGGGCCAAGGACCTGAACAGACACTTCTCAGAGAAGGACATACAATCAATCAACAAGTACATGAAAAAATGCTCACCATCTCTAGCAGTCAGAGAAATGCAAATCAAAACCACCCTAAGATACCATCTGACTCCAGTAAGATTGGCAGCCATTCTGAAGTCAAACAACAACAAGTGCTGGTGAGGATGTGGGGAAAAGGGTACTCTTGTACATTGCTGGTGGGACTGCAAATTGGTGCTGCCATTTGGAAAGCAGTATGGAGATTCCTGGGAAAGCTGGGAATGGAACCACCATTTGACCCAGCTATTCCCCTTCTCGGACTATTCCCTGAAGACCTTAAAAGAGCATACTACAGGGATACTTCCACATCGATGTTCATAGCAGCACAATTCACAATAGCAAGACTGTGGAACCAACCCAGATGCCCTTCAATAGATGAATGGATTAAAAAAATGTGGCATTTATACACCATGGAGTATTACGCAGCACTAACAAATGACAAAATCATAGAATTTGCAGGGAAATGGATGGCACTAGAGCAGATTATGCTAAGTGAAGCTAGCCAATCCCTAAAAAACAAATGCCAAATGTCTTCTTTGATATAATGAGAGCAACTAAGAACAGAGCAGGGAGGAAGAGCAGGAGGAAAAGATTAACATTAAACAGAGACATGAGGTGGGAGGGAAAGGGAGAGAAAAGGGATATTGCATGGAAATGGAAGGAGACCCTCATTGTTATACAAAATTACATATAAGAGGTTGTGAGGGGAATGGGAAAATACAGAAGGAGAGAAATGAATTACAGTAGATGGGGTAGAGAGAGAAGATGGGAGAGGAGGGGAGGGGGGATAGTTGAGGATAGCAAAGGTAGCAGAATACAACAGTCACTAATATGGCATTATGTAAAAATGTGGATGTGTAACCGATGTGATTCTGCAATCTGTATTTGGGGTAAAAATGGGAATTCATAACCCACTTGAATCTAATGTATGAAATATGATATGTCAAGAGCTTTGTAATGTTTTGAACAACCAATAAAAAACAACAAACAAAACAAAATTTTAAAAAATTTAAAAAAAAAGAATAATTTTCAGGGCTGGGATTGTGGCTCAGAGGTAGAGCACTTGCCTGGCACGCGTGGGGCACTGGGTTCGATCCTCAACACCACATAAAATAAAAGTGAAGATATTGTGTCCATCTATGACTAAATATTTAAAAAAGAGTGATTTTCAGGCTACATTTTAAAAAGCATAAAGTCTTTGCCATCTACAAGGAACTAATTTTAAATGAAGACTAAGTAATGAAAAAATAAAACCAAACTAATTAAACACTAAGAAAGTGGCCATATTAATCTAAAACTAGACTTCTGAGCAAAGAATATTACAAAGGGTAAAAAGGTACACTTAAAATGATAAAAGAATCAGTTCATTAAGAAGATACTACTATTCAAAAATTGACAGCTGAAATAGACAAATTATAGTTGATTATTTCAGCACTCCCCGACTTGACATAAACTACATTTATAGAACATGCCTCCAAACAACTGCAGAATGAACATTCCTTTCAAGTGCACATGAAACATGCACTTGAAAACTCTCAATATATTGAAAAAGTTTTAAATCACATAATATATGTCTTGGACAAAAACAGAGTTAAGTTAGAATTTACTAACAAAGATATCTGGACAGTTCTCAAATATTTTGAAATTAAAAGTAGAAAATGGATAAACAAAGAGAAAAAATTAATAAAATAAAATCCCAATTTTCTAAAAGATCAGTAAACCCACCAATATCAGAAAGAATGTTGGTAAGAGTATGTAGAGATGGGGAAGTCCTCAGTTGTGCATATAATACTGTTTTGAGTATGAGACAGTGAGATAGGAGACAAAACAGGCTAAGGTTCAAGAAGGGGAGTTCCAAGGTTGAGATCTGGGTGGACCTCTTCTGGGGTTACTCCGGAATTTTCCTGACACTAGGATGAATTGGAGGGAATAGGGAGAGATTCCAGGCTGGAATTCAGGAGGCCCAACAAGTTACCTATATCAGTATTTCTGAACTGAAGATGAAAGGAAGAGGGAAAAATAATCTACTACCTAGAAGAAAATATGTTTGCTTTCCCTTGAGAAACATGCTTTGGCTCTATTTCTGCATTAAAAATTTAGATACTATGAGAACCTTAGTTGTGGTCATTTTTCACTCTCAGATTTAAGCTAACGATTCATATTTAAGTTACTTTAAAGTTGTATTTATTAAGAAAATGAGAACTTTTCTTTTAGAATATTAAAGATGAACATGGAATTAAATGTCAAGAAAAATGTGCAACTGCTTTGTGAATTCTCCCTTCTCCTTTAAGGTGATTTAAAATTGTGTGTGTGTGTGTGTGTATCTGGCCACTTTATTTCCTATGGGCTAAGTAGAAATAGGCAGTCAAAAAAAAAAAAAAAGACAGTCAAATGAAATCTACTTCAGTATAAGCACAGCTGCTGCCTTATGATTAGTTTTTTTTTCACACAAATAGTTATAAATTTAGCCAGTATTAAAGCATGTATACCTATATTTGTTTTCATCTTGAATTTTGACTTTTAATTAGAGAAAGATTTTATTAGATGTGTTTCAGGTGATGGGAAATAGTAGAGCTTAATTTGCAGATTGTTAAAAAAAAAGAGTCTAGAATTAATATTGGTATGAAATTCAAACTTCAGAGTTGGGTTATGCTTATTTTTAAAGAAACTCTTCTCATTTGAAAAGTGATAAAAGTACTTTTTATAAAATACATGCAGGGGCTAGGGTGGTGGCTCAGTGGTAGAGTGCTCGCCTAGCAAGTGTGAGGCACTGGGTTCGGTCCTCAGTACCACATAAAAATAAATAAATAAAATAAAGGTATTGTGTCCAACTACAACTAAATTATAAACTCTTTTAAAAAATACATGCAAACATGTCCAGTGAAGAGAAATGCCTTGGTGGTTTTTTACCAAATGTTAAATGCTAGGCAATAGGTTCTAGGGTGATGTTTTTGTCATTTTTGCACTTGTTTGAATTGCGTGGATTTTAAAATAATGAACATGGATCATTTTTTCAAACATGAAACATCCAAAAGTGCCTACACATAAGAAGCATAAGTTAGTATTTATTGAATAAATGAATGGCTAACATGAATTTCATGAGGAAACTAAGGATAATATTTGTTATAGCATATTAGGTTTAGTTATATTATGTTTTGATATATTGGACACTGAAAGTAATTTGGCAGTAATTCTAGTTTATTGCCCCCCAGAAAGGAAACATGGACTTATACCATATTAGTATATCAGAAGTTCCTAAAACTCCCTAAAACACCAGTCCTTTTCATACTGCTGTGGAAGGGAGAAAAACATCAAGAATATTTGCTTTCAAATAAATAAATAAATAAATTTTGTATCTACTGTGTAATTTTTCCCCCTGCTGTGAATAGGAATTATTTTTTGGCAGTTGGAACTCTCTAAGAAGAATGTTATTAGCACTTACCACAGCAAAGTTATACAAAGGGTTAATTTAAAAGTACAGTCTGCTTCTTCTAGCCAAGATAGAAGGAGGCTAGTCAGTTTTAGTATCTTCTTTTACTCTCTCTCGACATTAAAAGTCGTATTAAAATCTTCCGTTTGGTTTCTTTCTTATCTCTCATGGACTGTAAGATCTAGTGTTCAGTTCACCACTAGTCTCATGAGTAAGGTGGGATTTCTTTTTCACTAGCCGTGTTCTTATCTCTTCCACATGAATAAAATATGTAAGCCTTTAAAAATAAAACTTGAATGGTATTAAAAAATCTTTTAATCACAAATTATCTTCTGCATTTGTTCTCTCTTATCAGTTAAAGTAATCTTATTTATAACATTTTAAAAATTTTTTGTGTTGCTAGCAATTGCAAAAAAAAAAAAAGTTAATTTCTTTTTTCATAGTAATGGGATCCAATTAGATTTTCATTGGTGACTGAATAACACAAACTCCTTTCTTATTTTCTAGATTTTGACGGGGATTAAACCCAGGACCTCCTGAACCTAGAAACTTCAGGACCACATATTCCATCACTGAGCTACACTCTCAGCCCCTATTCTCTAGATTTTTTTTTTTTTTAATACTGGAGATTGAACTCAGGGGCACTCGACCACTGAGCCACATCCCCAGCTCTATTTTGTATTTGATTTGGAAACAGAGTCTCACTGAGTTGCTTAGTGAGTCACTTTTGGTGAGGCTGACTTTGAACTCATGATCCTCCTGTGTCAACCTCCCGAGCCACTGGGATTACAGGCATGTGCCACCGCACCTGGCTTTCTCTAGATTTTTAACAGTTACAGATGTTAAGAGTGAAAGTGGGGGGCCTGGGGTTGTGGCTCAGTGGTGGAGTGCTTGCTTAGCATGTATGAGGCACTGGGTTCAATCCTCAGCACCACATAAAAATAAATAAATAAAATAAAAGTACTGTGTCCATCTACAACTAAAAAAATTTTTTTAAAAAAGAGTGAAAGTGGGGCTGGGGCTGGAGTTCAGCTGTAGTGCACTTGCCTGGCATGTGTGAGGCACTGGGTTTGATTCTCATCACTGCATATAAATAAATAAAACAAAGTTATTAAAAAAGAAAAGATTCACCCTTCTTGTGTGAATCTTAAGTTGTTCCTTGGTATCACTGAATAATATTACATTGCAAGGATATACCAGCTTGTTTACCCTTTCCCCTTTTGAAAGACAGGTTGGTTGCTTCTAGTTCTTGGTGATTATGAAGAAACTGAAGTAAAAAATTCACACATAGGATTTTGCATGAATATAAGTTCAGTTCTTTTCAGTAAATATCCAAAAGTATTATTACTAGGTTAATTGGAAAGGTTATGTCTAACTTTTTAAGAAACTGCCAAAGTGTCTTCCAAAGTGGCTATTAACATTTTGCATTTCTATCAGCAATGCATGAGTTCCTGTTGCTCTGCATGCTCCTGTGGGGTGTGTACATATATAGGGGGGGTTGTACATATATGAAATTTTTTTTGGAGGGATATGAGGAATTGAACCTAGAGGCACTTTACCACGAGCTATAGCCCCAATCTTATTTTTTCTTTTTTATTTATATAAAAATAATGATGTCATCAATAATAAGTTAAAATTTTTGAGCAGTTTATTTGTATCATACCAGGATTTCTAGATAAAGTTCATTTAAATGAAAACTACTAACATTTCTGGAAATACAGGCTGCTACTTTAGTTGATCATGTAAGTGAGAATTCTGCTGGCAGGTCAGAGGCCATAGGTGCATCTGCAGGCCTGTCATCTCATCTCCAGAATAGCCAACTTATCTTTCCGGTCTTTTTCATAAGTGCTGGGGAGAAGCTGGGGAACAGTGAAGTTTCCAGATGTCAGGGTCTTATAAGTATGTCAAATCAGATCCTCTTTAGGAATGTCTAGTTCACAGTGGTCAGAATACCAAAGCAGATTGCAGTGATTGGTAGAAAATTAACAAAACTGTCAGACTTATTTGAGGATAAAGCAGCCTGTAGATTAAGTTTTTCGGTTGTTCCAATATGGTTTTCTTTTTCTCAGATGAAATTAATATATGAGATAGTCAGAAGAATCTTAGCTTTGGACTTTCCTGGTTTAATTTTTACATTGCTTTAGGTACTCAGGAAATAATTTGAAGGCTTCCTTTATTACCAAATGTGATGTCTAAATGATCTTCATATTCTCTTCAAAACCGAGAAAATAACTTTCTGATGAAAGAACAAACACTAATTGAGCCTTAATTTTCCTTTTTAGCCGAATGTGATTTAGTTAGCTTTAAAATTAAAATGTTACAACCAACACTGTGCCATGTCCTAATTATGAGATTACCAAGCATTTTGGGCAGGTTACTTAACTGTCTTAGTCTTAGTTTGTTCTTTTGTAAAATGAGGAGATTGAAATATTGGATTTTGGGATACCTTCCTATTCTGTATTAGGTTTTACCCTAAAATGAAAAATTGTCAAGTGGTGTTGATGAGTTAAATGTAAGCCTCATCCTCCCATGAGCCTTAGTAGAACACAGAACAATGTTCTGTAACGTGTTCATATACATTTAAATATAGGATCAACTTTGCTAAGAGTCAGCCAAGTATATGATGCATGGCATTTTTGGTTGAAAGGTGAGGCCAGCTAGCCATTGAGATGATATGATTATGTTAAGATTTGCATTCATATGGATATTGGACTCCTGCTGTTCACCTTGGCCTGCTATGGGACTCCTGGAGAGTTCCCATTGGTTGGGGAAGTACAGTAGGAGGGAGTTCCTGGAGAAGGCCGCGTGTGTGGATCAGAGATCTTCCCGGGGGGCGTCCAGAACATTGGCGGCAGTTTCAAAAAATAAAGTTTGTTCCTGCTTGAGTGGCTTGTGATTTTGTGCCTAGCCAGACTGCGGCACAACTTGTCAATTTGTTTTTATTTTTTAAATTGAAATCTACATCCCCAATGTAAAACTGTTTACATTATAAACTTTCTGCATATATCTAATAAACAGAGGCTTTCCCCCGCCAGTACTGGGAATTGAACCCAGAGCCTCATATGTGAGAGGCAAATGCTCTAATCACTGAGCTACATTCCCATCCCTGTAGAATTCTGAATTTTTAAGTTTGCTGTTCATCATTATACAAATATTCTTTGTAATTTGTTTTGATTCTTGTATATGGGAACCTGGAAGAAAAGTAGATCATTATTTTCAATATCAGATTCTTTTCCATATAAATACATGAAACTAATTTATTAACTAATTAGTACAATCTCAGTTTTCTTTTCAGGAATTGATATTATCAGAGTCATTTGTTGTCAACAAGATACCCCAATAACAGAAAAAAATATATGTACATTGCAATCTCAATGCAAACAATTAAATGGAACCCCAGTCTTTAAAAAAGCAGTTCACATCTATGTAATAAGAATTGTAATGCATTCCGCTGTCATAAATAAATAAATAAGCAATTCACATTACCCTGGAAAGCAACTGAAATTTTTAAACATCTTTATTCATCCAGCCAACAAATTAAATTGGTTAACAAGGAAAAAAATACAAATTCAGAGGTTTGGAATTGATGTTTAATGAAGGCAACTACTGAAACATTTCTATTGATTTAAATATCAGTCTAACAGCCACTTGGTCTCCTGCCATTCATCATCCCATAGGCTCTCTCGGCCCCTCTGGCAACTCAAACTAACCACACTGCATCCCTTGGACTTCCCATTCTCCTTTTTGATGTTGGCTTACAGCACATGGCCACATTTATTGAATTTGTCCTTTAGCATCTTTCCTGTAAAATCAGAGAGGACATTTCTTACAAATGTCTGGCAGGCCTTCCTGGCCACCAATCTTAGTTTTTAAAAATATGTTTGAGTTGATTTTTGAAAAGAAACATTTATAGCTGCCTTTCTCAAAGCTGGTTAGAGAAAGAAGAGAATGAGAAAGAGGAAGCTAAATTTGGCTTCATTTAATGTAGTTAATGTCATTCCAGGGCATAAATTCTGTTTACTTAAACAGTTAGTTTGTAAGATTATTGAACCCTACATATGATTTCCTGTAGACTTGCTATTATACTTGTTAGGAAATTATATTTCTTATTCTACTAAGTAATCTTGTTATTTTGGGTCATGTATGTTTCCTGATGTACAATAGTATTTTCTTAAAGGTATAATTGGCCACACATGGACACTTGCAGGTTTGATCCAGGCCACATAGAGATGTTATTGTGATTTTACACCTAAAGGAGCATGCACTTGTGCTTGGCCTAAATGGTTATCTGTTTCTTTGTCCCAACACAGATTGAACACCATTAGAGACACAGAATGATAAATGGATTTGTCATTATGTCTTCATCAAACCAGTATTTGCAGAGATCTTTTTCTTCTTCATCCTTTTACATACCACCAGGAATAAACATTAGAAGGGCTGTGTGAAACTTCTCTTTGACCCCTCCCCTTTGTAGGAATTCCTAAATGCCACCTTCCTTCTCATAGTTTTCAGGGTTTTGTTGTTATTGTTGTTGTTGTTTGTTTCCTGTAATGACTTTGTGGTGAACTGAATGTTTTATTCCTTTTGTTCTTCTCTTTTTTCTTTTTCTAAGATATTCAGCATTCAGGCTTAAAGTGTCAATTTTTATTGTCCTGTAATCAAAGTTAATCTACTAGGCATTATTTCAACTGAAACTTTCTTAGTAAAAAGATGTACAAAAATAGCCCAACATAGAATATAATGATAGTTGGTCATAACAGTGATTCTAAAGCAGTGCAAGAAATCAAAATGTTTTCTGACTTATCACAAAAGATAATAATTTGGTCAATGTATTATGTATTTTGTTTCAGTTCATTTAACAAGTGCTAATCTATATATAGTAACAAAGTATTGATCAGATTACTGTATTTCCTGATCCAAGAGGACAGCAGGATGCTTATTATGTTCTGCTTTAACCCTTTCTGTAAAGGTTTTCTGCATGAAGAACATTTTTTAATTAAAAAATGCAGGAAGGTATAGTATTTTGTTAGGGGTCATGTTCTGAAGATTTCTCAAATCTCTCCTCCTAAACAAACAGGTGAAACACTAAATAAAGAGATGAAATTCAGAGGTCAGTATTCATCTGGAAAGGCTCACTATTAAGAGTACTTCTTTCTGAACATGTAAATTCTTACTCTCCTTTTGAATATTGATTTGAATAAACATTTATTGGATATTTGCCATGTATAAAATACTTGATAGAAGAATGAAGGGAAATTGAACTATGATGTTGATACTTTTGTGACCTTCAAATACTTAATATTTTAATAATTCCTTAATTAACAATTAGTCCTATATTTATAATTTTGGAGGAGGTTTTGCATGTCTTTATTTGTAGAAATCTTCTGAGAAATTTTCATCAGACAACTGAAAGGCACCTGGGGAACAATGATCTATTCAAAATTGCATAAGCATTGTGAGAGAAGAGAGAGAGATAGAGCGTGCGCACGCACGCGAGAGCGAGCGAGCATGCACATATTTTAATAACAATTTTTATAATACATTTTACATACCATAAGATTCAGTCATTGGTTTTGGTGTATTTACAGAGTTGTGAAACCATTACCATTATCTTATTTTAGAATATTTCCATCATCCCCCGGAAAACTCCTGTATCCAATTAGTAACCGCTCCTTGTTACCTTCCATCTCTAAACAACTATTAATCTAGTTTCTGTCTTTATGGATTTGCCTATTCTGGGAATTTCATGTAAATGGAAATATTTTCCATTTATGTCTGGCTTCTTTCGATTTGCATAATGAAAGATTGAACTTTCAAGGTTCATCTATGTTGCATTGTGTATCAGTACTTCATTTCTTTTTATGGTAGAATAATACCTATTGTGTAGATATACCACATTTTGTTTATTTATTGATCAGTTGATATTTGGGTTGTTTCCTGTTTTTGCTATTATGAATAATTCTTCCACATATATTCATTTACAAGCTTTTGTGTGAGTACATGTTTACATCTTTTGTGTGTATATGTAGGATTAGAATTGTTGAGTCACATAGTAACTTTTTAAAAATTATTTTCCATGTTGACTGTATGATTTTGCAATTAATAATTGAGAGTTCCAGTTTTTCCATATCCTTATCAGCTCTAGCTATTATCTCTTTTTATTTTAGTCCTTCTATGGGTATAATGTGTTATCTCACTGTGGCTTTGATTTATATTTCTCTAATGGCTTATGATGTTGAGCATCTCTTCATGTCCTTTGCCCATTTTAATTGAGTTATTTGTTTTTTAAATTATTGAGTTGAAATAATCAGGATACAAGTTCCTTATCAGATATATGATTTGTAAATATTTTATTCTATTCTTTGAGGTTTTCTCACCCACCCATCCTTTTGGTGTCCTTTAAAGTACAAAAATTGGGTTGGGGTTATAGCTCAATGGTAGAATGCTTGCCTAGCATGGATAAGGACTTAAAGTTTTGATGAAGTCCATTTTATTTTTTAATTTTATTTCTTGTGTTGTATCTTAGAAATATTGCTTAATCCAAGGTTATAAAGATTTACACCTATATTTTCTAAGCATTTTATAAATTTAGTTTTTAGAAGAATAATCTATTATTTTTTTTTAGTTGTTAATGGACCTTTATTTTATTTATTATATGTGGTGCTCAAAATTGAACCCAGTGCCTCCAGTCCTATTTGGAATTTTTGCGTATGTTAAGAATTAAGGGTGCAAGTTCATTTTATTTATTTTTTGTATGTTGCTATCTAGTTATCCAAGCACCATTTATGGAAATATTATTCTTTTCCCAATATTGAACTCAACCCAGTTATCAGAAATCAATTGAACATAAATTACATGCTTTGTTTCTAGATTTTCAACGTCTCTTCTGTTGATCTGCTTATCTGTCCTCATGTTGTCTTTATTATTGTAGCTTTGTGGTAATCTGTGAAATCAATAAATATTCATGTCTAATTTTGGTTTTTACATTTATTTTTCCTCATTGCTCATATCCTTTCAGTCACCAGTTCTCTTAATATTTCTTAGACTTGTCAATTCATGCCCTCAATAACAATTTGTTTGTTCACAACCTTAATTGTTTTGTTGTGGTATTGGTAGTTGTTAGCCACTTTTTTTTTTAAGGCCTCTCAACTAGTTCTTTATGTAAATTCATGCACCAGGAGTATAAACTGCCAGAACTGATAGGAGCACTTAGATGATAGTTGACTAGTTGGAGGAGACTGGATCTGGACTGTTTTTGTTTGTTTGCTTACCTGCTGCACCTGGCATCATATAGACATCAGAGATATAATAATAAGACATCTATATATGATCTGTAGGCTTGCAGACCTTACATTCTAGTTGGACTAAACATAATAAATAAATTTTAAAATTAATTCGATGAAGGGAATTAAATGAAATAATTTTTATAAAACATAAATACTTTCCTGGTTAAAAGCTCCCCATTATTTTCAGAATAAAGTTCATATTCTTTAACTAGTTCTATTTGAACTTTTTTTCAACATTAGTTTCTAGTAAGTTCTCTGCTATCTTTCTTTATAAGTACTACATACAAACTGCATAGCGAGTGTTAAACCTCTGAAAAATGTATATGTAGATCAAAAGGATTTGTAATAAGCCCTTTTTATCTTAACATATTGGCTTGTACATTGCCAGTATTGATTTATAAATTGTATTATACATTAATAACATGCTATAATTTTAATGAAATATTTATAAATATGATGAAGTATATTAAAGGAATGAATATATTGGCATCCTAATATGGAAATAAAAAAGTTCAACTGCAAGAGTTATTTCATAGTAAAAGCATTCTGATTGCTTTGCATGAAACTGGATCACAGCCTATTTAACTAGAATAGTTTTAATGAAGGAATGGCACATAATACAGTCTAATGATTAATGTTTCTCTCACATTTAAATAAACTGTTTAAGTTGTCTTTTACTTCTAGCACATTCCATTTTTTAATGTACACTAACTACTTTGGGAGAAAGAAATAGTAGAAAAATGAATCTGTACCTTTTGTGACTTCCATTTTCTGCTCTGGCATGTGAAGAGTTTAAAAACTGTCATTCCCATTTCCTAATAAGAAAAAAAAACAAAATAAAACAAAACGGAAAAATCAGTAACTGTTCTTAGATTTACCAGATAATTAAGGTCTGCTGCTCTGAAAACTAGAGAGACAGGTGAATTCAGAGAATCACAACTTACCAGAAGCATAAACTACCAGAACTGATAGAGCACTTAGAATATAATTGACTAGTTGTTGGAGACTAGATTTTAAACTCACAGGGACATCTAAGAAGGCCCCACACATTTCTGTGCATTTTATGTCCAAGTGGAGTATGGCCACCTTTATAAGTTGAAGACCTGAGAAAAATCCCATCATGCTTCTAGCAAGAGAAGAGGGAAAAATCATTTTGCAGTACTCTCAAGGGTGTTGTTTTCTCAAGTAATGAAGGCCTGCTCAGTGATAGAGTGCCTTGGATTCAATCCCCAGTATCATACACACACACACACACACATACCCCACCATCACCAACAAAAAACATATCAAGATCACCAAAACAAGGAAAATCTGAGAAGCTAATTGCTAAGAGGAGTATAAGGAAATATGATACTAAGTATACTAAATGTTGTATGCTATTCTGGATGGGATCCTAGAGAAGACAGCTGAAAATGAAGAATTAGTTAAAAACTTATAAAATCTAAATAAACCTTTGACCTTTGTAAATTAGAAAAACAACAATAAATTACAAGTTTGTATTCTATGGAATACATTTAAGTGGTAATCAAAAGAAAATTTGTAGCCTCACACCCTTTTATAAATAAAAGTGACAAGTTTAAAAAAAAACTAGAAAACTAACAAAGTAAACTAGAAGGAAGCAGATGGAAGGAAACAATAAATATAAGGCAAATTTGATTTGAGGAAGAGAACAGAAAAGTAGATCTATTAGTAAAAAATTACAAGGTAGACTATAAAGTAATTTCATCAAAATGGAAGAAAGCAGAAATTTACAAAATCAGAATTAACAAGAAAGAAATAACCATGGATACCAAAGAAATGTTTTTTAAAAGTACTCTCATGACCTCTATGCAAATAAATATGAAATTATAAATCAAATCGATAATTTACAGTAAAAATACATTTTATCAAAATTTATCTCATTGAAAATACAAAACAATGAATATATGGATCAGTCTGAAGGAAAATTGGTATGTTAACCATATTAAATCTTCTAATTCAAAACCAGGCTGGGCACAGTGGCACATGCCTGTAATCCCAGCGGCTCAGGATGCTGACACAGGAGGATCATGAGTTCAAAGCCAGTCTCAGCAAAAGCAAGATGCTAATCAAACGTGGTGAAAACCTGTCTCTAAATAAAATACAAAATAGGGCTGGGGATGTGGCTCAGTGGTCAAGTGCCCCTGAGTTCAATCCCTGGTACTTTTGTAGTATTTCTCCATATACTTAAGATCTTCATTTTTTTCTTTCATGAGTACTTTGTAAGTGTTTCATAGTTTTTGGTGTTCTTTTGTTTCTTCTCTCTCTCTTTTTTTTGTATTGGTTTCCAACTGTTTATTGCTCAAATATAGAAATAGAATTTAATTTGTATATATATTGGCCTCGTATCATGCCACCTTGCTAAACTCATTTATTGGTTCTGGTAGCTTTTTTAAAAATTCTTTGTAATGTTCTATATAGTCATGACATTTACAAATAGGGACAAGTTGATTTCATCTTCAACCTGTATGTCTTTTTTAGTTTGTTATTTATTTTTGTCGTATGCTTGCTAAAATATCCCGCTTATTGTTGAATAGTGTTGGTAAGAATGGACATTTTCAGGACTGGGGTTGTGGCTCAGCAGTAGAGCGTTTGCCTAGCATGCAAGACCCTGGGTTCGATCCTCAGCACCACAAAAAAAATAAAATAAAGGTATTGTGTCCACCTACAACTAAAAAAAAAAATATTAAAAAAAAGAATGGATATTTTCATACTTTGTTCCAAATCTTAGGGGAAAATTCATATTTTCACTATTAAGTAGGAGTTTTATTAGGTTGAAAAAGTTCCCTTTTATTTGTTTACTCACTTATTTCATAAATAGTAAAAATTGCTAACTTTTACCATTAATGGATGCTGAGTTTTATTGAATGCTTTTTCTATGCATATTGAGATGATTTCATGGTTTTTCTTCATACATGTTAAACCATCCTCATATTCATAGTATAACCTTACTTGGTAATGGTGTACTATCCTTTTGTATATTATTGGATACGATCTGAGTTTTGCAACTGATTTTGCAGCATGAATTTTGCAAATAATCTCATGAGAGATGTTGTTTATTAGGTTTTTTAGGATTTTTTTTGGTGTGGTTTTAGTATTGGTTTTAGTATCAGGCTACTGCTGGCTTTATGAAACGAGATAAGAAGTGTTTCTTCCCAATTTTTGTAAGAGCTGATATATAGTTCTCCATTATGTAATAGGGCCAGTGAAGGCATCTGGGCCCGAATATGCCAGTTTTTATTCTAATTTAATGAGCTTTTATAGTTAGTGTTTTTCAAGGAATTTATCTATTCCATCTAAATTATTGAATTTATAGGCAAAAAGTTCTATCCGGTATTACTTTGTTACCTTTCTAAGTGAAGTATTTGGGGTTTGTGGTGATTTCAGTCATTGGGAATGTTTCTCACTTGTGTCTTATTTATCTTACTCATTCTGGCTAGAAGTTTATCAATTTATCTTTTCAGAGAATTTGTTTCTGTTTTATTATTTTCTATTTTGTTGATTTTTAAATTTTATTTTATTGTTTTTATTTTTGCTCGTTTTGAGTTTATTTTGCTCCTCTTTTTCTGGTCTCTTAAAATGAGAGTAAGATTATTGATTTGAGAACTTTCTTCTTTGATGATACAAATTTAAAATTTTCTCAGAATTCCCCAAATTTTGATGTTACATAGTTACTTTTATTCACTTCAGAATATTTTCTAATTTCCATATGACACTTACTTTGTTCTGAGGGTTGTGTGGGAAATTTATGTTTATTTTCAGATATTTAGAGATTTCCAGATATCTTCCTATTACTGATTTCTCTCTCTCTCTCTCTCTCTTTTTTTTTTTTTTTGGTACCAGGCATTGAACCCAGGGGCGCTTAACCACTGAGCCACATCCCCAGCCCCTTCTAATATCTTATTTACAGATAGGGTCTCAGTGAGTTGTTGAGTTGTTTAGGGCCTCATTAAATTGCTTAAGCTGGCTTTGAACTCAGGATCCTCCGGAGCTGCTGGGACTACAGGTGTGAGCCAGCCACTGCACTCTGCCTGGTTTCTACTTTTTCTACTTTAATTCTGATATAACCAGAGAATATTCTCTGTATGATTTAATTGGTTCTAAATTTACAGAGATTTGTCATATGACCCAGAATGTAGTCTGTCTTGGTGAATCTTCCATATGCTCTTGAAAAGAATGTGTATTCTGCTATTGGCAGGTGGATTCTGTATAAATGTCCCAAAAATCGAGTTGATTGATCATGTTGTTCAGGTCTTCTGTGTCCTTACTGATTTTCTGTCTACTTTTGATTGCTGATATAGGAATGTTGAAATTTGGATTTGATATTTTCTCATTTACTTCTACCAGTTTTTGCTTCATATATTTTGAGGCAAACTAAGTTTGAAGTATATATAGGGCTTTTATGTCATCTTGATGAATTGTGTCTTGCAGGCACCCTAGCTCCCGCCCCTCCTTTTTTTTTTTTTTAAATTAGCCTCTGGATAATGTATTTTTTCTACCTTTAATTTTAATATATGTATTTAAATGATTTTTAAATCTAATCATGACAATCTCTGTCTTCTAGTTGGTGTCTTTAGGCTACTTACATTTAATATAATTATTTATATTACATTCAAATCTACCACCTGGTTAGCAGTTTTGAATTTAATTAATCATAGTCTACTTCTAAATAATTTTGTGCTACTTTGCATATAATATAAGAACCTTCCAATTGTGTACTCCTAGCCCTTCAGTCCATCCACCCCCCACCCCGTTTTTTTTTTTTGTGTGTGTGTGTGTGGAGCTGGGGATTGAACCCAGGGCCTTGTACATGTAAGGCAAGCACTCTACCAACTGAGCTATATCCCCAGCCCTCAGTCCATCCTTTATTGTACTATTGTTATACATTTTATTTATTTATTTTTTTAAGATTTTTTTAATTGTAGATGGACACAATACCTTTATTTTATTTATTTATTTTTATGTGGTGCTCGGGATCGAACCCAGTGCCTCGCACATGCTAGGAACATGCTCTACCACTGAGCTACAGCCCCAGCCCTACATTTTACTTTTTATGTCTTTGTCATACATTTTACTCGTTATGTATGCTATACATTGTTTGTTTGTTTGTTTCTTTCTTTGCTCTGGACTCTCCTTTTAAACAATTTTTAAAAATTTAATAAAAAGTGAATCTTATATTTACCTTTATGTCTACGATTTTTAGAAGTTTGAAATTGGAAGTGTTCATAGACATGCATTTTTAGCTTCATAGATTCATAGACAAAGATGTTCCACATATAAATATGGATATGCATATGTAGGTCTCTCTCTCTCTCTCTCTCTCTCTCTCTCTCACACACACACACACACACACACACACACACACACACATACACACACCTGTTTTCTATCTCTTTTTGTGAAGAGAGCTTACAAACAATGATACTCTGGTATCACTAAGCATGCTTCATACCAGATATTGATTTCTAAATACCTTCTCTACTAGAAAAACCAGAACACCCTAGAAAATAACAGTCTTCATGGAACAGCTTTTTGTGACCAAAAGGAAGAAGTGCTCAAAAATGACGATATGTTCAAAGAACACAGGAACCAGTTTGAATGAACTGCCAATGACCAAATCTCAAAAAAAAAAAAAAAAATCAAAAGAGCAAAAATAATGAATTATAACTCATCAAACCAAATAAGAATCCACACATTCATATTGATATAAAATAAATAGGACAAAAGAGGTTATTTGTTAAAGTATAATGCCAGCTATATATAGTAAAAATAGAAAAGTCACCATTTGGCATCCAGTATAGTAATCATTCTTTTTAAAGTTATGATCAATAGGTGTTAAAACTAACATGCACAGGTTTGGTCAGTAATAGAATATCTCAATTGTTTCAGAGTAGGTGCCCAATAGGTTCTTTTTAATTACAAAAGGAAAAATAGTAACTGGGGAAAACCAGCAAACAAGACCTAAACAAAGTTGCAAATCCAGGTCACCAATAGTGAGACAAGCTGACATCTGGTTCCTTCATACATGAAAATAATTGTTGTTGTTGTTGTTGTTCTGTGTAATTGAAGATATATCCCACACCCTATGAGTTTCTTTATGGTCAAAAGAGGGTGGGTGAACCACTATCACTCAAAAGTGTCAGACATGAGACTTTGCCATATGTGCAAGGAAAGGGTGAGATGAAGTTTATAGTCATAAGTTAGCAATTTCTAGGTGCTAATAACATATATTTGAAAAAGATTTCATTGTCTGTCCAGTGAAACCTTTCAAAGGTATTTTATGTATTGACCTGCAGCATTGTTTTAGTATAGAGAGGAGTTTCCTCAACAGTATCTGCTTGAGACTCTGGGTAAAAAGAATAATTCTATGAAAAGATAAGACTCTGTTCCAGGTATCTATTGTTAATATGCTACCCAGAGCTTTGTGATTTAAAATGAAAATAATTCATTTTGCTCACAAAATGTAATTTTGAAAAGCCCCAACAGAGACAGTGCATTTCTACCCCATCTGTCCTTGGGGTGGCTCAGCTGGAGGTAGGATGATTCACTTTTATGATGGCTCACTCACACTACTGGCAAGTTGCTGCTGGCTGTCTGCTGGAAGCTCAACCAGGGCCTTAGTTCCTCCCCAAATAGCCTTTCCTTGTGCTCATTAGACTTCTGCATAGCACTTGGGTGAATTTAAAGAACAAGCATTCTAGAGGAACAAGGAAGATACATATGGCATTTTTATGACCTAGCTTTGAGATTCATATAGCATCACTTCCACCATGTTCTATTTGTGGAGGTATTCTTAGGGCCCATCCAATTTCAAAAAGAAATAAGATCCTACCAGGTGATGGGAAGAACATTTGGTATGAGAAGTATTGTTGTAGCCAAACTTGGAAAATATAATTTGCCACCACCCTCAAACCTGTTTTATTGTGTTTTGAGTCTGAGTTTACCCTGTCTGTGTTGTATGGAATCCCCAGCACCAGAATAAAACGTGGGGTTCCATTATAACCACATCAGTATTTGGTCTCCTGTGATCCCAGTGTTAACAAAACCAAAGTGATTTGTAGTAATATTTCCAGAATTCAGGGTGTATTTGATTACCACTAAGAAAATAATACGAAGTAGTAAACTCGCAAACAGAAATTATAAATATATGAGAACATGACCTACCATAAATAAAAGTAAACAGAAGTGTTAGCACCTCAGGAACCTGAGATACAGAAAAAAATGGAAGGGGCTGTAATATATGTGTAAAATAATTAAAGAGATAAAATAAGGAATATTACCCAACAATAAAGAAAAGATACTATGAAAATGGCATAAGTCCAGCAAGTCTCCCTTAGGAGGAGTTCCCTACACTCTGTCATAAGCTGTGCACTATTGTGGCACTTAAAAACGCTTTGTTAATAGCATTTTATATTTTCCCCCAACTGATCTGTCTTATACACATGGATTTGGTAGTAAGTGGGCTTTATTTTTTGTACTTAGGAGGCCTGTCACATAGTAGATCTTCAGTGATTATCAGGCTTAAAAAAGACTTCACAGTTCTGTACTAAACTGCAAAAAGCAAAAGTCAGTTCAAACATACCAGTTGAGGGGAACAAGTTTTTGTATCTAATATTAAGTAATAACATTGGCAGCAGTACTTACGAGTATTAGCTGCCTTTACTTGCTGTAATTGGTGATAATTTATAAAATGTTCACAGGACCCTCTCTTTAGAGGAGAACATCTTACTCATTTGCCTAAGGGGAAAGAGGTGTTTTCTTCTTGGTGTAAGTAGTAATCTGGACCTGGAAATGGAGCTGAGAGCCATGCTAGCACATGTACTTTTTCTGTCATCCTGAGTTAGAAAAAGCAGTGAGTTTGAACCCCAGAATTATATCTTCTGTGCTTTAATGAACTGTGATCTCTGTCAGAAAATAGTTAGGGGGATACTTCCCATCAGGCCTTTATGGTGAAACATTGGTAACATGTAGCTTGGAAAGAAAATGATTGTTTATTTTCCCTTCCAGCTTTCATAATAACTTTATGTAGAAGTTACTGATGGAACTATTGAAGAAAAAATCAATAGACCCACCTTGAATTTCTAGTGGAACATGTAACAACACAAGCAACAGTTGGCAACAAGATAAGGCTACTAGCTGTCTCTAGATTTAGAATAATTCTAAAATGTAAATTTAACATGTCTTCCTGATAAGTAATTCTGATCGTAATGATATAAAAATATTACAGCAGATAAGATACATTTTTTTTCTTAATCTCAACTCATTTTCTTAAGTTCTAATTCTTTAAGCTTTTGAAAGCCATTTTCACTTTGCTTTATAGACTAAGAAATTACACAGCATTACTCAATATACTTATAAAATGGATTACTAGATCTGTCAAGCAAAAATTAAGTATGTAGGTTTAGTTTTGGAATTCCCATAATTTCCAATATATATTGGGAAACAAAAAAAAGGGAGGCTTAGACTTTGTCAATTTGCATTCTGCTTTAAATTCACTTATTTGTTCAGAATCTAATCCGTTTTTTTTTTCTTCTTGCTAACATGGAAGGATTAATGGTTGGCATGAATTTTGTTATGTTAATGTTATGTTTCTTTTTGCCCCCCAGCCTCTTCCTTAAGGCTAAATGGAGTTCCCATGAATTTTCCCTAAAAGCTATCTACATAGAAATTCTTAAAATAGCTATACTTCAGAACTTTGTGATTCACTTGTTCTTATTGAACATGTTTCTTTAAACCACCAGTGTACAGTAGTTAAGGGAGAAACCAAGAGCCAGTATGGAAGAAAGAAAGAAAGAAAGCTGGTATTTTCAGACACCTTTGCATAATTATCTTGCCTTCAGCCCACCGTTTGTTGACTACCCTTTCAGACTACCGGAGAGACTATGATGAGAAGTCTACAGCATCAGGAAATGGTAAATGGTTATTACTTTCTACTTAACTGAATCTTTGAGCATAGCATCTCTAATGTATTAATTGCTCATAGTGAATTAAAAAATAAAGTCTAGGTCCTTGGTTTGAATTTTGCCTTGGTCCAACTATAAGCAAGTTCTTATTCCTGATACCAGTTTTGTTTTGTTTTTTAACTTATAAGTTAGGGGGGAAAATGCCTGTGAGAGTAGTTAGAAAGATTACATGAGAATAATGTATATTCTAGCATATGCCTGTATTAGAATAGGAAATCAATACATGTTAGGTCTCTTCCCTTTTTGTTAGATAGAACCTTTGACAGACTGTTTAGTTGATTTGTAAATAATTCCTTAAAGAACTAGCATTTAAGGTATCCTAGATACTAAAATGCTTTAAGAACCGTATGGGGTTTCCCTGGTCTCTAGGAATTTTCTGTTGTCTCTTCATGATTACTAATTCTCTTACTTATGTATTTTTGCCAGTTTTACATTCCATGGGAATGTTTTCAATTTAAAGTGACATAATTCAGCATGCCACGAAGCATTTAGCATTTACTTTGAGAAAATCTATTCATCATTGTTTAGTAGACTACAAAGAAAACTTGAAATCAATCCATCAATTGATGTAAATGAAAACATGGGACCATATAACCTGCAGATAGCATCTCTGTCCTTTTATCATTGCTAAATTCAGTTTAAACTTATACTTTTTCTTATTATTATTAGGGAGTTAAAAAAGAAAATATAAAATATTCTATTTCATTTTCCAATATACCTGAATTTTAAATATGCTGATCCTTTGGTAAAAACAAATGGATATACTTCCCTAATAGGAGTAACTGTGGTAACTTTTAAAATGGGCTTTTCTTACTGATATTTTATAGGACTGTCTCATATTCAGTATACTTTTCTTTAGCTTCTAGTGGTTGATATTTTCTTAAAGCATTTACTATAACTATATTTAAGGAGATAAAAAGGAGTGTTGCTCTGATTGTGACCTGGGAACCAGAGGCTCAGAGGTACACAGATTTTCTTAGCTTCATTAAAAATGATCTTGCCCTCTGCTACTTGGCAGAAGGTGATAAAATAAATTATTCTACAGTTGTTATCTGTAAGTTTAGAATTGATGTTTGCTAAATGGGGAAAGAACAAAGCTGATACTTGAATATTCTGCATCATAATCAGAGAGGGAGAAATTAAAATTCTTTAATAAGTACTTCCTTATCTTTGAAATACACTCCAACTATGCTTAAATGGCAGACTCAAAATTCAGCCTTGTAAACCACACCATGCTATCTTTGGAGATTCTTTAATTTTGCAGATGTTATTGAATGCAAAGTTCCCAGTGGAAACTGCAGATCAAGGAGCTTTGATGACATTTTTTGTGGAAATCAAAATCCGGTAGTGTATTAGATCTTTGCATGGTCTTGTTTTCTTCAAACTGACATGACTTTTGAAGGTGATCTTGTGCAAATGATTTAATGAAGAGTTGCTGATGCTTTCATTGAAACATATTCTAATGATTGCTGATAAGTAATCTCTGGATTATTCAAGTCTTGTTAGTAATGTGTGCTAAAAATACCTGGACCTCAAGTTGATGCTGCTATAAAGTTTTAGCAAACCTGTAGAAACTCTTGAGCATTAACTAGAACTGTAACTATAGGTTACAAGGTGATGTTTTCAAAGGTCTCTCTTGCCCCTTCATCACTCCCTCTCTCTAGTGATTCTGATTTTCTGAAGTCTGGCTTAACACGATGTTTTCCAGTTCCATCCATTTTCCTGCAAATTATATAATTTCATTTTTATTTATGGCCAAATAAGATTCATTGTGTGTGTGTGGCATATACACACAAATATTAAATATTTTTTGTGTATTTTTTTATCCATTCATCTGTTGACAAACAACTAGGCTGATTCCATAATTTGGGTATTGTTGGTTGTGCTGTTATAAACATGGGCATGCATGTTACTGCTATGGTATGCTGACTAGTTCCTTTGGATAAATGTTGAGGAATGATATAGCTGAATCATATTGTGGTTTCATTTCTAGTCTTCAGAGGAACCTCCATACTGATTTCTGTAGTGGCTATTCTAATTTACAATCCTACTAATAACAATTAAGAATTATTTTCCCCTACATCCTCACCAGCACTTACTGTTATTTGTATTCTAAATGATAGATGTTCTAACTGGAGTGAGATGAAAGCTCAGTGTAGTTTTGATTGGCATTTCCCTGATGGCAAAAGATGTTGAATAATTTTCAATGTTTGTTGGCCATTTATACTTATTTTGAGAAGTGTCTGTTTAGTTCTTTTGCCCATTTATTGATTGGTTTTTTTTTTTTTTTTTGGTAAGTTTCGGAGGTCTACCTATATTTTAGATCTTCATCCTAAGGGAAGAGTAGCTGGCAAAGATATTTTTTCCATTCTGTAGCTTCTTGCTTCATGCTCTTGTTTCCTTTGCTGTGCAGAAGCTTTCTAATTTGGTGCTATTCCATTGATTAAATCTTCGTATGATTTCCCTAGGTATAGGAGTCCTGGGAGAAAGTCATTGGTAGTGCCTATGTGTTAGACAGTTTCCCTGTGTTTTCTTCCAGTAGTTGCCAAGTTTCTGGTTAAATTCCTAGGTCTTTGAACCATTTTTACTTGACTCTTGTGCAAGGTGAGAAATAAGGAACTAGGTTCATTCTTCTACATATGGATATCTAGTTTTCCCCGCACCATTTGTTAAAAGGCTGTTTTTTCTCCGATGAATGTTTTTGGCATCTTTGTCAAGGATCAGAAAACTGTATCTGTGTGGGTTTGTCTTTTTGTCTTCTACTCAATTCCATTGGTCTTTTTTTCTGTTTTTGTACTGTTAGGCTGTTTTAGTTACTGTAGCTCTGGTGTAATTTGAAATTGTGTATTGTGATGCCTCCAGTATTTTGGGTTTTGTTTTGTTGCTTAGAATTGCTTTGGCTATTCTAGGTCTTCTATTCTTCCATATGAATTTTAGGACTTTATTTTTCTAGTTCTGTGAAGAATGTCATTGGTATTTGATTGGGGTTGCATTGAATCTGTAGATTGCTTTTGGTAATATGATCCTTTTATTATATTAATTTTTGCCTACCCGTAAACCTTGATGGTCTTTTCATCTTTAATCTTTCTTCTATTTCTTGTTTTAGTGTTTTATTAGTTTTTCTTGTAGAGGTCTTATCTCAAGTTATTCTGAGGTTTTTTGTTTTTGTTTGGAATTGTTTTTCTGATTTCTTTCTCAGCATGTTTGCTATTTGTGTATAGAAAAGTTATTTTGAATATTAATTTTGCATCCTACTTCTTTACAAAATGTGTTTATCAGATCTAGAAGTCTTCTGTTAGAACTTTTATAGTCTTCTAAATATAGGATCATATCATCTGCAAATAGGGATAATTTTACTTCTTCCTTTCTTATTTGTAACCCTTTTATTTCTTTCTCTTACTTAATTGCTTTGGCTAAAATTTTAGTACTATATTGAATTAGGAGTGGGGAGAATGGACATTCTTGCCTTGTTCCAGATTCTAGAGAAAATGCTTTCAGTTCTTCGTCATTTAGCATGATGTTGGCTTTGGGCTTGTAATGCACAGCCATTTTTATGTTGAGGTAAGTTCCTTCTATCCTTATTTTTTTCCAGGATTTTTAACATGAAGGGATGTTGAATTTTTGTCTAAGGCTTTTTCTGCATCTGTTAAGATGATCTTGAGATTTTTGTTCTTAATTCTATTTATTTGGTGTGTTATATTTATTGATTTGTGAACATTAGACCATCCTTGCATCCCTGGGATGAATCCAAATCGATCATGATATTTGATCTTTTTGATATGTTGTCAAATTTGATTTACAAGTATTTTGTTAAAGATTTTTGCATCTATGATCATCAAGAATGTTGATCTACAATTTTCTTTTCTTGCTGTGTCCTTATCCAGCTTTGTTGTCAGTGTGATACTAGCTTAATAGAATTAAGAGATCTTACTTGAGATTTTCTGATTTTTCCATGTCGGCACTCATAGCTATAGACTTTCTTCTTAGAACTGCCTTCATTGTTTCCCATAGGTTCTTTTAGGTTGTATTCCTATTCTCATTTGATTCAAAATTTTGTAATTTATCCCCTGATTTCTTTGATGACCCACTCATTATTCAGAAGTGTATTATTAAATTTCAGTGTGCTTGTGTAGTTTTCATAATTCTCCTTGCTGTTGATTTCTAATTTCATTCCATTATAATTTCATTCTGATTCCTTGCATCTTATCATTAATACAATGAATTTTAAATATTGATCATATATCCTGAGACCTTGCTAAATTCACATATTCTATATGTATATTGTTAAGTCCTGAAGAATTTTCTACATAGATGATCAGCCTCAAATAAAAACAATTTTTTCTTTTTTCCTTTTCAGTCTGTATACCTTTAATGTTTTATTGCACTAGCTGAAACCTTCAGTGCAATGTTGGATGGAAGTGTCAGGAACTGGCATCTTTACCTTGCTCCCAGTCTTAGGTAGATTTCTCATAGATGTTGCTTATTAGGTTAAGGTCCTTTTGTTTCTCATATATTGAGAGTTTTTATTGTGGTGCTGGATTTGTTAAGTGATTTTGTATATCTTTTGAAATGGTGATGTTTTGTCTTTTATCCTTTTAATTTAGACATTGTATTTATTGATTTTTTAGTGTTAAACAAATTGTATTCTTTGGATGAGTCTCACTTAATCACAGTGTATATAAGCCTTTTTGTTATGTTGCTGGATTAAGTTTGCTAATATTTTATTGAGGATTTTCCTGATATTTATGAAGGATAGAAATGTGTTGTTTTCTTGTAATGTCTTCGTCTTTGATGTTAGGGTAGGATGAGTTGGAAAGTTTATTTTCTGAGTTTATAAAGAAACCATATTTCTTTAAAAAATATTTGATGATACTTGCCAGAAAATTCTTTCTAGACTGGACTTTCCTTTGTGAGTAGGTTTTTAATTAATAATTTAGCTTATTTATTGTAGGTCTATTTATATTTTCTATGTCTTGTCAAATTGGTTTTGGAAATTGTGACACTATAGGAATTTGACCATTTTATCCATATTCATTTGTTGGAATAATATATGAATATTATGAATAATAATTCATAATATTCCCATATAGTCCTTTTAATTCCTATAGATTCTGCACTGATGTCTACTCTTTCATTTATGAATTTGGTTTCTTCTGTCTTATTTTTTTTAGTTAGTCTAGCTAAGGACTTGTAAGTTTTATTGATCTTTTAAAATAGCCACTATATGGTTGCATTGATTTTTCTTTATTGTTTCCGTTTCCTACTTCATTGATGTTCATTCTAAACTTTATTTTCTGTTTTCTTAGGGTTTAGTTTGCTATTCCTGTCTAGTTTCTTAAGGTGGAAGCTTAGATTATCAATTTAAGACTTTCCTGATTACAAGCTGTAAATTTCCCTCTAAATATTTATTTACTTACATCCTATAAATTTTAGTATGTTCTCATTTTCATTCAGCTTAAAATATTTTTAAATGTTTCTGTCTTCCCCTTTTCATCCCTGGGCTATTTAGAAGTATGTTGTTTAATTTCTGAATATTTGATTTTTCCCCACATTCCTTTCTATTTGAGATCTTAACCTTAATTCTATTGTAGTCAGAGAATATGAATTTATCATTTCAGGTTTTTTAAAATTGATGGAGACTTGTTTTGTGGACCAGAATGTATAAAATATTCATGTATACTTGAATGTGTGTTTTGTATTCATTGTGCACGATAGTCTATAAATATCAGGTATATCAAGTTGGTTGATAATGATATCTATTAAAATTTTCTGTATCCTTGTTCTATGTAGTTGTTCTAAAAGTTATTAAAAATGGAGTATTGAAATTCCACATATTATTACTGAATTGCCTACTTTTCCTTTCAGTTCTTTTAGTTTTTGCTTCATTTGGAGCTTCTATTGTTTTATTTTATATATATATAAAGACTTTCAGATAAAAAATACTGTTGGAAACAATAAAGAACATTTCATAATCAAAAGTATGAAAATATAGCAATTATAAATGTGTGTGTGTGTGTGTGTGTATATATATACACACATTTATAGCTTATCTAATGATTGATATGGTTGGATATGTCTGTTATATATGTCTGTTATTTTGATACTTGTTTTGTATTTGTTTGTATCATTATGTTCCTCCTCTTATCATTTGTTTAAGTATATTTTAGTATGCCACTTTAATTTCACCTTTTTAAAAATTTTAATTTGTTATATATGACAATAGACTGCATTACAATTCATATAATACATAAAGAGCACAATTTGTCTTATCTCTGGTTATACACAAATTAGACTCACACCATTCGTGTCTTCATACATGTACTTAGGGTAAAGATGTCCATCTCATTCCACCATCTTCCTCCCCCATTCTCCCTCCCCCTTCCTCCCTCCCTTTGTTCTATCTAGAGTTCTTCTAATCCTCTCACACTAGTATTGGCTACTACTACTCCCCAACTCCATTATGAATCAGCATTCTTATATCAGAGAAAACATTCAGCATTTGGTTTTGGGGGATTGGCTAATTTCACTTAGCATTATATTCTCCAGCTCTAACCATTTACCTGCAAATGCTATAATTTTATTCTCTTTTAATACTAAATAGTAAATATGTTTTCCATTGTGTATATATGCCACGTTTTTTTAAATACATTCATCAACTGAGGCCCCTCAGTTGATGGGTTGGTTCTAGTTTAGCTATTGTGAATTGTGCTGCTGTAAACATTGATGTGACTGTGTCCCTGTAGTATGCTGTTTTAAAGTCCTTTGGGTACAGACCGAGAGGTGGGATAGCTGGGTCAAATGGTGGTTCTATTCCCAGTTTTCCAAGGAATCTTGATACGGCTTTCCACATTGAATACACCAATTTGCAGTCCCACCAGCAATGTATGAGTGTGCCTTTTCCCCCCCACATCCTTGCCAACACTATTGTTGTTTGTATTCTTAATAGCTGCCATTCTGACTGGAGTGAGATGAAATCTTAGAGTAGTTTTGATTTGCATTTCTCTAATTGCTAGCGATGATGAACATTTTTTCATATATTTGTTGAATGGTTATATATCATCTTCTGAGAAGTGACTGTTCAGGTCCTTGGCCCATATATTGATTGGGTTATTTGTTTTTTGGTGCTTAGCTTTTTGAGTTCTTTATATACCCTAGAGATTAGTGTTCTATCTGATGTGTGAGGGATAAAGATCTGCTCCCAAGACGTAGGCTCTCTATTCACCTCACAGATTGTTTCTTTTGCTGAGAAGAAACTTTTTAGTTTGAATCCATTCCATTTTTAAATTCTTGATTTTAATTCTTGTGCCAAAGGAGTCTTATTAAGGAAGTTGGGGCCTAATCCTACATGATGGAGATTAGGGCCTATTTTTTCTTCTATTAGATGCAGGGTCTCTGGTTTTATTCCTAGGTCCTTGATCCATTTAGAGATGAGTTTTGTGCATGGTGAGAGATAGGGGTTCAATTTCATTTTGTTACATATGGATTTCCAGTTTTCCAGGCACCATTTGTTGAAGAGGCTATCTTTTCTCCAATGAATTTTTTGGCATCTTTGTCTAATATAAGATAATTGTAATGATGCATGCTCTGAGATGCAGCTGCTTCTAGGCCCTGTCGTCAAAAAGGTAGGGGCTACTGCATGGGGAAGGCTATGGCGATGATGGCAGTGTCCCAAGATGGAAGTGGGTTAGGCTTAGGCTCCCAGGTGGAGGTGGGGGGCAAACTCGGACCTCCCCTGGACCTGGGTCCCCTGAAAGTGGGTATGGGCAGATCTGGGTCACTGGGCGTGATGTCCTGCTGAAGTCTGCTGGTCGGAAGAGGCGGTCCTGTGTTCGAGGCTGGGCTCCAGTGGGTGTCTGCCAGTGGAGGGATGAACCCAGGCCAGTGTGGGTGGATCTGGGCTGGCCCTGGGCTCCCGTGGTAGTTAGCTGCTCGGAAGAGGTGGTCCTATGCCAAAAATAATTTTTTTTCAATTGTTTTTTTGTTTTGTTTTGTTTTAATTTCATTGATTTCAGATCTGATTTTAATTATTTCCTGTCTTCTTCTAATTTTGGTGTTGGTTTGTTCTTCTTTTTCTAGGGCTTTGAGATGTAATGTTAGGTCATTTATTTGTTGACTTTTTCTTATAAGGAATAAACTCCATGCAATGACTTTCCTCTTAGAACTGCTTTCATAGTGTCCCAGAGACTTCGATATGTTGTATCTATATTCTCATTCACCTCTAAGAATGTTTAATCTTTTCCTTGATGTCTTTCGCAACCCATTGTTCATTCAGTAGTATATTATTTAAGCTCCAGGTGTTGGAGTACCTTTTATTTCTTATTTTAGCATTGATTTCTAATTTCATTTCATTATGATCTGATAGAATACAGGGTAATATCTCTACTTTTTTGTATTGGCTGAGAGTTGCTTTGTGGCATGATATATGGTCTATTTTAGAGAAGGATCCATGTGCTGCTGAGAAGAAAGTGTATTTGCTCCTTGAAGGATGAAATATTCTGTATATATCAGTTAAGGCTGAGTTATTAATTGTATTATTGAGTTCTGTAGTTTCTTTTTTTAGCTTTTGTTTGGAAGATCTATCTAGTAATGAAAGAGGTGTGTTAAAGTCACCCAGAATTATTGTGGTTGTGGTCTGTTTGACTCTTGACTTTGAGAAGAGTTTGTTTGATGAACATAGATGCTCCATTGTTTGGGGCATATATATTTATAATTGTTATGTCTTCTTGGTGTATGGTTCCCTTGAGCAGTATGTAGTGTCCTTCTTTATCCTTTTTGATTAACTTTAGCTTGAAGTCTACTTTATTTGATATGTGGATGGAAACCTCTGCTTGCTTCCTCAGTCTGTGTGAGTGGTATGATTTTTCCCAATCTTTCACCTTCAGTCTGTGGATTTCTTTTCCTATGAGATGAGTCTCTTGGAGGCAGCACACTGTTGGGTATTTTTTTAAAAATAAAATCTGCTAGTCTATGTCTTTTGATAAGTGAGTTTAGGCCATTAACATTCAGAGTTATTATTGAGACATGATGTGTATCCCCAGCCATTTTTGTTTATTTTTGTATTTAATTTGACTTTGTTTCTCCTTAGATTAGTTTTTCCTGTAATATCTCCCTTTGCTGATTTTCATCATTGTTTTTCATTTTCTCTTCATGGAATATTTTGCTGAGGATGTTCTGTAGTGCAGGCTTTCTAGTTGTAAATTCTTTTAACTTTGTTTATCACGGAAGATTTTTATTGCATCATCAAATCTAAAACTTAAGTTTTGCTGGATATAAGATTCTTGGTTGGTATCCATTTTCTATCAGAGCTTGATATATATTGTTCCAGGATCTCTTGGCTTTGAGGATCTGGGTTGAGAAATCTGCTGAGATACATATTGGTCTCCCCCTATATGTGATCCAATTTCTCTCTTGTGGCCTTTAAGATTCTCTCCTTATTCTGTATACTAAACAGTTTCATGGTGTAGATCTGTTGTAATTTTGTACATTTGATGTCCTGTAAGCCTCTTGTATTTGATTGTGAATTCATTCTTTATGCTTGGGAAATTTTCTGATATTATCTCATTGAAGAGATTGTGCATTCGTTTGGTTTGAAACTCTGTGCCTTCCTCTATCCCAGTAACTCTTAGATTTGGTCTTTTGATGCTATCCTGCAATTCTGGATGTTCTGTTCATGATTTTTTTACTATCTTCACTATGTAGTCAACTTTATTTACCAGATTGTATACTTTATCTTCATTATCTGACGTTCTGTCTTCCAAGTGATCTAGTTTGTTGGTTATGCTTTCTATTGAGTTTTTTATTTGCTTATTGTTTCCTTCATTTCAAGAATTTTTTATTTTTTTTTTCAGAATCTCTCTTTTTTGACATAATCTTTTGCTACCTGTATTTGCTCTCTTATTTCTTTGTTGGTGTGATCAATGGACACCTGTATTTGGTCTTTTGTCTCTTTGTTGGAGTGATCAATTTTTGCCTGTATTTGTTCATTTAGGTCATTCTTTAATTCACAGATCATTTAAATTATGAACATTTTGAAGTCCTTCTCTAATGTTTTATCAACTACTCTGCCCAAGGGTTCTGTTATTGTAGTATCCTGATTTGTTTGGGATGTTTTCCTCCCTTGTTTTTTCATGTTGTCTGTGTGTCTTCCTTTCTTGCAGTGTGGATCTGAGATATTACAGTTTCTACCCTATGATCTTGTAGTGTCCATACAGATTATCTGTACCTCATCTTGATGTTGGTCTTCCAGACCCTGCCACAGTGGATGCTATTGCAACTATAGATGGTGGCGGCAATAGTGGAGGTAACTTGAGATAGCAGTGGAGGTACCCAAAGATGAATGCAACGTCTTTCAGAAATGGGGCTGAAAGGGTGGGCCTTACACTGGCTTTGGGATGCCTGCTCCGAGATGCAGCTGCTTCTGACTCCCTGTCTGTTGTCACAAGGTAGAGGCTACTGCATGGGGAAGGCTATGGGGATGTCTGCAGTGTCCCAAGGTGGAAGTGGGTTAGGCCTGGGCTCCCAGGTGGTGGTGGTGGGGGGCGTTGGAGGGGGATGGACCCTGGCCTACCTGGGCCTGGGCTCCTGCGCAGTTCATCAGAGTCGGATCTGCAGTTTGGACCCGTACCTATCAGGCCTGAGCTCCGGGTGGGTGTGTGCTGGTTGGTGGTCCTGTGCCGGAGCCCAAGCTCCCATGGGGGGATGCTGGTGGCCGGATGGGCCCCGACCTACCCTGGGCCTGGGCTTCTGCCCAGCCACCTTTTTTAAACTATATGATTTTGAGTTATTTTCTTGGTAATTGTTCTGAGGGATTATAGTATGCATCTTAGTTCATCATAATCTACTTCAGAATAGTGTTCATTTTAATTTTAGCAAAATATAGAAATCATTCTTCAATGTATCTTCATTTTCCCTTTATTGTTTAATATATTGTGGAACCAACTTAGATGCCCCTCAGTAGATGAATGGATTAAAAATGTGGCATATATACACAATGGAATTTTACTCAGTAATAAAAGAGAATAAAATCATGGCATTTGCAGGTAAATGGATGGCATTGGAGAAAATCATGCTAAGTGAAGTTAGTCAATCTCAAAAAAACAAATGCCGAATGTTTTCTCTGATATAAGGTGACTGACTCATAATGGTAGGGAAGGGGAGCATGGGAGGAATAGACGAACTCTAGATAGGGCAGAGGGATGGAGGGGAAAGGAGGGGGCAGGGGATTAGCAATGATGATGGAATGTGATAGACATCATTATCCAAAGTACATGTATGAAGACATGAATTGGTGTGAACATACTTTATGTACAAACAGAGATATGAAAAATTGTGCTCTATCTGTATAATAAGAATTGTAATGCATTCTACTGTCATGTGTGTGTGTGTGTGTATGTATGTATATATATATATAAACATCTGTGTGTCATGAGCCCATGAATACATTATTATAACTTTTGCTTTCTATAATCATATCTTTTCTAAGATTTAAGAGGAGAAATGAGAAAAATATATTTATAGAATCTTCTACATTTATTCATGTATTGGACTCTGTTTCTTCATGTGGATTGATGTTACTGTCTGATATCACCTTCATTCAGCACAAAGGACTTCCTTTTATTTTATTTTTATTTTGGGGATACCAGGGATTGAACTCAAGGGGCACTTGAACACTTAGCCATATCCCCAACTCTGTTGTATTTTATTTAGAGGCAGAGTCTCACTGAGTTGCTTAGCTCTTCACTTTTGCTGAGGCTGGCTTTGAGCTCATGATCCTCTTGTCTTTCCTCCCAAGACACTGAGATTACATGTGTGCGCCACTGTGCCTGGCTCCTTTCATATTTTTTTATAAGACAAATCTGATAGCAACACGTTTTATCTTATCCCAAATGTTTGTATTTTACTTTTGTTTTTAAAGGAAAGTTGTATGGGGTATAGAATTACAATTACCAAGCTTTTTCTACCTCAGCACTTTAAACATGATTCCACTGCTCTCTGGTCTCCATTGATGAGAAATCAACCATTATTGTATTGTTCTTCCTCTGTACATGATGAGTCATTTTCTTCTTGCTACTTTCAAGAAATTTTCTCTTTCAACAGTTTGCTTGGAATGTGTCCAGGTTTCTTTTTGTGTTTGTCCTATAAACTATGTCCAGTTGAGTAGCTTGATCATATAAATCCTGGGTTGTTTTTTTTTTCTTTTTCTTGTTTTTGCTATGCTGACTATTGAACCCAGGGCCTCATGCATGCTTTTAAAAAAGTGCTCTACCACTGAGCACTACCCACAGCCCCACATTAATGTTTCTAAAATCAAATTTGATAAGGTTTTAGACGTTATTTGTTTGTTTTTTTTTTCTCTCTTTTCTCACTCTTCCTTATCTTCTGAGGCTCTACTTACACATATATTAGTATACTTGATATTGTCTCATAGGTCTCTGTGGCTCTGTTCATTTTTCTTCAGATTTTTTCCCCCTGTGTTCTTCAGATTAACTACTATTATCATATCTTTAAGTTCACTGATAGTTTAAAAAAAAAGTATCAGTATATATTTTTTTTAACTATCTCAAATTTACTATTGAGCCATTCTAATGATACTTTCATTTCAATTATTATACTGTTCATCTCCAGATTTTCCATTTGGTTCTTAAAAAAATAATTTCTATACTTTAACAAGATTCTGTATTCACTGAGTTATTTAATTTTTTAAACATGATTTTCTTTACTTTTTAAAGCTTATTTATAATAGCTAGTTTGAAGTCTGTTAAATACAATATCTTAAAGACACTTGGAAATAGTTGCTAAAGACTGCTTTCTCATGAATCACATATTCGTGTTTCTTGCATGCCTCATTAGCTGTCTATGGAATGCTGGACATTTACGTGATAATGTATCTTAGTAACTCCAGTTTCTGACTTGTCCCTTCTATTGGTAATCTTGGTGATTGCTACTTGCTTGTTTTGTAACTTGCCTGGACTAAACCTTTAAAGTTTGTATCCTGTGTGATGTGACATGCAGCTGCAATATCTGTGTGCTTCTTCTTTTTTTTTTTTTTTTTTTTGGTGGTGGTGGGGGGTAAGTCTGGCTTCCTAGCAGTTGCTCCTTCATCTGTAGAACTTAGTTATCAGCTAAAGATTGGTCAGGAGCTATGCTGAAACACCTTGAGCCAATAAAGCTTCCAGTCTCTCCTTATGAATCTGTGTGTGAAATGGAGGGCACATTCAAATTTCAGGCTGTTCTGGTCTTTATTTCCTATTGTTTCTTCTTATGTCTTACCTGCACACAACTGCAAGCTACATCACCCAGGGATATTTGAGCTTTCTCTGCTCTCTGTGAAAGGCACACAGCCTTTGGTCAACTCTAAATATATAGGTTCAGGCCTCTCCAGCTGCTGGAACTCCCTGTTAAATTCCTGACTAGTCTGTTAGTATGTTCTTTGCCCCAATCAGGTTTACTTATTCAGGCTTATGGAGCCTCAAGCCATCTCTGTTTACTTGCTAGAGATCATTATTTAACTATCAGTGCTCCAGATCAAATGCGCCCTGCCTTGGCAGAGGTGACAAAACTGCTTGTTTTCACAGCCCATCCTGCTCTGACTGCACTAGTACTCTTAGCAGAGCTCAGGGATGGAGGTGGGCACAGCTCTGGCAACAGCAGCACAGACTCATGCTGTTCATTTGGTTTTGGTGATGTTGAGGATTAAACCCGTGGCCTTGGACATTTTAGGCAAGTACTCTGCCAACTGAGCTACATCCCCAGCTATCACACTGCTCTTATCTAAAGTTCTATGGTTTTCATGAAATGTATGCTCTTGATTGAATTACTCGGTTCCAAAATTATTGCCCTAATGGTTTTGTCCAGCGTTATGGTCACTTTGGCGGGGGGGGGGGGGGGGGGTTGTCAACCAGCTCATTTCATCATAATAATAGTTGGAATCCTCTATACATATGTTTTAAGGCACCAGTGATTTGGGTTGTGTTACATGTGTGATGCTATGTTTTATATTATTATCATATGACCATATTTTTATAATTAAATTTTTGATTGATTAGTCTTTGGGGAGGATTTCCATTGTGTAGAAATATACATGATTTGGTACTTAAGTGAAATAATAGTTTAGAGAAAAGACATTTATAAAGTCAAATAGAAAATGTCAACCCTAAAGGTTTTCTTGAAACACAAATTAAAAATGAAATGGGGACTGGGGTTGTGGCTCAGCGGTAGAACACTCGCCTAGCATGTGCGAGGCCCTGGCTTCAATCCTCAACACCACATAAAAATAAATAAATAAAATAAAGGTACTGTGTCCAACTACAACTAAAAAATAAAATATTTTAAAAAATGAAATGGACCAGAGAACATCAATTATTTCACTACTGTTTTTTCCTATAGCTTGGAGCAGCACATCACCTGTTACATTTAAAGAATTCTTTATTAAATTAGTAATAATTCAATAATAATTAGATTATTACTTTACTAAAATACAGACCTGTGTGAAATACCCACAATAAGTGCTTAGAATGCAGGATACTAATTTGTTTTCTTTGCAATTTTTTTGAAGTTGTTGAAGAACCTTTATTTTATTTAAATGCTGTGCTGAGAATTGAACCCAGTGCCTCACACATGCTAGGCAAGTGCTCTACTACTGAGCCACAACCCCAGCCCCTAATTTGTTTTTTACATATTTGAAATTTTTATTGTCATTTACATTGTGTTTACCTTCAATATTTAGAATTATTCAAGGAATGTAAAAAGATTTTGAGTTTATTAGTAACAGGTTTGATATCATTTGTCAGATTGGTATGTTTACTTTCTAAAAATGAGAACATGGTTTAAAATGTGAAGCACCAGTTTGTTAAAATTTTAATTTTTCACAGTGAAAGTTTTCCAAATAGGATTTGGATATTTATCATACATCATGAATATTATAATATATGTAAAGTATAGCATTAAATGTAAAATAGTCTGGCATGGCAGTTTTCCCAACTAAAAATAAGTTGTCCTCAATATGAATCAGATATCTCTATACCTCTAACACTGGAAATTAAATTTTCATGTAGTGTAAAATTCTGTTCCTGTTAAAGGAAATACTGCCCAGGATGTAAATTTAGATATAGTAAGTTATGTCCAAATTTCTAATGTTGGAGATATCACTATACTAGTCAAAACAAAACAGTATTAACAGAACTTTTCAGACTGTAGGCATCCTTTTGTAAAAACAGACCGACCGTTCTCTTCTTTTATATAATGTTGAAGAAACAAAAGTTTGTTGAGTATGAAAACTTGAGACCAATTGGTAATTTTTTAAGTGAAGTTAGAATCAAAATTAGCCTGATCCTCTTGGTGGTTATGATTCTCAGATTCATCCACTGTTCTGTTTTGTTTGTTTTCAGTGTAGAGCCCATAGGTTCCTCTTGGAAGCATAGAGGGCACTGATGGCAGGCCTATCTCACAAATGATCCCTCTAGTGGGCCTGATTCTTTTTAAATTAGATCCTAAGCTAAGCCAACTCACGTTTAGTCACTGAGTCCCAAACATTTCCTGTCCATCTTTCTTTCTTGATGTCTTCTTCTAGAGTACTTTCCACATGCACAGTGCCCCACATTTCAATGAGGCATTGCCAGTAATGAATAGTTGTTCAGAGTTTTGTGCTTTCACAGGTGAAAAAGATGCCTGAGACAGAGAAAGCCAGTTTTTCCCCTTTATATATTATGTAGATCCAGTGTTCACTTGCCACCTCAGTTATTTGGCCCTAGAGCTAACATTTTAGCACTCTCCAGTATAATAAATCTTCAGTATTATTGAGACCTTTGGAAAGTATGAAATTTAAGAATGGTTTTATAACAGGGTTTTTTTTTTGCTCATAAAATTCATATACAGAGGATAAAAACAAAACTGTATTGTTTTAATACTTAGTCTTAGGCCTTTGAAGAGGTTAAACATGAACTAATTAAAGGTCTTATTCCTAGACACCAGCTGGAATTGTAGTTCTGTGAAATTTGTGCATAAGAGAATGGCAAGTTATATTTTGAAAGATTTGGAGAAGTAGTACTAAGGGTTCTTTGGGGGAAGGAGGAGCAGTTTCTAATTTGACAAGTCTTAATATTAAAAAGATACTTATTTCTCATTAGGAATATAAACTCATTTTCCTCATTTCATATTTCTTTGGAATTTTTAGCAGTTAGTGACAAAAAACTATAAAATCAAAACCAGAGCTACATCATGACATATGTGATGTTATTTCTCTACTCATTTATTCTAATGTTCATAGTCTTATATCTGAAGCTATTTAAAAGAACACTAAAACTCCCAATTTGCTTTGCCTCTGGACAATATTTAATATGTATCATTAATCTGAAAATCAACTTAAATTATAGTGGTCTGCCTTATCTAGTGATTTCTAACCAAGGTGATTGTGCCTTCCTAGGGATATTGGCAAAGTCTGTAGACATTTTTGGTTGTTAGAACTAGAGGATGCTACTGGTGTCTAGAGGTTAGGGATCTTATTAAATAGCCTACAGTATATAACCCCTCATAACAGATTGGTACCATTAAAAATACTACTGTAGTTTTAAGCATCATGATTCTTACCCCTTCATGTTTAAAACACTAGAAAAACTAGGCATAGTAGGAACATACCTCAACATTGTAAAAGCTATCTATGCTAATCCCAAGGCCAACATTATTCTAAATGGAGAAAAATTGAAAGCATTCCCTCTAAAAACTAGAAAAAGACAGGGATGTCCTCTTTCACCACTTTTATTCAACATAGTCCTTGAAACTCTAGCCAGAGTGGTCAGACAGATGAAAGAAATTAAAGGGATATGAATAGGAAAAAGAAAAACTATCATTATTTTCCGATGACATGATTCTATATTTAGAAGATCCAAAAAAATTCCACCAGAAGACTTCTAGAACTAATATATGAATTCAGCAAGTAGCAGGATATAAAATTAACACCCATAAATCAGATGCATTTCTGTACATCACATAGAGCACTTATCTCCAGGATATGCAAAGAACTCAAAAAACTTAACACCAAAAAAAACCAAATCACTCAATCAACAAATGGACAAGGAACTGAACAGACATTTCACAGAAGAAGAAATACAATCGATCAAAAAACATCTGAAAAAAATGTTCACCATCTCTAGCAATTAGAGAAATGCAAATCAAAACTGCCCTAAGATTTCATCTCACTTTAGTCAGATGGCAATTATCATGAATACAAGCAATTATAAGTTTTGACAAGAATGTAGAGGAAAAGGTACACTTATATATAGCTGGTGGGACTGCAATTTGGTGCAACTGTTATGGAAAACGGTATGGAGAGTCCTCAGAAAACTTGGAATGAAACCACCAATTGACCCAGCTATCCCACTCCTTGGTTTATATCCAAAGGACTTGATAAAATCAGCATACTATAGTGACACAGCCACATCAATGTTTATAGCAGCTCAATTCACAATAGCTAAACTATGGAACCAACCTAGATGCCCTTCAACAGATGAATGGATAAAGAAAATGTGGCACATATACACAGTGGAATATTACTCAGCCTTAAAGAAGAATGAAATGATGACATTTGGTGGTAAATGGATGGAACTAGAGAATTTCATGCTAAGTAAAGTAAGCCAATCCCCAAAAATAAAAAATCAAAAGTTTTCTCTAATAAACTTATGCTGATCCATATTTGGGGGTGGAAGGATAGGCAAGAATGAAGGAACTTTGGATTGTGCAGTGAGGAGTGAGGGTAGGGACTGTGGGGATGGGAAGGATGGTAGAATGAGACATGTATGATTACACTACTGGTGTGACTCTGCACCATGTACAGCTAGAGGAATGAGAAGTTGTGTTCCATTTGTGTACAATGTGTCAAATTGCATTTTACTGTCATATATAACTAATTAGAACAAATTTTAAAAATTAAAAAAATAAAAATAATTACCCCTCTCCCCCAAAAGAGTCATGAATCTCAATAATTTCAATTTTAAAAAAATATTTTTAAAATTGTAGATGGACACAATGCCTTTATTTATTTATTTTTATGTGGTGCTGAGGATCAAACCCAGTTCCTCACACATGCCAGACAAGTTCGCTACCATTGAGCCACAACCCCAGCCCCATCAATTTCAATTTTTTGATAGTTTTTATTTCTACAGTGACTTTTCCTAGATACCTATAGAAATAAATCATGTTGTACCATCTTTAATCTCTTTAGTGTGGCACAAAGAACATAATCATTTAATACTTCTAAATTAGGAAGAAAAAATATCATTGTCTGAATATCATGTAAGTAAATAAGCCAAATTAAAAATAGAACAACTAAACATGGGTAAATCCACATCTGAAATAGCATCAACAACAATTTACCCACTGAATTTTCACATTATTCTTGGATGATAGATACTATTATATTGACTTTTTAAAATATCTCCTCATTAGCAATTCCCACCATGGGAAAATAATTTATTATTTATAGTTTTATATTTGCGGATAGATTATTTTAGGGACAAGTAAAACACATTTGAGGATTAAGTCTGTTTGGAATTTGAATATTCTGAAACATCTACAAGAAAGATCTTCCCTTACTGGAACTTCTCTAAATTCAGAAGCTCTCCAAGCTTCCCTTCCTAGGATTTAGAAATCTGTAATCTGAGATTTCAACATCTCCTAATTTTAAAATTTCTCTATGATATGTAACCATTAGTATCTGATATCAACTGAACAGACAGGGAAGTTTCCAAAAATTAAATACTAATTTTCTGCAAAATCTTTACTCATAAATTAACAGTCATTCCCTTTGTTTATTATTCCCAAGACAAATACAGAAGTATGATCATATATGGATACTACTTAAATTGAATTTTCTTTAAAAGATTGACAAATTAAAAGGCAAAAGCTGATATATGAAGTTATTTTCATTTTTTTTGGGGGGGGGTGATACCGGGGATTGAACTCGGGCACTCAACCACTGAACCACATCCCCAGCCCTATTTTTAAAATTTATTTATTTTAATTTGTTATACATGACAGCAAAATGCATTTCTCATAGTAGACACAGAGCATAATTTTTCATGTCTCTAGTGACTCTACAGAAGGTAGAGTCACCCCATTTGTGTCTTCAAACATATATTTAGGGTAATGATGTCCATCTTATCCCACTGTCTTTCCTATCCCTTTGCCCCCTCCCTTCTCCTACCTCCCCTTTGCCCTATTCTAAAGTTCCTCCATTCGTACCACGTCCTCCCCCATCCCCATTATGGATCAGCGTCTACATATCAGAGAAAACATTCTGCATTTGGTTTTTTTGGGGATCCCAGTCCTATTTTGTATTTTATTTAGAGACAGGGTCTCACTGAGTTGTTCAGGGCCTCTCTCGCTGTTGCTGAGGCTGGCTTTGAACTTGTGATCCTCCTGTCTCAGCCTCCCCAACCACTGGGATCATAATCATGCGTCACCGTGCCGGAATTGAAGTTTAAATATACTATGAATCTTATGAGCTAGGGAACAACCAGTAACTCATCAGAATACAGAACTTGGTCTCATAATTTCTTGGATACACTTCGTCTCACACCTTTTCCATAATGAAATTGCAAAATAACCATGTGATTAGAAGATTTTTCCACTGATGGACTTACCTGTTACTTCTTTCCTACTGTGAAATGAATGGCATGACAGAGCAGAGGCAAGGAGGCATATAATGAGTTCTTAAAGGATTGAGTCAAAAAGGTCAGAGTTTCCACAGCATGGTGACAGCTTTGCAGATGCTCACATCAGGATAGCTGAAATAACAAAGACCAGCAAAGGTTAAAGCTGAGAGTACCAAAAGGCCTGCTTTGGCAGCTTTCTGCAGTGCATCCCCATGAACATAGTAACAACTTATCCAAGGCCCCAGTGACTAGGGAGAGTGAGGACTATAGCCAGGAAATAGTACATTGCAGAGCAATGATTGAAATGCCCCTGAAGTAGGCCCCAAAGCTGAACACAGACAAACCTTTTGCTAGTCCAATGGAGAGATGCAGTCTTGGAATCAGAATGGCAGCTTGGTAACAGGTGAATGTGCTGTGTGTTCTACACCATCCTGGGATAGGTTGGTCCTGGAGAAATGGCAAGACATGAGCATTTTGACCATTGGAGTTTGATGGAATAGAACTTGGCCTCCCTGAGCACCACAGAGGACATTCAGTCTCAAGAGAACTGCCATCTTGCTTTTGAGCCTATTGTACTGATTTTATAGTATAGTAGTATTTTGACAGTTTTTGTGATCAAAATGTTGCTGTTTACCATAGCCAAATTACTTAGCTTCATGATACCTTGTTTTTTTTTAAAAAAAAATTTGTATTTGTTCTTTTTAGTTATTTGTGACTGAATGTATTTTTGACATATTATATATATACATACATGGAGTATAACTTCCCATTCTTGTGGTTGTATATAATATGGAATTACATTGGTCATGTATTCATATATGAACATTGGAAAGTTATGTCAGATTCATTCTACTGTCTTTCCTATTCCCATCTCCTCTCCCTTCCCTTCATACCTTGTTATTTTGTTTAAAAAAAATGTGTGTATGTGTGTATGTATGTATTATAGGCTGAGGATGTGGCTCAGTGGTACAATAATCGTCTAGCATGTATGAGGTTCTGGGTTCAAACCCCAGCACTACAACAACAACAACAAAAAAAAAAAAACCAGGGCTAGATTGCCCCTGCTGCACTTCCGATTTTAACATTCGAAATAGCTTTTAGTAAGATGTAAAGATTCCTCAAATTGCTCATTTAGCTTCTTAGTCATTGTTCACAGATGAGACAGTAAAAAATTAGAAGTTAACTACTGCCACTCATGCTTTTCAAAATAAGTAGTATAATATGTGGTGAAATGAACCGGATTTAGGGCAGGAAGTTGATGTGCATCTGATACCCTCCCCTGCTTTTTTAAAAGATGGATACTTGTTTATATCATTGTTTAAATTTGAATAAGAATTTAGTTCTTAGTAAATAAAGCTTGTTTAATTTTATCAAGACAGAAGCCTGTTCATTTATTTTTGCATTCAAATGGAGTTTAATATGAAGGTCTTCATTTTGGGACTTAGGGAATGTTGTATATAGACTTCAGTGTCCTATGATCAGGACCATAGAAAAATACTTTTATATTAAATTACAAAGCTAGGCATTGTTTTCACATGCTAATAGATGGACTTTAAATTTGTATTTATTTTTAATCTGTTGCCTAGTATTAAAATAAATTTGGATACCAGCAGCTCATAATAGTTAATAGCCTATATAAATGAGTCCCAAGACACCTGTTCCTTTATTGTTAATGAATCCCAATTATATGTGCAGGAAGAGAAGAGTTCCTGTTGATTCTTTGTCCTAGCACATCTCCCTGTCTCCTGTGTGCATATTTAAATGACATTAAGAAATGTTGTTTCCTCTTGTTTTCTGTCATCTCTAGAATTCTGCCAGACACACTTAGTCTCTTTAATAGGTTGTTTGTTCCTAAATGCATTAGGGTGGTATTTTTCCTGTTTTGTGTGTTTTGATTTTTTTTTTTTTAGAATTCAACCTCAATCATGTTTTATTATGGGATTTGATGTAAAATTATTGTGAGTTAATAGCACCAGATACACAAATAGCCAAATAAAGTTTCTCAAGGAAAGAATAAATGACTTATGGAAATTTTAGTAGTCTGTGGATATGTAAGAAAACAAACAAATGTAGAAATCAATTCCAAGGTCATTGTATGGTCATGTTTTATCCTCTGAGATTACTTAATTGTACCTCTTTGTATTTTCCATCACTGGCAATTTGGAGAGTTTATAATTATTTTTTTCCTATTTACTATTTCATATCAAGCAAATAAGTCAGTGGTCTTTTTGTAAGTAAATTGAAAGGAGAAAGCCATATAGATAAAGAACTATTATCACAATCTACCAGATAATAGTTATTTTTCTTTATGTAGAATTTTGTTATGAACATATAGCTTGAAATAATGTTTGTGATCTATGTCATTGATGTCTATTCATTTTAGGGGACAGCATATTAATAGGTTTTTAAAACATGTTTAGAAGGAGTGCTATAGAAGAATGTAGGTGTCCTTTTTATCTTTGGAGTATTCCCTTCTCCCAAACCTGAATTTTCATTTCATTACTGTTGATGATAGTTTAAAGGTCATTCTTTTAATAGGTTGTTTGTTCCTAAATGCATTAGGGTGGTATGAAATCTGTGATTATGATATCATAGTATGATATAAGACTATGATATCTGTGAAATAATAAGTGAGAATTATACTGCTGATCATTTCAGTCAGTTCTTCAGAATATCTTTTAAGTGTCTGGAAAACCCAGCAGCATTTATTTTGTTTAGTGTGCAGAATACATCATAACCAGCTGACATACTATGAGTGCATCCTGAAAGGAATGAAAATAAATTACTATTCACAAATCTTCTTGGCGGTGACAATATTGCTAACAGGAACATTACCATTTGGAATAGTTCAGGGGGAAAGTTCTTTCACATCTCTGAACTATATTTTGTTGAACCCTTTTATAATTTTTTTTTATCATACCGAATAATTCAGCATAACAATGTCTGTTTCTTCAGTCTTATGCCCCTCTCTAATGAAACATTGAATGCTGTGTCCTGTAGAGTTGGAGCGGTGATTTGCAATCCCTTGCTCATTAGGGGAAAGAGAAACATGGGCCACAGTCTCGGGTGTTTTGTTTTTTGTTTTGTTTTGTTTTTAAACCATGGCAGCATCTTAGAATTATCTGAGGAACCTTTCCTCTGCCTGTGCTGGGGATTGAACCCAGGGCCTCATGCATTCTAGGCAGGGACCTACACTGAGCTACATCCCCAGCTCCTGAAGGGTATGTTTAAAATACACATGCTTGGGCCCTACCACCAGAGATTCTGGCTAAATTGGCATAAGTTGGGAATGTGTTGTTATATTTATTGCTCTTGAGGGGTTCTGTTTTGCTGAGAACCACTCTTAGATGGGCACCTCTTAGAAGAAGTTAAGCTAAACAAGAGCAATTAGTTTCTAAATAGTGTTCCATACTGAGAGTTCCACAGAAGGAGGCAAACTGAAGACCCTGTGAAAAGGGCTTCTAGTTTGCAGCCACTGAGGCAGTGATCACTCACTGGAGGTAGGCATGTTTGTTGGGTGGATGAGCTCGAGGATGGGAGATGCTGTAGCCCCACATGAAAAAGGAGATGCTTTCCTAGGCTTTCTAGGCTTTAATAATTTCTAAATTTACATTATGGCATAGTAGTTTATCTAGGATTATTTAGAAAACATTTTCCCTTTTTTGAGTCAAATGTAAACCTAGAACAGTATCTAAATGAAATCTTTTAATTAAAAAAAAAAATTTTTTAGTTGAGCCATAATATACGTCCCATCATCTAAATTTACTTTTATAAATATACGTACTTCTTTTCTGAATTGCCAACATGGATTGTCCTGAACCGTGAAATACCTCACTTCCAATGAACTTAATTTTGCATAAGAAGTATAGGAAGAATGTATAAATGGTACAAATCAGCAAATTTAAAGATATATACCCGAGTAGAACTTTAAAGGAGGGAGAATTTCAAAGTACAATTTACCAGGGGCTGGGGTTGTGACTCAGTGGTAGAGTGCCCATCTAGCATGTGTGGGGTGCTGGGCTCGATCCTCAGCACCACATAAAAATAAAATAAAGGCATTGTGTCCAACTACAACTTTAAAAAAAACCCAAAATATTAAAAGTACTATTTACCAAATATTGTAATTGTATTAAAAATGGCCATTTATATAATTAAAAATAGTCAATATTGTACTGAATTTTTCAGAGGTAAGCATTCTTCAACCTTGCTTGGAAAATACATCAAGGCCTCTCAACTGAGCTTAATAAGGTTTCCTGGTGCCCTGGTGGAGCCTTAGATTCATGGCTAGTCCCTTGGAACTGATTTCCTTATTAATACGGGGTCACTGCTTATAATGGGTTGATAATACATGCAGAAATTGCCTGTTCAAACTTTTACTACAAGATTAATCACATTTGTAGTTTTTTGGCTGCTTTGGTTTTCTAATAAGTAGTATCTAGCAACTTACCACAGTGGAATTCAGAACACCTGTATTTTTAAAAGCCACTACTATATACATGGAATGGAATCTGATTTTTAAACAGTTTACAATTTGCTTTTACAGTCTATCATTTATTGTAAGGAGACTCTTCATGTTTCTTAATTTCTCATTTTCTGTAAGAAAAAATGGCAAAAGAATATAATTTTGGACATGATTCCAATTTTATTATCTCAGTCCATTACTTGTTCCTCATCAGATTCATATTTGTGGTTGTATGCCCTGCATGGCAAGTGCCGAGAAAACATTTGTACAACCATACAACGTTGTGCCGAGGAAGACTGTTGACTCTGGAATATAGTGACTTCACTGTTCAAGATATTCATGTGTTTATTAAAAGAGAGGAATAAAAACACCAGATACTAATTATATTCATTTGAATTACTACATCTTGTGATTAGTATATTACATTTTATTAAATAGTTTAAGTATATTCAATACAGTATTACAGCAGTTTTATTGATATACTGGCAAAGAAACAAACATGACCACTCTTTACCATCTGTTTATAATGCTATATAAAGAAGACCATGTTGGTTGCCATGGAAACTACATTTCTAAAACCACTTAGTGTTTGCTTAAATTCTCCAGTCTTTTAAAGTCATAAGCTTTTTCTGAGAAAAAGAATAGAAAAATACATTTTAAAATGTACAGTGATTTTTTTTTCTAAAAGTCTTTTTTCAGTAAAATTCATTTATGTCTAAGCTGATATTTTGCATCAGGATTTCATGAATTAAATTGAAGGGCTCTTAATTTGAGAATCTTTGGTATTTTCAGAAACTGGGGAGAAAATGTTAATGCTATCCTATTGAGTGGTGCCAATAATCTTTTTATAGGCAAATACTTTGCTTTTTCAGAAAAAAACTTTTTATTGGTATAATAATAAAAAGGAGTCTGAAGAGTAACAAGTGTAATCATACGGTATTTGAGGAGGAAAGGCGGCTGTAATGTAATTACAGTGGCTAACCATGTTTTGTTATTTCTGTCATATTAGCTAATATGAGAAAAATTATAGCAGGGGAGTACTTAGCTTTAAACAGAATGGTTCAGACTTTTAAAAGTGTGGCTATTAAATATACCTTGTTGTAAACACTAAAATCAATTGATATTGCTGGGAATCAATCACTATTCTAGGGAAGAAAGAAGTAAAATACATGCTTTTCTGTTGTTCTTACTAATCTACATACAATTAATTTTTTCTAATCCAGAATGATTGTGTACAATTTTGTTTATACAAAGATGATGTCTATGTAGACTAAAATAGCTTTTTGCCATTTCCTTAAAAAAATTCTTTATTGTTCAATGTCTTCAAAATTATTCATGTTTTTGCACTAGTGGCAGATAAAAGAGGATTGCATCTATTCTAGCATTTAGTAAAGTCAAAAATCATTGACTGTATATATAACAATAGTAATTCTGATAATAGTAATAACTAGTGCATGTTGAACACACAGCAATATTTTATATGCTATATGTTTATCTTTAGGCATCATAATAATCCTACAGGGTAAATCTTATAAGTACACACATTTTCTAAATCAGGATTTCTCAACCCTAGCACTTTGTGGTAGGGGACTACTAGGTATGTCGTAGGATAATCAGAACCAGCAACCCTGGCCCCTATCCTCTAGACATCAGTACTAACCCCTCAAGTTGTGATAGTCAAATATCTCTAGACATTACCAAAGTCCCCTGGCACAAGTGTATGGGGGGTAATCACCCCAAGTTGAAAACCACTGCTCTCCGTCAACCAGCCAGATTAATTTTTTTTCTGTTAGACCTAGTTTGTACACGACCATTTGGTGTTAACATCTGTTGCCCCTACCACCATCATTTCTAATAGTTTCCAATTTTGTTCAGTTATTGGTGAGCATAATAAGCAAAATCCATGTATTCTGATAGCCCTCTTACATCCAGGATTTTGAAAACTGTTTTGCAGCATAATAAAACAAATGAGATGGTAATTAGCATAAGTTGTACTAAAATTACGTATCCAAAAAAGAGAATTTTTAGTAGAATTTTAGAATCCTCTACTGAGTTCAGTATATTAAAAATGGGAGTAAATCCATGTTATTTGCATGTATTCTTCTATAAATGCCAAACTGAGGTTATTATTTTTTTTTACTACCTACCTAGGTAAGAATACTTTTTGTGAATCTTTTCTGCAGTACTGGAAAATTAGAAGATGGTCAATCTTTACAAAGTTAAAAAAAAATTTAGATAAACTTATAACAACTTAATAATAAGGCTTATTTTCTGATCTTTTTGAAAAAGAAGTGTTTTGCTGCATTTTATTATGAAAGTTTGCTTTTAATACAAAATATGTTTTTAGCAACATTTTAAATTGTGATATTGTAAAATGGAACTCAATAGGTCTCTGAATTGGTGAAGTTCACCAAATTTCTGATTCATGAAATTTCTTTCTCAAAAGTCTTAACCTATCAGTCCACTTCCCTAAACTCTCATAAAATAAATTATTTTTCTCTGACAGGTTATTTTAGAAATGTATGGCAATACATGGCTCCAGTTATGCTGTTTGGTAGGAAATTATTAGATCTCACTATTGTTAATTAAAGGAACATTTTGGAAAAATTCAGAGAGAGAATAATTGCTTTTTTTTTTAGATGTATGAGAATGTTAGACTCTTCAGATAAGTAATTGTGCAAAATGATCACACTGAAATTTTAACTACTATAATTTTTATGTAGGCAATAGTTAGCACAGTGAAAATATCATATTTTAAAATCAGATTGAATGGGAACCAGAGTATGCAGTGAGGACTATGTTTATTTCTTATATTATACAGCACTTTTCAGCTCTTGAATAATATGGAACAGTTAGAAGCATTCACTAGGCATTGATTTAAGTGTAAAATATTTGAAGGTGATTTTACCTTACTCAAATGGTCAGATTGAAATTGTGCTGTTATGGAACAAACTGAAATTGAGATGGGAAGAATACAACATCATTTCTGTGATCTTCCTGCCAAAGATACATAACCTGAATCCAATCCCAAATAAATGTCAGACAAACCCTCAATGAGAAAACTACTACAAGATAGGTGGCTTGTAATCTTCAGAATTGTCCAGGCCACAAAACTAAAAGGATGACTAAGAAACTGTTCTTGATTAAAGGGACCCAGAGAGTCATGGCAACAAAATGCAGTGTATAATTCTGAACGGATCCTTCATACCATAAAAGATACTATTGGGATTGGTGAAACATGTCAAGACGTCTGTGATTTAAACAGTAGTGGTATTCCAGTTAGTTTCCTAATTTTTGATGGTTGTATTATGGTTATTAAGAGAATCTTCTTTTTTATAGGATTTATACCCTGTAGTATTCCAGGGTTATGAGCTACCAATCAGCAACTGCTTTTTAAATGCTTTGAGAAAAGTTCTCTGTTATGTACTTGCAATTTTTCTGTTAGTTTGAGATTACTTTTTATAAGGGAGACTGGGGGAAAAACTGTAGGCTGTTGTTTACTAATGCTGGGGTTAGAATCATGTTGCTACCACTTACTTATTGCCTTTTTGGGTCTTAGTTTCCCCACCTATAAATTAAGATAAAAATACCTGTAAGATAAAAGTACCTTGTAAGCTTGTTTAGGGTTTAAGTAAATTAAAAAACAAATCTTTTAAAGTTCTTAGTAGTGCCTGCAATGAGTATCAGGTATTATATTATTTGGGTTTATCACTTTTACATTTCTAGAACACAGTGGTCATGATTGAGTTCCTAATGTATCAATGAGCAGTATTTAGGATCTTGGACTATTTACTAGTTATTTGTTGTGATAAAATGACCTTTGGATTGGTAGAAATGTTTCAGTATAGAAATCTGATCTGTTCCAAAAGTAAGTAAAGCTGGAGGATATAAAGGAAGGATTCTTGTGTGGGAGTGCCTAATAATAATGATCACAAAGTTGCAAGTTTGACCTGAGTTAATTTGAGCTGATCTCATAGACCTACAAATCTTACTAACCTCCTACATTGATAAACTCTGTTTTTTACCTACATAATTATGAGTTACTATCTTCATGGTTTTCAGAGACAGGCTGAAATACTAATTGCTTTTGTACTAATTGTTTACGAAAAAAAAGTAACTGCTCTGCTGTCTTGTTTATTGTTGTCTTAGCATAATCTCTGCCTTTTGTATGCCTTGTCCAGTCACCTGCCATCTGCTACTGTGGACCTCTGGACTGCTCTGATGCTGAATACCCTTAACTGTCCACACCCCACTTGATAGAGAACAAGGACTTTTTGTTACTTCCCCTAACTTCGACCATTTTTAGCAGGAAGCAGTTTGGAGATGTAATCACCCATTTTTTTCATAGCAATGGAACGCAGAAATTGACAGTTGGGAAGTGCAACAGTGGTCCACTTTATGCTTTGAATATAGCCCTTGCTGCTCTGCCACTGAAACTTATTTTTTAAATGGACATGTTTCTTTCTCTTTCTCTCTCCCTGCTCCTTTCTAATTTCTCTCCCCCCAATCTCAGGGAAAACAGGATTACCTTTTTTCCCCATTTTAGGCAGATTTATCTGTCCCTGAGTACACACCCACCATAGGAATGAAGTAATCCCGACTTTGGGGATGGTACCAGAACATCTCAGAAATTACTATATCTCAAATTAACAAGTGGATGACAATTCCAACAGAGAACACATGGAATGTCGCCTTCGAATCACCTCTTTAAAAACCTCCTGTTCCTTCTGATGGGCAGAATTACAGCCTCTGGGAAGGAGTCCCCTGTGTTTCTCCTTTCCTAACAAGGCAATAAAACTTTTTTTCCTTTTTCTCAAAAACAAAAAAGAAAGAAATATGATCTGTTGTGCTACAGGTCAACACAGTGAAATAAATGTAAAGAAAGAAATAAGGAAATGTAAATACTGGATTTTTTAAAAATTGGGTAGTTATAGAGCTTAAAAATTATCCATAATACCTGTTTTATTTTTGCTTGATATTCCAGTGATTGTTAAAGACTATACCTATAAACAAAACCTAGTTTGATTGGTTCACTACTAAATTCTGTCTCCCTTTACACTCTGGAGTCATATCCATGCCTTATCATTACTTGTCTCTGGGAACCAAAGAACTTTAACAAATAACTAGTAATTAAGGTAGCAGCTTTTTACACAGATCATTCTGATTTCGAATTCTTTCTCTCCCACTTTTTTTTCCTAATTAAAAAATTTTCTTCAAAAAAAATTTTTTTTTGAGACAAGATCTCACTAATGTTGCCAGGCTGACGTCAAACTCCTGGATTCAAGCCATCCTCCTGCCTCAGCCTTCCCAGCAGCTGGGATTACAAGCATGCACTCCCACTGCCTGGCTTCCCACTTACTTTTGACCTTTGACAAGAAACTAATATCTCTGAGCATTAATTCTCACCTATAAACTGGAGGTGATATAGTGCGTGTGTGGTGTGTATGTGAACTATGTAGTCCATGGTACTCACTGTAAAAATATTAGCTTATTTCCTACCTTCCTCCACCCCATTGCATAATTACCTTACATCAAAAAATCAGTCAAAAGGATATGCAGGTAGATGTTCTCAAGTTCCATTGCCTTGTTTGTGGGGTGGGGTAGATTATGTGAGTTACCTTCTATTACTTTTTTCTCATTTCTAGTGAAATAAAGGGTATCATTTTCAGCTCATACCCAGCAACTTTTCAGGAAGGATAACTCAGAAAAGCATCCTAATGAGGCAAAGCTTGATGATGACAACAGTATTTTCATTTTCTAGACGTTATAGCTATAATGCTGTCCTTTACTCTTTTTTTGCCTTTTAAAGACTATTTTAATATTAATTAGGACAAAATCTAGCTATTAGGATGGGAACAAAAAGTCAAACCTCATAAGTAATTAGGTTTCAAATACAGATTTTTTTGTGTCTCATTTTAATATATTTCTGGGAATAAAAACTGTTTAAATTATTTCTGTTAACTGAGTTGCCCTTCACTCAACTATTTCTGTAAAGAAATTCACATTCTGCCCAATTTTAAGAAAAGGACCCAAGATACTCGGAAAAGAACAAAGAAATTATGATTTTCTTCCCTAAAGTTGTGAATTTGTAGGCCATATTAGAGGATCAGCTGTCACAGACCACCAGAAGGGCACAGCGCCATGGGTAACAAGCTGGGCCTATGCAGATCCTCGTTCAGTGTAACATTCCTTGGCTGTGGGCTAGACCCTGGCTACTCTTATAGTCTGTGAGGTTTTGTTTTTATTTTTTTAATTTTGGTTTTTAACCTGGACAGCACTTTCACTGTACTGCAGACTTTTCTCAGCATCTGTGTGAATGGGGGCTATTCAAGACTTCCCGTGGCCTTGTGTTTAATGAGCCCTGGTGCCCTGGCTCTGTGCTGCCTGGGACACTTGTTGAACATGCCTGAAGACCCCTCTGCTGGTCTTTCTCTCAATACACCAGGCCTGGAATCAAAAGACATTTCAAGAAGGTGTTCAGGAGAAATAAACTTAATTTTTTTACATGCATCTTGCCCATAAGGCACTTTTGGGGCGTGGGGTACCAGAGATTGAACTCAGGGCACTCTACCACTGAGCCACATCCTCAGCCCTATTTTGTGTCTTTCTTACTTACTGACTGAATTGCTTAGCACCTTGCTGTTGCTGAGTCTGGCTTTAAACTTGAGATCCTCCTGCCTCAGCATCCTGAGCCTAAGGCACTTTTTAAAGCCCTATTTTTTAGTCATATTTCCTGTTTATTCTCTGAATTTTAATTCTGCCGTATTCTTTATCTCCACTTCGGGGTAATATGAACTCCAGTGATAGACATCTAAATTGAACCCCATGCTATACAGCTTTATACTTTCAGGCGGAATATATTATTAATCCATTAAACAAGAATGTATTGAATATCATTGTATGCCAGGCACCATTTTAAGCACTGGAAATTCAACTGTAGTCAAGTAGACATGCAGTAACATATTCTAGTCAAGACAAATCATCAAAATAAATTATATTCTATAAATATGTAGTATATCTGATGATAGTAACTGATAGGGAGAAAAAAAAAAGTATCCCTGTGATCCTCAGTATCCTTACCAGAAAACTGGATGACAGTTACCTCAAACAATTATTGTTCAGTCAGATGAGAGGGCACACATAAAAACTGGGGACACTGTGGTGAATTAGAAATTCTACCTCAGGGAGCTTCCCAGACTCTCTTTAACTTGCCAGAATAGAGCAAATGTTTTTTGAGACTTACATTGCTAAGATAACCTGTATGTAATTTATTCCTGGTATATCCTCATTAAATAGGTGCCATCCTGTTCATTAAGTGCCATGTAAATGAAACTTTAAAAAATTGGATTATGTTTTTCTGTTGACACACATAATTTGAAAGATGCTCCTATTATAGTAATCCTTCCCTTTCATTGCCTCTGTTGGTGGCTATTTTAGACATCTATAAGGTCTTAATGTTAATTGGGTGGCAACATTTGTGATTATGAGAGCTAATGGGTTTGAACTTAGGCAGCCAATCATGGGATCTTTTCTCTGTTGGAAACTCTTTACATGGAAAAAGAACATAAGTTATCTGTTCTGTCACTCCTGTTCCTTGTAGTTCCCTTTGTCTTGGCCTCCTGTATCTTGGATTATGTTGACTTTGAAAAATAAATGAGATTTTCTTAAAAATTTTGCACTTCCGAATGTTGCAGTAATATGGTTTTATGTCTTATTTTTTCAGTAATGTTTTAAACACACTTTTCCTGCTAAAATCTGTTGTATTTGCTTTGCTGTTCCCCACTCCCCCTAACATGCCCTTGAGGTATTATCTGTTTCTCTGTAAAGTATAACATCATTTTTCCCCCCAACTTGCTGAGTTTTGCTGGCTTCCATCTGCTATTGTGTCTTTTGCATTTGGCTTTAGTCTCTTAGTAATGTGTTATGTAAATGAAAATCGAATGACCTTCTACATTTTTGTCTTTTTCAATTTGTTCAAGTACAAATATTCTAGATTTTGTACAATTGAATCCCTTCATTAGCTAAGAGGACCAATACTTCAAGAGCTAAATACTCATTACTTACTTTGAAGCATTCTTTTTATAAAAACATAACTACTTACAAGAGTGAGTAAAACCATAGAAAATGATACAAAATTAATCTGAGAGCTGTTTTGTTGCTTTTGAGTGACAGAGTCTATTGAAACTGAGACTGTGCATTCAGAAAAGCACTCAGTGCTTAGGAAACACTCATTCACATCAGGTTGATTTATTCTTTGCACAAACGGGCTGTGGTAGTGGGAAGTGTAATTCACAGCACATTAGCTCTTAAGTCAGTGTCACCGCTTGAGTGGTAGTGTGAGGCTTGCATGTCTGCACAGTGTAATGATACCTGTATTCCAACACTCAATTTTTCTACCCCTTTGCCTCAATCCTAAATTGATTTTTTAAAAAGTGTGAAAAAAGGGGTCTGTGCATAAAAATCACTATATATGATCATTTAAAGAGTTTTCAATATGATAAATATATTATTTTTTTAAATGGCCTCATTTCTTTCCATTAATACTTTAAAAAAATCTTCAGTTATCATTTCAGTGGGGAAAATCTTTGCCGTTGTTATTTTCTGGTGGTATGTTCAATTCCAAGGTGGCTGGGCACATCTAACTGCAAATGTGATCAATTAGTATTAGTATATCATTTTAAATATTTTTTATTTCAATCATATTTTAGTAAACTACTAGTGATTAGTAACCATTCTGAAAAGCTCCTGTCTTGATTCCCCTGTCTCAACAAACCTTATACCCTACCCCCATTCTATTTTCTCTTTTTTCCTTTTTCCAGGCACCTGTCGTCTTCTGCCACATGCCTATCAAATCTAATTGCAGCTTCGGGAGGACTTTGGTGAGGCAATTCCTTGGTCATGCTGTCCCTCAGGAATTTAATTCGAATGGGATGTGCATGTGGCCCTGGAGCCATGTCAATGACTGCTACAGCTCCCAGATTCTAAAGGCTGGTCACCTCAGGCCTTAAAAGTTGTTTCAAGTCTAGGACAATTTAGTCTCAGGATAGATATGGCAGTAATAATGCAATTTGGGTCATTTTGTCAATGGAAATTAACCTTCAGTGTTCTAATTTTATATAAAAATCTATGACATACAGACCATTTTTAGTCTCTCTCAAACTATAGTGCTTTAAAACAATTTTCATAAGCGTTTACTTTTTTCTTTTACAACTAATATTACCGTCATCAAATTGCTAAATGTGTGTGTTTTAAACATAACTTCTTTAACACTATTTTTAAAAATTTTTATCATTCTTAATTTTTTTTTTTTAAAGTTGGAGATGGACAGAATGCCTTTATTTGTTTATTTTTATGTGGCGCTAAGGTTCAAACCCAGTGCCTCACACATGCTAGGCAAGTGCTCTGCTACTGAGCCCACTTCTTTAATACCATTTAAACTTTGGCCCTCTGACTAAATCTTAGAAAAATTAAAAGTGAAGTATGGGAACCAAAAACATACCCAACCTAGTGCTCTGGGGTTCATTAAATATGGGTTAATTTTTTTTCTTACAATGAGAAACACACCTTATCTACCTTTAAAAATTTTTGTTTTTAAAAATACAAAGCTTTTTCTCCAGACTGAAAAAGAGATCAGTGAGTTGTATGCAGTTCGGAAAACAAATCATCCAGAAACTAAAAATCCACTAACACTCAGTACCCCTTGATAATATTTTACTTTTCCCTATTGTGTTTCTTTTCATTTTTAAAGAACACATTTCAAACACATAGAAAAATGCATGAACTTTCTGTGTATTGAGCATCTAAGAATGATACCCAGATGTAAAATGTTAACTTTCACCGTATTTATTTCTAGTTTTTGACATTGGGTTTCTTTGTTTATGCATGTGCGTGCATATTTTCAAACATAATCAAGATATTATTATGTATCTAGATTTATATTTTTTCTTTAACATTTTAAATGTTTTGTCATATCCTGATTTTTATTTTATTTTTTTTTATTTTTGTGGTGCTGGAGATGGAACCCAGTTCTTCTTGCATGCTAGGTAGTCATTCTATCACTGATCAATAAATTTTCAGTATTGCTTTGTTGTAACACAAAATTTGTGTTTTTATGGCAGCACAATTCACAATAGCCAAATTATGGAGCCCCAACCCAGATACCCATCAATAGATGAATGGACCAAGAAAATGTGGTATATATACACAATAGAGTTTTACTCAGCCATAAAGAAGAATGAAACTGTGGCATTTACTGGTGAATGGATGGAAGTGGAGAACATCATGCTAAGTGAAATAAGCCAGACTCAGAAAATCAAGGATTGAATGTTTTCTTTCTTATGAGGAAGCTAGAACAAAATGAAGAGAGGGGAGGGGATATGATATCATAAAGATGTAGGGAAGACCAGTGGAGTAGAAGAAGGGGATTGAGAGGGGGAGAGGAGGGATGGGAAGGGGGGAATGTGTAATGAATTTAACAAAAACATATTATGTGTACATATAAATGTACATATAGTATATATTATGTGAATTCCACGCTTATGTATACCTATAAAGCACCAAATAAAAATAAATAAATGGTGTGGGGATATATATATAGCTCAGTTGGTAGAGTGTTTGCCTTGAATGCACAAGGCTCTGGGTTCAATCCCCAGCACCACAAAAATAAATAAATAAATAAATAAACAGGTGAAAGGAAGATTAGTAGAGTAGAAAAACAGGGGAAGGCCTAGGGGCTCCAGGGACTGAAATGGAGTAAATTAGATTCTACGCATATATGATTTTGTCAAAATGAACCCAACTATTATATGCTGCTGTTCATATCACTACAATGCACTAGTTAAAAAAAAAATTGTGCCATTGTATGGACAGGTTTGTTTTTAAAAGGTGATAATTTAATTTAATTTTATATTATTTTCTAGCTCTTTTAATATATCATATTCTATGATTTAAACCACTGTTTTTCAAAAAACTGTAGTTACAACTCATCAGTGGGTTACAAAATCAATTGTAGCAGGTTGCAGTTAGAATTTTTAAGACAACTAAAAGTAGAAAAGACCAGGGTATACCTCAGGTTCTTTGGCAAAAATTGTACATATTTTCATCAATGTCTTTAGTTGTCTGCATGTAATTTATTTTATTTATTTATTGTGGTACTGGGGATTGAACCCAGGGGCCCTCTACCACTGAGCTACATCTCAAGCCCTTTATATTTTTAATTGGAGACAGTGTCTGGCTAAGTTGCCAAGGGTAACCTCATACTTGTGATCCTCCTGCCTCAGCCTCCTGAGTAGCTGGGAATATAGGTGTGTATGTAATTTACCAAAAAAAAAAATTAGCTAAAGGTCACAGTCATAAGCATTATTAGGCATCTTATCAATCTACCTACCTCATGTGTTTGAATTTAAAATCCATTTTAATGCTTTTTCTGGATAGATTTATTAGGATTGGACGTATGAAAAGTGGGGTAATAAAATAGTAAAACACACTCTATACCTCTGGGTTTTAGCACTGTAGGGAGTTCTTCCTCACAGGTGATTGTTTTCATTTAGTTTTACATTAGGGGGCTTTGAGCCTGTGTCAGAATGATGATCCCTTATTAAATGGTAAGTTGTTTATTTAATATTAGATTATAGCTTTATCAAAAGATTGTAATTTAGATCATTTGTATAAGTTAGAATTCTGAATAAATAAATCTCAAAAGCATCTTCCCTTGCCCCAGTTCTTTCATATCACCTGTGCTCCTCATCTGGAAGTACCTTTGCCTTCTGTTCAAAGGGCAACATTCTCTCAGGAGCACAGCTGCAGTGGTGGATTCACTCAGTTCTCCCAAGTGAAAAACAAGGCACAAGGAACACTTCAATGTATTGAGTTCTCTCTAAAACTTAAGGAACAGGCCCTTTAATGAGATATGATTTTTACTAAAAGTAATTTTTTAATATAGTATTAAAATAAAAAATATCTTTCAGCATGTATTTTAAAGAATACACTGGGGGTATTTCTCTTGTGTAGCTATGACTTTTAAAGCAGTCATTATATTTTAAGAAGAGGGACTCAGAACTGCAGAGCCAAATGATTGAATCTGGCAAATGGATAATAAGGAGCCATGAGAAAGTTGGGCATAATAACAGGTCTGTTTGGGGGGAGATGCATAAGATGGAGAGCCTACTGCCCTACTCCTTGAAGCTGTTCATTCACTCATCTTTCACTTTCCTGAGATCTTTTCTGTCAGTTACTCTGCTTAGGTGCAGGGTACCCCCAGATGACTATGCTTGAGTGTTCTCAAGGTTCTTGTAGCCTTGTGAGGGAGTCCTGTGAACAATAATTAAATAGCAAAGCTGTGAAGCATAAACAGGCCTGGACTGTCAAGTCCAGATTCTGTTTAAATCTTGACCAGTGTGACTAGTAATTATTGAACTTTTCTAATCCTTGCTAATTTTCCTCATTTGTGAAGAGAGATTGCTAATTACTTTCTGGGGTTTTTTTTGTTGTTGTTTGTTTGTTTTGTTTGTGTGTGTGTGTGTGTGTGTGAGAGAGAGAGAGAGAGAGAGAAAGAGAGAGAACAGTAGATACCTAGCATTATAGTATGTTACAGTTATTGTCTATGTCAGTGTTATTATCGCTTTTATTTCTGAGTGTGTTAAGTGCCAAACTAGAGGTTTATAATAAGTGCCCATGAATGAGTCAGCTACTGCCTTCAGTTTCTGTATGCTGCACTGTTGGAATTCTCTGCCTCCATTGCCCAGGTGTGTACAAGCTTCTTTATCTGTGTCTTGGATACCCTTTTGTCTGTTTATAGAAGTAATGAATTCCTTTGTGTTGTTACTCACCCTTCCTTAGTCCCCTGAGCATAGGAATTCTCCAAGGTTCTTTTCTCTTCCTTTCTTTTCTTTCCCTTTTTATCTCTGCTGTCCCCCTCCATTCCCTGTTTTCCCTTTTCTCTTCTCTTCCCCCTCAGAAACTCATCCATCAATTCCTACCGTTTAGCCATCACTTCTGTGAAGATGCTTCCCAAATCTATATCCATAGCATTTCCAGCTGCCTGCTGGGTATCTCCATCTGGAAGTCCTTGCATTCAAAGTTACCATGTCCAAAACTGAACTCATTATTTCCCCATTAGCTCCTCTTCTTTCTCTACTAACTGCAGCATCATCACCTCCAACAAACAAGTTTGAATCTTAAATTCAGCCCTTGCCTTTCCTTTGCTTCTCCATTCCTTGCCAGTTCCTCCCTTCCCCAGTCGGCCAGAACAGCCTGTCCCATCTCCATGCTGCTGCCATCCTTCAGCTTTTCTTTTCCATCCCTTTTTGCCACTACCCTAATTTAAGCCCTCATTACCTCCCACCTGGGCTACTGAACCAGGCTCCTCCTAACTAATCTTCTCTCCTTCCCTCTGTTGTAGGGGACAGATGAGGCAAGGCACCAAAGATAGCAGGAAAACAGTTTTATTTGGCTGCAGCCAGGTTCAGAGGGTAAAGCTTTCACTGTAATCAATTAATTGTCTGAACTCTGAGTTCAGGTAGTTTTAGAACTTTATGCCCTTCGGGTAAGGTGGGGGGCAGAAGTTCCTAGTCTGCAGAAGTTCACATAAAAGCAGCTTTTTCTTTCACTGTTTTGGGCAAGTTAACCCTTCAAGGACAACACCTGAGAAGGGGAGAGCTTCTTCTCCCCTTTCTTTCCTCCCCCTGCCAGCTGTTACCATGGAGCCCAATTGGTAGCTTATCTTAAAAATGTAGACATCTCTGTGAAGCCCCAGCTCAAGGCCAGAGCCCTTGTTAAAGGCTCTGTCTTTTTAAAATCACATTTTGCATTTGCAAACACACCTTTACAGACTACTATACTGGATAAATGTTTGTGAAAAACTAGTAAAGGGGCGTTCAGCATCTGGAGTGCTGATTTCTTCCAGGCCGGTGGCCAAGTAAAATAGAGCAACAGGAAAATAGGAAGTTTACTTACATTGAATTCTTTTGTAGAGACTCTTCTACTGATAGTCCTAAAATCAATTATGGTGAAGATTTCTGGAGAAGCTTAGTTAAGATTTTCTGTGGAGGAGGTGGTACTAGTATACCTTCTGCATTCTACTGCCAGAGTAAATGGTATTAGACCTAGAATACCAGGTTTAGTCTTTAGCTCTAATCACACCATTGTCTTGCTGACAAATCATCCTGTGCCTCCACATTGCCTGCAGACCCAAGCCTAGTCCCTTTGTTCTTTTTTTTTCTTTAACTTTTATTGTTGGTTGTTCAAAACATTACATAGTTCTTGACATATCATATTTCACACTTTGATTCAAGTGGGTTATGAACTCCCATTTTTACCCCGTATACAGATTGCAGGATCACATCGGTTACGTATCCACTGTTTTACATGTTGCTATACTAGTGTCTGTTGTATTCTGCTGCCTTTCTTATCCTCTGCTATCCCCCATCCCCTCCCCTCCCCTGGGAGGAAGAGCATGAGAAGAAGATTAACATTAAACAGGGAGGAGAGGTGGGAGGGAAAAGGAGAGAGAAGTCCCTTTGTTCTTTAGACTATCTTTTCATGGCCTTATTCACCTGCATGTGTTGCCTGAATGGATAGCTCCACAGCTTTTGAACCTTTTCTCTCTTCTCCTTGTCACTGCTTATCCTGTTTCTTACTCCTGAAATAACCCTTTTTCCATTCCAGTATCTCTAGCACCATCCCATCTTATATTCTCTACTCAAGGAAATTTGACCATGTTTCAGTTTCTACCATAAGGGCCACCTCCAGCAATAAGGAATTTTCTTTTTTCCTCTGTGTACTGATAACCTGTTTGTTACTCTACTGTCTTTGTTACCTTTTCTTTATAATATTAAGCACATATTCAAATATATTATGAGTTTACTATTATAGCTGTTTTCTTACAGCTCATATTTCATTGTGTACCCCTCATACTTTGTACGTTTGTGTTGAAATGAAATTTGAGAGGATATTTGAAAAAGTGCCATAGAAGTGATTTGAGGACTTGAGATACTTACAGGATTGAGTTAAGGAAGAAAAATGGTTAATAGTGTGGAAAGATATGATGAGGCACGAGCATCGCAGTCAGCCATGGAAAGCATAATGTGAGAAGGGAACGGAGCTGGCTTGCCTGAAGTTTCACCTGAATACTCAATCTTTATGTCCACGAAATTGCCTAGTTATTAGGATATGTTCATCTGTTATAGATCTGGAGTAGAATTTTGAAAGAAGTGTTTTCCCCTCAATAGTCAGCTTACAGGCTTTCAGAATAAAATTATTTAAAATTACTGATATATCTATATAATCTAAATTCTAGGACAGTGTAGCACGCAATGTCTGTTTGAATTGAATCAAATGTTATTTTCGGGGTTAGACATCTCAAGATGTCCACCAAGTTGGCCCATGTTTCTCATTGAGTATTGTAAAAGCCTTCTATCTGGATTCTCATACCCACTTGGTTTCCTCCTCTCTTCTCCAGCCAAGTTGTTTTTCTACACTGAGGAGAGAGGATTTGGAGAGGATGATTTTTTTTAAAAATATCTGATTATGTTTAATAAAATGCTGTTGTGTCTTTGTATTACTCTTTGGATGAAGAGCAAAACTGTTACTAAAGCCTGTTCAACCTATGTGGTCCAATCCCTATCTGTCTCTAACCTCCTTTCATACAATGTTCTCAGCCAGGGATATGCCCATTCTTGGTCTGTAAATACACTCCTCTTACCTGTCTCTTCCCACATCCTCTTTTTTTTTTTTTAAGATTTAAAAAAAATTTGTTCTAGTTAATCGTGTTAATCATGACAGTAGATGCATTTTGATGCATCATACATAAATGGAGCATAACTTCTCATTCTTCTGGTTGTACACAATGTGGTATTACACCAGTTGTGTAATCATATATGCACATAGGGTCATAATGTCTGATTCATTCTACTATCGTTCTGTCCCCCTACCATTTGCCTTCTTTACACTTCCCTCCACCCAATCCAAAGTACCTCTTTTCTTCCCTTGCTGCCCCCCTTATTGTGAATTAGCATCTGCATACCAGAGAAAACATTTAGCCTTTGTTTCTTTGGACTTAGCTTATTTAGCTTAGCATGATATTATCCAGCTCCATCCATTTACCAGAAAATACCATCATTTCATTCTTCTTTAAGACTGAGTAATATTTCATTGTGTTTATATACCACAGTTTCTTTCTCCATTCATCCATTGAAGGGTACTTAGGTTAGTTCCATAGTTTAGCTATTGTGAATTGAGCTGCTATAAACATTGATGTGGCTGCGTCAGTGTAGTATGCTGACTTTAATTCCTTTGGATATAAACCAAGGAGTGGGATAGCTGGGTCAAATGGTGGTTCCATTCCAAGTTTTCTGAGGAAAAACATTTCTTTAAATCTCCTGGAGGTCTCTTGCTCTCATAACCCTGTTCATCCCTAAAAGTAATTCATGTTGCATTTAATCATGATATTTTTCATTCAGACTGTTATCTACAAGAAGGGAGATCACAGCTCACCATTGCTTGTCATTATGTCCTCCACTGCCTGTTTAGTACCATGCCTGACATGTAATCAGCATTCAGTACATTTTTGACTGAATAAATTTGAAAAACCAACTTTACCATTCTCTAAGCTAGCATTCATTGTATGTGGCAATACAGGTTGAGCTATTCAAAATGCTTAACCACATATGTTTCAAATTTGGGGTTTTTTGTTTGTTTGTATTTCGGAATATTTACATAGTCCTTAAATCTGAAACTTTTGCAACCTGTATGTGATTTTACCATCTTCTGGATATGCTCCTGTTTGTGGATGTAACTCCTTAAAGAGAGACACTGATAGTAGATAGATCAGTGTTCCCGGTAAAATATGATCTGGATTATATGAAACATATTATCTTTTTAAATTTAGAATGCCAGGAACTTTTTTATGCTGAGAAACAAAATTTCTTACTTTCTTAGGATCAGAGCTAATTTTTGAGTTGTGGGCATCATCAGTTTATCTCAGTACTTTTTAAAAAAATTTGTTTATTCTGATTTGTTATACATGACAGCAAAATGCATTTCTCATAGTAGTCACAGATTTTTCATGTCTCTGGTTGTACACAAAGTAGAGTCACACCATTCCTGTTTTCATACGTATACTTAGGGTAATGTTGCCATCTCATTACACCATCTTTCCTATCCCTATGCCCGCTTTCTTTCCCTCCCTCTCCTTTGCCCTATCTAAAGTTCCTCCATTCCTCCCATGTCCCCACCCCCCAACCCCCATTATGGATCAGCATCCACATATCAGAGAAAACATTCAGTCTTTGGTTTGGGGGGATTGGCTTACTTCACTTAACATGATATTCTCCACCTCCACTCATTTACTTATAAATGCCATGATTTTATTCTCTTTTAATGCTGAGTAATATTCTATTGTATACTGTACTGTTTTTGAAGGTGTTAATGAAGTGAATGTCAAGAAGTTGCTTTTAGAAACAGTTATTTAATTAACTTAAGCTGGTATCCATTTGTTTTTCTTCCTGACCTTTTCAGTACATTGATAGTAATGCTTGCAGAAGAGTGGTGTAACTTTTGTCCTTCGGGAAGGGAGAAAAGTGAACAATATTTGTAGGAGATTCTATATGCAAGTAGAGTGGGGGAAGACGGATGGGAGGAGACAGGGAGTAAAAGGAAAGGAAGGAATTGAAAAAAAAGTAGATCATAAAAAAGCATCAAAGAGAATATAATTTACTGATAACTTGATCTCCTACCATATGCTTCACAGAGTTATAGGCTTTATCCTTGTTATCTCTTCCCCACCATGAGTATGGAAAGTAGACATTGTTACTCTCATTTTATAAAAGAGTTGACAGCCTTCAAGTAATACAGCTGGTGAATAACAAAAAGAATTTTTCAGACATAAGCCTGTCTGGTTCTAAAGCCTACTGTTCTAATTATATTTAGCAAATAGTTTTGTCCATGAGATGAAGCAGATACAGAGTCACTATTTGCATTATGATTAAGAGTGTCTATAGGGGCTGGGGTAATTAATTAAAGATATTGTATCAAACTACAACTAAAAAATAAATATATAAAAAAAGAGTGTCTATAGACCTTAAAACTAACTATTTGCCTGGTCAGAGCCTGGCTCTGTCAAGGCTCCACTATTTTTCAGCTATGGTACCTTGGGAAAGTCACTCAATATTTCTGTGTGCTTCATTCTCATCTATAAAATCAGGATAATTGTGGTACTTTCCTGTTTGAGTTGTGAAATAATTTAGTTAATATATAGTAAAGCATGTAGAACAATTCCTGATACGTTAAAATACATAAAGCATTAGATAAGTGTTTACTGATGCTATTATTAATCCCCTGTGAAGGTTCCCATCTCTAAGAAGATTGGAGAAAATGTTGTCAAAATTGTTGCTAGACCTAGTTTCTCAGTGTGACTAGGTTTGTGTTGTCTCCAAATTCACCTGCTAGTGTTCTTACTGTATCATCATATCCCTCGTCCCTGACCAGGCTCAACCCCAACACCCATCCACATCTACATCCACCCACACACAAAGCCTTACCTACCTCTTTTGCCTTTCTAGAATTAAAGATCTATTCAAACCTTCTCTTTAATATTATAAAAGAAAGGATGCATAAAGATTCACTGTAGGTAATACCTAAAATGAGGACTTGATAGCCTTAGTTAAAATTTGCAATTACAAGCAAAAAATTTAGAACAAGATCCTATTTTACATTTTCTTGTTCCCCACAGGGTGCTTTCCAGCCTTCCTACAATTTGGATCCATAAGATTTAGGCAACTTGTTATATAATAATAAAGAGTTTAGGACTTTTCTCATATTTTGTTTCTGCTGCAATGTAATTTGGTTACCTTAACTTCATTTTCCTAGGAAATGAAAACTTCTTTTTTAAAATTACTAACCTTTCTAATTACTGAAGATCACTTGCTTGGTTAAGGGTAAGATATATCAGTAAAAGAGGTAAAGTTGTTCTTTTGCAAAGAACCTGATTTGTCTTATTTTGAAACTAATGAAGTGTAAAAAGGGACCTCTTACAAATTTCTGTTCAGAAGCTTGAGAGGCAAAGATTTTTAAGTAATATATTAACTCATTATCTTTGGTTATGTTAACTTCATTAACTTAAGTTGATTCTTTTTTCAAAACTAAGTCTTAATTCAATGAACAATACTAATTTTTAGCATTGCTTTTTTACCACATTCAAGAACTATACTTGTATACTATTTATTTATGCTATAACATAATCTATTTGATTAGTACTCACAAAGGCATTCTTCTACCTATTAATTTATCTTAACATTTTGCCCATTTTCTTTCATTTTAAATGATGCCATTTAGTCTTTTATGACAACCATTTGCAACACTTTAAAAAGAAAATGTGTTCTAGAAAGTATTGCTAGCTCCAGTTATAGCAGAAATTATAAAAGTTCAATCCTCATAACAAAAGAAATATGACATCCTAAATTAAAGCCTTATTATTGCCTAGAATGATGATGCTTTCCTATTAATAGGAAATGACAAGATTTTTGCTGATGGCATTCATTTCTATTTACTTAAATGCATTTTTAAGTCATTTGGATTTTTTTAATCCTTTCATTCTCTAAACTTCTTTTCTACCATAAAGACAAATAATTTTTTTTTACCATTCTCTCTTATTACTATCATCACCAAATAGTATTGCTTCATCCAAGCCATACAGTTTCTGTTACAATTGCCATCAACTACCAAAACACTTTAAACTATGGCTTCCTGTAGAGCACTTACCTAGCATACATACTATACCTGAGTTTACCAGCAACAACAACAACAAAAGAGGGAGGGAGGGAGGAAGGAAGGAAGGAAGGAAAGAAAGAAAGAAATAGATAGTAGAAAGATCCAGAGAGAACTAGATCATCAAGCCTTATAACTTTCAAGTATCACTTTTTAAAACCAGACATGGATTTCTCTAGTCGTTTCTATGTTCCCTGCTTTCTCAATTGAATTCCTTCCTCCCCATCCCTTTCTTTTCAATAAATCCCATTGACCAGTTTTAAAATTTAGATATACTCATAGCAGTTTTCTAACTTGGTCTGACTGATCCTGTGAAGGTATATTAATCCTCTTTTCCCTTTACTTGTTGGCAGGGGGCTTGTGCATGACAGCCGCCATAACCTCCAGTTGAGGGGCTTGGTGGTGCTGCTTATTTCGAAAGCAGCTGGGCCCAGCGGAGTGAACACTTCACAGAACTATGACACAGTCAGTGGGATCTACTCATGGTAAGAAGAAATAACTCTTCCAACATTGTTCTCTAGATTGTGTTTTCTTTTACTGAATAGTGGTCAGTGGAAATCGCTGTTTAGCCCTTTGTCACTCTCTGATTCAAAGACAGAGTAAAATATATTGTAGGTTTCTAAAAATGGATTTTTGCTGTTCCTAATGAGTCTAATAGTCTTGACCAGCTCCGTGTATACCTCTCGTAAATTTTGCCACACATTTGTATCAAATGCTTTCATTTCTACCTTGAGCATTTAAAATGTTCTTCTCATTACCCCCCTCTCCCATAATGGCCTGCTGCATCTCTGTAGAGATGCATGTGTCACCTAATTGAAGATTTGTGATTTTTAAACCTACTCAGAGTGCTATCTAATTGTATAAAGACTAATGCTACTCCCATTTTAGGAGAAATAGTCTACTTTAGTGCTATTCTTTCTATTTGATTTTGAGTGGTTTTTTAAAAATATTTGTTCAGTTGTCAGTGGACCTTTATTTATTTTTTTATACGCAGTACTGAGAATTGAACCCAGTTTCTCACGCATGTGAGGCAAGCAAGCGCTCTACTACTGAACTACAACCCCAGCCCCGAAAAAGGGTTTTTACTAGGTTACTACAATAAGAAATTTTTATATCTTATACATTTATAAAAAGTAAATTTATAAACATGTTTCACTCATTTTTTCTGCATATAAAATAAATTTAAAATCTTTAATTTTTTTTAAAAACTGCATATATTTTTAGTAAGAGTATATCAGCAATAATTTGATTTAATCCTAACAATATGCTTGGCATTGGGTTAACAGCTTGTATAGAAGTAACAATCTGCGAGTAAACTTTGGCATGTGAAGTTAAAACCACCCTAAAAACATGATGACAAGGAAGTTTTTCTCACAAAAAGAAGCATTTCTAGAAACTTTGACTTATGGCTAATTGACCTTGTTTATTTATTGTAAAATCAATACATATCTATGATTTTTTGTTACTTCTAGCAGTCTTATCCATAAATATTTTCTTGTATACTATTTAGAGATGACTATTACTTGCCATGTGTGAAGTCCAATGACCCTTCCTCATTAACAAGCAAGCAAAGAAAATTACTGGAGAGGCTAAAAATGACCACTCCTTTGGCCAGTATCATTTTACACATCTGTCATTATTTGTCCATATAAGTGTCATCCCTAGAAAGGGTATCTGGAGATCACTTTCAGTTCTTACTCATTTGGAAATAATTTATATTTGTTTTATGCTTTCAGGTTACTAATTATTCTTATGACAGTTATCATTTAATCTTTATAATATTCAATAGCTAGGAGTTGTTATACTCATTTTTCTCTTGAAAACATTTTTAAAACTTCAGACTTTTTCAGGTGACATAGCTAGCAAATGGGGAAAGCGAAGTTCTACTTCTGGATCTCTTCTCTCTAAATCTCTTGTGTTTTTCCATCTTTCTGTTCTCTTTCACATAATTTATTTTACCTCTACAAGTTATTAATACTAGGTATTAAATTGGTATGACAAAAACGATCTTAGTATAAGGATGTCTTAAAAGCTGGGTTCAGTGATGCTTGTCTGTAATTCCACCTACCCAGAGGCTGAGTCAGGGGGATCGAAAGTTCAAGTCTAGCCTGGGCATCTTAGACCCTGTCTCATTATAAAAATAAAAAAGACTGGGGATGTAGCTCAGTGGTAGAGCACTTGCATGTGCGAGGCCCAGGGTTTGATCCCTAGCACCCGCCCCCCCCACACACACAAAATGTTTTGAAAAACTTACAAATTGAAGGCAGCTTGGGAAATCTTTAATATATGTACATTCTTCCCTGATACCTACTGGAATCGGAGCTCAACATTTTAGCCTTTAAACTTTGTAGAAACTCGTGGTTCAGATTTGTTGGGGTTATAGGAGAAAATACATAAAGATTTAGAATGAATACTAATAGCCCTTTGATCCTTGGAAAGCAAATGAACTTCATATCACCTAACATCCTTTATATCTGCTTATCATCTTGTATCTACTTGTATTATTTGGGTAACTACATATGTATAATGAGTACCAGCAATTATCTTTAATAACCGTTGGAAAGTACTGCTCGATACAGTATTTATTGGTTGCGTAAGTGAATCATCCTCATTTTATAGAAGAGATAAAGTTACTCAAGTTAAAACTTGTTGAAAATTTTTTAGGTAGAAAGTGGTAGAGTTGGATTAAAATCCTGTTTTTATTCTAAAGTGTGTAGCCATTCTACCCTTGAGGGGTTTTTAATCTATATGTACACTGTGATGTTACCCCATGTTTCTGATTTCTTATCCAGCCTCTAAAAAACAATTACATTGCTTCTGATCCTTCCCATAACATAAATTGGTAGATGATGGTTGTAATTTGAGCAATCAGAGTAAAAGAACTTTGTGAAAAAGAAGGTATATATATTATGGACATAAAAATTTTCCAAATAACATAAGTAAGTTTTATACTGAAGTATATAGAATTCCCTATACATTTAGGGAATAGTTCTGCATATAATTCCAGGCTATTTTCTATAATCAAACTTAATCTAGTAAGCCATTGGTGTGTTTGGTTGTTTTACACACTTGTTAATGTGAAAAAGTAATTTGGTACTTTGAGAAACCATTAATTTGTTTCTCTACCCCTGAAGTCATTTGTTTGGTTTCTGCTTCCTTAATTGTTCAAGTGTAACTTTTGCTGGAGGCTTGTATCTATAATGCCACAGTGAATTATTTAACATTTGAGAGAAGTACTGATTTGGGAGCTTTTTAATTCACTTCCAAACTATTGGGATTTACATTGTTGGCCTTTTTCTCTCATAAACTTGACTTTGATGTCATCTAATGGGCCCTTAGTAAATCACCTAAGGGCCCAAAAGTGAGGTGTTTTCTTTTGTTTGGCCTAAGGATATAGCTGGTGCTGTGGATGTGTCTAGTGACTTGTCACATAGTGGCCAAAAGGGGTATAAGTTAGGCTAAACTGTAATAACTACACTTTGAAAAACAGGCAAGAGAACCACATTTATAAAAATGTACTATAAATATCCACCATAGCCTTTTACTGAGAAGACCATTAGTTTAGGTTTCATTTTACCAACCCTAACTTTTAAAATATTGATTGTAAAGCCACTCAAAAAAAAAGTATTACTAAATTTTCAAGTATCCCTAGCCATAATTGGGAAAAATGCTTACTATTTCCCATTTTATTAATGTAGAATATTTTTATTTTTGTACAAAAGATAAGATCATTATAATATAAAATACATGGTATCAAAAATAAACTTTTCTAATGTAACATGATTATTAAGTTTAAAGAAATTCAGGTGAATTTTTTTGACTAGTGGTCCAACTTTCTCAGTTGCTTTACAAGAACTGGCTCGGTTTTTTCTTGTATAACTAGCATTTGAAAACAGACCACAAACTAAGAATGTTTTCCTTCTACCTTCATTCCCTGAAATTTCCCAACACCTTCACTGTGGCAAAAGAGACTGAAACAAGTATAGTTCCTGTGTACCCAGCTAGGCACTCCCGGTATTATCTGGGTCTTATGACTGAGATATAGCCAATATAGTATGAGTAGAAGTGATACTATTTTCTGACCATAAAAATCTTGCATTTGTAATATTCCTTAAGCATATAATCTTGGAAGTGACACATTTAAGATGAAAGATAACTGTATCCCTATACCCTAGTAACTCACAATGTGACCTTTTGGAAATAGATTTTTTTTTAGAGGTACTCAAGTTAAAATGAGGCCATCAGAATAGGACCTAATCCAGTGTAACTGGAGTACTTATAAAAAGGGAAAGTTTGATCACAGACACACTCATATACAGGGAGGATGCCCTGTGAACTAAAGATGGCTATCTACAAGCCAAGGAGAGAAGCCTTCCTGGAACAGAATTTTCCCTCATAATCCTAGCAAACTCACATAGTAGGGAATAGAGAAGAAGAGATGAGATAGAAAAGAAAAGTTGAAATCAGGACTCTGTTGTGGAGAAACAGTGGGGAGCCATTAAAGAGGCAGAAAATAGACTTGGAATCTGAAAATAGACTGCACCATGGACTAGCTGCTTCAGCATGTACTTCAGAGAATGATTTTTAAGAATTAAATGAGTAAGGACGGGAAGTACATCTCGCAGTACATGCCTAGCATATAGGGGATAAGGCAATGCTTCAACCCTGAACACTGTAAAAACAAACAAATGAATGCCTTAGCTGCATTAATATGTCTGTGCTATGAAACATAATTAGCTGATGCTTAGAAGATGATCCTGAGAACGGAGGTCCAAAAGATAGAAAATCAGCCAGTGAGTTAGGCAAGAGTTGAGAAGGAAAACACGGATTTGGAGGGTTGAGGGATTTTTGTTGAAAGGCTTGGTTAAAAATTGAACTATTCTCAGACCCATTAGGTCCTCTGATTTCATGCTTTTTTTTTTCCGCCAAATTTCCCCAAGTCTGGCCCAGAGTTAAGGTCTAATTGTGTGCAGTCAAACCAAAACGTCCCATGGTCAAATAAGCATGGGAATGTCAGGTAAATAACAGTTAAAAAGGTTTCTTCATTTCAGAATTCTCAGGAGTTATGTACATTTGGTACATCCTGAACCTCTAAGAAGATATGTCCTTTCCTGATTATTTGACTTCAGAACCGTTTAACTACTCTCAGCAGTGCATCTTATGGAATCCTGCAGAAGTTCGGTAAATATTATTTTATTTCAGAGTACCTAACTTTGAATCCTAATGGGAATTTTGTGAGGTAGAAATACACTTTCACCAATGAGAAAACAGGATCATAAAAGTGAACTGACTTTCTGAGGTCTCAACATGAAGTGATCAAGTAGGGAAAGAAATATATCATATTGATTTTTAAGTTGCCTGAGTTCAAATCCTTATTCCATCCATCACTTATTAGTTGTGTGACCCTAGACAAGTTAGGACAAGTTAGTCTCTCTGCTACAAAGCTCTGTTGGGCAGATTAAAGAAGGTATAATATGCTGGACGTGGTAGCCTAGTACCTGTAATCCCAGTGACTTGGGAGGCTGAGCAGGAGGAACAGGAGTTCAAAGCCAGCCTCAGCAACTTATCGAGGCATTAAACAACTCAGTGAGACCCAGTCCCTAAATAAAATGCAAAAAAGGGCTGAGGATGTGGCTCAGTACTTAAGCACCCATGGGTTCAGTTCCTGTACCCCCGGCCCCAAGAGAAGAAGGTATAATATTTAAAACACTTTAAACAGTACCTGTTATGGAGACTGTGTTTAGTAAGCATTGCCTCTTGTTATTCCAGATCCCTGTCATGTTGCTCTGTGTCCTTCATGAGATCCATCACTCTTTCAGGGCAGGTACTTGGCTTTGTGCACCTTTGTTGACCAGTGCCTTGGACATCATGTTCATTTAAATCTTTGGATGACTGGATCTTAGGTATAACATAAATGTTCTAAACCAAAACAAACATTTGAATCATATCATATGTTTTACCTTTTATGTAAACCATGTTATTATGTGAAGTATTATATATAATGTAACTTTTTCTTTAATTTTCTTTTGTTTATTTTTGTGTGTGGTGCTGAGGATCAAACCCAGCACATCACACATGTGAGACAAGTGCTGTACCACTGAGCCACAATCCCAGCCTGTAATATGACATTTAAAGAAAGGAAAAGTATTAGTGAAATATCACAAAAAACAATCCAACATAAAAAAAAATTGTGGAATATCAAATGATTTTTTTTTTCTACCTGAGATTTTTTTTTTCCTACCTTGCTGTGGTCTGAAGTAATATCCCACATAACACTGCACCTTGCTAGTGGAATTCTTAAATTGCATTAAACATTTATTTTCTTGATTTTTTAAAAATTTTAATTTAATTTAATTTTTCCTTCATGTTTGAACCTATTCTTTCTTTTACTACAATTTCTTTACTCCCCTGTATTATCTGTGGTTTCCTTTCTGGTACCTATAAGGCTTGAAGTTTTTCTAATAGTTTTTAGACTATTCTGGGTTTATGTTGTCCTTCATTCCATTTCCTGAAAGCAGTGGAGGGAGGAGAATAAGTTACTGTGAAGACTACTTTAGGGGTGGTGTACCCACTACTGTCAGAGTTGAAACAGAGCAACTTGCTGGGCCACATGGAAACTCAAGGCATACCTGCCAATTTTGAGGCAAGACCACTAAATTTAATTACAGATCTGCAATGCCCTGGGACACATATGTTCATTTAGGGAAGTGTTGCCACCTTCTTCTTGCCAATCTTGCTCTTTTTCTTTAAAGATCAGTTCAAATGTAATTTGAATATGTGAGAATGAAAAGTCAATATGTCATAAATAAAGTGATTGTTAGTATTTCTACTTTTAGATAGCCTGGTGTCCAGAATACAGAATGACATGTTAAATCATGGCAATTTTATTTGTAAACAAGCATTTTTATCCTAGTACTTATGTGACTTCTGGGTGGTACATGAGCTGATGAATAAGAATAAAATTGAAGGGGCTGGGGATGTCACTCACTTGCCTAAGATGCTCATAGACCTGAATTCAATCCCTAGCATACATTGAGACACATTCACACACACAGAAATAACATTATAGATTGAAAATTTTTATATTTGTTTGAAATATGGATAATAGAAAACTGTGTCTCTATGTGCTGTTAAACAGCACAGAGGATCATATACTATCCCAGCACACAGGTGGCATTGGTGACTATTTGATCATGACTGACTTCTTATTGCTAGTAGTATTTAATCTTGGAGCAGGGAAGACCTTTCTAAAGAGGTCTGAAATTATAAATGATAAGATTAACATATTTGACTGCACAAGCAATAATTTCTTCAATGGAAAAAGTTCCCATAAAGTCAAAAGACAAATGCCAAAATTACAAAATTCTGCAATATACATGACCAAGGGCCAAGTTTTAATCTACAAATCAGTAAGATCTTATAAATTAGGAAGAAAAGATAATATGACACAAACAGACAAAGGACATGAAAGGTTGGTAGCTTAGAAGTACATCCTGCTATTAGAATAAGAGTCCTAGAGTCTCTAGTATGAACTGAACTTTTATCTTTTGGCCTCTTTGATCCTATGATCCTAGGAAAATGTATAAACTGTGGATTTTTTTTTTCTAATTAAGAAAAGCAGGGATAAAGCCAAGTGATATTTTACCATCTATGTTTTTTTACCATTAATTTCTTAACAATTGTGCTCACTAAACTTGGTATATTATTCAAAGTAATGGTATAAATTCTTAGGTAATTGTTGGGCTTTAAGAAGTTGTCACAAAACGCATTATAAATATGTCAGATCTAGAAAAAAATCAAGCTACTGATCTTAACATTACTTTTTCCTTAAGTGAAAATTAATCTAACTTGGTGTTAAAGGAAGTATATGTAGAGTGTTTAGAGGCCTATGTGAAATAAATAATCTGAGGAAGGAAGGTAGAGAATATAAATAGCTGTGAAAAGAGAGGAAGGTTTTTGCTGCTGTTGTTGTCTCCCTATAAACTTGTAAATTTTGGCTTGACTTGGTCTCAGCTGTAAATATTATACTCCATAATTTATCATTTTAATATGGTACTAGTTAGCAACTGAAGACTTCTAATTATATTAACGATAGGCTGTGACTATCAATCCTCACCTTCACTAGGCACATTCGAGTTGTCTAATACTAAAAAATGCCAAACAAAATTAGCAAACAGTGTTTCCCTTGGGCATTGATCAGATCAAAAAACATCTTAAGAAATGAGACTTAGGGCTGGGGTTGTGGCTCAGTGGTAGAGTGTGCTTGCCTAGCACTTGTGAGACACTGGGTTCAATTCTCAGCACCACATAAAAATTAATAAATACAATTTTAAAAGATATTGTGTCCATCTACAACTAAAAAATATTTTAAAAAAGAAATTAGACTTAGTAGGAACACATTGATTAGTTATTTAGGGCTCAATTACATAAATATGAAAGAAGCAATATAGAAATATGTAACATTCAAAAAATAGATATATTGGTTGTTGTATTTAAGATAACGTGTAATTGCATAAAAGAGTCTAAAAGAAAGCTTGTTCACCTGATAACAACAGTGGTTGGGAAGCTTGTTCACCTGATAACAACAGTGGTTGGGAGCAAATATAAGGAAATAATCAAAGGGAACTTTATTTGTAATATTTTAGTTTTTAAATAAAGAATGCATTTATATTATTTTGTATATTTTAAATTATCTCAAAATTATTTTGTACTTGTGAAACAATGAAAACCTATATAAAAATTTTATTGTATTGTACTATAAAAACCTTAGAAGTGAGGAGTATATATTGACTGATTTTTGAATGATTATGCTAAATAATTGAACTTAGTGTCAGCTGTTGAAAATAATTTCAAAAGATATCTCAGCTCCTCTACGGATCTCAAGAAATGAAAGCACTGGCAGTTTGGTTTTGTATTCCTATTGATTGTATTCCACTTACAACAATAAAAATAAACTCCATACACAAATCTAGCAATATTACTAATTCATTACAAGCAGTACTTATTTTCTTCATTAACTTTTTATTGTTATTTTCAACTTACACAGCATGCACAAATGCAGCAATTATATGTTGAGCAAGAAGGGGAAGGCTCTTTATGTTCAATGTACTGTACATCAGAAGTCATTACTTCACCAGAGCTTTTAGAAAAACACAAAATAAGATCAGCCTCTTACAAAACAAGTATAATTAACAGCAAAAAGTAGGTGGGCTAAACTACTAATCTACTCAGCTGAGAGTTCGTTTATTGTATATAAATAACATGATATAGATTAGCCTGCCTGACTACATCACAGAAAAAAAAAAACTGCATAAATTGTTTTGTTAATGGTAAACTTTTTTAAGATCTTTTTTTCTTTAAGGAGGGTGTTAAGTTCACTAGTAAAAAGCCAAAGTGAGTGTCCAGTCTCTATTCTAACTCTTAAACAGTGCTTAAATTCTTAACATTCATCAGTAAATGTTAGTTCTTTGTGATAGAAGACCTTTAGTCACTTAAATTGTCTAATGTGGTGTGTGCCTCCAATCCCAGCTACTTGGAAGGATGAGTAAGAAGGATCACAAGTTTGAGACCAGCCTGGGCAATATAGCAAAACCCCATCTTAAAAAAAAAAAAAAAAAAGCCAGTGGCAGTCTGCTCTATAGCTTCATGACTTAACACTGATCCTTTGGGCCCAAACTCAGGGCACCCCTATTAGGAAACAGTGGGTTGTAATAGAGACACAAGTAAAGTGCCAGAGAACTGGGATGTTTCAAATCTGTAAAGCATTAGTTATTTGACCTTAAGCAAGTAACTTAACTCTGCTCATCTATAAAATGGAGGTGATAATGGGTTTCATACCAGGATCTTAACTAATATGACACTAATGTGGACAACATTATCACTTTAGTGGTATGTAAATCTTTGTACATATCTAATATAACTTATCCTGACCACCTTCTGTCTGCAAGGTACAGGACTGCACATTGAGGAAAATGTAAATATGAATAAGAAATATCTTTAACTTCAATGGCAAGGTAAGGAAATAATGTATGCATTCTTGATGCTATTGATACAATTTCTAGAATTTCATTGCTAGAGCTATATCTGTGTTCACCACTGGGTCCACCAACTGGCCCATGTCCATAGTCAATTCCTTGGTTTAACTAAAGACAAGTAATCCATAACTCCCTTCATACAAGATGCTAGGTCAGAATTGGCATCTATAGGTGGTTTGGTGCCTGAGGAAGTCTTTTCTCACTATGCTCTTAAAGACTGCATAGATGGTTTGCACAGATAATAAAGGCAAAGAGGGCAGATTCTTGGATAGTTACCTCTATCCTTAGCATCCTTGCTCTCTGAATTTGCTAGTATTTTGAGTCAATGTTTCCTGTTTTGAGTCTTTGTTTTCCCTATTGCCTCCTTTTCTCAAGTTTTTACATGGAGTAGAAGATCTTAAATACTTCATTTGCATTCCATTCCCTACAGGATTAAGTATATATTCCTTAACATAGCAACAGAAGTAAGAAGCATGGTGTGGGATTCTCTTTGCCCATCTTAGAAAAGGGTACTTGCAAGAGCATAGCTGATCTTTTGTAATTGCCTAGGCTTGATCAGATAGGAAATGCGGCTGAGGGGGCCCAAAATGAGGGGCAAAATAATGATCAAGGAACTGGAGGTCATGATGAGTCAGATTGTAAGAGCAGAATTAGTAATGCAGTGAGACAGCTGAGAAGTTAGGAGGTTGTAGTTAGAGAATAGAACGCTTGAAGATTTCAGAGGTGGAACAGTTCTGAACGGATGTTTCAGTAATGCCTAAGAGTAGGTTTCATAGAGTACTGTGGAGGTCAACTTGAGTAGAAATAGAAAGTACATGGTGGGTTTCACATGATTGGATTCAACCAGGAGAGCAGTACTGATAAAAATGCCAAAGACTTCAATGAATGCAGAATGCCAGAAGAGGCTGGCTTCAAAGGAACAGTGGCTTTTACCAAGATGATGAGGAAATAATGTGAGTCGTAGTCCCACCTCTCAACTCCTCAGTTTTAGCATTAAAGTTAAACATAATTTACTCATGATGATAGAGGATTCACATGTCCTAGGAAAAGCCATAACCTAGAGGGAATATTCTGTGAATTCTTAAAACAATTATTGTTTTGTAATGACTGATTTATGTACATGTTTTCTCAAGTAGGTCAAGTAAGTCTTCAAGAGGTCAGGGCCCATCATAGTCATCTTTCACCCTACCACCTCTTCCATCATCGAACCCTCTATTATATTTCAAAACTTCTAGGTACTTCTTAACCATCTTATAGTGATTTATTTGCCTATTTTTTCACTGTGCTAGATTTGTTCATTTGCTTACTGATTGATTCATTCAGGAAACATTTGTTGAGCATCTGCTGGGTACAAAACTGACCATAATATAGAAATATAGTTAATATGTAGAATAATAATACAGAAATATAATTAATATAGTTAACACATTTAGGGTTTTCTATAAGTCTAGTACTATTCAATGTTCTTTATATATATATTAACTCATTTATTCCTCACAACATGGTTAAGAAAAGACTTTTGAGGGGAAACAGGTTTAAACAAATTTAGTAACTTATTCAATTTATATTGCTAACAAAGGCAGAATTGGAATTCAAACCCTATTTGACGTAGAATCCATGTTCTTTTCAAGATTAGGGAGCCTCTGGATTAAGTGTCCTAAGTATACTTTCTTACTCAACTCAACATCCATCCACAGCACTGAGCATGAATTTTTAAGTTCTGAGTTTGATGATACTGAATTGTATAGTTTGGTAAAGACCAAATTCCAAACTTTTTCTATGAATTCTTAAAACGATTATTGTTTTGGAATGACTAATTTATGTACATGTTTTCTCAATAAAGTAGGTCTCCAAAGCCCTAATATCATAATAGATACTTCAGTGCTCTTGTGTATTATTCTTGATTTATTTAAACAAAATTTCCTTCTGGGATTGAATATGGATCATGGTAGGCTATGTACTTTAAAAATTAAGAAAAAACTTTAATGTTTGTAGGTCATATCTCTTTTGCTGCACATTTCCTTTTACTGATTTATTCTTTATCTGTTGTGGAATATTAATACCTGTATATTTTCTTTGATAAAGGAACCACTTTTTAAAATCAACTTCTGAGCTAAGTAGATGTTCTGCCTAATGTTTTTCTTTTATAGTTGAAGAGCAAAATATATGTCATTTGTTATTAGTTCTAAAATGCTCATTGCTACAAATTTTATATTAAAATTATTATTTATACTCATTGGAGACACCATTTTAAGGCAACACTTGGATGATTATGTACCTACAAGATTTTCTACTGTCCATGGGTAATTTGTATCCAGCAGTAACATGGAACATGGATTTACACTCCGCTCCCCACCACACACACACAGTGCACACACGTGCATGCTTCCTCCCCCGCTCTGTCCATATATATGTGTGTGTATATATGTAATTACTTTCATTATTTATTGCAAATAATGATGGTACATATTTTTAGAGGCTGTGCAAAAAGAACCAACAAACTGAGGTGCAAAATAAGTTTCCACCCCTTCTTTCCAAAGCTGTAGTTAATCACTTGAACACTATCCAATATAGTAGAAGCTGGCAGACTTCTCTTTGCAGCAGTCTATGTAAAATGTTTATAATTTACAGCTTATTATGCCATGCAAATGACTGTGTTCCCAGTGAAGAAGAGTGAGAAAATATGGCTGTGAAATTATTTAACTCTCTTTTGTTAGTTATTTTCTGGCAACAGTAGAAGGATACTTTGCACTTAAAATGCATTTTTGTATTTAATTTTATACCATTCAATTCAAAACTTTATAAATAGGAATTTAGTTTTTATCTCTCTATATAGATAGGCCAGAGAAATTTTAATTTAATAAAAACAATAAGCTAATATCAGAACTGTTAGAGTATTTAAATGGAATAGTATTAGGGTTTAATTCAATTGATGGCTTCAACTTTGCAAAACCTGTTTCTGTTTTGACACACCTGCAGTGGTTAATAGGCATCTGTTATTTCCAAAGTTACCTTCTGCAAACTTTCATATTGTCTGTAGCACTTTGGCTGAAAGTTAATCCTCCTTAGGAGCAATTAGAGGGGTGGTCAAGGGAACTTGGACCTCTCTATAATCTGTTGAACATATCCACTCACTCTTAGTTCTCCCCTTAGCATTTTCTAATTTTATGGATTCCCTCCATTAGATTCATGAAGCCCTAAAGTCAGTACCATATAATCTCTTGTGGTCACCGTTACCTCTCTGCCTGGTATCATACTACAAGTTTATACCCAGTAAATACACCTTAGGTCAGCCAGGAAAGTAGTTAAGTCTGGCTTTTAGATGCCATGCCTTATAATGGACCTTCCAGGAAGGAGGTACCTAACAGAGACATGTAAAACCATAGGAACTGGTGTTTAAAAGTCTATCTAGACTTTTTCCTTCTAATTCTTCTACTCTATTTGGGAGGAGAAGAAATTTCTATTTGATTTATACATCCCTGAATATAAAAGAAAAAATACATATTTAAATGTTTAAAACATTCAAAAATATGTTTAATTTTTCTGTTCTGGCTTGTTTTAGAATTCATGTAGAAGCTGACTTGGTAGCACTTGATGAGGTCCTATTAGCCAACCACATTCTTTTTAACTTACGGAAATCATCCAATATTGAGTATATTTAAATAAGAAAAGTTTGCACCTGCAATTAATGTTTTTGAGAAATAATGGATAACTGTCTGAAAGAAAACAGGATTTTTATGTCAATATCAAGGCACTGCCATTTTTATTGTGATTGTTCTTTTCAAGGAATTCTGGGATCTAAAAACTTGTCTTTTATAACTTCAGAGGAGAATTTGTTTCCTTCTTCAAACCAATTTTTAAAAGTTAAGCAATCTTAACTTGCAGCAATCTTAAAAGTCATCTCAGATTGTGTCAAAAGTGAAGAATTGAATATAATGGTTTGTCATGTTTTCTTGGCTGCTGATTTTTGGGTAAACAGAAACCTAGAATGTGCTGGACCCAACCCGGTGGGTAGGAGAATGGGTGCCTAGTGCTGCTCTCCGGTGACCTCTTCTGGCCTCCTGTTAGATGTGTTGTTGAAGCCCAAGGCTACTTCTTCCTAGACTGCCTTAGAGAGAAGACAGTGGTCTGGGAAAGTGATGGGAAATGAGCCACCAGAGACTTTGTTATGATCATCTTCCAACCTCCTATACCCAGGACTAATTTTACAGTTTTTGTACCACCTTTAAAAAAAATTCTGCTTGTGAATTAGACATAACTCTTCTATGTTTATATATGTTTATATATACACTACCAGTGAACTCCGCGTCATGTACAACTATGAGAATGGAATCCTAATTCCATGTATGTACTTGTCAAAATGCATTCTATTATCATGCATATCTAAAGACAAATTTAAAATTTTTTAAAAGTCTGCTTATGTTTTTATGTATAAAATGATGACTAGATTTTGTTTTATTAGATACACTTGTAACTGCCAATCAGAGCATCTCATGACCATGAGATAACCACTGTCACATCATAATAATGAGTTTAAAATTAAAAGTTTTATTAACAGCTGTACCTTTTTCCTGGAGTGAATGGCTTTCCTTAGACATTTTTAAAGGGGGAAATAATCACATGTATGAAGAATTCTACATTTTGAAAAATCCTTAAAATTCTGGGCACCTCAGATTAGGAACCATTGGTCTAGATGGTATCATTAAACAGTAAGTGCTCCTTTAGTGTTTTGTTTTTGTTTTGCTGTAGAAATGGATTCACTCTATTAGATTCATAAAGCCCGAAAGTCAATACCATATTGTCTTTCATGGTTGCCATTTTCTCTGTACCTGCTCTTGTACTGTAAGTTTATACCCAATAAATATGCCTCAGGTCAGATGTGAGTGAGAAAGTAGTTAAGACTGTCTTTTAGGTGGCCATGCCTTATAATGGGCCTTCCGGAAGGAGGTGCTAATTACTAATTTAGTACCATTTTTAAACAGTTAAAGATGACTCCTAATCAGAATTCAGAGTTCTACTGCATGCATATTCTTTTGCACCTTGGTAAAGTAATAAAACCTTAAGTCAAACCATCATAAGCTGAAAACCATCTATATATCATAGCCATAAATAGTAGCTGTACTAGAACAACTACTAGAATGATATTTCTGTTATTTTTTTAAAAAAAGCTTTTGAAGGTACCTTATTACACCTGAACTGCACTGAGTACCTACCAAAAAATTAAATCAATCTATCCCCTCAAAGTGTATTATCTCTTACAGGTATTTTGAGAACAGACACATATTAGGTATATAAAATAGTAGAAAAATTAAAGTCGTTTATATCTCATGCTTTTGTTAGTTTAAGGGAAAGAAACCAGAATCCTTATCTCATTTACCTGGGTAAAGAATAAGAAGAATAACCAACAAAATTCAAATGTTAGTAATGGCAAGTTATCCAGTCAGACTTATAGTTAACATTAAGTGGTTAATATATTCATCTATTCTGAAATATGATTGAATTTATGTTTATGTAACCAGAAAATGTTCTCCTTAAGATATTTCTTTTAGCTGGGTACAGTGATGCATGCCTGTAATCCCATTGGCTCAGGAAGCTGAGGCAGGAGGATCCCAAGTTCAAAGCCAGTCTCAGCAATTTATCAAGGCTCTAAGCAACTTAGTAGGATCCTGTATCAAAATAAAAATATAAAAAGGGTTGGGGATGTGGCTTAGTGGTTAAGCACCCCCGGTTCAATCCCTGGTTAAAAAAAACAAAAACATGATGCACATGATCTGAACTGTTCTAGAACATACTTGCTGATTTTATTTTGTAAAGCCTATCAGTAAAACTTCAGGATGTTTTCTAACTTGGATCAACTTTTGAAAGAGATTTCTTAGAATTGTATATTTATGTATATATTATATTTGATAATCTGAGGTTAATATTTCCCTTTCAGCCAATTATCTCTTAATCACATTCTCAGGATCTCTCTCTCCTGTGGGTCTTGCTAGGTAGAATTCTTTAAGTCTCACACCAGATGTTACTTCTTTGCACATTCCTTTTGATTTCCTGTCCAGTCCTTTACTAATCTAGCCGTCAGCTGTTTGAGCACAGAGCTATGGTTTTCTTCCTTTTTTTTTTTTTTTCTTTTTCCTTGATGAATTCTCAGAACCTATCACATGGTCTGACATAATAGGTACTCAATAAATGTTCATTAAATGAAAGCAAGGGATTTTGAATACTCACTACAATTGTAGTCTGTTAATAAAATATGGTGAAATACCTTTGAGTATTATTCTTCTAACTCTAATGTATTTTAACATTTTATTAATAGTAGTTTGATCAGGCTTTAGAAGATCACTTTACTGCAATTATTAACTCTGCTGCTAATTCAGATGTTGTTAACCACTTGTCTGCTGATTTAGCAAAATCCATTAAGTAGCTATTACTTAGCAGTAGACATCTTAATGTTTGTAACTTACTCCAAGATCTGCCCTCCTGACCAGATCTTTTTAGTTATATCTGCAAATTACAATTCATGAAATAACAATAAGTGTGGGTTTGTCACGAAGATTAGAAACAAGGTTATTTTTTTAAGGAAATAAATATTTATAATAGTCCATGAGTTTATAACCAAGTTGTGCACAAAGGCAGTATAAAAAATGTTTAAAAATAAGTTGATGTAAATGAGGCATTCAAAGTATAGGTTGGTGCCTCATCATTAACTTTAATTTTGTGACTTTTGTCAGTTGATGTCACAACCTTAGTGTTATTTTTAAAATAGTTTTTTTAAGAGTATTTAATTAAGTAAATGTGGTGTTTGCTTATTTCAAACAGTGTGTCTTTGTTCCTGTCAAAGCCATGTTGGCAGGGCATTGCTTTTCTTTTCCCCTTTGTTAATATTCTGCGTTAGATAATGGTCTCACAAATAATAGATTCCAAGGACCTTTGATCCACCATTACTGTAAAATAAAATGCAACTTAATTTTTTTCTGGGCATAATGGTTTTAACCTTGTGTACTAATTTGACTGTGCTTGTGGGGGCAGATCCTTAAATGAGACGCAAATGAAGGAAAAATTGCTAATGCTGCCACTGTATATCTAATGAGCACTGTGTAATAAACCATAACCTCTTCGACATTTCTCTGGAAAACGGCGTGATTATTTTGGATGGCTAGCCCTTTGTGGATGGCTCATTACCGTCTGGCATAATATGTATTGATAGAGACTGTAATTGTCAACTCCTATTTGACATGCTGCCTCTAATAAATATGACTTGCATCACTGGAGCCCACTAATGGTTATATGGGAAACTGTAATTAATGGGAAAAAATATATTTGTAGGCTTAAAAAATATATATGTATGTAAAATGTCTATAGAAGATTGTCTGCTGTCTGATCTTCCTTCCCCCTAACCTCTTAGATTATTTGAAGCTTCCCCCAAGGATTGGTGCTCTTTTATTAATATAGAGTCCAAGATGAGATGTGTGTATGTATAAGAAGGAGGAACAGAAAGAAGCATCTCCATTGGTAAAGAAGTAACAATATGAAAAGCTTCATCTACCTATGTATAAGACCCTTAAGACTGTAGTTTCTACACCCAGGTTCAGCTCCTGAAATTAATGCTGTGTAAATAGTCTTGACAGTCTCTTATGATTCACCTTTCCCATGACTTTTTCAGCTGTATTTTTCTAGCTTTATTCTGATAAATTCTATGTTCTGTAATAAGGGAAGTAAAAGAATACCTAATAGGCCATAGTAATGAAATAGTAATGAAATGTGAATCACAAGGATATTAAAGGTCCACAGAATACCTCACACAATATCTGGGGTTGAAGATTACAAAGATTGAAGATTGTAAAACATTCAGTTCTAGTCAATTTATAATTTCTGAAAACAATTAAAATGTTAAGAGAATAATATTTCTGTTGCCCAGTGTATAATTATAATGTATTCTGAACTTTTAGACAAATAAGTATAATGTTGGTTTATATGCTGTAATTCATGATTTTAATGAAATGGAATCCTCAGCATTGTACATAAAATTAGACATGAACACATATTTCTATTTCCTGGAGTAGAACTAGGAAATGATATGAAAATTAGGCAGTTCTCAGGTTTCTTCTTAGGCATGTCAAGTCTAATGTAATTTTCAAGCTAAGAAACTGGAGACCCAGAGAGACAAATAGAAATAATTGTGGGTAGAGAAGATCTCTGTTCTTCCACCCATAGTTTTGAGGCCTGGTCATGATCTAACGTTCTTGACTTCCTTGAACCCCCGTGAGTACACTGGGACTAGAGGGCAGTACCACTTTCCTAGCAGAGTTGTTGTCAGGATGGGCGGGGGAGCAGAACTGTGTATGTGTAGTGCTTCGTGTAGTACTTTGGGCACCTAGTAAGCAATAGACAAATATTTATAAATATTTTCTTCTTTTTCCCCTTTTATTCTCCCTTGATCCTCTATCCTCCACAGATGACCACATTTCTGATCTAGTACATTCTCTATTTGCTGAAGAGTGTCTTGTCCCTGAAACACAGACTTTCAATTTTGGTAGGTAATATTAGCTACCACTTATTAGCAGCCAGGTCCTGTTATAGTTTTCTTACATGGATAAACTCGCTGATTCACAATAACCCTAAGAGGTGGGTACTGTTATTTAGCCCCATTTAACCAATGGGAAACACTGAAACAACGATGAAGTTAACTTGCCCAAAATGACATAAGGATTTGAACTAACTCCAGAGCCACACTCTTAGCCACTTACACTGCCTCTACCAGGCATCCTTTCTCATGTTCATACAGCAGAGAGAAAGAACAGGTTCTGTAGGCTTTTAAAGAGGCCTATACCCCACCTTCCTCTGTAGAGCTGAAATTGTCCTTATGTGACACACCTAATGTAGCTATTAGTGGTAGGAATGTATTTTGGGGGAAGAGGCTTGGCAAGGCATAAGAAGGGAAAAGCAACTCTGCTGTAGGAAGTCAGGGTAACAGGGAACTGATTAATAACTATCCTTGTGATAGAACTGCCCAGTAAATGACAAATACTTGCATTACTGCATTCACCATGCTGTCTCCTCTGCAGGGGATAATGTTCCCATCTTTCTTCATCTGACTAACTTATGTCTAAGGTACATCTCTGCTGTCATGTTCTCTAAGAAATCTTTCCTGATCCAAGGCTGGGCTAAGTACTTTTTTGGTCTTCCACAGTGCACTGTGCATAAGTCTGTGCCAACATGAGTGGTGATGGTGTAATAGCTTCCTGAACTGAGCATTGTGCTGAAAACATTTTACACGTTATTTACAGCTCCAGATCATTCCAAAAGGTCAATAGTGATGGCCCTTTTATAAAGATAAGGGCAGTAAAGCTGAGAGATGTCAAATTATTTAACCAAGATCTACATAGCTGTAAGTAGCAGATCTGAGATTTAAACCAGGTCTTACTCCAAACTCATATTCATCTATTCTGAAATATGATTGAATTTATGTTTATGTAACCAGAAAATATTCTCCTTAAGATATCTAGATGTGGTAATGCATGCCTGTAATCCCATTGGCTCAGGATGCTAGGCAGTGTATTTACCATTTGTATTGATATTATCTGCTTTTATCTTTCTCATAATCAGATTAACTCATCAAGAACTACACTGTCTTATTCATCTTTTACCCCAAATCCTATCAAAATTGTACATTTGAGGTGAAAGAAACAGAATTACATATTAAAATGTGCTTATTTTTGCTAAATGTACTTGAATTTTAAATGTGTTATGAAATAGCAGAATTAAATGTAATTTCTTTTGACTTAATACATTATAAACTATAAAAATAATATACAGATGTATCTAGGAAGATATTGTGAACTAAATTGTGTCCTTCAAAGTTTACATATTGAAGCCCTCACCCCATTATTACTGTATTTGCAGATAGGGCTGTTAGGGTGGCAGTTAAGGTTAAACAAGGTTATAAGAGTGAGGTCCTAATGGGATAGGGCTGGTATGCTTAAAAGACAAGGAAGAGACAACACAGAGTTAGTTCTGTATCACACTGTGCAGGCACTGAAGAAAGACCATATGAGAACACAGTGGGAATGGGGCTACGGGCAAACCAGGAAGAGCCCTCAACAGAAAGTGAATTCCCCAGCACCTTGATCACAGACTTCTAGCCTCTAGAACTGTGAGAAAATAAATGTGTGGTTAAGCACCGATCTGCAGGTTGTTTTGTGTTATTGTTATGGAAGCCCAGGCAGTCTAATGCAGTAGGTTATTCTACACTTTCTTGCTTTAGGATTTAAATCAAATATTATTTGAAGAAATGTTCATAATTGATAATTTAACATGGTAAATATCCAATACCCATAGGTAGGGCCATATGACAGCTCAAAATATGCCATTAATAATAATAATAATAATAATGTTAATAACTTTGAAGAAGCATACAGAAATTGAATTTCTTGTATTATTAGGAATTCAGAACAACAGCCTCTTATCATGAATCACCTGAGGAATAGCCCGGCCTCCTTCCCTTCCCACAGTAGGAGCACCACAGCTTCCCCACCTCTTTCCTCTCAGGATTGCTGGCCCAGTCCTTTCCCATGGAGGAGGGCTTATGGAAAGGCAAGATCTGAACAATTGAAGGGCAGTTCAATTAGGAACCATCACATTTTTTTAAAACTAAGGCCACAGAAAGCTGAGCAGGTACATGTTTATCTTTTAAGAAACTTTCCAGAGTGTTCTCTGTATCATCTCCCCTGTTAGAGAAGTCTTTTCTGCATTCTTTTCTTTGGAATGAGAAGAAGACAAAAGGCTAAGTTTGCTTCAATTATTTCTCTGCTATCCTCAAACTGAATTAACTCTGTAAGGCCACTATGATTAATAAGTAGGCCTCTTTTTTAGTCCACAGCAGGGCACTTGTGACCAGCTGAAAGTGTGCTGGTAAATTAGGTAGTATAATGACTTGACATTCCGATAATTAACTGTCAGTGAATATTCTTCTGTGGTATATAAGACCCAGCTATCAACTCACATTTCTTTGGTTTAGGTAACCTTACTTGAACAACTTGTAAAGTAAGAAGCATGTTAATTTTCTTTTGTCTGTGTGAAAATGACTTTTTGGAAGATAGTAGCAATTTAATCATTTTTTTCTTTATTTTTCCAAATCATTTGGGGAAAATTGGGGCTGTGGGGAGAAGATGGAGAATGTTCCTGGACTTTTCTCCCTTTTTGTGGTGTTATTCTTATTTCTTTTCTTGTCAGTCAGTATCTGAGAAGAGATACCCAAGCCCTAGTCCTAACCCTGTTCTCTGCCCATAATCTAGTCTGAATCTTCTGGCTGCAGCCACTCTCAGACGACCTCACGACAGCTGTCAACTCTGGTCATTGTCTGGCAGGGGCAGTGAACCCTGTTGGTACTAGAAGCTGCTGCCTACCTGGAGCCTCCAGAGCACTGTGGTGGCACCACATGTGGCACCAGGGTAGGTGGGAAGCAGCAGCATCCTTGCTTTCAGGATCTTCATTCAAGAAGAGCCCAGCTTCCTGTCACCTTTCCCATGGGACTTCTCATTCCTCACACCAAATCTCCAGGGATCATCATTGTGTATTCCTAGAGCAGCTACACTGTGGCATTCATTCACAGTTACGTGCTCTACGGTTTTCTTATTAAATCTTTTTTTAAGTTTTTATATATTTTTTAAATTTGTATATAATAGCAGAATGCATTACAATTCTCATTACATATTATACAGAGCACAATTTTTCATATCTCTGGTTGTATACATAGTATATTAACACTAATTCATGTCTTCATACATGTACTTTGGATAATAATGATATTATTATCCAATAATACCATGTATTTTATCTGATCGTAATGGAATGAAACTGGAAATCAATGATAAAAGAAGGAAGGAAAAATCCTGCATCACCTGGAAAATGAACAATATGTTACTGAATGATCAATGGGTTACAGAAGACATAAAGGAGGAAATCAAAAAATTCTTAGAGATAAATGAAAATACAGACACAACATATCGGAATCTATGGGATACAACGAAAGCAGTTTTAAGAGGGAAATCATTGCCTGGAGTTCATTCCTCAAAAAAAGGAAAAACCAACAAATAAATGAGCTCACACTTCATCTCAAAACCCTAGAAAAGGAAGAGCAAAACAACAGCAAATATAGTAGAAGGCAGGAAATAATTAAAATCAGAGCGGAAATCAACGAAATTGAAACAAAAAAAATTGAAAAAATTGATAAAACTAAAAGTTGGTTCTTCGAAAAAATAAATAAGATTGACAGACCTTTAGCCATGCTAACGAAGAGAAGAAGAGAGAGAACTCAAATTACTAACATACGGGATGAAAAAGGCAATATCACAACGGACACTACAGAAATACAGAAGATAATCAGAAATTATTTTAAAACCCTATATTCCAATAAAATAGAAGATAGTGAAGATATCGATAAATTTCTTAAGTCCTATGATTTGCCCAGATTGAGTCAGGAAGTTACACACAGTTTATTTTATTTTATTTTATTTTATTTTATTTTATTTTTAAAGAGAGAGTGATAGAGATAGAGAGAGAGAGAGAATTTTTTTAATGTTTATTTTTTTTTTAGTTTTTGGTGGACACAACATCTTTGTGTGTATGTGGTGCTGAGGATCGAACCCGGGCTGCACGCATGCCGGGCGAGCATGCTACCGCTTGAGCCACATCCCCAGCCCCAATACACACAATTTAAACAAACCAATAACAAAGGAGGAAATAGAAGAAGCCATCAAAAGACTACCAACCAAGAAAAGCCCTGGTATACAGCAGAGTTTTACAAAACCTTCAAAGAAGAATTAATACCAATACTTTTCAAGTTATTTCAAGAAATAGAAAAAGAAGGAGCTCTTCCAAATTCATTCTATAAGGCCAACATCACCCTGATCCCGAAACCAGACAAAGACACTTCAAAGAAAGAAAACTACAGACCAATATCTCTAATGAACTTAGATGCAAAAATCCTCAATAAAATCCTGGCGAATTGAATACAAAAGCATATCAAAAAAATTGTGCACCATGATCAAGTAGGATTCATCCCTGGGATGCAAGGCTGGTTCAATATATGGAAATCAATAAATGTTATTCACCACATCAATAGACTTAACGATAAGAACCACATAATCATCTCGACAGATGCAGAAAAAGCATTCAACAAAGTACAGCATCCCTTTATGTTCAAAACACTAGAAAAACTAGGGATTTACAATATATGCTAAGCCTCAGGCTAGCATCATTCTAAATGGAGAAAAACTGAAGGCATTCCCTCTAAAATCTGGAACAAGACAGGGATGCCCTCTCTCACCACTTCTTATTAAATTTAGTTCTCGAAATACTAGCCAGAGCAATCAGACAGACAAAAGAAATTAAAGGCATAAAAATAGGAAAAGAAGAACTTAAACTATCACTATTTGCGGATGATATGATTCTATATCTAACAGACCCAAAAGGGTCTACAAAGAAACTACTAGAGCTAATAAATGAATTCAGCAAAGTGGCAGGATATAAAATCAACACGCATAAATCAAAGGCATTCCTGTATATCAGTGACAAATCTTCTGAAATGGAAATGAGGACAACCACCCCATTCACAATATCCTCAAAAAAAAATAAAATACTTGGGAATCAACCTAACAAAAGAGGTGAAAGACTTATACAATGAAAACTACAGAACCCTAAAGAGAGAAATAGAAGAAGATCTTAGAAGATGGAAAAATATACCCTGTTCATGGATAGGCAGAACTAACATCATCAAAATGGCGATGTTACCCAAAGTTCTCTATAGGTTTAATGCAATGCCAATCAAAATCCCAACGACATTTCTTGTAGAAATAGATAAAGCAATCATGAAATTCATATGGAAAAATAAAAGACCCAGAATAGCAAAAGCAATTCTAAGCAGGAAGTGTGAATCAGGCGGTATAGCGATACCAGACTTCAAACTATACTACAGAGCAATAGTAACAAAAACAGCATGGTACTGGTACCAAAACAGGCGGGTGGACCAATGGTACAGAATAGAGGACACAGAGACCAATCCACAAAATTATGACTTTCTTATATTTGATAAAGGGGCTAAAAGCATGCAATGGAGGAAGGATAGCATCTTCAACAAATGGTGCTGGGAAAACTGGAAATCCATATGCAACAAAATGAAACTGAATCCCTTTCTCTCGCCATGCACAAAAGTTAACTCAAAATGGATCAAGGAGCTTGATATCAAATCAGAGACTCTGCATCTGATAGAAGAAAAAGTTGGCTCCGATCTACATATTGTGGGGTCGGGCCCCAAATTCCTTAATAGGACACCCATAGCACAAGAGTTAATAACAAGAATCAACAAATGGGACTTACTTAAACTAAAAAGTTTTTTCTCAGCAAGAGAAACAATAAGAGAGCCTACATCCTGGGAACAAATTTTTACTCCTCACACTTCAGATACAGCCCTAATTTCCAGAGTATACAAAGAACTCAAAAAATTAAACAATAAGATAACAAATAACCCAATCAACAAATGGGCCAAGGACCTGAACAGACACTTCTCAGAGGAGGACATACAATCAATCAACAAGTACATGAAAAAATGTTCACCATCTCTAGCAGTCAGAGAAATGCAAATCAAAACCACCCTAAGATACCATCTCACTCCAGTAAGATTGGCAGCCATTATGAAGTCAAACAACAACAAGTGCTGGCGAGGATGTGGGGGAAAGGGTACACTTGTACATTGCTGGTGGGACTGCAAATTGGTGCGGCCAATTTGGAAAGCAGTATGGAGATTCCTGGGAAAGCTGGGAATGGAACCACCATTTGACCCAGCTATTCCCCTTCTCGGACTATTCCCTGAAGACCTTAAAAGAGTGTACTATAGGGATACTGCCTCATTGATGTTCATAGCAGCACAATTCATAATAGCTAGACTGTGGAACCAACCTAGATGCCCTTCAATAGATGAATGGATAAAAAAAAATGTGGCATTTATACACTATGGAGTATTATGCAGCACTAAAAAATGACAAAATCATGGAATTTTCAGGGAAATGGATGGCATTAGAGCAGATTATGCTAAGTGAAGCTAGCCAATCCCTAAAAAACAAATGCCAAATGTCGTCTTTGATATAAGGAGAGCAACTAAGAACAGAGCAGGGAGGAAGAGCATGAGGAAAAGATTAACATTAAACAGGGACGAGAGGTGGAAGGGAAAGGGAGAGAGAAGGGAAATTGCATGAAAATGGAAGGAGACCCTCATTGTTATACAAAATTACATATAAGAGGATGTGAGGGGAAAGGGAAAAAAAATAAGGGAGAGAATTGAATTACAGCAGATGGGGTAGGGAGAGAAGATGGGAGGGGAGGGGGAGGGGGGATAGTAGAGGATAGGAAAGGTAGCAGAATACAACAGTCACTAGTATGGCATTATGTAAAAACGTGGATGTGTAACCGATGTGATTCTGCAATCTGTATATGGGGTAAAAATGGGAGTTCATAACCCACTTGAATCAAATGTATGAAATATGATATGTCAAGAGCTTTGTAATGTTTTGAACAACCAATAAAAAAATTAAAATTAAAAATTTAAAAAAAAATTATATAACAGCAGAATGCATTACAATTCTCATTACATATACAGAGCACAATTTTTCATATCTCTGGTTGTATATATAGTATGTTAACACTGATTCATGTGTTCATACATGTACTTTGGATAATAATGATCATCACATTCTATCATCATTAATAACCCCATGCCCCCGCTCCTCTCCCCTCCAACCCCTCTGCCCTATCTAGAGTTCGTCTATTCCTCCCATGCTCCCTCTTTCTATCCCACTATGAATCAGCTTCCTTATATCAAAGAAAACATTTGGCATTTGGTTTTTTGGGATTGGCTAACTTCGCTTAGCATTATCTTCTCTAACTCCATCCATTTACCTGTAAATGCCACGATTTTATTCTCTTTTATTGCTGAGTAATATTCCATTGTGTATATATGCCACATTTTTTTTATCCATTCATCTATTGAAGGGCATCTAGGTTGGTTCCACAGTTTAGCTTATTAAATCTTTTTATGCACTCTATCACCAACTGTATCAAATTTTGAATCCTCAGGGTATGAATCATGTGTTAAACTACTTAAGAGAAAGTGCCTGCACAATTATATTTTGATACTTACTTATTTATAAAACAAAACCACCTTTTTATATTTCCAGGTCTACACATGGTCAGAATTCCATAAGTAATTTTTTGATAATAATGATAATCAGATAATTGAGGTTAATACTTCTGTCAGTTTTCTCTTGTTCTTACACCTAAGTTACAAAATAATAAAATATTTAGTTTTTAAAGTTTTTATCTCCATAAGTTGACTCAGGAATAGGTTACTTTATGTGGTAATGAAATGTATATATTGTTTAAGAGGAACATATTTTATGTTGATGTTGTGGTACTATACATAATCTAAATTCATGACTTTGCTATCATTATGTTCTGCTGTGTTTTTTTGTTGTTGTTGTTGTTTTGTTTTGAGTTTTTTTAAGTACTAGGAATTGAATCCAAGGGCATTTAACTGCTGAGTCACATCCCCAGCCCTTTTTTGATATTTTATTTTCAGTCAGGGTCTTGCTAAGTTGCTGAGGCTGGCATTGAACTTGTAATCCTCCTGCCTCAGCCTCCAGAATCACTGGGATTATAGGCATGTGCCACTGCACCTGGCTATGTTCTGCTGATCTTTGACTTCCAAATTGGTTTGTGAACCATTTAGTATCCTCAACCCTCAAGAAGACTTCTAATGGGGAAAAGCAGTGACTTCCTTGTCTTATTCCTACATTCCTACTTATTCCTTCTTTTTTTATATATTTACTTTTTAGTTGTAGTTGGACACAATACCTTTATTTTACTTATTTATTTTTATGTGGTGCTGAGGATCAAACCCATGTGCTAGGCGAGTGCTCTACTACTGAGCCACAACCCCAGCCCCAGCCTTACTTTTTTAAAGCTTACTTATAAACACACTCATTTATAAAGACAGGAGTCATCAATATTTTAAAAATAATTACTGTATGCTGTAATTACTCTTTAAGCAAGTGAATTTGATAGGATGAAAGTCCAAGAATGCAGTGTGGTGAGCAGAAACTAATTTCCTTTAATTAATTATTGGACACAAGAATTAACTAATGAATAGGAAAAACAATTATGGTAGAATGCCATGGTGTTTAAATGTGGAAATATATAAAGACATGAAAGACAATATAAAACCCTCAAAAAAATGGAAAAGGGTTAGGCTGCTTGGAAAATTATAGAGACATTACAACGTTTACTCAAAATATACTTAGTAATGCAGACAACCACTCTCCCAGCTGCCCGTTTACAAAGTCTTATAAAGCAGAAGTTTCCCCTCTGTGAGTTAGAAGTGTATCAGATGATCTCTAAGTTCTCCATTTAATTGTTTGAATGCAAACTTTTAAAGCTGCTGCCTGATATACTAGTTAAAACTGTGAGTAGAATGCTTGCTGGTTGAATGTGTAGTTTTATTCATTTGCAACATTCATGCATGGGAAGCATTTTCACACACCTTTGTCTCTGTTTATTATTTTTTAATCCTTACCATTCTTTACACTCCTCATGAGTAGGACTTAAATATGTACATGGTGTAAAGTCATCACCAAGTACATTCTGAGCACTCACAAAATGAGATTGGCAGAACTGTGAGCACATTTGGACATACTCAGGTATATTTTCATATAGTTAAGTTAAAAATGTAGGTTCTCAAGACTGGTGGTAAAGCACTTGCCTAGCATGTGCAAGGCCCAGGTTCAATCCCCAGCACCACCAAAAAAAAAAAAAAATATATATATATATATATACACACATACATACATACATACATACATACACACACACACTTTAATAAGCAATATTACCTGCCTTTCTCAAAAGTGGAGATTAGCACTGAAGATATAGAAGGCCAGAATGAGAAGTCATGGTCAGACACAGAAAAATAGAAAGATACCCAGGGAGAAGAAGAAGGTGCAACCAAAAGTAATGTAGTCTTAGAGGTCTTTATGAAAAATCAGATCCTTATGCTTATCACTGTTTGGGGTGTGAAGTCAAAATTTGTAAACTTATTTTACAAATTTATCTTCTCTAAGATGGAAAGGGTACATTTTTAGATGTATCTGTTTATTATGCAGAATAAAACAAACTTCACTAATTTGTTTATAAAATTTCTTTTACTATTTTGTATTTTAATGCCATGTAAGCACTGTTAATTGATTTTTAACATTACTTGTCAAATACTAGTTCAACTGTTCTTTAAAAGAAATCTTTCTATAGTGATATATCTTCATTCTGTATCTGAAGGACTACCAATAAATTATAACTACCAATAAATATATACATTTCATTATAGTAAGAGAATTTGGTTATTTTGTGCTACCTGATTTTTTTTTTGTCATTAAACAGAAATATTTTGAGAAACTTCTTCTTAATTGTTTTATCAGCTTCTTGGGACAGCATAATCTGTAAAAAAGATTAGAAGATAAGGATCATATTTCTAGTTGCCAGTCTTCCCTTGAACAAGGTAGTTGGTCTCTTTGGATAGCTAGCTACCTGTGTGACCTTGGACAAAGTACTTAAGAATCTCTGGGGTAGTACCTTACTTGTAAGAGGTATTTAATAAACATTTATTGAATGAATAAAAAAGCCATAATACTAGACCCGTTTGTCCAAAAAGGCTTCATAGCTGGTCAGGGTGGGAGGTAAGGACAGACTGGAGTGGCAGGAAAGGATTGCCTATCACCAAGAGTCCAAAATTCCCTCTTGCCATAAGTTCATGTGCTCTGTGAGTGAGTCACTCCTGACCTATATTTATTAGTTGGGTTGTAAAGTTTTCTCTAAAGATTTACTTAAATAGGAATATGAGTTGATTTAAAAGCAGTAACAGTAAGCATTTACCATGTAAAGTTATCTTTCTAAGAAATATATTTGTATATAAATTTATATATATATATATATATGTGTGTGTGTGTGTGTGTGTGTGTGTGTGTGTGTGTACCCAACATCACTCTGTCTGCTGTTATTGCCATTTTTGAGATAAAAAGATTGGGCCATGAGAGCACTGAGCAAATTGCTCAAGGTCTGATAAGTTGCAGAACTGGTATATGAATTAGGTGGTCTGGCTCCAGAATCTATACTCTTTTTTTTTTAATATTTTTTAATTGTAGTTGGACACAATACCTTTATTTTTTAAATTTATTTTTTATGTAGTGCTGAGAATCAAACCCAGGACCTCACATGTGCTAGGCAAGAGCTGTACCACTGAGCCACAACCCCAACCCCTGATCTACTTTTTCAAACAAAAATAGAATAGGCAATTTAGCAATTAGAGGTCTTTATGAAAAGTCAGATCCTTATGCTTATCACTATTTGGGGTGTGAAGCCAAATTTTATAAACTTATTTTACAAATTTATCTTCTCTAAGATGGAAAGGGTACATTAAAACTAACACAGTTTTAAATGACATTTTTTTTGGGGGGGGGGATCCTGTAATTTCAATTCTAGGACTATATCCTCAGAAGTGCTCCTACATATATACAAAGATATGTGTAGAAGGATGTTCACTCCAGTATTATTTATGATACTACAGAGTAAGAAATAACCTAAACATTTATTACTGGAGTCTGAAGAAAATTATGGTACATCCATACTATGGATAAAACCCCATCATTAGGGGCTGGGGTTGTGGCTCAGTGGCAGAGCACTTGCCTGGCATGTGTGAGGCCCTGGATTCTTTCCTCAGCATCACATTAGATAGATAGATAGATGGATAGATAGATAGAAAGGTATTGTGTCCATCTACAAAAACAACAACAAAAAAAATTTTTTAAAAAATCATTAAAAAGTGAGAGATAGCCAGGTATGGTGGCACATGACTATAATCCCAGAAACTCAGGAAGCTTAGGTAAGAGGATCATAAGTTTTAGAGTAGCCTGGGCAATTTAGTGGAGCTCTGTCTAAAAAATTAAAAAGAGGCCAGGGATATAACTCAGTGGTCAAGTACCCCTGAGTTCAATTTTCAGTATCACAAAAAGAATAAAAAAGAAAAAAAGAGTGAGGTAGTTCAATATGTAGTGACACAAATATCTTTAACTATATTAAGTGAATAAAGCAAATTACAGTGCCATATGTGTAGTATGAACACATTTTGATGGGAAAAAGCATAGCATTTGCTATATGTTTATAAACATATGTTAAAAGCATGTAACAAAAGTCTGAAAGAAAAGATGCTAAACTATAAGAGAACTTCTGGGGAAAGAAATAGGAATCTTCTAGGGTCCCAAAGGAAGTGGCACTATATCTGTATCCAAAGAAATATAATTTTAAATTTGCTAGTGGCCACACTAAAAATACAAAAAGAAACAAGTGCAATAATTTTAATATTTAAACTAATATGTTGAAAATATTATCTTTCAACATGCAATCAATGTAAAGCACTTATTATTGAGATCTTTTAAGTTATTTTACACTAAAGAATATCTGAGCTGGGCGCGGTGGCACATACCTATAATCCCCAATGGCTTGGGAGGCTGAGGCAGGAGGATTTCAAGTTCAGAGCCAGTCTCAGCAAAAAAGCAAGGCACTAAGTAACTCAGTGAGACCCTGTCTCTAAGTAAAAAATACAAAATAGGGCTGGGGATGTGGCTCAGTGGTTGAGTGTCCCTGAGTTCAATCTCTGGTACCAAAAAAAAAAAAAAAGAATATCTGAATTTTGACCAGCTGTGACATTTTAAGTGTTTAAGAGCTACCTTACTATAATATTGAACAGCTTAACTCTATATAGTTTTATAATTTTTACTCTAGAGTATGCTCTCATCTGACTTGTGTAATAATTTTTTTAAAGGCCATTCAATAGTAGTGATTTTCTTTTAAAGGTGAGTTTTAATTTCACCTTATAATCTTCCTGCATCACTTTTCTAGGAAAAAAAAATTTGGAGATACTTCTTTCTCTTGAAATAAGCATTTATGGATTTTCATTACAGTGAACACATATCCAGTCCATATTAGAATTAAGTGATATAATTTAAAAGAATGAATGAAGATTGCTCTTTATAACATGTAAATTATGATTCATAGATTTTTTTTCATTATTTTATACATATATATTATTTCTTTATATGACTGTGGCAACCTTTTGAACATTTTTGTTGCTTCTGTGGATCCAGACCAAAAAGATAGCTGGAAAAAAAAAAAAAGACGTGAATTTAATGATTTTTTGATGTATGCAGTGTGATTCTGAGTAATAAGGTAATTTGGATGAATAAATTAACTATATGCATTTATTTGCTTTTCAAAATAATTTGCTTAGAAGTTGTAAATATATACCCCAAGTGCTGAAAACACTTTCTGCATGTATTTTTTTAAATACCTTATAGTTAGTTTGTAAAGAAAAAAAAGTATTACTTTCAGGCACCTAAAAAATGTGTCCTTTAGAAATATCACAACAGAAACTACAGAAGTACAGAAGATAATTAGAAATTATTTTGAAATTCTGTACTCCAGTAAAATAGAAAATATCGAAGGCATTGACAAATTTCTAGAGTCATATAATTTGCCCAAATTGAATCAGGATGATATACACAATTTAAACAGATCAATTTCAAGTGACGAAATAGCAGACACCATCAAACGGCTACTAACCAAGAAAAGCCCAGGACTGGACAGATACAGCGAGTTCTACAAGACCTTTAAAGTAGAATTAATACCAATACTCTCCAATTTATTTCAGGAAATGGAAAAAAAGGCAGCACTTCCAAACTCATTCTATGAGGCCAATATCACTCTGATTCCAAAACCAGGCAAAGACACATCAAAAAAAGAAAACTTGGGGCTGTGGCTGTGGCTCAGTGTTAGAGCGCCTGCCTAGCACGTGTGAGGCTCTGGGTTCGATCCTCAGCACCACATAGAAATAAATAGATATTGTGTCAATCTACAACTAAAAAAAATTTTTTCAAAAAAGAAAACTTCACACCAATATCTCTAATGAACATAGATGCAAAAATTCTCAATAAAATTATGGCAAATCAAATACAAAAACATCAAAAAGATAGTGCACCACGATCAAGTGGGATTCAACTCAGGGATGCAAGGTTGGTTCAACATACGGAAATCAATAAATGTAATGCATCACATCAATAGACTTTAAAGATAAGAATCATTTGATCATCTCAATAGAAGCAGAAAAAGCATTTGACAAAATACAATACCCCTTTATATTCAAAACACTAGAAAAACTAGAGATAACAGGAATATATCTCAACATCATAAAGGTGATCTATGCTAAGCCCCAGGCCAACATCATTCTAAATGGAGAACAATTGAAGGCATTCCCTCTAAAAACTGGAACAAGACAGGGATGCCCTCTTTCACCACTTCTTTTAACATAGTTCTTGAAACACTGGCCAGAGCAATTAGACGAAAGAAATTAAAGGGATACACACAGAAAAAGAAGAACTCAAATTGGCACTGTTTGCTGCTGATATGATTCTATACCTGGAACACCCTAAAAGTTCCACCAGAAAACTTCTAGAACTAGTAAATGAATTCATCAAAGTAGCAGGATATAAAATCAACACCCATAAATCAAAGGCATTTCTATATATCAGTAACAAATCCTCAGAAAGGAAAATGAGGAAAACTACCCCATTCTCAATAGCCTTAAAAAAAAAAGATACTTGGAAATCAACTTAATGGAAGAGGTGAAAGATCTATATAATGAAAATTACAGAACCCTAAAGAAAGAAGACCTTAGAAGATGGAAAGATCTACCATGCTCTTGGATAGGCAGAATTAATATTATCAAAATGACCATACTTCCAAAAGCACTATATACAGATTTAATGCACTTCTGATCAAAATTCCAATGACAGTCCCCATAGAAATAGAAAAAGCAGTCATGAAATTCATCTGTAAAAATAAGAGACCCAGAATAGCTAAAGCAATCCTGAGCAAGAAAAGTGAAGCAGGTTTCATCACTATACTACATGTTAAACTATACTACAGAGCAATAGTAACAAAAACAGCATTGTATTGGTACCAAAATAGACTGGTAGACCAATAGTACAGAATAGAGGACACAGAGACTAACCAACAAAATTAGTTATCTTATATTAGACAAAGTTGCCAAAAACATATGTTGGAGAAAAGATAGCCTCTTTGACAAATGGTGCTGGGAAAACTGGAAATCCATATGTAACAAAATAAAATTAAACCCCTATCTCTCACCATACACAAAACTCAACTCAAAGTGGATCAAGAACCTAGGAATTAAGCCAGAGACACTGCACCTATCAAAAGAAAAGGTAGACCCAAATCTCAATCATGTCAGATTAGGCCATGACTTCCTTAAGAAGACTCCTATAGCACAAAAATTAAAATCAATAATAAATGGGATGGACTCAAACTAAAAAGTTTCTTCTCAGCAAAAGAAATAATCTGTGAGGTGAATAGAGAGCCTACATCTTGGGAGCAAATCTTTACCCCTCACACATCAGATAGAGCACTAATCTCTAGGGTATATAAAAAACTCAAAAAGCTAAACACCAAAAAAACAAATAACACAATCAATAAATGGGCCAAGGACCTGAATAGACACTTCTCAGAAGATGATGTACAATCAATCAATAAATACATGAAAAAATATTCATCATTACTAGCAATTAGAGAAATGCAAATCAAAACCACTCTAAGATTTCATCTTACTCCAGTCAGAATGGCAGCTATTATACATACAAACAACAATAAGTGTTGGTGAGGATGTGGGGGGAAAAGGTACACTCATACATTGCTGGTGGGACTGCAAATTCTTGCAGCCAATATGGAAAGCCATATGGAGATTTCTTGGAAAATTGGGAATGCAGCCACCACCATTTGACCCAGCTAACCCACTCCTCGGTCGTACCCAAAGCACTTAAAAACAGCATACTACAGGGACACAGCCACATCAATGTTTATAGCAGCAGAATTCACAATAGCTAAACTGTGGAACCAACTTAGATGCCCTTTAATAGATGAATGGATAAAAAAAATGTGGCATATTACACAATGGAATATTACTCAGCAATAAAAGAGAATAAAATCATGGCATTTGCAGGTACATGGATGGAATTAGAGAAGATAATGCTAAGTGAAGTTAGCCAATACCAAAAACCCAAATGCCGAATGTTTCCTTTGATATGAGAAGGCTGATTCGTAGTGGGATAGGGAGAGGGAGCATGAGAGGAATAGACAAACTCTAGATAGGGCAGAGGGATGGGAAGGGAAGGAAGGGGGCATGGAATAATTAATGATGGTGGAATGTGATGATCATTATTATCTAAAGTACAGGTATGAAGTCATGAATTGGTGTGAATATACTATGTATACAACCAGAGATATGAAAAATTTTGCTCTATATATGTAATAAGAATTGTAATGCATTCCACTGTCATATATAAATAAAAAATGTGTCCTTTATATTTGGCTTTGGAGACAGTTTACTATTTGTCACATATCATAATATTTTTTCATTAGGCGTATGTTGATAATTCTATTTTATATTGTTACTATTTATAATTAATTTCATGAACAATTCAAAACACTTGAAAAACAAAAATGAAAATCAAGAAAAATAGCCTCAGCTGGGTGCAGTGGCACACATCTTTAATCTCAGCAACTTGAGTGGCTAAAGCAGGAAGATAGCAAGTTCTAGGCCAGCCTCAGCACCTTAGCAAGGACCTCAGTAACTTAATGAGACCCTGTCTCAAAATTTTAAAAAAGAGTTGAGAATTAAATTATATTGTTATAATTGTGTGCATTTATTTAACAACAAATCTCATCATTAAGTATGACTATAGTGTACCAGTAAAAAAGGAGGAAAGAAAAAAAATGTAAATAGAAGATAGTATTCCATTTGTATGTTACAGAACCTTTTTATATTTTATGTTTCTTAAGTAAACACTTTTTGTAACTTAAGAAAACTGAAGACATAAGGTTATTATTGTGCTAACAATTGTTTTTTATAATCTACTTGGCCTCTCAATGTCAGCAACTTCATGGAAGTACATATTAATAGTATTCTTTGTGGTTTTCAAAACTTCTACCTGTAGTTGTGGAGTTCTGTTGATTATATTTGACATGCAATTTGACTTCCTCCCCTACAAATCATTTTAAAGACATACAGAGTTCTAGTGATTAGATATCAATTAGCATTTGCTGTGTAAGAAACCAATAAATTTTACTGTTTTAAAAGGAGTGGGTGGCTAGGGAAGTAGCTCAGTGATAAAGTACCTCTGGGTTCAATTTCTAGTACCAAAAATAAAAAAGGAAAGAAAGAAAAATAGCCTAACTAAAGAGTGACTTTACATGGGTTTGAAGTTTTTGTTTCTTTTTTTCTTTTAGCATGAAGGATATTGTAAAATTAGACTGTAGTAATAGTGGCACAACTCTGTCAGTGTACCAAAATTCATTGAATTATATGCTTAAAAATGGGTGAAACTGATGACATATAATTTTTTTCTCAATAAAGCTATTTTAAAAAGAAAAAATAGCCTAAAAAGGTGATTCTGTTCATAATTTTTTAAAGCCAGATCTTTATTTTGAAAATAATTTCATGCATGGTAACAGGAGTATTATATAGAATCTGATTGCTTAAAATGTTTTTAAAAGATATTTCATTTTAAATCTTAATATTCAGATTATATGTCTTTCCCTCTCCTGGATAATATTTGCTATAGAGACTCCCTTATTTTTTTCCTGCTGTGGATAATAATTATAAACGTGTGTATGTATGTATATTCAAGAATATCTATTGTGTGTATATATTCACTGGAAATCAGAGTATAATCTTTTTAAAAAAACTTTTTTTTTTTTTTTTTTTTTTTTTTTTTTTTACTATCCTGAATACTAGCAAGGTAAGGATAGTGAAATGCCAGGACTAGATATTTATATCTGGGTCTCCCCGCCGCCCATACTGGGGGCTGAATTCAGGGAGACTTTCCCAGTCAGCTACATCCAGCCCTTCCTATTTTTTCTTTTGACACAGGATCTCTCCAGCTTGCATAGAGCTGGTCTCAAACTTGTGATCCTCCTGCCTTTATCTTAGTCACTGGGATTACAGGCATGTGCCACTGCATTCCCTGTAAAGACCTCTGTAGTTCTCTATTTGAATATGATAATGCTCATCTTTAAGTGATTTGGTGTGTGTTTGTATTGCAGTTTACATATGAAGTGTTCCCCAAAAGCTCATGTATGAGACAATATAAGAAATTTTAGAGGGCTGGGGATGTGGCTCAAGCAGTAGCACACTCGCCTGGCATGTGTGCGGCCTGGGTTCGATCCTCAGCACCACATACAAACAAAGATGTTGTGTCCGCCGAAAACTAAAAAATAAACATTAAAAAATTCTCTCTCTCTCTCTCTCTTTAAAAAATAATTTAGAGGTAAAATGATTGGGTTATGAGAGTGTTAAACTAATCAGTGCATTAATCCTCTTGAATAGATTAACTGGGTGGTAACTGTACGCAGGTAGGTATGGCTAGAGGAAGTAGGTAAGTCACTGGGGTATATACTTTGTCCCTGGTGAGCAGAACTCTCTCTGCTTCCTGCTTACCATTTCCTGAACTACTTTTCTCTACCATACCCTTTCACCATGATGTTCTGCCTCACCTTGGGCCCAGAGCAATGGAGATGGCCATCTATGGACTGAGACCTTTGAAACCATAAGCCAAATAAACTTTTTCTCCTCTCATTGTGTCAGGTCTTTTGGTCACGGTGACAAAAACAAACAAACAAAAAAAAACAACTAACTAAAACAATTTGTGTTTAAGTCATAACTTGAATTTGGATGTAGAACTGAAAAAGAGTTCTGTGAGGTTTTGTTTTGCATTCCCCACTGTCCTTTTATAGCCAGATTTTGGTACACATTGCTTGTTACTTTGTTGCCGTGGAAGCATATCCATTCCTTTTCTCTGCAATTCAGATCATATAGGAGAGTGGGTTACCTCCTTGGATGAATAGATTTAGGTCTTGGATTTCAAGGCCTTTTACTCAAACTTTGCCAATTGTATGTGTGTGTACATGTGTGTGCGCACGCGCACATGCTTGCACTTACATGTTTCTTTTCATTTCTTGCCTTTCACATTCTGCAGTGTATTCTCAATAGAGGTTCCATATAATTTGTAATTTGCTTTGGAATGGTAAATGTGCCATCCCAATTTTCCTTCTCAGTTTATTTTACATCATATTAATTGTATTTGTAGTTTGATTTTTTAAAAAAATTTGCTTCCATTATATCTTTTTTTTTTCTAAAGAGAGAGGGAGGTGGGGGGGGAGAGAGAGAGAGAGAGAGAATTTTTTAATATTTATTTTTTAGTTATCGGCGGACACAACATCTTTGTATGTGGTGCTGAGGATCGAACCTGGGCCGCACGCATGCCAGGCAAGCGCGCTACCGCTTGAGCCACATCCCCAGCCCCCATTATATCTTTATCTCAAGTTTATCCTCTCATTTACCTTATAGCCACCCCCACCTCCATAAATACTGTTTATATATGCTTTCCTAATGCTTCTGGGAGAATCTTTTATAGCAGAAAAAGTGTATTCTAAATATACCTTAAAAGCACATTTCACTGGGATGGCACGTGTGATACCAGTGACTCAGAGGCTATCAGGAGGATCACAAGTTTGAGGCCAGCCGGAACAACTTAGGTCCTAAGTTAGCAAAGTCCTGTCTAACAATAAAAAATAAAAAGGGCTAGGGATTTGCTCAGTGGTAAAGTGTCCCTGGGCTTAATCCCTAGTAACACAGATGCACACACACACGCACACACACACACACACACCCCAAAACAAACAAATAAACAAACAAAAAACTTTTAATAAAGAATATAGAAAAACAATGTACCCATACAATGTATACATTAAATCTGAAACTGGTGGAGATTGGGGAAAGCTTTTTAGGAAACACTATAATCTTTTTTTTAATGTTACTTCCCAATATCATTCCTGATTAGGATGGGGAGCCTTTTTTGCCTGTGTCCTATAGGAGGACCCTGCTGCAGTACCCCATTGAATATTCCCTTAGTTCCTTCTCTAGATCTCTGCATTGAGGTTTTGCTCTCTGTGTGATGTCCGATGAGTGTCCTGAAGAGAAAAGCACTTTTCTGGGAATTTCAAATTCTCCTATAACTCCCACAAAATGTTCTATTTTTTAATTTATTTAATACTATTCATACTTAAGAGGAATTGTATAGATGCTTCACACCCTTAGCATCTCCAGCTCTGTCATACCCACAGAACATCATCATTTAAAGAACAAAGAGAAGCCTCAGGACTATTCCCATGATATGCTCCAAAAGGAAAATTAAACTATAGTACAAATGGCCCTAAAATGTCAATGGCTCACAAAATAGAGTCTACTTCTTATTCATGGGTCTTATCCATGTCATTTTTACTCCATCCCAGCCCTATTTTGTATTTTATTTAGAGACAGGGTCTCACTGAGCTGCTAAGCATCTTGCTGTTGCTGAGGCTGGCTTTGAACTCTCGATCTTCCTGACTCAGCCTCCCCAGCTACTGGGATTACAGGCATGTGCCAGCACATCCAGCTGTCAGCCGACTTCTCAACAAACATGAAATCAAAAGCTAATACAGTGATATAGTTAAAGTGCTAGAAGAAAGTGATCATCTCTCTAGAATTCTGTTCAGGGAATATTTCTTTCTATAGTAAAGGAAAAATAAAACTTGCGATCCTCTTGCCCCAGCCTCCCTAGCCGTTGGGATTACAGGCGTGTGCCACTATGCCTGACTACGGAGTCTATTCCTAACCTCGTTTATAACATGGATCCCTTTGTCAGTCCAGTGAAGCCTAAGAACTTTACTCAGAATGGTGTAAAACACATAAAATAAGATAGTGAGGGAAACAACTTACATTGAAAATAAAGATGCTATTATTTTTCTATTCAAGTTTGTGGACCCTTGGGAGGAAATAGGAGGGAATGTGGGGATGAGTGCTTTTCATAGACTATTTTATTTAACATCTTCAACATCTAAGACCAACGCTGATGAGCAGCCCCTATTTGGGACAGAAAAGAGACTAGGTGAACCATAAGGTGGTTCTTAAAACATTGGCTTAGAATGACATTCTTCACTCACATCTCATTGGCAAAAGAAGGTCACACACACTTGTGTTTAACAGGATAAAGGAACATAATTCTTCCATTGAGAGTGGTGGAGGTGGAGGTGGAGTGAGGGTGGAGTGGACATCAGACAGTTTGCCATAAAGGTACATAATCTGCTATACACCTGGTGCTGTTTTTTCCTCTAAATTGTTCCAGTGTCACTTCCTTCCTTCTGACTCTTCGAAGTCAGGGAATAAAAGACCAGCTATTCCCAAGGAGAAATGCTGATCAAGTCTCCCCGCCCCAACCCATGCTCTTCTGATCTCAACATTTAGCTGCCAAGTTGGTGAAATGGAAGAATGGACTCACAGGTCAGACCTTCCCTGCTAATAACCCTCAGAGTGACAATAGGCAAATAGCTTGACCTCTTTAAGTCTAAATTATCTCCATATAAAATCTTAATGATTCCCACTTTATAAGGATGTTGTAGATATTAAATAAAATAGTCTATGAAAAGCACTTGCACCACACTGGGGACACTCATCTCCACATTCCCTCCCATTTCCTCCCAAGGGTCCAGAAACTTGAATAGAAAAATAATAGCATCTTTATTTTCAATGTAAGTTGCTTCCCTCATTATCTTACTTTATGTGTTTTAAACCATTCTGAGTAAAGTTCTTAGGCTTCACTGGACTGACAAAGGGATCCATGTTATAACTGAGGTTAAGAATAGACTCCGTAGCCAGGCATAGTGGCACACGCCTGTAATCCCAACGGCTAGGGAGGCTGGGGCAAGAGGATCGCAAGTTTTATTTTTCCTTTACTATAGAAAGATATATTCTCTGAACAGAATTCTAGAGAGATGATCACTTTCTTCTAGCACTTTAACTTTATCATTGTATTAACTTTTGATTTCATGTTTGTTGAGAAGTCGGCTGTCAGTTGGATGTGCTGGCACATGCCTGTAATCCCAGTAGCTGGGGAGGCTGAGGCAGGAAGATCAAGAGTTCAGAGCCAGCCTCAGCATCAGCAAGATGCTTAGCAGCTCAGTGAGACCCTGTCTCTAAATAAAATACAAAATAGGACTGGGATAGGGCTCAGTGGCCCTTTGCCCCTGAGTTCAATTCCAGCTCCCCCCTTCACCACCAAAAAAGAATAGAATCCATGTGTCCGTGACAGTCTGTAGATGGTACCACAATTATTCTGTTAGACAAAGAAAATTGTTTCTTTAGGGAGGCAGTGGGGTTTGAGAGATAGCAAGTGAATTGTGTTTTACCTCAGCAAAAAAAATAAATATATATAAAATATACTTTAATCAAAATTTAGTCCCATTGCTTACTAGTCATAAGATCCTGGGCAAAACAATTAGCATATCTGAGCTTCCATATTCTCATCTATAAAACAGGGTTACTAACTAAATTTGGTGAAGATTTAACTTAGATGCTGTATTAAAAATCATTATGAATTGTGCATTAGCCTGTACAATGAGTACTTGCCTATAGCTTCTGCTGACTGTGGTTTAAACATACTAGGGAGCCAGTCTAATTTTGTACATGGGAAGACCTGGTAAAACGTTTTGGGAGGTATTTAGGATTCGTCTTTTTGTCTCTGGATATCTTGATTGTTTAGAAAGCAGCATAAGAAATCTAACTTAAAGCATATCATGTGTAGCCTATATCCTGACAATCTTTTCATAGGCAATATAGATCCTTGCCTCTTTATTCCCACTTTCCTTTCACATCTCCCAGCTTCCTACATATTTTGCTGTCTAAATAGAGCCTGCCAAGGTTCCCTCTTCTGTCCGTCACTGCCTGTTGTTATGCAGCTGGAGAGGTTTTGCAGAATGACATTTCCCTCCTGCAGTGCTTACTGTGGCCCATTTAACATGCAACCCTCACATCTCTCTTAACCCCTTTTTACTTTCTAAAGGAGGAAAAACTCAAACCCCAGCCTCTCATGAAGCAATTCTGAACACACAGAGCCCTGGCACTACACACTGGGGCCAGCACTAAACTTCAGTAATGATTCAGATCTCCCTTGTTTCTGGATCATTCCCTAATATTCCCCGATAAAAATCTGTTTGTCTTCTTCATTCACTGTCACACATTTTTCCCTCTATCCCTTCTAAAACCAAGGTATTTATGCCAATTCCAATTCACCAAATATTTTTAGCTTTCTCATATTCTAATTTAGCTCAGCAGCATTTTCTGGTATACTATCTATGTTGTCACTGGATTGTCATTTCTCCCAGCCTGGTTGTGCCTGAAGCAGTTTCATAGCTAAATGAGGAACCCTCCAAGAAAGGGGTTTATAATGAAAATGGAAACACCAGCATGCTCTTTGTAATCACTTCTTTAATTCTCCACCTGCCATACCATGGAGACGATTCGTAATTATCAGAGCAGAGAACTGAACCTCCTGTACCAGGGCAGAAAGAATGAGCTCTCTGGGAGGGCAAGTGACAGAATCTATTCTCCAGTGGGGCCGGGGGACAGATATTTTGGAAAACTGTGACACAGAATCTGATATATTTGTATAACCTTTTCATGTAGAACCGTGCTACAGTCAGAAAGCGGTTTTGGTTTCCTTCATTAAAAGCTTATTAAATGAAGAAATGGGACAGTGGTTTTGCTTCGGTAGATGGGGGTCAGAGAGGCGGGTCTGATCTCCTCAGGATATTAATGTCTGCCTTCAGCCGGGGGAAATGAGCCGTCACTTGAGTTAGAGGCAGCTTTATGTGCTCATCACTAGGGATTCCCATATGTCCAGGGAACTGCAACAGTAAAAAATGGCAGAGCTCGGTAGTAGAGTGCAGAGGGCTCTCATTGGAATTCATGTCAGGAAGCTCAGCTCATTCTGCCCAGAGCAAGTCTGTTTAATGTTGATCAGCTGTCCATCTGATAAACTGAATTGATATGGGCATTCCCTCCAAGGGCTGCCCTGACAGTGACAGCCGTAGCACCCAGATGTCTTGTTAGGCCTTTTTTTTTTCTTTTCTTTTTCTGCTCTCAAGTATTTTTAACCCCTTTTGTGATACCCAAACCCAAAAGTACTCTTAAGACCTGAATAAGGATGCCTAGCTAGACTTTCTGTTTCTCTAAAGAGAAGATCTCAGTGTAGCTATTTCCAGAAACCAGATACTATTAGTTAACTATCTTTCTCCTCTTCATAATAGGCCTCTGACTGACCCACAGGATAATTATATGTTGACAGTGTCAAGTTTGGCTGAGTTATTCCCAGGGTCTTTTAAATGTTCCTAAAAGTAGCAGTTTGCCTGGGTTGGTTATGCTTTGTTAAAGTAATTTCATAGATATGTTCATTGATCACTAAACTGAACTTTATTATGTAATACAAATTTCATTTTGGTTGGCTAATTTCTGGAGGTAAATATGGTGACTTCTTGCTGGGTCTCAACATTCCTCTGCTCTTGCAAGCATGACTACCACCACCTAAGGTAACTCACCTCTGTATGGTAGATATGGAGGGAATTAGTTACATAACACGTCAATACTGAGCTTTTTCTTTTGGAAACAAATGAGGGCAGGGGAGGAATAAATAAACTGTGTTAAACTTTGATTATTTAAAAATTATATTCTGGAAAACTGCCAGCAGTTTTAAATTACAGCATTTAAATTCTTTACATGGGAGAATTTTGTTTTAAAGGTTTTTGTTGAAGTACTACTTAAGATGTTTTTGTCTTTTTCAATGTTGTTTTCCCCACTTCTAGATCTTGTGTTTTCATGGAATGGCAAGATTCTAACGGTCTCAAGTATCTAATCTCTTAGAAATGAGATCAGTGCAGAGACTTTTTATATTCTGCTTCTTTTCTGTATATGACAGCGTGTTGGGTGAGCTTTCCTAAAAGGGACACTAAGCCTTCAGTGCCCAAAGTGAGTGCTAACATGTGGTCAGAGCTGGTCGTTCTTTTCAGCCTTTGAACCTGTGACTTGATCACTACATGGGGTTCACCATTACTACCGTCTGCAGCTCTGTCATTTTGCCTTTAATGACTGAGATTTTTAACTTCATTATGTTGTTTTTAAAGTCAGAATTCTCATTTCCAAATTCCAAAGTGAAATAAGATTTATTTTGAATGCTGTGATTACAGCAAACTTCAGATTCAAACTTCCATCTTAACCTAGGTTATCAACATGAATAAAAGGCAAATGGAAAGATCCTTCTGTTTCTTTAGATTATTGCAACTTAAATTGAACGAATCTCTTGGGACTTTGAGTCTAGTTTACTTATAAAATATTAATGTCAGTATTCAACAATTAGTTGAAAGTGATCATCACCATGAAAGATTTTTCCCTGGCATGGATTTGCAAAAGTATATGCTTTTCCTTTTTATTTATAGTGACTTTTTTTTTGTATGTTGCAGTGCTAGAAATCTAACCCAGGGACTCACACATGTTAGACAAGTACTCTAAAGCTTGATATTTTTGAAGTGTGTTTCTGGAATTATTTTGTTCTTATGTGCTCCTAGCCCCTGCCCCCCACCTCCAGTCTTTACCCTTATGGAACTTTCATTCAGTGAGACCATGGGTGGAAAAGCAAAGCAAAGTAGGTAGCATGTCAGATGGCAATAAGTCTGTAGAAGGAAAAAAGCAGGAGACAGTGATGAGGAATAGTGACGGGGGGCCAGCAGGTTGCTCTTGTCAATGGAGTTGTTTGGGAAGTCCTTACTTATGAGAGGTACACTTTTGCAGAGACCTGAAGGGGATGAGTGACAAAACTTTGTAGATATATAAGAGAAGGACAGCGCAGACAGAGAAAAGGGTAAAGACCCTGAGGCAAGAACAGGCTTGGCATGTTTAAGGAATAACAAGGAAACTGGTGTAAGAGAAGGAGGAGTGGATTTGGAGGGAATGAAGTCGGTGAGGTAGAGGATAGAGAAGCTGTGGCAGATTAGTTATATTGGACCTTGGAGTTCATTATAGAAACTTTTGCCGGTGAGTGAGATGGGGAGGGTTTTTGAGGAGGGTTTTGAGCAAAGGAGCAATGAACTTGATGGTTTCTTCACTTTCCTGCTTGTCTCACTTCTGCTAGCATTTTACCAGTCACTTCGGTTTCACATCTAAAAAGTGTCTTCTAACTGAAGCATCAACTGCTGCCCAAGGTTTCTGGCCTGCTGGTCTACTAGCCTTCCCTGTGGAATTAGGGATTGTCAGTCCACAGAATCACATGAGCCAGTTCCTTGAAATACATCTCTTTATATTTATCTGTGAATTTATCATTCTACTGGTCTGTGTCTCTGGAGAACTCTTGTGATTAAAAAAAAAAAAAAGGAAATTCTATTCATCCTCCATATTCAGTCACACAGCAGTAGTGGTCTCTACCCCTTTATCCACAGTTTTGCTTTCTAAGATTTCAGTCAGCCAAAGTCAATTGTGGTCTAAAATTACTCAATGAACATTTTCAGAAATAAATAATTCTTATGTTTTCAGTTGCAAGCCATTCTGAGTAGTGTGATGAAATCTTCTGCTGTCCCACTTTGAAATAACCACGATGTGAGTCATCACTTTGTCCATGTATACACACTATATATGTTACCTGCCTGGTAGTCACTTAGTAGCCATCTTAGTTATCAGATGAACTGTCACAATATTACAAGTAGCCCTTATTATTATTAAGCATTATTCAATTAATCCTTATTTTACTTAATATTGGCCCAAAGTGTAAGAATAGTGATGCTGGCAATTCCAATAGACCAAAGGGAAGCTATAAAGGTCTACTTCTAAATATCATCTCACATCAAGAAGAAGAAGGGTGAGTATAGTACAATGGGATATTTTGAGAGAAACTGCATTCCCATACTTATTATTATAGTATGTTATTATAATTATTCTATTTTATTATTAATTATTGTTAATCTCTTACTGTGCCTAATTTATAAATTAAATGTATCATGGGTATGTATGTATTTATAGGGTTTGATAGTATCCATGACTTCAGGTATCCACTGAGGGTCTTAGAACATATCTGACAAGGATAAGGGTGATATCCAGTTCTTCTATCAAATTATCACTCTGTTCATGTTGTCACTTTCGAGTACACATTCTAATCATGAAACTCCTAAATTACTAGTAAGGTAGAAACAACTTTGTGACATTATGGGTTGGCAAAATGTCACGTAAAACCAGGGATAAATTTCTTACAGAACTATTTAAACAGAATAAGTTTCCTCATATAGTCATCAGCTCCTTGTGACTGGAAATATTCATACTGGTTGAGTGATTTGCTGAGTGGGAGCTTGATCTAGAGTTCTCTGAAGTCATGCTGTACTATCCCCATCTTTTCAACATTCTGTACATCCTGGATTATGCTGGCATATTCCATTTCTTGAAATATAAATTTCATCTGAGTCTTCATGCTGAGCTCTTCAATGGTTCCACACTAGAATTTATAAAAACTTGAATTCCTTGCTATATTCAAGGCCCTCTTCCATTCACAACAATAGTTTCATCTCTGCTCCTCTCCTTTAGATGGGCTAACCTGCCATTGTCTAGCAAACATCCCATTCTTACCTACAAATCTCAATCTTTGCTTGTTCTGTATTTGTAACCTTTAAAAAGCTTAAATATTAAAAAACAAAAATTGCTGTTTAAAAGTTTATAATCTCAGCATCTACCTTTGCTGCCTCCCATCTGTTTTCTTTCCTTTCTTCTCCTTGTCCTTCCTTTTATTCTCCAAAAATTAACTCATGCTATTCGTTCATCCATTTATTCATTCAACAAATAACAAACACTTACTCTGTACTAGGTACTGGTATACATACTTGAGATACAGTAATGGAAAAAAAAAATCATAGCCTTCATGGAGTTTACCTGCTTCAGTTTGTTTTATATACTTAGCAAAATACCATGGACAACTTTCTAAGTCAGTAGATGTAGATCTGCCACATTCTTTTTAATTGCTACTTAGTATTGCATTAGTGAACATTTAGATTGTTTCCAATTTTTGGCTGCTAACCAAGCTATGTAATATATGTTAGTAAAAACAAACATTTATGTATATATAAAATTTTGCTATTATTTCAGTGAGATATCATAAGTCAAGGGTATCCACATTTTTATTTTATCAGATATCATATTTTCAGTTACCAGGAATTGTAGCAATTTAAAATCCAACAGTGGATCAGAGGAAATTTTCCCTATTAGTGGTTGCCTTCAAGGGTCAGGCTGTTCAAGTGCTTTTAGAAATGGTAGAAACTGATGAAATGATGAGCATAGTTCCAAAGGCTTCCAGATTCTGTTTATTTTTTTTTAATATTAATTGCCAAAGAGTATGCCTATGGACTTCATTTGTCTTAGAGCATCACCAAGACCCTATACCCACACTCACTGAAATGGTATCTTCTTAATCTTTTTCATTTCTTCAAAGCTAACAAATTAAAAATATTACTTCACTACTATTATAATACTCCTTTCCTAAATTATTTGAGTTTGGGCATCATTTTATATGGATTTTGGACATTTATGTTCCCTTTGGAATTACCTTTTTGTCTCCTTTCCTATTTCGCTATTAAGCTGTTTATCTTTTCTTATGAATTTTGTCCAATTTGGACAAATTCCACACATTTTTAATATAAATCTTTTGTGTATGTTGCAAACACTTTTCTTCCTACAATAGCTTCATAAGAAGTATACAATCTAAAATAGCAGGTCATATTTTTTTCAAAAAATTTCTTTTTAATTTTAAAATTTATTCTTCTGATGTGAACAAAAAAATTAGTTTTCTGGTTTAGGGGCTAGGGCGGTATCTTAGTGGTAGGACCCTTGTCTCACACATGTGAGGCACTGGGTTCAATCCTCAGCACCACATAAAAATAAATAAAGATATTGTGTTCATCTACAACTCAAAAAATATTTTTTAAAAAAATTAAGTTTTCTGCTTTAAAAAAAAGTTTTAGGATTCAAAGAAAATTACTGTATCCCGGGCCTGGTGGCACAAGCCTATAATCCCAGTGGCTCAGGAGGCTGAGACAGTAGGATTACAAGTTCAAAGCCAACCTCAGCAAAAGCGAGGCACTAAGCAACTCAGTGAGACCCTGTCTCTACATAAAATACAAAATAGGGCTGGGGATGTGGCTCAGTGATTGAGCGCCCCTGAATTCAATCCCCAGTACCAAGAAAGAAAGAAAGAAAATTACTTTAAATAAATGATTCTTGCCTACCATTTTAATACTTTTAGAAAGACACTAAATTTTTGTACATGTTGTGTTTGGGATTTTGATGAGTTTTCAAATGATATGCAGTGAGCCCATGCGTTAGAACCCAAGAGCCTTGGGCATGAATCCAGTTCTGCTGTTTACTATCTATGTGAACTTGAGCTAGTTATTTAGCGTGTCAGCCTTGCTCCCTTCTGTGCACTGGTGATATTGCTTATCTCAAAGAGTTCTAGTTTTACATTATTTGACTTATTAATAAGTTAATTGAGTTATTCTTCCTAATATATTTCACTCAACACCTAATATATAGTACTTAATTGGCTCAAACTGATTAATTTATTAAGTAGTAGCTATAATCACCACTAGGCATTTTTTAAAATAGGGTATTTGAAGTATTTTCAGATGAAATGACATGATATCTGGTATTTACTTCAAAATAATCTGAAAGGGGAATGTGGGTGTAACTTAAACAGGGTTAGCCTTAAGTTAGTAATTCTTGAAGCCAGTGTCAGTCCATAGAGAATCTATTATTTTTATTCACGTATGTTTGAAAAGTCTCAAAATTAAAAAAAATTAAAAGCATCTTTAGAAGCTGTTGAAAATAACAAAGTGTAAACATTTTTTTTTATTTCTAAGTAGAATACTATGTAAATATTATTGTCTGTACTTATCTGTATTTTCTTAAACCCCTCAGAAGGAAGAAAGGGAAAAAAAATAGAGAAAGAGGTTCTGTTTTTGTTTTCTTTTTAACCTCTTTTGTGTATGTGGTAAAACACAATTGACCCGTCTACTATTTTAACAGCAACTTAAATGTGAAACACTTACATTATTATAAGTTATTATAAGAAACAATTTTTAAAATATATTTTTAGTTGTTATAGACCTTTATTTTTTTCATACGTGGTACTGAGAATCAAACCCAGTGCCTCACACATGCCAGGCAAGTGTGCTACTGCTGAACCACAGCCCAGCCCATAAGAAACAATTTTTAATAATTAAAACTATTCATCCGCAAACATGGCTCCTATAAGGTAGTCATCACTCACACCTGGAAGGGGCTGATTGGAAGCTAACTGACCTCTGGGTCACTTCCAATTATGATGCTATAAACCTGACTTTAGTTTATACCATTTCTTTTCTTTTGAAAATATGATAGCAGTCCCCTGTAGCCTTTATAAAAATTATTTCTAAGTAAAAAGATATTTAACAAATATTTATAGGCTAGGAAAGTAGATAATATAATGTACAGTGTAGTGTGAAAAGAGGGGGTAGGGAGATGAATGGCTAGAGAAATAATTACAGTAAAATATGATTAATGACTGAGCTATATTCAGAGGCCTTTAAGCACAGAAGTTAATTCTGGAGAAGTGAAGGAAAGCTTCACAGAAGAAATGACACATGAGCTGATTCTTAAACCTTCTTTAAACAAAAATATATTGGTTACTTACTCTACAGCAGCAAAAGTTGTATGGCACCTTCATACTGTGGACCTCTGTAGAGATATAAAATAGAACAAGGAGGTTTTATACTTGTAAAAAACATGGAACTCTCTGACAAGTAATATTAGGTGAATAAAATCAGAGTGCAGGGATGTGAACTTAAAATATCTGCACCGTAGTTGTGATACAATTTTTATTGACTGTATCTTTCAGGAATTTATTTGGCTGCATATTACAGGACTCTAACAAACAGTAATTTCAAAGAGTAACTGAAAAGTGTTTATCTCAGAAAACAGAAAGCTGGGGGTGGGTAGCTCAGTGGTAGAGCACTTGCTTAGCATGCACAAGGTCCTAGGTTCACTCCCCAGCACAAGAAAGAGAAAGAAAAGAAACAAGAAATCTGGAGGTGGGCTTATCAGCAGATACAGCCGTCAAATGAGTCCTTGGGGGCTCAAGTTTCTCCTTTCTTCCTGTTCTGCCATTCTCTCATTTCTTCCTGCTCTACCATCCTTAGCTTGGGGCTATCTTTAGGATCCTTGAGTCTCTATTGGGCCTCTAAGCAGTTGGGCCATATTCTAGACAAGAAGAAAGGGTGTGCCCAAAATGCCAAAGGTACACACTAGCTGAATCTGTCTCTTTGTCTCAGGAACTTAGTAGGCTTCTCAGAAACCCCACCTAGTGGACTTCTGTTCAGTTTGATTGGCAAGAATTTGTCACATCTAGGTGCAGATTTGGGGAGGTTTTTTTTAAGAGAGTGCATTGCCACTCCAAAGATAATCAAAGGTATGTTGGTGGTGAGGAAGGGAAGAAAGGGTAGGTAACTGGCAAGGTCTGCCATTCTTATTTCAGAAGTTTATGATGCTAAAAAATTTTGCAGAAATGTTAGAGGAAAATGAAGAAATCAAAAGCAGATGAAGTTGTTTAACATATAATTGAAAGTGATTTGCTGAAATTTCTTTCAAAAACATTGATTAATTTTAAGTTCTTTTTTTTAAAAAAAAATTATATTTAAGTTGTAGTTGAACACAATACCTTTATTTTATTTATTTATTTTTATGTGGTGTTGAGGGTTGAACCTAGGGCCTCGCATGTGCTAGGCGAGCACTCTACCACTGAGCTACAACCACAGCCCCAATTTTGAGTTCTTTTAATGTGGTCATTATTTCTTTTTTATTCTTTATTTTTTTAAAAATATCTTTTAGTTGTAGGTGGACACAATGGCTTCATTTTTATTAATTTATTTGTATATAGTGCTGAGGACTGAACCCAGTGCCTCATCCATGCTGGGCAAGCGCTTTACCACTGAGCCACAACCCCAGCCCAGTAATTATTTTTTTACTCAAATTGCTTAACACAAATGATATTTATTTGTAGCATTTTTCCAAATCACTTAGATGAGATATACCAAAGAGGAATAAAATATAGATAGATAGATAGATAGATAGATAGATAGATAAAATGGTATGATGATGTTTATTTAATATGATTTTTTAATCCAGTGTATTGAAAGTTCATTAGATTGCTTAAGGTAGCTTAAAATAGTAATAAGATAATGAGAAAAAAAATTCTCCCAGATTTTTTCATACTTTCACTGCTTCTCTGCTGTATACTAAATAGGATTCTTGGATAATGTGATCAAGAATTATTTATCTGATAACAAAATCTGAGAAGTTGAGAATATAATACTGTTACAGAGCTGGGGCCTTCCAAGAAACTGAGGCAGCACAAAGAACTCCCCCTTCAAACCTGATTTTTGCAACCAAATCAGATTTTAGAAAATGTCATTCAAAATAAGAGGAATAAGTTTCTTTTTATTTGTTTTTTTAAAAGAAGACTTTTTTTATAACTTTATTTTTTAATTTTTTTTATTTTTTATGTGGTGCTGAGGATTGAACCCAGTGCCTCACAGGTGCTAGGCAAGCGCTGTACCATTGAGCCACAACCCTTGCCCAGAAATGAATTTATTGAAGGGACAGAAAAAGGAAAGGGGAAATTCTCAAGGGAGAAAGTGTGTCCTGTCAGAGAGGAGAAGAACAATGTCCCTTTCCTGCACCCCAGCTTTATTGGGGATCCCAAGAAGTTTCCAGAATCCCACCCAGGTCTACCTCTTGACTTTTGACTGGCAGCAAGATGATATCAGTCTTTCAAGTCCCCACTGTCATGGCAACTCTAAGTCATCTTGGCACATGCTGACCTTACATTCTTAAAAGATTTTATGGTTAAAAGGAACTATCCTTGTTTCCCAGAATTTCAGGATCTGGTCACAAAAGTCTCCTGGATTCCTCTTATCAGCATTTCTGCATTTATCCTGCAGTTAACAGGTAGTTTGCTGAGGAATCTGGCATATCCTGTCCACTTAGGTCGGGCAAGGCTGCAGGTAAATTGCTTCTTGGAAAAGAAAGCATGTGGGGATCAACACAGTGGGCCCATTTTATAAAATAATTTTTTTAACTTTGTGTTCCTGCCATTTCACATCTGTCTGTCCCCTAACAATACTAGATAATGGAATTATAAAACAGATTTTAGATGACCAGCCACTTTATTTCTATTTCTTACAGAAAAATAACTACCAATAATAGCAGTAGTTTTGTGTCTTTTTTAACAATTAGCTGCTACTCTGGGGGTTTTGTTGTTGTTGTTGTTGTTTATTTGTTTGTTTTAATTGATGAATCTTAGAATTAGGGAGCAGGAAGGAATTTGTTTATCTAGCACTCTTCTTTTCAGTGATAAGAAGACCAAGGGCCTGATTATTTAAAGAGTTTGCCCCTAGCTATCTCATGTAATAGGCAGAAGTAGAAATGTCATTGAGATTCCTGACTGGGCTAAATCAGTTGATTTGGTTCTGAGCAAATTATTTAGAAACAACTTGATTACTTTATTCAGTTATTCTGCACAATAAAAGAGCCAAACTTGTTCTTAATATATTTTCTTCTAGTAAAGTTTCTTTCCATAGTACTTAAAAACTGGGGGTGAAAACTGGACAGATTTTTGATGAACATTGGTAACATTGGTAGCTTTGGCTTATTACCCCTCTCCTTCATTTAATATTTGGGAAGTAAATAGACACTTGAAATTATCATTGGTCACTATGACAAAGTGACTCTGAGTTCCAGCTTTCTCTTTTTCAAACTCCATGTTCTCAATCAAGTATTTAACCTCCCCAGACCTGCTGTAATTAGAATCACAAGTAGATAATATACATGAGTTCTTTTTGTAAATGTTGGGCCCTATACAATCTGATGGGTTTTCACTTTGAGTATTATCATTGTTTTTGTTACTACTGACTGTGGCATTTAAAAGTTGCTATTAATTTAATGAATGCTCTTTTATGCTTATAGATGTCTTTATTAAAAGCTCACAATTACTTATTTTCTTCCTCAGGGTAATTCGAAACACCTACAGCTTCTTGCTTGCCTGGTGATTACTTTTCTTTCCCAAGCTAAGCCTCAAGAGAGACTTATCCAAATGCTTAACCCTTTTGAGTTTTATGCTTGCCCATAATTTATTTGTGTGATTTTATTTTTGAAATGTGACAATATGGATTTTTTTTTCAGTGAATGGCTTTGTAAACTAGAAAGCATTTTGAAGATAGTAATAAGATGTACTTTTTATTCCTTTCTTTTAGTTGTTTTTTAAAGGATAATTTTAAATGTTAGCTCTGCTCTTAAAAAATGTTTTCTGTTAACTTCTCAATAGTCTTATAAGCATCTATCCTTAATGATTTTCTTGGGGATGTAATGAGATTTTAATCTAACCATGAATTTACTTTTTTCTTAGAAACTGTTTCACTCACTGGTTCATCTCCTTTCCATATTCCTGCAGTTTGTAATCAAGTGCAATATGTCTATTGGGTCATCTTTACATTCTCTTTAATTTTTTAAACAAAGGAAATGAACTAGAGATATTTTTTGATATTACCAAGTTATTTGACTCCTTTATTTTTAATTATATTTTTATATAATTATTATTTTATAGTTGTTCAATAATAAGTACTATATTTGAGAGAAGAGGGGCAAGTGTTTGTTATTTGATGTATTTATTCTTCTCCATGTCCAAAGGAGGTTTGAGGTCAAGCCCTTTGGTCACATTTGCCTTGGACCTTTATAATATCTCTCTACTTTTACTATCCACTTTTTCAGATTTTTTCCACATGACCACCTTCAGGATATTCTTCCTAAATTATTAAAGCATATATATCATCCCTCTTCTCTAAAGCATTGCCTTTGTAATAAAATACAGACCCTTTAACCTGCTCTAACCTACCTCCAGATTCCTATTTCTCACTTAACCCTCATGCTTTTTTTTTTTTTTCCTAACCAAACTGACCTCCTCATCCTCACCACATTTTCCAGCCTTGCCTTCCCTAGGCCTTAATTCCTGGTCTTCCTTATTTATGGGTTCCTAATGCCTGCTGTTGTCTCTGCTCTTTCTCTTCAGCTATGGAAATCCTACTTTATTGTTCAAGGCCTAGCTCTCATTAGGTTCTTTGAGGTGTATTTGGGAGGCAGCCTAGGTAGTAGAAATAGATTGGATTTTAGGGTCTCTTTTCCATTGTTGCATAACAAACCACCTCAAACTTATAGTAGCTTTTTTTTCCCCCAAAGGGTCTTTTTTTGTTTTTATTTATTTATTTAAGTTAGAGAGGGAAACAATGAGTTGCTAAGGATCGAACCCAGTGTCTCACACATGCAAGGTAAGTGCTTTGCCACTGGGCCACAACCCCAGCCCCAAACCTTAGTAGCTTAAAACAACCATTTTTTTCTCATAATTCTGCAGGTTGACTAGACTGTTCCTCTGCTGATTTCTCCTGGGTATATTTTTGTGGTCTGGTAAAACAGCCAGGGGCTTAGCTGGGCTCCGATGACTATGCTTCTCTCCATGTTGTTTTTCATCCTCTGGGAGGCTGTACTAGGTTTCTTAACATGTAGTCTCAGGGCAGCATTCCAAGAAGGCAAGTCCCAATGCAAAACACTTACCAAGCCTGTTTGACCCAAGTCTGCTGATGTCCCCTTGGCCAGACAAATCATATTTATCAAACTTAGAGTCAATCAAACAGGAGACTACACATGGCATGGAAATCCAAAGAGATGGTTTATTATTGGTAAGCTGTCTGCCCCTGGCTGCAGTGATTCATATTCTTTCCATGGGCATAATGTGCTGCCTCCTAAGATCCCTAAGACTCACCTATTTCATGGCATCCAGTTCAAAGTCCATGATCTCATCATTTGCACTAGGTCTAGATGTGGATGTGGCTCCCTGGATACAGCTCCTCTTAACTCAGGAATCTAGAAACTAAAAAAATAAGTAGTCCACCCCACCACTGCCACCTCATATCCAGTATACAACATTGAGGCAGGAACAAATTAACCAATAGTCACAATAGTCACTTCATTTTTTAATATTGATTTTTTAGTTGTAGGTGGGCAGAATAACTTTATTTTATTTTTATGTGGTTCTGAGACTCAAACCCAGTGCCTCACACATACTAGGCAAGCACTCTACCTCTGAGCCATAACCCCAGCCCCCAACTTCTGTTTTTTAAAAAGGAGTAATGAGGGCTGGAGATATAGCTCAGTTGGTAGAGTGCTTGCCTTGCATGCCCAGGCCCTGGGTTCAATCTCCAGCACCATTTAAAAAAAAAGGAGTAATGAGAGGTGCACAGTAAATATTGGTCCAGAGCAATGCTGAAATTCAGCTGGGCAGTGAGCAAGGAATGCTTCATGATTAGGGCCGAGTCCTACTCCCTAGAATTTGTTTCCTAATCCACCTCTTTGTGGCTCTTGACTCTGCTCTCTGAGCTATCTTCCCTTTTTAGTAAGAACTGGCTCCTATCTATAGCTGACTAGCTACCAACCTGCTTTTTGTCCAGAAAGCTGGAGATCCAGAAACTCCTTTTCCCCCTCATCTTAAACTCTGTTACTTTTAACCCAAACTCATAACTTCTTTAAATTTTTTTTGAGATTCTGATTGGCCATTCTGTACCCTAAAAGCCATATTCATAATTCATTTTTGAGACAGACCTCTGAACTTTGAACTGAGAATGAGGCTGCAGTGGGGCAGTACCCTTAAAATTCATAGATGCTCTTTTGTCTGAGAGTTCTCCCAGTCACCACTTTCAGTTTTTTGGGTCTTTACAAAGGGTTTTATGGCCATGCCTTTGATTTTATCTTTTTTCTAATATGTTTTCTTATTTTGGGAGTCTTTTTCTAGAAGTACTGAAAATGTTAACAGCTTTATTTTCAGCTTAGAAATTCTTTGCTCCTTTGTTGTTCCTCTAAATTGTGCTTGAAAATTGAACGATTCTGTCAATATCTCATTTATTTCATACATTTTATCTATAATGATAATTACAGCATTCTGTCTGGAAATCTTATTAAGATCCCTAAGTTAATTAGATTCAATATCTATATATGCATATAGGTATGAAGAGGTTATCTTTCAAGTTACTCCATGTACAAAATGGTTTTCCCACTTGTTTCACTACCTTATAGCACAGTATGTCCCTTCTCAGTCCTCTAGGAGCAATTTCCTCAATGTCTTTTCAGCCCATACAAAGGTTTGCCATTTTTTCACCCTTCACTTCTAAGACTCAAAGCTATTGATATGTAGTTTAAGTTTTGATTACAACACCACCTCACTATTAGATATACCAGTTTCTGTGTTGCATATATATTGTTGCATAACAAACCACTCTATATTTTAGTGATTGAAAATAACCATTTTTATTTCTTACCATTCTATAAGTTGACAGGGTGGTTCTTCTACATAGGGTCATGTGATTCCTGTGACTGCCTTAGATAAACCTAAGCTTGTCAGTTACATGAGCATTCATTAGGCTTTGCTTGCATCATGTTTGTTGATGTCCTATTGACCAAGCAAGTACATGGCCAAGCCCAGGGTTAATGTGGTAAGGACTGCACAGGACCATGGACCAAGAGATATAGTTCATATGGGGCCATTTGTAATGGTTAAAGTCCAACAGATTTCCAGTTTACATTACTTTGTATCCTTGGAAAGTCATTTCACTTGTGTGCAACAATTTTTTTATGTGCATAAAGGGGTAAATAATATCTATAATAGGGTTGTTATGATATTTTAATTTTAAGTAATTACTTGTTTATTTATTTTTGTACTGGGGATCGAACCCAGAGCTTCATGCATGCTAGGCAAGAGCTCTACCACTGAACCAATCCCCACCCTCTAATAACTACTTGTTTTTTGTGCAGTTATGAGAGTAATACTTTTGTCATTGTGCAAAATATACAAACTGTAGAAAATTATTTAAAAGAAAGCAAACATCTCCTGAAATTCCATCTAATACAATACTATACCAGGAGCTCCTCAGGGCCTTTTCTGTCCTATTTTCCATTGTAAGGATGTGTGTGTGTGTGTGTGTGTGTGTGTGTGTGTGTGTACACCTTTCTCATCCTGAAAGGTAAAGTCCCTGAAGGAAGAGAACTCAACTCTGTAATTTCCATAACTTTGTATTTAGGATGATAATGCACATTAAATACTTAGCCTAATATCTGGCACAGATATATTCCCACTTAAATTGTTGTTCTGTTGATACTACCAAGGATTCTTAGAAGTCTTAAAGTTATGAGAATGAGAAAAGTATCCTGAGAGCAAAATATCTAAATGGAACTGTGGAGGGTGGCTTCTCTCTGGGGAGCCCAGTGAATTGTGAGGTAGAGTGTAGGAGCATTATAGAGAAAGACGTTGTCAAGATCTACTTATAGATCCCAAACTACTCAATGGCAAGGCCTCTATTATAAATTCTTAATTAAAAAGGAATACCCCCTTCAAAGAATAATCTAGTAAATGTTTTATTGTTGAAAACTTGAAGCCTAACATTAGTAATAAAAATTATATTCTTGATACTCAAACAGATTTTATCTTTATGTTTTAGTCAAAGAAGTTTGGCAGAGATCACAGAACTTATCCATACTGCTCTCCTTGTACATCGTGGGATAGTAAATTTAAATGAATTGCAGTCTTCTGATGGACCACTGAAAGACATGCAATTCGGAAATAAAATAGCTATCCTAAGTGGAGACTTTCTTCTAGCAAATGCCTGCAATGGACTAGCCCTGCTACAGAACACCAAGGTAAAAAATGTAAGAGTTTGCTTATACCTGGATGGCCTTCAGGTGGTTCTTGGTTGGGAGATGGAGCCATAGAGGTCTCTACGCTCTGTGCCCAACTCCCCTATGTAGATGTTCAGTAAAACTTTGTTGACGATGATGATGGCAGTGTCAACATCAGGGAAAACTGGTAAACGCTATAAGTCAGTTTTGAACGTAATTTTTATTTTTTTGTGATTACAGGTAAAATTCATTAATTATTATTCCAAATAAAGAATATATAAATAAGTTAAATGTATTTTTAACAAATTTTAAGTTATTAAAATTAAATTATTAAAAAATATTCTAAATAAAGAATATATAAATAAATATTATCTATAATCCCACTACCTAGTTAATATTTTCATGTATTTCTTTTTAGTCATTTGTTGGCTATTCATTTATACTTTTATATATAGGGATCATTTTTATAATATACAAGAATGTGCTTGTATATAAGGTTTTTTAATCCTATGTATTGCTTTGCACCTCTTATTATAATGTGGGTATTTTCCCATGCTATTAACATTTTTCAAAAAAAAAAAACATTTTTCATACATTTTAAATAATTGCATAATATTCTTTCATTTAGATATTATGTCATTTATTTAACAAATTCTTTAGTGTTCAACATTTAGTCTGCTTCGTATTCATCACAAATAGACCTGCAGTAAATATCTTTTCACAGCAATTTTCTCATTCCTGATTTTCCATTATAGATTGTTTCTTTTTTTAATATTTATTTTTTAGTTGCAGTTGGACACAATACCTTTATTTTATTTATTTTTATGTGGTGCTAAGGATCGAACCCAGGGCCTCACATGTGCTAGGCAAGTACTGTACCACTGAGCCACAACCCTAGCCCCTGCAGTTTATTTCTTTAAGATAAATTGAAAGGGTTTAAACATTTTCAGAATTCTTGATACATATTGTCGCACTGCTTTCTGTAAAGGAGAAATATTCTTTATATATCAGGTTTATGTTTGACTACAAGAGAACATTGGCCTGTGTATGTGTGGGAGGGGATTCTTTATTATTTCTCTCATGTAAAAACATACAGAAGTTGGTATGGTGATTCTGCAAAGTCAAGGACCCAGGCTCCTTCTATCTTACTGTTCTGCCCTCCTTATCTTACCACTTCATGGTCTAAGACAGTTGCCATCATGCCTCACTCCAGTCAATAGGAAGGAAAGAGGAAGAAAAGCAAAAATGGACAGATCTCCTTTCCTTGAAGGTCACCTGAGTGTACGTCTGGTTTGCTAAGAACAGTCTCAGTGTAGAACAGCTTTCCCCAAATCCCATCTTGTTTGGCTTTTGTTCTGAATTTTCCATTTTTTAACAGGGATTTATTATCTAATTATTACATTAGAATAAGACACAACGGGTTTGATAGATTTCCACATTGTACTTCTAGCCTCTGCTTAATTTTTGTCTAATATAAACTAATTGTACTGTGAAACCCTTACACAGTGGACAGAGTTCTCATTTTAAGGTGTTATTAAATCTGAAAGACAACCAGCAGTAAGTAACTCATCTCTTTTTCACAGCCCTTTTAGACACAGTGTAATTAACACCTCCTCATTGCAGGGCAATTGCTGATCCCACAAAATACACTTAAATACAAATGTGTAGACTGAGATAACTCCTTTGTGTATTAAGTCATGAGAGAAGTTATTTGCCACTGCTGCCCTAGTTAGCTACTTGGTGTTATCAACCAATTGTACCATGATCCATGCATGGACTACAAGTCACAAAGCTGCCAGGTAGCCAGGCATGGTGGCGCATGCCTGTAATCCCAGTGGCTCAGGAGGCTGAGATAGGAGGATCATGAATTGAAAGCCAGCCTCAGCAAAAGCGAGGTGCTAAGCAACTCAGTGAGACTCTGTCTCTACATAATACAAAATAGGGCTGGGGATGTTCCTCAGTGGTCAAGTGCCCCTGAGTTCAATCCCTGGTACAAAAAAAAAAAAACCAAAAAGCTGCCAGGTACCACTATGTAAGCTCAGTGGGAAACATAGGTTTGATGTCTATAAAATATATGTGAGAAGTCAGAACTGGTCACTTGTGTTGTACAGCAAGTAAAAAGTAGGCTGAGCATGCTTGCTTGTATAGTGGAAATCTGGTAACTATTTTATATTTTTTACAGCACTTTGTTTTTATAAGTCCTTTTAGCAGGAGTGAGCTGAAAAAAACTAAAAATATATGTTTCATTTTTTTTTAAGTACTACATTTTTGTGTTTGGAGAAATTTGATAAGGAACATGTAACTTGCACAAAATGTTTGTTGACATTTACTATCCACTTTAGAGGCCATAGTGATATCACTAACCACATGAAAATGAGAATCAAATTTGCTAGAGAAGTATCAGAATCTGTGGAAGCTGGTGGTTAATTTAAGACCACTGCCTAAAGATGATGATCTAACACATGCAGCACTCTAAGAGACATAATTTGTGTAGATAAATAACTACTCTTCTAAGTTAATGTCATTCATTTTCAACTATTTGGTTTTATGTGCACATTGGAAAGGGAAGCATTGGCAGAAGAACTTAGTAAATAGTTAAATAATTTCAGTTTTAGTTCAGTGTTGTCAGGTGCTTCCATTGTTAAATCATTTAAGTTAATTATAAAAATGATTTGGATTTTTTTTCTTTCTGTCTATTCATGGGATCAAAGTAAAATTTTTATGAGTATAATCTGCCAAAGATAAACCCTTTGTGAGTGACAAAGGCACCAAAAACATTCACTGGAGAAAAGATAGCCTATTCAATAAATGGTGCTGGGAAAATTGAAACTCCACATGTAACAAAATGAAATTAAGCCCTTATCTCTCATCCTGTATGAAACTCAACTCAAAGTGGATCAAAAACTTAGGCACTAGACCAGAGACCCTGTGCCTAATAGAAGAAAAAGTAGGTTCAAATCTTCACCATGTCAGCTTAGGATCTGACTTCCTTAACAAGACTCCTAAAGTGCAAGAAATAAAATTAAGAATCAATAAATGGAGTGGGTTCAAACTAAAATTTTCTTCTCAACAAAGGAAACAATAACATGAAGAGAGAGCCCACAGAATGGGAGAAAATCTATACCACGTACGCACCTCAGGTACAGCATTAATCTCCAGGATACTAAAAAATCTTAACATCAAAAAAAACCCCAAATAACCCAATCAATAAATGGGCTAAAGAACTGAACAGATAGATACTTCACAAAAGAAAAAATACAATCGATCAACAAACATGAAAAAATATTCAAGATCTTTAGCAATTAGAGAAATGCAAATCAAAACTACTTTAAGATTTCATCTCACTCTAGTCAGAATGGCAAGAATGTTTGTATTATCAAGATTACAAACAACAATAAATGTTGGTGAAGATATGGGGGGAAAAGTACATGCATACATTGCTGGTGGGAATGCAAATTTGTGCAACCATTATGGAAAGAAGTATGGAGATTCCTCAGAAAATTTAGAATGGAACTACCATTTGACCCAGGTATACCACTTCTCAGTTTATACCCAAAGGACTTAAAATTAGCATATTACAGTGACGTAGCCACATCAATGTTAATAGCAGTTCAATTCACAATAGCTAAACTACGGAACCAACCTAGATGCCCTTCAACAGATGAGTGGATAAAAAATGTGAAATATTACTCATCCTTAAAGAAGAATGAAATGATGGCATTTGCTGGTAAATAGATGGAGCTAGAGAATATCATGCTAAGCAAAAAAAGCCAATCCCAAAAAAGCAAAGGCCAAGTGTTTTCTCTGATATACAATAAGTGGTAGGGGCTAGGGAAGAATAGAGTTACTTTGGATTAGGCAAATGGAAGTGAAGGAAGGGGAGGGGTATGAGTATAGGAAAGATAGTAGAATTAATTAGACATTATTACCCTGTGTACATATATAACGGTACAACCAGTGGGATTCTACATCATATAGAATCAGAAGAATGAGAAATTATGCTCCTTTATATATGATGTATCAAAGTGCATTCTACTGTCATGTATAACTAATTAAAACAAAAATATTTTTAAAAGTTCAGTGTTGATAAAATTATGAGTTTATAATAACAGTACAAGTACAAAATTTGAAGAAGTACAGTATTTGTGGTAAAATCAATGTTCTTACTACATTAAGAAACCTATGGAGTAGCTGGAATTGTTTATGGCACACATATAATTCATAGTTTCATCCAAACATGCATCAATATTCCTCTAATTGAAATAAAATCTATTGCTACATCAAAATTCACGAATATCTCTATTGTTAGAGTTTCTGAACTATAGGATTTGGAAGATACTGATGTGGAGTATAAAAATATACCTTACTGGGCGCAGTGGCACAAGCCTATAATCCCATTAGCTCAGGAGGCTGAGACAGGAGGATTGTGAGTTTGAAGCCAGCCTCAGCAACTTAGTGAGGCACTTAGCAACTCAGCGAGACACTGTCTCTAAATAAAATATTAAAAAGGGCTAGGGGGCTGGGGATGTGGCTCAAGCAGTAGTGCACTCGCCTGGCTTGCATGCGGCCCAGGTTCAATACTCAGCACCACATACAAACAAAGATGTTGTATCTGCCAAAAACTAAAAAAATAAATATCAAAAATTCTCTCTCTCTCTCTCTCTCTCTCTCTCGATCGCTCGCTCTCTTTCCTCTCTCTTTAAAAAAAAAGGGCTAGGGATGTGGCTCATGGTTAAGCAACCCTGGTTTCCATACTTAGTACAAATAAATAAATAAATAAGTCATTAAATGTGTGGTAGCATTTTGTTCAAAATAAACTGGAAATCTAAAGTATTCAACAAATGGGACAGCAAATAAGGCTTTTAGAGAAAAAAGTTTCCATTGATATTTTTCCCTACACAAGCAAGGAAGGGGCTGAACAAAATGGTAACAATAATTATTCCACTTCTACTTATTATTTTTTGATATTCAATTAATCAGTATTGTGAAGAAGTTTTTGCCAGGCTCTTTGGCGCATGCCTGTAATCTCTGCAGCTCAGGAGGCTGATGCAGGAGGATCACAAGTTCAAAGCCTGCCTCTGCAATCTAGCAAGACATTGAGCAACTCAGCAAGACCCTGTTTCTAAGTAAATTATTTAAAATAAACCAAAAAACATGAGGACATGCTCAATGGTTAAGCGCCTCTGGGTTCAATCTCTGGTACCAAAAAAAAAAAAAAAAAAAGATAAAGAAGAAGAAAAAGAAGTTTTTCTTATTTATTTATTTTTTCCTACTTGGAATTGATCCCAGAGCCTGAACATCATCCCCAGTTCTTTTTTTTTTAATTTTCTTTCTTTTAATTTTGAAACAGGATCTCACTAAATTGCCAAGGCTGGCCTGGAACTTGTGATCCTCCTGCCCTTAATCTTCTGAGTAACTGGGATCACAGGCTTGTGCTCCGTGCCCAGCAGTTTTTCCTATCTTAATATATGAATGTTAGGGGCTGGGGCTGTGTCTCAGTGGTAGCACACTTGCCTGGCATGTGTGAGGCACTGGGTTCGATTCTCAGCACTACATATAAATAAATAAAATAAAGGTCTATCAACAACTAAAAAAATTATATATATATATATATATATATATATATATGTGTTAATTTTTTGAAATTTAATTTTTTTTTTATTTTTTGTAGTTGTGTAGGGACAGGAGGCCTTTATTTTATTTGTTTATTTCCATGTGGTGCTGAGGATCGAACCCAGTGCCTCAGGCATGCTAGGCAAGTGCTCCACTACTGAGCTACAGCCCCAGCCGTGAAATTTCATTTTTAAAAATAGTCTTTAAATAGAACTAGTTGAGTTTACCAAAATAACAAACTTGATTATTAGTTAATAAATACATCTTTTAAAAAGTCTAAAATTTTAGTTATATGGTACTTCTAAATTATAATATCTACTCTTCAAGGACATTTCTCAGAAGTTTTACAAGATCCTTCTGCTTACATTTCACTGGCCATGTTTCCAGCCAAAACTCTGGAAGACACAGAGAATAGACACTGGGAGACACATAGCATTCTTCCCTACATTTCCATCATATTTGTACATTTTGGGCTAGCACATATTTTTGAGATATACCTATTGATTTGAAAGAATAAAATAATACCTTTAATATGTAGTTTATATTCATGTAGGGAAAAAGCTAAAGAAATGAACTTGTCATATGAAGCATAATAAATTATCTCAAAACAGAATCTCAGATCTCCCTCTCATTGGGCATTCTTTGTATTTCATTCACCTAAAATTTGTATAATGTTATATGGTACTTAATTCTCTCCAACACTGGATTCACATGTTAAGGGAAGGATGAGTGCTTTATTCTCCCTAGGAGTCACTGACTGTGTAAGGCATCTTTCCTCTCTTGCATACCTTCTGTGGTCTGTGAGTAAGGGTGGGCCTTGCCTAAAGAAGGAAGAGGCCTTTTTGAAAGTGCGGGTCTGGTAGCATTTCCTGGTACCTTGAGCTATATGTGAGCAGCTCTAGACATATAAACTAGTCAGTCATCATAGATTAGACACACATCCCTGATGAGTTATTCTGGACCAGTTGCTTAATGATCCATGTTTTAGAAGTTTAGCCTCAATATGGTCCCAGCTCAGGAAAGAAACTAAGGCTCATTGTCTTTAGACAAACTTCTTCTATTTTGTCTCACATTAGCTTGAACTTACTTCAAGCTATTTTGATGAAGTCTTTTATAAATGTGTTTAAGATGTGATTTATGTATAGACACATTCATGACACCAATAGGCACTTGTTTTAATCTCTTCCCTTTACAAGAATATTTAATATGTTCCTTTTTCTTAACTACCTCATGCCGGTCATACATTCTCTCTTTCCCTGTGGTTCAAGTTCAGTGAAAATGGAGGCTTTACTCCCATCAAAATCAAATCAAATTCACAGTCTGTGAAATCCACTCTTGGTGTTTTGCATTCAGAAGCATCACTATAAATGTTCCAGAGTCTAAGACCTCTACCATCTGCTCCATTAGGCACTGGATTTCAGTAGCACTACTTGATTTACAAAGGCTGGGGCTGGGAATGGGGCTGGGGCAGGGGCTGGGGCAGAGGCTGGGGCTGGGGCGGGTGGGGGGCTGTGGGGGAGTGGGGCTAGAATATCCAACAACAAATCAGCTTGAAGCTTCTGCTTGAAATAAGAATAATCAGGCACCTCCTCCCCTCCAGTGAGCGCTGTACCTTCTTGGTCTTTGTGTAGGTTTGTACCTTTAGATTTGCATTTTATCAATCTTCTTTGGAGAGGATTTTTTTTTTCTCCTTGTTAGGCAGCGATGTGGGGTTTTTGTTTGGTTTGGTTTGGTTCCTGTATTTATAATTATGTGTTAAATTGAGGCCTTTATTCTGTACATCCCTCCTGATCATCCAAAACATGAATCATTTGCACCTTCTTCTTTAAAGGGTCATCAAAGCTCTACAAGGTCAATTTTAAAAGGTGCTTCACCAGCACACTTTTGGTGAAAGATTGAGTACCATGTCCAGGGTCCATGATTGATTTTCTAAAAATCTAGGCTTTATCTTATTTTGATAATAAGAGATGGCATCAAAATCATATGACGAGTATTTCAAACTGAGGCAATAATAAGGGATGACTAAAAGGCTTGAAAAATCAAGAATTCTGTTTGATAATTCCAGTCTCCCATATTCAGAACCAGTTTATTTAATTTACTTTGACAGTGTTTTCATGAGAATGGTTTTTCAAGGAAGGTTAAGTAATATCTCAGAAGAGGACTTATTTTATTAAATGAGTCTCCCATAAACTTAATTAGATTAACTTTAATACTATCTTAGAATTGTTTTGTGGTTTTATTTTGGTTTTAGTTTTAAAGGAGGAAGTGGCAATAAACATTTCTTTAGGCAGTATTAAGTTTTCTTATCTCTACATATGGTTAATGTCTTCGTATAGTTCGATTCTATTTAATGATATTTGAGTTTTCTTTTATAAGAAAGAAAATTTCAGTAAAGCAACATAAATAGACATCACAGCATTGAGGGAGCAGGCAGAACCTAAGACAATTTCTGTTTATAATGTCACTGTTTTTTCACAGTGACAGCCCGCTTTTTCTTTGAGAGTATATATTTAACTTGGTAATTAAAGTTGGCATATTTGCAGCAACTTTAATATTTTATGACTTATTCATTCTACCAATTTTCCATTTTCTTGTGCTGCTGGATTCTTGTCTGAATTTCTGTATTATATGTTTATAACCATACTTCTCCAGGGGCAGACCATTAGATGAAGGGTTCTGTAGTCAGATGAAATTCAGAGCTGTTTTATAATTGCCAAGGGTAAAATTAGCAAAGTCAATTATTCTCCCTTTGGCTTTTCCCTAAAGATATTAGGGGTCTTCAAGGTAATTGCCTTAGGTAACACTTAGATTTTTAAATATCTTCAAGTATAGAAATTGATATATTAATCCTCTGGTAATTGTCTTTTTAATATTATAGCTAGAGTCACATAAGTGCAAATTAACAAGATTTTGAATTCAAGAATAAGTTTAAAAATTAATGCTTAGATTTTTATTCAATTATGGAATATAAGGGCAACTTTTTATACTAGCACCTCACTGAGTAAAGACCTGGACTAAGAAAATTCAGAATGCTTCTTTTGTTGTGTTTTTATTTTTGTTTTTAGTACTGGGGATTGACCCAGGGGTACTTAAACCACTGAAGCACATGCCCAGTCCATTATTATTATTATTATTATTATTATTATTATTATTATTATTATTATTATTGAGACAGGTCTCTCAAAGTTGCTTAGGACCTGTTAAGTTGCTGGGACTGGCTTTGAACTTGAGATCCTCCTGCCTCAGTCTCCCAAGCTACTGGGATTACAGCCATGTGTCACTGTGCCCTGCTCAAAATGCCTCTTTTTTTAAAATATTTTTTTAGTTGTTGATGGACCTTTATTTTATTTAGTTACATGTGGTGCTGAGAATCGAACCCAGTGCCTCACACATGCTAGGCAAGCGCTCTACCACTGAGCCACAACCCCAGCCCTCAAAATGCCTCTTTTTAAGCCATAAATTAACTGACTCTTTTGAGATAAGTTGTTCTATATGTGTTTATGTAGAATATCACTGAATGTTACAATGGTATGGTCATGCCAGAATCTAAAACGTTAGTGTTTGAGCATCAAATTATCACTGAGACATGTTAAATAATTGGGAGGCGGGGCTGGGGATGTGGCTCAATGGTAGCGCGCTCGCCTGGCATGGGTGCGGCCTGGGTTGGATCCTCAACACCACATACAAACAAAGATGTTGTGTCCGCTGAAAACTAAAAAATAAATATTAAAAAAAAATTCTCTCTCTCTCAAAAAAAAAAATAATAATAATAATAATTGGGAGGGAAAATCATAAAATTGAAAAGCACTATAATTTAGAAATCTAGCTGGACATTATAAGTTTTCTCTCATCCCATATTTATTTAGATTGCATTTGTATTTTAGAATTAAGCCACAGTGCAAATAAGACTATGGATTACTATTTGTCATCCTCTTTTTTGTTTTTCAACAATCTTTTATTTTACATGTTTAGTGATAAACCTAGTATTTAAAGAATTGAACTCACCATGTTATTAGTATTTTCTTTTTAATTTTTGTAGTCATTTTCATTTAATGGACTTGTGGCTGTACATCAGATGGGAGACTGTGAATCAGCTTGGGTCTTGTCTAAAAACCCAAGAGCATTGTCCTGATGTCACTCCTGGGGGCTATTTTATTAAGCATTAGTGATTCATATTTCTAAATAACCGGTGGCACAGATGTACTCCTTACATAGCTGATGTATTTCCTTATGCTAACTTTGTTTTCCTAAAGGCATAAATATGTTGTTTACAAGGAAGAATTTTGTTTGTGTAAATATGCTCAATTTATGCATATAAATCTCCTTTTACACTGTATATATATATTTTAATAAAGACGCTGCTTTTACTTGATGTTTGTCTTATCTGTTATATTAATTTTAGTTTTCAATTCATGTTGAAAGTGAAATCCTAAAAACATGCTACATTATATAACTTTAAATTTTTCTCTATCACATTTATTTAAAACAGGCATTATTTTGACAGTGTGTATGTAGTTTTATTTTTGAGACAAGGTCTCATTAAGTTGCCCAGGTAGCCTTGAATTTGAGATCCTCCTGTCTCAGCTTGTGGAGTAGTTGGGATTACAGGCATGCACCACTGAACCAGGCTGATTCCCAGCTTTTCTTCTTCCTTGTGCTTTTGGAGGGGAGTCAGAAGGAGTGATAGGTTTGGGTCTGATTAATTCAGATTGTCTGTTGTGGGGTGCATTTGTGTATGTGTGTGGAACTGGGGATTCAAACCCAGGGCCTTGTGCATGTGAGGCAAGCACTCTACCAACTGAGCTATAACCCCAGCCCCATTGTCTATGTAGTTTTGCCAAGCAGTATTTTACTTATAAAAATTATCAATCCTTTTTATTTTAATTTTGAGACAGGGTCTTGCTGAGTTTCTTAGAGCCTCACTAAGTTGCTGAAGCTGGTCTCAAACTTGCTCCTTTCCCAGAGACTCCAGAGTCAATGAGATTACCAGCATCTGCCATCACACCTGGGTCCAAATTAATATCTTTTGGTCTCTTTAGCTTAATACCCAAGATTAATACTCTTTACTACATATAACACACTCAACTGTAGATTTTCAAGACTAGACTAAATGGGTGCAGAAGGTAAATGAGGTGTCGTGTATTGTAACAATAAAAGAGCCTATCTCCATATCAATTTAATAGAAAAGTCAAAAATGCCATCATAAAATTACTGTGGTCACATATTAAACAGACTATATTCACTTTGAATCTGCTAGATCTTTAAAGTACAAGTGATAAATTATTAGTGTGTGCAAAATATACTAGAAATAAGAAGACAAATATGTCTTTTAAAATTTATTTTCTCATTAAAATCTTGAACTTTGCCCAATTTGATGCTACAAAACAATGGACTATAATTTCTCTTTGGCATAGGAAAGTCAAATGCCATCCCACAAAATGGACACTTCTCTGAGTGTCTGTCAGTCTGGAAACCTGACAATAAAGAAGAGCAAGATAAGCTTGCATGTTTCTTCCATATGCCTGGCATTCAAAAACATGCTTTTAAAAAAAATTGTATCCTGTAGAAACACATCTTCTGAAATAGTCAGGGTTGAACACCATACCATGGTTGGCCAGACTGGTTATAGCAATCTTATAATACATTTAACAACTTTAATTTTTGCAAGTTCCATATCTACTTTCCAGAAGTAAATTTAATTAAATAGACTTTTCCCCCCTCCATTTTCACTAGGGCAAATCACTATTTCTCTAAAGCCAGGGGAATGGGGAAAGTCCTATTTTCAAAAGTCGAGCTCTCCTTTACTCTTCTTTTGCCCTTCTAGTGATTTTACACAGGGAACTTCCTGAGTTGGTAGTTTACAAAAGTACTGGGTGATGAACGGTGGATTCCTTCCTCTGCATTCTCAGCAGCCTGGCCCAGCATCTCTTATCTCCACCCATCCTTTCTTCACTTGGTGCAGATCTTTGTCTCTTATTGTTCACAACTCAGTGCTAATTTCACCTCGGTCAATCTCCAGAGTGCATTCACATCCTTTTCAGCCCTTTTCCTCCAATTTTTCATTCTTTGTTTTCTTACCTTTTATTTCAGAAAAATTGTCAACCACCTTTTTGCTTTTTCCTTGTTCCTTTCAAAAAGAAAAAGGAAGCCAAGAACCTTTACTTGGAGTTGAAAAACGTCAGGGCAAAGCTTAGTATACTCTTGCATGAAGAAAAAGGAATATTATATAGTTAGAAATGAAATTGAAGTAAGAAAGAACCAGTGTCTCTCTCCGCATCCTCTTATAAACCAAATTTCCTACTAACTGTCAATATTTAAAGATAATTTAGCAGATGTTCTCTATTTTATTTTTCCTCTTGTGTTGGTAAATTGCAGGTATTTTAAGGTGTGGTTTTCTACTAATCTATTTTTACGTAAAGTACATGGTATTTCTGACAGTATGAACTGATCAAGCTTTTGTGGCTGCCTTTATGTAACTTTGCTTTGCTTTGTGGACCTTGTTTGTAACCTTGCTAATTGTTGGGAAATGTGGTACAAACTCCAAACAATTAACTTACAGATGAAATTCCAAAATACTGTGTATTTGTAATCTGGTACCTGCTGTATTAGACTAATAATGAATTCTGACACCATAAAAGAAATAAGAGTATTCAAAAGACCACTTTTCATTAATAGCCACATATAGCTCAGTGGTATTGATATAACTTTGGTCTGAGTATTTCCATTATTTTCTTAAATCTTTAGAGTTTAAATACTTAGGGAAAAAATTCACTCGAAGCCAGAGTTGGCTTATAAGGCCTAAGCCCAGGAGCAAATTTTATTTATTTAGCAATAGTGATTGGGAGAGCCCTTTTTTGGCAGCTAATGACGGACTGGAGGACTTGTGTGCCCAAGGCAAAGCTGAAGGCCATTAGCCCAACAGGTCATTAACTGACAAATGCCTGACCCTGAGGTCATTTCTGATATTGTAAACCATGAAAACATTAAAGTGGGTTTGTTGGAAAGTATGGCTGTGCCAAGCAAGTTTCTTTTTAAGCAGTTTAGAAAATGCTTTAAATTATTTGTTGTCATTCATGTGGTTTCATTGTCTTTGTTATGGAGCCATTTTCACTGTGTGTGATAGATCAGCCAGAAATTGGGAAAACACAAAATATCATATGTCCAGTCTTTTGTTTTTAAAGAACAATTACCTTGTTTAGAATATCAGATTAACTATTTAATTACTAATAGCTGCACTCTTGCAGGTCACTTGTACTTTCATAATGGGTTGAGTTACATAGCACTTACCTATTTTATACTCTTAGAAAAGACATAAAATACTACAAAGTATAGTGGAATGAACACTGAAGTATCTAGCCTTGGCCTTTTCTTTTTCTTTTTCTTTCCCGTTAGCCATTAACATGTGAACCCTTATTTTACTCTCAGAATTACAGGTTCAGGTCATTTATCTTTTTCTCCAAACTATCTAATGTCTTTTTTTTTTAAGAGAGAGGAGAGAGAGAGAGATAATTTTTAATATTTATTTTTTAGTTATTGGCGGACATAACATCTTTGTATGTGGTGCTGAGGATCGAACCTGGGCCGCACGCATGGCAGGCGAGCGCGCTACCGCTTGAGCCACATCCCCAGCCCCTATCTAATGTCTTAATGTTCCAGTTTTTATCATTGAAATAAAAAACTTCAATAGAAAGTCTTTCTTAAAATTGCTACCAAATATTTTTTAAATAATAACAACATATCTTCAAGTGCTTACTACATGATAGAAACTATTTTAAATGCTTTATGAGACCCTGTCTCAAACTTAACTGGTTTATAATGTCTTCTGAGGCACAAGGAAAAGGTCAGTAATTTCCCTGAGGTAATGCTGCTAATAAAGAGTAGGGCTGCTGCCTAAATACAGGCAATCTGGCTCCAGAATGCTTATGCTTAACTAAATAGAAAACTAGCAAATCAACAAAGAACCATGATATTTTACAACTCGGAGTCTTATAAGAAAGAGTCTAACTTGTACATTAAACTAGATCCTGGCTAGAAAATGGAATGATCTGCAAAGAAAAAGTAATCAAGAAAAATTGTTAATAAAAGCAAGTATGTAATAGAGAATTCAAAATCTTTGGACAAGTCAGAGATAAGATTTATGTGCATATTTCAGCAGTCTAAAGCAACATTCCACATTAGTGAACTCTTTCCATAGTAGATTTGTGTTGAGAAACTTATATGGCTTCATTTGTGTAAGTACTTTAAAAGCCTTAATGTAATATACAAATGTAAATTTCTGAGAATGATCAGGCAAAATGATAATTGTTCAAATTTATTTTGAAACAGTTCCGGTTTACACTCATTGGAGTGTTATTGATATCTCAACAAAATTTTGTGTGTGTGTTATGTTAAGCAGTCAAGATACCAGTTTAAAACCGGGGGTGTAGCTAGGCGTGGTGGCTCATGCCTTTTACCAGCAACTCAGGAGGCTGAAGCAAGAGGATCACAAGTTCAAGGTCAGCCTTAGCAACTTAGTGAGACCCTGTCTCAAACTTAAAAAAAGGCAGAAGGCAGGCTGGAAATGTAACTCAGTGATAAAATAACCCTGGGTTCAATCCCCAGCATAACACCATCACCACCACCCCCCAAAAAATCCAATTGTATATTTTCACAGTTTGAAAATTTTTTGACCCAGGGATATCCCTTATTTGATTCAAAGGTACAGTGCAGCCAGTCCCAAATTTCTAATACTTCATTTTATTGAAGAAAGGGAGCAGGGAAGGATTATATAACTTTCTAGAACACAGTATCAGAGGGCCAGTTATTTTTTAAATTCCTTAAATCATGGAGTTTTAAGAGCTGCAAAGGTATTTGGGGGAAATACAATTAACAGTTTCAGTCAAGATGTGTAGATTTTAGTGCACATGATTCATACTTTGATTTTTGTTCTTGCCTTTAGAGTACAAACCTTGGGATGTCTCTGAATTACAAACATCTGCCTTTTAGTGCATCCCAATTTGAATAGGAGCTGATTGAGCTAAAAAGTGAACTGTTATCCAAAAGACATGGCAACCCTGGAACTTGGAAGATATACTCATAAGTCCAAGGAAGTTACTGAAATTCCTAGCCCTATGGCCAAATGTTGTCTTAAGCCAATTTATTTTTTAATCTACCAGGATCGAAACTAAGTGTCAAAAACATTAGTGATTTAGACCCATAAGATTAAAAATGCACCATAACAGAATATATCCCAGAGTGTCCAAGAAAGATTCCATCTTTGTCTTTCTGTTTACCTTCAGTTAATTGACATGTTTTTGGTATAAAGTGATAAAGAAAACAATACCTTTTAAAATATATTTCAGAATAATAATGTTTAAAAATTTTCAAAAATTTGGGGGAACTCACATGAAACTTAGATGACTAACCAAGGCCTGACATGTATGATATGTATTATCATTTTGATGGAATAGGATAGTCTTTCAAACCACACATCACTTCCTATTCATTGGTGAGTGTGTAATCAATTTAGTTAGTCACTATTAACACTTTTTGGAAATGGAACACAATAGAAAGTACAGGCATAATGAAATTTTGTTTTATGAAATTTTAAACACACATGTGTATATACATGTGTTTATGTGGATGTCATGAGGGAAAGTGTAATCCTTACTGTGGGTTGCAATTTTTAAATTTCAGAAACTCTTGTAAGACCTAGTTCTAGCCAGCAACAGCCTTCCAGTTGACGTCATTGAGAGGGCCCTCAGATGAAGAAGTTGTGAAGGCAAAATGGAGATTTTTAGCCACAATGAAAAAAAGTTGATCACTGAAATGTCCTGAAAAATACATTCAAAACTCAGTAACAGCACCACTAAGTAACCGAAGTACTGAGAATATGGTGTTCCAAATACAGACTTTGTATTCAGGAATTCCCTTATAAGATGAAAAACAAAGCAGCTAACTACAATATGATAATATCAGAATTACTTTGTTTTATGACTACTACATTCAATTCTCAGAATCTAGTTACAGTTATGAATAAAAAGTATATATAGTTGCATATTTAAATATTTTTGATCATGGAGCTTATTGTTGACAAAATCCAGATACTGCTTACCTAGATAAGCAAATTGAGGTCCAAAGAAGTGACATGGCTAGCCTGAGGTCGTGCAGCTCACCTGTATATTAACCTCCAAGTGATCAGAGACAAATTAAGGGCCTTTATCTTTACAAGATCAATGAGTGTGTTGTTTTAAAAAGAACAGCTAGTGTAAAAAGCATATATTGCAAATGATGTAACATATAATAAATTTGCTTATTAGAGTTTGTTTACACATGATCCATAGTGGTATCTTAACTCCAGATATCTTTTCATATATTAATTAAAGATTATGATTTAGTAAGTTTACTCCCTATGTCAAAATACACTCTACTATCATGTATATATAAAAAAGAACGAATTAAAAAATGTTTTTAAATTATGATTTAGGTCTCTCTTGGGTAATATCTTAAGGTACAACTCTGGCCTGATGGCACTAGTTTCATTAGTATAGTGCCAGGCATATAGTAGGCTATTAGCAAGTGTTTATGGAATATATGTACTGACCAATATAAAATTAAAACTGAGCACTTTATATAAAATTAAAGCTTAATACTTTATTTTCAACTGTTTTCCTGAACTTGTGGACCTATTTCTTTCTAGTTGTACCAGTGGAAATTTTATACTTTTGTTTAGTTCACTGAATTTTCCCAAAACCTTTTTGACAAATGTTACCAGTAGTTTATAAACCAATGTATCAGCTGTTCTAAATTAAAAATTAAGATTATCAATTTGCTTAGTTTTTGCTGCACCTGTCCTATTGGTAGTGCCATTTCTATCTCTGCTGTCCCGCCTTAGCCAGAAAGAACTTCCAGCTCAGTAGAACAGATTGTTATCCCTCCCACAAATAAGAAAGGCCTTACACATTTGGCAGCATTGAAAAGGCTCCCTTCAAACAGCCAAGTGAGAAGCTTCCTCCAGAACTCCTCTGAGTTAGTGGTGTGTTTATTTCAACAGACCTTTCATCCTTTCCTTCATTAAACCCAGTCCTTGTCTGATGGGAAGGAGAGGAGAGCCTTTCTTTCATAGACTTCAGCGATGGCTTCATCAAAGCCACTCATTTATATTAATCAGCTTGCAGAGTGGGGCTCATCTGGACTATTTGTGCCCAGGTGGTGGCTGAGTGGATTTCCCCCTTATTTGGCCATTGCTGCTCTTCCCCGTGTTCTTCAGAGGTTGTTTCTCCACTGAGGCTGCCAGGCTAGAAGCCCTGGCTGAGCACTGGGGACCAAATCCACCTGGAATGAAATGGTTTACTTAAACCGAGCTTGTAAATGATGAATTTCAAATGTCAAGTGCCATTATTGATCTCCATGGGAGAGTGCTACACCTTACCTATTCCCTCTCTGCCTTACCTTGTCTGTGCCAACCTGTCCATCTTTATGTGCATATCTCCATTTGTGCAAGAAGGAACTAAAGAGTGACACTAACTGCTCTGATTACCCTTAGCAGTCTATTTAACAGCCACTATCTGTAAAAGGATTTTTCTGTAAGATGTTTTCTCAGTAATATAGTTTCTGTGGCTTAAAAAGAAATCTTAACAGTATTCCTTCAAATGCCAAAGCTCTTTGAAAAGGACATATTTACACTAAATTCATCCCTCCCAAGATGTATATGAAAATTTATTCTTCCCCAAGAGTGTTTTTACTTTTGCAACTGCTTTATACATTGCTGTCTGTTCCTGGGGTGGAAGAAGGGAGTGTGATAAATTTGTGTATAATTAATGCCATCAGCACTGCAGATGCACGCTCACACGACTGTTAACTTTGCTAGCAGCTGTTAAGAGTAGTAAAAGCTGAGGGGCTCCGGGTTCATTTGCCTCCTAAATAGAGTGATGGATCACATGTTGTTTTGTTACTCCACACTGTAGTAAAAACTGTCATTAAAATAACCTTTCAAGGACAAATTTTTCAAAGAGGATTATAAATGTTTAACGACCACCACCATTTTTATACACCAAGTAAATGAAGTTGCAGAGTAGCCTTTTTAAACGAATTAAAATACAACTATGCTACTTTACTACATCAACTCAACTTATGCTGAATTGAGCTTTAATTGAGCCACATTCATTTATAGTTATCATTTTTCTGAAGATTTAGTTGTATTTTACTTTTGAGATAGGCACTTTTTTGCTGAAACCAAAGTAGTCTGGTATACTAGCTAAACATCGACAGTGCTGTTGAATCTTGTCCATCTGTCAAATGCTAACTGACAATACCTCCTGAGTCATATTTATTGAGAAAGACACAACTTATCTGCACAGAATGCCTACCACCACTTACTGATCTTATTTTTGCTAGTCCAGAAACTATTTACTGATATATTCTATAAATCAATTTATGGGCACAACTTAGCTTGAAGGCACTCCAAGACTAAAAACAGGATGTGCTCCACCACTCGATTTCCCAAGGAAATAATTTTTTTTTTTTCTGGTTATAAAAGTGATACAGTAAGCCCTGCACAGTGGCACATGTCTGTAATCCCAGAGGCTGGGGAGGCTGAGATGGGAGGATCATGAGTTCAAAGCCAGCCTCAGCAACAGTGAGGTGCTAAGCAACTCAGTAAGACCTTGTCTCTAAATAAAATACAAAATAGGGCTGGGGATGTGGCTCAGTGGCCAAGTATCCTGAGTTCAATCCCTGGTACCCCCAAAATAATAATAGTAATAATAAAATAAAATCACTACAATAAAAAGGGGGTGAAAATGTAATCCATGGTATATTTAAACAATTGTGAAATTTAAGCAGTTATAAATTTATTCAGAGATCAAAGAAATGTTTTTATTAAAAATCATCTAGAATTTGTCACTTATACATTATCATTATTATTATTTTGTTGTCTCTCAAATTTTTTTCTTTATATATATTAACACACAGATTGACCTCATTCTTATTCTAAAAATACCGATTATACTACTCTTACCTTGTAGCCTGCCTCTTTTTTTTTGGGGGGGGGGGGTAACTGGGGATTTAGCCCAAGTCAATTTGCCATTGAGCCACATCCCTAGCCCTAGCCCTTTTGAGACAGGGCCTCACTAAGCTTCTGAGGCTGGCCTTAAACTTAGGATCCTCCTGTCTCAGCTTCCCAAGCTTCTGGGATTATAGATGTACATCACCACTCCCAGCCCAGCTTTTTTTCCATAAAAATGTTACATTTATCTTTGTATAGCAATATGAGGATATTTTTGTCATTGTTTTTCTTTTCTACCCCCCTACTTCTCTCAATTTTTATATTTTGTGAAGACAACTTATTATAACTCAGGCCTTACTCATCACAACGTCTATTATGATGGTAGTCATCATCTTAGTATTTCAGTCAAAAAAATTAAATTATAGTTACCCTTGCCAAAAGATAAAGTATGAAGCAATTATATATTCCTTTGAAATTGTTAAATTTGTTCCTTAAATTACCACTTAAGAAATTCATTGCAGGGCTGGGGATGTGGCTCAAGCGGTAGCGCGCTTGCCTGGCATGCGTGCTGCCCGGGTTCGATCCTCAGCACCACATACAAACAAAGATGTTGTGTCCGCCGAAAATTAAAAATAAATAAATAAATAAATAAAAAGAAATTCATTGCAAAGTTCAGTTAGATCTGTAATTGTGTTAAATTCTGAGGCACCCGGGTCCTATCTATTCCTTATCTTTGATGAGAAGATGGTGAATGAAGTGGGAAAGATCAACAGTTTGCTTGAAAATAGCAATTAGATACACAACTGTTCCTTTACTTCCTTCCCCATGTTGCAGCCTTTCCCCTCCTATAGCCAACAAAGAAAGGTGGCAGGAGAAGCCAGCTCATGTGAAGGGTTGCTGCTACTGGTTCACTGGACTCTAAATTATTATTCAAAAGATTGAGGAACAGTGTATGGCACTGATGTAAAGTCCAATTTAAACATGACACAGAAAACATTTTTGCATTTGCACACATAAGCAAGCAATGCTGCTGTTGCAATGCCAGAAATGAAGAAACATCTCCTGCTTAATTACTTGCTCAGATGGCTAATCATTATGACATTGATGGTGACATTTCTCTAATCTGAAATGTTTGGGGATACAATAATAAGTTGATATCTCAGAAATATCTAATTTTGGTTAAAATAGTCTTCCATGTGTTCTGTTGTTGAACTAAAGCCCACTTTCTTCCAAAATATTTGGGCATACAATTTTTAAAACACTGTAATCTTGGTTTCCATGCTTTACGTTTCACCTTCCCAAGATTTATATTGAATAATAATATTCTGAGTAATAATATACAGAAGAATTATAAGTTAACACTCAGACTTATGTTTCAGCTTCTCTTTAAATGCTTTACATATTTACTCATTAGAGATGGAAGCAATAAGACCAACTAGTGCCAATATTTATTTGATGCTATTTGGCAGTTAAGCCTGATGTCATTCCTAATCAGTATATTTAACTTATTCCCTAGCATTAGAGCCCTTCAAGGATCAGAATTCAGTAATGATGCCTTTAATTGACTCTACAAGGCCTACTTTGCTAGCTGGTAAAATGGGCTACCAGTCATAATGGCTTAAAAATGGAAATCATTTTTTTATATTTCTAGGTATTGGAACCAAGAGGTGTTGGGTTTAAAAAGAAAAAAAAATGTTTAGCAACGAAAGTGATCAGTAGAGTTTAGACAGAAAGAAAGGTCCATGTGAAGCTGACAGATGAAATAAGAGTATGAGGGGTTGTTGTGAAGCTCAGTGGTAGAACATTTGCTTTGTTAGTATGTGTGAGGCCCTAGGTTCAATCCTCAGAATGAAAGGAAGAAAGGAATGGAGGAAGGGAGGGGAGGAGTAAAAACATGAACAAAGATTTTCCATCAAAGTTTGTGAAAAAAACTATTTCCTAGTCTAAATGTCTAATCATAAACACTGAGAATTGCATTCCTAAAAGCTTAGAATTTTAGAGCCAGAAGGGACCTTAAGGAATCATCTTTTCCAACTTTCTTCACGTCATAGTTGAAGAAAACCAGATCTCAGAATCGATTTGCTGCCGCAGTCCGGCTGCAGCAAAATAAGGGGGGGGGGGGGGGTGACGAATAACTTGTGCAGATGGATACAGCAGGAGTAGGAGACGTTTATTGCAGGACAGGAGCAGTATTTATACATTCCACACAGCTTATCTAATTAGCATAAACTAGATACATCAGTCAACCAATAAGAAATCTCCACACTTAATGGCTCGCTGGCGTTACTTCACAAACCACTCCCTCTGGCATTTTGCCAGGCGCCATCTAGACTTATTTACAGACTCTAACAATTCTCTGGCAAAATGCCAGGCGCCATCCTGACTTGTTTACAGACCTTAACAATTTGCCCCAAATCTCAGAACAAAAATGGCTAACATTGAGACTCTTTTAACCTCTTTTCTTTTTCTAGTAAAAATCATTGGCTTGCTCCCTACTCCTGATGGACAGAAGTTCTTGAATCTTTCTCTTGGTTGCTCTTGAAGAAATCTAAGGAGGTTGGGGTTTTAGACCTCTGGATTCTCCTCTGGCTGCCATGATCCTACTTTTTGTAGCTTGAACAAATCATTTCTCCAGATTTTGATGTGGGGGAAAAAAGTTACTAAATGCTTTCTCATCTTTAAATACAACAGGTATATATAAGCAGGTGATTGTCTGAGGTAGTAAACCAAGTAATAAAAAAGGATCAGATCATTAAGTGATCTTACTACATTTTGAGTGGCTGGTAGCCCTGTGTTCTTTCTAGAAATATTTGCAACTTTAAAGGATAATACTTAAACACCATTTATTTGGTATAAATTTTTAAAAATGAACAAACATTTCAAGAGTGGGAATGTATATGTGAGACCCTAGGTTCAATACCCAGCACCAAAAAAAAAAAAAAAAAACAATCAATGGGTAGGGATTTATTGGTGCCCTGGGTAAGTCATCCTGGCCTAGGATGCATTCAACACCCCTAGGCTATTACTGTTTTTCATAATCTCTTTTCTTCCTCAGTTTGTTAACTCTAAGAAGTCCCAAACTTTCTTCTTAATGATTGTCATTGGCCATAGAGGTATTTGGAAGATTTCTGCTTGTAAGTACAGATCATTTATAATTATGAAGTTATGAGTCAGATCTGCCTATATTTGCTAATTATATTAAGAGGAAAAGAGAGAACAAAATGTTTTTGTTGCTTCTGCCTGGTCTGGAATTTCAGGGAAGTAAAGGAACACTCTGGTTATCCAGAGCCAGATTGACTGTTAAAAGTTCAAGCCATCATTTTGACATTTCATGTTGGACTTTCTTTTTGTAAATCCCTCTTCACATTACTAGCACTGGTCTTAGAGCTCAAACTGTTTCAAAACCATAACATTTCTTAGTGAGTGATTGATCTGTATTATGTGTCCAGCCATCAGGGGAATCTTGGGATGTTGCTTGTATAAACTGTAATCCAATCTGATGCTGTGCCTTTAGTTACAGTCTTTCATAGACCTATTGGCGATACTCAATCCTCCTGGATTTGGGAATAGGGCTTATCTGATACCTTCAGGGGGAAAAAAATCCATTCATTTTTCTCTCTTTCCCACTTAAATAACTCAACACATCTGGTAACACTGTAGGATCATTGTCCTTCCAGTTCCTCTGCAACTCATATTGCTACAATATTTCTTAAGTATTTAGTTACCTAAAGAACAATGTGATTAAAAATATAAAAGACTTTGTATAGGTCTTACAAATTAACCCATCTCTAGAGCTAGAAAAAAATATGCCTTTAATCAGCAAAATTACCATATCGACAGCCCTGTATGTGTTAGTATGAACGTAAACAGAAAAATGTTAATGTGTTAAAATTTTAAAGCAAGTCTTTTTACAAATTAATGTAATTTGCCTCTAAAGAAAATGTTTATGAAGTGCCAAATACCTGAGACTGAAGTATCCTTTGGCTTAATAATGTCTTCAATTACAAGAATGATAAAAGCTGAAACAAAATCCTTTAATTCAATCAGGGCTGAGCTAAATTTTTAGGAAGCAAAGAGTGGAAATCAGATACAGGACTGCATGATGTAGGAAGTTAAATATACCAGATATTAAGACTTCGTAAGAAGCGGATGGGGTTTCCTTGAGGAATGCTTGTTTGAAATGGCTGTATTGAACATCATCATTAATACCACTATTTTATTGTCTTGTGTTAAGATGTTTTATGCAAACAAACTGTGCCATAGTTCCAGAGAGACCAGTTACTGTTTTCTGCTTGTTTTACATTCTGGAATAAGTTCAAAGCTTTTGATTTTACTTGAGTCTTGAAAATAATACAGGTTTGATGAATATGATCTCAATATTGTGGCTCTGTAAAAATTTTCAGTGTTTGCAGAACATTTGACCCAGGGGCCCTACACCACATATATCCATAGTGCATTTTAAGTATTACAGAATGAACACATTTGAAAGATTAACCATTCTCTTACTGCTGCTTTTCTTTCTGTATTAAGTATGAGAATTAGCATAGTAATGGCTCCCAGAATGGGAATACTGAAAAAGTATCCACCTGACAGAAATAAACATGCAGAAAATAAATTGAGTTAGGATCGCATTTGTTATCTGAAATTTAAGCTCATGTTCAAAATGGCTATTACTGGATTTTCACGTACATTAGTTAAATGCTAAGCTTAAAAGATTTTTTGGGGGGCTTGAATTATAACTGAAAAAAAAAAATTGGATCGCAGCTTTAATATCCAGGTGGGCAGTGCCATTTGCCAGGATCTTTGAACATAAGTCTTGTTTTTTGTTGTTGTTTCTCTCAAGCACAAATCCTGCCTTACTTACTAAAAATCTTCTGAAGGATGCTGAGGTATAAATGGTGATATATTTTCTTAGTGTCTCTTCTAATTTTTTCTTTGTTTTTTTAGGTTGTGGAACTTTTAGCAAGTGCTCTTATGGACTTGGTACAAGGAGTATACCATGAAAATTCTACTTCAGCCAAGGTAAGGATTTCAGAGTCATTGTAAAAACCTTAGGTTAGAAATGCTCATGGCAAAACTAGAATTGAAAATCTAAAAATGTCAATCTTGTTTTATGTTTAAACTGCATGTAACTTCTTCTTCTTTTTTTTTTTTTTTAATAAGATTAGTGTTTTGGCTACAAATTCATGACCATACACTTAGTACAGGCCAGATTTAGCCAATTAAAACAACCTCTTCTCCTCTGGATGGATTTGCAGTCTTTTCAATCTACAGCAACCCAGTAGACATGGGAAGCTTGTAGCTAGCAGGTAGCCCTGTCCCTGATGGGCAGGCTGGAGAAGCAACTTGTGCCTATATGAATGGGCCGAGACTTTCCCCTGAGGCAAAGGAGCTCCTGTATCCCAGAAGAGTGGACCATGAGCCCAAGAATATGGCTGGCTGTGAGTTGGGGGAGGAATGTCTTTTATATACAAGATCCAAAATTTACTACATTATTAGATTCTCTGTGATGAGAAGTAGGATGGTTGCACAGTTGGATTATTTTAATTTTCTGAGTCTAGAATTAAGGGGGGGTTTTTTGACTCATTTAGCAGAACATCTCAAAAAAGGTTAGGTTTTATTTCCTTAAAATGCAGTTATTTCATTTCAATGGGAGATTAGGTATGAAGTAATTGCTTCATTGACCACCACCATCATTTACCAAGCTATATACTATTTATAAGGGACTCCTCTCTCAGTGTTTCATTATTCTAACTTCTTTAACTTCTGCATTAGCAAGATTTCACTCACTTCAAATTAGAAAAAATATGCATGTATGCACATATGAAACATTAACATTTCCATTTGAAGAAAAGAGACAAATTTTACTAGAAGTGAAATGTAGAGCATGAACAAGTTGAATTTAAAAAATTTTAAGTATAACCCAGGGACTCTGTATGGTTCAGAAAGTGGTTAGTGAAATATGAAGAATTGCACCTTGAACATCTGCTAACATTTGATTCAGGGAACCACAGTTCCCAATAGGCCCATCTAATCTTACCTAAGCAGCATATTGATATGTGGGGGCCTCACAAGATTTATAACCACAGTGGACCCTCTGTGGGGTTTTTCAAAGACAAGCATGGTTCTCTACTTTGACTGAGGGTCAATGTCATAATGTAAAATGGGTGACTTCTGGTATAGTTTCATTTATAGAAAGTCACCTTGTATGTAACATGGTATGATGATAGCTAAACAAGTAACATTGTGGTAAGCCATTTGTCTGTGTTTCTTCCTTTAATCTTCATAAAAATCATGAGCCATAGATCCTACTACTACTCCCATTTTGCAGATAATGAAAACTAAGGTTTAGAAAAGGTTTTCCCAAGACCACACAACTTGTAAACTGGGATTTGAACTTCAGACCCCAGGTTCTTAATCTCTTGTTCTACTGCCTCTCTACCTTAACTGTACTTTATTTGGTAGCCTCCATCTTCCACACCTGAAGTCTCATCATGTGTTGATGACTGACTTATTTGAGAGTTGAGGCATTGCTTTCCCTTGGGATACTTCCAAGGAATTCAACTTAGTTCAATAAAAGATCTTAATATTTTATGCTTAAATGCCTAATCTTTAAGTGAAAGTGTTATGGTTGGTTTAGGCTCTTAATTTATCCACTCACCATTTATCTACTATAATTAGCCCAGTTCATTAATAACTTTGTGAACATTTGTTAAGTACTTTTATATGTCAGGCAGACCTAATAAAAACAACAATAATAAATGATTAGATAGCACTTTACAGTTTACTTATGCTTCTTTGTTCACAATCACCTAGGCTGAAAAGGGAGACATTTGTCAGTAATTTCATTTTATAGAGGAAAAGCCTAAAATTCAAAAATGACGAATGGCAGGAAAGCACAGTATCTGAAAATTGTTAGAATTGTTAATGTTTAAGTGTTAGATCTGAACCAAGTGTTTTGATTCCAAGTCCATGCTTTCTCAAATATAATGTTTCCTCCTGTAAAAGAGAAAAGAGAGAGCAACAAAGACTTTGAGGGAGTTGCTCATACTGGGAACAGCCACTGAGAAAGCACCATTTGCGGACTCTCTCATTAGTTAATAAATTTTACTCAAAAGAATCTGTAGCAGGGGCTGGGATTGTGGCTCTGTGGTAGAGGGCTCGCCTAGCACTGGCGGGACCCAAGTTTGATCCTCAGCACCACATAAAAATGAAGGCATTGTGTTGTGTCCATCTACACCTAAAAAATAAATAAATATTTTTTAAAAAAGAAAGAAAAAAAAATCTGTAGCAATGCTTTGTTCATCTGGCCTTTTTTCCTACCACCTCCCTGAATAGAGTCTTTTAAAACATTTGAGTCTTTATTTAAGCAATGAAGTTTCAGAATATAGTTAAGCCATTTTAAAGCACCATTCTTTTTTAATAATGGAAACAAAAATGCATAGTTTAACCACAGCAGTGAGAATGCTTCTTGCTGCCTTCATTTATGCCCCAGGTTCAATTTAGGTTAACCACATTTCCCTTCCTAACCAGAAAATTTCTGTGTCATCCTGCCACCCCTGCCCCCAAGCATGCTTGCCATTGCAATGACTTTTCAGAATTTGGTTTTTCTAACTTGGTCCAGGAATTGCTTCAGAAGCAAAGTGAGGGAGCACTGCCCCCACATGGAGTGCCTTCAAGGTTTTCATATTAGGACACTAACAGGGTAGCAGCCACAAGCAGAGGTCATGTGGGAAGGGAGGCCAACTCTGTGGGTCTCTGTTGCACAACCTCCATAGCCTGGGGCCAATTCAGTACACAAAAGAATTGCTTTGGATTTAAAATACACTGGAAACCATTCCTTCTCTCTAGGGGTAAGAGGACACAATAGCAGTCTGTTTTCTATATAGCAACTTAATGCAGTGATGGAGAAGTGGGTAGTAGGAAACTAGGTTTCTGTAGAGTGGTATCTACATGCCTAAGGTGGATACATTAAAGCAAAGTGAGGGGAAATGGAACTAGATACATTAGAAATCACCTTCTCAAACTGTTCGTAAGTTTATGATTACTTAATTCTCTTTAAAGTGTGACAATTTATGTGATTAAGTTACCAATACTTAACATTGTAGATAAATTGTAACCATGAAAACATGCAGAGTACTTTGTTCCACCCATTGAAAAAAATATTTTTATTTTTGTATTTGCTAGTTTATGAACCATTTTTTCCTTAAAATAGAAATTAGCTGTCGTGCTTTTTTCAGCATTTATCAGAAAATATTTTCCCTCTGTTTTTTATAAGGTAACTACTTGAAGAAAGGAACAGGTTAAATAGAAAAATTGCACTTTAAACTGTCATTTGCCATTCTAAGGGTTCCCCAGATAAGCTCTGCCTTATGTATAACACTCATGTATTCACTATACCTGCTAAATATATTACATTTTAACAAAATTGACTTTGGTTCCACTCTTTAGTAACTGAAATCTTTTCAAAATTATCTTATTGTTATAACTTATTTGTTGGTTAGAAAAGCAAATATATGTTCATTAAATGAAAAAGTTAAAACATAGAAAAAGGATGAAAGGAAAATAAAAATCATTTTATATAACCATCTTCCAGAAATGAGTAATGATATATAAAATGATATGCTTCTCTCTAGTTTTCATTCCGTATTTCTCACATTTTTGAGATATTGCTGTATATATATTAAATTTATTATCTCATTTTACTTTATTGTCATTAGAATTTTTCAAAAATATTAATGCCTATTTAGTATTTCTTAATTCTAGTATACTATATTGAGCCATTCTATAATTTTAGATGCTTTGTTTATATTTTTAACTAACTTACATAATATTGTGATAACAACTTAGTATATATATCTTTGCTTTACTTTTCACTGTCTTTTAAAATCCTGAAAGTGAGTGCGTGCGTATAATCTCAGTGGCTAGGAGGCTGAGGCAGGAGCATCCCAAGTTCAAAACGAGCTTCATCAGTTTAATGAGGCCCTAAGCAACTAAATAAGACCCTGAGTTTAATCCCTGGTACCAAAAAAAAAAAAACAAAAACACTGAAATTGAGATTCTTGAATTTAAAAACTATGAATATTTTCATATGTATCCTTTTACAGAAGATGATTACTTTCCTTAGGAAAGCCTACTATATAGTTAGCCTGTGACTGTCATCTCTGAGAACGTGGATTTTAGGGGTGTTCCCACCTTTTTCTGATAAGAATGACCCAGGGTACCTATACTGTTTCTGTAGACCATGTGGTTTATGCCAAACACCTGCTCTCTTTCTGGGGCTCTGGAATTTTGGTACATGCTCTGCAAACACTGCCTACTTGACCAGCACCAATAAAAACCATGAACATTGAGTCTTCAACAAATTCCCCCAGTAGACAGAATGTCTTGTGTATTTTCACAACTAATTGGTAGAGTTAGGCACATCCTGTGTGACTCACCTGATGTGACTATGCGATTTCAGCTGATGGGACTTTCCCCCTGCTGGTTTTACTTTGGATTCTTTCTCCAAAATTCTTTAAATCTTAACTTTTAATTTTGACTATATGCTGGGTACCATGAATCATCCTAACAAATCATAAAGCCTGGGGGTAGTCTGGAGGACCCAAAGTATAACTATTTTCTGATACTTTACTGTCTATTTCCCACCCATTCCTCTTTGCTCCTAAGAAATCTAACTAAGGTCCTTTGCAAAGGCAGTGTCTGAGTCAAGTTAGTGTTAATAAGGGGAACTACGCACCTCTTCCCACTCTTCAGAGGTTGTGTCTCATAGACTTGGCCCAGACCCAAGAAAATGAGAGGATTTTAAAGAATCAAATTAACCAGAGAAAGAATTGGTTTTAAAGTTAGTGAAATTGTAAGCCATGCGCAGTGGCAAACACCTGTAATCCCAATGTCTCTGGAAGCTGAGGCAGGAAGATCATAAATTCAAGGCCAGCCTCACCAACTTAATGAGGCCCTAAGCAACTCAGTGAAACTCTGTCTCTAAAATAAAATACATTAAAGGGCTGGGGATGTGGCTCAGTAGTTAGAGTGTCCCTAGGTTCAATCCTTGGTACCCCCACCCCCCCAAAAAAAAGTCAGTGAAATTATGGGGCAAGATAACTTCTGTCCATTTATTTGTCTTATCTCCCTTTGACTCTGAGATAGTTTTCAAGTTAAGTACAAAAATAAGATGATTCAGTTCACTAGAAGTTATGAGTTGTCTCCTACCTGTAAAGCCCTATGTCATCATCTAAAATATACTTAAAAAGGTGAGCAAAATGAGTTTTTGCCCATTGAGAAAAATGATTGTAGGAAAATGTAAACAACAAGTCACATCTGGTTGGGAAAATCAGAAAAGGCATCAAGAATGATCTGATATTTGAGACAGAGATTAGAGGATGGAAGGATGTCTATTGAAGAAGGTTGACACTCTAAACAAAGGAAATAGCATGATGAAAACAAAGGAAGCATCATTAAGACCAGAGTTTCTTTCATGTAAGAATTTTAAAAATAGTGGCAATAAACAATGCAAAGATAGGCATACAGTGAAAGACCTGTAAGGCCAGAATGTAGAGTAAATGCCATATTTAGGAACTAGAAAGGAATTAAAGGTGTTTAAACAAAGGAACATGATCAGATATCTTTGGAACTGTTAATTCAGGAGTGGTCTTTATGATGATTTACTGGAGATTGCAGGAATTCTTCCACTTTGACATCTTGTTACCCTTATTTTATTTTATTTATTCTTTTGTGTATTGTGTTGAGATCGTACCTAAGAAATGGTTGCCTAATCCAACATTACAAAGATTTTCCCCACTTTTTAAAAAAATGTTTCAAAGTTTTATATTTACATTTATATCTTTGACCCATTTTGAGGTAACTTCTGCATATGGTAGGAAGTATAACATATGGAATATCCAGATGTTTCAGCACTATTTGTTAAAAAAAACTATCTCCTCCGCTTAGTACCTTCATGTCTTTGTTAAAACTCAATTGGATACATGTGTGGGTCTGTTTCTGGATTCTCTGTTTTGTTTTATTAATCATCTTTCTGTCAATATTACACTGTCCTGATTTTTGTAGCTTTATACTCAATCTCAAATTCAGGTAGTGTAAATCTTCAACTTTATTCTTCATTTGCAAAGTTGTATTAATTATTTTAGATCCTTTTTGTTTTCAAATGAATTTTAGAATTAGCTTAACAATTTCCACAAACTAGGCTTCTGGAATTTTGATAGAGTGAAGAATATGGGTCTTTATTATTTTTGGTTCGTTGTAATGTCTTTGTCTGGTATGTGTGTCAAGGCAGTGCAGGCCCAGAATGAATTGGGAAGAATTTTTCTCTCTTCTTTTTTCTGGAAGTTTGTATAGAATTAGTATCATCTCCTCCTTAAATATTTGTTAGACTCACTGTAAAGCCTTCTGGACCTTTCTCTGTAGGAAAGTTTTGTTGGTGGTTATGGTGGTTTATTCTTCATATTTATTTATTTATTCCTTTATATACTTTGGAACTATAAATTCAATTGCTTTAATAGTCATAAAACAATTTAAGTTATGTGTTTCTTTTGAGCAAGCTTTGGCAGTTTATGTCCTGCAAGGAATGTATTTATTTCATCTAAGTTGTCAAATTTATTGGCAGCAAGTTCTTCACAATATTCTTTTGTTGTCATGTTAATATCTCTAAAATTTTAAGCAGTGTCACTTCTCACTCCTGATGCAGGCCATTTGTGTCTTTCTTTTTTTCCTTAGAGATTTAACAGTATTGATTGCAGAGGACCAACTTCTGGTTTCACTGACTTTGTCCCTGTTGATTTTCACTCTGCGTTTTAATATCTCTTTTCCTCTGATTATTTTGCTTTTATTTCCTCTTCTTTTTACTAGATTTTTAAGTTGGAAGGTTAAATTTTTCCTAGTTTTTAAAGCAGAGATCATTAATTTGAGACTTAGTTCTAAGTCTTTTCTGGCATTTGGTTCTTTGAATCTCCCTCCAAGTGCTAGTTAGTGGCATACCACAAATTTTCAATACATTGTCTTTTCGTTGTCATTCAGTTCAAACTACTTACTGATTCCCTTTTGATTATTTTTTCATTGACTCATGGTTTAGAAGTTTAATTTGTTTTCAAGTATTTGGGGCATTTTCCAGATGTCCTGTTATTGATTTATTATGCCATTGTGGTCAGAAAACATATTTTGTATGGTTTGAGTTATTTAAAATTTATTGAGTTGTTTTATGACCCAGTGTATGATCTATCTGTGTAAATGTTTCATGTTAACTTATAAAGAAATATATATTATGTTGTTAATGGAACATTCTATAATATCAGTTAAGTCATTTTGGTTGATAGCATTGCTAAAGTCTTCTATATCTGCAAGTATTTTCATTCTGCTTGTTTCTTTAGTTACTTAGATAAGGGTATTAAATTCTGATTTTAATTGTGGATTATGCTATTTCTACTTGCAGTTCTACCAGTTTTTCCTTCATATGTTTTAAAGCTCTGCTATTAGGCATTATTAACCTTTAGGCTGATTATATTATTTTGATGATGTGGTCCCTTCATCACTATTAACTGTCCTTTTTTGTCCCTGGCAATGTTCTTTATATCTTTTTCTCGGTTATGTACTTCATCTAATAGTAACATATTCACTCCAGCTTTCTTTTCGTGAAAATTATAATAGTATTTATTTTTCCATATTTTTACTCTTTTATATTTAAAGTGTTTCTTTTTTTAAAAAAGCATATTTTTTTAATGTGGTGTCAAAGATCAAACCCAGTGCCTCATGCATGCTAGGCAAGCGCTCAACCACTTAAGCCACAACCCCAGCCCTGAAGTGTGTTTCTTTCTTTCTTTCTTTTTTTTTTTTTTTAAGTTGTCAATGGACCTTTATTTTATTTGTTTATATGCAGTGCTGAGAATCAAACCCAGTGCCTCACACATGCTAGGCAGGTACTCCTCCACTGAGTTACCACCCCAGCCCCTAAAGTATATTTCTTGAATGCAGAACTTAGCTAAATCTTGTTCTTTCATCCAACTTGTTTCTGCTTTTAATTTGTATGTTTTTATTTCATGTGTTTATTGATGTGGTTGGGTTTAAATCTACCATCTTGTTTTCCATTTGTCCCATTTATTCTTTCTTCCCTTTTCTGCCTTCTAATACATGGTTTTTCATAAAACCATCTTTTTTTCTTTTTCTTTTTCCTTTTTTTTTTTTTTTTTTTGAGAGGGGATAACACTATTTATTGCCCAAGCTGGCCTCAACTCCCTATCCTTCTACCTCAGTCAGCCTCCTGAGTACTTTCTTTTTAATCTTTAGCTATAACTATCCGGTATAATTTTTAGTTGTTGTGTTTGAACGTATAATGTATATCTTTAATTTATCATGATCTACTATCAAGTGATATTGTGTCTTTTCACAGTAAGAATCTTACAGAAGTTTATTGCTATTTCTCCCCTCCAAGGCTTCGTGTTATCACTGTCATACATTTTAATCCCATGTATATTATAAATTCCACAATACATTGTTATTATATTTATTTTGTTCAATACTGGGGATTGAACCCAGGGGTGCTCTACTACTGAGTTATACACCCAACCCTTTTTATTTTGTATTTTGAGAGAATCTCACTAAGTTTCTCAGGCAGGCCCCAAACTTAGGATCCTCCTGCTTTAGCCTCCCAAGTCCCTGGGATTACAGGTGTGTGCCACCACACCTGTCTTTATTTTTATATCAAACACTTATTATACTTTACAGGGATTTATATTTTGTAAAGTCCTTTATATTTACTGATACAGTTAATATCTTTGCTGTCCTCATTTTGATACAGATTTTTCATGTGATATTATTTCCCTTATTCCTAAAAGATTTCTTCTACCATGGTAGTGCAGGCCTGCTGAAGATTAATCTTTTTATATTTATATGTCTGAAAGATATGCCCACTGAATATAGAATTCTGTGTTGCTGGGGTTTTTGTTTTTGTTTTTGTTTTTAGTACTTTAAAATATTGCTCCATTATTTTCTCACTTTCCTTGCTTCCAACAAGAAAGCTACTACCATCTTTATCTTTGTTCCTGATTCAAAATTGGATTATGATGTATCTTCATGTCTATTTCTTCATATTTCTTCTGCTTGGGGTTCATTGAGCTTCTTAGATCTATGAATTATTGTTTTCATCAAATTTGGAAAAATGATTAATCATTATTTCTTTAAAGACTTTTTTGTTTGTTTCTTTGTTTTTCCTTTTCTCCTCTCCTATAGGACTCCAGGTACATAATAGACTGCTTTAAATTTCCCAGTGCTCACTGAAGCTCTATCCTTTTTTTTTTCTTTGCTTAGAATAATTTTAATTGGTGTGCATCCAAATTTGCCAGTTTATGTCTTCTGTATTTCTATTTAATATGCTTAGTGTCTCTTCTAGCATCTTGACCATATGGAATATAGTTATGAAAACTGTTTTAATGCCCCTATCTCCTAATTATATCATGTGTCATGTCTGTGTTGGTTTCAATTGACTTATTTTTCTCCTCATTATAGTTTGTATTTTCCTGCTTTTTTGCATGCTTGGTTATTTTTGATTGAGTGCCAGACATTGTGAATTGTATTTTGTTGCATGCTAGATATTTTTGTATCTCTGTAAATATTCTTGAGATTAATGCAGTCAAGTTACTGGAAATATGTCAATCCTTTCAGTGTTACCTTTAATCTTGTTAGGCAGGACTAGAGTTGCAATTAGTCTAAGGCGAATTTCTCCACTTTTAAGGCAAAACCTTTCTGAGTACTCTACTGATATCCTGTGAATTCTAAGTTTTTCCTCTCTGGTGTAACAGAACTATTTCTAGCCAAGTGTGAGCTCTGGCGATTATTTCTTTTGCTCCTTCTGAGTGATTATCTTCCAAGATTTTAGTAGTCTCTTTATGCCTATATATTGTAATACACTTGGACCTCCATATCCACAAGTTCCACACCTGTGAATTCAACTAACTGTAGATCAAAAATATTTGGAAAAAAGTTTCATCTGTACTGAACATGTCATTCTCTCAAACAATACAGTATAATAACTATTTGTATCGCATTTACATGGTATTAAGTATTGAAGGATTCTTGAGATGATTTAAAGTGTATGAGAAGATATATGTAGATTATATGCAAATGCTGTGCCATTTTACATAAGAGACTTGAGCATCTGCAGGTTTGGGCATCTGCAAGAGCTCCTATGACCCTCAACTTCATATACTGAGGGATGACTATACTCAGCTAAAGGCTTTAGGGAGACCCTGTGTATATCCAGAGCTCTCTATGCAGCTGTTTATACTGTGTTCTCTGCACTGTGAATTCTAGCCCCTTTGACCTGTCTAGACATGGAGGTTCATCTCTTCCATTAAAGGATACTGTCAGGCTCCACTGAGACCTAGGATTCTCTCTAGGCAATAAGATGAAAAACATTTGTGAGATTCACCTCATTTATTTCCCATCTCTCAAAGACTACTATCTTTCATTGCCATATTTTAAATGTCTTATGACTCTTGTTTCATATATTTTATCTAGTTTGTTTGGTTTTGGTTTTTAACAAATATAAAATTTTCTCTCTGTAAATTTTATGGTGCCTTTGTGTTGCTGTACCCTAAGTGTTCATTTATTGTGTCTGTTGGATACTTCAGCCAAAGTGAAAAATCAAAAATGACATCAATGTTTTGTACCTAGTTGACCTGAAAAACATGATGATAAAGTTGCCATAAAAGATGATAGCTTTTAGGGCTGGGGTTGTGGCTTAGCGGTCGAGTGCTCACCTGGCCCTGGGTTCGAACCACAGCACCAAATAAGAATAAATAAATAAAATGAAGGTATTGTGTAAAAAAAAAAAAAAAGAGATGATAGCTTTTAGAGAAATATGGATTAGTTTAAGGTCAGATTAATGTTGGAGTGCTGTCAGATTCTCCAGATGAAAGAGTCAAGAGTTCCAGAAAGGTAAAGTGGGAAATCATCTTTGTAGACTGATAGGTAAATAAGTTTTTATAAACAAAGACCCAAAATTTGGGAAGGTAAAAATTGGTGAATATGTAAAGAAGGTTGAAATGGCTGTCAGAACTACCATGCTTTCCTGTAATTGAACTTTGAATTTGACATTGTTTCTTTTCAACTGATACCAAAAGAAAAATATGTTGTGTTCTGTGTTTGCATTATTTGATTATTAATGCTATAGATAATTTTTGTATAGAATATTTTTCTCAAAATTAAACATGTACTATAGAAAATGAGCTTAATCAAATTATGTGCATGTGCAAAAATGGCATAATAAATTCCATTATAATTATAATGCCCCAATAAAATTTTTTTAAAAAGCAAACACAGGAGCCAGAGGTATAGTTCAGTGGTAGAGCAGTTGCCTAGCATTATGTGCCAGGCCCTGAGTTCATTTCCCACCACCACAAAAATTAAAAAAAAAAAAAACACACATGCAAACAGAAGTATATGTAATGGGTCCTAGTGTAAGAAAGCTACCTGCAACATCAAATAGCCAGTTCTCTCAGCATCTGTCTGCCCAGGAACCAGAGGATATATAACTCGTATTTTTGTGAAGATATAATCTCTCAGAAAACAGAAAATTTTTGTCTCCTGGTATTCCAATATAATAAAGAGACTGAAATTAAAAAATCTAAATAAAGTATTTTTTCATTAGATTCTGATTGTTATTATGAATTCTACATTGACTATAAAACTAAATTAGGTAGTGCTAATAAAGTACATATTACTAAACTTATATTTTATTTCTGCTTTGTTCCAAACAACATACTAAGTGCTCCTAAAGCATTCAAAACAAAGATACTATTAATTTTTTTTTTAAACTCAGAGATGCCCTCAATCATCTGGTTATATGTACAGTTCAGAAGAAAACATGCATAAGAAACCACTGGAGAACACCCATAAGACCACATAGTAAATTATATGGTCTAGGCTATATATGAAGGAGAAAGTGCAACATTAAGGATTCGCCATGTTTCAGAGGGACTTCTGAAGGAGATAGTTTCTAAGTGGAGTCTTAGAAGCTTTAGTAGATAGCTAAATTGTAGAACCAACCTAGATGCCCTTCAGTAGATGAATGGATAAAGAAAATGTTGTATATATACACAATGGAATATAATATTACTCACAATTAAAAGAGAATAAAATCATGGCATTTGCAGGTAAATGGATGGAGTTAGAGAATATTATGCTAAGTGAAGTAAGCCAATCCTAAAAAACCAAATGCCAAATGTTTTCTGATATGTGGATGCTGATCCAAATTGGGGGGTGGTGCATGGGAGGAATGGAGGAACTTTAAATAGGGCAAAGGGGAGGAAAGGGAAGGGAGAGGGCATGGAGGTAGGAAAGATTGCTGGGAGCCATTAGCCAAGTAGGTATGACAATTTCCTTGCCAGCGTACCCCATGTTGCTTAGTGGAAGGACTCGTGGAAATAGGACATTTTGCAGTGACATTGCATGTAGGTGACCTTGCTCAAGGACCAAGGCGGATCCGGGTTTAGGGTGTTCCCGGTTTAGGATGATCCGGGTTTAGGGCGTTCCCAGTTTAGGACTATCCGGGTTTAGGGTGGTTCCAGGTTTAAGATTATTCCTGCTGGGAATAGGGCATATCCCGCTGCCTGAGTTCCCCTTGAGTTCTCACGGGATTCAGACAGTATTTTTTGGGAGACAGAAGCCCAGTGGGGGTGGATTTGGGCAGAGAACGTGGATTTCCCCAGAACGTGATTGTAGACCGCTGGTGTGAGTTCGGGAATAAAGAGTTGCTGTTTGAATCTACAAGCTGTGTGGTGGCTCGTGATTTTGTGCCCAGCCAGACTGTGGCAAAAGATGGTGGAATGAGATGGATATCATTACCCTAAGTACATGTATGAAGACACGAATGATATGTCTCTACTTTGTGTACAACCGGAGACATGAAAAATTGTGCTCTATATGTGTACTATAAATTGTAATGCATTCTGCTGTCATGTATAACAAATTAGAATAAATAAATAAATTTTTAAAAAGCTGTAGTAGAAATAAATCAAGAGAAAATGTTGCTTATTGGGGTCAGAAATTGGTGTTGAGCACTGGCTGGGGAGTCAGATTCGTTTATTAATTCGTAGAACTTTCGAGCATGTGCTGTGTGGCAAGCCCCAGAGATACAAGTGCTTAGTGAGCCAAAGTATTTGTGTCCTGAGGGAGCTTTTATCTCAGTGAAGAAGCCAACTGTAAGTGATCACACAAGTAACTGAACAAGAGAAATAACTGATAGTTTAAAAACTAACTGCACAGCAAAAATCTAAATAGGGAGAAATGGTAGTGAAGGATGGAGGGGTTACTTTAGATTTGATGTTCATGGAAGGCCTTTCTGAGGATATAACATCTAAGTTGAGATCTGAAAGACAAAAAGCAGTCAGCTATGGGGGAGGGAGAATTTTCCAGGAAGAGGAAGGAACTGAGGCCAAGACCTGAAAGAGGAACTGGCATAGTTTGTGCAAGGAATATGAAAGGTGAAACATGGAAGATGAACATAAAAGTGGTTAGAGTTCAGAGAGGTGTTACGAAAATGCATGTGATACACACATGAAAGTGCTTTGAACATAGGCTCAACTAAAACTAAAGAAAGAAACCAGCTGGGTGTGGTGGTGCACAACTGTAATCCCATCTGCTCTCCATGCTGAGGCAGAAGGATTACAAGTTTGAGGCTAGCCATGGCAATTTAGCAAGACCCTATCTCAGAATAAAAAAAGCTAGAGATCTAGCTCAGTGGTAGAGTGCTTGCCTAGCCTGCATGAGGCCGGAGTTCTGTCCCCAGCAAAGCAAAGAAAGAAGCCTATAACTTTGTTTTAAGATTACCTTGTTACTATTCAAGGACTGTTCATTCAACTAATGTTATTGAGTGCCTATTATGTTGTAGCAGCTCTTCTAGACCAATCAGGTATGTGTACTGAGAGCTGAGATGGAGACAAAAGTATAATGGAAGCTGATGCTGGGGCCTTGGTGGGGAAGGGTGATCATTTTAAGGGGATAAATAAATCAGTGGATAGAAGATTTGTGTTGAGGAGTTTGAATTTAAAATATTAAGAATTAGGATATTACCATGGGATCTTATTCAGTAAGAAAATCTGTTATAAAAATTATTACAAAAGCTGTGAATAGGATAAATTGGAAACCAAAGAAATTAGAAGCAGAGAGACCAGCTGGAAGAGGGTTGATATAAAACAGGTGTGAAGCAGCAGAGGCAACTGTTGGCAGTGGAAACAAGTGTGGGGCAAGGACCCAGGAGTTGAGCAAGTATCCTACTTCTCAACTTATTGATTTACAATTTATGTATCGTATTTTATTATTCTCTTACTGTGTGTTTTGTGGAATTGGGTCAATGATGACCATCTTTTAACCTGTGCTTCACATATTACAGTCTTTTTTTTTTTGATGCAGATAACTTCTAAACAGCATTTCCCCCCCATAAAATTAACTACATCACACAAAAGTATGGTTTCAAAAGTAACAGGCAGTAATGAGAAATACAGGATATTTACACACGATCATTTTAGTCTCCTCGCATAATATAACATTTCTAATCTTTTATGAGATGTCCCAAGGTAGAACAAGTAGGCAAGCCATTCCTGATTTCCTGATCCACAGAAATTGGTGAGACATAATAAATGTTTATTGTTGCTTTAGGCCACTGAGTTTGGTGCAATTTGTTATATAGATATGCAGATATGTAGCCGTAGATAACTAATGTACACATCCACATCCTTTGCCATCTGACTGCAGTGCCCTTCTGCTGTGGGAGCGTCCTGTGATGTACTTTCATGTCCTTTAACTCTGGGCTCAGCTATTTGAATTGCTTTGGCCAGTAGAAGGCCCTCTTGAGTCTCTACTATCAGTGAGAGAAAAACATGCCCTGGCTAGCCTGTAGGTCCTGGAAGAATGAGATAAACTGGAGTGGACCCTCTTGAGCCAACCCAGAGATGTGTAGTAAGCTGTGGAGCCACCAGCCTACATGAGCCAGTTGCTTCAAAGCCCATAAACAATAATAAACAATTGTTGTTTGAAGCTATTGGGTTCAAGAATAGCTTTACCAGTTGTAAACCATAGTCAATGTTAGACATCTGTGGGGATTTGGGTGTCTAGGCTAAGCCTGTCATTAGGGAGCTGGTTTGAGGAGTTTAACCAGAGGCTTCTAGCCTGAGGACACAAGTCCTACCTTCCAGTGGTAGAAAGCATTAAGTAACCTGAATGTCAACCCTCTCCATGTTGTACATAGCAAAAATTTAGTACTTAGGTGAGTTTCAGAAAAGCCATATTAGAACTGTTCATAATATGACAGTATTTTTTTAAAGTTTTTGCAGTTTATTAATCCTTTTCTGAAAAATCTACACAAATCCCTACAAAGTCATTGCAAATCTGTATACCTTCTTTGCAAGCAGCTTTGCAAACTCTTCCCATAAAAATGGGTGAAGGAGAACAAGTGAGGTTGACTAGACAGAGGGAATTAGTGTGTTTGAGTTAAAAGAAGCTAATTTATCTGACCAATGTGGAAAGGTGTTCATGTTGAACTTTTTATTTTATAGATTAGAAATAGGAAAAGTTTAGAATCAGGCAGAAAACCTGTAACACATGATGGCATACTCCAGCAACTTGGGAGACCAAGGCAGGAGGATCAAAAGTTCAAAGCTAGCTTCAGCAACTTAGCAAGACCCTTAGCAACTTAGTGAGACCCTATCTCAAAATAAAACATTTTTTAAAAAAGGCTAGAATGTAGCTTAGTGGTAAAGCTCCCCTGGATTCAATCCCCAGTTCCAAAAAGAAAAAGAAAGGTTTATTTTCCTTTCTTTGAAGTTAAAAATATTCTGTGTGTGTGTGTTTGTGTGTGTGTGCGAGCACGTGCTCGAGCGCACGCGCGCATAAAACCTGTTTTAAAAAGGAAATGTATATTTTAAGAGGTTTAAAAGTGAGACAGTGAATGCTGTATAAAAGCATTAAGACACTCCAGGGTGTATTTCATTGGTCCATTTACCTACAGCCTGTCCCTTACATTGTACCCAAGGCATGTATTAACGAGCTAATAAAACATACCACGTCATGTTTTATTGTTTGTTGGGCATCTGTTCTAGCTTACATCATTCACAGATCCAAGACTTTGAAGATGCCAGTAGTGATGATGATAATAAATATCTGTAATTTTATTAGGCATCCTTTTTTCACAAGGTAAAAACAATGTTAAATCATTTGTTAGAAATGAAAATGTCAAATTTATTCCAATTTTAATACTATTGAGAGTCTTTTAAAATGGTTTGTTGTAATTATGAAGTGTATCAAACATACAAAAGTATATATGAGCTGGGCACAGTGGTGCTCACCTGTAATCCCAGTGGCTTTGGAAGTTAAGACAGGAGTTCAAAGCCAGCGTCATTAACTTAGTGAGGTACTGAGCAACTCAGTGAGACCCTATCTCTAGATAAAGTATTTTAAAGGGCTGGGGATGTGGCTCAGTGGTTAAGCACCCCTGGGTTTAATCCCCCAATACCCAAACTTAATTAATTAATTAATTTAAAAGTTTATATAATACATACAATTTAAAAGTAAAAATAAAAACCCCTGGCACATACTAACACATTTAAGTAGTAGTATATATTTTTTTCTTTTTTTATCTTGCAATACTAGGAATTGAGCCCAGGGCTTCCTACATACTAGGTAACTACCCACAAGGTACATCCCCATCTGTTTTTATTTTATTTTGAGCAGGGTCTCACTAAGTTTCCCAGGCTGGCTTCAAACTTGCCATCACCTGACTCAGCCTCTCATGTAGCTAGGAGTACAGGTGGGCATCATCACACTCAGCTATAATTTTTTAATTCCACAAAATGTTTTTACTTAAAGAGGTTCAAAAGTGGCAAAGGTGTTGTGAAGCAAATATACTAGAAGTTAAATGTTCAAGTATTAAAAATGCAAAGATAGTGAAGATCAATATAGATATTGAGAAGGAAGAAAAGCTGTTGGTAACTGAGAAAGCTTAGTATGCAAAATAGCCCATTTGATTAAGTAGACCCTCCAGTTTAGAGTGGATCTAGTTGCTGTATGTTTTTATTTGTTAAATCTTTAAATTGAATTTATACACCATTCAAAGCACTCTAGGTCACTCACTGTCAGCTATCACAGCAAAACATCTTAAAAGGCAGTTTATTTGCCTGAGAGATGAAACACCGCTGCTAAGCATGTAAATTGTTTAATAGAATCCCATTCTGATCAAAGGACAAGAATAAACTGTTCAGAAAGTGAAACCCAAGCCTTCAATTACCATGTCTATATGGCAGTGAGTCCCCATTTTATCTCCATCCCAGATCACTCCTGAGTTCTAGAGCTAAATAGCTGCTTACTCGGTATTTCTACTTGGAGGTCTACAGGCATTTCAGACTAAGCACATCTAAGACCAGATATATGATGCAATCTTCCAGAACCACTCACTGTTCTCTGTCTTCATGAAGAGCATCACTATTCCTCCAGATTTCAAGCCAACAATTTGGGAGTCCTCTTTAACACTTCTGTTTCTTACCAGGCTCACCCCTGGGGCTGCCTTCCTCCATTTCCTATGTCACCACTATTGCCGGAAGCATAACTGAGAGGGAGCAGAGAATGCAGTTGCTCCTGCGCACTCTTTTCAAAAGCAGACTCTATTGGTTTAAGAAAAAAAGGGCTAAAAATTCAATGACTCCCCTCCTATCGTCTCCCATTCAGTGGTGGCAATCTGGGTTCCTTTCCCTTGAATTTTAGTTGGCTTAAGAGCACTCAGCCAGTACAATACCACAGAAATAGTGTTATGTGACTTCTCAGACTGGGTCATAAAAGGGTGTCTTATAATATTCCCTCTCTTGAAACACAGCGCCCCCTTGGAAGTAACCACCATGCTTTGAGAAGCCACATGTAGACATCGTGGGTAGGTGCTCTAGTCATCAGTCCCAGATGGACCTGAGTGATGTGGGGGTTAAGAAGCAATCTTATTGGAAGTGGATCCCTGTAATTCAGCCATTCTGTATCCCAACCAACCAAATCATCCCCAGCTTTCTGAATCATCCCCAACTTATCTGGTCTTCCAAATTGTGGCCCCAGCCATCGTAGAGCAGAGATATGTCATCTTCATTGTGACTTGTCTAATCTTGACCCACAGAATCTGTGAGCATAAAAAAATGGTGGTTGTTTTATGCCACCAAGTTTTGGGATGGTTTGTTATGTAAAAAATAGATAACCAGAATATGGATTTTTCAACAAATTTTAAGACAGTATATTAATATGATAGTTGTTAAGTCCATGCTAAAAGACATGGGGAGGAATAGTATAAATATGCTTTCAAAGTATCATGGATTGAATCCTAAAATATAGTTGTATTAGTCAACTTGAGCTTCCATAAACAACATAAAATTCCTTCTTTTCTTCCTTCCATCCTTCCTTTCTTCCATCCTCCCTTCCTTTCTTTGTGGTGCTGGTCATAGAACCCAGGGCCTCATATATATTAGGCAAGTGCTATACCATTGAGCTACATCCTCAGTACTTTTTTTTTTAGTTGGACACAATACCTTTATTTTTATTTATTTATTTTTATGTGGTGCTGAGGATTGAACTCAATGCCTCACACGTGCCAGGCGAGTGCTCTACCTCAGCGCAGCCCTTTTTATTTTATTTTGAGACAAATTATAAGTTAACCAGGCTGTCCACAAACTTGCGATCAGCCTACAGAATAAATTTATTTTCTTACAGTTCTGGAGGCTAGAAGTCCCAAGAGAAAGTTTCTAACCAATTTGGTTTCTGGTAAGGGATTTCTTCCTGACTTGCTAACAGTCACCTAGCTGTGTCCTCACATAACAAAAAGCACTAGTAAACTCCTTAGTATCTAATAACAATCAAGGACATTAGATAAGAACAGTAATCCTGTTAGATCAGGGGTCTACCCTTATGACCTCATTTAATTGCTTTCTTGCTTCACACAGTCACACTGAGGATTAGGGCGTCAACATTAGAATTGGAGGGTGGGGGCAGGGACACACTCATTCATCTGTAACAGTAGTCAAGAGTGGTACCTTTATAATTCTTTTTGTTCATTTGTTTGTTTCATGGCGCAAGGGACTGATCCCAGGGCCTTATGCGTGCCCAGGCAAGTGCTCTACCACTTTGTTCATGCCCTCACTCCCCTGCCATCAGTGGCACAAGCTAAACTGACTTTACCCTGCATCTGCTTACCCTGGTGTTAGATGCTGGCTGCCCCGCCTGTGGTTAAGATGCCTTCATCTCTTCTCAGAGATACTCCAAGCAACCTCCTCATTTGCTAACCTGTAGATAGTCCGCCTGCTGTAGTTTGGATCTTGAATTTCCCCCAAAGGCCCGTGCATTGAAGGCTTGGTCCCCAGGCCATGGTGCTTTTTGGAAGTAGTGAAATTTTTAGGAGATGGGGCCTAATGGAAGGGACTTAGGTTGCTTGGAGTGTACCCTTCAAGGGGTTACTGGGACCCTGGCTCTTCCTCTGCCTCTCTGCTTCCCGGCCACCATGAAGTAAAAAGCCTTCCTCTACCACGCGTTCCTACCAGGATATACTGTGTCACCACAGGCACAAGCAAAATGGCAAAGCAACCATCGACTTAAACCTCCAAAACTATTCCTCAGTTTAAATTGATTACTCAGGTATTTTTTACGGTAATGGAAAGTTAACTAATACACCTCTAATCCTAGTCTGTTCTCCACACTGGCAGAGATTTAAAAATACTGATGCTCCATTTCTACTCCCCACCCCACCCCCATCTAATGACATCCCATTGCTCTTGGGGAAGAGGGGGGACAAAATCCCAGAAATGAATGAAAATACACTTTAGCCTGACCCCAATGTGTCCCTCTAGCTTCACCTTGACATACTCCCCATCGCTATCTGGATTCAGCCCTAGTAGCCTTAGGTATGCCATTTTCTTTTGTATCTACAATCTTTGTAGCCTGAAATACACTGGTAAGACAGTCTCAAATTTGGCTGGTCAGTATGTACATCAGAAGATCTTTTCTAGAAAACAGTTGGGCAGAATGTTTTAAGGGACTTTAAAATGTTCAGGTCTGTTGACCAATTAATTCTCATTGTAGACTCCATCTGTAGTAAGTAAGCATCCTCTAAGATCATCACCAATGAATCCTACCTCTTAATATTGCTCATGTGATCACTGCCAACATTGTACTAGGGTTGATCTGTCAACTAATTGCATATAGCAGAAATGATGGTATGGCACTTCCAATATTAGTTTATAAATGATTATGAAGCTTCCTTCTTGTATGTGCTCTTACTCTTCTTGGGTCACTTACACCAAGGGAAGCTAGCTATGAGATCATGTGAGTAGACCCACAGAGTGGCCTGTGTGACAAGGAGCTAAAGCCTATGGCCAGCAAGCACTTACATGAGCTTAGAAGCAGATTCTTCAGCCCCTTCATGTGACAGTAGCTACAGCCACCTTACTGAGATATTCCTGGATTAATGATCCTCAGAAACTGAAATAACAAATTTTTAAAAACTATTTCTTTAGTTGAAGATGGAAACAATACAATATCTTTATGTATTTATTTTTATGTGGTGCTGAAGATTGAACCCAGTACCTCGTGCATGTGAGGCATGTGCTGTATCACTGAGCTACAACCCCAGCCCATAAATGTTGTGTTAATACAACAAGTGGGGAGGGGGGTTATTATAGATCAACAGATAACTAATACACTATCGTGAAAAAATTCTCCTAAAATGTTTTAGTAGTTGTTAATGTTACCATGTACAGACTTCCTGTAATGTAAACCTTTTCATCTTAGGAAGTGAATTCATTGAAGTGTTTTCAGGAGCAAAAAAATTGAAAACTCAGTAAAATTAACACAAAAGTAAGAAAAAAAGATGGTTTACATGCCAATTTGATAGTTTCAAGATCCTTTTCTATCTCTTTGATGTCTTTAATGTCATATTTATTATCAGGCTGGTGGAAGTTTAGCCTCAATGGCCCTCAGTATGTCTGATTAAGACTGTGCAATCTCCAGAAGAGACAGTTCTCATTTCTACCTGGGTCTCTTGAAACTTTCTGGTAGATTTCTTTCATATCTCAATGGCTAGATTTACCATACACCCATTTCTAAATTAATATTTGGTAGGAACAGTAAATAATAAAATAAAATAACTAATAAAATAACTAATAAAATAAGGATTTTGTTAGTAAAGGGGTAGAGAATTCTGCCCTGTCCACAGTAAGGAGGGATCTTGTTTCACTTTTTGAGCAGTGCATATTGCTCTTGCACTCAGTCCCCACTGGCCACCATGTTAACCTCATTCCTACTCAACCCATCTAAATTGTACATGTGATCATGTCGTTTCCTACTGAAAACAGTTCACAGTACCTAATTGATATGATCCAAAGCTCAGGGCCTCTTACACCCCACTGGCTTTCTTTACCTACATCTCCCACTATATATTTCAACAATATAGGCTAGTATTGATGCCTCGAAATCATCCCCTGTATTATCTTCCTAGCCAATTCCAGTTTGTTATTCAGAAACAGACTCAGTTAAGAGTCATCACTAAAGCCTCTTTTAACCCTTTCTCTGGACTTTACACATACCCATTTGCTTTATAATCCCCTGCTGAACTTATCCTAATATCAAAAACTAATGCCTAATTCTTAAATCCACAGTGTCTGGTATGTACTAAATAACCACAAAAATTAGTGAACTGCATCGATTGTACATTCCCACGATATGTCAAGCACCAACCTACACTGTGCATTTTCAAACAGGCTATTTCTCTTTAGTGCTGTCCAGTTAGTTTATCTCAAAGAGTTACTCAGATTTCCCTCTGCCACTACTATACAATCTGTCCCAGAAATATCTGCTGCCCTGTAGCTTTCAAACCTCCCCCCATCCCAGGTGTAGCACCTACTGGTGGTAAGATTTCTTGCTGTAAAATAGGATTCCTTCCTCCATCCAGACCCCTCTTCTTCAGCATGCTTGTTCCCCATATAGCTTAACAAGAACTGACTGGTGGAGAGGGAAGGAAGGGGCCGATCAGCGCTAGACCAAGAAGTTCTTACATTTTAAATTCCTTGTCAACCCTTCTGTCTAACTCACGAGTAAAATTTTTAACAGCTCTATTCCTTGAATAGAAACATTTAAAAAGAGCCTTTAGTAAATCTTACTAGCTTTTTTCCCCATGATTTACATGGGTGTAAAGCTTCCAGATTGTTATTTTATTATCTCCTATTTGACTGCAATATAAATCAAAGCAAAATATTTCATCCTATTAGATGATGTTGTTAAAATACTATACTTTTCCCTCTCCCTCTGGATTCCTGAAAACATATTTACCTATTGTTTCTTTTTACTCATATGCCCGTGTCTCTTCAATGAATATTATTGAAAGGTTTAATTTACAGGTTTGAATGCCTTTTTGATGCATTGATGAGATATGTCATTTCCTCTTTAACACAACCTACTCTTAAACCATAAAAATATTAAGCATTGCATATATTTCTATTATGTGTTAAGCAATAGAATCCAATTGCTATACATCTGAGACTCATCTCTGCTACTTAATAGTACTGTCTGATCTTGATCAAACTACATTCTTGACCTCCTTAACCTCCTTATCTATTAAATGGGAATGATGATGCTTAAGATTTTTGAGGGCTGATATGATAAATAATGCAAAAGTATCCTCATGTAATTAGCTCTCAGGAAATATTAGATTCCATTCTTCTTGCTTCCTTCTAATCCCTAATTGTAGAGATTTATTGAAAGCTTCCTATGCTTGATTTATTTATTTATACATGTATATATATTATATAATCTTTATGTGTATATATAAAATTAATTTTTAATTTAATTTTAATTTTATATATACATGTATAAAGACTATATACATGTATATACGTGTGTATATACATAATTTTATATATGTAAAAGGATATTTTTTTTGTTGTTTTGTGGGGGGATACTGGGGATTGAACTCAAAAGCACTAACCACTGAGCCACATCCCCAACCCTGTTTTGTATTTTTTTAGAAAGAGGGTCTCACTGAGTTGCTTAGGATCTCACCTTTGCTGAGGTTGGCTTTGGGTATTTTTTTTTGAGGGGGGGTTCTAGGGATTGAACTTAGGAACTCTCAACCACTGAGCCATATCCCCAGCTCTATTTTGTATTTTATTTAAAGACAGGGTTTCAGTTGCTTAGCACCTTCCATTGATGAGGCTGGCTTTGAACTTGTGATCTTCCTGCCTCAGCCTCCTGGGCTTCCGAACTGCTAGGATTACGAGTGTGCGCCATCAAGCCCAGCTTGTAAAAGGTTTTAATAAATTTTTATATATGAAAATTATATATATAATTATATAAATATTTTATATGATTTTATATATGTATATTTATATCTATGTATATTATACATATACGAAATATAGTGTGCTATATGTATATAATTTTAATATATGTATATATAATTTATGTATATACATAAAAAGACTGTTTTGGCTGTCTTCTGAAAATATTTGAAAAGAACAGTTCAAAGAAAACATTTGAAATAGTGAAATGTGTGAGGGCAATGGATGTATAGTTCAGTGGTAGAGCACTTGCCTAGCATGCATAAGTCCCTGGTTTTATTCCCAGCATCAGGAAAATAAAAATAATGAAATGTGGCATTAGTGAGATCTAGTCACTTATCCAGCCCAAATTCAGATTACATTTATAAAGGCAGTGGCCCAGAGTATGAACCTGAAGTAGAGAGCAGGGAAACAAGAAATATTTGCATTACGTGTATATGTGTGTGTGGTGTTGGGATCAACATGATCACACGTGCTTAGCATGTGCTCCAACAATGAGCACATCCCCAGCCTCTGCATACTTTTCTAAAAGTACTTTTATCTCCATGGATAACTAGCTGCTGAGTTCCAAAACTCTTCTCTTCTGATCATGTGAAAGGGAGCAATTTGGCCCGACAGGTTCTTGTTAGCTTTGATATCTTCCCAGGCCAATTAGTTTGCCTTTATTCTGTGGCCATGGACCTGACCTTTAATCCCAGACAGCCACTTTCACAAATGTACTTTGGTCTCCTATGAATACATACAAATGCATCACCACCAGGAAAAAAGCAACTCAAAGTATGTGTTTGTCCGGCAATAAAGTAGCAAAGTAGCATGTTACATCTGAGTGATACCACCAATGCCACCCTCTTGGGCAAACATCATCTTATAAACTTCAGGTTTATGGTTTTTTTCCCATATTTAAACCTGCTTTACTTGAGCAAAAAAGTCATGAGACCTTTATTTTTCTAAATTATTGAAGTTCTGATAGTCATTCAATAAGTATATTGACTTACCTTCCTGAAAATAAGAAAATAAGTCAAAAGTAAATATTCACTGACTATATCATCTTTTAATATATAATAAATTTTCAGTAAAAACTGCATGTATTCTAGAGAATTGGGGGATTGAGGCAGGAGGATTATAAGTTCAAGTCTATCCTCATCAATTTAGTGACACCCTAAACAACTTAATGAGACCCTGTCTCAAAAAATAAAAAGGGCTGGGGATGTGATTCAGTGGTAAAGCACCCCTAAATTCAATCCCTAGTACCAAAACAACAACAAAAACTGCATCTATATAACTTGATGCTGTATGCATATTTAAATCTCATTCACTCTGATTATTCATTCATTTCATACCAATTCTATATATCTGGAGAGTAAAAAGTCTGGTATAGATGTGGTTATCTTATCTCCATATTTTACATTGTACATTAACTTTCCCTTTGTTCCTAAAAGAACAGAGCATGTTCTCTTAGTATATACATGACAAGCTGGTAGAAATGAATAGGGGGATTTTGTTTCATTAATAACCAAGTTCACAATAGGTAATAACTTAATGTTCAGGGAATAACATTTCTGATTAACTTAGGAACAGAATTATTAACTTATGGTGCAATTAACTGGTGGCAGTAGATTTCAGGGGACTATAAATTAATTGTTTCTTGGTTTCTGAATTTCTTAATTTTTTTCTATGATCATGTGTTACTTGCATAATTTAAAGTGTGAAAATTATGAAATAAAATCTCTAATTTCCCGTAAGAAATATATAATGAACAAAACTGAATCTTTGCTCATCAGAGATCCTGCAATTATTATTCTGAAATGGAATTATCTATATATCCTGTATGAGGATATCTACATTTGTATATTTATTTCTACATATCAATATGTAGGTATATATACCTATATATATCTATATACAATCTGTCCTTGAACTGTGAGCTTCTTGAGGATAGACTATTAATCTTCGTATCTAAATTATTTTACAAAGATCCCGACCCATGATAGAACCTTAATGTTTGTGTATGAATAAATGAAGTTGATATACCAATCATTAAAAGTTAAATGATGATCATGTAAATTTTTAAAAAGTTAAATTAACTATTTTAGAACACAAAATGGAAAATATTATCTCCATTAGTTCTTTTTAAATATTTTTATTAATCATTGATGAATCTTTATTTTATTTATTCATATGTAGTGCTGAGAATTGACCCAGTGCCTCACACGTGCTAGGCAAGCGCTCTACCACTGAGCCAAATCCCCAGCCCTACCTTTTTTCTTTAAGCTTTATTGAGATGCCTTTTACATATAAAATTCACCAACTTCCAACATATAATTCCGTAATTTTTGAGTAACTAAAAAGTGATATGACCATCACCATAAGCCAGTTTAGAACACTTTTCACACATACTTCTATATGGTCTCTCATGCCCGTTTATAGTCCCCAACCTCCAGCCCTGGACAACCACTAACCTACATTTCATATAAATGGAATCATGTAAAATATATAGGTCTCTTGTGTCTGACTTTTTTCACTTAACATAGTGCTTTTGAGATTCATCCATGGAATAGCATGTAGTGGTAGCTCCATTCTTTTTATTGCTGAATAGCATGCCATTGTCTGAATATGTCTACCCATCAGCTTTTAAAATTAAAAAAAGATAAACAGCTACTTAGAAACTACTACAGATGGGCTGGGATTATAACTCAGTGGTAGTGTGCATGCCTAGCATATGTGGGGCACTGGGTTCGATTCTCAGCACTGCATATAGATAAATTAAAGAAAGGTCCATCAAGAACTAAAAAGAATTTTAAAAATAACTAAAATAGGTAAACTGGGTTCTATTCATTCAGCAAACATTTATTGAAATAAATATAACTTTAGTGAATAAAATAATAAAAGATAACTAAGACTAGCCTTTGGGGAAATAGCTATGTAAGCAATTATAAAATTTGAAGAGAATTAAGTACTCTGTTAAAATATAACTCAAGTACTATTCATCAAAAGAAAATATTTGTGGAGATATTTTGATATTTGATATTCCTCAAAGAAATTATATTTGTACTGAATTGATTCAATTTCCTGGCAAGAAATGTGAGGAAATGATATTTCCTTTGTAGAGAATGATATTTTAAAATTTGTACAATGCAAAAGTATATATTCTACTTCAGAAACAACCAATTGTCCTGTGTGAATGAAATAGGGAATATTTTGGATAGGAGATGGAACTAAGAATTACTGCTTGCTAACTTAAAAGGAAGGCCTTAAGCCAGGCATCGGAGCTTACGCCTAGAATCCCAGTGACTTGGGAGGCAGAGTCAGAAGGATGGTGCGTTCAAAGCCAGCCTCAGAACTTTGTGAGGCCCTAAGCAATCAGCAAGATCTTGTTTCTAAATAAAATATAAAAGAGGGCTGGGTGAAGGACTTAAAAACAGCATACTACAGTGACACAGCCATATCGATGTTTATAGCAGCACAATTCACAATAGATAAACTGTGGAACCAACCTAGATGCCTTTCAGTAGATGAATGGATAGGGAAACTTTTGTGTATATATACACAATAGAACATTACTCAGCATTAAAAGAGAATAAAATCATGGCATTTGCAGGTAAATGGATGAAGTTGGAGAATACAATGCTAAGTGAAGCAAGCCAATCCCAGAAAACCAAAGGCTGAATGTTTCCTTTGATATAAGGAAGCTGACTCATAATGGCAATGGGGGGGAAAGCAAGGGAGGAATGAAGGAACTTTAGATAGGGCAAAGGGGAGAGAAGGGAAGGCAGGGGGTAAGGCAGTAGAAATGATGGTGGAATGAGTTAGACATCATTAACCTTAAGTACATGTATGAAGACACAAATGTTGTGGAAATACTTTGTGTACAATCAGTGACTTGAAAAATTGTGCTCTAAATGTATAATATGAAATGAATTGCTTTCTGCCATCATATATAACAAATTAGAATAAATAAATAATTTAATTTTAAAAAGAGGGCTGGGGATGTGGCTCAGTGGTTAAGCTCCCCTGGGTTCAATCCCCGGTACCAAAGAGGGGGAAAAAAAAAGGAAGACCTTAAATGTAGTGCTATGAAGTTTATCTTGATTCTATGAGTAGGAGTGAGACATTAAAGGAGAATTATTTCAATTCTTCATTATGACCAAATTAGGCAGGATAAAGGAAAGTTGGCATGGGGGCACACACCTGTAATCATAGCAATTCAGGAGGCTGAGGCAGGAAGATTACAAATTTGAGGCCAGCCTGCTCAACTGAGTGAGACCCTTTTTCAAAATAAAAGACAAAAAGGGCTTGGGTTATAGCTCAGTAGCTTAGTAGTAGCACCATCCTGGGTTCAATCCCCAATGTCTCAAAAAAAAAAAAAACAGTTAGGGGTGGGTGGGAGAGAGAGTAAAGGAAAGTGAAAAGAGGGAGAGAAAGAAAGACATCGAAACTCTGATGCCCCCCTCTTATATTGACCTTGTGATTGTATTTCACCCACTCAGTTAATTTTCCATCTCAAAATCCTGAATTTAAATCCTTATCCTGAATCTAATCACATCTGCAATGTCCCTTTTGCCCTGTACAACAACATTTCCTAGGTACCAGGGATAAGACTGTGGACATCTTTATGAAGGAGGGAGATTTATCGGCTGTTTCTTTGATAATCTTCTAACCTTGCAGAAGGTTGTATAGTTGTTTGTTTGGTTTTGGTTTTGCCATTTGGAGTTTATCCTAGTAAATGGTATAAAATGCAGATTAGACTTTATTTTTTCCAGATAGCTTTTTATAGTAAATGATACCTACCCCACCCATTTACTGAGAAGTCCAACTTTTCCTTAAAATATAGTGAATTCCTATATATAATTTGGTTGCTTTCTGAAGCTTCTATTTTGTTCCATTGTCCATGTGTCTAAAAAGTACATGTTTTTTAAATTACACAGGGTTTTTAGTATGTCACAGTATCTGGTAGGACTAGACAAAATTTGCTCTTCCTTTCCACCCCTCCCCCATGCATACATACAGTTCCTTGCTTTTCTGTTCTCAAGGTTTTCCCTACCATTTTTGTTTGTTTATTTTTTTCTACATGAACTTTAGAATCAACTTGCCTAATTTGGGGTGTTGTGGAGATTGTTAGTTTCATTGGAGAACTATGAGGTTAGTTAGCTCTTACTGTCTTTGAACATCATATGTCTTTACAGTCATTCAAGTTACTTTCCCCACTCCAAGTACTGGGGATTGAACTTGGCATTTTACCACTGAAGTATATCCCTGTATCCTGCCCCCCCCTTTTATTGAGACAGGGTCTCTAAGTTGCTGAGGTTGGCCTTGAACTTGCAATTCTCCTGTCTTAGCCTCTAGCTGGAATTACAGGTGTGTGCCACAGCACCTAGCTCAAGTCACTTTTGTTCCTTCAGTAGTATTGTAACATTTTCTTCATAACAATTTTGTACATTTTAAGTTTATTCCCAGTTTTTAATCTTTCTTTTTGTATAATGGAAGAGAAGATACTGTTTGTAATACTCTCTGATTAGTTTTTATGTATGAAATCTATGGTTAATACATTTATTATGTTAATTACAAATTATTAATTTTAACACCTCTCTCTTACTCAATTATCTTATTTGTAGTAGTTTTTTAGTTGAGCCTCTCGGTTTTCCCATTGCAGTTTATATTGTCTTCAAATAGCAATAAACTCTTCCCTGCTAATCTTTATACATCTGTCTTTCTCTGTCTCTTTCATTACATTGTTAAACAGCAGCGGTGTTGTGCATCTCTGTCTTATTCCTGATGTTAGTGAGGAAGGCTCCTATTTCTCCATAAGTATTTGCTGGTTTTGGGCTTATACACACACACACACACAATCCCCATCATGTTAAAAGAAATACACATCAGTTCCTACTTTACTCGTTTTTCGCACTCCCTGGATTAAATCCCCAGTACTAGGGATTAAACTCAGGGGCACTCGACTACTGAGCCATATCCCCAGTCCTATTTCGTATTTTATTTAGTGGGTAAGAATAGGAGGTGAATTTTATCAAGTGCCTCTTTAATGTGAATGGAAAAATACTGTGGTTTACATACTACTACATATTAACTTTTTATATATTAAAATACATTCTCAGGCCAGTCGTGGTGGCTCATACTTATAATCCCATCAACTCAGGAAACTGAGGCATGAGAAGGCAAATTCAAGGCCAACCTCAGAAAATGAGTGAGGCCCTAAGCAACTTAGTGAGACACTATAAAATCAAGATTCGGCATCTTTTAGTTCTGTTTTGTTGCATTAGCCAGTTTTGAATAGCTCTTTTCCTAACTCTTTTATTCATCAAAAACAGAAACAATTAAGTTACTCCTAAAATGCTTTTAATCTTGGCTTTTGTTACATTTTAGGAAAATTATATCACAGATGATATTGGAATATCAACTTGGAAGGAGCAGACTTTTCTCTCCCACGGTGCCTTACTAGCAAAGAGCTGCCAAGCTGCAATGGAATTAGCAAAGCATGATGCTGAGGTTCAGGATATGGCATTTCAGTATGGGAAGCACATGGCCATGAGTCATAAGGTATTTGCACACCCTTTATCTTTTGCCATACTTAAGCAGCTAAAGTGATATGCAAAAAAAACTTTTGCCATTTAATAAGCTACTTTTATATGTCAAAAAAATGTTTGTATGCTCAAAATCTGTCAGTCATAGATGGTGATTGTATAGTATAAACAGTATGATTGTTAAGTACTATATAATTTTGACAGAAGTCCACAGTTTACTTAAGCCATGTTGTTTGTTTGTTTTTTTGTTTGGTGTTTTTTGGTTTTTTTTGTTTTGTTTTTGTTTTGTTTTTTTGTTTAGTACTGGGGATTTAACCCAGGGACAGTTTACCACTTAGCTATATCCCCAACCCTTTTTATTTTTTTATTTTGAAATAGTCTCACTAGGTTGTTTAGGGTCTTGCTAAGTTGCTGAGGTTAGCCTTGAACTTGCAATCCTTCTGTTTCAGCCTTCCAAAGGCCATATTTTTGATGTTTGTCTTTTCTTTCCACCTGAAAGGGGTTTGGTTTTTTTTTTTTTTTTGGGGGGGGGGGGACAGGCGGGACTAGAGATTGAACTTAGAGGCACTCGACCACTGAGCCACATCCCCAGTCCTATTTTTTATTTTATTTAGAGACAGGGTCTCACTGAGTTGCTTAGCACCTCACTTTCACTAAGGCTGGCTTTGAACCTGTGATCCTCCTGCCTCAGCCTCCCAAGCTGTACCACCGTGCCCAGCTGAAAGGGTTCTTGAGAGAACTCTTAAAATTATTAAATAACATACAATATTCCCATTGACAGAATGGGAGAATATTTGTTTGTTTGTTTGTTTTTAAGAAATATTTATTTATTTATTTATTAGGTGTAGATGGACACAACACAATGCCTTTATTTTTATGTAGTGCTGAGGATCTAACCAGGCTCCCGCCGGTACAAGGCGAGCGCTCTACCGCTGAGCCACAATCCCAGCCTGATATTTGTTATTTTTGATACCATTGCATTATAGCTCCTTATGTAAAATAAATTATGGGAAGTTATAAAATATGCTGAATAAAACTGAAAGCTTCAATTTTAATTGCTGATTCTTTTAAATGGTGTGTGTGTGTGTGTGTGTGTGTGTGTGGATAAAATAGCCTAAAACTAGCTATTTATTTCTTTCATATATATGAATGATTTAAAATTTTCATTTAGTATATATTTTTAGGTGTTAAATAGCTCTTAAAATGGAGGGGGAAAGTATATATATTATAATATATATCTTCCAGATGAGTTTTTTTGCATATTTTATTAAATGTAATTTATTAAGTAATTATATTTATTAAACCTTTATCTAAATCCTTCCTTTTAACTTAATTAAAATAAAGATTGCTACCAAATAAAAAAGAAATAAGACTGGGTGTAATGATGCACACCTGAAAACCAGCTGCAAGGGAGACTGAGACAAAAAAGGAAAAAATGAATGGGACTTAGGATGTAGTTCAATGGTAGAGCATGGACACACCATGCGAAGGCCCTGGGTTTGATCCCCAGCACTACCAAAAAAAAAAAAAGTATTAATGGAGAAAATTAATTAATTCTAAAGAATTGTAAAGGTTAATGTTAATAATCCAAAATGTTCTTTTGCTTATTAAAGCTTGCTAATGTGCATCTTAAAACTTCATTTTTTACTGCATTACTGGTGCTTTCTGAATATGACTAAAACATACTATTATGTATACATTTTACTGATAGAACTATTTTAACTACTCCTTTTAGATAAATTCTGACCTCCAGCCTTTTATTAAAGAAAAGACCAGTGACTGTGTGACTTTTCATCTAAACTCAGCTCCTGTAGTTTTACATCAGGAGTTTCTTGGAAGAGATTTGTGGATTAAGCAGATCGAAGAGGTAAAGTAATATTTTTCCTATTTTAGGTACTGTTAGTTGATTTTAGAACATAATATCTATTTCATGATGATTTAAGGGTATAGATCAGCCATAAAGGAGCATATTTATTTAACAGACAAAACTCTTTCTTTATAATCTACATTTTTAAAAGGTAAAATATTAGTTAAAAGTTAGAGACTACACTCTTGTGTTCTCTTATTATCTGAGTTCTTCCAGTACTGCAGTACAACACTAGTGCCTGTGGCGAATGCTAATTAACGCAGGGGATATTTTTTTCTAAAGACTTCAGCAGTCGGGCTATGGTAATAGCACCACCCTTTAGCTGACAGCAATTTCCCATCTGTGGACTCTAGCACAAGCTGCAGAATTCCAGGAGCTCCGTCTGTCAGCTCATTGGGTTATTTTAAAACAAACTTGGACCCTGAACACTTGTTCTAAGGCATTATCAAAGAAAAAACAGCATGATGAAGTGGGAAGGGTAAAGGCGTTTGAATTAGGTAAATTGCATACATTTTGGGAGGGTCTGGGGATGTCAAACATGAGGAAATTTTTTGGTTTTATTTTAATGCAGAAACTCTGGTGCAGAAGTTCTTGCTTTTTTATCCAAAGTCTCATGGAATTTATTTAACTTCGTGGTTGTAATGGGTTGGATTAATCTGAGGCTCTGACTAGGAAACCAGGCACAGCCTGAGGATGGGGAAAGTAGGGGTAGCTGCCATATTTATAGCAGAGAGCCTACATGAATATCTGCATTCTGAAAGATAACATTTCCCCTCCCTCAGTCATCTTTCTGCATGGACTCTCAAAATGCTGGCCTCCAGATTAAAATCCCTCATATTTACCAGGTAGAAAATTGGGAGTCATTTCTTAGGAAACTGTCGAATTCTGGAGAAAAGATCTGCAGATAAGTGTGTTTGGGGTCCTCTCAGTAAACATGCATATCCATAAGCTTCCCTATAGCCATCCCCTACCAAGTGACAAGCCTCAGTGTATCCACATGAACAGAATCTTCAGCTGACTCACTTGAAGCAGAAAGGTAACATAGGACCACAGGACATTGAGAAAAGACTCTTCTGTAAGAAAAAGTCAAAAGCAAACTAATGAAAAGGGAACCCAGAGGAAACAAAAAATATGAGGAAAGAAAGACATTTCTAGAAACACTTAATATATGCTTAGCAAGATGTTAAACCCATGAAACAAAAACAGGTAACATATAGAAAAAGACATAGAAAAGGACAACCCAGCCTGGCACATTGGCACACACCTAAATCCCAGCCACTTGGGAGATTGAGGCAGAAGGATTGAAAGTTTGAGGCCAGCCTGGGCAACTTAGCAAGCCCCTGTCTCAAAAAAAAAAAAAAAGAATGGGGATGTATTCAGAGGTAGAGTGCTCTGGGGTATAATCCCCAGTGCCCAAAAAATAAACATCCTCAAAACAAGAAATCAGAATTTAAAAATATAATTGCAGGGTTTTTTTGCGGGGGGCGGGGGGGAGAAACGGGGGGTTGGCTACCGGGGAATAAACTCTGGGCACTCAGTCACTAAGCCACATCTCTAGTCCTATTTTGTATTTTATTTAGAGACAGGGTCTCACTGAGTTGCCTAGTGCCTCACTTTCATTGAAGCTGGCTTTGAACTCAAAATCCTTCTACCTCCCCTGCCTAAGTCACTGGGATTTTAGGGGTGCGCTACCACACCCAGCAAGATTTTTTTTTTTAATCAGAAGGAACATGAAAGACACAAATGAGAAAATCTTTCTGAAAAGTGAGCAAAATATGAAAATAAGAAAAACTCTTTCAGGAAATCTTACATGATCTTGCATGTATTAAGAGTCTCAGAGAGGACTGGAGTTGTGGCTTAGTGGCAGAGCGTTTGCCTACCATGTTTGAAGCACTAGATTTGATTCTCAGCACTACATATAAATAAATAAAATAAAGGTCCATTGACAATTAAAAAAAATGTTTCAGAGAAAACTGAAAATGGAGGTGAGAAAATTAATCAAATTTTCGGGGCTGGGGTTGTGACTCAGTGGTAGAGTGCTCACCTTGCATGCATGCAGCACTGGATTCGATCCTCAGCACCACATAAAAAAATAAAATAAAGATATTGTGTTCATCTAAAACTAAAAAATAAATTAAAAAAAAGAAAATTAATAAAATTTTGAAAGTACACAGAGCATGATGGAACATGCCTGTAATCCCAGCTACTTGGGAGACTGAGGCCCTGGCAACCTAGCAAGACCCTGTCTACAATTTTAAAAGTGTTGGGGATGTGGCTCAGCAGTAAACTCCCCCCAACCAACCCCCCAGGTTCAATCCTTAGAATCTTAAAAAAACAAGTAACTTTTTTTTGAGGGGGAGGGCAGGGATTGAACTCAAGGGTGCTTAACCACTGAGTCACATCTCCAACCCTTTGTATTGTTTGACATGGGGTCTCACTTGGTTCCTTAAAACCTTGCTAAATTGCTGAGGCTGGCTTTGAAACTTCCATCCTCCTGCTTCAGCCTCCCAAGCCACTGGGATTACAGGCATGCACTACCATACCTGGCTATTAATAAACTTTTAACTTTTTAAAAAAGACATTTTTACAAAGAAACATTCTGAGAACTGAAGGCTGAAGTGCCATAGTTTCCAGATTGAAATGGTGGTAACCTAAATAATGAATTTTAAAAGATTCAGACGGGACTTGGGGTGATAGAGTCTATGCTTAGCATGCATTAAACCCTGGGTTCAATTTCCTAGTGCAAAAAAAAAAAATGTGAAACACACCAAGTCACATCATCATCAAAGTTTAAAAGAATAGGGATAAAGAATATCTCTAGGAAAAAAAAAAAAAAGAAATTTTCTTTCAAAAGAGCAAGGATCAGAATGGTATCTCAGTTGTAACACTGAAACCTTCAAGACAGTGAAATAATATCTTCAAAACTCAATGAGAAAGTTGGGTGCTGTGGTGCACAACTATAATCCCAGTGACTTGGGAGGCTGAGGCAAGAGAAGGATTGCAAGTTTGAAACCAGCCTCAGCAACTTAGCAAGGCCCTATCTCAAAATAAAAAATAAAAAGCGCTGGGGCTGTGACTCAGTGGTAAAGTCTCTATGGATTCAATCTCCAATACAAAAAAAAATCTAAAAAGGAAATTGCAATTTATAATTTTGTGCCAACCATGTCATCTTCAAGTATGATATGAAGACTTTTTAAACTCATCTATAAGATTCCAAAAAACTTACCTTTCATGCACCTTTGTTTCAGGGAGCTGGTGAGTATTCCATAAAGACAGGGGAGTAACCAAGACAGAGAAAAAACCAAGGAGTGTAGGAACTATGGGATTATACATATGCATAAGGCCTGGGAATTACCAGGACAATGTAAAAGGAAGAGTTACAAATAATAATAAGGCCAACAGTAATAGCATTTACTGTAAGTCAAGCACTGGTCTAATGAATAATCTGAAGTAGAGAGATTAAGTAATTTGCACACAGTCTTACAACCAGCAAGTGGTGAATCCTAGGCAGCCAGCTATAAAATCTGCATTCTTAGGTAATGTGCTGCCCTGTCATTCCAGCAAGTCCTAGGCTGATGGCTATATACCCAGTCTACACTGGGACAAGAGGACAGAGATCTCCTGGAGAAATATCTTAAAGGGAAAAAAAAAATGGAACTGATAAGTCACCCAATGTGGTTGATCATATTGCAAATCAGGGATGAATTAATTATAAATACATAGAAAATTAAATGTTCAGCCTGGCATGGTGGCAAACGCCTATGATCCCAGCAGCTCGGGAGGCTGAGGCAGGAGGATTGGATTGTGAGTTCAAAGCCAGCAAAACCCTAAGCAACTTAGTGAGACCCTATCTCTAAATAAAAAATAAAAAGGGCTGTGAATGTGGTGCAGTAAATAAGTATCCCTAGGTTCAATCCCTGAAAAAGAAAGAGAGAAAAGAAGAGGAAGAGATGGTGAGGGAGGAGGGGAAGAGGAGGGAAGGAAGGAAAACTAAATAATAACTGTCCCAGTTATTATTGCTAGAACAAAACTTAGCTACCTACAATAACCATTTTATTTTGTTTGTGGATTCTGGGAGTTGTGAATTTGGGCAGAGCACACTGGAATAACTTGGCTCTGCTCCATGATATCTGGGGCCTTAGGTGGAAAAATTCAGGTGCTGGAGGTAACAACAATGCTGGGGACTAAAATCATCTAGAAGCTCTTTCACTCATAAATGGTACCTAAGCTGAGATGCCTAAAAAATTAAACTGCTAACCATCCAGAATGCTCATGCATGACCCTTCTTCCACTTAGCTTGGCTTCCTCACAGCATGGCAGCCTCAGAATAGTGGAATGTTCAGAACTGTAAACAGATATTCTACCATGCAAAGCAGAGGCTGCATCTTCCTTATGACCAGCCTCAAAAGTCAGTGCCATTTCCATGATCTCTTATCAAGACATGGATAAGCTTACCCAAAATCAAATGAGAAATCATAGACCTCACCTCTTTATATAGCAAGAATGTCAAAGAATTTGGAGGTCATGTTTTAAAACAGACATACTGTATATGTATAGAATAAAATGAAATAATTGTATAGAATAAAATGAAATAATTATTAGATGTAGTGAAAAATTAAAAATGTATAAGAAAATGTAATCATAATATTCTATATAGCTAAGATAATAATATTTATAATAGCATAAAATATAAAACCTGGATATTTTAAGTAATAAATGAATTTAATTTATAAAATGAAGCAAATGCCTTTTGGAATTGGGAAACATTTCCAATTTTATTCATAAAATTGTTAATCAAAATTGCAAAAGTAGATTCATTGAGCCAAAATGAAAGGGAAATGAAACATTCCAGAGACATCTTGAAAGTTCCAAGGAACACATGCTAGGCTAGAAGTCTTTAGTTAACCCATGATTGCACAACAGGTTACATTCATTTTTGCTTTTTCTCAATAAGTGATTCCTTATATTTGCTTTTCTTGAAGCTTATTGAGTCTTGGCTTTGAATTCAAGAACTTTTCCCAGTCTCGTCCAGTTTTAGCCTGGTGATAATCACCCTGCTCCGTGCATGCCCATGTGGACATTTATGTCTGTAGCCTTCTCACACTGTGTGCCTCAATGTAGATGACATAGTTTTTCCTGTACATGTGGACTAGCTTGTCAATTTGTTGACCTTTGTAGTGTCCTCAAACCACCCAGACCTTGTCGTCCTTACAGATGGGCAGGAATGGACACTGTACTTTTGCCACAGCTCCTTAGGGAGAAGGGAAAACATGCTCTTCCTGCACAAGTGCAAAGGGACATTGAAGTGCCTTTTGTGGTTTTTGCTGCAGTCCAAGGTCATGAAGAGGTTGAACTTCATGGTGACTATCTGGCGCCAGTTGGGCTCCTAAATACTGAATATTGATTTAACCAATATTAAACCAATTGAATCCAACCAGTTGAGTGGAAGGAAGATAGAAAAAGAGTGTTTGGTCATGTAAGAGATCTAAATATTCCATTTGTGTAGAATCAATAGATGTTGAAATTTTTAAAATTAAAAAGACAATATTTGAAGATAAATAGCAGAACAACTAGCTGAAGTAAAGGATATGGATAGACAGAAGGGATCTAGAGACTACTATGTTGTTTTCTTAGAAGTCTTGTCCTGCTTGACTTTTTTAGTATCCTTTTTGGGATTTGTTTTGTTTTTGTTTTTATGGTGCTGAGGATCAGACCCAGTCACACATGCAAGGCAAGCAAGCACTCTCCCACTGAATTAAGCCCCCATACCTATCCCATTTGTTTTCATTTTAAAACTTTGAAATTAAAAATATAATGTAATTACACTTCCAGGAGTCAATCCTAAGAAAAATCTCGAATATGTAAGCAAAGACTTGCATATTTAAAAATCTACTAAAATGTTAATTATGAAAGGCAGAAAATGAAAAGTGACCCATTTAAAAGTGTAAAAAAGGTTAAGTGAAGTATGGTACAATGAAATATAATACCACTATTGAATATTATATTATTGGAGAGTATTTGTGTGTTTTTTGACAGCTGAACTGAAAGTATATATACAGATGGTGCTACTAACTCTAATTGGGTTGCATTAGAATACGTTGCAGATTTACATTTTGGTAAAAAAGATCCAGCTGAATGTGTTAAATGACAGCTAGCAGCTCTCCCTTGGATATTCACTTATGTAAGTGTGCACATAGGGATAACATAGATACAAATTTTAAAGCAAAGATACATGTTTAACTGCTGTGTTTCTTTGCAAACTTACGAAGTTGTAAATATAGACAAGAGCAGTCCACAATTTCCTCAGCAGCTGGTGAAACATCCCAAAAATTATTATCTGCATCTGCATTTTAGATTCAAATGGATATCCATTAAAGAAGCCCGTATCTTGGCCAGTAACTCAATAACTCAAATAAATCAAATACACCTAGTGTGGAGGTCAGAAAACCCTGAGATGTTTTGTACAAAATGATGTCCCACCCTTCAAGCTAGATCCTGTAGTCATTTCTAAATCCTCAATCCTTCAGGAAAGACTGGTAGTTTATTGCCACCCCCAGGCCTGCTTTGGTTTGCACCAATGACTTCAGGCCCTTCTCCTTATATCTATCTACTGATAAAGAGAAAATGGATTCATGGAAGCAAATAAGTAGTAAATTAGTTTCTGTCAGGGCAACATTCTTCAGATAAAAGACTCTTCCCTATGCCTCTCCCACCCATCCCCAAACCTCCCCAACCATCCCACATTGAACCCAAGGCCTTTTCTTTTAATTTATTTTTTATTAGTTCCAATCAGTTATACATGACAGTAGAAAGCTGTCGATTCATCTTACACAAATGGAGCACAACTTTTCATTTCTCTGGTTGTACACATGTAGAGTCACACCACATGTGCAGTCATACATATACCACCTTCTCTACCCCCATGCACCTTCCTCTCCCCTCCCTCCCCTTGGCCCAATCAAAATTCCTCCATTCTTCCCACCCCCCACCCCCCATTAGGGATCAGCATCCACTTATCAGAATATCGGCCTTTGATTTTTGGGGATTGACTTATTTCACTTAGCATGATATTCTCCAACTCTATTCATTTACCTGCAAATGCCATCATTTTATTCTCTTTTAATGCTGAGTAATATTCCATTGTATATATACACCACAGTTTCTTTATCTACTCATTTATTGAAGGGCATCTAGGTTGGTTCCACATTTTAGCTATTGTGAATTGTGCAGCTGTAAACATTGAAGTGGCTGCGTCACTGTAGTATGCTGTTTTTAAGTCCTTTGTGTATAGACCAAGGAGTAGTATAGCTGAATCAAATGGTGGTTCCATTCCAAGTTTCCTAAGGAATGACCATACTGCTTTCCAGATTGGTTGCACCAATTTGCAGTCCCACCAGCAATGGATGAGTGTGCCTTTCCCCCTACATCCTTGCCTAAAAGGCCTTTTTAATTTTTATTTTGAGACAGTATCATTGAATTTCCCAGGCTATCCTTAAACTTGCAATCCTCCTGCCTTGGGCTTCCTAGTAGATGGGATCAGAGGTGTGTACCACTGTGCCTGGCTAAATTGAAGACTACTTGAGTTTATCTTCTACATTGAAATATATATGTTTTGTAAAGCTCTGTATGATAATGATCTTGTTCTATGAATGCCTTGGAGACAGAGATAGGGAATACAATTTGCAAAACATCTGACACATTCCATTCTAAGTCTCAAGGTTACTTCTAGTACCCTTTCCAATTTTTGCATGTTATTTACCTTTCTGTTTATTTTTGTGACCCTTTCCTCTCCCAGTTTTAAATTTGATTGTAAGATCCTGAGGGATAATGGCAAATTTACCTTTGAATTACCTTTAGTGCCTGGCACAGTGGCTTACTTGAACTAATAACCCAATTAATATTTATCCAGAAGAGTGTGCATGGACCAGGCATGGTGGCCTATGACTTTCGTTCCAGTGATTTGGGAGGCTGAGGCAGGACCTCAAGTTCAAGGTTAGCCCCAGCAACACAGTAAGACCCTGTTTCAAAATTTAAAATATTAAAAAGGCCAAGAAAGTAGCTGAGTGGTAAAGCACCCCAGGATTAAATCCTCAGTACCAAAAGAAAGTGTGTATTACTGACCTTCACTGGGTGAAGCTATTTGGTAGCAGATCTGTTTTGTCAAATTAAAAAACTCAAGTTAATTATAGTAGAAGTGGCTCATAGAGAACAAGGATTTGGAAGACTTGGATTCTAGTTTGGGCTCTGCCAACTTATGTGTAACCCTAATCACATTTTCTCATATACTTTTTATTATTTTCTGTAAAATGATGGCATTAAACTAGGTCATTTCTAAAGTCCCTTTCAGCTCTAAGATAAACTTAAGAAATTGATCTTTTAGACAGGAGTAATTAGAATAATTAGAAAATTATTCATCTCTATTAGAAACTGATACAAGTTTTGACACTGAGAAATAGGAAAACCTTGATAGAAATCACTTATGATTTCTTACTATCAGAATGTAAAATTACTTCCTGCTCTGCCCAGACAGGTTTCTGTGTGTCCTGTCTACTCTTTTGATTTCCTGCTTGGAGACAGTGAGAATTATTGATTAGACAAGGAAGCAAGGAGATCACATTCTCTTAGTACCCGTTCAACATCATTGTGAAGCTAGGAGGAAGAACACCTCTGGGATTTTTCCTTTCAGGCCCAGCCACCTCTTCTCCATCTCTCAAAACACCTCCCCACAAACATTTTAAGATTAGATCACCCTTTTATCACAATCTTAGGCCATGGGCACATGCACACACATGTACCCTTCACAAGAGGCAGTTAAGAACACAAGGCTGGACCCCCAAACAGCTGAAAAATATTTGTTGAGCATTGTCTCTATACTAAATTCAACAAATCCCTCCTTATCTTAATTTTAAATTTAAATTTGTAGTTGCTGAAAAATAATGATCAGGTAAAAATACTGTTAGTGAATGGGTGATTCACCCTGGGGAGGTAAAGTCATTACTCCGTTTTCATTTTGATTCCTAATAAAAGAAAGTAGAATCCTTCAGAGAACCACCAAGCTCTGTCTCTCACAGGGAGTCCAGGGGCTATTGTAGGTCAGCAAGCTTTATTTTTAATGATCCTTCTAGTTTTCTGCTGCCATTATAAGTCACCTGAAGAAATAAGAATTACTATTATATTTTCTTGGCTATTCTTGAAAGTACTGAAATGTCACTTAGGCTTGTGACATTCTGACACTGTCATAACCAGCTATAAAACACCTTAAGTATATTACATATTACCATTGCTATGCTATTTCTCACTTGTCCCTATATATCCTGCTTTTGCTCCTTATTCAAAACGTAAAACAAAGACAAAGCTCGTGTGCACAACAATAACACATGGAGATTCTTAAACAAAAAAGAACATACACATTCAGAAAGTCCACATTAATACCACAAGTGGTGTTCTTCTAGTTACCTAAGGCATTTTGATTCATTTCAAAAGTAATAAATATTTCATTCTCCTCTACGATAGAAGGTGTACATCTCAGGCACTTAAAAGAACCATATGTATACTGGGTATGGTGGTGCATACCTGTAATCCCAGTAGCTCGAGAGGCTGAGACAGGAGGATCACGAGTTCAAAGCCAACCTCAGCAATGGCGAGGTACTAAGAAACTCAGTGAGACTCTGTCTCTAAATAAAATACAAAATAGGGCAAAGTGCCCCTGAGTTCAATCCCCAGTACCAAAAAAAAAGAACCATATGTCTAATCACAGACTATGAAATAACTCTAGGTATGTCCTAAATTAAAAATATTTCTTAAGGTTTTTTGATAAATAAAGTGCTTGACTACAGAAGATACAGCAATAAATTGGAGCTGGGATGCAGTCCATGAGTCGAGTGTTTGCCTAGCATGTGCATAGTGCTAGGTTTAATCTCCAAAGAAAAAAAGAAAGAAAAAGAAGAAGCATGGCATAGTGGCACACACCTGTAATTTGAGCATCTCGGGAGGCTGAGGCAAGAGGATCACAAGTCATGGCCAGCCTTAGCAATTCAGTGAGAACCTTCTCAAAAAATAAAAGGAGCCAAGGATGTAGCTTGGTGGTAGAGCACCCCTGGATCTAATCCCCAGTACTGCCAAAACAAAAAGAAGAAAGCAGCAGTAAACTGCCTGAAGTTCATCCATGGTGTAATCTGTGGGTTAGGGATAAGAATAATACATGAATACTAGAAGTTATGCCATTTGGGGAGCTCAGAAGATAACAAATTTGCAAACAGTGGGGAAAATCAGGAAAGGGTTTGTGAAGTAGACAACATATGAAGGTCATGTAGGAGGAAACTGAAAGCTTAGGCAAAGGAAGACATGAAAAGGTAATTTGCTGGACAGGCATTTAGTATTTTCAAAGAAAAGCAAGTTTTATGATTTGAGTGGGAGCAGTGCAAGGGACAGATGAAGAATTACTCAGAAATAACAGGTATTCACAATAGCCAAAAGGCAGAAACAGCCTAATTGTTCATCAACTGATGCGTGGATAAACAAATGTGGTGTATGTATATAGTGGAATAGTGCGATATCAGTGCCTGCTTCAGCCTGGGTAAACCTTGAAAACATTATGCTAAACAAAAAATCAGACACAAAGTGTTACATTTTATATGACTGAATGTATGTTAAATGTCCAGAATAGGTAAATCCATAAAGACAAAAATTATATTAGTGGCTGCCAGGGGCTGAGGGATGGGGGAAATGGGGAGTGAACATTTAATGGGTATAGATAGCCTTTTGAGGTGATAAAAAAATGTTCAGAAGTTGATAATGGGGAAGTCTGTACAGTATTGGGAATGTATTAAATGTCACTGAATGTTGCCTTTAAACTAGTTAAAATGATCTTGGCACGGTGGTGCATGCCTATAGTCCCAGCAGATCAGAAGACTGAGAAGGATCACAAATTTGAGGACAGGCTCAGCAACTTAGCAAGATTATGTCTCAAAGAAAATTTTTATATATATACACACACATACATATATATATATATGTTGTGGATGGACAGAATACCTTTATTTAACTTATTTCTTTATTTTGATGTGGTGCTAAGGATCAAACCCAGTGCCTCATAGTTGTGAGAGGCATGGGCTCTGCCACTGAGCCACAATCCCAGCCCTCAAAGAAAAATTTTTAAAGGGGAAGGGATTTAACTCAGAGACATTGGGTTCAATCCCTAGTACCACTGCTGGGGGAGGGGGGGAGCTAAAATGATAACTTTTAATGTTATGTGAATTTTACCTGAATTATAAAAGAAAAAAGATTCTGGGATGTTTGCCTATGGAAAATGAACTTGATTCCAAAATCATGAATCAAGCAAGGTGGGGCAACTGGGAATGACTGTCTGGGTACAGGTAACATGTCAACCCTGACCCAGAGATGACAATTTTTGCTGGCATCAGAGGCCACCTCTTCAGAGGCTGTGGCACTCAGGTGGCCAGAAATGGTAGAGTTGGTCATGCTGGCGAGGGTGTGCACATTCGGCCCTGGGATAGACAATTTTCCCAGCTGACCAGATCCCTGGAGATCCAGATCCAACCTTGTGGTTCTAGATTTTTCTGGTACTTTTACCTTGACTCACATGCTATGCTGGGTCACTTTACATATTCAGATATCTCTCAGTGGACAGATTAGTTATCCATCCTGATGATGAAGACTGAAAGTGTAGACTCAACTCTTTACAAGTAGGAACCAAGTGAGAATTTCAAGAATTATAGACTCAATATTGTACATTAAAGTTATAAATGAAAGTGGTTTGGCCAAGGAAAAAAAAAGTCATGAAGCAGATGTTGAAAGTGTTTATGTCTAAACTGTGTTTGAGGGAGCTCAATTTGGCTACCTTATGGGAGAAAAGGAACAGGGAGATTCACTAGAGACAAGATCAGTTAAGATGCTTTGGGAAACCTGTTAAAAACAGGAGGAAATGTCCCAAAGGGTTGCTCCTAAGAGTTGGAAGGTATGGAAGTTCAGTATAAAATTCTTTTCAGAGAGAAAATATATAGGACAGGAAAAACTGATATACAAGATGGAAGGTATGAACTGGGAATGGGATAGTCAGAGACCAAAACCAAAACTTTGAAGTTGAATAAAAGAAGAAAAATGCCATTAATAAGAAAAGAAAAATAAAATGCCAAAACTGGTTTAAGTTAGGTTTTCAACATGGTGTAAGTGTACCATCTGTTGACAGCCATTGCCTTGGGACCTTACTACTGGAAGAAACTACTCTGTTCTGCTACCAAACTGATTTCCTTGCTTATGGCCTTTCTGAGATGTGGGTAGATTTTTTTTTCTTTTTTCTTACTCAAGCTTTGCAATCTTAAATTTCATGTTTCTTCCAAATTCCAAGAAGGTATAGCAAGAAAAACAGGTTGCAGGGGCTGGGGATATAGCTCAGTTGGTAGAGTGCTTGCCTCGCTTGCACAAGACCCTGGGTGGTTCAGTCCCCAGCACCACAAAAAAAAAAAAAAAAAAAAAAAAAAAAAACAGGTTGCAAAGAAATAAGAAAACCTCTGAGCTCACAATGGTGAGCATGTAGAGTGGGAAGGCCATAGTTCTGAATGGTGTTAACGTCCTTGCAGATGCTCTGTGTTCTATTCTTAGTAGACAAAAATGATTAAGATAGCAAAGAGAAGCCCTGGCTTGTACCTTTATGTTCTGGTACCTTTCCAGTTTTTGTCACTGGGAGCCTAACAACAGAAGGCTTGCTCCTACCAATCCAAAACTCAGTGGTTTTTGCTCTAACTTCAAAGTTAGTAGACTGCTGATTGGTTACCATTTTTTGATCTGCATACACTATACCCAAATTATTCTGCAAAGAGGGTAAAGGCATCCTTCCTCCCATTCTGTGTCCCCCCAACACCTCCTTTTTTACATATAAACTCAACTCTCCCTCTAAATACCAGTGGAAATAACCAGAGATGTATTTTCAGGAAGACCTGTTTTCTTTTAAAGGAGTCAACATTTCTGCCAGTGTCAAAGCAAAAGACCTTTAAAACATGATTGTTTTGCAGCCATCAATGTAATCTTTTTTTTTTTTCTTTTCACATAAAATAATCAGTTAAAATAATTGGATGAATGCTTAGTAGGGAACTGGACACTCACATAGACTCAAAGCACCCAACAGATTACTTAGTAAATATATAGGGAAGCAACAAATGAACTTAGTTTCAGTAGTAATGGGACAGGCTGATACTTAGTGATTCCTGCTGTAATCAAAAGAGAAGTATACAGTATCACCTGTGTAGTTGTCTTGCCAAAAATATTTAACCTGAATCTCATCAGGAAAAAAAAAGACAACTGACCTGGACTCCTTCTAAAAATGTCAGCATTATGAAAGACAAAAAGGTAATGGTATGAGGGCTATTCTAGAATAGAAAGGGTTAAAAAGATGATATCCAGAGGCAATGTATGATTTTTAATTCAGTCTTCATTTGGAATCAGAACAGTTCCACAGGACACTATTGGTTCAATTTATTTATTTTTTTAATATTTTTGTTGTTGTTGTTGTTGTTGTAGATGGACACAATACCTTTATTTTATTTGTTTATTTTTATGTGGTGCCGGAGATGGAACACAGTGCCTCATGCTAGGCAAGTACTCTACCACTGAGCCACAACCCTAACCCCTATTGGTTCAATTTAGAAATGTGAATATGAATTGCATTTCAGATAATATTATGATAAAGGGCAAACTTGTCAGATGTGAGAATGGGCTTGTTGACATCATTATGTAGGAGCATATCTTGTTCTCATAGAGTATTTAGGGATGATCATGATGATGTCTTCAATTTACTCTTATTTTTTTTTTTAAATAACTTTTTAGTTTTCGGCGGACACAACATCTTTATTTGTATGTGGTGCCGAGGATCGAACCCGGGCTGCACGCATGCCAGGCGAGCGCGCTACCGCTTGAGCCACATCCCCAGCCCTTCAATTTACTCTTAAATAACAAATTGTCCTATCTAAAGAGAGATGGATGATAAAATGTTAGCAACCAGTAAACCTAGGTGGAGGGCAAATGGGTGTTCATTTTATTCTTTTAACTAAAAAGTTGGGGGAAGGGAAGTAGTTTGCCTTGGAGGTTTAAAAAGAAAATCCTTAAAAGTGACTTAATCCAAAATTTAGCTGGTAACATTTGGGAAGAATAACCTAATAAGTAGAAATGATCAGCCTCTAGCAATTTCCGGACTCCCGGCTGTTCGAATATTAGTTTTCTGCATTTAGAAAAAGGTGTCCCCATATCCAACTTTCAAGTCCAGATAATAGTAGTTGGAAATTGGAAACAGTTCATTTATGTCATCCAATCCTTCTTTGTTACCTGACTTATAAAAAAGCATTTGTTTCTTAAAGTAAAAGACCACATTGTACATCCATTACTTACCAACAGGGAATCTGTCTGCTTTTGGTCTGCAGAGCCCGGCATATAAACCTTTGGAATTAATCCCTTTGTGTATCCTCTCAATCAGAGTGCTGGCCCTTTTTTGCTTTTGTAGGGAACATTGTTTTACAGCGCTCGCCATGGCTGTCTGAAGAGGCCTCCAGTGTCATAGCACTGGCATGCTCCCTTGTCTCTTTGCACATTTTTTTAAAGATAAAACAAGGTTCAAACCACACATTCTCTGTGAACTGCTAAAGACTGGGAAAATTTACTTTCTTTTCTCATGACCTGGATTGACGAGAAGCACACCTACAGGAGGCAAAGAGACGAGTGAATCCCTTTTAAAGACCTTCGTAATGAAGCCCTCGGGGAATTGCCGTGTACGGTAGAATTTACAGTGGTTTCTGGAGACGAACTGTGTAGCAGAAAGAGGTACAGGGCTGCTGCTGTTGGAATACAGTCTGCATTTATTTTATATCAGCCTATTTTGGGTCCCAGTAAGAAAGTTATTTTAATACTATCTTGCTCTGCTAGAAATATACATGATAAGTGGCAGATGTCAGAAAGGGGGTGGGGGAGTTACAGTACTGCATTCTCCTTGACACTTAAGGAGTTTATATAGTTGTTCTCTTTTAGCCTTTGAAGTCAAAACTGATGAATATAGAAATGTAAGTTGGAAAGGACATTAGATAGTGACCAGACCAATGATCCTCAAACAAGTCAGAATCCCATGGATAGGAGTTTGGGAATCTGCATTTTTCACAAACTGCCCAGGTGATTCCAAGACAGCTAGTCCAGTGTGGAGAGAGCCCAGCACTTGGGAACTTCTGGTCTGATCTGGAACTCTTACTTTATAAACAAAGAAATGCAGACCCATTTAAAAAAAAAAAAAAATTAAAGGGCTGGGGCTATAGCTCTGTTGGTAGAGTGCTTGCCTCATGTGCACAAGGCCCTGGGTTCAATTCCCAGCACCACACACACACCAAAAAAAAATTAATCCAATTAAGGCCTAGAAAATGTATCTTCTGGCCCCTACCATGTTCCTCTTCCATGGAGGTCACAGTGCCTCTTGGAGTGGTCACAATTAAGATCTTAGGCACTTACTTTTCTCAGAAGACAAGGCCTTACTGCCTGAGGCTTGGAGGGGTACATCCTGAAGTCCTCCTGGAGGTTTCCTGACTTCCATTCTAGGCCCTTCTTATTGCATCTCGAGGCTGTCCCAGAGCAAGCACTGAATTATGCTAAAGTTGCTAAATTGTTCTTCTCTGTCTTGTCCTTTCATTGTTCACTTTTCATAGAATATTCAAAGTGATTTTCTATAGTTGGAAGCTTAGAAAATATTCTTTATTCAATATGGGCAAAGTTATTTGTAAGGTATTGGCTAACGGCTCCACATTAGCTGTATCATCCCTTTAAACCATAATGTCTAGTTTTCCTATGAGTAGTGTGAGTGAAATGAATTTTGCTTCATAAGTTTCTTGAATAGACAGTTACATAAGTGAAACATATGAAGAAAAGACATTCATCTAGGCATTCAGTCATTCAGATACTGATCTCAACATGAGATAGTGTGAATAAGACAAAAAATTTTCCTGCTTTCATGAAGCTTAAGTTCTAGAGAAAGATTTCTTTGAAGCCTATCTAAAATATAAAATAATGCAAATAATTAAAATAATATTATGCAACACTCTAGAATATAAGCTCCATGAGAACAGGGATTTCTTCTCTTCTGTTTTTGACTATATCTCTAGAGCCTCAGTAGTGCCTGACTTAAAGACCAAGCATGTTGCAGAAGTGCTGTTGCTGAATTTTGGTCACAAGCCATCCATGGATTATTCATAGGATCAAGGCTAGTACATGTTTGCACAATATCAAAGTGAGTGACTAGGTCCTAAGCAGGGCCTACAGATATGTTCTGGGCTACTCCTGGCTTCAGAAGTTACCATGGTGAGGGAGGAGATTTTCAGTATAGGCAAAATAACTTCATTCTGGGAAACGATGCCCATATACAAATAGACAAATAGAAACTATCTGAGCAGAAAAGAATAACCTGGTTTTAAATTTTTGGTAAGAATGGATTCCTTCCCATGTTGTAATGCATCTCAGTACTAAGTTCAGACTCTTTTCAGTCCACTAGAAACCCTATATCCCTAAAAATCTTTAAAGAGCAGACTGATGACTCTGAACCCTTTTGTAAATAATATATTGATTTTGAGACTTTCTGTCTCATTGAAATGTTCAAATCAAAATTTCAGAGAGTTTGGTGATGGTGCCAATAGCTGTGGGTGAGCAGTGGCTAACTGCAATTTCTTATTCTGAAAGAAGAAAAACAATGTAGGCATCTGTGGATAAATTTTCAAAAGGTTATAAAGAAGCAAGAAATATCAGACAATGTAATAAACATTTCCTTTTCTGTCAAGGGATATTCTGCCTAGTTTAATTACTGGGATAATGTAATTTTGGACTCAGGAACAAAGTGGTTCTAATATCTAACCTGTTTATAAAGGTGAAGTGCTCTTGTTCTGTGTAGAGGTGACAGAAGTTTTATTCTGAAATCTGCAAAACACAATTTGACCTGCCAGCAAAGGTTAATACATTGTTGTCTCTATTAAGATTTGAAATATTACACATTTGTATGTATTATTCAATAACAACTAGAAATATTCTTAAGTCAAATTTGACCTCCCACAGAATATCTCTTTCACCTCCTTCCTCACCCTACCCCCATGCCTCTGGGGCTGGCAGTCAGACCCAAGCCTTCATGCACTAAAACTAAATGCTAAGCACTAAACTACACCCCCAGCCAATACCTCCTCTTTTCTTTCCTATCCTCATCCCTAGTATGAGTGGGTGGATTGGTGGGGATCTTTCAACCCACAGCAATGTAAGAAAAATTACACCAAGACATGTGAGAAACAATTGACCCCACAGATTACTTACAAATTGAATAGGATTCGGACATCTGTCTACGGAGTGATCTGATAGTTGTGTTAACCAAATGGTCAAATTAATAGCAGTACCAAGAGTGGGTCCACCTGACATTTTCTGCCATCTGAACTGATGAAGTATGTAATATTCCACAAAGTGTTCTTGCCACAAATGTTTAACCTAAATCTGAGCAAGCTTCCCCAGAACCAACTATTCAGTTTACAAGCAAAACAGGGAAGTTGAATAACACAACAAAAATAAAATAAGACAAATTTTAAGAGAAATTTTAAATACAGTTATCCTGGTATCCTCAAAAAATCATGAAAAGAAGTTAATGGCTTTTATTTTCATTTCATGAAAAGGGGTGAGGGGCACTAGTCCAATTTAAAAGGCCAAAGGAGACATATAAAACAGATCTAATGGGTCAATCTTGATTTATTCTGTTTTGTGGGGAGAAAAGATACGAAAGATATTCCTGGAACCATTAGGGAATTTGAATATGGATTACATGTTAGATGATATGACCATTTTTTAGTTTTTGAGTCAGATAGTGGTCATGTGATTATGTATGAGCTGTCCTGTGCATACAAGATATGTGCTGTAGCGTGTAGGGGTAAAGAGTTATGGTGTCTGCACCTGTCAAATCCTAATGGAGTCCTTATGTGCTCCTTGAACTGTTCTTTCAACTTTGCTTTATGTTTGAAATGTATGCGTGTATGTATATATGCATAATGTATATCATATATATTTAGAACATAATATGATATACACATATTAGGGAGAGATCACTCAATATGTGTGTGTATATGATCAACGTATGTATACACTGAATTGAGGAGGTGGAGAAAGGAGAAAGAGTTGACTTTTATTCTTTGATAAACAAAAGTTATAAAACACTAAATAATTTTTAAAGAACTAACAAATTAATTTTCTATTTTAGGCTCAAGAAAAAGGAAGATTAAACTATGCTAAGGTAGGTAGATTTTTATACATGCTATATAGTTTTATGCATTTCTATTTGGTGTTTGGTGTTTGTTTACATTTGAAAGATAAAAAGAGGCTCATTACATTTCAAGCTGAGGAACATTTCCTATTAAGTAATAGTCATTAGTAAGTAGAATTAGATTTACTTAACAATAATTGTATCTCTGAGTGAGTGCCTGTTATATTCCAGGCACTGTATTAGGTATTGAGAATTCAACAGTGAACCAAATAAAATCTTCCCCTTCAGGACATTTACAATCTAGAGGGGGGAAATGGATAACTAAATAAACAACTAAATAGATGATCATGATGTCAGGTAGTAGTAATTTCTATACAGAAAAATAAACAGTAAGATCACTAATTATTGTTAGGAAGAAAACCATGGCCTATGATGAAAGACAACTTTTGGTGCCATCAAGAATCCCCAATAGGCCTGGGGATGTGGCTCAAGCGGTAGCGCGCTCGCCTGGCATGCGTGCGGCCCAGGTTCAATCCTCAGCACCACATACAAACAAAGATGTTGTGTCCGCCGATAACTAAAAAATAAATATTAAAAAAATTCTCTCTCTCTCTCCCTCTCTCACTCTCTCTTTAAAAAAAAAAAAAAAAAAAGAATCCCCAATATCCATTTTGTTGCTATAAACAAAATGCCTACAGTGGGTAGATTATAGGTGATAAAAGTTTATTTGCATATAATTCTGGAGGCTGGGAATTCCGAGAGCATGGTGTTGGCATCTGGTGAGGACTTTTTGCCCCATCATAACATGGTAGAGGTCATCACAGGTTAAGATAGAGCGAGTATGCTCTCAGGTCTCTCTTCTAATGCCATCATGGGGGTCCCATCCTCATGACCTCATCTAATTCTAATTACCTCCTAAAGATTCTACTTCCAAATATCATTAACATATGAACTGGAGAATTAAGTTTCTAACACAGGGACTTTTGGGGAACACATTCAAACCACAGCATTTGGGAAGTGCTATACAAGACAGACTCAAACCCTAACAGGCACAAGTTCTCCCATCACCTGTAGAGCTTGTGAAGACACACACCTAGGTACCACTGAATCATACTTCCAAGAATAAAATCCCTGATGGGGTCAGGTGCAGTGGCCCACTCCTGTTATCCCATCTTCCCAGGAGGCTGAGGCAGGAGGATAGCAAGTTCTAGGCTAGCCTGGGCAGTTTGGACTCTGTCTTAAAATAAAATTTTAGAAAGGGCTGTAGGCCAGGCATAGTGATACAAGTTAGTTATCCCAGCTACTCAGGAGGCAGAGGCAGGAGGATCATAATTTTGAGGCCAACATGGGGCAATTTAGCAAGACCCTGTCTCAAAATAAAAAGAGGATGTACCTCAGTGGTAGAGCGCCTAGTGTGTACAAATCACTAGATTCAATCTCTGATAACCCCTCCCCCCCCCAATAAAAAGAAAAGGTCCTGGTGAGAACAGAGTGGGACAGAGCAAGCTGGAGTGATTTCTCCCCAGAAAATTCTGACCCAGAACCCTAGCCAAAAGCTGCTGTAGGGGTTCAGATGTCAGTGTGCCAGTGCAGGCCCATGAACACACTTGGGTCACAAATAGAACATTTAGTCAATGTTAGGCATACATTTGTCTGCATGGCGAAAGGAACATTCTAGCTATCTGATTTATACAACAATCAGGAATATCCAGAAGGTGAGCACACCTGCACTCCAAAGACAGGAACAAAGAAATATGACCCAGAAAAGCTTTGCTTGCCATGGAACCACCAGAATCCACATAAACCTATCCAGGGTTGACCTGGAACCTTCCACTGATAATTCCAGAGGTTCATATCCATGATTCTGTGCCTTTTACTCTCCTTTCCTCACTGCAAAGGCATCTCTCCTTTTATCGGCCTCATAAACTTTTTTTTTTTTTAATTCAGGGGAACTTAACCACTGAGCCACATCCCCAACCCTTTTTGTTTTTTATTTTGAGATAAGGTCTCACTAAATTGCTTAGGGCCTCCCTAAATTGTTGAGGCTGACTTTGAATTTGCAATCCTCCTGCCTCAGCCTCCCGAGCCACTGGGATTACAGGCATGAGCCACTGTGCCCAGCTGCCTCATAAACTTTTGCCTCCTTTAAGAAAAACTAGAGGGATTGAGGATGTAACTCAGTGGTAGATTGCTTACCTAACATATGCAGGACCCTGCCTGGGTTCAATTCCTAGTACCAAAAAGAGAGAGAGAACAAACACAAACTCCACACCAACAGTCTCTCCCACTAGTAATACCCCACACTGGAATAATACACTGTTTCTATCCATTGGCCTACACCAACACATCATTCTCACCCACAGTGTATAGTTTATACCTGCTCTATCCTTGGTGTTGTACCTCTGGTCCTTTTTATTTATTCTCTCTCCTGTTGTTGACTGTCATCCCACCAGTCAACCATGTGAGAAATTGCTCCTACCTCCTCATTCCTGAATTCCATGACCATGTATGTTCTTTATTTTCTTGAATCTGATCTTTCTTCTTTTAGGGTGGGGTGGGGTAGGGAAATGGGATTTAGACCCAGGGGCACTTTACTACTGAGCTACATCCCCAGTTGTGGTTGTTTTTTGGTTTGTTTTTGTTTGAGGGTTTATATTGTTGTTGTTGTTATTGTTTGTTTGTTTGTTTGTTTGTTAATATCTGAGTAAGTTTTGTTGAGTCTGGTCTCAAACTTGTAATCCTCCCACCTCAGTATCCCAGATTGCGGAGATTATAGGCATGCCCCATCGTGGCCAGCCCAGTCTTTCTTTTTGATCGCTCCTTCATTGCTCATGTCTAGTCTTTGCATCTGAATCACTGAAAAACCTACTGCCTGATCTCAGTGCCTTTCTTTTGTCCCTACGGATTTATTATCAGACAGAATATTTATCTAAACTACAAGTCTAACAGTTTTGTTCTCCAGCTTAAATACCTCTGCACTGGCTCCATGTTGCCTATATGGCATTCAGCTTGCTAGATTTACATAGACAGGGCTGTGGTAGCCTAACCCTACAGGGACTTTCCAGCTTTATCTCCCATTCTGCTCCAGCAAGACCAAATTACATAATATAGACTATTTCTGTTCTCTGTGCCTTTACTCATGTTGTCCACTATGCTTGGAAGGCTCTGCCCTTTTTATCTGGTCCCCTCTGCTCACCTATAATGGTTAATTTAGAGTCATCTTCTCTAAGGAGGTCTCTCTATTTCCCAGGCTACATTAGGTGTTTCCTGACTTCATTAATACACTGTGCGTCTCTGACATTACACTTTCTCTGTATTACTATAATGATCCATTTATGAAGCAGACCATGGACTGTGAGCTCTTCAAGGATAGGAACAATGTTCTTCTGGCCTATGTAAACCTGGTATACAGTACTTAGCATTTAGTAAGTGGTGAATAAGTGACTGAGGAGAGGGCTTGAATCAGAAAATTAAAAAATGAAGAAAGTTGGGAAGAAGTAAACTGCAGGAGAAAATCTGGCGTAGGGCTTTATAGCTCAATGCAGAGAGGAAAGGAAAGCTTTTGACACACATTGCAGGTATCAGCAAGGTTAAGAAGATTACTTAGGAAGGTTGTAATAAACTAGTTTGCAGATAAACCCTAGGATTTTACTGTGGTAGTGAAAGGAAACGAATATGTGAATAAAAGGGTTGTTATAGTTAAAGCTTGGTCCCAGGGTTTCATGAACTGACTTCCAGACCACTCACGTATAATCGAATCAAGCCTTTATTGAAGCACACCAGTGGTGGCTGACCAGAACATAAAGCTGTTCCCCTGATCAGCCCCGAACAATTGCATGGGCACTCCTTATAAGCCTGAAAACCGCAAAAGGGATGTTCAGGGGGTCTAGCCAATGCAAGCAAGCCAGGTTACAGAAGCGGGACAATGCAGTCAAGTGGAGGGAAGCCTAACCAATCACAGTTAGCCCAGTCACCCCAGTTACAGAAACAGAGCCCCATTACCCTAGTTACAGAAACAATACCCCATTAGGTAGCTCCGTGTTCTTAAAGGTTTCTATAGCAAAAGGAAAAGAACATCTTGCTCCAGTCATGACTCTTCTACTTGGCATGGTTGTTTTACAGGATGAAGTCATAAAACAAAATGGAGTCACATTTGCTCCTACTATCACATTCCCCACTGGTTTTAGTAGGTTTGATGTCAATCTTGCACATCATTAGGCCTCAGATTTTTTTCCATCCTTCTGTGTCTAAAGGACTATACTGGGCTTGCAAGACCATAAGTCTGACCTCATCTACATTCTTTTGTAAGAGGCAGGGTCCTACAGTAATACCAATCAGAAGAAGGACTAGGGGCCTAACTATGGCTGAAATGATGGTAGTTAACCAAGGGGACCATGAGAATAGGTTTTGGAACCAATTGCCTGAAGTTTCTAGTGCTTCATCTCTTTCCTTTAACCTGTTTCTCACAAGCGCCAAACTGTCCTTTATTATCCCAGAATGGTTTGCATAGAAACAAGTTTCTCCTGGAGCCATACAAAGTCCTCCTTGTTTCAGAAAGAGACCATCTAGACCTCATCTGTTTTGTAAGACTATTTCTGTCAGAGAGTCTAGTGAAACCTCTAGTTTGGAGATTGACCTTTCTAGTTTTCCTAAATCTATATTTATTTGATGGCTGAGGGACTTAAAATTTTTAGAGCTTGTGATAAGACCTGTAGTTCCTAAAGCAGTAGATCCAGCTATTCCCAAACCAGTTAGGAGGGGAACTAAAATGGGGGAAGCCAGTCTATGTTGATAAATCAGTGGGGCCTGGCCTTTTAATAAGTCCAGGTGTTCTTTTCCCTTTACTCCATCAAAATAGTAGGTTACATAGTTCAGAGTTATTGACAGTTTGGAGATTTAGGCAAGGAATTCAAAGTGGAACCCGGGAAGCACAATTTTTGGTGAACAGGGAGTTGTCTTACTTATAAGTTGGGTTGTGGAAGCAAGTGTCTCTTTCTGGGAGATCACCCAGGGTGATCTTGGGAGCAGTTTCCAGGTACATCTTCCTGAGCTAGACATGTTGGCAAACAGCTATATTGACCGTAATTTTTCCTCTAATATTAGGGACCTCCAACTGCCATAAGGGAAAAGGGCGATGACCGTTCTTGCTAATTCCAGCTGAAAGGGGGGGCGATGTGCAGTGGGCAAGCAGTTTGGAGTCCCTTTTTAGAAACTGAGTGGGTCAAGGAGTCCATGGTAAAAATCTGGCTCAGGAAGAACAGGATGTAAATTCACCTGGGGTGGGCACTTCTATGAGAGAAACAAAAAGACATGAGTGCTGAAGTAAGACTAATACAAAATACCAGTTGTAGCATCTGGAACCTGTCCATGAATATCATGAAAATGACAGAAATTAATAATTGTCTACCAGGAGGTGGAAGAAAGACCTGAGAAAATGTCCCCATAACAAGGCCTAACAAAGCCTAATAAGGCACTTTTTTAGGGAACATAGATCTTTAACATTGTCAGAATTTCTATCAGGAATGTAGACACAACATTTAGTTAAATTAGTTAATGTCATCTGATTTTTGTAAAAATACCTTTTTGGCATGACCACTGTGTTCAGTAAAGATCCTTTTTTGTTACTTAAGGCTAGATAATTATATTAATAAACATTGATTACATCTACCTGTGTAGGAAGTTAGGAAGATCTGTAGGCCTTGAACTGACTAAAAACTTCTGGCAGTTTTTTTTTTTTTTTTTATTGATAGTTATCAGGCATTTTTGCCTAAGAATTTTTCTTTTGTTGCCTCCAGTTTCACTTATTTTGGGGGATGCTCACACTAGTGTACATTTGAAGTTACATTAAAATAACTGTTGTTTCTTTTTAAATGCCCAGGAATGGCTGTGCTTTGGTTTTAACTGTTTTTGCTAGGTGTTTAAGACCAAGCTGGTCAAACTGTCCTTATTCCTATCTGTTGGTAAGAGTCAGCTGAGTTTCCTTGGAGGACATTCTTGGGGAACTTGTGAGCAGCATTTTAGCTCTGTTAGTGTCATCTGCATTAGGATGGGTCAAGGTCTTGCTGACCATATGGCTTCCCTTGGAAGCATCAGGCATGTCTCTTTTTTAAATGACCCTCCTCTTTTGCAGCATGTACACTCATTGGCTTTCTGTTCTCCATTGGTCTCATTAATCTCCCTTATCAGGAGGTTATGTGGCCTGGAGTTGCAAAGCTTTCCCCCTGTCCTGGGTTTAGGCTGACTTAGAGGGCAAAAGCCAAATATTGGTTTCTTTGGTCCCTTTATTTTAACCTTAATATTTAAATTTGGCCTTAAACATCCAGCAAGTCAGTTTTACCAGTTTTAAAGTAAGAATGCTGGACTTTTAACTTTAATGTTTATAACTTTACAGTTAATTTTGTATAACACAATATCCTTATGTTATTTATCAATTTATGTAATGTTGAAGATCTGCCTGAAGGCAGAAGATGACACCTTAGCATCTACTCTATGATCCAATCACTGTACACCAACAAGGCAGCTTGCAGACCCAGAGACCCCATTAGATTTTGACTATAAAAACTCTCTCTTGCCAGGTCCTCCTCTCTTGCTCTCTCCTTTTTCTCTCACTTTTCCTGTCTCTCATTCACTTTTTTCCTCTCTCTCTCTCTCTCTCTCTCTCTCTCTGTGTGTGTGTTAATCAGACACTGTCTCATTAAAGGTCTCTTGGTTGCTTTGAGTGTAGTGGTCACTTTTTTTTTTAGATATAATGAAAATACACAGTGAAATTAACAATAATAAAAGCATATTTAGCTTGTATATAATTTTGAACCTTGGCTGAGTTATACATTGTATTTTTTATTTGAGATCGCAGTAATCTTTTTAATAAATTAATTTTTGAATATAACTTTAAATTAACTGAAATCTGGCCTACTTTGAAGTTATTTTGACATGCTGTAAGGTGGGAGGCAGAGCCTTATCTCAGGTAAGGCAGGGCTCTTCACAATCTTAGGTAAAGTGTTTTAGTTCTAAAGCTGATCTTTGCTCTCTTTTTAGATATCATTTTATAAAGTTTACATATATTGTTTCCTGACTCTGTATGAATGTTAGCTAGCACAATATGACATATATTTGAAACATTAATTAAGGAAAGGCTCAGAGCCCTTAACATTTTTTTTTTAATGTGAAAAAGTGGCAGAATGTTTTATAATATTTAACCTTTAAATAGATTAGGCTCTCATTACTTTTTAAATTTAGGGTAAAAGAAAACATAAGATTTGGTTACAAAACATCAATTGATATAAATAAATCTCCAGTAAAATTTATTATCTTTATAAGTTTAAATTATCATTACAGACAATTTTAGTTTTGGAGAATTGATAAAATGTTTCTTTAAACCTTTTACCTTAAAGACTTGTATACCTGAAAGATATGAACACATTTAATCTGTAAAGAAGAGTAATGTACCACACTTTTATTGATGTTTTTATATTAACCAAGGTTAGCTTTTAAAGGAAAATCTAGACTTTGTAATGTAGGACAATACTTTAAAATAACAGTTGCTGTTTAGCCACAGATGTAAAAACCTTAGTTTCTCCAAAATTACTTGTTCTAGGGCATAAAACTTAACAGACATAATGTAATTAATATTTTTAAAAGTTTTTGTCAATTTAACATATAAATATATCAGTACATTATTATTTGTCCTTAGGGAACAACCTTGAATAGTTTTAATTATTTGTATTACATATATAACCAACTTAGTTACACATAAACCTTTTAATATTTGTCTTTTATTTATAGACCTTTATATTACTTAATTAGACCCTTTTGTTGTTTACTTATATGTATTATAATTATACTTTATCACATAAAGACTTTTTACCTGGAAACGTTTTTCATTAAATATATTTTTATATTTAGAACTTTTTAATAATCTTTTTAATCCATTGACCCTTTTTTTTGTTTGTATCTTGAAATAACCCTTATAAATTTCTGAATTTAGATAAATTAATTCCTTTTAATAATATGAAATATTTGTTACTTACAGTACTTTAATTGAAATACAGTTGAAACCTCTTGACTCTTTGTATGTAGAATTATACCTGTTGGGGCTTTGTAATTTAGAGTAACCTTGTTTTTATAATAACACAAAATGATTACAAATTTTCTTTTTAGTTTACCAATTTATGAAAACAACAACATTGTTTAAGTATTTTACCTTATGGAATTTAAGGAGTTAAAAGTACTTGATATTATATTTAACAGTCAGCATTTTAACTTTGTAAACCAATTAGATGTCTCTAACAAACAAATCCATGATTAATTTTATATACGTTTAGATGAAATTTACATATCTTTTTTTTAAAAAAATAAGCTATCACACAAGTGTATTGAATAGTATTAGTAATCTTTTTTGTTGTTGTTGTTGTTGAATAAAAAATCCTAGAGACAATGGATATCAGACACATTATAGACATTAACATTTTAACAGCTGTTTAACCATCTAGAAACAAAACTGTGCATTAGTAACTTTAAAGACATTTGTACTTTTATCTATTTCCCCAATTTAAATTGAACCTTTTAAATTATATTAACCAAAAGTATTCGGATCCATTTTTAAAAAATTTTAATTTGTGAGCTCATGTCAATTTTTTGTACCAAATACATGTAGACATGACAATACATGTAGACAGACAGTACATCGGTACACCCACACAAAGCAAACAGACAAACAAAAACCTTGTAGCTTATTTTTTAAAACCTATTATATTGAGAGTTAACCCTTATAAATTGGCCTTAGAATAAAGCAGAGTATAATCGGAAAAACATATTAACCTAGGCATATTGGATCAAAATTATGAGTTTAACAAATATAGAATTTTAAAAGTTTTTCTGACCTTTTTCCTGAGGTGGTCCTGTTCATGAAAGCTGAAAAGAGTTGAGGGAACATAGACAAATGAAGGGGGTTTATTTTTCTCTGGAGGAACTTCCCAAAGACAGTTTCATCGGTCTCCTTGGGAGAGTCCCCCAGGTTGGGGTCCCATTCTAAACTGGTTTTTCTGGTTTCTTGGATAGCGGCCACCAACTTATTTAGCCTGACATTGAAAAATCTTTAGACCCTTTTTTTAATAGTTGGGAGTTATTCATGCTTGTAAATACTGAGAGACAAAAGCCAAATTTTCTAGACAAAATTATGTTTTTTGTTATATAATTTAGGAATAATAATTTTATAAAACACTTTAGTTTTAATCTGTCCTCTATAGGAACTGACATGATTTACCCAGTTGGCCACCTGGCCCAGTTCCTAAATGAAGGCAATCTCTAGAATTCTTTTTTTTTTTTTTACCTTTAGCTTTTACTTTTGACAATTCTTTTAGTCCTGCTGGCAGCACCTTACATTTTAATGCAAGCTGTAGTGAGCACAGTTAAAACCGTTTTAACCATTTTTTTTTTTCATTAAAAACAGAGGTAGAAATTAACACAGAACACAAAGGGAACAAACAAAAACAAACCAACAGACAAAGTCCTGAAAATTGTTAAGAAAACTAGTTTAAGGGGTCCAGGTAGAGATCTCTGTAGCGCTTCCTTGTCTCTGATGTCGGTGGAGCGAAGGAGTCCTGATGAAAGAAGAGCGGTTATGAGAACAAGAAAAGGGCCCAGCACAACACACGGACAGATACACACAAGACAAAGGGCCAGCCAACAGACACGGGACAAATGACAAACAGCAAGAAGACGGCTGGAGAAACCACAAACAGCAGAACAGACACAGGACAAGCAACAATCGCTGAGGTCGCATAGGGAGACCTCTAATGGGGCAGAGACCCCGCAAACAGAACAAACGGCTGGCGAACTGACACTGGACAAATAAATGACCAACAGCAGAAGACACTGGAGAAATGACAAACAGCAGAGCAGACACAGGACAAGCAACAATCGCTGAGGTTGCACAGGGAAACCTCTAATGGGGCAGAGACCACGTCTTGTCCTGCCCCCAGACAGATGAGGCCTCCCAGGGAAGCCTCCAGTGGGCCCCAGATACAGACAGATGAGGTCTCACAGGGAGACCTCCAGGGAGACAGTGACAATGTCTCGTCCTGTCCCGGGGAAGGTGTAAGCGACTGCGTCCAATCTGACCTTTTCCCCAAGAGAAGAGTCGACTCACCAGAACTGACAGTTGGCAGGAGGCTTTTCAGAGCGTCCTAGGATGGATTGGAGTTGTCCTCGGAGTGAGGCCGAGGAACGTCTCTCAGGAGCTTCCCTCTACTCCAGGCCAAGGTCCAAAGGCCCGACCTTGGAGGCAAATTTGGCGTGAGGGTAGGGAAGAAATGGATCCAGGGCGAGCCCCCAAATGTTATAGTTAAAGCTTGGTCCCAGGGTTTCATGAACTGACTTCCAGACCACTCACGTATAATCGAATCAAGCCTTTATTGAAGCACACCGGTGGCGGCTGACCAGAACATAAAGCTGTTCCCCTGATCAGCCCCGAACAATTGCAAGGGCACTCCTTATAAGACTGAAAACCGCAAAGGGGATGTTCAGGGGGTCTAGCCAATGCAAGCAAGCCAGAAGCGGGACAATGCAGTCAAGTGGAGGGAAGCCTAACCAATCACAGTTAGCCCAGTCACCCCAGTTACAGAAACAGAGCCCCATTACCCTAGTTACAGAAACAATACCCCATTAGGTAGCTCTGTGTTCTTAAAGGTTTCTATAGCAAAAGGAAAAGAACATCTTGCTCCAGTCATGACTCTTCTACTTGGCATGGTTGTTTTACAGGATGAAGTCATAAAACAAAATGGAGTCACATTTGCTCCTACTATCACAGGTAAAGAAGAAGAACATTTTGTTCAAGAGCCCTATTGAGCGTTGATGCTTAGTTATGACTCAAAGAACATTTCTGAGGTTTCTTATCACAGAAACCCTTTGACAATGGAAGAGAAGATTTCCATTGGAAAATGGAAAAGAAGAAAATATGGTATACAGATAACAGCATTTCTGGGCCTAGTATGGCTCCAGCACCAACTCACTGCAAAATCTGGTATTCGTCACTTAATCTCCTTGATTTTTCCTTAATTTCCCTCAGTATAAAAGGAACAGTTGAGAATACTGCTGTCCTACTGTCCAGCCCATTCCAATATATATTTTTTGGGGGGAGGGGGGGGCTGTTGCTGGGGACTGAACTCAGGGCCTTATGCATGCAAGGCAAGCACTCTACCAACTGAGCTATATCCCCAGCCCACCCATTCCAAACTTTCATTAGGCAACATTCTTTTTATATATATATATTTATTTTTTTTAGTTTTAGGTGGATACAATATCTTTATTTTACTTTTATGTGGTGCTGAGGATTGAACCCAATACCTCATGCATGGTAGGTGAGCCTTCCACCACTGAGCCACAACCCCAGCCCAGTCAGCACCATTCTTATCCTAAGTACTGCTGAGGTCCAGACTCACTTCTTCATCTGCCCCAGCCATATTTATATGTGTAACATGTTCAAGGCACCACGCTGGTGCTAAGACCACCACGAACAAGACTACCAGCACCACAAGCTTCCTTGATTCAGGCCTCCCTATTTAGAGCAGCCACTCCCCCTTTGCCCTGTCTTTTCCTTAACATTTGTTATGATCTAAAATTTCATTTTTGTTTAATTGATTGTTTCTTCCTTCTTCAGTACAATGTAAGAGCTTGAGAGCAACAGCCTCGGCAGCCTCCTTCATAGTTGCCTCACACTCCCAGCACAGGCTGACACCGAGGAGCACTTGACAAATGCCTAGACATAAATGTGGCTTTAGTGTTATGATAGGAGAAGAACAGGACGCTGAGAGGTCTGGGATCAATGATTGTAGGCTCAAATTAGCTATTTTAAGAATATATTGGTGAGCCAGATGCAGTGACACACACCAGTAATCCCAAAGACTTAAGAGACTGAGGCAGAAGATTCACAATTTTCAACACCAGCCTGGACACCTTAGCAAGACCCTGTCTCAAAAAATAAAAAGGGCTAGAGATGGAGGTCAGTGGTAGAACATTCCTGGGTCCTACCCTCAGTACTGCAAAAAAAAAAAAAAAAGAGCTGAGAGTGGTGGCGCATGCCTCTAATCCTACTATTTTAGGAGGCTGAGGCAAAAGGATGACAACTTTGAGGCCAGCCTCAGTAACTCAGAGAGGCCCTTAGCAACTTAATGAGACCCTGTCTAAAAATAAAAAAGGGCTGGGGATATAATTTAGTGGTAAAGCACCCGAGTTCAATTCCCAGAACCACAAAAAAAGAGAGAGAGAATTTATTAACTGCATAATATGGTCCATTCTAATATGGCCTAAGTTTGCCTTCCCAAGTACACAATGACTATATTTCTCTTACCAGTAAATAGAAATCTACCCCCTTAAATTTCTACTGCTATTCTGATAATTAAAGACATAACACAGCTGGTCAGGACTGATTTAGTAATTAATCCAGACCTTGCCATCCTTGCACAGCCTTAAATCCAGGTAACATGGGGGGAAAGATTATGTGGAGTAACAGAGAAGTCTTCAGGGGGCAGCTTACAGTATTGTCTCTTAAGCAGTGCATTCTGGGCCCTTGCATCACATATCATGACCCCAGGTCTCCCCGTCTGTTTTGTGTGGTCTCACTGCTCATGATGCTCACACTAACTAATGCAGGCATCATACTTGGTGGCTTAGGGTTCCCCTGGTAGGTGATCTGTAAGATGATATTGGAAAAACTCAGCAGCCATTTCAGTAGACTGTGGTGAAATTTATTTGTTGCCAGAAACGTTTTTATTTCCGAGAGATGAGTATTACCCAAAAGCCAAATTTGTCTGAAAAAAAATTTTTTCAAAAAATATAGAAAATTATTTCAGTTGTGTGCTCTAGCTTTATACGCCATCACATTTTGTCAGTCTCACATGATGAGGAAGTCGGGTAGAGGTAATCGTTTCAAAATCAGTCTCGCTGAATCTCCAGAATGTCTGTCACATTCAGCAAAACAGTGGACTCGAACACTCAGATAAGAAGTTGAATTACTTTTTAACTGAGTTCCCATTGCAGTGGATCCTGGATATGAGTGCTTTACACTGCTTTAGTGGCTTTCATCCTAAAATATCAAACACTTGACAACTATTACTTCCTAAAGTCTCTCCTTTCCTCTCACGATAGTGAACAAAGCTCCCCACTTTGTCAGCTACCCACTGCTGAAGCCCTCCTGCTGGGATGGTGGACAAGGATGGAAGCCATCTCACTGTATAAGGCAATTCTAGCTTCTAATATGGAAAAACAAAGAACATCTTATCTATTTAAAACTGAAAGAAAAAAAAAATTTATTTAATGGAGTATATTCACCAGAAGTGAATTAGATGCTAATGGTTTTGTGCTTGTACACAATGCTATGGGGGTCTTAATTACAGTGACCTGTCTGTAGCCCTGGGTGCTCTCTTAGATTATCCCTTGTTCCTTATGCTACTGGCCCCAAGATGAAGCACTGTGGATTGAGTTCAGTGCTAGAGGGAAGAGTGCCACCTATTGAATTGTAGGAATTCTTGGGTGTGCTTTGGAGACTGACGGAGAAGCCTCTCAGACCACGTTCACACTTGGTTTGCTATGGTAACTAATATATATGTCTAAAAGAAAACGAATATGTTGACTACTCTTGCTTAGAAAAACATCTACAAACGTCTGTGTATTTTCCCCAGCTGGAGCTGAGCGTATGCCTGTAGTTTAGCCTACTGCTACTTGAAATAACCATGCTGCTAAAAGACTGAGGCAGATGGTATTTTTACCACTTCAGGCAAAACATGGCACCTATGGTTCGACTCTCTACAATTTTAATTTTTTAACATTTTCAAAATGGCTTGTTTAAATACCTCCATCACTGAGACATAGACTTTTTCCAGTTTCTTTTTAATAATTGTTTCAGCTATACAGAAATGAAAAAATATCACTTGGTCAAAACCAGGCCCCACTCACCGTTGTGGAGTCTGCCTTCTGTTCATTCTTTCCCAAGTGCCTAAGACTGTGCTTCAACTGGACTTTGACATTCATGCTAATTTTGCCACACTCTAAATGGTTTATAATAGCTTGCTTTATATTTATCTTTGCTTTACTTGGCATTTCATATCACTTGCCCCATGACTCAATACAGAAAAGTGAATTTTGTTTTTTAAGTGTCTTCTTAGGAGGTTCATTCTAAGAACAGAACAGGGCTCAAGGTTAAGCTCTCTGTAAACAGAGATTGCACAGATGTTCATTCTGCAGGCATTCAGTTCCCAAACAAGTGCAAGAGAGATTATTTAGGAAGATGGGGTTTTGGACTCACATTGTCTCCTAGAATTGGCTCAAGGTTCCAGGGTGGCACGTTCTTCTGGCTCTGTCCTGCTGTGCATCTCAGGCATCAGCGCCAAGCAGCTGCTGCTCTCCTCTACTTAGCCCACCCCAAAAGTTCTTGCACATTTTGTTTTATTACAAATGCATTTGCTTTGACTACATATTAAGATTCTCTTCTCACCAGCAAACAGTGATGTCTATAGACATCTGAACTTGCATGATCACATGTCATCACTTCCTTTAAGAAGACAAAGAAGGGGCTGGGCTTGTGGCTCAGTGGTAGAGTGCTCACCTAGCATGCATGAGGTGCTGGGTTCGATCCTCAGCACCACATAAATGAGATATTGTGTCCACCTAAAACTTAAGAATAAATATTTTTTTAAAAAGACAAAAGAATATTTCCTCTCATGACATGATTCTCCTGGCCAAGGTTTGCCCTGTTAGCCATTTCTTCTTTCTGTCTTACATCAAAGCTTCAACCATTTTGCTGCATACTGAGTCTACAATGCTACTTTTTTGAACCTCGAGTATAGAAAAATGTTTTCTAAATGTTATTGTTCTTTCTTTACAAAGGCAGAATCACTTTATTTGTTTATTTATTTATTTATTTATGGCAGATAATTTTTGCAGCTCGCTTTCCCACAACCATAGCTAACTGGCTTTGAGAATTTTTCACATTGGCACATTTAGAGACCAGATGTTGCTGTGTTTTCTCTCCCCTGTACCCTTTTCTTGGCCAGATGCTGCCTCTCCTATCCTGGGATTTTACATTAGCTGCTTTGGTAAAATATTCCATTCGATATCACTTTAAGCACTAAATCATCTCATTTCTTCTGGCCTCTTGAAGATGTCCTAACATTTAGCGTTTCTGTTTTAATGGTAACTATGGAGACTATTCAGAAGCATGGGCCTTCCCCTTTCCTATCTTGTTCCTAAAGAACTTGTGGTATAGTAGATAAGATGTTTATAGCAGAATTTAAAGAAAAAATCAAAATGCCATTATGACACGGGTGCAACTGTATAAAATCTTATATGCTCGATAAAGACTGGAAGACAACATGTAAAAATGTAAATAAAGGCATTAAAGTGATAACATTTAAGCATGTTTTAAATAAGAGACACACTGTACTTTTTAAAGATTTCTATTTTCTAAGTGTAGTCTCTGATTTGAATTGGAATTTTTTCAGATTTTGACCTAAGCTGGTGAGAACTGAAAAATAAAGTGTCTGAAATCATGTTTTATTGAGGTAACCAAACTTTAATTCTAGTCTTCTAAAGAATTAATTGCTTCTATGGCAATAGACAGAAATGCACATTTGGGAGATGTCATTTTTGTACACTGTGAATTTCTGTGCTGGGCCTGCAGGAGTAGTGGAGGGGCTAGAGGACAATTCAGGAAGATGGAAGCCTGTTGCACTGAACATACATTGTGAATGTTGATCTTGTGTCCCACCCACAGGGAGAGGCACCAGAAGACCGGTCAGAACTGCCATCTGACATTTTTAAATGCCCCACTCCTATTTCCTTAAAAATTAGATTAAACGAGTTATTTTTCTTTTGGCAGTCATATTTTGGAGAAATGTTTTTCCTTACAGCAATAATGAATAAATCTCTTTCATCTATTTTTCAAAACAATTTATTTAAGTCAGTTTTTGTAACTACTGCTTTGGCTTCAAATCTCCTGCAAAATGCCATTATTGATGATAAAAAATAATCACTGGTCAATTTATGCCCATAGCAAAGCATAGAAGCTTTTGTATACTATATGGAACCTTCTATCAAAAACAAATTCTAGCTGGGCAGAGTGGCTAATATCTGTAATCCCAGCTACTCAGAATGCCAAGGCAGGAGATCAAAAGTTCAAGGCCAGCTTCAGCAATTTAGCAAGTCCCTATCTTAAAAAACGAAAAGGCCCTTAGGTTCAACCCCCAGTAGTACACACATACACACACACAAACCCTAATCACAGATGAAATAATCAATATTTTAAACAGAGTTATGTCTTATTGTGAGTCCTGTGGACATTCCTTCTTTCCCCATCATTAAGCTAGCTTTTTTCCTCTTTAAGTCTCTGAGTATATCATTTAGCATTTGTCCCCAGTGACTATCATCTTGCTTTGATGATCTATTCCTCTAATTTCTTAATGATATTTTAAAATTAGATTCTTGTTCTCTGAGGTGCTAGCAATCCCACACACCTCAGTGGCATCAACAGATTTAATGATCATAATCTCTGATCCCTTGTGGATCATGAATAAAATTATTAAATGATTTCAATGATAAGCCTCTTTATAACATCATAAAATATGCCACCCTCTCAGTTGTTAGCCCAAATATCATTGATACAGTTTGAATATAAGCAATTATAAATCTCTTATTTTTCTTCAAATTATAGTCCTAGCTGTTGATCTTCGTTTTAAAATGTTATACATACTATGTTAAATTGTTTAGCTCATAGCAAAAATATTAGTGGGACAATTGCTACTTTTTTTTTTCCTGTTGGTACTGGTAATTGAATCCAGGAGCATTCTATGTCTGAGCTACATTATCAGCCCTTTTTTATTGCTGTTGTTTATTTTGAAACAGGATATCATTAAATTGCTGAGGCTGGCCTACAACTTGTGATCCTCCTGCCTCAGGCTCCCAAGTAGTTGAGATCATAGGCATGCACCACCTTGCCGAGCTCCCATTCTTAAATTAACCATTTTTATTTACTTGCCCCTAAAAAAATCATTTATGTACATGTTAGCTAACATTTATCAGGAAGATAAAACAGATTTAGATTACTGGTGAAGACTCAGTCTTGATTCTAAGCCTGAATGATGTCTTGGTTTGCTCGCTTTTGAATCCTGAGGGTTTATTTGGTGGCACGTTGTAAATATCCAATAAATATTTGTTCAAAAATTGTTAAATGAATAAATGACCCAAGATATCCCACATGTTTATGCCTATACCCTATTCTTCTAAGTCACAAGGCATATTTGACTCTACCTTTGTTCCTATTATTTCCCACCAAGTACATATGTTGATTTATTTATTTGTTCATTTATTTATTTATGGTCCTGAAGCTGGAACCCAACATCTCTGCACACTAAGCAAGCACTCTTCCACTGAGCTCCATCGCTAGCCCTCTCCCCAAGTGTGTATTTAATCAAGTGGCTACATCCTCAAAGCCTTGCCTCCTCTGGGTTGAAACAAAGATTGAATTGGGGTAATCTTTGGAATCTCAGCCTAGAAGCTAAGAATGCCCTCTAGGCTGGTTGTGTGGGTGGATGACTGCACTGTGGGATTGCTGGATTCAATTATCACTCCCAGTTTGTAGTGCCAAGAGCCACCTGTGCACAGGGAGATCCTCGGTGCCTTTATGTAGAAGATGGAGCCTTCTGACCCCATGAAAGAGCCTGCTTAGTCCATTAAAACAGTTGTAGAACTGAAGGGAGAGCTCTTTCCTCATCTTAAAATACAGAGGAGAGGCTGTGTTTTCCAAAGTTATAGTTTTTTAATAGTTAAGATAAAAGAGGCACTTCTGTGTTGCTACTGAGTATAGTATTATAGTCATTACCTAGATTTATGTTTTCAAGTTCATCCTTAATTTTACAATCTGTGTTTGTACAGAATCAAGGATTTTTGAAATTTCAGGCTCTCTGGTCCATCAGAAAGCTATGATATCTTTAGTGGTCCATCTGAAGCCCTTCCCCCAATGTGTCCTGTGCAGGGTCTGCAGGCACACTCAGCCTCCCCATTACCACATCAGAGTACTGGTCCTTGGTCATATACCTTAAATATCTTTCCTGCAGTAACAAGGTTGCTGTGCCACTTGATTTTTCAAGCAAATTATGGAGATAACAGTAGAGAACACAGGACTTGCAGTATAGCTGAGTGATGTGTATCCCTTTCTCCCAAGTGCTTGACTTGCTGGCTTGAGGAGAGGTCTTGTCTAGTCCAGAGCATAATAAAGCCAAAGCCATACTCAGAAGATTAGTGAGGGCATAGCACAATGATGCCCCCTGTGGAAGATCACCTGTTTTATCCCAAAGGAAATCATGCTAACCTGTATCTTTGATCATTCCTGACAAGATCTGTGGATACCTGTTCAGGAAAGATTGTAGGCCCCTGTGTGCTGTGCTTTAAAAGACATGACACTATATATATGTTTTTCAGTGTGCACTGTGTTCAAGACACTAAGAGCTTCATCAGATGGTTCTATCAGATTCTTTCTCTGAATCTCCTCAGGGAACCTAACAATGTTCATGAAGCTATTATCTCACATAGTCAAGATTCTCCCCAGGCGTTTGACTCCCCATTGTGTGTTCTTCACCACACTGCTTTTCAAGGTGCTTTACATATATACTACAAAAAGAAATTCTGTGCAGGCTCTGGTCTTCTAAGCATCCAAAAAATGGTGTGTGTTACTCTATAATGTAAAATAGTTCTGACCTAATAAATGGATTTATATTTTCTGACCCCATGCAATAATTATTGTGACTTTTTAAAGCTGGTTAGCATTTTTCACTCTTCTCAGAAAGTTTTATAGATATAACCTCTTAAAACAAGTTCTGATCACCATCTTCTTAAAGGAGGCAAGGATCCAAGTCAACAAATACATCTTCCATAACACTGCTCTGGAGAGACCCTGTACATCTGCAGGAGTTGTTCATCTTACAATGTCATTACACCTCTGTGGCACCTAGAGTAACTTTCTCACCCCATATGCCAATTCCTGTGTTCGCCCCAAGTCTGATATATATTTATTTATTTCATTGTCATTATTCTTAGTTATGGAAAGTTTTTCTGTTGTTTGAGGTGCTTTCTGATGAAGTCATGAAACTGTTTGAAGTTCATCTTACATTGTGCTAGGATATTAGTAATCTAGGGTCATGTGGGGGTGATAGTTTGGGGCCAGTGGTCCCCAGCTATCAGTAGCCGATTACTAAAGCAGATGAAAAATTGGGACATGAACAGATTAAAAGAAATTTATACATAAAATGTGAGTTCAAATAAAATCATAGAAACCTAAACTCTATCTTACGTAGTTTATGTATTCCTCAAATAACCCCCAGAACTATGATGCTTACATGATGTGAATGCTCTTATCCCAAAGTATCCTTTTTAATTAAATACCAATGTAGTATTTGTCTTGAGATTACAGACCTGACTATTTATTCCTCCTAAAAAAGTTACAAGCAAGGGCTGGGGTTGTGGCTTAGCTGTAGAGCATTTGCCTAGCATGTGTGAGGCCCTGGGTTCAATCCTCAGCACCACATAAAAATAAATAAGTAAAATAAAGGTATTGTGTCCAACTACAACTAAAATATAAATTTTTTGTTTTTAAAAGTTACAGGCAAGAGTGGCTCATTGCTGCAGTCTATAGCCTATGACACGTTTGCCCGTTGAATTTCTATTACACAGTTTACTATAAAGCTCAACGGTCCCAGTTGTGTTCTTTGAATCACAATGTGTAGAAGGAGGTTCCTCTTTGGAATATGATACTGAAATAAAAAATGAACTTTGAACCAGAATATTGATAAGCTGATAATTATTTATAAAAGCATGAAAAAAATTTGGAAGACATGATAACCAAGAAGCAGGGATTGCTTTTCCTTTAGAATTAATCCTGAATTGAACATAATTTCATATTACTAACCTCAAATTCACAATCTATTAAATGTTGGTGGCATTTTATAAATTCAGAATTGAACTATACATCTTGTCACATTTTGGGGGGGGGGGGTTGAAATCAATACATTTTATTTATAACAACATTTTGTTTTTTTGTTTGTTTTTTTTTTAAATTTTTTTATTTATATTTTTTTAAAGAGAGAGAGAGAGAGAGAGAATTTTCTAATATTTATTTTTTAGTTTTAGGCGGACACAACATCTTTGTTTATATGTGGTGCTGAGGATCGAACCCGGGCCGCACGCATGCCAGGCGAGCGCACTATCCCTTGAGCCACTTATAACAACATTTTGGACTTTATAAAAATGAGATTAGGATTTTTGTACTTCTTACCACCCCACTTTCTCCAAATCCCATATTTAGTTAAAGTCCCATGAAATAGGGTCTTGATAAGTTGCCAAGTCTGGCCTCGGATTTGCAATCCTCCCACATCACATCTTGTCACATTTAATTTCATTCTAAAATCAGGCTCTTCTTTCTGTTCATGCCATGAGTTACAAATTGATCTCTGCTCCTTAAAGTAGCATACAGCACTATGCCTGAATTTTTCTCTGCCATGGGGTCAACAATTTAGGTCAATTTTGATTGCACCAGTAAGAATTGTTATATACACCAAGTCATATATCCACATAAACATACATACACAGGCATGTATGTACATGTATACGTGCATTTGTATATATTGTTGGTCTATTATATTTAGTTAGAGATGTATTTATGACAATTTGCATTAAATGAGTTGTTGGGTTATTTTTCAGCTCTTTGTGTGTGGATTGTAGGCCACTGCATGGATTCATAAATGTACTTAGCAGAGAGATTGATCCCTGAAAAGTTCCCAGCTCCCAACAGGAGGCCACACACCATCCAGACTGAGACTAACAGGTGTGTGTAAGAGAGGGAAAGAAAATTCATACCAAATTTGTCTTTATCATTTTTTTTTTCTCTCCTCTTATAGGAAGAGAGATAAATTGATCAAAGGCCTAGGGATAGCACTTGACTGGCATGTGTGGGTTTAATCCCCAGAACTTCAAAAAATAAAATAAAATCATCACAGTGATTTGGGACTTCATTTTTTAAAAACAGGCATGTTTCCAATGTATTAACAATCAGAGACTTGGAATATTTAACATACTTTCATGAATCTTTGTGATGTAGTCTGTGAATGTTTATCCTAAATCCAGGTACATTATGTGAATATTGCATTAAGTTTTACAGTGATCCCCATGTTCCCCTCTTTTCAGATCTTACCAACTGGTGGAACACTTCATTCATGTCAAAATGATTTCACATACATTCTCTTATTCTTCACAATAATCCCATATGGTATAAATATTATTTTTCTGGCCAGGAATGGTGGCACACACCTGTAATCCCAGCTACTCAGGAGCCTGAGGCAGAAGGATCCCGAGAGTTCAAAGGCAGCCTCAGCAACATAGCAAGGCCCTACGCAATTCAGTGAGATCCTGTCTCTAAACAAAATACAAAAAAGAGCTGGAAATATGGCTCAGTGGTTAAGTGCCCCTAGGTTCAATCCGTGGTGCAAAAAAAGAAAAAAAAAAGGAGGGGGCGGTATTTTTCTAATTTCTCTAAACTGGAGCTTAGAGAAGTTTCTCTGCCTAAGGTCACACCTGTCAAGGTCTAGAGTTTTCCTATCACAGTTTGCCCAGTGCCTTTTTACAATCCTTTTCAAATTATTATGAAATACAACAGAAACAAATTAATCAGTGGTCCTGTTAGTAGAGAACATCCCAAAGGTGTTTCCCCATTACAAGATTTCTTAAACATTCTCATGTGGCTTCAAATGAAGAATTCTGTTCCAAGGTACTTGGAGAGCCATTATCTTTGGAAACAGTCATTTTTTCCTTCCCACAGTCTGCATCCTATTTCCTCCCACCTCCATGAGCTTTGGGTCCCAGGACATTGCAAGTAAAACGAAAGTAATGTAACCAATATCATGTGATCCCATACAGTTATGCAGAACTATTTAAATTCCACAAAAGAATAAATAGAACTTGTTAAAATGTGGGCATATTAGTTCATATTCTCCACAAGATAGGAATTTTACAGGCCATGTTACATAAGAAAAATACTAATATTTCCTTAGAGAACAAGAAAAATGTTAAATCATAGTCCAAATCATACTTGTCATTTTGAGCTCACTAATCCTTTACCAGTCACTTAAATATGGTATAATGAGCCCTGAGATTGAATTTCAAAATGAGTGAAAATAATCTGAGGCAAGCCAGGTATAGTGGTGCACACCTGTAATCCCAGCATCTCTGGAGGCTGAGGCAGGAGGATCATGTGTTCAAAGCCAGCCTCACCAAAAGTGAGGTGCCAAGCACTCAGTGAGACCCTGTTTCTAAATAAAATATAAAATAGGGCCAGGCATGTGGCTCAGTGGTTGAGTGCCCCTGAGTTCAATCCCTGGTACCTAATAATAATAATAATCTGAGGCAATATTTGATCCTGTCATTGTGTGACACCATGAGTACCATTGCTGTAGCTAGTGTTTTATTCGTTTTTTGCAGTACTGGAGATTAAACCATGCCTTGGGCATGCGAGGCAAGCAATGTACCACTAAGCAACAGCCAAACTGTAGTCAGTGTCTTTGGCTGAGAATTTTAGTAAAACAATTGGTTTTTATCAGTTAAGGATTAAAGTTAAAATATATTAGTTTTATTTGTGACTCAGTGATATCAGGTCTTCTTCAATGCCATTTTTTTGGGGGGTTTGGGGGGTACCAGGGTTTAAACGAGGAAACTCAACCACTGAGCCACATCCCCAATCCTATTTTGTATTTTATTTAGAGACAGGGTCTCACTGAGTTGCTTAGTACCTTGCTTGTGCTGAGGCTGGCTTTGAACTCTCAATCCTCCTGTCTCAGCCTCCCAAACTGCTGGGATTACAGATATGTGCCACCACACCTAGCAGAAGAAACAGAACTTTTGTGTGTGTGTGAGTGTGTGTGTGTGGTTCTGGGGATTGAACCCAGGGCCTTGTGCATGCAAGGCAAGCACTCCACCAACAGAGATATATCCCCAGCCCCCAAGAAAAGTTTTAATTGTAGCTTTTCCTTTTATACCAAGTCTTGCCACTCAGAAATTATCAAGATTTTTCAGTTGAAGCACTATGTGCTAGAATCTTGTGGATGAATGAACTCTTGGAGGCATCCTAGTTCCACTTTCCTTGGTGGCTAAAATAATTTCTCTGACATGTGGCCATCCAGTCACTGAGGATTCTGATTATAGGGATCTCACAGCTTGTCAAAAATAATTATTCTGTTGTAGACAACTCTAGTCATTTGAAAACTCTTTCTTATTTGTAATTGAAATCTGCTTCCAGAAACTTTACCATGTTGCTCTTTGTTCTGTCTCCTGAAGCATATCAGGCTGCCTCTTCTTCCACTTAATTGCCTTTTATATTTGGAGATGGCCTTTGTAACCTTTATCAAACTTTTCCTTTAGGTTAAACATTTCTTAGATGATACGTTTCCAAATCCTTCTTCATCCAGTCATGGACCCAATCTATCATGTCAGTGTTCCTTTCAATCTACACATGACACCAGGACAGAACATAGTTGTATTTTGTTGTTGTTGTTGTTTTGTTTGTCTTGATGTGCTACAGATCAAATCTAGGGCCTCATGCAAGATAGGCAAGCACTGTACCACTGAGCTACATCCTGAACCCTAAACAAAGTTTTTTAAACATGAGTCGATTGTCAAGGGGACAGTGAAGCTAAGGGTATGGTGTCACATACCTATAATCTCAGCTATTCAGGATACTGAGGCAGAAGGATACCAAATTCAAGGTCGGCCTGGATAACTTAGTAAGACCTGTCTCCAAATTAAAAATAAAAAAGGCTGGCTGTATAGTTGAATGTGCAAGGCCCTGGGTTCAATCCCCATCAACTATTGCCAAAAAAAAAAAAAAGGAAGAAGAGGAAGAAAGGCAATGAGACCCTCCCCACCTGTGTTTTGGACATATACATCTGTTGATGCTTTAAAAGTTTGCATTTGTATTCTCTAGTATCTGTACCACAATCTTGGCTTATATGAAGAGTGCGGTTATCAAAGATTCTGAGCATTTTTTATGTATTACTGCCTGACTAAAGCTTATACTTTTACTTTTTTTTTTTTTTTTACTATGGATAGGATGTTTTATTTTGAAACAAGATCTTACTGAGTTGCAGTTTGGTCTCAAACTTGCATTCCCTGCCTCAGCTGCCTAAGTAGCTAGGATTACAAATCTATGCAACCACGCCCAGTTTATAATTACTCTTTTAAACCCAGATGCATGTTGGGAGTGGTAATATATGCCTATAATCCCAGCAGCTCTGGAGGCTGAGGCAGGAGAATTGCAAGTTCAAGGTCAACCTCAAAATGTAGCAAGACTCTAAGCAACTTAGTGACACCCTGTCTCAAAATAAATAATAAAAAAAGCTAGGGGTCTCGGGATGTGGCTCAAGTGGTAGCGCGCTCGCCTGGCACCACATAAAAGTAAAATAAAGATATTGTGTCCACCTAAAAACTAAAAAATAAACATAAAAAAAAAAAGCTGGGGATGTACTCAGTGATAAAGTATCCCTGGGCAATTCCCAGTACTAAATAAATAAGCAAACAAACCCAGATGCACAACTATACAATTATTTTTATATTTCACTGGCTATTCTTGTTCAAAATATCAAAACCATTAAAATTTTGATGCTATGCATTTGTTAACCATCTCTCTTAGTTCTATGACATCTGAAAATTAAATTTTAATATGTATTCCTTCTTTATCTTCATTCAAGCAATGCATAGAAGTGTGATAAGGGGAAGAAATTGAGTATTGAATTGTGGCAACACAACACTGGAAATTCCTCTCTGTTCAATGTAAATCTGCTACTAAATGTTTTCTAGGAAATCAGCATTTCCATGTTCAAATCCATATTACCATACTCAAATCAAGATCTTATTTTCTCTGCCTTATCCACAAATGACTAAATTTCCAAAACCCAAATATATCCTATATTTGTTATTTCTGAAGCTAACAGCCAGGTGACCCCTTCCCCCCCCAAAAAAAAAAGTGGGGGGAGAAGGGCTGGGAGTACAGATCAGTGATGGAGCACATTCTTAGCACGTACGAGGCCCTGGGTTAAATCCACAGCACAAAAGAAAAATGAGAGCGTTTTGTCATGGCTTGTTCATGTTGACCCACTTATCCTGAGGCCACCATCACCATGGCCTTTTTTTCTAGAGCTCACAAACCATCTGTTTCATAATCCTTCCTGGAATTTCCCCCTAAAATGTCTATAAATTTGTTGGTCTGTGTTCCAGAATACACCTTTTCTTTTGTCCTGTGTTTGAGGATGTGAGTCAGTTGAATTGCTCACCTCTGAGGCTTCTCACGGTCCTTGAGTAGCTGGGAAGGGCATTTGTGTGCGTTCCAGGCATGCAGGAGCAGGACGGAGTGTGTGGACGCCTCTGTGAAGGGGCTGTAGACAGAGAGGTAGTGAAGAGGAAGACAGAGAGGGGAAGGGACAGAGAGGAAAGCCTGGCAGGAGCATCCAGGAACAGAGCAAGAAAGCTGGCTTTGGAGAGGGGGCTCACTGGGTGCCACAGTGATTTGTCCTGGACTATGTCATGTTTGGAAAAGGAGTGTGGGTGGTCTTGGAAAGGAAAAGACACCAGAAGCTAAATGAAAAATGAAGCCAGGCTGGCAGCTGCATCCAAGGCCTCCCTGACAACCTGTAATAGGCTATTTGAATGCACGGTTTGTCCTTAAAGGCCCCTGTTCATGGAATTTATTGTACTTTTTACAATTAATTCTGTCTCTAGTTAGATTCTAACTCCACTCTGTCTCCTCTTAATAATATATTCTCTTTTACCTGACACAGTGGCACAAACCTGTGATCCCAATGACTCTGGAGACTGAGGAAGGAAGATTGCAAGTTCAAGTTCAGCCTCTGCAATTTAGCAAGACCCTGCCTCAAAATGAACAGGGCTGCAGATGTAGCTCGGTAGTAGAGTACCTCCTGATTTCAATCCCCAGTACAAAAACATAGTAATAATAGTAATATATTATCTTTTGAAAAAAAAATGGGTATACTTGTTCTTGAACTTAATTTTTAAGTTCTTGATTTTTGTCATCATATCCTCTGCACCCACCCCATCAAGCTTTACAGGATTCTGGGTTTGGGTTTTAGCCTTCCTGACAAGTTTGTTTGTGAACATTTTTTTTTAAAATCAGGAACAGCACTTTAAAAACACTTGTGACAAGTGTCCTGGTGATTATACAGACTTTGACGTAGATATCCAGCACAGTTTTTACAGCTTTGTACCTCTCCTTTGTCAACACCTTTCAATCAGGCAGAGTAGCCTGTCTTCACGGTGGTGCTTTGTACTGAGTAGGTGTTTAACCAGGGCTCTTTTTATACCCAGTTGCTTTAAAATCTAATTCCTGAAAGAGTGCATTTGCAGCCACCTATTTTGGTATCTTAAATATTAATTATGTCTGTTGTAGGAATTTAGTTTTTTAGAGGCACTCTGGAACTGTTTCCCCTTATGATCTCTTGTACTCATGGCATTCTTTCACTAAATTTTCCCCCCCTGGCTGTAGTGAGGATTGAATCCAGTGATGGTCTTGAGTCAAGGTCTTGCTAAGTTGCTGAGGCTGGCCTCAAACTTGCAAGACTTAATTTTGCAGTGAATATTCCTCATGTAGAGTTCAGATTTCTAAAGCCATGCCTGTTACCCCTTTCCTAGATTCTAATACCAAAAGGATGTTACTTTTAAAAAAAAAACAAGAGAGAGAGAGAAAGAGAAAACAAGATTGCAGTCACCTTTACACCAAATTATGTTGTCACAATTAAGCAAAAAGTACTTCTTCTATCTTCTGATACTTAAGATTATCCATCAGGAACACCAAGAATTTGTCAACTACAGAATGCAGAATGGTTCAGAGGTTGAAGTACCTTACCGCTGATGCATCTTGCCTTTCTGCCCACTTTGCGATCTCTCTTAGGGAAGCACCGTCCACTCCTACCACCTGGTTAGACTGGCTCCCATTTGTCTCCTTTTATCAGTCCATGTGTTTTCAACCATGAAAAAACTTTAACATTCTGTTTTGGTCTCCGTTACTCTCTATTATACAGTTTCCTCAGAACAAGATCTACTCCATGTTCCAGATGAGAACATCTCTGTTTTCTCTAAGTTTTCTCCAAATCTATTCCAGTGTTGTAGATGGGAGCCCTCTGGGTGTGCAGCAATGAAACCCAGACTATTTCACAAATCCACTGTGTGGGCTGGAGGTGTGTGGCTCAGTTACAGAGCTCTTGCCCAGCACAGTAACAATAACAACAAAAATTCACTGTGGATTCTTGCCCACGTCTTTTAAGCTCTCTCATCCCAGTATCCTCTCCTGCAAAATTAGGTGAGAAGATAAGATTGTGCTTAGGGTTTTACCCAAATCTTAGTCTTTCTCTGGTTTCCCTGGACAGAAGTAGCTGCTGCCTCCACTTCTTATAGCTACTTATAACCCATGCCAGGAACTTTTCTTTAATATTTTATTGTATTATGTTATTTATTTATTGCCAGGAATTGAACCCAGGGGCACTTCACATATTGAACCACAGCCTTTTTTATTTTGAGACAGGGTCTCACTAAATTATTTAGGGTCTTGCTAAATTTTTTTTTTAAGAGAGAGTGAGCGAGAGTGAGAGAAAGAGAGAGAGAATTTTAATATTTATTTTTTAGTTTTCCGGCAGACACAACATCTTTGTTTGTATGTGGTGCTGAGGATTGAACCCAGGCCGCACGCATGCCAGGCGAGCGCGCTACCGCTTGAGCCACATCCCCAGCCCAGGTCTTGCTAAATTTCTGATACTGGCCTCAAACTTGTGATCCTCCTGCCTCGGCCACCAGGCCAAGCTTCTTTAATATTTTAAAAAAACTTTAAGTTTTCAGAGCCATATGATTTCCTTAAAAAGATCTCATTTATCACTCAAGAGGTATTTCATAAATGTTAAATAAAAACACACTTAACTTTAAGTACCTTGCATCCTTTTTTCTTTTTGTTAATATCTTTAATTGGATCCTCTAACGGGGGATTTGGACTTAATTTATTTTAAGTGATACTGCACTTATACATCTTTCTGTTGATTTAATTAGAGATTTAATTTTATTAGTGCCCCAAATACTATCTCAAAGAAATAAAAAACAGACTTTCACATTTATATATATATTTTTATGTCATATGTCCTATGGCTAAAGTGTTTTTCAAGTCATAAGAGCCTACCAGCACATTTAGCCACATCCCCACATGGAAAGCTCTATCAGTTTGGGCTTTTAACAGCTAAAATGTAGGTAAACCCAAAAGTGGAAAGATATTGTTTTGTTTTAATTGTGGTCCTCCCCCCACCACCAGCTATTAGAATCAAGGTCATGGCTTCATTCCTTAATGTTCCACTTAACCCTCTCTGATTCTATAGGCTTCTTTCTGTCCCTTTTAACAGGTAGTACTGGGATATGGGATACAGCAACTATGTTTTTCCTTGTGTCTCCAGGCCCTCCAGTAATCCCAAGTCACAGAGGTGTCCAATAAATGCTTATTGAATTGAATTTGGTCATTGCAAAGACAACCAGTTGAAAGTGTGTTTAGACCATATAAACCCACCACGACTGTTTTAAAACACAGTAGCCAGGTGCATTAGCATATTCCTGTAGTCCCAGCTAGTTGGAGGCTGAGGCAGGAGGATTGCTTGAGCCCAGAAGTTCAAGACCACATAGTAATATCCATCTCTAGAAAAAATATATACAGAGGGCTGGGGTTGTAATTCAGTGGTAGAGCACTTGCCTAGCATATGTGAAGTGCTGGGTTTGATTCTCAGTACCACACATAAATAATTAAAATAAAGGTCCATCAATAACTAAAAAAAATTTTTTAATTATGTGTATGTACATACACACACACACACACACACACACTTCAATATATATATTGAAATGACCTGAGAAGCATTTTTCAGGTTTTATTGACTCCATCTCTAGGGGTGGGGGCCTAGGCATCTGTATTTTAAAGTTCCCCCAGTGAGTCTCATGGTCAGCCAAGTTTACAAACTCTAGCTTAATTTTTTTCATTACATTTGCAAAGGACAAGATCATTATCTTCAATATATTCAAGATAGACCTATTACTTATTCTAGTTAGCAGTAAAATGAATTTGTTTATTTGCTTTATCCAAAGGATTTCCTTTGAGCCAATAGTTTACATTTAGTGGGTGGAATGTTTACAAATATCAGTGAGGAATTGCACCTTTCCGTGAAGGATTAGATTACAAGTGAGTGTGGAGTGAGCACTTTACTCATGGAAGCTATCAGGCCCTTGGTATGAGTCTGCTTTTGTGGATTTGAGTATGGACTAAAGTAAAATAGTCATTATTTAAGAGAATGTTTTTTAGGACTTGAGTAACTGATGTTCTCCTGGCTGCTGTTTTGCACTAATCTGAATTATCCTTCATTATAGAATCAGATTTTTGAGGAGGTGCTGAGGATAAAACCCAGGACTTTGAGCATGCTAGGCAGGCACTTTACCACTGAGCTACACCCCCAGCCTCTCAGATTAAATACCCTATTAGCCACCATCAAATATTCAGTTAAGTTGGGCACAGTGGTGTTCTCTATAATCCTAGCAACTCAGGACACTGAAGCAGGAGGATTGCAAATTCGAGCCCAGCCCTCAGCAATGTAGCAAGACCTTCATCTAACTAGTAAGACACTGTTTCAAATTTTTAAAAAAGAAAAAGGATCCAGACATGGTGATTCACACCTATAATCCCAGTGGTTCTGGAGGCTGAGGCAGAAAGATTGAGAGTTCAAAGCCAGTGCAAAACAGCAGCCAGGAGAACATCAGCAATTTAGCAAGGCCCTTGGCAACTCACAGAGACCCTATCTCTAAACAAAATACAAAAAGGGCTGGGGGTGTGGCTCAGGGGTTAAGCTCCGCTGGGTTTATCCCCACTATCAAAAAGAAAAAAAAAAAGAGAACTAGTGATATAGCTCACTGGTAAAGCACCCCTAAATTCAATCTCCTGTACCAAAAAACAATAATAATAAATAAATACACACACACACACACCCCTAGCATATACAGATATGTTCAATTGAGCCAGGTTGAATTAAGTTCATAGAGGAACAAACTAAATGAAATAATCAAAATGTAAATCATTCTGTAACACAGCCTGGTTCTTTAAAAATGACGGTGTTGGGTTGGGGATGTGGCTCAAGCGGTAGCACGATCGCCTGGCATGCATGCGGCCCAGGTTCGATCCTCAGCACCACATACAAACAAAAGATGTTGTTCCGCCAATAACTAAAAAAAATAAATATTTAAAAAATTCTCTCTCTCTCTCTCTCTCTCTCTCTCTCTCTCTCTTTAAAAAAATGACAGTGTCATAGCAGAATAAAAGAGATTAAAGTGTTTTTGCAAACAAATGTGCGAACTGGGATTAATCATGGCTTGAAAAAATGGTTAAAAATTTTTTGGAAACCAATTGAGGATATTTGCATAGGGACTATATTAAATAATAGAGAATTCTCTTTTTTTTTGGGGGGGGGGGTATTGGGGACTGAATCCAGGGGCATTTTACCACTGAGCTAAATTCCCAGCCACCCCCATCCCCAGCCCTTTTTTAAAAAAAATTTTTGAGACAGGGTGCTGCCAGATTGTTTAGTGTATCGCTAAGTTACTGAGGCTGGCCTCAAACTTGAGATCCTCCTACCTCAGCCTCCCCCATTGCTGGGATTACAGGTATGTGCCACCATGCCCAGCAGTTCTCTAACTTTCCCAGTTAACTTTCTTAGTTGTGATAATAGTATTGTGATTGTATAGGAGAATGTTATCTTAGGAGATAACAAGTCAAAAAAAGGATGAAGCATCCTACACCCAGTGATATGCCCAAACCAAGTCCTAACAACTCAGAGCCAATCAGCCTTCATCATAGAATCAAATTTTTGAGGAGGTACTGTTGTTAAAGATCCAAGAATTTTGTGATCCCTAGACCCTGGCAGATTGAAATCAGAGAATGGAAATCTGCAAATACACAACTAGGGCTTCCCCCACCACTATACTCCTGAGAACTAACTTACCAGCATACCACTTCCTGCACCTTATTTTCAAATGGTCCAGAGGCACATGCATACATGCAGATAGAACAGCAATGACAAATCTTAACAACTGTTAGTGGCATGGTAATGCACACATGGAATTCTGGCTAGTTGAGAGGCTAAGTCAGGAAATTTGTAAGTTCAAGTCCAGCCTGGGCAACTTAGCAAGATTTCGTCTAACATAAAAAGGGCTGGGAATGTAGCTCAGTGGTAGAGCATTTTTCTAGCAGGGCAAGGCCCTGGGTTCAGTCCAGCAGTATGGCAAATAATAACAATGTAACCATGGTTGAGTCTAGGTGGAAGATACATGGTTTTTCATTGTATTAGTTCAGGAGTCAGCAGACCTTTTCTGTAAAGGCCAAAATGTAAATGTCTTTGGTTTTGTAGGCCATACAGTCTGCAGCAGTAGCTCAACTCTACAGCTCTGCCCCATAGCACAAAAGTAGCCATAGACAGTACATTTAATAGACATCGTTATGTTCCAGCCAAACTTTATATGCTAAAACAGGGGACCAAATTTAACCCAGGGCTATAATCTTACATCTTTTCTGTTTTTAAAAAATACTTTATACTAAAAATTAGAAGAAAACAAAAGTACAAATATCTTAGTCTGGTTTTCAGAACTTTCCTGGGTCCCCTGATACTTAGCCCTGGAAGCTATGCCTCACTAATTTGTTTTCATTTTCTGGACACTCTGCACTCTTTGGTCTCCTCTGTGCCCTTGCTCAGGCTGTTTTCTTCCCAAATCTGTTTATTAACATTCATGCCTGAAACCACACTCTGCAAGTCTTTCTAAGAGTCTCCCAACTAAAGTCAATCCCTCATTCTTCTCAACAGCTTAGTACAACCTTGGTTTGCTGCTTTTCATAGTTTGCCCTTCATTGGTTCTGGATCCATAAACTAGAGAAGGATCATTCTACTAGTACTTTACAAATAGTAGGTGCTCGATTAATACTTGTAATTTGAGCATCTAATCTAGTAATGCAGATGTCCTCATGCTTACAGTTACCAACCTAGAAGTGTAGAATAGAAGAGAATGTTGGGTTTTCCAATTTAGATTTGGCATGCCTTCTGCTGTCATATATATCAAATTAGAATAAAAAAAATAAAAAATAAATAAATACTATGTAAAAAAAAATATACCCTAAGTACATGTATGAAGACAGGAATGGTTGTGAATATACTTTGTATACAACCAGAGATCGGAAAAATTGTGCTCTACAGATGTGTAGTCTGAATTGTCATGCATTCTGCTGTCGTATATAACAAATTAGAATTTAAAAATTAAAAAAATACATACTATGAATAAAAATAGATTTGGGGAGATTAAAGAAAATGAAAATAGGGGAGTGTCCTATCTATCTGTCTCTCTTATCTATCTCTGTCCAGGACTGCTCTGATCCAAGTCCAGCTACCTTTGAGGCTATTGGTTATCAAGTCAAAATAATCTTGATCTGAGTGGATTCAATGGCTTTCTTGGCCATAGCTAAGGGCTTAGAGGGAGAACTAAGTCTCCTGAGCATCTGCAGTGATTTAGACACTCTCAAGCACTCTGTGTCATGTACCCTACTCCCAGCAATCCTACAAAAAAACTGATATTATCCTCATTTAGAACTGAGAGCAGTGAAGTGGCTTCCATCAGATTGTAAAGCTGGAATGTGAATTTGAATCTTGCTGCCCCTGCTACCCAACACCATTTTAGTACCTCCACGCATTCAGTGATTGGCAAGAGACCAGAGAAACCCAAGCTGGAATAGTCCCAGAATTCATATGCAGTTGAAATATCTGTGGAGTGCTAGGAACCTGGGGTTTAGTATTAAGTGCCTTTGGATGAGACATCAGTTTTGCCACTCTCCATCTATGATCTTAAGTCACTGAGTTTCTCTAGACCTATGTTCTCTTGACTGTATAATTAGAGGAATAAACCAACATATTTCTTTTTGTTCATGTTTAATGCATTATGCAGTAAGTAACATAAAACCTCATAAAGAGTAGATAAATGAATAGAAAATTGAAATTCGATACTGTATAATAAGGCTGCACTCCAGATGTGTCCAGGGTACTCTGGAAGCCAAGAGGAAGAGCAACACCTAGCCCCTCAGGGCCACCATGGTAGCTGAGTATATTCCACCCAGGTAGAATTTGGGGAGCTGAGGGGGTGGGGGAGGGCAGTCCCAGGGGAGATGATAGGTGAGAACTGCAACTAGATGCCCTAAATACATGATGAAAGGGTACAGGGGAGGATATTGAAGCTAGGCTAGAACTAGATTGGGGAAGAGATGTCACTGTCTCCTGAAAAAGCTTGGACTTTTAAGGCAGTGGAGGGTTTTAAGCAAGGTCGAATTTGTATTTTATAAATCTCTTGGCAGTGTGCCGTGTCGGATGGGGTTCAGGGGCGCAGAACTGGTGGTAGGAAGACTCTCTAGGAGGTGACTGCAAAAAATAGCCCAGGCAAGGGATGATGAGAGCCTGAACTAATGTAGTGGCAATAGGAAGGAAGCGTAGAGCATAAATCTGAGAGCTCCAAGGGAGAAGGACCGACTAGGACTTATTGACTGTATCAGTGAAAATGGCTTCAGATGATCTCATAGTCTCGGTGGCTTAAGACAACAAAGCTGGGTCTCTTGTCCACACTACATGTCCATTTCAGGCAGAGAGGCCCATGGTTTAATCACTCAGGATTCAGGCTAAGAAACAACTCCAAGTGCCAGAAGGAGAGCCCTAAAGGGACTCTCCTAGACAATTCAACACTACAGCCCAGAAGTGATGCACATCATCCACTACTAGACTAGAACTTAACTCCTGGCCTCACTCAGTCTGTGGAGGCCAGAGAGTTCAGTCATAGTGAGCAACCCTAGAATTGCCCTTGATCTGGGGACCCAGAAGGACCCCATTCCTTACCTGGGGAATGAGGTAGACATCGGAGGTATTGTCAATGAAGATGGAAATGGGGCGGAGGAAAGTAGACAGACCAAATAGTTGAATTTTCTCCACCTCTAAAGTGTAACCATTTCATTGGTCTTTTTTTGTGATCAGAGAGAGGGATTGGAGTGAACTTCCCCTGTCAGCAAGAGTTAATCATTTACAAAGGTTGTGTTGGTTAATTCTTCCCAAATAAAAATTTTCAGCTTTTTTGTTTTGTTTTGGAGACTGGGGATGGACCCAGGCACTCTACCACTGAGCTACACCCCCAGCCCTTTTTATTTTTTGAGACAGGGTCTAAGTTGCTGAGGCTGGCCTGAAACTTTTGGTCCTCTCATCTCAGCTTCGGTTGCTACGATTACAGGCGAGTGCCGCTGTTCCCAACTCGTTGAAGTTGTCACATTCAGTCTAATAACGTGTCTTTCTTGAATTTTCATATGGTCTATTGTGTTCACATATGGTGTTAAAAAGAAAGTTATGAACCAAGATGTTAGTGAAGGCTTCCTCACATAAGAATAGCAGTCATCGAATTCAAAATCCCAGGGATGTAAATGCCCTCCGCTTTGGTGAGTGCCCTCGCAGCCTGGCACATTTCAGCGAATCCAGGGGCGGGAGTGGAGGAGGTGTAATTAGGCTGATTGGAGCCTATTGTGCTGCTCTGCGGCGCGCGGGACAGGAGCAGCCTCCGGGACAGGAGCAGCCTCCGGGAGTGTGAGTGCCTCAGGATCACTGGGGAATGATGTCCTCTTTCCTCAAAATAACGGAGCAGAAATACTGAAGCTACACTGTTTCTCCCCTTCTTTGTTTTTCCAACACCCCCCCCCGCGCCAAATTAATTGTGATCCTTATCCCGAACCCTAAAAACTGACTTTTATTGTGCATTTGTTTCTTAACAGTTGCGAGAAACAATCAAAGCTGGCAAAGGTGTGACTTCAGCTATTGACCTGTGTCGTTACCATGGAAACAAGGCACTGGAGGCCCTGGAGAGCTTCCCTCCCTCGGAGGCCAGATCGGCTTTAGAAAACATTGTGTTTGCTGTGACCAGATTTTCATGACACCAAATTAAAAAGACCCTATTGTTCCTTAGCTGAAAAACCTAGGGAATGAGGTGATTGGAAGAGCTTTTGTGAGGAAATATCTAAACGTGTTTATGACTTTAAAATATACACATTTTCCCCCTTCCTTTTATCACATTGCTAAAATGAATACTGCCTTCATTTTGGAACTGCTACAAACAAAATTAGAAGGAAAAAAAAAAAGGTCAAGCAGTTTTCACTTGTCACGCCAGAAGCACACTTGAGGCTGCAGCAGCAGAAATAATTAATGAGATTCGCTCCTGTGACCTCAGCAAATGGACAGGAAATAAGTCCTTATTGATTGGACCGGGCCACGGATGGCGCCAGGGCGGTGGCCTGTGGTTTTCCTTCTAGAGAGGACAGAGCAAGCTGGAAGCTGCAGGTGTCAAGAGAAACACTCTGGATCCCAGCCAGGAAGGATTGTCAAATCAGAAACCACTGATCCATCTGTCAAAATGGAGAAGAGTTCAGTGAATTAAGAAAAAATATGCTTTCTTTGTCATCTTGCAATTATGTCTCTATTTATAGATACAATATGAATATTTGGAATATCGTGGTTTTTATAAGATTTGGGGGTAGGAGGGAAATTGCTGAAAAAGTTGCCAAATATTTAAAGTAGGAGATTAAATGTTATCTTGGTATATTAGAAATTGTCTATTTTTCTTTCTTGAACATCAAATTATTTTCAAACACATCTCAAAGAACCAAACTTTTTTTTTAAATGAAAAACGAGTTGTTCACCAAGTAAAATGTATGCATTTGTAATACTTTGGTTTAGACAATACCTTTAATTTTTACAAATTTGGGAAATGTAATTGTTATATTAGGGAGTTCATTGGTAAGCGTGTTCTTTTACCCTCAGAATGTCAAGTTTTGGTGTTGAACCACAGACATCCAATTATAGAAAGAACATAAGCAATCTCGCAAGCCTGCAATCGGACACTGTCTCTGTGTGGTTCACAGGAGATGATTTTTGTGGTTTGCACGCATGCAATGTGAGAACACCGTTGATAAGAAGGCTGAGTTTACATAAATGATCTGGACTGAGACTCAGCTACCTTTCTTCCTCATGTGGTGTAATTACAGCCCTATCTGGAGACAGCGAGCACAGCAAACAGATTTGATTACCTACTTCACTCAAACACTAAGGAAAGTATTTTAGTTAAATTCCTCCCCCTCAACACCCAAAAGTTTGATCCCTGCCCAGCATGTGGCATGCAATGAACAGAAAATGTAAGGCTACAGAGGTTAAGATATTGTTTTATGAAATATTTTAAGTGGACTTAAAATATTATAATTGTGTGGTTTCTACTGCTGCAATCTGCAGGCCTATAGATTGTGAGTAGCATGCTCCACTCTCCTGTTTGAACTGTCTTTTCTCACTGAGTTGGCTTAATTAGTAACTACAGCTACCATGCTTTAGATGAGACTGGGTTTTAATCATTAACTGTGCCAGGGAGGAGGAGTGCCTTCGTGCTAGATGCACAGGAACCTCAGGGAGCTGCAGGTTCCGGGAAGCAGATGGACAGGTACTGCAGTGCACAAGGCAGGACCCTGGGGCTTCTCCGATTCTGGCTTAGATCTGGTATGCTGTATACCTTGAACAAGTCACTTCCCTCTCAGCCTCAACTGCCTCTTCTGTAAAATTAGATTTTATGAGATAATTTATGAAGTCCCTTCCAGGTTTGTTTTATTTTCTAAAAGTTTACCATTTAAGATTGTCTCGATAGCAAACATGCTGTAAGAGATTCATAGAGGAGGAAAAGCAACTTGCAAAGAGAAGCTCTGAGGAAATGCAGAAAGCTTCCCCTTACATGACATGGTCCCTAGACTCTTGTGTTTCAACACTCACCTTTCTGCTCTCTTGGGGACCTTTCCTACCTCCCGTTCCATCTGGACTTCTAAGCTCCTGGATGCCCGAGAGCAGCAGGCCCACCTTACAGTTAAGGGACCAGAGCTCTGCCTTTGCCCCCAGGGGTGCCTTTCTCCTCAGGTCACAGGCAGCCGTTTTCACTTCCTCAGCATCCTGGCAAGTGTTTGTTTGTTTGTTGTAGGACAAACCCACATACTAGGCAAGCACTCTACCACTGAGCTACATCCCCAGCCTTTTAAATTTTATTTTGAGGCAGGGTCTCACTAAATTGTCCAGGCCAGCCTCAAACTTCTGATCCTCCCTCCTCAGCCTCCCTAGTCACTGGGATTGCAGGCATACACCACTGCGCCCTGTTCTTGACACCCTGCTCTTACATGTTGACAAATCTACTCTAGAGTATGAAATGTGGAGTAGCCTTACTCCATGTGCATTCTTCAAGGATATTTATTTATTAGTTCACACCAAGTTTTTATAATTTCAGCACCTCTAAGGAGAAATTTTGGGCACTAAGACATTGCTTAATCACACCTCTCAACCTACTGCCTAGGTATGGCTTAGTGGAGATAATGAATAGAGAGAGTCAATGGCTCTCCAATGCCTCCTTTACCCCTGCTCAATCCCTTCCCCATCCTGAGTTTCTTACTAGAGGGAAGAGTTCATTAGCCTTTGTCCTGCTTCCTCCCACCTGTTACCCCCAAACTTAGAGTTGGTGCCTCCAAACCTTACTTCAGGCCATGAACCTAACTGCACTCTCCTCCCTATCAGCTTTTTCTTTATTAGCATAATAAATGGTGTATTCTGCCAGGTCTGGTGGCCAACACCTGTAACCCTAGTGGGAGAGGGGTGTGGGGGTGGGGGGGATGAGATAGAAGGATCACAAGTTCAAAGTCAGCCTCAGCAGCAACTTAGCAAGGTCCTAAGCAACTTAGTAAGACTATCTCAAAATAAAAAGGACTGGGGATGTGGCTCAGTGATTAAGCATTCCTGGGCTAAACCCCGTTACCTCCCACATCCACCAGACAGAAAGAATAAGACTTTTCTCCTTTCCAAAGACCTCAGGCCTGTTTCCTCCTGTCTCCTTCCTGTCCCTGTTCTTGAATCTTAGGTTTCTTCTCTATGAATGTGCCCAGGTCTCCCTGTACTTAAAATCCCTCACTTTTCCCTATATATTCTTCCACCTGCACTTTCTCCCTCCTAATTTTACCAACAAACCTTCTTGCAGTTTACAAACTCCTTAACTTTACAACTGGCCATTCACTCCTAGGTCCCCACCATCTCGCCCATTGCTTGGGCTTTGTGTACTCAGAGAATGCTTGAACAAAGACATCAGGTGCCTCTGCACTGCTCTCCTGAGATGGCTTCTTCAAGATCACTGATGGTGTCCCCTCAGACCTCCCCGTCTGCAGCATTTCATATTGTAGCTGGCCCCTGGGGGCTCATGGATCCACTTTGGTTCAGATTCCCCTTCTTTTCTCTGAATAGCCTTCTTGTTCTTACTCCTATAGCCATGCTTTTCTAAAAATATCAATTACGTTTCCCCCAGAAATTACAAAGCAGTTTCCTGTCCCACTAAATCTGATTTATTTTTTCAGTGCTAGATATGGAACCAGGACCTTATGCATACTAGGAAAGCTCTCTACCTCTGAACTACATCCCCAGCCCCTGAATCTTTTTTTAAAATTCTCTGAGTTAGGGATGGCTGTATGGCTCAGTGGTGGAGTGTTGGCTTTGCACACATGTGTAAAGCCCTGGGTTTGAGCCCCAAGGACCACGTACACACACCAAAAAAGCACTCCCAACAGGATGCTCATTTACTTCTTTCTCATTTCCTATCTTTACTGCTGATCTCTTCTCAAATAAACTGTTTTTGGTTTTGTTTTCTTTTCTTTTCTTTTTGGACTGGGTTCTGCCTTCCCATTAAGGAGATTATAGACTTCTCGAGGTGACCTTAGAAGAAGTGTCCCCATGGGAAGGCCAGCACTGCTATCCATCCTCCCTTTAGCTAATGCCCTGTCCTCCAGCTCTGAAGTGCTAGGCTCTAGGCCTCTCCCCTTGGGTCAAAGTTCGTCTTTAATACAAATTGCTTTCTCATGATAGAAAGAGACTCTTTCTCAGGATTCTACTCTTCTTTTTTGGAGATGCCTATCTTCATGGAAAAATAGCATCTAGCTTTTATCTAGAGGCTCTGCTCACATCTAGGATTGACAGTGTGTGCATCCTTCTGCACCCTGTGAACTTATTAATAAGCGTGTTGGATTGCCACTGTCTTAGCCATTAGAGTAGCTTGAATTTCACTTGATTTTTTTTTTCTCTTCAAACACACCTAAGTAAATAATCAACTTACAGAAATCTTGGGGGGAAAAAAGTCATTCATAATCACCACCCTAAAATAATCAGTATTATCAATTTCATTTCAGTATTACCGTTTCATTTGTATTTCTTCCAGTCTTTTTTTGCCATGCGGATTTTTTTTTTTTTTTTTTGCATGTTGTAATTACAGTATAATTTCAACTTTGGGTCCTGCTGTGTTCATGTAACACATTATAAACATTTTCCCATGGTGCTGCAGCCTTCACGACTATTATTAATGAGTGGTTTAAATGTTAAACGAGGCATCTGAATTTCTATTCCTGGTTGTTTCTTCTGGTGTAAATAAGTATATTAAAATGGGCTAACTTTATAAGTCAGTCTCCAGACCCACTATTAAGAAAGTCTTTGACTTGGAAAAATAGTGCCTCTACAGGTTCTCCGTGGCACAGGTTAAAATTGTGGAACAAATCACCTTAAAATTCTTCAACTTGAATTATTAATCTTCTCAGCTGATACAGCCTTAGTGAGGCCCAGTTCTGTAAGATAATGCTTAAGATGAATTCATGCCTCTTTGCATTTTCCTCTTGTTTCGATATAAGTTCCCAGCCAGACGCACTTCATTATGATGACTTCTTCCTTCACATTGAGGTTCAGTCAATTTTTTTTCTTTTTTTGGTGCTGCAGGGGCAATTAACCACTGAGCCATATCCCCAGCCCTTTTTTCTATGTTATTTACAGACAGGTTCTTGCTAAGTTGCTTAGGGCCTAACTTGCTGAGGCTGGCTTTGAACTCACAATCCTCCTGCCTCAGCCTCCTGAGGCGCTGGGATTATAGGTAAGCACCACAGCGTTAGGCCATCTTTCTTTGTCTTGTTTTGTTTTGGTACTGGGGATTGAACCTGGGGGCACTTTACCACTGAGCTACGGTTCCAGCCCTTTTTATTTTTGAGACAGGGTCTTGCTAAATTGCCCAAGGTTGGCCTTAAACTTGTGATCCTCCTGCCTCAGCCTCTGAAGTAGCTGGTATTTCAGGTGTGTGCCACTGCATGGGGCAAGATCTACATTCATTTTAATGTCACATATAAGACAAAATAAAGTTAGGGTTTATATTAAGGGGCTTCGGGCTAAACTTCTGTCTCATGCCCATATCCCATTCCACTGAAGTCTTTTTTAACCTTCTAGGCTCCCTCCCAGCCAAGTCAACATCTGCTCATCATTCAGACTCTGTGTGTGTGTGTGTGTGTGTGTGACTAGTCATCGAACCCAGGGCCATGTATGTGATAGGCAGTGCTCTACCACTGAGCTACACCCCTGGTCCCAGACCATTTTTCTTACAGAACCTCAGAATCCTTCTTAACAAGCACCTTAGGCAGCCACTCCCTCCTCCCCTAACCCTGTATTGGGAACTGAACCCATGGTCACTCTACCACTGAGCTATATTCCTATTTTTAGACAGGGTCTCCCTAAGTTGCCCAGGTTGGCTTCGAACTTGTGATCCTCCTACTGCGGCACCCGAGTTGCTATGCTTACAGGCAAGGGCCAACACACCAGCTATTAACATATCAAAGTCAGCACACAAGTCAAAAGCTATTTGCCATCTCCGTTCAACTAGCTGTTTGCTTTAACCTATATTTTACCATTTTTTTAGTTAAGTATTTGAAATAAAATCAGTAGCCCTAAAAATAAAGATGATTTTATTTACTTTCCAAATGTTATATCCTTCATATTCCACTTTCTCTATATTGCATATAAATTATCTTGATAAAGATAATGAAAGGAGTCACATAGTAGGCTGATTTTTAAGATGTCAGTATCCATCACATTATCCAAGTCCACTGGACTAGAGGTGATTATATTTTTTTTTTAATTTTTTTTTCAAAGAGAGAGAGAGAGAAATTTTTTTAATATTTATTTTTTAGTTCTTGGAGGACACAACATCTTTGTTTGTATGTGGTGCTGAGGATTGAACCCGGGCCGCACGCATGCCAGGCGAGCGCGCTATTGCTTGAGCCACATCCCCAGCCCGAGGTGATTATATTTTGAGCAACCTTGTCCTCCTAATAGCTGTTAGCAAAAATTGAGTATCTTTTATTGTGGAAAAATTCTTTTGAAATATTTTTATAAAACACTTCTCATGTAACCTTTGTAATCATTATTTCCTATTTGGGAAAATTTAAAATATGTTGTTTTTCATGATGTAAGAAAGGCCTAAATTATATTTAATTAATATTAAAACACTAGTGTTGATTTTATTTATTTATTTATTTTAGATTCTCATCCTTTTTCTATATGTATATGAATGTGAGATGAATAGATGGACAAGGGCAGTTAGAGCAAATCTCTTTTTTCTTAAACCAATAAACATCTATATTTTTTTTCCCTAGTGTCCCACCTATCAACTTTTTGTGAGAGGCTGGCATGACAGTAACCTTCATTTGTATCTAGCTATTGCTAAGCTATCACGGTGGTATCAAGACACTCGAGCAAACGCAGGTGCTTAAAACAAATGTGTAGGAAGAAAAATTTTTCCCTGGTCCCCTCACCTCAACTGTCATTTGGTTGAGTAGTTTAGCATTAAATCCATCACAGTGGCTTCAGAGCTCTAACAAAACAAACATGCTTGAAAAGCAAATTATTGCTTCCCATGAAAATATAATGATGTCTGCAAATTTTATATTTGTAATTTACAGAAGTCCTCACTAGTCTTTGTACCCAAACCTTGTAATCATTGAGATAGCCTGCACAGTAACATTTATTGAATTTTTGCCCTCTAGCCATATAAAACACCAGCAAAAATACAGCCCTATTAATCATAATTTTTATGTTCATACAATCAAAATGAATGGCACCTTTTTGTTCTAACTCAGTAGTCAAGGTTTTTCAAATTTCAAATCCTGATGGATGATTGTAGCAAAAAGATCTAGTGTGAGGTTTATCTTTTTAAAGTAGTACAAATATAAACAGCACTTTCTAATTTTGTATTTTAGTCTCATGACCTCCTTTGCCTATCCACATGTACATGATAGATTTTTTAATCCAAGGGGAACAGCTCAATTTTCCTAAAAGCATCCATTGGCATTATCAAAGTAGTTTTATAGACTGAATCTATTGCTTGTTTACCCAAATAGTAGCATACATGTCTGTTTTTAGAAAGCTTTATCATAAGGCTTTTTATATGATTGGATTCATAAACAAAGCTATGATTAGGAAATAAACCACTTTCCCCTTTGGCTAGTTCTAATGTAAGCCTTTCAAACTGAAACATTGTGTTTGAACACTTTTTCCATTCATAGCACGTGCCCATCAAAAAAGCACTTTCTGTTTGCAGTATGTAGGGTGAACTATCTGTAGCCTAGTTAACAATGCCAACTAGAGGCAGTGAAAGGTGTATATTTCACATGCAAATTCCAAACAATAGTTTCTACAATTGCATATTGTTGTTTGCTCTATTATGTTCAACATCAGCATTATAAAGTTGAGTACAGGAAGAAGAAAATAAATATTCTTTTATCAAATTAATTAGAAAAATAAATTAAAGGGTATAGGGCTGGGGGTGTAGCTCGGTGGTAGAGCACTTGACTAGCCAGTGTGAGGCACCACATAAAAATAAATAAATAAAATAAAGGTGTTATGTTCATCTACAACTAAAAAAAAGAAAAGAAAAGAAAAAGAAATTAAAGGGTGCAAAATGTAAGTAGCCCTAGTTTGTAATGCACACTTTCACAAAAAGCAACTTTGATGACCTGTCATAGAACTATTCAGAGGAAGACGCTGTGTGATACAGGTTCTTTCTATGTCACCTCCAAATTTGTGTTTTGCTACCTCTTTGTTTTACCAGACTGATTTCCCTGACTTGAAACCACTGATAGAGAAAGAAGGCAGAATAAGTTCAGTAACACTATGTACAAAACACTGTCTTGGGGACAAAGACAAACTCAAGAGTGACATTATTAGTGTCTTCCCACCATATTTAGGCTTCTCAGGAGCAGGTTACTTTTGAAAGCAGTGGAATATAACAAATAGAATAAAAACAGATCTGGGTTCAAACCCTAGCCTCTCTATCCAATGCGATGTGAGGCAACTCCCCCAAGTTTCTTCTTTTTTGATTTATCTTTTCATTTTTCCTTGCAGTGTTAGGGATTGAACCCAGGACCTGTTCACCCTAGGCAAATGCTCTACCACTGAGTTACAAACCCCAGCCCTTTTGTTTTCCTGCAGAAATGGAGACAGTCACTCGTGATGATAAAAGAGCTACTAAGTGCACCTGTCACAGAGTGACCATTCAATAAACTCCATTAAAGGAAATATGCTTTTGTAACAATGAAGCAAGCAAATAAAATAGAGTGATAAAGTCACATAGATTACAAATTATAATTGTAAAAACATAGGCTATAAAATAGGTCTAGATACTTCTTTCCACATACAGGAAAATATAAGGTGAGAAAGGGTCAAGCACAGTGGTACATGATGGAAATTCCAGCAGTTTGAAAGGCTAAAGCAGGAGGATGACAAACTCAGGGCCAGCCTGGGCAAGTTCAAGGCCAACCTCAGAAATCTAGTGAGACCTTGTTTAAACAAATAAATAAATGTAAGGGCAAATGATAGATGATGTAGCTTAGTGGTGGAGTACCACTGGGTTCAAGCCCCAGTCCAAAAAGGGGAAAGAGAGAGGGGGGGGGGGTTAGAGCCCACCCTGGGGTGTATATTTGAAAAGCAGTATTTAAGGGACAACCAATACATGTAAAGATTACCATCTAGAAAGTAGTAAATTGAATGGGAAGAGTAATCACACTGCACACACTCTTGTAAACCACCTGTAAAAAAAAAAAAAACAGGGTCTTGAAATAGAATAGGGCATCCTGCTGAATCAGGATCTCTAAAGGGAATTGCAAGAATCTACACTTTTTATTTTTTGAAAGAGACAAGGTCTTGCTATTCAGGTTGGCCCTGAATTGGGCTCAAATGATCCTCTTGCCTCAGGCTCCCAATTACCTAGGATGACAGGCATGGGCCCACACACTTATCTTATACATTTCCAGCTAGGCAAGATGGTGTACCCCTGTAATCCTGTGAGAAATCAAATCCCCAGTTGTCCATTTTCGGAATATATTTGGCCTTAATTGGGATGTAAGAGCCAAGTGTAGCCATTTTAACTATAGTCCTTCCCTTTGACCACCCCAATTGTAAAATTAGCCAATCCCATAGAGGGTAACCCCGAGCTTCTCCTATCAGAGAAAGGGGCAGTGCTGCTTTAGGGGCAAAATCAGGCAGACAGCCCAGCTAGTGTGCTTGCTTGCCAGACTTTGTTCCATAGCACACCCTTATGCCGGAGTAAAATTTTCCTTGCTGAGCTATTTTCATGGCACCCTAGTATTTCTAACAATCCCAGAGACTTGGGAGGCTAAGGCAGAAAGTTTGCGAGTTCAAGGTCCATCTCAGTAATTTAGTGAGGCCCTAAGCAACTTAGCAAGACCCTGTCTCAAAATAAAAAAATTAAAAGGGCTGAGGATGTGGCTCATTTGGCTAGAGGTCCTCTGGGTTCAATCCCCAGTAGAAAAAGAAAAAAAAAACAAAAAACATTTTCCAGAAGCTTCCTGGTAATTCTCACACACACAATCCACTTTTAGATCCATCAGGGTAGACGATAAATTTCTTAGACTCAACTGACACTAATTCTTTGTGGCGCAGCAGACAGACATGAGCTTTGAAGTAAGACAGATTCCAGGCAGACCAGATGCAGAACCAAATATAAATCAGGAAAAGTTATCCTATGGAAAGCAGAAGGAGGAGGGGAGCATAAAATATGTAGTTAATGTAAATTATAAAATAAAATGTAGTTAATGAAAATTATAAAATAAAAGGACAGAAATAAGTACTTATAATTAATTATAATTAATATAAACTAATTAAATTCCAATTTAAAAACAGACTCCCAGGACTGGGGATATGGCTCAGTGGTAGAGTACTTGCTTAACATGTGCTAAACCCTGGGCTCAATCCCCAATATATAAAAAAAAAAATTCCTGTACCCAAGGAATTCTTTAATGACTATTAGGCGGAATGATAAAAATATCAATATCTGACCTATAAAAATGACAATTTTATATTATTTCACCTATACTTTATATATTAAAGGGATTAAATTAACTAATGTATATAAAGCAATTACCCATTGCCTATCTTAATCTCCATTGGTCTTCTGCATAGCAAGCTGGCAGGGAATTCTGGGAGTGCAGCCGTCCTGTCTAAATTCATGCCAGACTCAGATGTGATTTGACATCATCTGATGGTGGCAGTTGGCCCTATTTTAAATATCATGGGGGACAGTTCTGAGTCTAGAGGCAATAGGATAGCATTGGTGATTCTAGAAATGGCCCAGTTAGTTCACCAGATTCAGCTTCAAGGATAGCAAGGACCAGGGCTGGGGTTGTGGCTCAGTGGTAGAGCACTCGCCTAGCACTTGTGAGGAACCAGGTTCGATCCTCAGCACCACATAAAAATAGAATAAATGTATTGTGCCCAGCTGCAACTAAAAAAATAAAATACTTAAAAAAGAAAAGAATACCAAGGACCAAAAAGACTCACCCTTGGGGCTGGGGTTATGGCTCAGCGGTACAGTGCTTGCCTAGCAAGTCCGAGGCCTTGGGTTCAATCCTCAGCACCACATAAAAATAAATGAATAAAATAAAGGTATTGTGACCATCTACAACTAAAAAATAAATATTTAAAAAAAAAACTCACTCTTCCCCTGCTTTAAAGTCTTCAGCCTCTACTTCAAGACCCCTAGCATAGAATGTTCACCCAATCCCCAACCCCTGTGTTTTGTTCTCAAACCAAGGCCACACAGGAAATGGGAACAAGCTACTAATTCTGCATTCAATTGGAAATTATATATTTAATTTTTTAAAATTGTATACACGTATATAATTTTTATTTATTTATTTTTAGCTGTACTGGGGATTGAACCCAGTATAACACACATGCCCTGGAAATCTCTACCACTAAGCTACATCCCCATCCCTTATTTATTTTGTTTTACTTGGAAATTGGGCCTTATTAAATTGCCCAAGCTGGCCTCAAACTAGCAATCCTCCTGCCTCAGCCTCCTGAGTAGTTGCAATTACATGTGTATGCCACAAAGCCCAGTTTAAAATTATATTTTTGATGAATGCATTATTATAGGGTTTAACTGTGCTTATCAAAGATTTTCTGAATGCTTACAGCACAGTAGCTCTATGTTTTTTATTTTAAAGCTTTTTATTACTGTGAGTGTTTTATGTGGCTATAGTGCCTTTATTAGGTTGAAATAAAATTAAAATTTAAACAGGAAAAGGGGGGCAAGCAAATGTCAAAAATCCCATCCAGAGAATATTAACCTGATTGCATGAATGCCACAACATTTTAAATTAACCATTGCCTTTTGTGAATGATCTCTAGTTACCCAGTAGACTAAGACATTCTTAGTTTGTATTTTTATGTGTTAAAATTCCTTGGTATGTTGGGCCACTCTTTCCTTGGTTGCATGAACAAACATGTGGCCCTGTTCCAATATTGTTCAGTGATCCCCGTGAACACACAAAAACTGGACTTCTTTTTTTTCTTTTGGTGGTACTGGGGGTGGAAGCTAAGAGTGCTCTATTACCAGGCTACATTCTCATTTGGACTCTTGATCCTCTTCCCTGCTCCTGAGCTGCTGGGATTATAGGCCTGCCCCACCGCTCCCAGCCCCATCCATTTTTATTTTGTCTTATTTTTTTGGTACTGGAGATTGAACCCAGGGGCACTTTACCACTAAGCTACATCCCCAGACCTTTTTATTTTTTATTTTGAAACATTCTTGAGACTGAGACTGGCCTCGAACTTTCAATCCTCCTGCCTCAGCCTCCTGAGTCACTGGGATGACAGGTGTTGGCCACTACACCTGGCAAAGCTAGACTCTTGGAAGCTGCACAGAGGGGCAAGGCTGTTGAGGGACAGTGGTCAGTTATTGGTTAGGCTTCTGTTTCTCTGCCAACCCTCTTCCTGGTTTCCCTTCAGTTCTGACTTTCTGCTCCGTCCTGAGTGTGAGTCAGGCAGTCTAAGAGACCAGCTCTGCTGAGGAGAGGTTTTGGATCAGGGATTTCTTGGTTTGTAGCTTGTATGAAATAGGCACCAAACTGACTGCCAGGTCTTGAAAGACGTGTGGCACAGGCCAGAGGAAGGCTTCAATCTGTTCACCACCTGCCTCTCTAGCCTTATCTGCTCTTTCTGTCCTCCCCTCCCCCTAGCTTTAAGGCTCCCTGGTTTTTGCTCAGGACTATTTATAGTTTTCCATATCTTGCCCACAATTTTCTGCCTTAGCTGCTGCCCCTGGTCTTCCCTGCTCAGAATGCTCTTTCACCCAGTCTCCGTGGGTCAAAATCCTGCTCAGCCTCCTCCTCCAGGAAGCTTTCCTGATTTGTTATGGTTCCTTGCTCACCCCTACTTGGGTCTCTCCTCTGATGCACCATATGTTTCCAGGGTTCATGAAGTTAATTCTGAAAGCTCTGTGAAGACAGGCAACTTGATCATCCACACACACACACACACACACACACACACACATCTCTCTCTCTCTCTCTCTCTCTCTCTCTCTCCCCCCCCCGGGACACCAAAGCCAGGGACATCCTGCTACATCCCCAGTTCCTTTTTATTCTTTATTTTGAAACAGGGTCTCACTAAATCATCCAGGTTGGTCTCGAACTTGTGATCCTCTTGCCTCAGCCTCCGGGGTAGCCAGGATCACCGGCGTGTGTCACTTTGCCTGGCCATTTGTATAATTTTGAAATCTTTTGCCACCTTAAAACTGGCCGTGCCCTGTTCCAAAGAGTTCTGCCACCTGCAAGAGTGCTCGGCCCTTTATGTAGGTACTGAGAGGTCGCTCACCTCTCTCTAAATGGATGTGAGCCAAATTCTATCATGGCCAAAACTCCCTGAGAATATGGGCACATTCACTTCCTCAGGTGCAGCCGAGAGATCCCTTTGATACCTGAGGTCATTTACTTACTTACCTAATGTCAAGACCTAACAAAGGCACTTCCCACAAGTTCAGCCTTCACTTACTGAGAGTCAGGAGGGCAACAAAAGCCTTGGGAAGAATTTCCATAGCTGTCAAAGGGCTTCCTCTCTGTGCTTCAACTTTGTAATATGAAATGTTATCAAATTGTTGGATGTCAACTTGGATGTAACATTTTATTATATAAGCCATTTGAAAACTTTAGTCTTGCCACAAAGATAACTCAAGATACACCAAACATTTGATTCTTGGACACTCACAACATGCAGTATGTGTCTGCCCCCAAACTTAGGAGTTTCTCTTTGCCACCATATACATATGACACTTGTTTATTCTAATGCCTTTACTTTTTAATTCTTAAAAAAAATTATTAGACGAAAGGAACCTAAAACTTGTAAAATTTATAATACAAAATATTCAGAGGAAAGAAGCAGATTTATGTGGATTATTTGATTCCTCTGGCCCTCTTTTCCCTCAAACTCACCCATTTTCAGGTTCCAAAGGGCAATTATTCCCCCTTCACCATGCTGACTAAATAGGTCAGGAGGGTAATAAGGTCATTTATTTGAAGGATTTTCATCTGGTATAGTCCCAACTTGCCCTACTCCTGACCACTCAAATCAGTACCATACTGAGAGCAGCCTCTCTCTCTCTCTCACCACCAAAGAAAATGATGAAACAAAGGTAATTTCAGTGAACTTTCTGCCCCCAAATTTATCATCTTTCCAGAGCACAAAGGTTATATTACTTTAGCTCTTTAAACCAGTAATGGCTCAATAACAACATTAGTGCTTTAAACCAGCAGTGGCTCAGTAATAACTACTATCAGATGTTTACTATTAGCTCGGTGGCTAAACCTTCAAAGTGTTAAACTCCTTTTGGAGTTTAACACTTTATTACATATTTTATTACATATTTTTAAAAGTATATATGTAATTGAATTCATGAATTTCCCATGGCAGAATCAAGAAAACAAGGTACTTTACTAGTAAAAGTGAATGTTACACCATAATATATTATTATTGTTGTTGCTGTTATTTTTAATATTATTTTTTGGTAACAAGGATTGAACCCAGGGGTGCTTTACCACTGAACCGCATGCCCAGCCCTTTTTATTTTTAAATTTTGAGTCAGGGTCTCACTAAGTTGGGGTCTCCCTAGTTTTTGAGGCTGGCTTTAAATTTGTGATCCTCTTGCCTCAGCCTCCAGAGTCGCTAGGATTGTAGGTGTGTACCACCACACCCAACTCATAATCTATTATTAATTAGATGCTGTGTGAGATAAAATGGAATATTTGATTAATTGGCTAATTTTTTTTTTCCTAAAAGATTTTCCTAGTGCTTCCTTAGAATCCCCAGTATGGGGAAATTCCCAAGCTTTTATAAATAACCTCATAACATGTAGGTTTAATATGTGGGACAGGATAATATTTCTGCAATATCTGTACTTTTATTTTCCTGGTATTTTCTCTTTTCCTGCCACCAGGTAGATATTCCCACCTGGGTTCAGTGTTGGGGAAGGGCAGGGAAGGGCTGAGAGCTGAAACAGCCAACAAGCTTTTGTTTCTTAAAGCTTAAGGCCCTAGAGAAGGGTGCAGGTGGCCTGAGGCAGGATGTCTTGAACAGAAGCAGAAGGGCCCTGGACTGGGTGCTGGCTGAGCAGGGCCACTGCATGAGCTTCCCAGCAGCCTGGCTGAGAGGCAGGACTCTGTCCAGAGAAGATGTGGTTGTCAGCTGTGGCAGGTTCCACTCACAAATTGGAGACAAAAGGGATGGATGTGACCTGCACACAGGCTTTGTGTCTATGCCTGTGAACTTCAGTCATTTCATATTAAACACCAGTAATTTGGGCTGAGGTTACTGCTCAGTGATAGAAAGCATGCTTAGTATGTACAAGGCCCTGGGTTTGCTCCCTAGTGCCAAAAATAAATATTAACAATAATATTAATAACCTAGGCAATTTCACCTAAAAATCTGACAGAGTGTTTCCCTAGCATGCATGAGGCCTGGGTTTGATCCCCAGCACTGAAAAACAACAACAACAACAAAAAAAAAAAAACAGAGATAGAAGATTGAAGAAAAAAAGATAGTCTAAAGATGGGCTTGTCTTGAAAGACACCTGGAAGCTGCTGTGCTTATTGGAAGAGTGAAGAATGCTCTTGTGGTTTACTTATGACCTCTCCTTACTTGCTCCCTGCGGGCATTTGCGTCACATATCTAGGCAGCCTTGCACAGAGATGACCATGTCCCTGGTTGGGCCTGGCAGAGTCAATGCCACAGGGCATGGAGAGCAGAAAGACCTTGGCTCTACAAGAACTCCATGTGGCCAGAGGCCTGGAGGGCAGAGGCTGAGAGGACTCCAAAAGGAAGGAAGGGACTCAAATATAAACTATAAACATAGTTATTTCATACACAAACACTTGTGCACGCTGCTTCTGCTTTCTCACTGGCATGGGGTACTTGGCCCAAGATTCTGGGAGCCCTCAAGTGCACACAAGATGGAGGTTTCTCGGGGCTGGGGATGTGGCTCAAGCGGTAGCGCACTCACCTGGCTTGCGTGCGGCCCGGGTTCGATCCTCAGCACCACATACAAAGATGTTGTGTCTGCTGAAAACTGAAAAATAAATATTAAAAAAATTCTCAAAAAAAAAAAAAAAAAGATGGCGGTTTCTAGAAGGAGGCTGAAGGAGGACAGCAGAACTTGTTTTTCTTTTCTTATGAGTTAGGTGAGAAGAATGGACATCAGGATTGGGGTTTGGGAGCTGGGCACCACCTGTAATTCCAAATTACAGCCTGGGCCAGTTAGCAAGACCTTGTCTCAAAATAAAATAAAAAGAACTGGGGATATAGCTCAGAGGTAGAATGCTCCTGAGTTCAATAAAAATAAATTAATAATAATAATAAAGTGATTTGGAGCCTATTGTATTTTAAATGTGTTTGAAAATTATATCGTGATATAGTGGTATTTGTTTAACTTTCTGGGTAAAGTCAGAGTTTAAAGTGGGTTCTGCCAGGCACATGCCTGATATCCTGGCTACATAGTAGGCTGAGGCAGGAGGATTAAAATTTCAAGAACTGCTTGTGTGACTTGGTGAAACCCTGTCTCAAAATAAAGTATAAAGGGCTGGGGATGTAGCTCCATGGTAGAGAACTTGCCTAGCATGTACAGGGCCTAGGTTCAAACCCTAATACCCAACCAGGGAATGGAGTGGTGTTCTATGGGTACCTTCCAGACAGCACTGAAGCTGATTATATGAACTTCTGTGTTTTTGCTGTGTTTGTGGGCTGGGGCTGCAGCTCAGTGGTAGAGCACTTGCCTAGCATGTGTGAGACCCTGGGTTCTATACCCGATACCACAAAAAGAGAATAGAAGTGTCTTTAGGTTTTATCATTTTTATTATTTGTTGTATCAATGAGGGAAAAAAAACCCCACAAACCTCTGCCAAGTGGTGTGTGCACCAAGAGGATCTCAAATTCAAGGCCAGCCCAAGCATTTTAGCGTAATCCTAACTCACAAAAGGTGGGGAGGGTCTGGGTTGTGGTTCAGTGGTAGAGTGCCTTCCTAGCAGGCCTGAGGCTCAGGATTTTAGTCTCTGCACCACATAAAAATAAATAAAGGTATTATGTCCATCTATAACTAATAATATTAAAAAAAAAAAAGACTGAGAGCTGGGGGTATAGCTCAGTTGGTAGAGTGTTTGCCTTGCATGCATAAGGCCCTGGGTTCAATTCCCAGCACCACACACACACACACACAAAAAAAAAAAAATAAATAAATAAATAAATAAATAAATAAATAAAAATAAAACATTAAAAAAGACTGAAAGACTGGGGATATAGTTCAGTGGTAAAGTGGTAAATCACCAATATTGAAAAAAAAAAAAAGAAGTTAGGGTTTGAACCTAGAGGCCTGTGCATGCTAGACAAATCCCCTAACTGTTGTGTGCTTGGGCTAGTTATTGTTATTTCAACAGTTCACTCACCACATATATTACCAATACAAATACAAACCAGCTGCTAAAAAAGAAAATATACTAGCTGCTAACCTTAGGCCAGTCATGGTACCAAGGCCACAGGTAACTGCCTCATTTTTAACCACCCAGTAGGGTGGAATGAACCAGGAAATACAAGCGAAAAGCTTAAGCTGCTTCCTGAGGTCACAAACAGAACATATGATTGGCTGGATCCTGGATCCAACTCCAAATCTGCTGGACTTCACACCCTGGGCTGCAAGCTGCACTGCTAGCAAGTGCCCCAGCATTTGCCACCACCTGCTGTCTCAGACAATGATAGGAACTGAGGGACAGCAATATGAATGTAAATGGCCAAGGCCCCCAGGAGCAGCAAAGTTAAATTAGTCACATCCTTTAGGAGAAAAAAGGGAAGGCAAATTCCTGCAGCACTTGGAACGTATTAGGTCTTCAATAATTATTCATTAAGTTGAGGAGTGAATTACAATCCACGGAATCTCTCTGGACATTATTTTTCTCATCTGTGTAAAAATAGGGTGACATGGGGAGGTGAAAGAACTTTTCTGCTTCTCAGTTTTGTCATCAAGGGCAAACAGGATGCCAAATGTCATTAACACTACTGTTTCAGACTGAAGTGGCCTTTGCTCGTGGCAGGTACTTTGAGATACAGTGGTGCTGCCCTCCAGGAGCTTACATTCTAATAGAGAGAGACAGATTAAAAGGCAGTTCCAGCTTTGTGGGAGCAGGGTCAGTCTCTGCGTTAGTCAGCTTGGGCTGTCTCAGGAAAATATAACAGCCTTGGTGGCTTAAACAGTAGAGGCCAGCAGGGCTTGTTTCTCCTGAGGTGTGTCTGCTTGGCTTGCAGAAGGATGCCTTATCACTGTGTCCTCCCATGGTCTTCTCTCTGTGCAGGCACACCTCTTATATCTTTTCCTCTTTTTGTAAGGACATCAGTCCCATTGGATTAGGTCTTCACCCTGTAATCTCATTTAACCCCTATTGCCTTCCCTTTTTTTTTGTGTGTGTGGTGTTGGGGATTAAACCCAGGGCCTTGTGCATGCAAGGCAAGCACTCTACCAGCTGAGCTATACCCCTAGGCAACGCCCCACCCCATTGCCTTCCTAAGGCCCTTATCTCCAAATAAAGTAGTACCGGTGGTGGTGGGGGGGGGGGGAACAATTCAGTTTCTAGTAGTATCTGAGATAGGGTAGAGTAAACTGCTATGGGAGTGCACAGCATGGGCCTCCAACCCACAAATGGGAAACCCCAGGCCTCTTGAGGAAGGGATGGAAGGGATGGAAGCTGGGTACAAAGGGTGACCTTTTTTTTTTTTTTTTTTTTTAATGGGCATTGAATCCAAGGGCACTTAACCACTGAGTCACATCCCAGCCCTTTTAATCTTTTATTTAGAGATAGGGTCTCCCTGGGTTGCTTAGGGCCTCACTAATTGCAATCCTTCTGCCTCAGCCTCCTGAGCCATTGGCAGTACAGGCGTGGGCCACCATGCTGGTCGATGATCATTTCAATGCAACTGTGGAGCATAAACAGTCCTTGGTGATTTTTGATTTCTCTTCTTTAACCTTTTTTTGGTCTTTGGTAGGAATGTTATAGAAAGAAGAACCCAAGTGGGGTATAGTGTTGCATGTCTGTAATCCCAGCAATTCAGGAGGTGGAGGCAAGAGGATCACAAGTTTGAGGCCAGGTTCAGTAACTTAGTGGGACCCTGTTTCAAAATAAAAAAGGGCTGAAGATGTAGCTCAGTGGTAGAGTGAGTGCCTCTGGTTTCGATGCTTAGTGTTATAAAAAACAAATTTCTTAAAGTGTGTGGGAGGTCTTTGCTGGGGGTATAACTCACCAGAAGGATACCCTGCATTCAACTCCCAGTACTCCAACAAACAAAACACCCCAAAGATAAAAAGAACCCCAAAACACTTTTCCAAAGGGCAATGAGCCTAGCCAGATGTGTAGGTGCATGCCTGTAATTGCAGCAACTTGGAAGACTCAGGTGGAGGATCTCAAGTTCATAGGTCAGCCTTAGCAATTTACTGAGTCCTTGATCAATAGAGAGCCCTAGATTTAATCCTTATGGGGGGAGGGGATAGAAAAAATTAGAAAAGGAAAAGAAAAAAGGCTAATGAGTGTTAGGCAAGCCACTCTTTCCTTTTGCCTCAGTTTTCTTAGTGGTAAAAGAAGGCAAATCTATTATTTCTCAGGTCCTCATGTGTCATGATTCTAGGGAAATCATTAAGCATATGCAGTTACCTCTTAAGATATTATGTTGCCACTGAGAAGCTTGGAAAATCGGGTAATGAATACTGTAGCCAAATACCTTATTTAGTTTTGGGACATTATTATGCTAAAAGTTAATATTATTCACTTCTTTTTCTGCTTACTCCATAACAATATGTAGAGAAAGGGGGGATTGGTGCCCAGCGTACACCCAGTGTCTCACACCTGTTTGGCATGATTTAGCTGCTTCAGGTGACTTTTGAACTTTTTTGGGGGGTGTGTGTGAGATACCAGCGATTGAATTTAGGGGCACTTGGCCACAGAGCCACATCCCCAGCCCTATCTTGTATTTTATTTAGAGACAGGGTCTCACTGAGTTGCTTAGTGCCTGGCTTTTGCTGAGGCTGGCTTAGAACTCATGATCCTCCTGCCTCAATCTCCAGAGTAGCTAGGGCTATCGGCATGAGCCTCTGTGCCCAGCTTCTGATAGTTTTTTAATTTTTAAAAAACTCTCAGTTAGCTAGAGCAGTATAAGTCTCCTTTTTCTTTTTCTTAATGGGCTGATTGCCTGGGAAGTCTGTCTCCACCAGCTCCAGCTTCCTGCCTCTTGGCTGCAACGGGTGGCTTGCTTGAGGGCCCCTGGGCACCCCTCTGGGCATAGGGGCCCTGGTGGCCACAGAGCCTCCAGGCAGTGCTCTGGGCTCAGAATGAACTCGAGTTCAGATTGGCATTTGTTTTCTCAAGGGCTTGAAATTTTGAGTGGGACTGCAGCAGTTTTTACTTTCCCTAATATTTCTTCTTGCAGAATCCTACTGTGTAAACCCAATATCCATCTAAAATCAGATCCTAATGGCTGTGTTGGGTGCTTAAAATCTCAAGCTGCTATAAATTATTAAATAGTTCTCCTACACATAAGAAAAAATGTCCATCTAAAATTCTTCAGCTTTTCAATCAAAATTTCATTTTGGGGATTGGGCAGTAGCTCAGTGGTAGGTAGATCATGCATTTATCCTGTGTGAAGCCTTGGGTTCAATACCCCAGCATCAAAAACCAAAAAAAAAAAAAAAAAAAAAAAAAACGAACAAAACAAAAACCCTCATTTTTCCCCACTCTGGGGTCACAGTGTATCTATCATCTTCTTATCTGTCCCTCAATCCACTAAGGGTAGGTGGTTTTTTTGTTTGTTCGTTTTGTTTTGTTTTTTAAGAATAGAAAGGTTAAACCTCAAGGTGTGTCTTCTTTATACAGGGTTTTTGTTATTACTGTTTGTATGGGGGATTGAACCCAGGGGCACTTAATCACTTGAGCCACATCCCAAGCCCTTTTTATATTTTATTTTGAGACAAGTCTCACTAAATGGCTTAGAGCCTTATTAAATTGCTGAAGCTGGCTTTGAATTTGGGATCCTCCTGACTCAGCCTTCCGGAGCTGCTGGGACTATAGTTGAGCCGCCACTGTACTGGGCCACAGGTCTCATTTAATAGAGCTAACACAAGCTCCCTCGCCCCTCTTTTTCCATCTTTCTTTTCTTTTGTGAGTATTCACAGAATCTGGATCTGCCAGCTACTTCTGTTTGAAGTTGAAGACTTGGCAAAATTATACATCCAGCAGGCAAGAAATAAAGTGGAAATGTCTCACAAGTAATGATAAAATCTGTTAGGTTGTTTTAAGACTTAACTACTGAAAAAAAAAAGTCCCCTAAATATTGTCTTGGCAACTATAAATATATTTTAGCAATGATAAAAACCTTTACAGTATTGTTAAAAGATATCTGCCATATATGTATATGCATTTGTGTCATTTTTAAAAGTTGTGTAATTTTCCATTTAGTATTTTTATGTTTTACATGGCCAATGTCCCTCTTGTTGTAATTACTCAGGTAAGATTGAAAATGAGGGCCTTAAACTGGGTATGGCAGCACAACCCATAGTTACAGCTACTGGGGAGGCTGAGGGAGGAGAATGGTAAATTCCAGGCCAGCTTCAGCAATTTAGCAAGACCTTGTCTTGACATGAAAAATAAAAAGAGGTGGGATGTAGCTCAGTGGTAAAGTATCCCTGGGATCAATCCCCCATACAAAAAAAAAAAAAAAAAAAAAAGCCAAGCACCATAACGCACACTTGTAATGCCAACAATTTAGAAGGGTGAGGCAAGAGGATCAAAAGTTGAAGGCCAGTCCTAGCAAGATCTTATCTCAAAATAAAACGAGTGAGGATGTAGCTCAGTGGTTGAGTGCTCCCTGGGTTCAGTTCCCCATCCCCCCCAACCCCCGGCGCCCCTCGAGGGTAGAGCGCATGCTTTAGCATGTGCAGGACCCTGGGTTCCACATCCAGCACAGAAAAACAAAACACAAAAGAGTTCCTCATGCAGGTCTCCAGGCACATATCCTTATGAACTATCAACGACTTCTTAAAGAGTCGTACTGGGCAAAGATTTTACTTTAATTTTATTTTAATTTTTTGAGACAGGGTCTTACCAAGTTGCTGAGGCTGGCTCTAATTTGCGATCCTCCTGCCTCTACTTCTCAAATCGCTGAGATTCAGTGAGGCACGTCGCTCTGAAATTTTGCTTTTTTTTTTTTTTAAATAGCACTAGCGACCGAACTCAGGGGCGTTTACCACTGAGCTACATCCCACCCTTTTTTATTTTGAGACGTGGAGCTAGGCGTGGCTGTTCACTGCCCGTAAGCCCAGCCACTGGGGAGGCTGTGGCAGGAGGATCCCAAATTCAAGGCCAGTCTTGGTAATTTAACTAAACCCTCTGTCAAAATAAGAAGGGCTGAGGATGTACCTCAGTGGTAAAGTGCTTCTGGGTTCGATCCCTAGTTAAAAAAAATATATATATATATATATATATATATATATATATATATATATATATCTCCCTGGGATCTTGAGACAGGATCTCCCTAAATTGCTGAGACTGACCTTGAACTTCCGGTCCTCCTGCTGAGCTCAGGAGTTTCTAGAATTACAGGTGCATGCCACCAAGCCCAGCTTTTACTTTTTATATTTCCTTATTCTAATTCTTTATTCCTTATTCTCCTCTTCTGCCATGTTTATTCAAAATTGTTGGTAGGGCATTACTTTTATCCAATGCACTTTTATAACTATTATTTTTTTCTTTTAGATGATGATGATGATGATGGTGGTGGTGGTGGTGGTGGTACCGGGGATTGAACCTAGGGGCGTCCCATCACTGAGCTACACTCCCAGCATTTTTTTTTTTTTTAAGAAAAGGTCTTGTAAAATTGCTGAGGCTGGCCTCTAACTTGCAATCCTATCTCCACCTCCAAAGTAGCTGGGATTACAGGTGTTTGCCACCACTCTCTGCTTAGAACCTTTATTTTTTTTAAGATTCCAAAATTAGATACTTTCTAATACATTTGTTTTCACCGGTCTCCATTGCTTTCCCTTACTCTTTATTTAAAAAAAAAATCAAAAGAAACAATTTTTTTTTTTACATAAATATCAAAACCATTTGAAGGTAAGTACTTTTATTTCCCAGCTACTAATGTCAGTACATTTCTGTTGATGATTGTTTGGAATAAACATGCTTTTACAATAATACCCAAGGTCAGTGTAAGTGTCCTGATATGTTTTGAAATGTTAGTTACATTAGTTAAGGAAGGCTACTTGCCTGGGATACTATTTATTAATAAAAATATTGTATTTGCAAAATCTTTTGTTTCTAACAATAGGAATAGATATGTTAATTTCTATTGTTTTATTACTTAAATACCTGAGTTGTGCTGTGAATGATTGGCTAAAGATATATCCCTTTTCATTGTACATTTCACCTTATCTTTCTAAAAATTTAATAGGGTCATTTTACATTCTTAAAGCAGTACAGTAAAATAGTTTAAATGCAAAATGAGCTTAAATGCTACTCAACTCTTCTACTGGAAAATCCTAGAAAACAACTAATGAAATGCAATTTATACTTTTAAAATTCTAATTATATGTCACATTAAACTGAAGGTGAGAATAAAACTGCTGCATCTGTTAACTATGTCAAGGGATGTGTTATATCATACATGTTATTTAACGTGCAAGTGTAAAAGTCAAGTTCCCTGCAGAAATCCAAGTGCCTCCACTTTGTCTTCAGGGAATGTATAAATTAACCATTCTCAGTCGTCCTCCTCCCTTCCTCCCTCCACCCTATTTTAAATGTAGATAGGGCGTACCAAGTCTTTTGAATTTGAAGGGCTGCTATCTCGGCCCCATTCTTTTCATCATCCTGTTTTGAATGACACTGAGCACGTATAGATTCTTTTATAAAAGCACCCCCTGGATGCGGGGCTCAGTCCTCCAGGCTGCTGGCTAATTTTGCATAGCAATTAGTACTGACTTCTCCAAGTCTGCAATCCAAATACAGCTCGAGAACGTTCAACAGAGTTCCTCAAAGGTCCTAGATAACCGAACCCTGTGCCTTATGATTTCAAATCCGAAGGGGAGGAACTTGCATAATTACTAAATTCCCAATTGGAGTGGTCTGGAGGAGGATATGGTAATCCAAAACTATACGTTAATTCAAACCCTCGCCGCGACTGGGCAGCAAGGAGCTAGCATATGCCTTCTTTTAAAATCTATTCTACCTATTCAGTGGCCGCGCAGGGCTGGGCCACATGGTCCTGTCTTACAGCCAGTCAGCTGTGAGCAGCAGATGGGATCATTTGCATTTTTCTCTTCTTCGATCGGCAAATTAAAGGATTTTTAAAGAAAATTTACATTCTCATTGTTTGCCTAAGATACTAACGTGTCCTAAATGTTGAATTGGGTTTTTCTCTCACCTAGTCACTGAGATTTGAGAAAATACCCGAGGCGTAGGTTTCCTACTTATCAACTTGGAACCTACAATCCCGGAGTTAGGAGTAGACAGAGTCAGTCTTTACTGAGTTAGTGACTAGTGTTTTTAAGAATTCCACGTAGATATCCCGTGGGTTTGTGTTGGTGGCGCGTGAGTCGGAACGCGCATGCTTCTGAAGCTTTCGTCCTTAATCGCAAACGTAAAAACTTCGGGTTGCAAGTAGAAAGCAGATTTTTAGCTCTTAAGGCTTACAACCGAGGCGGCCAACCCGTTGGGGGAGTGGCCCGAGCCAGGGTTTCCCAGCGCCGGGGTCGCTCTCCCGCGTCCCGCCGGACTCCATGCCCGCTCCGCGGGACCGAAGGGGGCACTGCGCCCCGATGTCTTTGTGCTGGCCGCGGCGCGGGAAGACCGGGCCGGGTGTCCAGAGCCACGGCCGAAATGCAAAAAATTCGGGAGAAGTGCGGACGCGAGCGTGAAGACGTTTCGTACTGTTGTCGTCCCGCGGGGGAAAAAAGTAGAAGGAGGCATTTCGGGCCAAACTGTCGAGTCTGAGAAACCACGTTTTAGAGAAATGACTCACGGGGGTAGAGCACACGGTGTGCAAAGGACATTGTTCGCTAGCGCCTGTCCGGCGCGCCGTGGGTGCGCGGCCACTGCCCCCCGCCCGGGCAGCCCGCGCGGGCCCACGTGGAGCAGCGCGGCGCTGGCCGAGCGCGCCCGACCGCTCGGGTCCCCGGAGTGCGCGCCCCAGCACCCCGCCGCGGCCGTTCACGCCCGAGCGCCACCGCTGGTCCCGCGTGTGCCCCGCTGAGGGGGAGGGGCGGGCCGGGGGTGGGGGCGGAGGGGTTGTGGTTCCACTGCAGCGGGGGCTCCTGTGTCCTTGTGCGGAAATGACACACGGAGTCCCGTCACGTCACGCGAGAGCGCAGCGCACGGACACACACAAAGAGAGGGGAAAATACACGGCGCCCGCCCGCCCGCCGCCCCCAGCAACTCCCCGGGCCGCCCCGGCCAGGCCCTCCGCGCGCGGCCCCCACTCCCGGCCCCGCGCCCTCCCCCCGCACGTGGCGCCCAAACTCGGCGCGGGCCCGCTCCGCAAAGTACAGAACTCGTGTCCCAGGTAAGTGCGGGGCGGACCGGGCCGGCCGCGCTGTGGCGGCTCCGGGGCAGACAACCGGAGAGTGGCTGCAACATCCATGCCGGGGTGGGGGCGGGAGCAGGGGAGGGGACGCGAAGGGGGGCTGCCCTGAGCGCGCCCGCCCGGAGGAGCGCCCACCCCCGCGCAGGGCCGAGCCGCCGGAGCGGGAGCCCGGCGCCCACGGGCTCGCCGCGCCCATTGTGCCGCGCGCCCCTTTGTGCCCGCTCGGAACGCCGTGGCTCCATGGCGTTCCGGGGAGCTCTGGCGCTGCGCGAGGGCGGGGGAGACGCACAGTGGAACGGTCCTCGCCGCCGCCCGCCCCACTCGCGCCGCACTCCAGCCCCGCACCCCCGTCGGCCGCCGCGATGGAGCAGCCGGGGTCGCCGGAAGACTCTGCGGAGCCCGCGGTGGCTCCGCGTTCGCGCTCGGCGGGCCGCAGTGGGGGACAGCGCGGCGTGTGGAAGGGGGTGTCTGAGCGGGAGCAGGGGGCGGGGACTGAAGGGAACTGTAGAGCGGGGAGCTGGAGGCCGAAGAGCCGCCGCTTGGAGGGACGCTGCCTCGGGAGTCGGCTAAGGGAGCGAGGCAGGCCGGCTGCTGCTGCTGTTGCGGCGGCGGCGGCCGAGAGCCGAGAGGGACAGGCCCCGCCGCTAGGGGGCGCGGCGCCCTCCCCGGCCGTTCCACGGCGGTCCGCGGTTCCCGCTGTCCCAGAGCTGGAGGCGGGCCCGGCGCCCTGGGTGTGCACCCCGGCTGGCTTGAGGCCTTCCTGGCCAGCCGCGGAGCGACAGCCTGCGGCGCTCGCAGACCCTGTGACTGTCCTTTCCCTCTCTATGGTGGACGTGATTTCCCACGCAGACTTTACCTTCGCTTTCACTGGGAGTTATGTAGCGACTATTTCGAGGACTTTGTGCGCTAAGATGTACAGACACATTGTCTATTTTTCTATGTATTTTTATTTAAGGGAAACCAAGGTGCTGCTACTAGTTTGATTGCTCTCTCAGGTAGCTCATCTGGGAAGAATATTGGTCGTGGAAGCCAACCAGATAAGGGTACTCAGAAATATTGAATTTCCCCCTCCCCACCCCAGCCCACCCCCGTACTAGGGATCGAACCTTTGAACGTCACCTTCTTAAAGTAACTTTTGAATGTTTTGCTACAGATGTTACAGGGTTGCGGGTTGAGTGACAGAATGCTAAGGCTGCAGGAAACTGAGGCAAGGAAGAGAGCCTTTCAGGCTAGCTTGGTATACACAGAACAGGGATGGAAAAGATTGTTTTGCTGTCCTGTGTCCCACCTCCATGCCACAGTTTTACTCCTTTTTTAAAATTGTTATGTTTAGATAACTGGGGATTGAACCCAGAGGCAATTTACCCCTGAGCCACATTCCTGGCCCTTTTTATTTTTTTATTGAGACAATTGCTGAGACTGGTTTTGAACTTGCGGTCTCCTGCCTCAGCCTCTCTAGTCACTGGGATTACAAAAGTGCACCACAGCACCTGGCGCAGTTAAAAAGAGTAAACTCTTTGTGTAACTATCCATCCTTAGTTTCTGGGTTTATATTACTATGCAGGATCCCATCGGCTTCCGTCAGTACTGAAATTTGGGTAAGATTATTTAAACTAGTCACTGAACCAGTATCTGATAATTTAGTAGATACTCATTAAATGTTTGCTAAATAAATGGAGAGATCTTGTATTCAAGAAAAAAGAGATGTGGTGAGAGTGGCCAGTTCCTGATGGCAAGTTCACCACTATGTTTCTGGCCCCTGAAATTCACAGATTAAACCAGAGCCTTTTAAATCTGTTGCATTCAAAACTACTGCCAGACAGGTGCCATGGTTCGAACCTTTAATGCCATTGACTCAGGAGGAGGGCAAGTTTGAGACCAGCCCTCAGGCTCTAAGCAGCTTAAGAATCTTGTCTCAAATAAATAAAATCAAAGAGCTGGGGCAAAGCATCCCTGGGTTCAGTCCCCAGTATTAAAAAGAAAAACTTCTGTCACCCAACATGGACTTTACTAGAGAAATCATCTCCTTATTGGAGTAATTTAATAGGAAAGCTTTATGTTGTTATATCCTGACACATATACACTCATATACAGCAAGAAGAGAGGCCAGTTAGGACCCAGAAGACAAGATAGCTGGCCTGGCCATAATCTGTTGAAGTGTGCCACATTGACACACTGTCTTTCTTCTTGGTGCCCCCTGCTCCCCATGAGCAAAGCCATGGCAGAGTGACTAATAATTAGGAAAAGGATTCAACCCTGATATAGATTGGATTAGGTGAAAATTTAATATCCTCCAGGAATGTCCCATATCCTACTTGCTGGCCTTGAACTTGGGTTACTCCTGCCTCATTCTCTCAGGTCACTGGGATTACAAGCCTGTGCCAACATGCCCAGTTTAGATTATAATTTTTTTTTAAATAAAATTTAAAGTAAAAAAAAATGCACACACTGAAAAAAGTGAATATTTATGTGCTGCAGTAGCATCCCCTTGTTCTCAGTTGCTTTCCCCCTCTGTACCTGACAAGTGCTATTCTCCTTGTCCTGAAACTTCATCATCTCTCAAAATGACATTTCCACCCAGAGCTCTTGTGATTTCTGGAATCAGCTGCCACAGGACCCTGCACATTCCTGGCTAAGAGCTCTCTGTGTGCTTGCATCAGGCTTCCAGTGTGTTAAACAAGAGAGGTGCTTTCATCTGGGTTAGTGCCTAGCATGTTTGTGTGTCAATTTTGTCCAAAAACCAGACTTTTATAAATTATTGTTTTAGAGCTGATGTTTTCCCAACAGCTGCTCTGATCACATGCCCTTCCATTTTCAATTGAACTTGAAATATACATTTAAAGTCAGCCATCTTAAATTTTTACTTTCTAGTGAGGGACACCTGTATTCTTTGCTTGCCTGATTTTCTTTTATCACTGGCCACTGAGAGACAGTTGCATCACAGTCAGTGAGGGTGTGGATTGTTTAATTGAACAAATCACTCATAACCTTTTCTTGTAAGCAAGGGACTGTTGGTTTGCACATAGAGCTAGCAAAGTGAAGGACCATGGCCTGCCTGCAGCCATGGGCACACAGGTCACACGAGACTGTTTCCCGAACTCGAATTAGCTATGCGGGCTCAAGACAAAAGACTTGGGAAAAATGGGCAGTACTGATGAAATTTGGCTTACACCTCAGAAAGTTAGTCACCACTGTCTAGTCCCAAGGTGGAAGCTGGGGTGTGCTCTCCCCCATTCCCACCTGAGCCCAACTTCTGGATGCCAAGGTTGATTCATTATGAGGCCAAGGAGAACCAAAGTGGAACCTGTTAGCTGAGGAAGATATCATGTTTAGTCAGGTTCTGAAAATGCAGCGGCCAAAGGGTTAGACACCAAATTGCAAGCAGGCAGGCAGACAGGAGTGCGGGTTGTACTTTGCTGCCTGCTAAAAGATGAGGTTATGCTTTGAATAAGGAAGGCACCGACAATTACAGCTTTAGAAAAACTAAGGGGGAAATTGCCCTGGTTTTGTGAGGACTGGTATTTTTCAAACTACATTTGCAGATGTGTCTAAAAATAAAAACAAATTGCGAACATGTCCTGCAAGTCCCATGGGCATGATGCCAACTGCCAAGAGGGCTGGGTTCTAAATGCAACAAGGCTCCCAGCTGACCTGAGTGCCCGGAGCTCCAGCCCCACAGAGTGGATGGCATGGGAACATTCCTCCAGTCCTTGGGGAGAGCAATTGATTTGATTTCCCCCCCCCCCCCCCCCCAGTATGTTTCTTCCATATAAAGGAAAACTTTTGTAAACCTTTAAGCCATTTTATTTGATTTTACAGTTCTTTAAAGAAATGTATCATTAAAATGGCACTTTAATTTTTTTTTTTTTTTAAACTTTGTAATAGGTCATGCAGAGTGCTGTGTGCCAGACACTTTTTCTTTGGTAATTTTCACAAAAACTCCATGAGGTTGAGGTAGATACGTTCAGCTCCTGTTCATAGAAGAACAAACCAAGGCTTGGATGGGTATGTAAGAAACTCACCCAGTTTTAGATGTGAAATGTAATTCCAACTGGGTTAAAAGCCATTTTTAAAAAACCAGGTTAAGGGCTGGGGATGTGGCTCAAGTGGTAGCGCGCTCGCCTGGCATGCGTGCGGTCCTGGTTCGATCCTCAGCACCACATACAAAGATGTTGTGTCTGCCAAGAACTAAAAAAAATAAATAAATATTAAAAATTCTCTCTCTCTCTCTCTCTTTAAAAAAAACACCAGGGTTTTAACCTAGTTTTATCTGACTCTGAAGTTTAGGAGGGAATTCCGTTTTATTCAAGGGCAGCTGCATTGGTTGGCTGACGGCTCATCTAGCTAGTTTATTTGCTCCCACAACTGAGCCCAGGCCACAGATGGCTGCCTAATCGCAAGGGGAAAACAGATCTGGGTGCTGCTGCCCCGTTCCTCAGTTCCAGCTCTCCCTGGAAAACTGGAAGGAAGCTGTCATCCTAGGAATCCCCCGACTCCTTTTCCTTCTTCTTGGTCTCGGCAGCATCCCCTTAGTGAGGACAGATGCTGGCCCCTCTTTTTCTCCATCTGCCCAGTAAGAGGGCCCGTGTGAGGATTGCCTGGGTTAACATAGGTAAGACCCTTCAAGCATGGAGCCAGCTACATGAATATTAGCTGCTGTCCTCATTTTCTATATTTATTTTTAAAAAATCAATGTGGCCTGTAGCAGAGTCATGAAATTATGCAATGTGGTAGTTGTGAAAGAGTTGAAGTAAAGTTTTGGTCTTTGATAAGACTTTAAAACCCTTGAGTTTGTTTTATTAATGACATCTTGAAGATGACCTGAGCATATTCTCTGTGCTTTACCTTTTGTGTGTGGCAGAGTCTATACATGCCACAGTTCCCATTGTCTCCGGGTCCAGTCACATTCCTGTTCTGAGGCTCACATTCTCCAGGGAATCTGGTAATGAGCATTTGCTTCACTTGACATCTGGAAACAGGTCTGGGGTTGAGGTGGATTTGCCCCTGAGTGGTCTGAGGTCACAGCTGCGGGCGGGCGGCTCTTCCCCGACCTGTACTTCAGCCCATTGGCAAGTCCCAAGCCTAGCAGGCGGATGTGTCTGATTTAGCAGGACAGATTCCTGAGTCAGCTGTCTGGGATTTGAACCTTAAAGTTTCAGGAAGCCCAAGTACTTCCCATTTCTGGGCCTGCCGCTTGTCCTGTGTGACTTGGGGCCAGCCACAAGCCTTTGGCAGCTCTGATTAGCCTCACGCTGCTCTGACAAAGGGCCTGGTCTGGCTCTTCAGAGAACTTGATAGAGGAGCGTAGAGGCCACTCCAGCCAGCCGCCCGTGCAGGCACTGGAGAATATGTTCCTGTGGAACCCATGGGTCAGTTGGGGAAGAGACTGTTCCTGCGAGAGTCAAGGGCTTTGCCAACCAATTGCTCCCCTAGGTGCCCCAGTTCAGGTTACTATCCTCTTCCTTCCTGTGCTCAAGGAGGCTCCCTGCAGTCAGATCTCTGCAGGACTCCCTGCTCATTCACCTGAGGATGGAACCTGTGTCCTCACTCATGCTATGCAAGCCTTCCACCACTGAGCCCTAGTTCTTTTTATTTTTTAGCCTCAGTCTCCCAAGTACCTGGGATTCCAGGGTGGGTTGTACCATATGTCAGACTTCATGGTCATCTCTGTCAGTCAACTCATGTTTAAAAAACTGTTCAGTCCTGGGTGCCATGTGTGGAAAGGGGCTTTGACAGGCTGGATTAGGCCCAGGATTAAGATGAAAGATTTAGTCCGTCACGGTGGTGCGGGCCTGTAATCCCAGTGGTTTGGGAGACTGAGACAGGAGGATCATGAGTTCAAAGCCAGCCTCAGCAAAAAGTGAGGTGCTGAGACACTTAGTGAGACTTTATCTCTACATAAAATACAAAAATAGGGCTGGGGATGTAGTTCAGTGGTCAGGTGTCCCTGAGTTCAATCCCCAGTAACATCCCCCCACCAATAAACATGAAAAATTTGGAAACATGTCCTCTAAGAAGTGTGTGTGTGTGTGTGTGTGTGTGTGTGTTTTGTTTTGGGGTTTTTTTTCTCTTTTTTTTTTTTTTGTGGTACTGGGAATTGAACCCGGGTGCTATTGCTGAACTATATCCCCAGTCCCTTTTATTTTTTATTTTGAGCCAGGGTCTTGCTAAGTTTCCCAGGCCAGCCCCTCTAAGTTCCTGAGCCTGACCTCAAACTTGCAATCCTCCTACTTCAGTCTTTGGTATTACAGGTATGCAGTACTGTATAGTTAAGCAGGAATATATGTGTGTGTGTGTGTGTGTGTGTGTGTGTATGTATATATATGTATTTAATTTATATTTATTTAATTTTTTTTGCAGTACTTGGGATCAAACCCAGGAGCCTTCTAACTCTGAACTATATCCCAGGCCTTTTAATTTTTTTTGAGACAGAGTCTTGCTGAGTTGGCTGAGGGTTGGCTCAAACATTCCATCCTCCTTCCTCAGCCTCCTGAGTTGCTGGGATTATAGGGGTATGTTATCATGCCTAGTGGATTATTCTTCCATTCTTTTCTTTCTTTCTTTCTTTCCTTCCTTCCTTCCTTCCTTTTCTTTTCTTTTCTTTGGTACCAGGGATTAAACTCAGGGGTACTCAGCCACTGAGCCACATCCCCAGCCCTATTTTTGTATTTTATTTCAAGACAGGTCTCACTGAGTTGCTTGGTTACTGGTTTTTGCTGAGGCTGGCTTTGAACTCATGATCCTCCTGCCTCAGTGACCCGAGCTGCTGGGATTACAGGCATGTGCCACCGTGCCCTGTGGATTATTATGATTCTTATTTTTCATTTTTATAAATTTCTTTTTCAGTGTCAAAGAATTGCTTTCACACTGTAGAATATTTGGAAAGTATAAGGAAAGAATCATCCATAATCCTCCTAATTGGAGGTAAAATTAACATTTGGGCATATTTCCTTCCAGGTGCTTTATGGCATTTTTTAATTACGTAGTTGAGATATCCCCAGTGAACTTTGAAGTATGTTATTATTGACTGGGTAGCCCTAAAATGAACAATTGATTTTGAATCTTTACGCGTAATTTAATGCTTAGCTCTTTCTTCCAAAAGAGGTTTTGTATTTGAAGTCTTAACGCTTCAACTTCCTAGCTTTGTATAATGGAAAAAACAATAGTGATTAAAGGCCATCTCAGTCCAAGTCACATTCATTTTTTTCCCCATTTTCTTTGCTTTATTTATTTATTTATTTTTTGCAAATTATCAGTAATTAGTAACTCTAATATTTATGGAGATCTCCCCAGACTAGGATTCCTGTGCTCACAGTGCAACCCAAGAGTTAGGCTTATATTCAGTGTTAAACTAACTGGCCCAGGTCCTTTGCTCTCTGGTCTTTGCTCATTGCTGTGACTCAGGGTCAGAAGTTTCGTTTCGAGTGGGTGAGGCTCTGTAGGTGATAGAAATATTTGGTTAGAGTTTTTGAAATAAATGTGTTGAGGGAAAGCAAGTTCTGTCCTGATTGACATTAACAGTTAATTCCTAGGTAGATTTTTTTTCCCCCTAGAATTACATTTTTTTTCTTTTTCTTTTTTGGTACCAGGGATTGAACCCAGGGGCACTTAACCACTGAGCCACATCCCTAGCCCTTTTAAAATTCTTTTACAATTTTGAGACAGAGTCTTGCTAAGTTGCTGAGGCTGGCTTCGAACTTGTGATCCTCCTGCCCCAGCCTCCTGAGCCGCTGGGATTACAGGCATGTGCCATTCTGCCCAGCTAGAATTAGCCTTGATTAACATTCTTTCTCCTCAGAGTGGGAAAACGGTCTCATAGTTCTGTGTTCGAGTTTAGAAATATTTGCTTCCAGATCACAAAATTTGAGTACTGGGCTGCTCTGCACAGCTGAGACACACAGCCTGTATTTGCTAGAGGTTGAGTTTTGGTTGTTGTAGAAATCTCAGTGCACTGTCCGCTAACCTAGATAGTTCTGATTACTGTTTTATCTTCTGTCACTTACTTATCCTTCACTTACACAGCAGTTCCCATGATTCCATCTTCAGCCTCTGGGTCTTCCTGTCTCTGCCTCTGTTGATTGTGATCCCTGTCAAAAACATCCATAGTTGATTGATCCCCCACAGAGGACTGATCTCATCCCACATCAGACTAGTAGCTCCCTGTGCATCACATAGAAGCCATGGAGTGCTCTTGTATATAGTGCTTACCTTCCTGAGCCTTGGGTCCTACACCTATGAGAGGGAACTCCATTAAATGTTCTCTGAGGCAACCTCTCTGCCTAAAATCCTGCCTCCCTTTTAACTTGTAAATTAAGAGTGACAAGAGTTTCTACCTTTCAGGGTTAGTAGGATAAGTAAGTTTACCATAAAGCTCTTGGTACAGCACTTTCCACACCATATTGGCTGGTATTTTTACTGAGTCTCCACTGAGTGTTCATAGTACTGTGCGGGTGTACAGAGGGGTCAAAAGGAAATGGCTTCCAGAAACTTGCCTTGTGTGGGGAGGTTACCCTCTGTGGACACCTGTCACTGCCTGAGGCCTGGTACTGTGTGCCCCACCAACTAGCACATTATTGGTTTTCAGCCTTCCTTGGTCTCTTCCCAAAGAGACTACTCAATCTCCAAATCCCTGTCTCAAGATCTGCTCCCTTCACCACCACCCCATACTGGGGAATTGAACCCAGGGGCCCTCTACCACTGAGTTCCACCCCCCAGCTCTTTTTACTCTTTATTTTGAGACAAGGTCTTGTTAAGTTGCCCTTGAGTTTGCTATCCTCCTGCTTCAGCCTCCTGAGTAGCTGGGATTACAGGAGTTGTGTCAGTGTACCCAGCTTCAAGATCTGTTCTTGAGTGAACTCAAACTAAAACAAGTAGTGATAAAGACATTTCAAGGCCAGTTGTGGTGATGCATACCTGTATCCCAGTGGTTTAGGAGGCTGAGGCAGGAGGATTGCAAGTTCAAAGCCAGCTTCAGAAACTTACTTAGCAAGACCACCCCTCTAAATAAAATATAAAAAATGGGCTGAGGATGAGGCTTAAGGGATTAAGGAACCCTGTGTTTAATCCCCAGTACCAACAAAAAGCAAGAAACTTTAAATGAAAAAAGCAAGAAACAGGGTTCTCAAACAATCTCAGGATCCCTTTAGACACTTAAAAATTATTGAGGTCCCTGAAGAGCTTTTGTTTTCATGGTTTATAGCTATCAGCATTTACCATGTTGAAAAACTAAAGCTGGCCTACTATTATGTAATTAGTTAAAATCCAATAAACAATATAAAATAATGCCAACTTCACAGGACTAACCTGCCCTAGGTGGCCTAAACTTCCATTTTTTCTGATATTAGTAAAGTTTTGAAAGCAAACAAATAAAAAGAAAGAAAAAACTAAAGCTGGAAAATACTTAAATATTTATTAACCTTCTGTAAAAAATTTTTATTTTAAAAATTTATTTATTTTTGGTACTGGGGATTGAACCCAGGAATGCTTTCCCACTTAGCTATATCCCTAAGCCTTATAATTTTTTTTTTTGTTGTTGTTGTTGAAATGGGGTCTTGCTAAGTTGCTAAGGGCCTAAGTTGCCAAGGCTGGCCTCCAACTTGGTGAGCTTCCTTTCTCAGCCTCCCAAAATATCTGGGATGACAGACATACACAAACATGCCTAGTGCAAATCTCTTTTAATATCTGGCTTAAAAGAGGACAGTTGAGGGCTGGGGATAGAGTGCTTGTCTAGTGTGCAAGGTCCTGTGTTCTATTTCCCAGTACCAAAAAAAAAAAAAAAAAAAAGAATTTCTATACTTCCTCTTTATTCAGCCTCTGAAAAACTCCCCTACAGACCTGTGAAAGAACAAGAGTACAAGGGCAGTAATATCTAGTGTTGTTATGAAGGTAGTTTTGATCTCATGATCTTGTTATGGTAAACTGACCCTCCAAAAATAAAAAAAATAAAACTGCCTTCTTTGTAGTGAGAATCAATTTCTATGATGTTAATACTGCACCCACCATGGCCTGTTTGAGACCACCCACCTGACTAATGGTGGAGTCTGGGAGAGTCACAATATGGGTGCAAGCCATGTGAGCTTGCTGCTGGCAACCCTTTTTAAGAACCGCACTTTGAGAACCATTGATAGAGACAGCTGTGGAAGGGCTGGAGAAAGTGATCATGTTTGCCTCCAAAACAGTAACTCAGTGGTTGTACAGGGCACTTTTAAACTCAAAATCCTTTTGAATTTTGTTCAACTTAACATATTGTACCTGAACATGTACAAAGAATATTTACAAAGAAAAAAATACTTTAAGTATCTTCCTTTTAAGATGAACTCTAAAAGTGCAACATGTCCTATAATCTGTAACTGTTTGGGATTTTTATTTCTTTGTGGCATGGTTTGTTCTAAGCCTTACATTCACAGTTCTCCCCCCTCAGCTTCCCTACCAACCTCAAGCCAGGTGCCTGTTGATGGGCAGGGTTCAGATTCATCCCTGTTCTAGCATGAGACACAGGGTTACCACAAGCCCTGCAAGTTACTGTATCTTTGTAGCCAATTTAAACACCTTGTCCGTTGTAATTTGATATTTGAGTGGCTAAAGCATCCTGTTATTTCTGAACATTTGGAATTACCCTCCCTTGGTGCTTTTTGTAAACTGAAAGCTTTCCTGCTGACCTACTAATCTTCCCCAACCACACACCCTAAATGGAAGATTAAGGTTTGCCCTTCTCACTCCATGTAGGATGGAGACTAGAAGACATTTTAATAAAATTACTTCTCTGAGCTCTGCAACATTTTGAACCTTTCTGTGTTATCCACAGTCACCTTACCTAAGGCTTCTTTCTAGGCTATTTGTTTTAAAAAGCAGGGAGGCACTGAGGAGTGTAGATCAGTGCTTGAGCACTTGCCTAGCATGTGCATGGCCCTGGGTTCAATCCCCAGCTCCTATGGGGGAGCGGGAGTGGGAGCATTTTCATTAACTAAATAAGGCACGGGGGAAGGCTGGTGCTGTTTGAGAGTTAACAGCATCTTGCAACCTGTGGCATTTTAACAAGAAACAGCTGCTAGCTGCATAGGTCTTGGTGATTCTCCTCTCCTCCTCCATTCATTTAACTCTTCCCTTGGCTTGTGCAGAGTTTTTTGAGGGATATGGAACAGCCACCCCTCAGGTAGGAAACTGATTTTGGGGGATGTGCATGGTTAGAGTGCCCCACAATTTGAGGTTTGTGCTGAGAAGCATAAGGTTTTGCAAAGGAGAGAATGCTGGGACTAGAGATTCCACACAGTCCACAGGCACAGGTGACTAATGGCAGCAACCTGGCACTGCAGGAGCAGTGAAGCTGAGCTGCAGAGGCTGCTCGCTGCTTGGCTCCTGCACAACCTGCAGTTATGCAATCGAAAGGAATGTCTGTGGCATGCCAGGCATCTGGGTGCTCCGTGTCCACCCACGAAGAGCAGAGCTTGTGACCCTCCACTGAACAGGTGACCAGCAAATGGAGGTCGCTAGGCAATACTCAGCTCCTTTCTACCCAGCTGCAACATTGTTGCTGAGCTGTCTCTGTTCAGGGATGCAGGGAGTGACCTGCGTGCCCTGCTGCAGAAACTTTCCCCCACTGTGGGGTGGAGTCTGTTTCCCAGCCCCCCCACCCCCCAGCAGACTGACTTTCCAGGTAGCTTCCTTGTGGTGAAAGGAGACTCATGTGTCCCCAGCTGCTGCTGGACTAAGCGACCCGAGTCTGGAAGCGGGCCCTGTGTTCATCGAAAGCACCTTACCAGAAGAAGAATGAGAACTCTGTTTCCTCCTCCGACTGGCCGACGGAGGTACAGACAGACTCGATTTGAACCCTGGTTCTCACTCAGTTGCAGAATGACACAGCGAGTTTCTTGATTGGTGAAGGTGGGATTAAAATAGCTCAGGAAGAGGCGGAGGCACAGTGGCCACTGGGGCTTGGTGCTGGGCATGCAGCTCGTGGGCTGGGATGTTAAAGAGGACCCTGACTCACTCCTCCCCATAGCGGCCAGAGGCAGCTGCAGGTTTTCCAGGCCTTGCAATTGGGAGACTCCCCACCCTCTCAAGCGCATGGCTATCTGCCTGTGTTCTGGGTTATTTCTGTGCTAACCTAGCATCTGCCACTAGTTGACAAAAGAACACAGAAATGTTTTCCAAAGCAGATGCACTCTGGGTGTCTCGAAAGCCCAGGCAGCCCGCAGCCCCTTCCCCTCACCTCATCCCTAATCCTTCCTAGCTCCCCCACAGCTCTTCTCCCACCTACAGGTGGCTCACATGTCTGCTCTTTCTTTGTCAGTTTCAGGAGGGCTCACAATTGAAAGGTGCCAAATTGCCTGGTGTAATGTCATCTGGTGGTGGTTCAGAATATAGCTTCCTGCTCACCAAGTCCCATTGCATAGACTCCACCCAGCACCTGCCTCCCGCCTGCACACTGCTCTGTATGTGACTGGCATCAGAGAAACATGGGTGGGCAAGTGTAATGACAGATGAATCTCAGCTCCTGGGCTTGTCTGCTGTGCTCTTTCATCCACTCCTGTTTTCTAGGGTTAGTCTGGCCTTTCAATGCTTTTCTGCTTAGCCAGAGTCTTTGCAGTATTTTTGCCTGTTTTCCCTCAAATAAACTATCAGCCGTGTTCTCCCTTTTCTGTCAAGAATGTAGTTTGTATATAGTGTACCTGCCTCACTCACTCCTCCCCATCTGTTCTGCTGCTCTCGCCCCTGCCTTTGATTGGAGGCAACAGGTTATGTGACTGTGTGGCAGAGTTTGCAAGGGCGTTTGGCAAGCTCAGGGCACTGGGCTGGCCTCAAGTGTTTTGCCTGATAGGCCCTCAGGCTGGGCCAGGAGTCAGTTCTGAGTTTCTGCCTGGCATTAGCAGCCCTCTGGTCCACTCAGACACACCCAGAATCAGATGCAAGGTTTATATCTGGAAATACAATGGAATGAGTCACTAAAGCTTGACTGCTGGTAAAATAATTGATGAACCCTTGAAGTTGACTTTTTGTTTTCCTTCAATATCACTTTGTGTATCCATTTTTTTTTTTCAGGTAGGAGATTATTTTAAATTTCAAATATATCTTATTTTCTTTTTTAGCCTCTGAAAGTTAGTAATACAGGGATGAAAACAATCGTGTCTAACTCAGGGTTATTGTGATCCTCTGAGAACAGGGCTTCACCTAATAGGCACTACATATGTGTTGCTGTTATTAGTGACTTTTACATAGGTCACCTAGATACAGTCTCTGTTGTCTCCTGCATCCTGCCCTATTAAACAGGACAATATATTGAACATACACCATTCCATAACTCTCCCTTGAATGGTTTACTGGATGATGTAGTTGGCATCCCTCTTACAGAAAAGTCTCCAGGGATATTCCTTGGTCCTATTTCCTTCTATCTTTTACCCAAATGAGAACTCTGCATTTGCAGCCACCTTAATCAGTTGTTCAACAACAACTCCCCAATGTCAATATTAAAGGTTGCGGTGTACCTTTTTTTTCCAAATGTTGGTAACTCATTTGTACCTTATACTTAATGATGTTGTTAGTTCCATCCTGCCTGGGGCAGTGGGAGTCAGGGCTGGCTCTGCCTAGACAGAGCACCCCCCACACATCCTGCCTCTTGCCCTCACCTGATCTTTTGAACCTGATTGTCTATAGAGTTCTGAAGCCCTGCACTGAAAAACCCTCAGTGCCTTTCTGTCCCTGTTGTGGAAGGAAGGGCTAGGCTAGCATCATCCAGTAAAAATATAAGGGGACCCCATATGTAGTTTTAAGTTTCTTATAGCTATGTTTAAAGACTAGGTGAGGTGTTTTTTTGTTTTGTAGTATAAAGGATCTAACCCATGGCTCATGGCTTTACATTCTGCCCCTTTTCCCCAGCCTTTTCCTTTTCCTTTTTTGGAGATACAATCTCACTAAAGGTCCAGACTGGCCTTGAATTTTAATACAGTTTTTTTGTAGCCCATCAAGTCTGATATACTATCATTTCAATGTGACCAATGTAAAATGGTTATGAATGAGGTGTTTTACTTTTTTTTTTTTTTTATAAACTAAGCTAAATCTGAAATCTGGTATGTATGTCACACCTGGGGCATGTCTCCATTTGGGCTGGCCACATTTAGAGTCCTCAGTAGTCACATGTATCTAGTGGCTGCCTTCATGGGCACCATAGGTCTCTCGGCTACCTGAAGTGCTGAGACCTCAGCTCCATGTGTTGGGGCCCACAGTCTCTCTTCTTTCGTGTCATGGCTAGGGTTTTATAAGCAGGGGCTAAAAGGTGATCATCTAAATTGGGGTCTTTTGCAGGACTTAATTTGCTCAAGTAATATTCCCCTGGTTCAGTAAGTGGCTCTCAATGGATGCTTGAAGACAGGTTTTGCCCACGTGAAGTCTTGGAGAGAGGCTCCCTGCCGGCCAGGCCTGACTGCTCCTGAGCATCTGCAGACAAGATTAGGAGGCCGGCTCTTGCACAGTGCTACATGACCTTTAACCTCCTACTGCACAGAGCCGGGGCAAGGGAATTTCTCTGTGGATAGGGAATATTAAGAAGTAAATCAAGCAATAAATGAAGGCTTTGTGTTTGTGTTTTTATTTAGTGGAATAGAAGATGAACTCAGCTGAATTCGGTGAAGATGTAGAAGAAGGTAAATAAACGTTTCTCATTTAATATTTTTGAATAGGTCATATATTACATACTCTAAAAATGTAGAAGGGAATATAAAGTCTCCTACTGCCTGCTCCCATCCCCCTCTACTCAACACTTGTTATAAGTATCTTATGTATTTTTTAAAAGTGCAATACAGTTAATATTTAGTTCTCTCCATATCCCACCTCTCCCCCGAAAAGACTTACAGACCAATTTTGAACTTAGAACATGGTTTTGTTGTGTAGCACTAGTTTAGTAAGATAGAGATCACTTTGCTGGAAAGCACAGGTATATGACTAGATAGATGTTATTCTCTGAGTGACAGTATCAGTGGGTGATCCTCAAACACCTGTGGTTCAGAGAACCCTGCCAATCTCTCAGTGGCCCTAAGTCCTATTTCTTCTCTGCACAGTTCTAAAAAATAACACTGTGAAGGTGGAGACGGAGGCTGAAGATGCTGCCCTGGACTGCTCACTGAATTCCAAGCCTTCAGAGAAGCACCCTCTGGACAGCGTCTTTGCCGCCCTCCAGGACTCCAGCAAACGAAAGCAGCCAGGCAGCGAGGGCCAGCCAGATTCTGTCCCCAGCGTGAAGAGGAGGCGGCTGATACCTGAGGTGAGGGCCCAGCACCTTCCCTCTGCTTGGGCTCTAGCCCTCTCTGATCCGAGGCCGAATCTCTCTCTATTCTTGGGCCTCTGGGCTATTGCTAAGCCCTTGGGCCCAACTGACTTCAGTTCAGTTGGAAGTTTTGTCTGTATCTGGATTCCTTACAGGGAGAGGGGTTTCTTCACAATGCAACTGCTTTTGAGTTCTTTCTTTTGCTGTGCTCCGTGAGGGCAAGGACCTTGACAGCAAGGGTGGTCAGTTCAGCCCAGCCTCCCACAGCTTTCATGGTTGACTCCTTCCTGGGAAGGTTGAGGGCTTTTTTTTTTTTTTTCTTCTTTTCATAAATCTATCTTATGTCCCAATACTGTTAGGGAGCTTGTTCCCTAAAGAACTTTTCAGTGAATCTTTCTGGAAGTGGGGGATTCTTTTACATCATACCTGTTACCATGTAAGTTATCTGTTTTATGAATTTGCTTTATTTCTTCGTCGCTTGCTGATTGTATTGCACTTGGCTAAATGCTGAGAGATAGAAAATGGAAATTAACATGCTGGCAGCCTGCTGTTCAGGCGGGAGACAGGGACATCCATATGAAGTGGTTTGCACTGAGGAGAGAGGCAGCATTGGGACGTCAGCTGGGTATTTGTCTTAGGATGCTTCAGTGGGGTTGATGGAGCCTCTCCACGGTCCAACAAATATATCTTTAATTCTTAGGAAAACATTTTGCCAAACCCCCAACCCAGCTCCACATCTCCTCCCTGCCTCTCCCCTCCTGCTGGCCACATTCAGTCTTTGGGAGACCCAGAGAAGCATATTAACTTCTGCATCTGTTCACAGAGAATCCAGGTTTTCAGTGCTCCTGGTCATTAGTCAGAGCACCGTGGGGTATCAGTCTGGGACTCTTGGTTTTATTGGTTAATTTCAATTCCCTATTAGATATTAGGGCAGATCTAAATAATTTGGAATTCATGCATTTTAGGGTCTTGTTTAGGCCTCAGTAACTAAAAATTATCCTTGTATTGCAACAATGGTGAGACTAAGATTTTAACCAGGATTTATTTTTATTTATTTATTTATTTATTTTTTAAACCATTTCCTTCCCCATCTTTTTTTTTTTTTTTAAGAGAGAGAGAGAGAGAGAGAATTTTTTAATATTTATTTTTTAGTTCTCAGCGGACACAACATCTTTGTTTGTATGTGGTGCTGAGGATCGAACCCGGGCCGCACGCATGCCAGGCGAGCGCACTACCGCTTGAGCCACATCCCCAGCCCCTTAACCAGGATTTAAGTATGCATGTTTATATTATGTAAGGACCTGCATTCTACCTTATGGAACACTGAGAGATACATTTTAAAAAATTAATCGTATTTGTTATTTTGTTATCTTTCTAACAACTTTATTGAACTATAACTTGCATACTATACTATTCCCCAATTTAGGTTTTGTGCAACTCAGTGGTTTTTAATACAGTCATAGAATCATGCAGCTATTACCACGGATTCATTTTTCAATTCGTTTTCATAACTCCAGGAAGAAACTCCTTTGCAGTCACAACCTTTCCCATACCTCCAACTCCTGACAGCGTCTAATCTACTTTGAATCTCTATAGATTTGCCTATTCTGAACATTTCATTTAAATGGAATCACATACTATATGGCCTTTCCTGTTGGGTTTTTTTTTTTTTTTACTCACCATAATATTTTCAAGATTCATCTCTGATGTCGCATTCGTACTTCATCTCCGTTGCACACACCCTGGTCCCCCCCTTTTTTCCTTTTTACAGTACTGGGGATTGAAGCCAGGTCCTTGCATGTGCTAGGCCAGTCAGTGCTCTACCTCTGAGCTATATCCCCAGTGCCATCCCTGTGCTTTTTTTTTTTTTTTTTTGGTGTGGTAGAGGGGATTGAACCCTGGGGTATTCGTTTCTAGCCCTTTTTATTTTTTATTTTGACACAGGATCAAGCTTAGTTTCCCAGGCTGGCCTCAAATTTGTGATCCTCCTGCCTCAGTCTTCTGAATAGCTGGCGTGCACTATCCTACCTGGTTTAAGAACTTCTCTTAACATTTCCTATAAGGCAGGTCTACTGGTTACAATTCCCTCATTTTTTGTTTGTTTGAGATACAGTACATATTTCTTCTTCATTTTTGAAAAATAATATTGCAAGGCACAGAGTTTTGAGGTGCTCTGTTTTTTCTCTCCACTTTCCGTTTCCCTGCGCTCCCTTGCCTTCGTGGTTTCTGAGGACAAGCTGGATGTGAATCTTACCTTTGCCCCTCTTTGGTTTCTCTCGGGATTAATTTTTCTTTCTTTTTTTTTTGTATTTTGCAAACAATATGCCTAGACATAGATATTTTGGCATTTTCCTTGGTTTTCTCTGAACTCCCGAATCTTTGTTTAGGTGTCTGCCATTAATTTGGAGAAATTCTGTCATGGTTTCAAACATTTTTTCTCTTCCTGGTATTCCTATATCTGTATGTCACATCTTTTGTATTGCCCCACACCCCACAGTTCTTGGATTCTCTTCTCTCTCTCTCTCCCTCTCTTTTTTTTTTTTGTGTGTGTGTTTGTTTGTTTTGTTTTGTTTCTTCTCCAATCCTTTTTCTCATTGCTTCAGTTTTGGAGTTTGCTGTTGAGGTATCATCAAGTTCAGAGAGTCTTTTCTCAGCCATGTCCAATCTTCTAAGACCATCAAAGGCATTATTCATTTCTGTTATAGGGCTTTGTTTTTTCTCTAGCATTTCTTTTTTGTTCTTTCTTCAAACTTCTACTTCTCTGTACATTGCTCCTTTGTTCTTATATTCTGTCTACTTATCCATTAGAACCCTTGACATACAAGTTATAGTTGTTTTAAATTCTTTGTGATAATTCATTCCATCATCTCTATCATGTGATTCTGCTTTGGTCTTCCTGTACCTTTTATTTTTTCTTGATAGTCAGATCTGATGTACTGGGTCAAAGGAGCTGTTGTGATAGGCCTTTAGTGGGTGGTGGTGAGGCAAAGGAGGAGGGGATTCGCTACCCTGTGGCTGGGTCTCTGTCCTTTAGCAGACCTGTGCCTCTGGACTGTAAACTCCACTGGTTCTCCTGAGTTCCTCTGCTCCTCCCTGGGCTGGGACTGGATGGCTGGTGTGGGCTGGACTTGGTATCTCCCTCCCCACAGGTCAGATGGTCTCAGATAAAACTTCTTCAGGGTAGGCTCTGGTTAGTTTCTCCTGAGGGCACATCTCCTTAAGTATAGATTACTTGGAGTATTTCAGAATGCTTCTGTTTTCCCTGACCCTCCCATAAGGCTTGGGAGAGTTTTTCTCAGATAGTCACACTGAGAACATGGTAGAGCTCTTGAAGGTAAAGCCATAAAAATACGGAGGCTCTCTGATGCCTGGGGCCTCTGGAGTTTTTAATTCTTGGACTTGTCCACCCAGAGCCTCCAGCAACGTATCCTTACAGATCAGGCTTCCCTGCCCAGCTCTGATTGCCTTGGGGGTCTCCATGGTTGGGTGTCTGGTCTGGGCAGTTGTGGTTCTCTGTATTCATTCACCTCTCTCTCCATTTTGGGGTCAGCAGCTGGACCTCACCTGTCTTATGGATCTAGGAAAATTGTAGATTTGTGTTTGTTTATCGAGCTTTTTACTTGTGAGGATAGAGTGGAGACTTCCAAGCTCTTTACATGCAGAACCAGAATCCTGAAACCACTTTACTCCTTTTTATGGCTGGATAATAGTTTGTTGTGTGGACACATTCATCAGCTGATGGACATTTGGGTTTTCCATTTTTTGACTTACGTGAGTAATAATTGAGCAAGACATTTAAAAAAATCTATAATGCCCAGGGGAAAAAAGTTACATTTAAAAAATATCTTTGAGCCTTTTTTAATAAAGAAATAATTATAAATATCCCACCCTTGACTCTGGCAGTCTATACCAGCCCCTTGCTGTATACCTGTGAGCTAAGGAAGGGCTTCATGCCTGGATGGCAGTTTCTAGTGAATAATGTCGGATTGAAACTCAGCTCCCAGGGCTGGGGTTGTGGCTCAGTGGTAGAGCGCTCGCCCAGCACATGCGAAGCCCTGGGTTTGATCCTTAGCACACATAAAAATAAATTAATAAAGGTATTGTGTTCAACTACAACTAAAAATTAATATTTAAAAACAAAAACCAAAAAAAACCCCATCTCCCAGGTTAGGGTTGCGGTTCAATGGTAGAGCGCTTGCCTAGCATGTGTGAGGCACTGGGTTCGATTCTCAGCACTGCATATAAATAAACAAAATAAAGGTCCATGGACAACTAAAAAAAAGTTAAAAACAAAAAACTCATCTTCTGATTGCTTGTTTGAAAAATCATTGAACCATTTGCTTTTTCATATGTCTTATTTTAGATCATGATTTATTATCTTTTTTCCTAATGGTTGATATTTAGGTGTTTTCCAGTTTTATAGTCTTACAAATAATGCCACAGGGACCTTCCCTATACCTACTAAACCTAGTCACTTGTATGAGTGTGCCTCGGCTAGAATCCCAGAGGTTATTCTGATGGTGTTGAGAAATTTGAGGAGGAGGAAGTTTCAAGGAACACTTGAAAATATTTTCCTCATGTGTTAGGTTCAATCAACAAAGCAAAACAAAACCAGCCCATTTTTATCTTTCATGTTACATTTCTGCTTATGCTCAATTCTGCAAACTCACCAGAAGGTTGAAGTAAAGCTAGAGTTCCGGAAATGGAAGATAATGTTGAGTGTATCAGTTGAACTATGAAACAAACCACCCAGGATTTAGTAGTTTAAAAAAATTGCCTTTTTTTTTTTTTTTTTTAAACATCATTCTGTGGATCAGCTGGTGGTGGTTCTTCTGATGTGGCCTGATGTGTTTGGGTGGAGTGGTCTGGAATGGCCTATCTGGGCTGGGGTGACTGGAGCTTCCCTTTGTGCACATTCTCCCCCTCTGGGAAGCCAGTCTGGGCTTGTTTACAGGATGATGAAAGAGTTCCTAGGGGCTAGGGAGGGCCAGCTCTGGAACCTCTGCTTGCATCACATTTGCAAGGGGCCTGCAGGTCAAAGCAAGTCACATGGCCATGGCCAAACCCAGACTCAAAGGTGGACAAATAAAATTCTATCTGCTGATAGAGGAAGCAACCACAGTGCAGAGGATGGGAAGGAATGCCGGCCCCATTGCCATGGCTGATTCATCACGGTGAGGAATGGCGAGCTCTCAACCAGGAGTTCTGGCCTTGTGTAGGCCAGGTGGGCCTTTGTGGGTGGCCCGGTAACCCCACTGCTTTGTTGTACAGATAATGTTACTCTTCATTGTTGTCACAGTGGGAGCATGGAGAAGGGAGCTGCTTCTTATTCTTGGGGCAGAAAGGGAAGGAAATGTTTTTATAATTAGCATTTTAGTCCAATTCTTCAGTACAAAGCCATTCAGAAGAGCTCTGGGTTTATGGTAGATAGATTTCTGGTGTCATATGAAGGTTCCAGATAGTGTACTTGGACAGTGGGGCGGGGAGGGCAGGAGCTTCAGGCATCGCTTTTTTTACTTTTTTTTTTTTTTTTTTTTGGTGCTGGGAATTGAACCCAGAGCCTTGTGCATGCAAGGCAGGCACGCTACAGACTGAGCTATGTCCCCAGCCCCAGGCATTGCATTTTGACATTCTTGGGGAAAGGGAACCAAGAGTGGATTTAAATATTTCTGCTATGACTTGTCGGGTCTGCTTGTGCTCCATGGTCATGTGTGGTTGCTTTTCAGAGCATTGACTATAGAAGGCAGTTTACATCTTGGAGTGGAAAAGATATGTTAAGGCCCAGATTTTATTTGGGTGTTTTACTACTTTATTAATTTCTCTTAGCATATGTGAAATAAAGACATCCTTCCTTGTTCTGTACATAAAAATCTTTTTTTTTTTAATTTTGTTTTTAGTTGTAAATAGACAGAATGCCTTTATTTTATTTGTTAATTTTTACGTGGTACTGAGGATTGAACCCAGTGCCCCACGCATGCTAGGCAAGTGCTTTGCCACTGAGCCAAAGCCCCAGCCCCATAAAAATCTTTTGAAATTATTAAACTCCTTGTGGAACGTTTAAAGCAGTATTTTCTTTTTAGAAGTTTGTACAGGGAGACATGTCAGTAAATCAATAGTCTCAGAACCCTGGGGACTTTAGAACAATCCATGACTTTCACGAAATTATCATATGTGTTGATTTTTCAAAATAGTACTTATCTAACACAAATAGAAGAGTCCTTTTTCATTGTCCCGCTGAATCTTCTGAGCCTTCTTCTACATGGTGGCAGGGCTGAGGCAGGGTGTATGTACTGCCTTATTGGCACATTTGGCACCTGGTAAGCCAGAAGAAGCCTGGAGGCTGAAAGGAGTGATCATCAGAATGAGTGGGAAGCCGGGCATGGTGGCTCTTGCCTGTAATCCCAGCAACTGAGGAGGCTGAGGCAGGAGGACTTCAAGTTTGGGGCCAGCCTCAGCAACTTGGTGAGACTCTGTCTCAAAATAAAAAATAAAAAGGACTGGGGGTATAGCTCACTTGTAAAGTGTTCCTGGGTTCAATCCCCAGCACCAAAAAAAAAAAAAAAGAAGAAGAAGAAGAAGAAGAAGTAGTAGTGGGTAGGAGGTGCGGTAACTCTGTTAGTACAGCCCTGTTCCCTTTCTTGTTTTACTTAATTCCTATTACAAGGCAGTGAGGAAGGAATTAATGTGTCCTCCAGGCAGATGAGTCAACTGAGATAGGTAAGTTAAAACCAAGTGCTGGAATGCCAGGGGAACAGCCTTGCTCCTGGGGTCTGGAGGGAAGACTCTGGCTCTCTGCTCTTTGGCCTTCTTGTCACCTTCTCTGATTCATCTCCCCTTCAAGGTAACATCAGTAGGAACAGAGACTCTGGAGTCAGATAAGGGGGCATCTGGTTCTGTGACCTCTGGGCCTCAGGTGCTTCCACTGTATGGGATGATAGCACTGGTCACCTCCCTGGCTTCTTGTGGAGTGGTGAGGTGCTCAGGAGGAGCCTGGTGTGGCCTGCCCCACCCTTCACAAATGTTTATTTGCCTTCTCAGAAGCCCTATCTCTAATTCCCACCCTGAGGCCAGTATTCACCTGCCTCCTTCCACATTTATTAGAACAAAACTGGCATGAGACTGTCAAGGAAGGCCATCTGATGCCCTCCAGGATGCCCCAGGCCTGAGCACCACCATGGTCAGAGCATAGAGCACCTGTTTTCTCTTTTCCACTCCAGGGCAAGAGGGCAGAGGGGCAAGGATTTGAATGGTAGCCCTGACCCTAAGGTGCTCCACATTCCCACTTCTATCAATGTTGACAGCTGTTTTTTTGAGTGACATTTAGTACCATACTCAGACAGAAAATAAAACCTCCCTCAAAAAGTCTAACAAAAGGCTGTGTGAAGACTTATTTGGCACCTCCCCTGATGAGAGTTGCATAGCCAAAGGCAGCAGATGTGGGAGGTGAGTAGCCAACGTTTTCATTGGGAATTATCTTTTTGTTCACAGAAGTGGAGGCAATGTTCAGGAGCTTTGTGCCAGGCAGAGGTTAGCCCTGTTCTGTGTTTTTTTGTTTGTTGGTTGCTTTCTTGTTTGTTTTAATCCCAAAATGCTGTTGTGGTCGAGTTTTCCATTGGAGAACAGAGATGCCATCTCGCTCATACATGCAGTGCCAATACCCTGAACACCTCATAAGTCAGTGACTGTGGGATGAACTGGGGATTCTTGAGAACGTGCAGAGCAACCACAGCAGGCAGGTACTGTGGCCATTCCCATGTTTACAAGGCTTGGAGAAGTTGGCACCACCAAGCCTGCTGCATTTCACGCTGTGCACATAGCACTGAGGCCTGGGGGGCAGAGAGGGGAGTTTGTAAGGCACCTGAGGAACCTTAGATGCAGTATTATTCCGCAGTCTTCCTCTTTTCCCTTTTTTGCTGTTGCTTTAGGGTTCCCCCACCCCCCATTCCACCCCAGATTCTTATTTCTTTGGCATCTTAGCACATTCTTCATCCTCACCATATACTGTTGGCAGGGTAAAGACAGCCCGCCCAGAGGCTAAGGGCCATGAGAGGAGAGACTGCATCCCCCTCGTTTCCCATGTGCCTAGGCCTTGCACAGTCCTGCCAGGTGCGGGAGGCTGCTCACCAGCTCCAGTGGTGAGGCCTCCTCCAGCCCTGTTGCTGACTGCATCTAGGAGGGAGAGGAGGAGAATTCTATTGAAAATGAAAAAGGTTAGCATCATTCTCAGTGCAGTTGTGCCAAGAGGACGGTGCCAGCCCTCTTGCTGCCTTTTCTCCTGGCCTGCCCTTGATAGCACATTAATTCCAGATGCCCTTCTTCCCAAGGCATGCTGCTTTCTTGGTGTTCCACTTTGCTGCCTCTCTGGGCACCATTTAGCTCCTCATCAGTCATTGAACTGAGTTCAGTGACTGCTCTTGGATCTGAGGGCCTGATGAAGATGTCTAATACAGCCTTTCCGTGGTGACCCAGTCCCTGGGATGTCGCTGGGCATGAACACCTGGAATCTCCCCTAGACTCTCTACTTAACTTGAATTGCAACATATTAGCTTTCTTTTCCATCCCATTCTCTGGCTGAGAAATGTGGGCATTCCCTTGTGAGTCCACGGATGTGCCTGGTAGCATGAAATGCCCTGATCGTGATCCTGGCTCGATGCTGGCATCGCAGAGCCTCCACTATGCAGCAGAGTCCCCATATGGTTGGAAGATAAGCCTAGGAGAATTGGGAACTGTGTCAGCCAGACACCCAGTGCCAAGTAGCACAGATTTAAAGATTTCTTGATACTCCTAGACAGCTGAGCAGAGATTTTTATCATCGGCAGCAAGTGCAGCCAGCCCGTCGTTGCTTTGGCAGCATTTGTGGAATTAATTGGAGCACTGAGTTGACAGGACACCAGTGTGGGGCTATCTCAGAACCTTCTCTTTGGTACTTGTGTTGTGTTTTATGTTGAATTGTGTGTCCAAGGTTTCTGGAAGTGCAGAACATTGCCCTCTACTGGGACTCTAATATTTTTTATTAAAACAGTTTAGTCAAAAATGTTGATATGGACAGTAGTGTTTCTAACATGCTCAGTGCAAACGGAAACATTTGTATTAATAAGGCTGGATATTAGGGGATTTCCAGTTCAGATATACTCTCGTCTCCTGCGTGGAGTGGGAATGTAGGGGAGTCCAGAAACATAAACTAGTTGTTGGAGTTCAGCCCGTCCCCCCGGTAACTTTTACCAGTACGTATTTTCCACGTTAGGTAGTCATTAGGGCAGGTCTCTTCCTACACAAAATCCTATTTTATTTATTTATTTATTTTAAATTTTTTGTTTCTGCTTCTTTTTTTGCAGTACTGGGAATTGAGCCTCAGGGGTGCTCTATCACTAAGCTATATCCCAGTCATTACTATTTTTTTTTTTTTTTAAATTTTGAGACAGGGTCTTGCTAAATTGCCTAGATTGGCCTCAAACCTGCCATCCTCCTGCATCCAACCCCCCCAGGTCTCTGGGATTACAGATATGTGCCACTGTGCCTGGCATGAAATCCTGTTTTAAGTGTACCATTGGTACCCCTTGTAAAGCAAACATTCCTCTTCTAAAATTACTCCTAAGGTGGTTATAATTTTAATTATTGCTATTACAAACTCAGATCCTCTATATTGGTAAAACCACATCATAATCTCATAATCCACAGAACCTCCAAAATTATTTTGATGTGATAGAACCTATCGTGAACAATTGCAAATCTAATTTTGTCTACAAAAGTTAGCAAGAAGGACAACTCTGATTTTGTTAGGGCAGTGCTTTTCAGCAGTACCCATAGTTATAAATCCAGTTTCAGAGTAGTACAGCTCACATGTATTTGTATGTAAATGTATAGATACACACAGAGAAATGAAGTAAAACTTTGTACAATGTACTGTTTTCCTATAGTACTTTTTTTTTTTCTTCTTCCCTTTAATGTTTTTACTTCTTTGCTCTCTCTTTCTTATGCTAGTCATGACTTCACCAGATCGATTTTATTATATACCAACCCACAATTCAAAACCCATTGTAAGCTGGGCATGGTGATGTATGCCTGTAACCCCAGCAACTCAGGAGCCTGAGGCAGGAGGATTGCAAGTTTGAGGCCAGCCTCAGCAACTTAGTGAGACCCTGCTCAAAGTAAAAAAAAAAAAAAAAAAGAGAGAGAGAGAGAGAGAGAGAGAGAAGAAAAGAAAAAGAAAGGGCTGGGGATGTGGCTCAGCAATTAAGTGCCCCTGGGTTCAATCCCCAGTACAAACAAACAAACAAACAAACCCACATTGCATTATGAGTAAAGCTTTTTAGCTCTCTTGGCCTCTTCTTGTTTCTGGGGTATATGTGGGTTTGTTTTTTTTTTTTTTTTTTTTTGCTGTTTTTCCTTCTCCTTTCTTTTCTTTTTTTTTTTTTTTTTGAGATGAGCACTGCATTGCCTGGACTGGTCTCAAGTGATCCTCCTGCCTCAGTCTCCCTAGCCGCTGAGACTTCAGGTGCTTGTCATCATGTCTGGCCTTTTTTTTTTTTTAAATAATAATTCTCTGCTTTCTGACAGATAGCAGCACAAAAGAATTGTAAAGAATTTAAACTCCCCTCTCAGCTCAGTTGCCAGGTATGTCACCACTTCCCAGCCCTCCCGGGAAACAGACCTCAGGAGAAGGGAAGAAGGGAAGTGCCTTCAGTAAGAGCTTGACACTGAGTGCACTAGGGAAGTCCTCTGGTGACTGGTTGAGAGGAACCTTTACCAATTAACAAAAGGCCCACAGTGTTACACACCTCTGCTGTGGCTTATGAATAGCATTGTTTAATAGTAATCCCATTGTACCAGGGACTAGGGGGAGGCTGAGGTGGGAGTATCACAAGTTCAAGACCAGCCTCAGCAACTTAATAAGACCCTGTCTCAAAATAAAAAATAAAAGGGACTGAGGACATAGCTCAGTGGTAAAGTACTGAGAATTAGTTCCCAATACCTTCCCCCCCCCATTATAATTCTATTGTAGTGATAGATATTTGTTAAGCACTTACTGTGACCCAGCCTTGGGCTCAGTGCTGATGGGCAGTGTTTCATTTTAAAGCCCTTACTACCTTCTAAGACAGATACACATAAGAAGTTGAGACATGAAAGGAGACACAGAGGACAACGTAAAAATTGAGCTGAGCTCCTGTCCAAACCTTCATACCTCTTTACTATCATGGTTTCATGAAACCAGTGGCACTGTTTTTATTATTATTATTATTATTATTATTATTATTATTATTATTATTGCAGTATTGGGGTTGGAACCCAAAGCCTTCTGGTATGCTAGGCAGATGCTCTACTACTGAGCTCTACCCTGGCCCCCAGTGTTCCTTTCCTTAAACAGGTATTTGAGAGAGGTAGAACACCATGTCCTACTTTAGCCAACCCTGTCTGTGGTTGACATTCAGTGACCTCTTCTGTGCCCTGGGCACTTTGCTAGGCAGTGCAGATAGACCAAGAATGACATGGTCCCTTCACGCTTTCCCATGAGGAGGAGGTGACTACAGGAGGGAGCAGGATGGGTTGCAGGCCACCCATGCCAGGCTCCCTCCATCCAAGTATGTCCCTAGCCCTCTGCTCTTGGGAAGGGGGTGTGTGTGCAGAAAGATCATGTGGGATGGATGGTACCGACCCTTCCTTAGCCTCTACAGATCCACCATGAAGAAAGTATTGGCCAGTTCCTTGGAATAGTTAAAACACTTTTGAGAATCCTTTCATGTTCAGATTCCTAAGGGAGTGTAGTAGACTTTATTTGGAATGATTGTAATCAGTGAAGAAAACAGCCTTTCTTTACTGTGAGTCAGATGATTGTTTTATCTAAATGAATGTCCAAAAAAAAAATTTTTTTTTTAAAGAGAGTGTCCAGAGCTGGGCATGGTAGCTTAGAACTGTAATCCCAGCTACTAAGGAGCCTGAGGCAGGATGATGGAAAGTTCAAGGCCAGCCTGGGCAACATAGCAAAATAAAACAAAAAGATAAAAGCAGATCCAGGAAGTAGTTCATTAATTTAAGTGAGAACCAAAGTGTAAGAGTTCAGAAGACTCAAATTCTTGTTGTGTGACCCTGTGGTCTGTTTTGCCCCGGGTCCCCTGCTCTCCTGGCTAAATTGCTTCCCTGCCATTATAAACCCCACCTCCTCAGCTTGTCTCTTTCCCCAACATTTGGTTAGGCTACAGAGAAAACACCTTATGTTCAGATTTGTGTGGGCATTAGTTACCTGAACACTTGAAAGTGACTCTAATCTTCCTGGGTGAGGTGAACCGCGGGCAGACACTGTCTGCCAGGCTCTTACCACTCCCAGAGGACCCACAGTACCTGGGAGCATATATCCATATGTAAAAAGAATATCAATTTTAATTTGAGCCTCAGTGCCTCACAGCAGACCCAGAGATTTCAGTCTGTATTCTAACAGGAACCCAGGTGATTCATGTGGATATTAGAATTGAAGGCGCACTGGGCTAGGCCACACTAACTGTATTTTTCCCAGGTGTGGAAGTAGCATCCTAGGGTGCACTTTGTTCTTGTCCAGTCTCCACTTGCCTGAGGCTTGTGGAAGCCTGGGCTTTGTGCTTCAGTCCTGCACCTCGCCTGACACCTACCAGTGCTCACTAATTAGCTCTCCTGCTTAATTAAACCCTCACAAACATTCCAGTAAGTTTCTGGGTCAAATTCAGCATTTGTGGAAAAAAAAATAGGTTTATTAGGAAACATAGCTGAAGTACGACTAGTACCTTTTAAAGTATTCAATTTGATAAGTTTTGACATGTGTATAGTGTGCCAGTACACCATCACCTCAATAAGATAATAATTATAATTATATCCATCGCCTATTGAAGTTCTTTCATGTCCCTTTGTATCTTTCCTGCCACCCTTAGGCAACCACTGTTCTGCTTTCTATTACTATAGGTAAGTTTGTACTTTCTAGAATCTTATATAAATGGAATCATATGGTATGGTTTCTTTTGTTTGTGGTTTCTTTCATTTAGCATAGTTATTTTGAGATCTGTTCTAACTACTCTGTCTACTATACAGGTCAGTTTATTGCTTTTTATTGCTGAATAGTATTCTATTATTGTATGAATATAATAGTTTATTTATATACTTGTTGATAAAAAGTTGGGTGGTATCCAGTTTTTATCTATTTGCAGATAGGACTGCCTGGAATACCTGTGTACAGGTCTTCATGTGGATATGTGCTTTTTATTCTTCTTGGTAAACAGATACTGAAGAATGGAATACCTAGTTTATATGGTACATCTAATGCTAACTTTTTTAGAAACTGCTAAACTATTTTTCAAAGTGGTTATATCATGCTGTCCCCATCAGCAGGGTATGAGAGCTTCATTTCCTTCCATCATCTGCAGCACTTGGTATTGCCTTTTTAATTATACCAAGTCTGGCCTTGAATTTGCATCCTCCTGCCTCAGCCTCCCAAATCGCTAAGATTACAGATGTGTGCTATGGCTCCCAGCTGTTTGTAGTTTTTAAATTATTAAAAAGTATTTTGGTGGGGGAGAATGAAATCTTCCTTCCTTCCTTCCTTCCTTCCTTCCTTCCTTCCTTCCTTCCTTCCCTCCCTCCCTCCCTCCCTCCCTCTTTTATGTGGTGGGGAGGATTGAGCCCAGTGCCTCACATGTGCAAGGCAAGTGCTCTACCACGTAGCTACAGCCCCAGCCCAGTCTTAAAATTTTTTTGAAGTATTTTTTAAAGGGCAAAAGTTTTTATTTTTGCTGAAGTCCTGTGCATCAGTTCTCTTATGGATTGTGCTTTTGGTGTTCTAAAAATATTGGTCTAAAACAACTGGTCACAAAGGAATTTTCATAAATTTTCTTCTAGGAATGTTAGAATTCTAGGTTTTTAATTTAGGTTCATGATCCATTTCGAGTTAATTTTGTGCATAGTCTGAGGCTCAAATTAAAATTGATATTCTTTTTACATGTGGATATCAGATTATTCAGGATCATTTTTTTTTTTTTTTAAAGAGAGAGATTTTTATTTATTATTTTTTAGTTTTCGACAGACACAACATCTTTGTTTGTATGTGGTGCTGAGGATCGAACCCGCTGCCGCTTGAGCCACATCCCCAGCCCAGGATCATTTGTTGAAAAGACTATCCTTTCTCCACCAAATTGCCTTTGAATCTTTGTAACAAATCACTAGTCCTACAAACAGAGAGAAGCAGATCTCTTAAAACTTCTAGAGTCTAAAAACCACTGAGAAAAATAGTAGGAACTTTGGGTTCCCAAGTGGTGATGCAGCTCAATTATTGGGATCTTTGGAGATCCTCATTCCCAAGTTCTCCCCCCCCATCCCTTGAAGAGTCCTCTTCTGGCCTTGCCAGCATCCGTGCTCTTTCTCCTGTTGGGCCCTGTGGACAGGAAGTGCAGCACTGATGTCCCGAAGGAGTGTGCACCTTCCAGCCTGAGCCCTTTCTCAGGGATTGGAGAGAACAAGCAGGTTTGGCCCTGGCATGCAGTTGTGTTACTGTTGTGTGTTAATGGTTGGGGGAGGGGAGCATTGACCATAGCAGACCCGGTGGCTGGCCTGAGTCCAGCCTAGTAAGTCAGAGCACCTGCCTAACACTCTAGGAAACGCTTTCTGTTTTCCAGGCACTCCTCGCAGGCATGCGGAACCGCGAAAACAGCTCGCCCTGCCAGGGCAATGGAGAGCAGGCCGGCCGAGGCAGGAATGTGGGCTCCGTGTGGCCGGGGGAGGAGGAGCCCTGCAACGATGCCACCACCCCTTCCTACAAGAAGCCTCTCTATGGCATTTCGCACAAGATCATGGAGAAGAAGAACCCTCCCGTGGGGGACCTGCTCAACACCTATGAGCTCTTCGAGAAGGCCAACGCCAGCAACAGTCCCTCCCCTCTGCGCCTGCTGAACGACCCTCAGAAACGGGACTGTGGCGGGGCATCAGGAACAGCCACTGACGGCGACCCCAACATCTACTTTCTGATCCAGAAGATGTTCTACATGCTCAACACTCTCACTTCCAACATGTCCCAGCTGCACAGCAAGATGGACTTGCTCTCCCTGGAAGTGAGCCGCATCAAGAAGCAGGTGAGCCCCTCCGAGCTGGTGGCCAAATTCCAGCCACCCCCCGAGTACCAGCTCACCGCTGCTGAGCTCAAGCAGATTGTGGACCAGAGCCTATCAGGCGGGGACCTAGCCTGCCGTCTGCTGGTACAGCTCTTCCCCGAGCTCTTCAGCGACGTGGACTTCTCCCGCGGCTGCAGCGCTTGCGGCTTTGCAGCCAAGCGGAAGCTGGAGTCGCTGCACCTGCAGCTCATCCGCAACTACGTGGAAGTCTACTACCCCTCAGTGAAAGACACTGCTGTGTGGCAGGCTGAGTGCTTGCCGCAGCTGAACGACTTCTTCAGCCGCTTCTGGGCCCAGCGGGAAATGGAGGACAGCCAGCCAGGAGGCCAGGTCACCAGCTTCTTTGAAACTGAGCAGGTGGACGCCGGCCACTTCCTGGACAGCAAGGACCAGGAGGAGGCCCTGTCTCTGGACCGCAGCAGCACCATCGCCTCAGATCACGTGGTGGACACGCAGGACCTCACCGAGTTTCTGGATGAAGCCTCTTCGCCGGGTGAGTTCGCCGTCTTCCTCCTCCACCGGGTCTTCCCCGAGCTCTTCGACCACCGGAAGCTGGGCGAGCAGTACAGCTGCTATGGCGACGGTGGCAAGCAGGAGCTGGACCCGCAGAGGCTGCAGATCATCCGCAACTACACGGAGATCTACTTTCCCGACATGCAGGAAGAGGAGGCCTGGCTGCAGCAGTGCGCGCAGCGCATCAACGACGAGTTGGAGGGCCTGGGGCTGGAGGGCGGCAGCGAGGGCGAGACGCCGCGGGATGACTGCTACGACTCCTCCAGCCTGCCCGATGACCTCTCCGTGGTCAAGGTGGAGGACAGCTTCGAGGGTGAGAGGCCGGGCAGGCGCTCCAAGAAGATCTGGCTAGTGCCCATTGACTTTGACAAGCTGGAGATTCCGCAGCCGGACTTCGAGGTGCCAGGCGCCGACTGTCTGCTCAGCAAGGAGCAGCTGCGCAGCATCTACGAGAGCAGCCTGTCCATTGGCAACTTCGCCTCCCGCCTGCTGGTGCACCTCTTCCCGGAGCTCTTCACCCACGAGAACCTACGCAAGCAGTACAACTGCAGCGGCTCCCTGGGCAAGAAGCAGCTGGACCCCGCCCGCATCAAGCTGATCCGCCACTACGTGCAGCTGCTTTACCCCCGGGCCAAAAATGACCGCGTCTGGACTCTGGAGTTCGTGGGCAAGCTGGACGAGCGCTGCAGGCGCCGGGACACGGAGCAGAGGCGCTCCTACCAGCAGCAGCGCAAGGTCCACGTGCCAGGCCCTGAGTGCAGAGACCTGGCAAGCTATGCAATCAACCCCGAGAGGTTCCGAGAGGAGTTTGAGGGGCCCCCTTTGCCCCCCGAAAGGAGCAGCAAGGACTTCTGCAAGATCCCCCTGGACGAGCTGGTGGTCCCCTCACCCGACTTCCCGGTGCCTTCTCCCTACCTGCTGTCGGACAAGGAGGTGCGCGAGATCGTGCAGCAGAGCCTCTCCGTGGGCAACTTTGCCGCCCGGCTCCTCGTCAGGCTCTTCCCCGAACTCTTCACCGCCGAGAACCTGCGGCTGCAGTACAACCATTCGGGGGCTTGCAACAAGAAGCAGCTGGACCCCACGCGACTGCGGCTCATCCGCCATTATGTGGAGGCCGTGTACCCCGTGGAGAAGATGGAGGAGGTGTGGCATTATGAATGTATCCCCAGCATCGACGAGCGGTGTCGCCGTCCCAACAGGAAAAAATGCGACATCCTCAAGAAAGCCAAGAAAGTGGAGAAGTGACGGGTCTGTGGGCTGCCCAGAGACTTGGGTTATGAAAGGCTGAGCGATGGGCACCCTTGGGACGGAGTCACTTTGGAACATGTGTATGGTATCCACAGACAGGCACCTTATGTCAGTGGGGAGTGGCTTCCTACATTTGCACACGTAAACACCTACTCACCCACCCATGAGAAAGCAGCCTTGAATTTGGTCTCTTGACTTTGTCCTGTATTCCCTGGTGGCACAGCCCGAGTTTGGGAGGAGCCAGGCTGTGAGCAGAGGGACTAGCCGAGTAGGTCCTCTCTTCTTGATTGTGCCCTTTCCTGTCCCTCACAATCCAAAATGCAAATTCAGCAGCTTCTGTTCCTCTCCCCACACTTTTCATCTTCCATTTTTAACTTTTTCTTCTTTTTTTAATTAAAATGAACCCCTTTTAAAAAAAATCATTGGGCTCTTTGGGGGCCATTTTACTTAGAAAATCTTTTTAAGTATTTGAGATGAAGTACTGTAAGATAATTTCAGTTGCTGGGATTTTAAAAGATGATTCAGAGATTTATGAATTTTTTAGAAGTGCCATGTTTGTGCATGATGGGTAATCATAGCTTCAGGTGGCATAGAGACTGATTTTACTGACCTCGTCTACCGACATCTGATTTTGGAGGAGTCTCGATGCCCCTTGGATGGCGGTAGAGGTGATGATAGGGATAGCATGAAGTCCTTTCTGACGATGTGTAAGTTTTTCCTTCTGCTGTGGTCCCCGGGAAGGAGATGTGCTGCGCGTCAGTAGAATGCTGTGCTCACTCTGTAGATGAGAACACTGGATGATGATATGAATGTAGATAGACCTGGAAACACACATTCACACAATGTCTCCATTTGAGCTGTGTCCTTCCATGGCCCCCTATTCCCTCTCCACACATGGGTGCTAATTGGAGGGGCAGATTCATTTTCTTGGAAAATAATGTGTGTGAGCATTTGGCTTCTTGTTTGATTGAAGGGTGGGCTTCTTTGAGTTCACCAAGAACTGTTTACTTTCTGTGCGGGTATTTGTACAAAATGCAGGTCTGGGAGCTGTGTGGTGACTTCCCCCAGACCTCAGCAATAGCTCCTCCCGTTAGCATGGCATCCTTATGCCTCTGGGCAGGCCCAGGCCTGGGGCCCTCTTGAGGATACCCCATATTGAAAGGGCACAGGTCATCTCAAATGGGACTCCCATGTCCCTTCCCAGGTCCACTCAGAGCTTTCCCTTTGGGTCCTCTAGAAGGTTCTACTATCTTAACCTGGCCCATGCCCTATCTTCTAGGTGTGCATCTCTCCCCTCCCCACTGATTGGGAAGGTCACACTGCTCCAAGCCGGCAGTTTGCTCTCTAGGGGCGCCAGTTGGGAAACTCCCCAGCCGGTCATGTCTTTAAAGACAGAACTTTTACTTGCCCTATGTTGGGGGCCAGATGCTGAAGAAAGAAAGGAAGCAGTCTAACCCAAACTGGATGCATCTTACCAGAGACCTGGGAAATCGACCCACACAGGATAGTCATAAAGCCTTGTGGGAGGTTACAGATTTAATACCCTAATGGTTTAATATTTTGCTACCTTAAAATGCAGATATAATAGAAATAACCTGTGAATTTTCCTCATATAGTTAAGAACTTTAGTTCCAGTAGCTATATGACATAAATTTTGCCTTCGCTCAGTAGACATTTGTTTATATAACAGAATTTTGAGCCACTTAAAAATGACTCTTCAGTATCATTTACAGATTATTTCTGTTAAAACTGCAAACCTGAATTTTTGGAATTGAAAAATGCACAGGGACTTAGTGACTCTGTCACACGCACCCATACACGCAAACACACACACTTCTCCTTACTAGAAAACTTAAGTGAGATGAAGGGGACCTCAGTGAATACTCGTTTGCCTTTGTGCCTGTGAAGGAACTGGGGCAGCCAGCAGACTCACTTCCCTGCTCACTTGGGCTTTTCTTTCTGCCTTAGTCTCTCCACTACATACACACGTGCATGCGCCCTACCCAAAGATGGCTGTGGCACTCTCCTGCAGGCCCCACTAGTTGCGGGGGTCCCATGGAATTTTTTTCTGGTCTCTAGGATGTATCCAAGAGGATTCCAAGCCATGTGAAAATTGCCCTGCTTTCTAGAGGGTGAATGTGACCCTGCAACTTCAGAAGCACAATCAATTGTTAATTTTTGAAAAGTTCCTGTTTGCTTAACATTGAAGTCAACAGGTTCTAGAAATTAAATATGTCTCTTTGTTACCTAGAGCATGTTAAATTTTTGGAAACTGTATTTTGGTGGTTTCCATAACACCCTTCTTGTGTAACTCACCCCCCGACCCCCAATATCCTACAGTCCCTTTCAGTGAAGAGAGGTGGACACACTCTGGGAGCGTTTCCTGTCCCCTGGATTGTGTTCTGTCTGTATGGTGTCCTCACTTCTGCATCCATACAGGTGGCTCCGGTGGGCATTTTTTTTTTTTTAACATGAAGCAATAGAAGTACAAATACTTAATTTTTTCAGAACTTAATGTGTTCCATAAAATCTGTTGGCATCACCCCATCCTTCTCCCCATCTTAATTCTTTGGTTTTTACTTGTTTGTGTTTTGGATTATTTTCTGCCTTGTATCCCAAGGACTAAAGAATTAGCACAGACACATTCTGACGTTAAGTAAAATAGTAAGTCACGGTAGGTGGTAGTGGTCATGGTTTTCTCTGTTAGTAAGTTGTTGAAGAATGTATGAAGATAGTCATGAATGTACTAAGTGTTCGGATCCTGCTTCAGTTCACATGGCCGTGTCTACATGACGACAGAAGTTTGACAGGGAATCAAGTGGTGTCTGTGTCACTAGCGCTAGTGTGCCCCTCCCCCTTCAGTGTTGGCTCCAAACCTTGCTTTCCTTTCAAGTTAGGGGGCATATCAGCAGCAGTTATCAACCAACCAATGGGATCTACTTAGTGGTGACTGGATTGGCTGTTAAAATGGTGAGAGTTGGTAAGCGTTGCTGCCTGACCACACCGCAGCATGGCCACTTGGGTTCCTGTAGAGATGGCCTCAGTTTCCACCTTCCCCCCCCCAAGGGTTCTTGAGACCCCTGGTTGGAGGTCACTGAGCTCTTGCCCTGTCTGGCTGTGGTGACGATTCTGAAGTGGAGTTGGGGGCCAGGGGTGTCCCTGCTGTTGGGAACATTTGCCTCTAGTAGATCCAGCCTTAATGTTTTCTGACATCCTAGTGAGAGCAGACCCTGCACAAAGCGGATATCAGAGTTAATACTGTGAGGAGACAAAATAATGAGAATAGTTTTACCAAAGATAATGAAATATCGCATAATGTCTGCATATTACCATTGAATTGAGTGCATCTTTAGAAAACTGAATGTAACAAAAACCCACGACATTTTTGGAAATTGTATGCTCTCTAGCAACTTTGTGTGAATTTTTATACAAGCACTGTTTTATGAGTTATATAAAATGTTTTAAAAATAGAAAAACTCTGGTCTCCTAACATCTTATTTCCTTAAGGCACTGGCCTCTTAGAACATGACTTGGTCTGTCTGTCTTTCTGTGTGACTTCCTGCCCACCTCCCAGGGAAGGGAATGAATGTTCTGGGGGGTTCAGCTCCTCGGGCTTCCACTCTCAGGGTGTCAGGGGTACATCTCGGGGTTTCAGTTTGGCCACAGCTGAATGACTGAGAAGTCACCAAATAAGTCCTCCAATCCAGCTTTTACACAAACCACTTCCTGGCCACAGTGGGAAACTCATTTGACCTTTTTTTACCTTTCCTGGTTAGGTGCCAGGCCAGTCCTGCCAAACTAGCAGAGCTTCACATAACTTTAACCTCTTTTTAAAATTCACTTTGGATTAAATGGGATGTATTTCATCAAAGCTAATGAGTTATTAAAAACTAATTGATAACAAAAAATGCATGATTTTTTTTTTTTTTTTTTTTTGGTACAGGGATCAGACCCAGGGGCACTTAACCACAGAGCCACATCCCCAACTCTTTTTTTGTGTTTTATTTAGAGACACGTTCTCTCCGAGTTGCTTAGGGCCACACTAAATTGCTGAACTCTCGATCCTTCTGCCTCAGCTTCCTGTGTGTGCCTCACCATGCCTGGCAAAATGCATGGTTTTTGATAGCAAAAACGCATGTTTTCCCTCACGTTCTCTTGTCCTCGGCTAACTATAAATGAATGATCTTCAATATTTTATACTAAAAATAAGCCTGAGGATCACAAAATGTAAACAGAATGTGGCTCCTTATTGGAGCCTTTTTCTTACTGTGAGTGTGCTTCTTTCGGGGGTGGGGAGTTGTTTGTTTATGGTGCTAGGGTTTAAACTCAGAACCTCATGCATCTACCCCAGAGGTACACTCTCACCCTCTTATTTCTGATTTGATAGCTCCAAAAACTATTTGACTGACATATCTGTGCTTTAAACTTTGTGGGCAGTCATCCTGGTGAACGCATGTGTGTGTGTGTGTGTGTGTGTGTGTGTGTGTTATTGGAAATTGAATACAGATGTTGCTCTACCACTGAGCTATACCCCTAAGTCCTTTTAATTTTTTTTTTTCCAACTTTGAGATAGGGCCTAAGTTGCTGAGGCTGGCCTTCAACTTGGTGATTCTTCTACCTCAGCCTCCTGAGCCTCTAGAACTGCAGTCATGCCCCACTGCCCTTGACTAAGGAAGGCTAAACATTTTTAAAGTCCCTTCTGGCTGCAGGTGTTCGATTGTCAGCACCACGTAAAAAGCAAATAAATAAACTAAAGACTTGCTGTCTACAACTATATACAAATAATTTAAAAGGTGGGGTGCCAAGGCTGTGGCATCGTGGTTAAGTGCCCCTCAGTTCAATCCCCAGTACCAAAAAAAAAAAAAAAAAAACAGAGCTAGGGATTGTAGCTCAGTGGTAGCACCGTTGCTTAGCATGTGTGAGGCCCTGGGTTTAGTGCCCAGAGCCACACACAGGAAAGAAACAAGATCTGAGCTGAAACGAGTGGTTTCCTATTGTCTTCATATAAAACTCTTGTTTAGCTAATTTAGCTTGGAAAATGAGTTTTCAGCTTTTAAGTCGTTGGAAAGAGTCAAGTTTACAATGCTTCAACAGCAGGTGTTATGGGCACCGGCTGAATACAATGGCATTTGATAGAACATTCAGTATGGAGAAGGCTATTGATTTTAAGGAAGAAGAATTAATTTGTTCTTCAAAACAGTCTGTATTGGGTTTGATGGTGCACATCTGGAATCCTGGCTAATCCAGAAGCTGAGGCAGGAGAATCACAAGGTCAAGGTCAACCTCAGCAACTCAGTGATATCCTGTCTCAAAAAATTACAAGAACTAGGAACATAGCTCATAGAGATCCCTGAGTACTGGGCACTAGGTTTAATCCCCAGTACCAATAAGTAAATTAAGTCTTTGTGATGCAGATGATGAACTGTGACTTTGACAGAAGTGGAGAGCATGCAGTGCCACAACCTCCCTTCTAGGAGCTCTTGCAATGTGACAACTGTCAATTCAGAAGTGACCATGGATCCTTAAATAACAAGTCCTTAAATTACAGAAATGCCTCCTATTTTTTGAGCTCTATAATGGGGTCAGGGATGTGCTAGGAAATTGCTTTATGTTATTTCATGTGCTCTTCCAAATAAACCCATTTTACAGATGAGAGAACTGAAGCTTCCAGGTTTGATACTGTGGCCAAGGTTATCAAACCTACTAGAGCGGGCAGAGCTGGGGGAGGCTGACTCCAAGGATTATGCTTTTGATTTCTATGCTGCCACTCCTGTACAGAGTGAGCCAATTTCTTCAGCTCTCTGCCTTACTGATCCCTGTTATTTAACATGGGGTTTTGCTAACTGTCCACAGTTGGTCTTCTGGTTCTACCCTAGTGACAGTGAGTTTGACTTAGGAAACATTTTTTTTTCTTCTTCTTCTTCTTGTTTCTAGAGTTGGGCAACACTTCATTCCATAAAATAGAGTAAGTATTCAGATGAGCCAAGCAAGGGAGGTTGGTTTTATAGAAAAAGGCTGAAGAAAGCAAGAACCAGGAGACATTTCAGTGCTGCAGAAAGGAGAATAAGGAATGCAGTAAGGATCATGTCTGCCTCTAAAGGTGGTTCATTCATTCAGCAAATATATTTGGAGAACTAGCTACCTACTGGGCACTGTTCTACAATTTTAATGACTCCCAACCACATGAGTTGATACTTGAACCCAATTGAGCCTATTGGAAAGAACGTTCTGGCAGTAAATAGCAAAAACCTGACATCTCTTGCCTAAAGCTGATTTTCCAGGTGCATGTTGTTCTAACCAGATGGGAACCCTGCTTCCTCCCCTCATTGCAGACAGCTGCTGGCCCTGCAGAGAGGATCTGCTGGCTCTGGCCTGAGGCACACCTGCAGGATGACTTGGTTTCCTGACTCCCCTGCTTCTCACAGAGGGAAACAGTTGCTAAGTGTGCTGAGTGCTGACGGCAGGGTTCCTTAGTGCTGGTCTTACTGGTATTCAGCTTGTGCTATTTCTGACACAAGGCATTAGACATTTGACTCCTTAGTTTTGACAAGCCAAAATATTAGCACCAGCACAGGTCCACGCATGAAGAGGCATATTCTTCAGCACATGTAAGTCCCATGGGGATGGGTGCCCTCACTTCAGGCAGTTAATACAGATTGTGTTGCTCAAATCCAGAGGGTTGGCCCATTTCGTTTCAGACTCACCTTTGGTTCTATGTGTCTAAATTGAGAATTAAAAAATTCCCCTACAATCCTAAAGAACAATCTCAGTATGTTCTATAAAGAAGTGTCTGATGGTGACTTCTCTGAGTGCAGCCTTGGAAATGAATGTTTCCTTCTGAGCCTCTAAACAGAAAGTGCCCATTTTATTATTTATTTATTTGTTCATTTCTTTATTTTTGCAGTACTGGGGATTGAACCCAGGGGTGCTCTACCACTGAGCTACATCCCCAGCCCTTTTTATTTTGGGGGACATGGTCTCAAGAGGTTGCTGGGGCTAGCCTCCAATTTGTGATTCTCCTGCCTCAGCTTCCTGGATTGCTGGGATTCCAGGAATGGGTCACTATGACTGCCCAGAAAGTGCCATTTTAGACACCCATTGTTCTTCCCTGGCTGCAGTCTTTAGGCCTTCAGTTGTCTGTCTTGGGGAAGATCTAGCCAGCTTTTAAGAATAAAGTCTCAGGCACAAGTGCACAGTGGTGTGCTTCTGTAACCTAGTGATTTATGAGGTTGAGGCAGGGGGGTCACAAGGCCAGCCTTAGCACTTTAGTGAGACCCTGTCCCAAATTAAAAAGTACAAAGGGCTGGGGATGGGGGCTCAGTGGAAAGGTATGCCTGGGTTCGAATACCTGTACCACAAATAAATAAATAAAATCTCAGGATAGGCAGTCCTCTGAGTGCAGTTGGCATCTCTAGGATGGAATCAGTAAGTATATTGGGCTGACTATGGTCGCACACATTTATAGTCCCAGTAGCATGGGCGGCTGAGGCAGGAGGATTTTGAGTTCAAAGCCAGCCTCAGCAACTCAGTGAGGCCCTAAGCAACTCAGCAAGACCCTGTCTCCAAATAAAATTTAAAAAGGGGTTGGGGGGCTGGGGATGTGGCTCAAGCGGTAGCACGTTCGCCTGGCATGCGTGCGGCCTGGGTTCGATCCTCAGCACCACATACAAACAAAGATGTTGTGTCCACCGAAAACTAAAAAATAAATATTAAAAAAAATGCATTCTGCTTTCATATATCCCAGCCATATATACCTAATTAAAATAAATAAATTTTAAAAAGGGGTTGGGGATGTGGCTCAGTGGTTAAGTGCCCCTGGGCACAATCCCTGGTATAAAAAAAAAAAAAAAAAGAATATTGGGATGTCCTCAGGACCACCTGCTTTTGATGGACATACCCAATCTTTTAACCAATAATAATGAGCAAAAAACTTAAAACAAAAAAGGGGCAGTGAGCATGTCTTGAGGAAGCAGTAAAGTGGCAGGCTAGGAGAGTGTATCCTATTTTAGAGCACTTTGAGAAATTCCAAGCAATAAATCGGGCCATTGTGGCTGTCAAAGGGCTGGGAGGGCTAGTGTGTGTAAGAAAAAAGAATTTGGGAAGAGCGCATGTTACAAATAACCTCTTCATACCTGTATCACGCTGGCAAAAAGTGAGCTGGATGATACCATGGGCCAGGTGAGGCGACAGGACTGCTGGCACTTTGGTATGGGTCTGGTGGAAGGCAGCCAGTCAGGCATCCTGGAAGTCAGCAGCACTGTTATTTGTGATGAGGGGAGGAGGTGGGTGCAATCTGGGACAGTGTCCTTAGGGGAGCGAGGAGGTAAAATGTGGTAGATGCACTTGGAGGTAGCAGTGATTAGATGTAGGTACAGTGCCGCGGACAGATCTTAAAAACCATTTGGAGTGAAAGAAGTAAAATACGAAAGGAAACACATAACAGTGCACTTAGGAAATCTTAAAACACTTATGCAGAACAGCAAAACATTTCACAAGAAGGAATACAAACAAAAATGTCCACATTAAACACAGTAAAATGGTCAGCAAAATAGGGGAGGAGGGTATGTGGAAATACGCAAGGAGGGAGAAAGTGCCAAAGGACCAGAGGGTGGACATTGGTGCCAAGGTTTTTCCTAATGGAAAAACTCTTGTGTTGTTGGTAAATGTTTAACAACTGCTTCTCCAAGGGAAAAAAATTAACCCTGATTTCAAGTGTTTGCCAAGTTCCAAGGTAAAAGCCTCCGGTGGCTGATTGGAGCTGTCCACAGGACTCACTGAAGCAGAGTTTGGGAGATGCAGGTGCCTGCTCTGCTCATGGGAACTCATCACTGTCTTCACTACCTCTTTGGAGATCTTCAATAAGTTGTGGATGGAAAATTCTCTGATAGGAACTTTTTGTAATGTTTTGAAGCCAAAATTCTCCCAAGGTAAGGTAAAACTTTAGTGAAATACTATTTCACTTGCATGATACGCAATGCATACCCTTTTGGAAATTTCATGGAACATACACCACCCCCACTCCCCAGCTGAAATCTCTTTTCTTCTAGTTTCTTGAAAAAATAGTAGTTACGTCTCTGTTTCCCCAACTATTAATGTCTAAACAAATGACTGGAGAATTATCTCCAAATGTCTATTTCCTGCCCCTCCAAAATGGTTAAAAGATAAACTATTGCCTACTCACTTATGTAAATGTTACTTGACAGGAAGTGTCATTAGCATGGTGTTTCCTAGAGAAGAGATTTCTTTTGGAAAGGATAATCATTATTGGTAAAAGAGAAAGAATGGGCCTTTTCCAAAACAATTTTTTAAATTGTTCATCTTTTAAAAACTGCATACATCAGAAGCATTTTCAGACTTTCCTGGAAAGCGAGAACTACATATTTTTAAAACCATGGGATGGGTATATAGCGCAGCACTATAGCGAGGTCCTGGGTACTAGCACCAGCACCAGCACCACCAAAAAAAAAAAAAAAAAAAAAAAAATATATATATATATATATATATATATATATATATGCTATTATATATAAGGCTATATATAATTTTTTTAAATATATATCCTTTCTTATCCTATTAGAACAGGGCCTCTGAACCTCACCACTGTTGACATTTTAAGTCAGATCATCCTTTTTTGTGGGGGCCATGTGTACATTACATTGTAGGATGTCCCACATCCTTCCTCCATGCTCACCCATTTGATGTTTATATGTATGTGTGTATATATATATATATATATATATATATATGTGTGTGTGTGTGTGTGTGTGTGTGTGTGTATAAATATGTATTTCTTTTTTTAGTTGTAGATGGACATAATACCTTTTATTTATTTATTTATTTATGTGGTGCTGAGGATGGAACCCAGCGCCTCACACGTGCTAGGTGAGCACTCTGCCACTGAACCACAACCGCCCCACCCATTGATGTTTACAGCACTAGCTCCATCACGAAAACCCAAAATGCCCCAGACATTACCCAAATGTCCCCAGTGGGGAAAAATTACTTCCAGTTGAGAACCACTGTGTTAAGAGTATGTCAAAGTATTTTGTGTAATCTTTTCATTATGTTGGTCACATTTTCACTGAGGGCTTGCCAGAACCACATTAAAAGGCAGCTGTCATTTGGGTCAAGTAATGAGTGAGTAACAGGAATTCCCTAAATCTTTATGAATTGCTCGTATGTTTCTGCTACTGTTTCATAAATATGTGCAGAGCCCTGTGCTGTGTAGACAACTATGCAAGAATTAGTTTTTGTCATGTGTTATGACCATACCCCATTCTCTGTCAACAGATGTCCTTATTTAGTTTGATTCTTAAAAACATTATTTGGGAACGGGTCAAACTTGCCATGTACCTAAGCTGAGGTGCTATTTACTAAATGCTCCCATCAACCTTTCAGATGGCCATTCCTGCTCAACTCATCTCACCTTGTTTAATTTTTTTGTTTTTGTGGGGGTGGGGTACCAGGGTACTCAGGGGCATTAGGCCACTGAGCCACATCCCCAGCCCTATGTTGTATTTTATTTAGAGACAGGGTCTCACTGAGTTGCTTACATCTTGCTTTTGCTGAGGCTGACTTTGAACTTGTGATCCTCTTGCCTCCCAAGCTACTAGGATTACAGGTTCTTTAATGTTTTGACTTTCTTTCTCCTCTGGAGACACAAAGAGAGCACTCAGTATCTTGGTCCCCATTTGACTGATGAGGAAAGTGAGGCTGAGAGAGGGTGAGGTAAAACTATGATCAAAGCAACCCAACTGGCTAATGGCAAGGGTGGGCCTAAAAACCAGGACCCTGACAAACCACTAGATTATCCTACCCCTTGCCATCTAGGACTTCAGGCCTCTTAGGCTTCTAGTCATTTTCTAAAAAGAATTCAAGAGAGGGAGATGGACTGGGAAAAGAGGATGAGAAAAAAGTATAGAAATATCATTGCCTAAATTATAATTGTAAGCTATGGAAATTATGGAAAAGCTTACACTGCACAATATATATTATTTCTTCCCAAGAGTTTTAAGTTTTCAAATAAAAATCAAATTTTCCTGAGTCTTCTAAAAAAAATTAAAAATGAGCTGGTGAAAGACCTCAGACTCATGGGCCCAAACATCCATTGCTTTGGACTACAGACGTTTCCATTTACTGTCAGCCTTGATTCTCAGGAGAGCAAACAAAGGAGCCCAGATGCTAGGCATGGTGGTGCACGCCTGTAACCCCATGGATTTGGGAGGCGGAGGCAGGAGGATAGAAAGTTCAAGGCCAGCCTGGGAATTTAGTAAGGCCCTCAGCAACTTGGCAAGACCCTGTCTCAAAAAATAAAAAGGGCTGGAGATGCACCTCAGTGCTAGAGCTCCCTTGGGTTCAATCCCCAGTGCAAAACAACAAAACCCACACAGCTAGCTCTTTTGATGTGACTGAGTGTTCAGTCTCTCCCTGTGGAGCTGACCTTTCCTAATGGTAGGAAATAGTTCCTGAGAACCTACAGACCAGACTATTTATGCAGATGCCCTCTTAGTGGATGACAGAGAGTATACGTGTCCCTCTACTGCTACTATATTCTGTATAGGTTTGGTTCCTTTTGTGACGTTTTCCTGAGAATTAGAATAATTAATCTGTTTGGTTAAACTTTCTCTTTGGTTAAAAACTGTTTATTTCCTACTTTCACCTGAAAATTAAACCCTCTGCTTATCACCCTAAAATAGGGGTCACTTTTCCTGTAAAGGGTCAGATAGTAAATATTTTAGGCTTGGTGAACCACATGAGGTGTGTGTGTATGTATATATAATTTTTTTTTTCAAAGATGTAAAAAGGAACATTTTTTTTTTTCCTCCAGAACTGGGGATTGAACCAGGGGTGCTCCACTACTGGGCTACATCTCCAGCCTTTTATATTTTTTTCTTTCGAAATAGAGACTTACTCAGTTGCCCAGCCTCATCTGGAACTTGTGATTCTCCTGCACCAACCTCCTGAATTATTGGGATTACAGGTGCATACTATGTCTGCCTGGCTTGTAGAAAACATTAACTTAGGACCATCCTACAACAATACTCTGCCTGCCTTAATTTGATGCATTCTCTAAACAATTTCAAATGGGCCCTAGCCTGGATGGAATTAGTTGTAACAACTTCACTCATCCAGATTTCTGAAGGAAAACTAGGGCCAGTTGTGTTGGTAATTTAGGAAGCAGGTGAAGAAAGGGACCTCCCAAAGCTTCTGTAATAAACTGAAGGGCAACCTTTCCTTTGCTGGTTTTGCCATAAGAAGCCTGAGCCTGGGGAAGCTGGCCCCAGGGCAGGGGAAAATTTCAAATAAAAATCCTAGGAAACAACAAGGCAGTTTATTTCATAATGACTCGTGAGATAGGTAGTGTGGGAAGCAGGAGGCAGGTCATTAAAGCCCTCCGTGGGCTTTGCTCCTCCAGAACACGCCTCACTCTGGGCAAAAGGTTCTCTCCACCATGAGGGGGAAAGCAGCACAGATCCAGTCTGGAGAGAAACACTGGCCAGGAAGTGTCTCCTAATCTTCACAAAATGCTCTGCAGATTCCTCTAATGGTAAGAGAACTTTATTTTAGTAAAAAGTCCCCCCCCCCTTTTTTTTTTTAAATGTTGGCTCCTTCCCCCACCATTAGAAAGCAGCTTCATGGATAAAAAACAATCCATTTATTTAGACATACTTTTCTTAGGCAATGTTAACTTTTTCCACCTTCGTAACACCACTCGGTATTTTTCACTTTCAGTCTTCTCTTCAAACACTTTTTTCAGGAGAATCCTCATCACTGTCTCTGTTTCTGCTTCTTTGTCCTCTCCAATGAGAAGATCCAATGTATCTCCTATTTTCACCTGAAAAGAATAAGAAAATGAACCTTCATTATATTTCAGAACACCCAGGCCTATGCAGACATCTGTTTTTCTCCCTGTGATCAGGTGATCATTATCCAGGATGGGCAGGTAAGAAAGGGCTTTGACTCCTCTGAATCTGTCACCCTTTCCTGTGCCTTAGAGTGAAAGAGCCTCTCCAAAAGGGTGCCTCACACACAGGGACTCAACACCAGCCAGTATTCTTCAGAGCTAGACAACTGGCTGCCTGTGGGTGGGCAGTTTCTGTGTGTGGAATCGTTCAAATATGTTGATTGGATGATTTAGGAAATATTTGAATGGACATATTTTTTTGGGGGGGATACTGGCAAGATAAAGAAGGTGGAACACAATCTTTGTGCACAGAAATTACCACATGTACTGGAAGGATAATTTCCAACACCATGCTTCAACTTATTTATTTATTTTTTTGGGGGGGATACCAGGAATTGAACCCAGGGACATTTTACTTCCCCAGTCTTCTTGGGCTGGCCAAAATGGCTGGCTTTGAACTTGCAATCCTCTTGCCTCAGCCTCAGGAGTCACTGGGATTATCATCATATTAGAGACTGAACCTCAGGGTAAAAAACCTTTAGTAAAAGCTATATTATCTCCAAGTCCTTCTTTGAGACAGTCTCCCTAAATTGCTGAGGCTGGCCTCAAACTTATAATCCTCCTTCCTCAGCCTCCTGAGTCACTTGAATTACAGGTGAGGCCATAATACTGGGGATTTAACCCAGGGGCACTCTAGCACTGAGCCATATCTCCAGTCCTTGCCCTGAATTTGTAATCCTCTTGTCTCAGCCTCCTGAGCCACTGGGATTACAGGTGTGCAACACTGCACCTGGCTACTTTCATTGATTTTTTTAATCCAGGTGACTTACATAAAATGGAGCTGGGGCAGTGTGTTGGAAATCATTCACTATGGACAACAGTCAGCTGCAGAGAAAAGGAAGTAAAGAAACTGCTTTTCCAGTGTTAGCTGGCCCAGGGCTGGGGATGTGGCTCAGTGGTAAAAGCACTTGCCTAGCACATATGAGGTCCTGAGTTCAATCCTCAGCACCAACAAAAACAAACAAAACACACCAGTGTTAGCTTGCCCAAGTGATGCCATACAATCATAGAGACAAGCCTCCACCCACAAAGGTGGCGTTGGATACTGTGGGTCAAACCCATTCTTGCCAAGAAGGGAGTTTTGGCTTGAGCTCCTCAAGGCACACCCTAGGGCAGTCCTGCCCGATCAAAGTCCTAAAATCTCAGGTCTGTGCTGAGGGTGTGAAGAACCTGTGACAAATTACTGGGTCCAAGTGGCTCAGGATCTCATGGAATCTTCCCAGAAGCTCAAGAAGGGACTAAACAGACCCAGTTGCCAGAGCCTGCTTAAAAAAAAAAGGCCTCCCAAACACTCCCAATGGTGGGGAACAACCCCATGTGCGGTGGTCTATACAGTCTACATGGCTATTTAACACCTATTAGAGGGCGTCAGTTAAGAAGCATGATATTGCTGGGCAGCATGCCACACACATGTAATCCCAGCAACTGGGAGGCTGAAACAGAAAGATCACAAGTTCTGGGCCAGCCAGCAATTTAGCGAGGCCCCAGTGAGACTTTGTCTCAAAATGAAAAGGGTTGGAGATGTAGTTCATTGGTAAAGTGCCCCTGGAGTTCAATCCCAGTACCAAAAAAAAAAAGACAGCAAAGGAGTGGGGCTGTGGCTCAGGGGTACAGCACTTGTCTAGCACACATGAGGCACTGGGTTTGATCTTCAGCACACATTAAAAAAAAAAAGGTATTGTGTCCATCTACAATTAAAGATATTAAAAAATTCATTCTTAAAAAAAAAGCAGGACTGGGGCTGGGGCTCAGTGATAGAGCACTTGCCTCACATGTGTGGCACTGGGTTGGATCCTCAGCACCACATAAAAATAAATAAAGATATTGTGTGCATCTACAACTAAAAAAATATTTTAAAAAACCCACAAGATGTCAAATGTTGACTTTTGCCTTATTTTTCAATTACATTCTCTGCAGCAGACACAACTTCAGACAGTCAAAATATTTGTACCTCATCAGGACAACCCCATATCTATTCTCCCACCCACCCAAGTCCTCTGCAGGTCCAACTTTGATGTTCAACATGCACACGCCTACCTACTAACCACCATTCTACACTGGTCATTCTGGGAAGCACACAGTAGCTAGATGCAAAACTCTCAAGGCAGGGGCCAATTTTAAATCAATGACTTCTCCTCTGGGCTGAGAAACAGACTCAAATTACAGTCAGGCATCAAGACTGCTTTCCCCTTGAATGAAAGGGATGGAGGGGGGATGGGAATAGAAAAGACAGTAGAGTGAATCTGACATAACTTTGCTATTTTCATATATGAATACATGACCAGTGTAATTCCACTTCATGTACAACCACAAGAATGGAATTCTAGTTACAATGTTATATTCCATTTATGTATAATATGGCAAAATACACTCTACTGTCACGTATATCTAAAAAGAACAAAAAGACTGCTCTCTCCTTAACTATGAAGAATGGACCTACATAAGCATCATCTGGAGGGGCTCTGCCCTCCTATAGTTCTGTTGGGTTCAATCAGAAATGTAAGACTTGAGCCAGCTCCAAGCTGGCCTCTAAATTTGAGGCCAGCCGTGGCAACTTAAAACTCAAAATAAAATAAAAAGAGCTGGCAATGTAACTCAGTGGTACAGCACCCCTATGTTCAATCCCCAATACTGCCAAAAAAAAAAAAAAAAAAAAAAGAAAAAGAAAAGAAAGAAACACAAGGCTTGGAAACTGCTTACCTCTTTTGGTATAAATCTATTTCATTAAAATTTATTTTTAATAAAAAAATGCATGTGATACAAAAGGGTATACAAATAAAAGGCAATATTCTTTGCATCCTTTCAAAGATACATGGTTCAGTTATCGTGCAGTTGAAAAGTGAATCCCTTTGGTGGCTTCCTTCTGGGGCAGAGAGAGGCTAGGGATGTTTCTCCTGTGCCCAGATGATCAGGGGGAGAGGTGAGTTTAGGAAGACATCAACCCCACATTTGGGCTCCTCACACCCACTGTTTGTCAACAGCTACTCAGCACCTACAGCAATATGGATCCCACCTATTTTGCAGCTCACAGAAAAGCTTTGTCCAGCTGTAGGCAGCCAGGTTTGGAGCTGCAGCATCCGGCAAGCGCCTGACCCTCTGAGGCCAGCAGCCAGACATAGGCTCTGTGGAGCAGGCCAAGGAAGGCGAGGCATTCTTTATTCCCCTCCCAGGCCCTGTCCTTTAGCAGACACAAAGCAAAACTGGCTGGGATTACTGGCTGTTCCAAATATCTACATTTCAAATCTCCCCTTAGCTGCAGTTTCTATGGCTACCAGGCCTCCTAGTAACAAGGCAGCTGAGTGTTAATGCTGGTCTCTGCCTTTGCTGACCCTCAGGAGAAATCTGGAAGGCAGTTGAGACAACAGAACACCCATGGCAGAATGAAGCAGCAGCAATTAGGCCTTAGTTAACAATATCTCAAAGAGGAGGGACAAAAATAGGCTTGTGGGGTTTGTAAATGAGGCCCCAGCAGAGAGGCAGGGTGTGCAGGGAGTAATCATTCCATACTCCAAGAACAGGTCTTGCCTTTGGAATACGGTGACCGAGGAGAAAGCAATTAAGGGCAGAGCAGGGCCTATCTGGAGCACCTGGTTTTCTGCAGTTCACTGAACAATGGCTGACACGCCAGTCTGAACCTGCCGACTCAGAGCTCTCAGAGGATCCTGGGCCTTGTGGGGAAGCGGGTTGCTGAGACAAGCATGGGGGAGCTTTCCCTCCTTCTGCCCACATAGCTGCAAGAACCTGTATCTCAGGGAACAAGGTCTGCAGGATGCCTCAGTGCTCACCCCAGTGCAGGTCAGGACAGTTACTGTTTCCCATCCCAGGGCAACAGGAGGTAGCTAAGGTCCTCCAACCCCAGGGGGATTATGGAAGATGAAATAAAACCTACCTCCAAAAGTGTATCTAACTTCACTGAAATATTTGTTCCTTATAAGAGATGACATCTTCTAATATCTCATAGGTGTTATGTTTCCAAACTTTTAAAAAAGGGTCTTTCTCTTAACCCTTTTAATGTGTTTTGTTAACTTTTACTAATAGTATTTATTTTTTCCAATTATGTGACACATACTTATGGTAAAAATTCATAACATAAAAGGCATGAAGAAAATCAACACAATCCATAACGTGCCAAAGATACATAATAGTAATGAAAATATTTTAATTCCAGATATATATATATATATATATATATATATAATATATGTGTGTGTGTGTGTATGTGTGTGTGTGTGTGTGTGTGTGTATGTGTGTATATATATATAATTTTTTTTTTTTTTTTTGGTGGTACTAGGGACTGAACCCAGAGGTTTTTATCACTGGACACATCCCCAGCTTTATTTTTTATTTTTAATATTTTTTAGTTGTCAATGGACCTTTATTTTATTCATTTATATGTGGTGCTGAGAATTGAACCCAGTGCCTCACACATGCTAGGCAAGTGCTCTACTACTGAGCCCCAGCCCCAGCCCCAACCAGCCTCTTTTTAAAAATTGAGACAAGTCTTTTTAAGTTACTTAAGGCCTCACTAAGTTACTGATGCTGGCCTACAACTTGTGATCCTCTTGCCTCAGTCTCCCGAGTTACTGGGATTATAGGTGTATACCACTGCACCCACCTACATGTAACTATTTTTACAATTTGGGGAGGGGGTACCAGGGACTGAATCCAGGGATCCCTAACCACTAAGCCACATCCTCAGCACTATTTATTTTTTTATTTATTTTTGTGTGTGGTGCCGGAGATTGAACCCAGGACTTTGTGCATGTGAGGCAAGCATTCTACCAACTAAGCTATATCCCCAGCCCACTTTTTATTTTGGAGCAGGGTCTTGCTAGGTTGCTTAGGACCTTGCTAAATTGCTGAGGCTGGCCTTAAACTTATGATCCTCTTGCCTCAGCCTCCCAAGCCATACAAAATATTTTTAAGCCAGGCACAGTGGTGCATTCCTGTAACCCAAGCTACTGAGGAGGCAGAGGCATCTCAAAAAACAAATGTATCAGCCAGACATGGTGGTGCATGACCATAGTCTCAGTGACTTGAGAGGCTAAGGCAGGAGGATTATAAGTAAGTTCGAGGTCAACCTGGCAACTTAGTTAGACTAAATAAAAAGGGCTGGGGATGTAGCTCTGGGTAGAGTGCCTCTGGATTCAATCCCCAGTAGCAATACAAAACAACAAAACAAAAATCCCAGGTATGTATGTTGTGTGTACATATGCATATATATATATTTTTTTCTCTTTTCTTTTAAGGTCAAGAGTGTTAGTGGCAGTGCTTGGCTAACATGCACAAACCCTTGAGTTTAATCCCCTACATGACAAAAAAAAAAAAAACAAACAAGCAAACAACCCCCAGAACACAAAAATAATAATACTGTCAGAAAATACAGACCATCTTTTTCAAGCTGCTGTACACACAGAGCAGTGTACTCAAGCAAGAGCTCAGTGGGGGCTGCAGAAATGAACAGAATGGAACATCTGCTCAGATAACATCAGGGCAAAGAACACCTCTACATGGATCAAATGTTTCTTTTTAATCTAATTATTATGATTCCATGGAGGCTAACATTAATACCCTGGAAGTTTAATTAATGGATTGTTGCCAGTCCTGATGGTAGCTTATCCCAAAATCCTCTTCATCACAAGGTCATTAAGGCTACAAAGGAGAAAGTGGTCTGTGTGAGTGACTGAAGCCTGTTGTTAACACCCACCAGCTGACCAGAACTACAGAGGACCTCAAGAGAAGGTAAGGGAAAACAGGGCAGCCTTGAGTAGTGGCAGAACAATAAACAAAAATTTCTGGCTGTCATTATAAGTTTAATGTCTCACCGTTCTGCTTTTCTTCCATAATTTTTCCCCATTAAGTCTGAGTTCACCTTTATAGAATGCATCTTCCACTTTGCTATTCAAAAAAAAAAAAAAAAAAGAAGTCAAAACACTTTAAAATATAGAAATATATTCAAAATAATTATACAGGTTTGAGAGAAACACCTGCCGTTAATATTTATTCTGACGACGCCCCATAAAATCTGCATTTTGAGTGCTAGGAAAGTGAAACTCAACTTTGTCTGTATGTATCTAAAACCGGGAGACCAAAGGGCACTTCTGAATATATGCTGAACTACTGCAAAGATTTTCTAGTACTGTTGGGCTGTTAATTAGATGAAGCTTTGTGTATCTGTCAGTAGGGATTAAACCCTTGGTCTAATACAGGGCTACGTCCCCAGACTCCTCCCTCTTTTTTAAAAAAAATTTTGAGACAGGGTCTTGCTGAGTTGCTAGCCTGGCCTCAAACTTGTGATACTCCTGTATCAGTCTCCCGAGTAACTAGGATTACAGGTGTGCATCACTGTGCCTGTCTATAGGAGGTTTTAGCATGCATACCAACCTCTATTCTCCCAGTGCAACAACTACATGGCTACAACTTGGTGATTAAGCATACTCAAAGTGAGTGGACACTGAATTCCCCTCAGGCACCTGCTCTGCACTCTGAGAGAAAACCCAGGCACTACATTCATATCAAGACAATTAAGAAACCTTAAGGTTGAGGAAGTGCCAACCCAACAACTGCTCAACTCTCTGAATTTAAACCACTGAACAATCAGATCAGAGGATGCAGACAAAAATTTCCTTTTGATGATCTGACTCCAGGTGACTGATAGTTGGGGTTCAATTTAATAATAACAGCAGTAACTACTACTCTGGGAAAGGAGATGTCCTGTTATGAGTTTGCCAGATTTTGGAGAACATTCAACAAATTCTGATCATCAGCCAAGAGGGGGACCAATGGGCCCAAATCTTTTTGAGACTCTTAAGCTTCATGAATTAAAAAAATTATGCCATTAAATGAGGTCTTAAAGGTACAAATTACATAAGGAAATCTTTCTGAATGTATTCATACCACAATTCTTACCTTGTATGCAGTATGCACACAATCAATCAATGATTGCTAAAGGAATGAGTGACAATGATGGTCACTGTTATAACCAGTCTAGCTGAGAGAATGAGCATATTAAAGAAATTCTGGGGGCTGGGGTTGTGGCTAAGTGGTAGAGCGCTTGCCTAGCATGTGTGAGGCATTGGGTTCGATTATCAGCACCACAAATAAACAAATATATAAATAAAGGTCCATCAATAACTAATAAAAATTTTTAAAAAAAGAAATTCTGAAAGTTACAGTTACTATTTCTATGTATTACAAACACATTAAATTTTCTTCATAATATGTAACATATATTGAATACTGACTATGTGCCAGGCACCATTATAAGTGCTTTGGATAGATATTTAATCCTAGCAATTAACCTCTAAAGGAGGTTCCATTATCCCTGTTTGACAGATAAGGAAACTGAGATATAGAGAGTTGAAGTAACCTGCCCAGGGTCATACACAGAACCAGGATTGAAACCCCAGTAGTCTGGTTCAAGAGCCTGTATTATTAACCACCACAATATACTCCTCTTGTTGATTCTGAAAGGTACCTTCTCACATTGTAGTGAAATCCAGGTGCGTTTTTATGCTTGCTATATACATCTAATATGGTGATTCCTTTTCTCCTCAAGAAGCTGTTATTAAATCAATGGTTCATCGTATACTCAATTGTGCATTAGAATCAAGGAAATATGGCACATGGGAATTGCAGACAGTCACTTGACTTCTTAGGGAATCAGTTTTCTCATCTATAAAATGAAATAGTTGAAACAGGTTACCTATAAGGTCCTTTCATATCTGTGGTTATTCTTTACCATAAATACAGGCTGAGTGATTTATGATACTACATTAAAATAACCAGATGACAATTGGGTTTATAATAAAACATACATCATACTCACTTTCTCCCAATATCAAGGCCTGTCTTCAGGATAACATCATACCGAAAAGACTGCACAACTTTCTCCAGGTCTTTGTAGTCTTTGATTACACTAGGGTCATCCTCCAGCTCCGCTTCCTGCTCACTCCTGTCCTCATGATCACCCTCCTCATCAGAGTCTTCTTCATCCTCTAATTTTTGCACAGTCTTTTTAGAGGATTTTTTAGACCTTATATTACTTTTGAGTCTTATAGAAAATGGAAAAATATATTCTGGAGATACCAAAAGCCCTGGGAGTCTCAAAGGGAAGATACTATGGAGAAGTATTTTATACTTCGATGTATTTAACTTGCTACTAGAAAAATACAAGTATCGATTCCAGGAAGCACAGAGTTTATGTGAAGAAGGTGTCCCTTGAAGAACATTCCAGAATCCAATCCAGGCATCTGATCTTCTTAAAACACCAGTGAGCAATCTGACACTAGTCATAGCCATGGCACATGTAACCTGAAACAGATAATAATTTAGTTTTATTTCACAAGTGCAGCATCATAAATCACACCCACATGCTGTGAACACTTTATATCTAGTATTATACGTAGGCTTCCCTATACAAGGCCATATTAGTCTGTACCTGCCAAGAGTAGTACCATACCATGGTGCAATTAGTATGCTTAGCTCCTAGGGTTGTCACAATGGTTCAATAAGACACCAACATGTGTGAAAACACTGGTTCTACTCTTTTCCCTCCCTCCAATTAGCTCTGGGTACTGTCTGCTACTGAAAAATATTATCAATAATTCTCAATGACTTTTCTTTTGTTAAAAGAAAAATTTTGAGAAACTGTTTATTAATATATACTATATCCTTATAATATTCATATGCCAAGGAAAGAGCAGATCATGACTTCATGAAACCCACAATGAACCTCTAAATGATTTCAACCTTCAACCCCGGTGAATCAGAGCTAGGAATAAACAAATGGGATAGACTTGATTTTTACTTCCTTTTTTTTTTTTTAAATGTTGGGTTGGGGAGGGACCAGGGATTGGACTCGGGGGCACTCAACCACTGAGCCACATCCCCAGCCCCTTTTTGTATTTTATTTAGAGACAAGGTCTTACTGAGTTGCTTATCACCTCTCCATTGCTGAGGCTGGTTTCGAACACACAATCCTCCTGTCTCAACCTCCTGAGCCGCTGGGATTACAAGCATGTGCCACTGCTGCTGGATGATTTTTACTTCCTTTAACATTTTCTTCCCACTGTTTGAGGCATTTGCTAGCAGAAGGGGCAGAGACCCACAAAACTAGATAATCATTTGCAGAGATACTGAGATGCTGATATGCTAGAGATCAATCAATTCCTTATCTTCACCTCAAATGCAGCAGAAATCATACTATGATGGTGGCAGACCTCCCTAAGCACACCAAGATTGTTTTAGGGACCATGATTTGGTAATAAGAGAAGGGTTTCCACATGGTTGATATCCTCATACTGTGAGTCTGTAAAATGTCTTTGTGCCAAGATTATACTTAGGTAATGACTTCTTTGATAATGGTTCTCTTCAGGTTTTCTTCCATTTATTACATTTACTTCTATTTATTTCATTAATTCCATTTATTTCATTTATTACAAGGCTGACAACAATAATTATCTGTATGGCTCACTCAAAAATACAGAGCTAGCTGGGTGCAGTGGTGCACACCTGTAATCCCAGCTGCTTGGGAGCCTAAGGCAGGAGGATCATGAGTTCAAAACCAGCCTCAGCAACTTAGCGAGGCCCTAAGCAACTTAGCGAAACCCTGCCTCAAAAAATAAAAAGGACTGGGGATGTGACACAGAAGTTAAGCATCCCTGGGTTCAATCCCTGGTATTGTACCATCCAAACCAAACCAAACAAATAAACAAACAACAACAACAAAAAAAAACAACCAGGGCTGGCTACTTTCAGTTTATAGTTAACATTTTGGGGCCTTATTTTCCTGGCATAATGAGTAGACAACATAAACTTGACTTTATTATTCTAAGCCTTAAATGAGAAAAATAAGCAGGCTGAACTTAAGGGCTATTTTTCAACATAATTATAATTTGGAATAATTTTTAAGTGCTATTAAATTCATATTCTAAAATAATTGTAGGGAACTACTTAAAGCACCGTCAAGAAAAATGTTTCAAAAAATTACAGGGCTAGGGAGTATAGCTCAGTGGTAATGTGCTTGCCTTGCATCTCATGGTTTGAGCCCTGGCACCAGTGGGGAGAAAAGGTACATTTATACATATTCTAATTTAATAGAAACTGAACAATACTCATTTAAAGAAAGAAATTTACATTTTATAAAAGTAGAGATAAAGGAAGAAAATACCATATCCCAGGAGTTCTGAGACTTTGTGTTTCAAGGATCACTAAAGATTTTTTTCTTTAACAAAAGCTACCTTCACCTACTATAATACCAGAGAGAATGGAGTTTTAGGAGCAGGGGACTAGGAAGAACAGTCACTTCAACTGAGGGGAAGGAAATGGCCATCACTAGGGTTAGGAAGTTGAGTCTCTATGTCAGTTCCTGGGTGTCACATTCCCTATTCTAATGTCCTAGCTTTAGCTGAGTAATTCCAATGACTCAGAAGGCTGAGGCAGGAGGATAACAAAGTTCAAGGTCAGCCTGGGCAACTTAGGGAGACCCTGTCTTGAAATAAACAAATTTTAAAAAGGGCTCTAGATGCAGCCCAGTGATAGAGGACTTGCCTAGCATATGTGAGGCCCTGGGTTCAATTTTGTACTAGTTTCAATTCCCAGTACAAAAAAAAAAAAAGTCCTAGCTTTATACTACACTGTTGTTTTCTTTGAAGAATGCCTGGATATGATGCCTTAGGCCCACATCAGATGGTCACATTTACCTACAAGAGGCAACCTTTACTAGCAAAAAGTAACTATTTAAAATCATACTGACATGTAAATAAAACACATTTTTAAATGTCAAACTAAGTTTTACCTTTGTGTTCATTAGCTACTTACTCCCTCTGTGATCTGCTTCTCTTTCCAGCAGGCAAATACTGCCTACTGGATGTTTAGATAAAATATATGAAAAATATAAAACTGAAGAAACAAATTAATCTAGTTTTTGCTGGAAATGATGACCATTTGAAGATGTTAGCCAGTGGACACTTGGGCCTCAAGGGAGGAGCCTAAGAACCCAGAACTGGTCAGAGGAGCCCTAAGGTGGAAGTAGGAAGTCAGAGAGAATCCAGGGTTCCTTATATTTCATTTGAAAATAATATTCCATTGCTGAAAAGGTTTGTCCTTTTAGCATGGCCTCCATCTCTTCCAGATTCCACACAAGTTCCTCTCATCCTTTGCCAACCCCTGCACCAGACTCTAGTTGCACAAATACTACGTAATTTGCCATTTTCTAATTAGTTCATGTGGACTGTTTTATCTCCCATCCTCAAAGGGGAGGGAGGGCAGAAACTGTGTCATATTCCTCACTCCCACCCCCTTTCTGCATAGCACTTTTTTTAAAAACTCAATAGTTGCAGATTCATTTTCTAGAAATGACTGAATATCCTACCCATTACCACATCTAACCTGCATTCACTCATTTGCCCACATATCCAAGGGCCTAACCAGACCTAGGTGTAAAACACCCACCTTGCCCTGATGGTAGTGCCATTTAGTTACAATGTGGGCAAGTAATTTATTTATTGGCTGTCAGAGAACAGAAATAAACATAGGTGTGGAGGAGAGGAGACTAGACCCTGTAACAAGTTGTGGCTCAAGGAAATAGATGTCTAAGGCACATTCTAATAGCAAAGGTGACCTGAAACAATTATTTTTTTTTTACTTTCTAGCGGACCATTCTATCAGCATTTCTATTGCTATTTCTCTCATTCAAAAACAATCAAATAAACAAAAAAAGCAAATCTTTTAACTTTACTACTTCCCAGCTACTACCTTTTCTTGCTCTTCTTTACATAAAATTCCTCAAAAGATGGGTCCATAATCTTTCCAATTCCATTCCTGTCATTTCCTAAATTCAAAAGGTCATTGGTTAGTCTTCATTTTACTTCACTTCTGATCACTCCCTTTTCTTTATTTGCTTCTAGGACACCTCACTCTTGGAATTCCTCCTATTTCACCAAGAGCTACTTCTCAAAACTCCTTTGCTAATTCCTTTCGTTTTCCCTGATATCTTACTATTGGAGGGCCCAAAGGCTCAGTCTTAGTCCTCTTCTTTTCAGCTTTTAAGTGTACTGTCAACTACTTTTTTTTTTTCTTCTTTTTTGGCATTGAGGATTAAACCCGGGGACACTTTACCATTGAGCTATACCCCCAGTCCTTAAAAAAAAAAAAAAAAAGTCTTGGGTCTCACTAAGTTGCCCAGGCTAGACTCAAACTTGGGATCCTTTTCCCTCAACCTCCCAGGTAGCTAGGACTACATGTATGTACCACTCTGCACCACTCAGCCAACCTGTTTTGACAAATGCATCAAAACACCAAGTATTTCCATGGCTTTAAGTACTACCCTTATAACGAAGTACTTCCTAATCTATAACCCCATTCCAGAACTTTCCCCCTAATTCTAGACTTGTATATCTGCACAAAAAGAGTTAACATAACAAGCCTGAAATTACTATCCTTAGAAAGGCCTGCTTGCAAAATTGTCTGAGAATTCGGACTTTAAGAAAGTTCCAACCATACCCCAAACTGATAGGAATGGTGCCAAAATTGTATCATTTGTTTTATGCTAAATACCTACTTTTTTTCTGGGAGTCTGTTATAATTGTTGCCATAGAAATTAAGCATGTCCTGTGTCACTCTACTGCAGAGGACTTTTAGAGAAAATGGTGCCTAGTTTCCTCCAGACTTTGCCCTATTTGTCTTTTCTCTTTGGTTATTTTGCTTGGTATTCCTTTCCTGTAATAAATTATAGCTATGAGTATGATTATATGCTGAGTCTTGTGAGTCCATTTAGTGAACAGAACCCCCAATACAAAGTCCAAATGTCTATTTGACATCTCCACAAGAGTAATAGGCACCTCAAACTTAACTGGTCCAAAAACAAACTCCTCATATACCCCCAGCCCCAGACCTGCTCCACCTACAGCCCAGTTAATGGTAACTCCATCCTTCTAATTGCTAAAAACAAAAGCATCTAGTCATTCTTGATGCTTCTCTTTCCATCATATCCATAATGTTGGAAATCATGTTGGCTGTATTTTTTTTTTTAAGAGAGAGAGAGAGAGAGAGAGAGAGAGAGAGAGAGAGAGAGAGAGAGAGAATTTTTAAAAATATTTATTTTTCAGTTTTCGGTGGACACAACATCTTTATCTTTATTTTTATGTGGTGCTGAGGATGGAACCCAGCGCCCCGCGCATGCCTGGCGAGCTTGAGCCACATCCCCAGACCCTTGGCTGTATTTTCAAAACATGTCCAGAGTCCTACCACTTCTTACTACTTACACTGCTACTACAGATTCAGCCCACCATCACCCATCCCCAGGTGACACAAAGGCTCCAAGGAAGTCTGTTCTCCACAATATGGCAAGAATGATCCTCTGACTCTTTTAAAAAGCTGTCAGACCAGGGGTGGTGGCCTATATCTGTAATCCATACCTACTTGGGAGGCTGAGGCAAAGGATTACACTTTTGAGGCCAGCCTGGGCAACTTAGACCCTATCTCAAAATAAAATATAAAGGGCTAGGGGTGTAGCTCAGTGGTGGATCACAGTCCTGGGTTACATCCCCAGTACCACAAATTCTTTAAAAAAGTGATTCAGACTATATTACTTGTTTCCTCAAATCCCCCCCAAAGCACCCAAAACCCTCATCACCTGCCTCTTTCACCCTTTGCTCGCTCAATTATAGACAACTGGCCTTCTTCATACTCCTCAGATACAAGGGACTGTCTTAGCTCATTTTCTATTGCTGCAACCGAATACCACACCCAGGTAAGTGAATACAGGTATTTATTTAGCTCATCATTTCTGGAGGCTGTAAAGTGCAAAAGCATGGTGCTGGCATCCCATAAGGACCTTCTTGATGCATGGTTACATGGTAGAGGGCATCATGGCAACAGAGCAAGAATAGGGAGAGCTCTCTTTTATAACAAAAGCACTTCCTCAAATAACCTATTAACCTATGGATGGACTACTCCATTCATAAGGGCAGAATCCTCATGACCCAATCACCTCCCAAAGGTCCCACCTTTCAACACAGCTGTACTGAGGATCAAGTTCCCAACACATGAAATTTGGGGCCACATTCAAACCATAGCAGGGAACTTTCTTCCAGCTTTGTGAAACACTCTTATTCCGATTATCTGCAAAGGTAACTCTCTACCTTCTTCAAATCTTGATTCAGTGTCCCCTCAATGAGGCCTACCTACTCTTTAAATAGTTTTAATTGTAGATGAACACAATACCTTTATTTTATTTTCATGTGGTGCTGAGGATCAAACCCAGTTCCATATGTGAGGCAAGCACTTTACAACAGCAGCACCCTATTCCAATTCTATTCCATCTTGCCCTCCCCAAATCCCTTACCTTGTATACCTTGTTCTCCCACAGCACTTATTACATGCTACCATGTAATTTACTGGGTGTTTTTTTGTTTGCCCATGTCCCTAAGATGAACACTTCAAAACAGTAGGATTCTTCACCCCTATTTCCCCTCCTCTGCTGCATTCTAATAGGCGAGAATAATGCCTGGCAATTGTTAAGCACTTAATTCAAAAGGGGGGCTGAGGTTGTGGCTCAGTGGTAGAGCACTTGCCTGGCATGTGTGAAGCACTGGTTTAGATCCTCATCATCACATAAAAATAAAGGTATTGTGTCCATTACAACTAAAAAAATTAAAAACAAACAAACAAACAAAACCTTGTGGAATGAAAGTAGACCAGGAGAACTGGTATATTAGAAATGAACCCAGAAAAGAACACACAGAAGGACTGGACTGATGGGCAAGGGGCTACATCTCTAAGTTTGGACCATCAAAGTTTGAACCTGACCCAGACAGCATGAAGCCACAGAAAGATCTTAAGTAGGAAAATGACCGAATAGGAGCGTACACTGAAATCTCTCTTCAGCTGTGTGGATGTCGATTAGAAGCATGAGTGCCAACAAGCCGAAAGAGGTAAAATTTGTGAACTAACCTAGGTCTGCAAGAAGAGCAATGTTAGGATACAAAGGCAACATGTCCTTGACCTGCACGAAGCTGAAATCGCTGCATAGGACATGGATCAGTCGGATGGGGAAACCCGTCTAAATGTTGTGACGATTACTGTAGCTTAAGGTTACTGTCCCTTCTAGAGACCTCAGAAGCTGAGGGCTGAGACAAGGTCGGATTCCCCTCGCGCCCTCCCCATCCTGCAGGCTGTGCACCTTTCCAACTCCCCAAGGTCAGAGGAAATTGAACACCCACGTCACCGGGTTCCGAGTCTGCGTCTGAAGCCAGCAGAAGCGCCCCGGCCCAGGAGCCCCGACGCACCCAATCCCACAGTCCTCGTGCAGCCCCAGAGCTCACGCGGCGTCCGCAGGTTGTTCGGACTCAGCAGGACGCAGGAGACTCTTGCGTGGACCTGGCAGGAGTGTGGGCGGGGCACAGAGGGTCCCAGCGTATGTTTCACAGTGAAAAAGTGAAGCAACAGAGACCGGCACCGGCCGGGGGCGCGGCGCGCCAGTAGGGGCGCACTTACCTGTAAGTCAGGGCCGCCGCTCCCTCCCCGCGGCCGCGCCGACTGCAGTTCCCCAGTCCAACCCTCCACCCGCTCCTGCCCCGCCCCTTCCCCGCCCCTTCCGCCTGCGAGACCAGAACAGGCCGGAAATGACGCGTGGTCAGGGCGATACTGGCGTAGCGACCCCTGCTGGAGGCCACGCCTTGGATGACCCCACAGGAGTGGCGCCCTGAAGACCGCCTCAGGCCTAGCTGATCCAGGCTGCTGCGCCGTGTGGTTCCACGTGGCTCAGAAAAGCTTAGCTATAATGCAACGGTCGTTTCTCTGGAGTTACCAGCACCTTTGAGAGAATTATAAACGTTGTCTCCAAATAAATGTACACACATTCTAGAACGTGGAAGTTTAGAACATCCTTTCAAGAATAAAGTGAATGAAAGGATAAACTGCACCCTGGTTTGTCCAGTTCACTTGTCACCTATTGGTGATTGGATGGCCAAAAAGAGGATGTGTGTGTGTGTGTGTGTGTAAAAATACGCCCGGCTAGTGTATCTATGGAAACAGCCCTTTTGAAGTAACAAGACGAACCAGATTCTAAAAGAAGAATTTTCATAGAACACCTGTTTCATAGTTTTATACCTGTTCATATTAATGCTTTTGGGAACACGTGCATCTCAAAATAGAAATAGATTTTTCTTTGTTTTCAGGAAGTCCTCTGTTAATTGTCCTGCGCAATAGCTTTGCTACTTATATTTTCTTTTAAAAAAATATTTTTTAGTTGTAGTTGGACACAATATCATTTATTTATTTATTTATTTATTTTTATGTGGTGCTGAGGATGAAACCCAAGGCCTTGAACATGCTAGGCAAGCGCTCTGCCACTGAGCCACAACCCCAGGCCCAAGTTAGTATTTTCTTTTACGCAGCTTCACACAGTGGCTACTTCGTTGCATTTGTGCAATAAGAAACAGCAGTTGCAAATTGTTTCAAGTGTAGGAATGATACAAATTGACATGTGTCAGTTCAGTTATACTGTTGACATATTGAGAAATGCACAGTTGCAGTTACTAGTTTAAGTCATTTGTGAAACATTACAGATACATTGTTAATAAATGTGCCCGTAATAGGGTTAATCATAATTATTACAAACTGACAGAATTGCTGAATAATTATGGTGAGAATGGAAGAAGAGAACACAGTGATATTGAATTATATACAATCAAATTGGTCACTGGCCTTTAAAAAAAAATAAAAATTGGGGAGCTGAGGTTGTGGCTCAACGGTAGAGTGCTTGCCTAGCACTTGCGAGGTGCTGGGTTCGATCCTCAGCACCACATAAAAATAAATAAATAAAATAAAAGGTATTGTGTCCAGCTACAACTAAAAAATATTTTTTAAAAAACATTTAATTAGATGAATCAAGGTAGTTTTTAAAACTTAAAAATGCTAATCATAGTTAAAATCTATGGTGAGATTAACAAGTAATGTAAAGTATAGTGACTTTAAAAACGTTTTGCATTTCTTTATAGTACTCCCCCTGCCTATCCTACTCCATTTCTTTTTACTATGGGAGAGAAATTCCCCCATAGGATTCCTATGTATTTGGTGCCTTAGGGGATGTGGTTTTCACAGGTGTAGACCACCTACTGAACTAAGATCCCATTTTAGTCACTAGCACTGCACTACTTCAGACCAGAAGATGCAGAAAATTGATCTCTTGGTTGAGCCCTAAAATCTGGGATGGAACACTTAATTTGGTATAAATATTTATCTTATGTAGGGTTTGGGCTATGGGTTGAATTTCACTTTCTTTTTTTTTTTTAAGATGGACACAATATCTTTATTTTGTTTATTTTTATGTGGTGCTGAGGATCAAACCCAATGCCTCACATGTACAAGTCAGTTATAGCTCTACTGCTGAGCTATAACCCCAGCCTCAAATTTCATTTTCTCATATGAAATCCACACAATTACTTTCTAAGCCTGATGTGGTGGTACATACCCAGCTATCTGGGGAGGCTGAGGCAAGTTCAAGGCCAGCCTGGACAATTTTGCAAGACTCTGTTTCAAAATAAAAAATAAAAAGGACTGTTGTAGTACCCCCAGTACTACCACCAGCAACACACACACACACACACACACACACACAATGCACGTATACACACTTTCTACCTGGAGTAGAAAGTTCTCTTTTACTGCCTCATCCTGTTTATCCTAAACCTCAAGTTTAGCTAATCACCAAAAAGTCTCAAGCCTCCACTGGTGCCCTGAATGTTTCATCCCTTCTTACCTTCTCAAGGAATTTATTGTGGTGGTGGTTTTGTGTGTGTTGTTTTTGGGGTACTGGGGATTGAACACAGGGGCACTCTATAACTGAGCTGTATCCCCAGCTCTTTTTTATTTTTGTATTTTGAGACAGGGTTTTGGTAAATTGTGGAGGCTGGCCTCTAACTAGCCTGCCTCAGTCTCCAGAGTTTGCCCCAAATTTTGAATTTTATCAAATAATTTTTCTGAGCTGGGTGTGGTGGTGCACACCTGCAATCCCAGTGGCTTGGGAGGCTGAGGCAGGAAGATCATGAATTCAGAGACAGTCTCAGCAATTTAGCAAGGCCCTAAGCAACTTAGCGAGACCCTTTCTCAAAAATAAAATAAAAAAGAGCTGGGGATATGACTCAGTGGTTAAGCACCCCTGGATTCAAACCCCAGTACTAATACTGCTACTACTACTATAACAGTGGCCCAGGTTATGCCTTGCTTCTCTAAAACTGACATTTTTTCCCCTTCTTCCTGATCCTCTCCTCCCTGATTTTCTCCTCCCTGATCTCTCCTTCCTAATCTCTCCACACAATCTTGGGGAAACAGAACATGTGGAATGTAGCTTTTGAATCACCTCAGGAAAAAACAACAATAAAACCTGTTCCCCCTGATGGGGAGAATCACAGACTTTGGAACCTGAGTCTCCTGTGTTTCTCCTTTGCTAGCAAAGCAATAAAACTTCTTTTTCCTTTTTCTCAAAATTGTGTCCTCATTGTTGGATCAGTATCTGGGATAAGGACGGAGCTTTTGGTAACACCACTACTAATTAAAAAAAAAAAAAGAATCAAAAAACCAGCATCTTGCTCAGTATTTTATGAAACAGCAAGAGCAAAAAGGTCACTCTCACTTTTCCTCTTCTCCTGAAGCAGGTCCTAAAACCTAAAGGGAGGGATGGATCTGGGAGAGAGAGAGAGAGAGAGAGGGAGAGAGAGAGAGAGAGAGAGAGAGAGAGAGAGAGAGAGAGAGGGAGAGAGAGAGAGAGAGAGAGAGAGAGAGAGAGAGAGAGAGAGAGAGAGATCTCCGTATCTCCTGTAACTTTTCCTTGAAGCAGGTTACAAGATCCTCATTCAAGAAGTGCCCTTCCTATGCCCTAAGGATAGAAACACCCTTATCTCTGAAGACACAGACACAGCAAAAAACCTGAACACACCAGCCTTGTAAGTCCCCCTAGCTATTGCCATCAGGTCAATACCCCTTTGCCCACAGATGCTTCACCGTGTTACCATGCCTATCCACTTCATCATCCCTTGCAGAAAAAGTACACAGGTGCACCCTTTTCTTCAGCTCTTCTTTTCTTTATGAAGGTCCCATGTCAGGTAAAACTTACATTAAATAAATTCGTGGGTGAGGATGTAGATTTGTGGGAGAGTGCTTGTGTAGCATGCACAAGGCCCTGGGTTCCATCCCCATTACTGGAAACATAAAAAATAAAAAGTTAACAACAACAACAAAAAGCAGTGTGTGCTTTTCTTGCATTGTCTGTTCTTATTGCGGTTTCAGCCATGAACCTAAGATGAAAAGGAAACATTTTTCCCCCTACACTTGATTTTGTGTGTATGTATGTTCACACATGGGAAGATTTTAAACTACCAATTCAATTATTTTGAATGATAATAAACTAGAATTGATAATGCAGAAGTGTCCCACTGTCTTTTTTTTTTTTTTTTTTTCCTTTTCTTCTTTTCTTGTGGTGCTAGGGATCAAATACAGGGTCTTATTAATGTTGGGCAGGTACTCTGCTACTGAGCCACACTCTGAACTCTAGGTTTTCTATTTATTCTTTAAGTTACAGTTTCCATGGATTATTCCATTATGTGTGTTTTCCAGTTAAATAAAATAAAATTGTTGCTAATATTTTCTCACCTTTTACATCTCTTTCTTTTTTCCCCTTCTTTTTCTTGATAAATCTTGCCATAGGTTTGTCCTTTTTTTTTTTTCTTTCTTTTAGTACTGGCCATTGACCCAGGGGTGTTCTGTCATTAAGCTACATGCCCAGCCCATTTTATTATTTTTTAAAATTTTGAGACAGGGGGCTGGGGATGTGGCTCAAGCGGTAGCGCGCTCGCCTGGCATGCGTGGGGCCCGGGTTCGATCCTCAGCACCACATACAAACAAAGATGTTGTTTCCGCCAAAAATTAAAATAAATAAATATTAAAAAAATAATTCTCTAAAAAAAATAAGAAACTGCCAAATTATTTAAAAAAAATTTTGAGACAGGGTCTTACTAAGTTGTCTATGCTGTACTTGAATTTGTGATCCTCCTGCCTTAGCCTCCTGAGTCACTGGGATTAGAGGTATGTGCTATCATTCCTGGCAATAATAGTCTTGTTTGTTTGTTTGTTTATTTATTTATTTATACATACATACATACCAGGGATTGAACCCAGTGGTGCTTAACCACTGAGCCATATCCCCAGCCCTTTTTATATTTTATTTGAGACAGGATATAATTAAGTTTCTCAGTGTCTTGCTAAATTGCTGAGGCTGGCTTTGAACTTGTGATCCTCCTGCCTCAGCTTCCCAAGCTGCTGGGATTACAGTTGTGTACTACCACACTCAGCAATAATAGTGTTTTTAATACCCAATTTACAACTTTCAAAAATCTTCATGATTATATTTTTATCTATTTTATTATTTTTGTGTGTGTAGTGCTGAGGATAAAGTATAGGGCCTCTTACATGCTAGGCAAGTGTGCCACAACTCCTTCCTTTTTTTTTTTTTTCTTTCTTCCAGCACTGGGGATTAAACTCCGGGGCACTCTCTCACCATCATGCCAATACCACACATTAGATGACAGTTGAGATTGATGGTATAGATTGATTCATAGCAAGTAAGCTAAATTTGTTGAGCACTTACTAACTATAGGCCACTGTGACTGACAGTCAACTTGGGATGTGGAAAACCTGTCCACTTCCTTTCACACAAATATCATGAATCTATTGCGTATTTTACTTGTGACTTAGTCCCCCTAAATTGTACAACCCTAATAATGCTCCCTGTTATAAGGACCTTAGAGTCAATAGGGATAAAACAATGCCAATAATAAGCAATGAAACAATGACCCAAAATATGAAACCATGAAGAGAAAGTCTCAGCCCCAAATGTTTTTCTTAAGTACCCAGTACTGTATCAGGGGATATGTGAGCTTTCTTCATAAATGTACTTTTTATCTGTACTGTATTCTAGGCTGAAGGATGGACCAAAGATTAGAGCTCACTAATAACATGAAAAGGTTAAGTTCTTTGGCCGAAGTATCCTTGTTCTTTGAACTATGTGGTTTGCAGTGTCCTCAAGGGCAGCTTTTCGTGTTTTGTGTAATTATGGTTAAGGCCCGAAGCTATAATTTGTTGGACTTTTCCATGAGCGCTCCTTTTGCCACCATTCATTCTCTGCTATTCCACAATTTCTAAGATCCATATGTGGGTGCACATTGTACAGGTAACCAGGAAACATTCAAGATTTCTGTGGTTGTCATTGTTATGATGATGATCTAGAAGAACAAAGGAGGATTTGCATTCATTTATCTATCATTGTACTTATACTAAGTTGAACCATATGAAATTGCTGATGTTTGACCATTTTTAACTGACAAAGCTAGCAATTTCATGACTCAATCTTGTATAATTAGAGCTTAAATGGAAGCTAATCCTATGTCATGGTCATGAAAATTCTCCTTTCTGCTAAGGAAAAGAAAAATTGGAGAAAATTAAAGTAATTGTGCCATATGTTGATAAACCTTAAAATTCAAGGCTACTAACTAACTTAATGTTGAACTTTGGATCTGTCATTAAAGTGCGACCACAAAACAAGCCTCTCCCCCACCCTTATGTCCAAAGGGCAAGAATAATGGCAGTGTTTCCAATGCTTGTACACTGTTAGATGGGCTTCATTTTGTTTTAAACAGCTGGGAAGATAGATAGTGATATAGGGTGTGGGGGAGAGTGCAAAATCAGGGTCACAGAGAACCAAGTTAAATTCACTTACTCACTGTCATCCAGTTTTAATTGTTGTGTTGTCACCGTAAGGGGTCCAAGGAGGTCTCTCCAGAGGCAGAGGAGACCTCTGCTTGGACTTTCCAGGCTCTCAACATGTCACAGAGAAGAATTTAAGAGCATATCAGGTTTTAGCAAAGCAGAAGAATTTTATTAGAAAGTAAAAAGTGACGATAAGCGTTCTCAGAGCAGAATGTGGGCTATCTCAAGAGAAGCACTTTTGGGGTCTCAGGCTGCTCTTTTAAAGGCAACTTTGCAAGGGGTGAACATAGGAAGGTATGTGGGAATGGCAGCCTGGCCAGCTTAGCACTATGATCATAATCACAAGACATTTATGATGGTCTGGTCCTTTCCAAGATCTTCAGGTTGACATCTCTCTTCTATCTAATGTTTGGAATGTGCCTATCTTATAGATTTCTTAAAACACATCTCCTCTGTTTGATCTAATCTGAAAGTACACCTGTGTAGGCTAACAGTACATTGTTATTTAATTAAAATAAAGTAACTTTGCTGGATGGTGCACACCCGTACTTCCAGCAATTTGGGACGCTGAGGCAGGAGGATTGCAAATTTGAGGTCAGGCTCAGCAACTCAGTAAGACCTGTCAAAATAAATAATAAATAAATAAATAGCTGGGAATGTAGCTCAGTGGTAGAGCACTCCTGGGTTTAATTCCTAGTATGACAAATAAATAAAATAAAACATAGAACAAAAACAAAATAAGGTGCTTTTCATAGAAAAGTGTGTTTATAGTAACTACAAGATTTGTAGACTTCTCAGGAATTTATGAGGGACAGGGCTGGAGGAAAAACAGTTCTTGGGAGTCTGATCATGGGACTTTTAGATTTATGGCTACATCCCCAGTGCTGCAGAAACAAAACAAAACAAAACAAACAAAAACCAAAAGAAAGAAAAAAAAATCAGATTTATGGCAACATTCTCTTTTTCCTTCCTCCTGTCCCCTTTCTACCTGTCTTTATTCTTCTACCCTACCTCAATATGAAAAATCAAGATTGTTGTCTGAATAATCTCAATTGAAAATGGGGCCAATGTTCTAGAATACAAACTCCTCAAGCTGTTAATGTCACCTGATCCCAGAACAGCCTTGTGGTTGGGTCGAAGCAGCCTCACCCTTGGGCACCATGTGGTCCTAGCACCCACCTTCCTTTGCGTCATTTTGTATGTGTATTGCAATGAAATACACTTTCTTGGAAATTTAGAGATTGGATGTTTGCAACAGAGTCCATGTTTATCCATGTCCTGTGTCCTCCATTTATGTAGTACTTGAAGTTATTTATTTATTTTTGTAGTATTGGGGATTGAACCTAGGGCTTTGTCCACTCAGCTACATCCCCGGCTCTTTTAAAAATTTTGTTTTGAAATAAGTTGTAGTGGCTCACATCTGTAATCCCAGCCACTTGAGAGGTCGAGGCAGTAGGATCACAAGTTCAAGGCCAGCCTCAGCAATTTGATGAGGCCCTAAGCAATTTAACAAGACCCTATCTCAAATTTAAAAGAAAAAAAAAATCAAAAAAGGGCTGCAGATGTAGCTCAGTGGGAAAAAAAAAAACCTCTGGGTTCAATCCTCAGTACCCCAAAACAAATCTAAACAATTATTTTGTGACAGGGTCTTGACAAGTGGCCCAGGCTGGCATCTAACTTGTGATCCTCCTGTCTCAGCCTCCTAAATAACTGGGATTATGGCATATGCCACTGCCTCTGGCTAAATTTGAATTTCAGGTCAGCAACTTTTTTTTTTTTAAGAAAATGTCTTATTTGGCTGTGTAGGCTGTACTCAGATTCCTGGACACAAGTGATTTCCCACTTTTGCCTCCTGTTGTAGCTTGGATTACAGGTATAAATCACCACATCTGGCCCAACAAATACTCTTTTTTAGCGTAAGTATGACCCAAATATTGCATGGGACATATGAATTCAAATTTAACCAGATAGTCTGTATTTTATCTGGTCACCCTATCTGTATAATGTGTTCATTACAGTGCTTGGCACAAATAAAAGCTATTTCCAACAAGGATATTATGAAAATAGAAACAGTTCTCAAATTGCATTCAGCAGATTAAGTGATCACTAATATAAGATAAATTGTAGTGTTCTGGCTGGCTGTTTACCTCTGTATTTTTTTTTTTAAGAAAGAAATCCAAGGGCCAAATGGGAAGATTCCCCCACACCCCCCAGTACTGACTAGTTGCTGAACATAAATCTTCCTGTTCAGATACTGGGAGGTGCTGGGGGTGGGAGCCAGGAAGTCAGGGTCATTACTTCTTCTTCTTTTAACCTCTTTTTTTTTTTTTCACCCAACAACTGATATCTTGAGGCTGTTTCCCAACTAGATTTTCCTCTTGGGAAATATGTATGTTGGCCAATCTATGCAAGTATTCTATTATTATCAGTAATCTTTCTCAAGTCAAAAGGGATGAACAAAATACAAAAAGAATGTGTAGGCCTGGCTCAGTGGTGCAAGCTTGTAATCCCAGCAGTTTGGGAGGCTGAGGCGGAAAGATCATGAATTTAAAGGCAGCCTCAGCAAAAGCAAGACACTCAGCAACTCAGTGAGACCCTGTCTCTAAATAAAATACAAAATAGGGCTGGGGATGTGGCTCTGTGGTTGAGTGCCCCTGAGTTCAATCCCTGGTACAAAAAAAAAAAAAAAAAAGGAAAAGAAAAAAGAAAAGGAAAGAAAAAAAAAAAAGAAATTTATAGAATGGTTACAGGCATGCAAGCATGTGTTGTGGAACCAGAGACCATGGGTTCAAATCTTGGTTCCATCACTTATGAACCACTGAGACCTTGGCTATGTCATATTACCCCCATGTCTCAGTTTCATTGTGTAAAATGAGGGAAATAATATAGCTATTTTTGAGCTAGGGGTATAGCTCAGTGGTAGAGCATGTGTTTAGCATATGCTAGGCCCTGGGTTGATCCACCAGCACTAAATAAATACATAACAAAATATATTTATTTATTTATTTTTGGTACTGAGGATTGAACTCAGGGGCACTTAAGCACTGAGCCAGACCTTTTTTTTGTATTTTATTTAAAGTCAGGGTCTCACTGAGGCCTTGCTGAGTTGCTGAGGCTGGCTTTGAACTCATGATCCTCCTGCCTCATTTTCCCAAACCACTGGGATTACAGGCGTGCACCACTGTTCCTGGCACAAAACATGTATGAAAGAGTATGGTGAGGTACCAATGTGTTAACATATGTGAAATACGTAGCAGTATAAGGCTTATGGTAAGTAATATACAAAGATTAGCTTAAAAAATGCTCAACATCTCTAGCAATTAGAGAAATGCAGATTAAAACTACTCTAAGATTTCATCTCACTCTAGTCAGAATGGCAATTATCAAGAATACAAGCACAATAAGTGCTGGTGAAGACGTGAGGGAAAAGGCACACTCATACATTGTTGGTGGGACTGCAAATTGGTGCAACCACTATGGAAGGTGGTATAGAGATTCCTCAGAAAACTAGGAATGGAAAACCATCATTTGTCCCAGTTATCTCACTCCTCGGTTTATACCCAAAGGACTTAAAATCAGCCTACTATAGTGACATAACGACATCAATGTTTATAGCAACTCAACTCACAATAGTTAAACTATGGAACTAATCTAGGTGTCCTTCAACAGATGAATGAATAAAGAAAATGTGGACAACAGACACTAGTATGGCAATTTGTAAATCAATGGATGTGTAACTGATGTGAATCTGCAATCTGTGTATGGGGTGAAGGTGGGAGTTCATAACCCACTAGAATCAAAGTGTGGAATATGATATGTCAAGAAATTTGTAATGTTTTGAACAACCCACAATAAAAAATTAAAAAAAAAAAAAAAAAAAAAAAAAAAAAGAAAATGTGGTATATATACATAATGGACTACGACTCAGCCTTAAAGAAGAATGAAATGAAGGAATTTGTCAGGGAATGGATGGAGCTGGAAAATATTATGCTAAGTGAAATAAGCCAATCCTAAAAAAAAAACAAAAAAACAAAGGCTGAATATTTTCTCTGATATGCAGATACTAATTCACAAAAATGGGATGGGGGGTTGGCTAGGGGAGAATAGAGTTGCTTTGGATTAGGCAGAGGAGAGTGAAGGGAAGGAAGGGGTTTTGGGGGTAGAAAGAATAGTAGAACGAATCGGACATTATTACCGTATGTGCATATACAATTACATGACCGGAGTGATTCTACATCATGTACAACCAGAAGAATGAGAAGTTATATTCCATTTATATTTGATGTGTTAAAGTGCATTCTATTGTCATGTATAACTAATTAGAACATATAATTTTTTTAAAAAGATAGAATGTAATAAAATACACTAATAAAAATGTAAATAGAGAGGAAAATATGTGCTACTCAGTGTTGGCTAACAGGCAGTACACTTCGAATACCCTTTGGTGAACTGGACAATGTTGTCAACCTTACCTGGCTTCTCTGTGAAAATATAAACTCTTCTTTGATGAACCATCAAGGCAGAACTTTGTCAAAAGGTTTTACATATTTATAGATTTTTCTTCTTGACAGGAAACAATAACCTGTTTAGTATAACGGCTTTGGACAAGTTTTGGTGGCAATGAGCATCCTGGCAGGTGACTGTGATAGTACTGTCCCTCTGTGTACAGTTGTGCTCTAAGTCATCATGCTCTCCATCACAGGCCCCAGTCAGGTGACTGGAATCAATAGAAAAATCTTCAGACATCTGCTCTGAATCATGTTGCTAGCACATACTTCAGTGGTAAAAGCAAATGAGAAAATTAATTTTTTCAGATTTTAATTAAGATAACTACATGTGGCTATTAGCTATTATATTGGACAACATGACTTCAGATTATCATTAACCAGCAACATAGTGGGGGGAATTCTACCTTACTATAGTTTTTCTGTACAAAAAGTAAAAAATAAAAAACACAGTCACTTAGAAAATGGCTAACCTTAAGAATGCCCCTTGGTCTTTCTATTTCCTTTTTCCCCTGTATATACCCAGCAGGAGGAACCAGATGATGTAAGACTGACAGCTCACAACATATGAGCTTCACTGTGCTGGAAACCCCTAGAGCTCTAGTCCTCAAAAAGGAGAGAGAAAAGGTTTCATAACACCAAGCAGTGTAGCCTCAAGCCCTTGAGTTCTACAGGTAAAGCCACTGGGTGGGTTGTAGCTTGGGGACAGGTAGCTTGTCTTTGCATACTATTTCCTGTGTCAGAGATAAATCACCAGCTTCCTTTCCTTTTTTTTTTTTTTTTTTTTGGTGTGTATGTGTTGGTGCCTGCAGAAAATGAGGCTTGTAAAACTAGCTGGGCCAATAAGCATTACATAACGCCTTTACAGTCATCCATTGATTAAAATATCCTTTCAGTCAGTACAGGTGCTGCTATACTGCAAAGCCCACAAGAAGTTTCTGTCCAGAGAAGATACACTAAAGAACGGATCATTTTAATGCTATAAGTGCTTTAATACGTACCGTGATTTGCAGGTCCTGCAGAAACAGAAGGAGGAAAGACGTGGTGGGCCAGGCAGAATTTGGTAAGACGTCACAGAGGAGGTGATATTTGAATTAGGGTTTGAAGGATGGGTAGACTAAGGTAACCCTGGCCACATGAACAGCATGCATGAAGGCACAGGGGCCTGCAATGGCTGGAGTGCTGGGAACAGTGAGATGTGTGCCATGCTGGTAGAGGTGTAAGTGGATTGGGGTGGTTAATTAGGGACAGGTGGGAACAGGTGGCTTGTACTTTACTAATGAGGTTGAACTTTGCTCTGTAGGTGTTAGGGACTATTTTAAGTAGTTTCCTTCATACAGCTTTCATTAATTACATACCATGAAGAACTCTGGTGTGTTGCACAGTGTCATCAATGTCTGTGAACCGCTTAGCACTGGACCTGGCACATCCGGGGTAGTCAAAACCTTAGTTTTGTACACATTGGTTCCTCTTTCAGCTTGCTTCTTTTCTCTGCTCTCCCAGTGTATTTCTGTCTCTAGGAGTGACCAATTTCTCTTCTCATTTCCCTGGCTGTTAAGTCTGACAAATCTCGCCCTCCTATCCATTAGGGGTTCATTGCCGTGCTCTTTACAACAGCAGTTAAAATGTCTACTTCAGTTTATCTGCTTTCCCTCTCGGCCGGAGTTTTTCCCATTCCTTTGTGATACATGACCTTTCTGCCTGTAACTTTACAAAGGAAAGTCTCTGGTCTATCTATCACTGTCCCTGACCTCCTGTCATAAGACAGCATTATAAATGAATGATTTTCAGGAGTCACTTCATTTTTTAAAGGGCACCTCTTATTTCTGAATGATCGCAGAGATTTTAGTTGTGAGTAAATGTGTCGGGCTGAGATGGCTCTTAATTCTGATGGATTGATAATAGGCACCTAATTCATCCTAAGTCACAAACACGCAGGGCAGGCGTACAAATGGAGATACATTCCACATGTCTAAATATTTAAAAGCTATAAATCAGGCTAACGACGGTTGAAGCATGCTTTATTCTCCTGCATTAATAAATACACTTTTACGATAACAAAATGAAGCATGTTTAAAATGATGGAGGTTTTGTTTTTCATTATAACAGTTACTCACATGTTTTTTTTTTTTTTTTTTTTAAACCAGGGATTGAAGGGATTGAACCCAGGGGTGCTTAACCACTGAGCAATATTCCCAGCCCACCCCCATCCCCTTTTAATATTTGACTTAGAGACAGAATCTCACTGAGTTGCTTAGGGCTTCACTAAATTGCTGACGCTGGCTTTGAACTTACAATCCTCCTGCCTCAGCCTCCCAAGCCACTGTGTTTACAGAGGGTGCCACTTCTCACAGTGTCATTTGTATTTTAATGGCATTTCTCTCCATGCACAAACCCCACCACAGTCATAGAAAGAGCTTGCTGGGACTGGTTATGAATGAGACACCCAGATGCAGCTCAAGTTTGGGGAAGACAAGAATTCTAAAACTTTATAATGGACCTAGATACAGGGTAGGACCATTAAAATTAACTCAGCCTGGAGGTCAGAGAGGGCTGCCTGGACGACATGGCACCTCTGTTGATCCCAGTCAGGATAACCAGGTTTCCCAGGAACTGGGAACAGAATGAACAGAGGTAGGAACTGTATGTTACCTTGAGAGAACAGCAAGATATTCAGTGTGGAAAGTGATAATGTTTATATGACAGAAAGTTGGTGACCTATCTAAGATTACTAACTTTAATTATTGCATATATCTGGGTTTTTTGTCAATGGGCTACTGTTTGGATAAAACATAAAAGAACATTCATAATTCACAAATGTTTTTCATAAATTTATTTTGTTTTCTTACCTTTACTTCAGAATCATTATGTTGTTATAACTAACATTTTTGGCAATGATTTAAAGAATTGGCAAAGGAGCCAGGCAAGGTGGAACATGCTTGTAATCCCAGCTACTTGGAAGGACAAGGCAGGAGCATCTCAAGTTCAAGGCCAGCTTTAGCAACTTAGTGATACCTTAGGCAACTTAGTGAGACCCTTTCTCCAAATAAAAAATAAAAAGGGCTGGGGATGTGGCTCAGTGGAAAAGCACCCCTGTTTTTTGTTTGTTTGTTTGTTTGTTTGAGGGGTTGCTCCCCCATAAACTTTTTTTTAAAAATTTGTTCTTTTTACATATACATGATAATAGAGAATATTTTGACATATTATTCATACATGCAGTATAATTTATTCTAATTAGGATTTCATTCTTGTGGTTGTACATGGTGTGAAGTTTCACTGGTCATTAACTCATATATGAACATAGGAAAGTTCTGCCTGATTCATTCTATTGTCTTTCCTATTCCCATCCCCTCACTCTTCCCTTGATTTCCCTTTGTCTAACCCATTGAACTTCTGTTCTGCCCTCCTCTCCTTTTTGTGTGTTAGCATCCACATTTCAGAAAGAACATTCGTCCTTTGTTTTTTGGGATTGGCTAATTTCACTTAGCATGATACTCTCCAGATCCATCCATTTATTGGCAAATGCCATCATTTCATTCTTCTTTAAGGCTGAGTAATATTCCATTGTGTGTGTGTGTGTGTGTGTGTGTATAACATTTTCTTTATCTATTCATCTATTGAAGGGCACTTAGGTTGGTTCCGTAGCTTAGCTATTGTGAATTGAGCTGCTATAAATATTGATGTGGCTGCATCACAATAGTATGCCGATTTTAAGTCCTTTCTGTATATACCAAGAATCCATATGTTTAATCCCTAGTACTAGTACCTAGTACAAAAAAAAATTAAAAAAAGAAGGGCAAGGGGCTAGGGTTGTGGCTCAGAGGTAGAGAGCTCACCTCGCACGTGTGGGACCCTGGGTTGGATCCTCAGCACCACATAAAAAATAAATAATACAGGTATTGTGTCCAAGTACAAGTAAAAAATAAATATTGAAAAAAAAAAAGAAGGGCAAGCATATGGCATAAGTGGTTCAGCTGAAATTTGAGCTCAGGTTTGCCAGGTACCTCAGGTTCTAGGTGAGCTAAAAATAACACCCACATTATAGCCAGGGTGATCCCATCTTTTTTTAAAAGAAATATTTATTTTTTTTTTAGTTGTAGTTGGACATAGTACCTTTATTTTTTTTTAATTGATTTATATGTGGTGCTGAGGATCAAACCCAGGGCCCCACGTGTGCTAAGCAAGCAGCTCTACCGCTGAGCTATAACTCCATCCCCGGGTGATCACATCTTAGGTTCTAGGACAAATGAAAAAGTACCACCACCGGCTAATATACAACCAAATTAGCGTTCACATACAGTTAAAATGAAACAAATTTCAGCATGGATGACCCCATAAATTTCCATTTGTCATTGCATAAAGGTATTTTTTGAAAAACAGGCTGTATAAATAACAAATCACAGTGAAGGACCCTAAGATCAGTCAGGAGGCTTCATCATATCTTCATTTAAGTGTTACCTAGAAACATTTCCAAGATTGCTGTTTATGTTGAAATATGCAGTTGCTTTTCTTTTTTCCTAGGGTGTTAATAATTTCAAGGCAAAGTGAATTGGCAAAGTTAGAATAAAAGATGGGCTTCCTCTTGTGATTGGATTCTGGTGGTTTCTTGCAGTAATTCATTTGTTGAGGACTTATTGTGTACTAGGTACTTTAGAAGTCACTGGGGAAACAAAGATTAACAAGATGTAGCCAATCCCTCAAAACCAAAGGCCTCCTGTTTTCTCTAATGTGGGCGCTAATTCACAATAAGGGCTAGGGAAGAATAGAGTTACCTTAGATTAGGCAGATGGGAGTGAAGGGAGGGGAGGAGGTAGGGGGGTAGGAAGGATAATAGAATGAATTGAACATTATTACCCTATGTGCATAAATGACTATACAACCAGAGAGATTCTACATCATGTATAACCAGAAGAATGAGAAGTTATACACCATTTATATATGAGGTGTCAAAGTGCATTCTACCGTTATGTATAACAAATTAGAACAAATGAAAAACAACAACAACAACAACAACAAAATGTGCTTTCTTCAGGAGCCAGGCTGGGGAGAAGATGGCAATCTGTGTTACAGAATTATGCAGGAAAGCAAGGTACTGGGGGGTAAAGGGATGGGTGCATCAGAATCGCCCTAACCCCAACTATAGGGTCAGGCATGGCTTCCTGCCGCAGTCTGGCTGGGCACAAAATCACAAGCCACTCAAGCAGGAACAAACTTTATTTTTTGAAACTGCCGCCAATGTCTGGTAGGAGCCCGGGAAGATTTTTGATCCACCCACGCGGCCTCCTCCCGGACCTGCAGAGAGAGCTCCTCCCCCGGAATTCCCTCCTACTGTACTTCCCCAACCAATGGGAACTCTCCAGGAGTCCCGTAGCCGGCCTAGGTGAACAGCAGGAGTCCAATATCCATATGAATGCAAATCTTAACATAATCATATCATCTCAATGGCTAGCTGGCGTCACCTTTCGACCAAAAATGCCATGCATCATATACTTGGCTCTTAGCAGCTTCCCAAGGGACATGTGATGGCTCATCATATAATCTCTGTGACTCAGGCTGAGGCAGGAGGATGGTAAGTTCAAGACTAGCCTGGGCATTTAGTGAGACTCTGTCTCAAAATAAAATTTAAAAAAGGGCTAGGGGTGTAGCTTAGTTATAGAATAATTGTTTAGTATGTGCAAGGTCTTGGGTTCAGTCCTCAGTACTGCAAAGAGGAGAAAGGAAGGAAGGAAGGAAGGAAGGAAGGAAGGAAGGAAGGAAATGCATAGCAGTTATCCCAGAGAAGAAGGATCTTGGCTTAAATTTTTTCTCTGAACCATTTTATTTATTTAATTAATTTTTTTATGGTGATGCTGGGCATTGAACCCAGAGCATGCTAAGTACTCACTCTACCACTGAGCTATACCCCACTCCCTAGAGGAATGAAATGATCAGATTTGTAAAACTGGGCAAAACTGAAGGCTGAAACAACAGTAACTACGTTAACATAATAATCTTTGCATGAAATCTTGAGGAGGGTTGGAGCTGTGGCTTCATGGTAGAGTGCCTGCCTAATATGCATGAGGCTCTGGGTTCTATCCCCAGCATGTCAGAAGGAGGTATATCAACAAGGCTGAGGGACAGATTGAAAAAAAGAAAATGAAGTATGTTAGGATTAAGTTTGGCTATACATGTTAGAAATCCCCAAATAAAAATTTCTTAAGCAAGAGAGAAAAGTCAGGCTGGGGGCGGAGCTCAGTGGTAGCATTTGCAAGACTCTGGATTTGATCCCTAGCACAGCAAGGAAAAAAGTTGCATAAAATATTAATAAGTTATTTTTTTTAGTATTAGAGGTTGAACACAGGGGTGCTTAACCACTGAGCAACATAACATCCCTACTATCCCTTCTTATATTTTATTTAGAGACAGGGTCTCATTAAGTTGCTTAGAGCCTCGCTAAGTGCTGAGGTTGGTTTTAAACTTTTGATCCCCTGCTTCAGCTTCTCCAGGTGCTGGGATTATAGGCATACATCACCAGGCCCAGGTCCTTCCTTTTTTTTTTTTTTTTTTTTTTTGGCAGTACCCAAGGGTGCTTTGCTATTGAGCTACATCCCAAACCCTTTTTAAAAATTTTTAAATTTTGAGATACAGTCTCACTTAAATTGCTGAGGCTGGCCTCAAACTTGCAATTCTACTGTCTCAAACTCCCAAGTTGCTGGGTCTACAGGCATGTGTTATCATACTTGGCTTAGAAATAACACACAAATTCTCTATACAAACACACAATTGCTTATGCCAGGGTTTGGGCACCCCATAATTCCTCAGATCTCTAGATTTATTGTTATATAATGGTGTTTTCCAATATGATAGCTGCTAGCCAGTGACTATTGAGCACTTAAAATGTGACTGGTCTGACTTGAGACATGTAAATATAAATGCAGGATAGATCTCTCTCTTTTTTTGGTGGTGCTAGGGATTGAACCCAGGGCTTGTGCATGCAAGGCAAGCACTGTACCAACTGAGCTACATCCCCAGCCCTACACTGTGGATCTCAAATGCTTAGATATGTGGTAGACAGACTGAAAAATGACTCCTGTCACATACATGGGTGCACGCCTGTGATTCCAGCTACTTGGGAGGCTGAGGCAGGAGGATTACGAACTTGAAATTAGCCTGGGAAATTTAGTGAGATCTTATCTTAAAATAAAATAAAAGGGGCTTGAGGGTGTTGCTTGATGTAGAATGTTTGCCTAGCATGTGCAAGGTTCCATCCCTTATACCCCAAACCCCAATCTCCCATTAATTCCTGTCCCTGGTATTTACATGCTTGTGGAATCTTTTCCCTTTTGAATTATAGGCAGGACCTGTGGCTTGCTTCTAACCAACAAACTGTACAAGGGTGATATGATGTCACTTCCATGATTGCATCACATATGATATGACTTGCATCTTGCTAGTGGGCTCTCTCAATCATAGGGAATTGAATCTCTAATGACTTTATCTAATTCTAAATCACCTCTCAAGGTCCGTCTCTTTTTCTCTCTTGCTGGCTTTAATGAAATAACACACTATCAGGAAAGACCCACATGGCAAAGAATTTGAGTGACTTCCAATTGGCAGACAGCTTTGAAGTAAGGCCCCTAGTCTGATAGCCCACAAAGAATTGAGTCCCACACACCATGATGTGAACTTGGAAGTGAATCCTTCCCTAGTGGAGCCTCAGATTGAGAGCCACTGCTCAGCTGACACTTTGACAGCAGCCTCGTGAGAGATATTGAAGCAGAGGATTGAGCTAAACTATACTGGATTCACAACTCACAGAAACAGCAAGGTAATATGCTGGGGATCGAACCACGGGCCCTGTGCATGCAAGGCCAGCACTCTGCCAACTGAGCTATATCCTCAGCCCCAGTAATGTGTTCTTCAAGCTGCTAAGTTTGTAGTAATTTATTATGCTGTAACAGATAACCAAATCAGTACTGTATTATACAATTTTCTGTAGCTAATAACACCATATTAGAGATTGGGCAAGTTTTAAGGAAAATGGATTTATATTGGCTCATAGTTCTGAAGATACAATGTCTAGGACCATATCTAGAGATGACCGTCTTTGCTGGCAGAGTCCCAAGGTGGTGCAGAGCATCACTTGACAAAAGACAGGGTGGTATTCATGAGTGTGTGCATCTTTTCTGGTCCCTTTTCCTTTTCTTATAAATCCACTAAGACTCAATCATAGGGAATTGAATCTCTAATGACTTTATCTAATTCTAAATCACCTCTCAAGGTCCATCTCTAAACACCACAGTCAGATAAAGGTTTTACCATCTTAGTACCTCACAATGGGGATTACATTTTAACACACAAAGTCTTGGGGGTCATGTAAACTAAGGTAAGACAGAAGAACTAAGAAATAGTTAAAAAGGAGGCATAGCCAGGCGCTGTGGCACATGTTTGTAATCCTAATGGTTGGGAGGCTGAGACAGGAGGATGGAGAGTTCAAAGCCAGTGTCAGCAACTTAGCAAAGGCCTGAGCAACTCAGTGAGACCCTGTCTCTACTAAAATATAAAAATGGGTTGGGGATGTGGCTAGTGGTTAAGTGCCCCTGGGTTCTATCCCTGGTACCAAAATAAACAAACAAACAAATAAATAAAAAAGAGGCATAAAGGAAGGACAGGAAATAAGTTTTTAATTCAAAAGTTCTGCAGACTTTTCCAGGGCTGTGACCGTCACTCCCTTAGTCAGTCTCTCTTGCAGGTCTGTTACTCCCAAATTCCTGGAAAATCTGTAAATCTACTATACACTGTTAATGAACCTCCCAATAAATAGATTAAGCAAAGAGAGACATTATATCTCAAGGAAGATATAATTTAGGGGAATTTCCAGTGGATCAGATAAAGAAGATGGTATCAGCCTAAGAATCAGGAGAGTGACCAGACCACCAGAGGCCATCTTGAGATCACTGATACCATTCCTACATACCTCTCTATACTCACCCCTCACCAAGTTTCCTTTAAAAGAAGAGCCGGGAACCCCAAAATCATGTCCCTCCTCTTCAGATGGCCCACATTCTCCCTTGGATGTGTATTCCTTGCTTTACCCCCAAAAGGCATCACTGTGCAAAGATTGTCCCCATCCTTCCAGGATTATGTAGCTACTTTCTAAAATAAATGCCTGGAGCTGTAGCTCAGTGGTAAAGTGGCTGCCTAGCATGTGTGAGGCCCTGGGTTGGATCCTCAGCATCACATAAAAATAAATAAAGATACTGTGTGTTTATCTACAACTAAAAAAATCTTAAAAATAAAATAAATGTCTGTCTATGCCTCTGGCTAGTGTGTGCTGAATTTTTCCCTCGTGTAGGCCAAGAACCCTGGTGGTCTCGAGTCCATTCCCTCTTTTCTCCAGGAACTCCTCGGACTGTTTTTCAGAGACACATTTTCTCTTGTGACAAAACCATATCTTGGCCATAGCATGAACCAAAAAAGAATGCAAAATGTTTCAAGAATGGTTGATTATTTATTATTATTACTATTTTTAATTTTCATGGTTCTGGGGATTGAACAGGGCTTCTCACACGCTGGGCAAACACTCCACCACTGGGCTACATCCCCAGCCTTTAAATTTTGAATATTGATGACATGCTTAAATGATATTATTTAGAGTTATTGGTATCTGAATCTGTTATCTGTTGCTATAAAAATGCTTGAGCCAGGTATTAGCATTACTAGTGAGTGACACACACTTGTAATCCCAGCTACTCCGGAGGCTGAGGCAGGAGGATCAGTGTCACCACTGGGCCAAACTTCTAGCACGTGAATCTTTGGTGGACAAATCACATCCAAACCATAACGTTAGGTTAAATAAAATATTTTATCAAAATTAATTTTATCTATTTCTTTTTACTTTTTTGCGCAGCTAATAGAACATTTAAAACCTGTGATTTACTTTTTTTAAAAAAATATTGCACAGCCCAGTATAGAACTCCAGGGAGACAGAATACAGCTCAATGGTAGAGTACCAGACTTGCATGCACCAGCTCTAGATTCAGTCGCCAGTACAGCAGTGTTCCAGGGAGACAAGAATTTCATGTAGCCAGGTAGCCCTGAGTGCTAGGAGTCATATCCTTAGCATTAGCCTCTCATTTATTGAGGCATGCTATTGAAACAGAAAGTATTCAATCTCTTCTGGAAAAGAATGCTCCACCTTTTTGGAAAGAGGTGAAAGCTGTTGTATAATTTGTCCCGAAAGGTGAAATCTGCTTAGTTTTTTTTTTGTTTGTTTGTTTTAAAATAGTAGTACTGGGAATCAACCCAGGGCCTCATGTGCTAGGCATATGCTCTACCACTGAGCTACATGCCCCAATTCTTTAGACTTCTTAGTTTTGGATGCTGCCTTCAGGGTTTAATTTGTTTCAAATTAACAGAAAGTGGCAGATGCAATTAAAGGGAAAAAAAAAAAAAAAACCAAGCAACAACTTAGCACAATATTTTGAAGTTCCTTATTTGCTATGGCAGCTACACATTTAGGGAATAAATGCTAATTGTTTTGAATTATTTGTTTATGCATTGTGTCTATGTTTGCCTCTTTACTGATTAATTCACCACAACTTATGAAGCATCCTTTGTGGCTAATTAACAAAGTCATAATGCCAGGACTAGTGATCCTGAACCTAAGGAGGCTCTTTCAAACCACACCCCCTCTGGAGGCTCCCCCTGGGCAAATTCTCCCACCAGGCTCCCCTAGGAATTGCTGCTGTCAACATGATTGATGCTAATGGAGGTTGCTCTAAACTTTCGGTGGGTTAGGACAGAAAAAAGTGTTGAAAATAACTAGAAGGTAACAGAGACATTTAAGTCCCCTGGGCAGTAGAACTAGTTGTGCCTTTAAATTAATATTTTAAAATATTTGTACTGGGGCTGAGGGCATAGCTCTGTGTAGAGCATGTGCTTAGAATATTTGTGGCCCTGGGTTGTATTCCCAGAACCAAAAATAAATAGATAAATGAAATAAAAATAAAAGGTACCTTAACTTCCTTCTTTCCCTCCCTCCTATACTGGGGAGTGAGCCCAAGGGCACTTAACCACTGAACCATATCCCCAACCTTTTTTTGTATTTTATTAGAGACAGGGTCTTACTGAGTTGCTTAGGGCCTTGCTAAATTGCTGAGTTTAGGGCTGGGGATGTAGCTCATTTGGTAGAGTGCTTACCTTGTAGGCATCAAGGCCCTGAGTTCAATCCCCAGCATCAAAATAAAAAAAAATAGGAAAGTAAATTGCTGAGTTTGGCTTTGAACTCAAACCTTCCTCCTGTTTTAGCCTCCCAAGCCACTGGGATTACAGGTGTGTACCACTGTGCCCAGCCCATTTTTTTATTTTTTATATTGAGACAAGCTTTCACTTAGGGCCTCACTAAGTTGCTGAGGCTGGTCTTGAACTTGATACTCCTGCCTCAGCCTCCTGAATCTCTGGGATTACAAGTATGTAACATTGTGCCTGGCTGAGGAGGATTTTTTAAATTAAAAAAAAAAAAATTTTGAGTAGGGTGTTTTAATTGATACATAATATTTGTACATATTTATGGAATACAGTGTAGTAATTTGATGCATATACACAATCTATAATGATCAAGTCAGGGTAATTAGTATTTCGGTCTCCTTACAAATTTATCATTTCTTTTTGTTGGGAGCCTTCAAACTCCTCTCTTCAGCTTGTTTTTAAAAAATTGTTTTTATTTGTTCTTTTTAGATATTTGTAATAGTGGAGTATATCTTGACATATTATACATACATGGAATATGACTTATTCTATTTGGGATCCCATTCCTGTGGTTGTACCTGGTGTGGAGTTTCACTGGTCACGTATTCATATATGAACATAGGAAAGTTCTGTCCCATTCATTCCTATTCACATCCCGCCTCCCTTCCCTTCATTCATCTTTGCTCAATTCAATGAACTTCTATTCTTCCCTTCCCTCCCATTGTGTGTTAACATCTACATATCAGAGAGAACATTTGGCCTTTCTTCAACTTCTTCTTTTCTTTTTTTAATAATTGACTTTAAAAATTATTTATTTGTTCTAATTAGGTATATATGACAGCAGAATGCATTTCAATTCATTGTGCATAAATGAAGCACAACTTTTTATTTCTCTGGTTATATCTTCCACTTCTTTATAAAATATTTAATAAAGTGTTGTAAATGATAGCTACGCCCCTATGCAAAACCCTAGAACCTATTCCTTCTATTTTGGTAACCATCATCTAAACCTTCTTCTATCCTCCCTCCCCTCCCCCAGTTTTGTTACCTTCTAATGACACCTCTTTTTGTGTGTGTGTGTGTGTGTGTGTGTGGAGGGGTACTGAGTATTAAACCCAAGAGCTCTCTACTGCTAAGCCATAATACCAGCCCCCTTTTATTTTTTATTTCAAGAGAAAGAGTCTTGCTAAGTTGCTGGGCCTTGAACTTGCCTAGCATGTGTGGGGCACTGGGTTTGATCCTCAGCACCACATAAAAATAAAATAAAAGTATTGTATACACCTATAACTAAAAAATAAATATTAAAAAAAGAGAATAACGAGAGAAACTTTTTTGTTTTAATTTGGAGATCTACATACAAATGTATGGCTCTCAGTTGAGAAATCTTTCAGCCCTGCTAGTTAAATTCATCTGTCCTATTTTAATAGCTGACTAGAACAGAATGCTTCTTCCTTAGAGTAACATGTTAAAAGTAGATTGAACAAGATGTAAGTCAGCATCTGCTTTAGATATTGGTGAGTGGAATCCTGAAGAATCATGTTAACAGATTTAGAAAGGATTTCATGAAGTCTGAAAGTGCAGTCCCTGTTTCAGGCTCCATGTAATATTTCATTAAATGCACCATTGTTCTTTGGGGCTATGAAAACACTTTATCCAATTTTCCAGGCTACTTAAAATCTTACTATTCTCTGGTGACAGAAGAGTCCTTCCTGCTTTAGACCTAGTAGAAGGTGAAAGAAAAGGGATGGGGGTGTAACTTGGTGGTTGAATGGGCTTTACATATGCAAAGTCCTGGGATTCCAGCACCAAAACCAAAACACAACACCCTTACCCTTACCGAAAGACAAACAAAACAAAACAAAAAACCCTAAGAAAATCAAAGAGACATAGAAATGAGACTAGAAATCATATGAATCATAGAATCAAAATATACATATAATTTCCTACTCTTCCAATTTCATTGTTTCCAAGCAGAGGTCTGGCTGCAAATGGCAAATGATGTAGGACTTTCGTGGTCTGGAAACTCTTTTCTGTGAGGTGGAAGTGGGATTTCATTCCTGTTAGAACTTAATTATCCCAATTAGGCCTTGCGTCTGCCTCCTGCCCTGGGGTGGGCGGGGAATTTTAGAAAGGTCCTTTATACAGAAGGAGCCCACCCAGCTGAGGCCTTTCTCTCAGGCCAACCCAGCCTGTTGGAACTCCCTTATCCCCAGCCTCGGCAATCTGAGGCAATGGCAGGGAGAAAAAAATGTGGAAACCTATGATTTTTCTTTACTTTTTCTACAGCTCAGCTCTTCATTTTTACTGAAGTTTTTTTTTTTGTGTGTGTGCTGGGGATTGAACCCAGGGCCCTGTACATGTGAGGCAAGCACTCTACCAACTGAGCTATATCCCCAGCCCCCTGAAAGGTTTTTTGTGTGTGCTATCTGGACCTGAGGGAATGTGGTCTCACAGTTGTCACAGGCTGGGTGAACTGAGGCACAGCTGTCATTTCTGTTCATGAACCTAGGAGTGATGGAAGGAGGGCTCCTGAGACATGGTAGGGACACAATTCTGAGGTCCCAGAGACTGAGTTGGTTTTCCACATATTTGCTTTTGCAGGAGCTGGGGAGGGAAAAGTCATGAAGGCATTCACTTGTTAATTTATTTAAATTATTTGTGGATAAGTAATGGTACCAGCTAGTATAACAATTAAAAAATGCATTTCATTCCTGTGCCCTGGCCATCTTATTTCCTCTTCTCAGTGGCAAGAACTATCATTTTTCATGTCTCTTTGGAAATATTTCCTTTGACTTTTTAAACACAGCACCATACTCTATACACTGTTACATATCTTCCTTTGTTTTTATTTAAGAGTTCATCATGGAGATTTTCCACTCCTTGACATTTTATGCTCTTTTGCACTTTTTAATGATTTCATAATATTTTATAATCTTGATACGCTATCATTTCCTCAGCCAGGCCTCTCTTTTTGGGTAATTTGGTTTCTAATCCTTTACTGTTACCAACAGTGCTGCAACAAATCCTTGAATATAAATCTTTTTGCTTTTATGCAAATTTATCTGTAGGCTAAATTCCTAAAACTAGAATTGTCAGGTCAAAGGGGAATACAATATTAACACTGATAGATATCAAGTGTTCTTTCCATAATCCCATCTGCATGGATGGGAGGGCCTGTTTTCTCATATCCTTGTCAACACAATGGACACAGGAAATTTAAGTTTTGGCCCAAGAGATTAAGAATTCCTTCTTTTTCTTTCATTTCCTTAACAACAACAACCCCCTCTAGGATGTTTATAGGTAAGTATTCCATTTCTCAATTTGCATTTAAAAATAGTCTCTTCACTTTGCTTTCTTGTTGATGAGGCTTAGAAACTGAGAGAATCTGAATGACTATAGAAGGGAAAAAAATGAACTTATTGTAAAAGAAATTCATTGTGATTTCTTAGCTTCCTAAGGCTTCAAATATTCAGGGCTTTTTATAGTCAAGACAAAGGAGAGATTTTGTTTTTTTTTTTTTTTTGACAGTGAGTGCTGAGGGTCCTTGTGGCCAGCAGGGGGCATCACATCCTCACTGAGAATCAGGCTACAACTCCACCCCTGATTCAACAGGCTCAAACTGGGACTGAGAACCTCAAAAGTCACAAATACAAATTCCCTTTGTTGCCTTCACTGTCACTTCATGGTTGGAGCAGGCTGGAATGGGGAACGAAGCTGAGCTAAAAGACCAGGATAAACTAAAATATTCAATGCTAGCTAAGTGGCTACGTGGCCTTGGGCAAGTTACTTATCCTCTTTGTGCCTCAAAATGAAAACTTTACTAATGCCATCTGCCTTACTGACCTCACAGATGCACAAACGAAATGCCACATGAGAAGGTGCTGGAAAAAGCAGCAAGTGCTATTACACTTGAAAGAGCTAAAAAGCCATGATATAATGAATATGGCAATGGAAGTGGCAGCTTATTGAGTCCTAACTGTGTGCCAGACACTCTGCTAAATATACACTTTAACTCAGTTTACATCATACCCTTGTACAGTAGGTATTATTAGATCCATTTTGTACATGAGAAACTTGAGGTGTTGGGAGGTTGAGAAGCTCATCCAGAGTCAGGTGTTAGAAAGCAGTGGAGCAGGATTTAAATCCAGGTCTGTCTTCAGACTCTGCTGTTCTGGGTCTTCATTATTTCTCTCAGTTCAGCACTTGGAAATTTAAGTATTGCTCTTGCAGTATTACTCAGAAGAGAACCAGCATGAAAAAAAATCAAGGTGCATGCTATCTCATGAAAAAATATGAAAGCCAAGTTATGCCTTTCCACACGTTAATTTATGCAATTGGCTTCAAAATCATTACATGAGATACTGTCTTGATAAAATGGAAGTTGAATGAGTTTAAAAAAAAAAAAGACTTCAGGATAACCAGTAAGGGTCTCTATTTAGTTTAGTGGCATGCACTATTATTGGCTAAGAGAAAAGTAAAGAAGAACTATGGAAAGCCGGGAGAAGAGGAGGAAGAATTGGAAGAAAGAATTTCAAAAAAGAAGCCAAAAGGAGAATTTTCATGTAGGTTTCTTGAGTTTCTAGCTGCATAGGATAGATGGGGGATCATTAAAGAGAACTTCTCAACCTGGGCTAAGTCTCCAAGGCATAGAATTGCCAAAGTCCTGGGAAACACCCGTTGTACAATGGCCAGGGGGAAGTTCTTTGAAGATGGGAATGGGGGTGGGTGGGTTTTTCTGTGCACTATACTGTCTCTTTAGCTGGTAAGGAGAAGGTTCACAAAGTTCAGTTCCTGAGGGCCTCACCAATTTTGGGTATTATTTATAGCATGATATTTCTTTAATGAATCACACAACTACAAAGAAGGTAAGTACCTCCTAGTTCCTGACTCCTTTGGTGGAGGAGTAAACATCAAGTGAGAGCTACCTCTACTTATATACACGATGAGGTTTTTAATAATGGTATGTATTCTCATCTCCACTTTACAAATGAAAAAACTGAGGCTTTTCGCCTCAATTAAAGTAGTGTAGATAACATTTGAATTGGGGGAGCCTGGCTTCAGAAGCTGTATTCTCTCTCTCTCTCTCTCTCTCTCTCTCTTTATTGCAGCGGTAGGGATTGAACTCAGGACATAGTACTGCTGAGTGACTCCACAGCCCATCTCATCATGTCAATACCAAGAAGGAAGTGAAGAGAGGGGAAATAGGAGCTGAGAGGAGAGGGAAAGAGGAGGAGGAGTGGGGTAACGGGAAGGCTAGAACAAAATTAAAGGCTCTGATAAATATCACTAGCTAGTTCAACAGGTACACTTTGGAGGATCGCCTCTCTAGGCACGGTCCTTGGAATAAGGTACTCTTGAGTCACCCAATAGTCTTTTCTTCACCCTGAAAGAGGAGTGGAGAAACTGGGAATAAGCGCAGCATTTCTATACAATGTGGTAACTGTTAAACAAGAAAGTCCACTGGTGCTCTACAGAAATTCCTGTGTTGCCAAGCACATCCCAGAGGTGGAAAGTTACTGAGTTACAGTGACTGGCTATTAAGAGGCAGGCTGATTCAGTCCCAGACCAACTACTGCAGATTCCATTGTCACTTGGCTTCCATAAAACCAACCTTGTTTTTATGAGACTGTTCTGCAAAAGTGAACTTTAAACAAAGTCGCACCCATACTAGATCTGGTCTGTTTTGCATCAAGGACAGTAAAACACTTGCGCTAAACCTTGAATAAGGATCAAGTCCCACAATTAACAAAATATTCCACCAGTAAAATTATTTCAACTTTTGTTTTAAAGTTTTCACAATAGAGTGGTTGGAAGAAATATCCCACTAAAATCTGCAGAATGATGACTAATCTCCTATTTGAGCCAGTTCATTAAATTACTTAATGACGACAATGGAAAAGTAAATGGCTTTATCCTGAAAGCTTTTGCTCTTTAAAAGAATGGCGAGCAAGTGCGTTGCAAGGAGATGAAGGAAGTGAGTTCCCAGGAATCAGCAGCAGCGAGTTCTGGTGGGAGTTCCAGGGAGGTTCTTGCTCCAAGGGTAGGACCTGGGAGTATGGCCGTGCCCAAGGGGTCAAATCCTCAGGGTGGGCTGTTTCCTTCTTGCTTTTGCTTGCCTGCAGCTGCAAGCAGGAGCGCGAGGGCCCGAAACCCAGTTGTTTGCTTGTGTGGGGTCTCAGGTTCGCGCCCAGTGGGCGGTTCCCCAGCTCCCGGGAGGACTCGGACCCGGGATGCCCCGGGGAGCTCACACCGCCCGCGAGACGTGAGACACTCAAAATCCAAAGCTAGTGGCTGGGGGAAGGGGCGGCTGCCAGCCGCGCCCACACCTACAGCTGTGCGCCCGAGTGCCGCCTGCGAGCTCTGCGGAGCAGCCTGCAAGGGCTAGCGGGAGGCGGGTCCCGGGTCCTCTTGCCAAGCGGACAGCGTCAGGGCCCCGGACCTGCCAAGCCCTCGCAGTCCCCCTTCCTCTGCAGTGGAAAACCCAATCTGAGGGGATCCCAAGCTCCGACTGGGGCCCTGCGCATCCGGGCTGTGGTGGGAGGCGGGACTGGCGATTACCCCGAGGCGCCCGGGGCCCCGACTTTTGTTTGGGGAGTAAGATGGCAGGTCCCGGGAAACAAAGGAAACTTGGGGCGGGCCCCGAGAGCGGCGTGTGTGGTTCGCGTGTTCTCCCCGGGTCCTGTGTGGGAGTCGCCCCGTGCCTGTGCGAGCCTGCACGCAGCCCGTTTCGGGAAACAAGCCTGGTGCCAGAAGCCGGCGGCGCCCGCCCACCTGCCGCGGTGGCCGCCCGGGGACATCCCGGCCCGTGAGGGCTGGGGCGGCGGCGGTGGCTGGGAGGGGGCGCTGGGGAGCCCGACGGGGGGCGGGGAAGGCGGGGAGACGGCGGGGGAGGAGGGGAGCACGGGTGGGCGGGCGGTGCACGTCACCGCTATTGTGGCTGTCCCGGTATATAAGGTCCCGCTGGCCCGCCGCGCTCCCCACTTTGCCTGCGTCCTCCCGGAGCCGTCCTATCTCCCCGCACCTAGCATCCAGGGAAACGCACCGCGCACCGACGGAGCGGACATGGGCAGAGCGATGGTGGCCAGGCTGGGGCTGGGGCTGCTGCTTCTGGCACTGCTCCTACCCACGCAGGTGAGGTCCTGGCGTCCAGTGGGACTTGGGGGCTGTGCTCCGGGCTGGGGCGGGATGGACCCCCCTACTTCGGGCCGACCAGGGGGAAGGGCGATGTGGACTCTCCTTGTCCTTTGTGAGGGCCGCCCCGTCTCTCCCACGGAGTGTCTTCGAGCTCCCAGTGTACCACACAAAGAGAGGAGGGTCCCCTTCAGGGAGCACTACTGATGCTCCATCTTCCACCGTCGGAGCTAATTAGGGGATGCCGAGGAAGCCCCGGCCATCTGGCCCTACCGCCCACCCCAGTCCTGGGAAGCTCGGGTTTGAAGCCTGGGTAGGGACCCTTTCCCGACGTTGCGCAATTTGCAGTGCAATCTCACCCGTGGCCCATCCCTGGTAACCTTAGGAATCCGGTGTTAGTCCAGATTGACTAGCTCTGGGGAGGCGGCGTGGTGGGACGTTTCTGTCTTGCCAGGCTTTGTCTCTGTCCCCGCCTTATTCCCAGATCCTGTATCCCGGGAACCGGCCTCGCCCCTAGCGCAGGCACCGAGACGGGTGCTGCACTGCCCTAAGGGTGACTACACCGCGCCAAGAGCGAGACCTAGGGCTGAGCCTGGGAGACCCGAGTGGGGGCGAGGGGAGACCCGAGTGGGGGGCGAGGAAGGGGATATTTCTCTCGGGCATCTGGGGCTTGGAGGGCTTGGAAGGCGCAGCTGGGTGTTTTTTTCACAGCCTTTGATTGGCATTTTCCCCGAAAAGTTGGGCGCGCCGGGTCCTCGGTCCCTAGACATTCAGTCTCCAGGCTCACCTGGGAGCGCAGCCCGTGAGTGTGAGCGCTCTTCGTCTTCGCCGCGGGCCGGGTAACTGTACCCTATTGTCTTGCAGCAGGTCCGCTCTGCTCCCTAGCCTTTCTCAATTCCCCCGTGGGGGAGGGGCGCGGTCGCCAGAAACGGACTAATCTCCCTCAGCCCTGTCCCATCTCCTCTGAGCAGATCCCCCCCCCCCCCCCCACCCCCCCACAAAAAAAAAAAAAAAAAAAAAAAAAAAAAAAAAAAATTGAAGAGGGAGGTTTTAGGCGAATAAAGCTAGCTTAGCAGGAAAAAATTTTGTTTAATGCAAATTTCATTAATTTTTTTTGGTGGTGGTGGTATAGAGGACCCTTAGATTTTCACATTGGTGCTATGGGCTCAATTTAAAAAAAAGTCACCTGCTGTACTAAAAAGCTCTTTGTATTCATAAACAACAAGCTGCCTTCTAGGATCCCACCAAGGTCTGCAAAACAGGCGCAGTGTTTTAAGAAACTTACCATATTAATGCTTTACAATAGTGGGAGTGGGGTTTCCTGATAGGACAGATTCAATCTCACATACAGTAGCTTTCCAATCAATATACTTGACTTGATCAAGATTTTTTGTTCTGATGGTTAGTCTATTATGGATACAATTTGTACATTTCTTTAGTCACTATTTGCTTAATGGCTTTCTGGGTTTTACAACAAAAGGAGCTAGTGCTGACGTAGGAGGGTTTTATCTTTGGATTAATAGGCAGCCGAATGTACATGTGGCCCAGACTCTTGCTTGGTGCCACGTCCTCCCTCCTGCCTGTAATTGGAAGCCCTTGTAAACCCTCCCTTGCAGCGAGAGCTGAAAACTCCCGATCTGCCTTTGTTCCATGACAAAGGAGAGATTATCACGTGCCCCACTGGACTGTGCATTTCCTGGCTGGAAAAATCGGTGGTGAATGATGCCACTCAGATGTTGGGACACTGGGGGAACCTTGGTTGTTGGCCACAGCACTGAGCTAGTGACCAGGCACTGAGCCTGCTGCTGGTGAAATTTAACACCCATCTTTCTGTGTCTTTGTGTGTGTGTGTGTGTGTGTGTGTGTGTGTGAAGTCATTCTGACTTAATGGTGTTTTGACTGAAGTCATTCTGTCTTAAAAGCAAGGATTCATTTTTTTCCCCAATTTAAAATAAATACCGTGATGATTTAGAGGTGGGTTAAAATTTCAAGAATTCAAAGGTATAGATAAGATACCAAATGTCCTCTTAAGTTAAAGACTAAGATACTCAAATAAGATAACCAGAGTCCCCCTCAAGAAATGGGTTTATGAAAATTACCTACAGATTAGGATGGATAGTGACCCAATTAATTTTAGTACCATAAATCTCAATTATAATATTTTAAAGGCCAATTTTTAAAAGCAACTTTAAAATGTCCCCTGCAACTTTAAAATGTTCCCCTTTCTAGGGAAATAGAGGAAACATTTTTGTAATGCCAGGAAAACCATACAATTTCAGAAACGGGATTAGCTAATTTGGTCTTTTATTTCTTTGTACAGAATTGAAAATGGTGACACTTTTGGCTTTGACAATAAAAGTTCTAATAGTTATTAAAGAACTTTTGTTATTCTTTCTGCTGCATTTTCTCTAGGCATCTATTTTAGTTCATTTTGAAACTAAAGAGAATAATCTTGGTGGAACTGAGCAAGAATTCAGAATGTAATGGTGTGGGTAAGAGAACAGTGGCAGGAGGTGTGGCTCAGTGGTAAAGCACAGGTTTAGCATGCCATGTGAGGCTGTGTGCTCCATTTCTAGCACCATTAAAAAAAAAAATCACCTACCTTAATTGTACGTTGGAGTATATGTGGAGGTAGTTGTAACAACTGTGGAAACTTATCAGTTTTACTTTTTATATATTTTAGATTTATTCAAACCAAACAGCTGTTGTGACACTTTCAAGTAACTCCTCACAGAGTACCTCTGCTGCTCCCAATTCAACTAATGCTACACCCAGCACAGGTGGCAGTGCCCTGCAGTCAACAGCCAGTCTCCTTGTGATCTCGCTCTCTCTTCTACATCTCTACTGTTAGAGACTCAGGCCAAGAAACGTCTCTACTTCCCCATCTTCTAAACCCAATCGGAATGGTGACTAGAAGTCCAGTGTGTCAAGGAAGAAGCTGGTCTGCATCAAATCTACCAATTCCACACCTGATTTTATTGGCACAGAAAACGTTGAGAATTCCAAATTGATTGGTTTGAAGGACATGTGAAGGGTTTCACAAGTGATGAATGCCAATATTAAATCTGCTGGAGTTTCATGTGCAAGATAAAAAGAGATAACATCCAAAATTGAGACATGATTTCCTTGAATGAGACAAAAGAAATATGGACATTTAAAACTCTATCTTGAAAACAAGAATAGATTTTGTCTAGAGATAAAGGATGGAATGTGGAATGGAGATTTCAGTTTTTATTTGGTTCATGAAATCTATAAGGCCGTAAAACAGTTAGGTAATATAAAAAGCTTCCATGATTCTATTTATACATACACTAGAGGGAACTTCCAGGTGTTTCTGTAAATCCTCAATGTATTGTTTCAGCAGTACTAATTTAATGCTGATATATTCTAGAAAAAGTTTCACATTGTTAAGCTATTTCTGTTCCTTTGGGAACTGAACTCTTTCCTCTGTGGTTTTTGGATTTGACATTATGTTTGAACTTTTATGTAGTAATTGACATGTGCCAGGGCAATGATAGATTGGAATTCACCCCAAATCCAGGCATCATGAGTAAATCTTGCTTATCCTCTCAAAGTCAAGTGGTAGGCATCTCCCATCTCCTGTTTTCATTCAACAAGAGTGCCAGATTCCTTTAGCTAAACTGATTCCAAAGAGTAGAATTGCATTGACCTCAACTAATTTCAAAATGTTGCTTTTTATTTCTACATCTGTTGAATACTTCTCATAATTGAAAATGGTCCGCTTTGAAGGTAAAATGGCACTTGAAATTAGAAAGGCAACTATGTGAAGAAGCCAAATTTATAAATCAGCATTTGGGAAGTGAAGACTGGAAGCTAGCTTGCATATTAAATTCACAAAAACTTTTATACTTTTTCTGTAAATACTTTTTTTTTTTAAAAACTATGGATCAGAATAGCCACATTTTGGAACACTTTCTGTTATCAGTCAATATTTTTAGGTAGTTAGAACCTGATCCTAAGCTTAAAAGCAGTTTTGATCCTTTAAATCTTTTACAACTGCCTTGAAACACAAAAACCTTTTGAAAAATACACACTCCCTAAAATCTTTTGTTCGCATGTTCACACACTGATGCTTACATGTTCCACCATAGTCTTGATAACCCAAATCATTTTTTCTCATCTTTAGAAACCTACACGGAACAACCAGATCAAACAGATCTAAAGCTACTGTGTGTGTGAATGAACATTCCCCTTTGCTTCATACCTGAATGCTGTACATCTATTTGGATTGTATATTGTGTTTGTGTATTTATGCTTTGATTCATAGTAACTTCTCATGTTATGGAATTGATTTGCATTGAACACAAACTGTAAATAAAAATAAATAAATGGCTGAAAGAGCAATCTCTTGAATTTTAAGTTTTTTTTCTGGTACAAGGAATACTTTTGAGCGGTCATGGTTGTATGAGTCTGTTATTTTCAACTATTAGAGATTTACTTCAGTATTTTTCCAATTAAATAGAATACTGCAGTTTGTCTATTTCTGCATTGCCAACTAGCAGTGGATTTGGGCCAGAGAATTCCATCCAAATGTCAACACCTTCTTTTCCCCTTCCACCACTGGGCCCTTTCCTCTTCTCTACTGTTCTCCTTCTGTCTCTAAAGTCAGCATCTTTAAGGCAGCACTCCTTACTCTGCTATCCGATGGCAGCCACATGGCAGGGTACTGATGATTGAATGCTGAACTTGCCAGTTGAAGACAGAATCTACATGATGAATGGTGTATGTCAAGTAGTGCTCTGAGGAAAACCCCGAGGTGTCAGGAGCCAGGGCCATTGGTGAGAAATGGTGAGTATTCTTGGACATTAGAACTGACCTCTGACTGACAAGATAGCATAGAGGATTTGAGGGGAATTGTTGGTGCAGGTCTGAGCCACTTTTTCCATATCTTCCTGGAAGTCCACAAACCATTTGGTTTTCTAAATTGTTACTCCCATCTGCTCTGTTCACACCCTTAAATTCTTTTGACACATCAAGTGCATTTATGGAGTCCCAGCATCTTTATTGTGGTTCAGGGACCATCAAAAAAAGGCATACTGGGACTCTGGGGAATAAGTGGAAGCTACAGTCCTCAGATGGAATGTCTTCAAGAAAACCTCAGTTCTGAAAAAAGGGTTTTCAACTGATGATATTAGGCCCAACTAGATTACCTAGGACAGCTTTCTTACACAAATCATTATTTATAAAATTCTTGATGGCAGCATGAAGTACTAGATCAGTGTTTGGTTGAATAACTGGGGACTTACCTAAATCAACATGTAAACTGACCATCCCAGTCCACTTTTTTTTTTTTTTTCAGTTTGGCACCTGTGCACATCTTTGAACCATACTTGATCATCAAATAAAGTATGTGCCTGTCATGATGGAAATTTTCCTGCATACAATTTAAAACACCTTCCCCAGAAGAGGATACTATCTTTGGGTTGTGTTGACTTCTCAGTATGCTAGAACTTGCAATGGAAACTAACCATTGTCAAGCCATTGTTAATATCTTAGGTGATATGATAAATAAGAGGGAAGAAAGAAAACATAACTGCCTTCTTCCAGGGTCAATCTCATGTTTCTTTGCTGTCAGTAAGCATCTCAGTTGGTCATGGTTCTTAGCCTGGTGGGGTGACAAACTTTTGCTGAATTTTTTTGTAGATATCCACTGAATTTAATCACAGGACATGGTAGTACTAAGAGAGATGCCCTAAGAGATCTGTATTTTGAACACATTCTTCCTTAGCCTCCTTTGTGTAGTAGTGAACCAATTTTTCCTTGGTAATTAGGATCAATTCACGAATACAGAAACTCCCTTTGTACTTGGATGTAGAGGCTTGAGGAGCCCTAAGTGGCTGGGTGGCAGTCTCAGTTTCTAGTTCAAATGGGAGCGTCATTGCTTCTCCTGGTGAATGCATTCTTCCCTGGGAACCAAATCCTCTGGACTAGCAGAGCATAAGTCTTGAATAGGAAGTAAAAATGCTGCTGGTGAATCTCTATGAGCAAGAGTGACTTACCCACTTCCATTTTCACCCCTTGATTCCTAGCCCTGTGAGACTCAACCATGGGAGAAATGGCACCATATTTAGAGCATATATTGTCTTCTGGAGGACATTGTCCTAATCGTGCAAGGTATTGACCCTACCTAATGCTGTAACTTGGACTTTCAAAAGGTCCTTCTGGCTCAGGATTGTGGCTCAGTGGTAGAGCACTTGCCTAGCATGTGCAAGGCCTGGAGTTCAAGCTCTAGCACCACAAAAACAAATAAGCAAAACCGTCAACAAAAGGTCCTTAGAAAGGCTAGCTGCTTATCTCATGTCAAGTGAACTCCTTTGTCAGAAAAAATGATGTGTGGATTACCATGATGGTAGATAAAGGATGGGTGAGAGTTTTGTCAGAAGCCTTGTATGTAGGGAAAGAAAATTCATATCCAGAATATCTACTCAAGTAAGAACAATTAGAACCCCTCCTTAATGGAAGTGACTCAACCTTCCACTGGGTAACTGATCACCAGCTGATCACTCTTGGGGATAGTGCCTTTTAGGGGACTATTAGTCCCTGCTACCCTAGATTGGGCACTCAGCAGTGTATGCCACCAGGATGGCCAGGATGAATATAAATCCATGTTGCTGGCTCCCTACCACCATGTCCACTTTGTTCAGAGGCTATTAGTCAATGAGAGGGATGGCTGGAGAAAAGAGTTAACCAGACTCCACAAAATAGGTTGTTCTATCTACTTGATTACTAAAATCCTTCTTTACTGAGGGTACCCTTTGGTGAGCATTTATATGAGGTACAAATATTACATTTATTTTTATATACATCCCTCTATCCATATATCTTTCTTTGTCACCAATTTTCAAATGTGTCTCTTCTAAGTCCATACAGCTAAATCATTGGCCACAGCCCATGAATCAGTATAGACTCATACCTCTAGCCATTTCTCCTCCCAGACCAATATGAACAACCAGGCTGGATACAGTGGCACATGCTTGTAATCCCAGTGGCTCAGGAGGCTGAGGCAGGAGGACTGTGAGTTCAAAGCTAGCCTCAGCAAAAGCAAGGCGCTAAGCAACTCATTGAGACCCTGTCTCTAAATAAAATAAAAAATAGGGCTGGGGAGAGCTGGCTCAGGGGTAGAGCACTTGTCTTGTACACATGAGGCACTGGGTTCAATCCTCAGCACCACATAAAAATAAATAAATAAAATAAAGATTTTGTGTCCAGTACAACTAAAAAAAAGAAAAAAAAATAGGGCCAGGGTTGTGGCTCAGTGGTAGAGTACTTGCCTAGCATGTGTAAGGCACTGGGTTTAATCCTCGGCACCACATAAAAATAAAAACAAATAAAATAAAGGTATTATGTCCATCTCCAACTGAAAAAATATTAAAAAAAAAAAAAAGGAGTGGCCCTGAGCATTTGGCTACTTTTCCATGTAACTGACTTGTGTCTCTATGGCTTGTGTACTATTTTCATGTGACAATGGAATGCTGCTGTACACATCCAACCCAATGTGTCTGGTGGGTTACATAACACCCAGCTCATGATGGACAGCTCAGATTGTGTGGTGGCCCATGGTTAGGATTCAGGCTTTACTAAAGTCCAGTAATGAGCCAAACACTCTTTATCAAAAACAGTTGTTATCTGCACAGGCTAGCAGGGCTTTCCTTTGAAATCTAGAAACTGACCATCACATCAACCCCTGATCCAACATAAACTTTAGAGAATATTGACATGTTTATCATCTTTTAAAAATAATGATCAGTACACATGGAGGAAAAAACATAATTATTTTTTTAACTTTTTTTTTTTTTTTTTTTGCACTGGGGATTGAACCCAGGGATACTTTACCCCTGAATTACATCCCCAGCCCTTTCAATTTATTTTGAGACAGGGTTGCTAAGTTTTTTAGGGCCTTGCTAAGTTGCTGAGGCTGGTCTTGAACTTGTGATCCTCCTGCACTGTCCCCCAAGTAGCTGGGATTACAGGAATGCACCATGGTGCCCAGCTCAACTTTTCTTTGAAAGTGACTTTCAACTAATCTGGGCTGTTTCATTTATCAGAAAAAAATTCCATTTCAGGATTATACTTAGAATATTTACACTTAAATATTAGTCATGTAATTTATGACTGAATTAAGTAATAAATAGCCATTGTATGAGTGTCTCTTCTACTGTGTTTACTCTTAGTAAATAAAAGCACCAGTGTAGAGATGAGAAGTTAGTTGAAGCACCAGGCCATAAAGTTAAGATGAGAAAAAAATCTATTTAGAACTAAACATTCTAAATATACAAATCCAATGCCACCACTGTCCTTAAAATAGAACTCAAATATTTAGGTAGCTGAAAAGTATGTGTTTTTCATTTTTCAGAGACCTCATTTGGGGTTGTCTTGGCTATTTTTGGATTCCTTACTCAGGATAAAGAGAGTTTTTTTTTTTTTCTTCTTTTTCCTAATTGGGTATAAGGATGCTCTTTGGAACACCAAAATCACCATCAGGGGTTGCTTCTTGGTTTCTCTTCAAATTCTAAAAATCAATGCTTTTTAAAGAAACATTAGGAAGTCTCCATATTTATGATTGTGCCAAGAAATCTCTCTGTGAGCCTGAAGGGTCTGAAGTGGTTTAACTGACAGGCCTCTTAGCCACTGGCTGGCAGGAGGGTTGGTGGAAATTTAACACATCCAGAATGGAACTCATTACCTTCCTTCCTCAAAACTGCTGCTTCAGTCGTCAGAGCATCACCTGCCAAGGCTCCCTCATTAGGAGCCTGTGAGCTGCCTTCCGCCTCTTCCCATCCCCAATCAGCTGCAAAATCCTGTCACTTGTAAGTCAGGTGTCTGGGCCTTCTACTATCTACTCCATCCCCATTACTGTCTTCCTCCAGCCTGCATCATCTATCGAAATTATACTTCTTCCCCATCCATTGCTCCTCCTTTCTCTTTCTTATCTTCTAAAATGTAGATCTGCTCATTTTGCTCTTCAGTTTAAAATTTTGGCTGGCTCCCCTTTACCTACAAGAGGTAAAAATAGAAATTCCATTCATGGTGCATAAGGCCTTTTATAATCTGGCCACAATCCAAATTCTTAGCCCCATCTTCAGCCTCATGGGATTACTGGTCATCTTTTGAACCAACAGTTTTTTTTTTTTTCATACCTCTGTGACTTAACTCATCTACCTATCCATTCAATTAACAGTTAAAGGTGTGAATGGTAGAGACAGGCTGCCTCAGTTGGACTCCCAGCCCAGATGCTATTAGTAAAAGATCTTAGACAATGACAAAAGTTCTCTGTGGCCTTGGAGCCTTATAAAATGGGCTTGATAGTAATGAGCCTTATCTCATTAGAAATTAAGTGAGTTAGTACACAGTCTTGGAACAGTGTCTAGAACATTGCAAGTGCTTGATAACCACTGGCCAACCTTATCTTTTATTAAGGTATAAAAATTGCATTGACATGTCTGTGAGCTTCTGAAAGGCAAGAACTGAGTCCTAATCATTTCTAGGCCTCCTGTTCGTGACAAAGTAAGTACTCAATGTTGAGTAAGTAGACATCAGTAGTACTTTAGTCCTGGGGAAGCTGGGAGAAAGGGAAGGCAGAACTTTGCTACTAAATTAGGACCTGGAGGGAAGTAAGAGGGGGTGGGTGGGACTAAATAGGCTGGCCTCTCAGGGCCACTCAGTTCTCTCATTAGATAGGCAACCTCCTTATCTATCTATAGCAGTAGCGCTCAACTCTGACTGCATATTAGAATCACTTGGGAAGCTTTTTAAAATTAGTGATGTCTGCCACTTCCATCTGCCTAGGAGATTCTGATTTAATTGGTCTGGGTGGAGTGCGTCATCAGAAGTTTTTAAAAGCTCCCCAGATTATTCTAAAGTACAGACAAGTTGAGAACAGGTCAGAGAATAGATACATGCCCCTTTGCTCTCTCAGACCAAGTAGCTGGCAGGGCCCAGTTGACTGAAGCACGAGTTTGACCCCTGACTTCAAATCCTGGGCCTAGCAGAGGCACTCACAGCAGGGCCATGCATGGAGGTAGGTAAGCTCAGTTTCCTCCAGTTCATTGTTTGGATTTTTTTTTTTTTTTTTTTTAAATTTCCCTATATGTGTTGTTTGAAATGGAGTCTTGTTTTTTTTTTTTTTTTTAAATATTTATTTATTTATTTTAATTCTCGGCGGACACAACATCTTTGTTTGTATGTGGTGCTGAGGATCGAACCCGGGCCGCACGCATGCCAGGCGAGCGCGCTACCGCTTGAGCCACACCCCCAGCCCCATTGTTTGGATTTTTACCCAAACTCAAAGAGGCGTTGAACAAGTGCCTCTGTCTGTATTCTTGTTGGAGAGCAAGCACTTCCTCTCTGAGTCATTTTGCAGGCTGTACTCCCTTAAGGTGGTGAATAACCCTCAATTGTACAGTTAAAACATACCATTTCACCTGAATGATGAGTAGGATGGTACCACAGATTGGAGAGTGTGATAACTACCTGCAGTGCGTTTGGGTTTTTTTTTTTTTTTTTTTTTGGTGCTAGAGATTAAACCCAGGGCCTTTGTGCATGCTGGGCAAATGCTCTACCATTGAGCCACACCCAGCCCCATGGTGGGTTGGTTTGAATGGATACATGGATTTTTGCTAGAGTCATTCTTGTCCAGTGCCTGAGACTTCATGATTCTTGGGGATGAGATACAAGTCTAAACATAAAATTCATTTATGTTGCATATATACCTTACACACAGCACTTCTGAGCTTCTAGAGGATTGTGCTTTGGGGATATTTTTTTTCAGTTTCAAAAGGCTGAGATTCCATCCCACTTAAAAAAAATCCCATTGATTCAGAATGTTATTATTATTTTTTTTCTTTAGACTTTTGTGAGCTTGCTCTTCCACCCGTGGAAATTGGGCTCAGTGCTCCCAAGCTGGAGCTCACAAAAATTAATGTGAAGGCACTAGAATATTCTAGGAGATATCAGGTATTCATCACATTCATTCATTCTGTTACTTCCTTGCCATTTTTGCACCCTACTGTATTTTTTTTAAATATTTATTTTTTAGTTGTAGTTGGACACAATGTCTTTATTTTATTTTTATGTGGTGTTGAGGATCGAACCCAGAGCACATGCTAGGCAAGTGCTCTACCACTGAGCCACAACCCCAGTCCCCACCCTACTGTATTTTATGAGCACTTGGAAGAGGTTTCTTTTAATGATAGATTAGCGCCATTGACTATCTAATTGGTAGTTGCTGTCTGTCTTAAATGTGATGGTGACAACTTTAAACTGTTTGGTTGGCTTATGAAAGACCACTAGTGGCTCAACCTTTGTTGAGACATGAATGTGAATGCAATCAGGAAACAGGCCTTCCCTGTATAGTCTAATTATTACTACTGTTATCAGCAAGTATTCAGTTTTGTATCTACTTATTACATACCAAGTATTTTTTTTAATATCCAAAATGGGAGCAGAAGTGCTGAAGATCTTGGATTTTTTAAAAAAAATTTTTGGAATTTAAAAAATTAGATAAGTAGCCTCCTTATCTATCTGACTGAATATTAGAATCACTTGGGAAGCTCTTCAAAATTAGTGATATCTGCCATTTCTACCTATATCTTGGGGATGAGATACAAGTCTAAACATAAAATTCATTTATGTTGCATATATAACACAGGCTGAAGGTAATTTTATACAATATTTTTCACATGCCTGCCTTTTGATTGCAACCTGTCATGTGAGGTCAGCTGTGGAATTTTCCACTGTGGCATAATGTTGTCACTCAAAAAGTTTTGGATTTTGAAGTCTTTTGGATTTGAAATTTTGGGTTAGGGATTCTTAACCTGCATTTTCTATTTGTTCAATTTTTTATTAAAAAAAGAATTTTGGGTCAACTTGGGCATTATATTATACAACAGGTTACAAATAGATGAGGAATTTGAGGTAGAGGACAAACAAGAGTAAAAAAATCCCATGAATTCATGGCGTTGGCTTCAAGGATGTTTGGTGTGGAGTCCTGAATAGCTTCTCTGGCCAATGGCAGAAAGGGGCCATGATTAGAAATGGTAAAAATTGAAGTTAAATGGTGCATTTAAACACAGGATGAAACCAGACGCCTGAGGAAAGACACTCATACAGGTCCCAATGAAAGGGGCTTCCAGTTAAATAGGGTCAATGTTGTTGGCTCTATCCCTGCAGTGAATGCAACAGCAAGTTTCTGATGTTCATTTCTTATAATATGCATCAAAACAAGTGACACAGCAAATAATAATTTAGCAGAAGTAATTTTGCCAGTGCTAAAATAGCACTGCCAACCAAATATGCATCTCTAAACTTGAAAATTTATAAGAAAGAATCCTGAATATTTAGAAGAATAAACAATATCTTCCATAAATATTCTTTCTTGAAACAACTTTTTGATCTGGATTGAGCAGAAAGTAATAGTGGCAAACAGCATATACCAGTCACCACTCTAAAAACTTCTACATATATTAACTTGAGTAATACTTGCAACATTTCTGTGTGGTCATTGCCATGACCATATGATCACATTTTCACGGATAAGGAACTACAACAGAAAGATGTTAGGTAGCTTGCCCAGGGTCAACTGGTGGTGAGTCCACACCAGGTGACCCAATTTTCTTGGTCACTACAATAGAATTGACTCTGTGAGAATTTGGGATTATCTCTGAGAGGATCATTCAGTATGGCTCTTCCATTTACTGTTAAGCATAAATGTATAAGCTTTTAAATGTTTTTTTTTTTTTAGTACAGGAGTACTATACCACTGAGCCATATCCTCAGCCCTTTTTATTTTTTATTTTAAGACAGGGTTTCACTGAGTTACTGATGCGGATCTCAAACTTGTTATCCTCCTGCCTCAGCCTCCAGAGTTGCATGGATTATAGGTGTGTACCATTGCACCCCATAATGTATAAGCTTTGGCAACTACTTAAGCCTAGGGTAAAGCTAATATATCATGAACATGAAGGAGTCTGCTCAGGGCTGAACAACAGCTATGTCGTGTTCATACAAGCAAATGGTATACTGTGGGCCAGATTTAGGTTTGTTTCAGAAAACAATTTCAGATCTTCTTCAACATGCAACAGAATTGGTGCAGCAGGCTGCAGAGACCTATAGTTTTTAAGTAGGATATGAAGGGACCCAGTGAAGGGGATAGGGAGGGTTGGGGGGAAGGTGACAAAGGAAAGAACTGAACACACTGTGTTCCCAGCCCCTCCCCTGCCAAACTGAGTGCTTCTGTGATGATCTATTTCTCTTCTGGGGTTTTTATGTTTATTTTATTTTATTTGGTATTTTTTTATGCTTATTATTTGCTTCTAGGGATTGAACCCAGAGGTGCTTTGCCACTGAGCTACATACTCAGTCCTTTTTTATTTTTTATTTTGAGTCATGGTCTTGCTAAGTTGCCCAGGCTAGCCTTGAATTTGTGATCCTCTTGTCTCAGCTTCCTAAGCCACTAGAATTATAGGCATGTACCACTGTGCTCAGCTATGTGTAAATTTTAATTAAGTAAGAATTTTCATGGCAAACAAGTTGAAAATCACAATTCTGTACTGTCCCAGCCACAATAATTTTTAATCTCCAAATTCATTTTTTCCTTCTAATTATGAAATCATTATATGTTCATTATGAAAAATTTGGGGAAAAATACAAAGAAGAAATTATAAGTCTGGTGATAACTACAATTTTGCATTTTGATGTATAGACTTCTAGTCTTTTTTCTCTACATATTTATGCAAATGTTTGTACATGCAAACATATACTTCAGTGAAGTGGGTTTTCTAATTTTCTTTTTCATTTAATAATGTGTATATGATTAACCATTTCTGCAACTTTATTTTTCAGTGCTGGGAATTGCAACAAGGGTCTTGTGCATACTAAACAAGTGCTCCTGAACCCCACTTTTAATAAATTCTTAGGCTAGGCATAGTGATGCATGCCTGTAATCCCAGTGGCTCAGCAGGAGGCTGAGGCAAGAGAATTGCAGGTTCAAAGCCAGCCTCAGCAACTTAGCAAGGCCCTTAGCAACTTAGTGAGACACTGTCTCAAAATAAAAAATAAAATGGGCTAGAGACGTGGTTTGGTGGTAAAGTGCCCTGGGTTCAATCCCCTGGTTTAAAAAAAAAAAATCTTAGGAATAGGAGGTTTGTGGATATTCTGTGCCCCCAGATCCTTCCTTCAGGACTGAGGGACTCATTTCCCCTTTCAGGGAATGTTGACTACTGACAGCTCATAACTAATTCCCTCTCCAGGACCAACCTTTGCTGAAGAAAATTACCTCACTCAAGATAATGTCCTATCCAAGGACAGTTCAAGTCCACTAGCTCTAGGAGGAGGCATCAAGGCCTCAATCCTGCAGCTCTGAGGAAGTCCCCGCCCCAGCTCCAGTTCCATGGGTCCAGTTGAGGTCTTTGCTGGGACAGTGTCACAGCCCAAGGTCTCCTTCTGCCCAGCCCTGCTTCTCTCACACCCTCAAAGCTGTTGATCTCAAGGTATTACCCAACAAACTTCCTGCACCCAAATTGCTGTCTCAGCATTTGCTTCTTTAGGCCCTGAACTGAGATGAGATGCTGCATACATTTTATAAAATAGTTTAAAGACAAGAGAAATGAATTGTTGTGTTTCAAATCAGCGGGCATATCTGAAGAGTTTACAGAAAGCTGGAGTGGTTGTAGCAGAGAGTGAAGAGGAGAGGAGTGTGCCATGAGGGTGGAGAGTTTGGCAAAGGCCAGATCGGCAAGGACTTGGCAAGCTGCTGTAGTTGTATTAGTGACCTGGCAGAAAGCAATTGACACATTCAGTTATGAAACTTAAGGACAGTTGAATAAGAAGCCTACTTAAGAGGTGTGGGTGGGGCCTAGTAAAAGTGACAGGATGAACATTATCTTTGGGCTCACACCAGCAGGAAGTCAACAGTAACCAAAGTTTGGAGGAGCAAGCAGCAGCAGTTATTGGAATACAGTTGGTCACTGTGCACACAGGTCTTCTAAAGACAGTTGTGGCCTTCAGTAGAGGGATACACCCAAGCTGAGGTGACCGGACAGAGAGGTATCCAGTGGAAAATCACCTCAACTTTACCTTCTTTCCATCTCTAGATCTTTTATTGGTGCCTCCCATTTGTTAAATCATATAGGTGACCCCTAGGGACCCAGCAGACAGACTGATACCAAGTTAACAATGGACAAAGTTTTGTAGCACTGTCTGGCTACAAGGTTGATCTTTATTCAACCCTGGCCTAATGGTGGTCCTATCCTAGTGAAGCTGGATTGGGTCTCTCTCCCCCTTTTTTATGTTGAATTCCTGACTTCTAGTGCCTCAAAATGACTATTTGATGATAGGGCATTTAAAGAAGTCATTTCAGTAAAATGAAGTTATTTGGGTGGGCCCTAATCCAATATGACTGTTTTCTTAAAGAATAGAAGATTAAGGCTGGGGTTGTAGCTCAGTTGGCAGAGTGCTTGCCTAGCATGTGTGAGGTATTGGGTTTGATCCTCAGCACTACATAAAAATAAAATAAAGGTATTATGTCCATCTACTATAAAATATATATGTATATCTATATCTATCTCTCTATCTATCTATATCTATCTATCTATCTATCTATCTATCTATCTATCTATCTATCTATCTATCTATGATTAATCTGGGTGCAATAGCACATGCCTATAATTCTAGCTACTGAGGAGGCTGAGGCAAGAGGATTGCAAGTTCAAGGCTCACCTGGGCAATTTAGTGACAGCCTGCCTCAAAATAAAATTTAAAAATGGGCTGGGGATAGAGCTCAGTAGTGGTGCACTCCTGGGTTCAATCCCCAGTACTGAAAAAAAAAATTAGGACATATATCTGCACATAGCAAAAGTCAAGTGAGGACACAGTATAAAGGTAGTCATCTACAAGTTAAGGAGACAGATCTCAGAAGAAACAAAACCAGCTGACATCTTATCTTGGACTTCTAGTCTTCAGAACTGTGAGAAAATACATTTCTATTGTTTAAACGACCCCAGTCTATGTTATTTTGTAATGGCAGCTCTGGCAAACTATACAAATGGGAAATCATTGAAGGTTTAGGGATAGAGTGATGTAATTAGATCTTCCTTTTGGAAAGAGGACCTGCCTTGAGAATTTATTGTAAGATGCCAGGATAGATGTAGGGAGACCAAACTGGAGGCTATTTTATAATCCAGATGTGGGATGAATAATAACAGTTGAGTAGAGAAGCAGATTTGAGAGATATTTAGAAAGTAAAGTCAACACTCCTTGACAATGGGTTATGGATAACCTGAATGAGGGTGAGCAGGCCATAGAAAGATTTATTGATCAAATTTGTTGAATATCTACCTTATGCTAGGTTCTCTCTCTTCTAGACACAGGGATTTGGGTTGTCTTCCAGTGTGCCCAAATGAATGGATGGCAATCTCTTAAATGGGACACCCTCGGCGAAGGTCAGGTTGGGACACCCTTGGAGAAGGTCAGGTTTTTAGTTAGTCTCTTACTAATAAACATTTAAGTGGTTTCCAAATGTTTTATGATATTGTGTGTGTGTGTATGCACACACTTGCAAGAAAGGACATGTCAATTTCCAATCCTACCAGCTGGTAGTAATTTTAGCTTAAATATTTTGTGAAGCAGATGTTACCACTTACCCATAATCTAAACACATAGAGCATATAATCCATAGAAGGCCCACCTTTGAAAAATTTTATGTGCTGTACACTTTCAAAGGTAAATTATTTCAAATGTTTTCCTAAGTAAACAAGTAATCCCAGAGATGGGCTGTTCTGTAGATTTTCAATTAACATCTATAAAACAAAGGCTTGGGGTTTTAAAATGTTTACTCATCAGGCACTTTCTCTGCCACTTGTACTTTCTGGCAATAATAGTATGCTAAAAGTGTATAGGATAATGTTCTCTGTTTTCTCTGAGAAGATGTGAAAGTTCATTTTTTTTTTGTTTGGCTCCTAAAAAAATCATTCTCTGACTTTTTCCACTGCTCCATGTCCTGTGATGCTGACTGTATCCCTCAGATGCCCTTGACCTCTGGCTACTGGTTAAGTCAGTAGTGGGAAGTACTGGAAGGTATTTGGAGGGTTAGGGGAGAGGATTGGAGTATTTACCTCCTGGGCAACAGTGCTTCAGTTTAACCATGATGGTTCTTTCTGTGTTCAGTTCCCAGGATCCTCTTCCATGGAATCGAAATTCTAGTACTACTTTGGAATCTAGGGAGGTCAAGACTTCTCATTGCTGCTAGACTGTAGGCTTCTGCTTCCCCTAATTCTATCAACATTTTGGCAAGTAGTTCTCATTTATCGCTCTTCAGTTAAACCTTCTGGTGTACTGTTTCCAGGGTTCTGCCTGTTATGGGAAATGTACAGTTGGTCCATCTTGAGGTTGAAGTTAAATTCAGGAGGTAGGGGACCATTCCAAATATCCTAGTTGACCCTCTCACAATATCATATCTGACCTCTCTCTTGATCTCTGGGATATGTGCAATGGTCCTGCAAGGTGGTTACCTTTGGGAATGGTTTCCAACGAGGCTTAGTATAGTATGTTCTGCCACTTAGTGTAGCCCATAGCTGACTCCTGCCCAGATTTAGTCTGGCAAGGATATGAACTAGCTAATGGAAGTTTGGCCAATTTCTCTCCAGTATAATATACATATAACCATGGATAGTTGAACTATCCTGAAACTCACTAGCTCCTCCTGTAGAATACAGACCTGAGAAACCAGGCTTTCCATTTATCATGGAGTCTTTGCTTAATTAACTTAAAAGCAACTAAGCTTTCAAGTAAATTTGATTAATTATTATCCAGAAAGGTCTTCACAAGAAATAATGGCATAAATTTATACCCTGACTTTTTTTTTTTTTCAGTACTGGGGATAAACCTAGCAGAAGCCTACCACTGACCTATATCCCTGGCCCTTTAAATTTTTATTTTGAGACAGGGTCTCGCTAAATTGTCCAGACTGGCCTTGGCTTTGTGATCTTTCTGCCCAACTGCCCTAGTAACTGGGATTATAGGCATGCACCACCATGCTGGCTATACCTTTACTTCTTTCTTTTGGGAGGGTCGGGGTGGGTACCAGGGATTGAACTCAGGGGTACTTGACCACTAAGCCACATCCTCAGCCCTTTTTTGTATTTTATTTAGAGTCAGGGTCTCACTGAGTTGCTTAGTGCCTCATTTTTGCTGAGGCTGGCTTTGAACTTGTGATCCTCCTGCTTCAGACTGCCGAGTGTTGGGATTACAGCTGTGTGCCACCATGCCCAGCATATAACCTTACTTCTTTTTACTTTTTTTATTAGTTGTTCAAAACATTACAATGATCTTGACATATCATACATTTGATTCAAATGGGGTATGATATCTTATTTTTCCACGTGTACAGATTGCAGGATCACATTACCCTTACTTCTTAAAGCAACTTTCTTAAAAAATAAACAAGCAAATAAATTAAAACTTCATAGTAGCAAAAGAAATTATCAAGGATTTTAAGTTGGTCCTTCAACAATTAGGTTTGTGTTAAGGGATTTATTTATTTATTTATTTATTTATTTATTGTACCAGTGATTGAACTCAGGGGTACTCGACCACTGAGCCACATCCCTGGCCCTATTTTATATTTTATTTAGAGACAGGGTCTCACTGAGTTGCTTAGCACCTCATAGTTGCTGAGGCTGGTTTTGAACTTGTGATTCTCCTGTCTCAGTCTCCCAAGCTGCTGGGATCACAGGCGTGCACCACTGTGCTCAGCTCCTAAGAGATTTTTTTTTTAATTTTTTATTGTGGGTTGTTCAAAACATTACAAATTTCTTGACATATCGTATTCCACACTTTGATTCAAGTGGGTTATGAACTCCCACCTTCACCCCATACACAGATTGCAGAATCACATCAGTTACACATCCATTGATTTACAAATTGCCATACTAGTGTCTGTTGTGCTCCGCTGCCTTTCCCATCCTCCACCCTCCCCCCTCCCCACCTCTCCCCTCCCCTCCCCTCCTCTCTCTCTACCTCCTCCAATGTATAACCCTGAGGGTCTCCTTCCATTACCATGCAATTTCCCTTCTCTCTCCCTTTCCCTCCCACCTCTCATCCCTGTTAAATGTTAATCTTCTTCTCCTGCTCTTCGTCCCTACTCTGTTCTTAGTTACTCTCCTTATATCAAAGAAGACATTTGGCATTTGTTTTTTAGGGATTGGCTAGCTTCACTTAGCATAATCTGCTCTAATGCCATCCATTTCCCTGCAAATTCTATGATTTTGTCATTTTTTAATGCAGAGTAATACTCCATTGTGTATAAATGCCACATTTTTTTTTTATCCATTCGTCTATTGAAGGGCATCTGGGTTGGTTCCACAGTCTTGCTATTGTGAACTGTGCTGCTATGAACATCGATGTAGCAGTGTCCCTGTAGCATGCTCTTTTTAGGTCTTTAGGGAATAGACCGAGAAGGGGAATAGCTGGGTCAAATGGTGGCTCCATTCCCAGCTTTCCAAGAAATCTCCATACTGCTTTCCAAATTGGCTGCACCAATCTGCAGTCCCACCAGCAATGTACAAGTGTACCCTTTTCCCCACATCCTCGCCAGCACTTGTTGTTGTTTGACTTCCTAATGGCTGCCAATCTTACTGGAGTGAGATGGTATCTTAGGGTGGTTTTGATTTGCATTTCTCTGACAGCTAGAGATGTTGAGCATTTTTTCATGTACTTGTTGATTGACTGTATGTCCTCCTCTGAGAAGTGTCTATTCAGGTCCTTGGCCCATTTGTTGATTGGGTTGTTTGTTATCTTATTGTCTAATTTTTTGAGTTCTTTGTATACTCTGGATATTAGGGCTCTATCTGAAGTGTGAGGAGTAAAGATTTGTTCCCAGGGTGTAGGCTCCCAATTTACCTCTCTTATTGTTTCTTTTGCTGAGAAAAAACTTTTTATTTTGAGTAAGTCCCATTTGTTGATTCTAGTTATTAACTTTTGTGCTATGGGTGTCCTATTGAGGAATTTGGAGCCCGACCCCACAGTATGTAGATCGTAGCCAACTTTTTCTTCTATCAGACGGCGCGTCTCTGATTTGATATCAAGCTCCTTGATCCATTTTGAATTCACTTTTGTGCATGGCGAGAGAAAGGGATTCAGTTTCATTTTGTTGCATATGGATTTCCAGTTTTCCCAGCACCATTTGTTGAAGATGCTATCCTTCCTCCATTGCATGCTTTTAGCCCCTTTATCAAATATAAGATAGTTGTAGTTTTGTGGATTGGTTTCTGTGTCCTCTATTCTGTACCATTGGTCCACCCGCCTGTTTTGGTACCAGTACCATGCTGTTTTTGTTACTATTGCTCTGTAGTATAGTTTGAAGTCTGGTATCGCTATACTGCCTGATTCACACTTCTTGCTTAGCATTGTTTTTGCTATTCTGGGTCTTTTATTTTTCCATATGAATTTCATGATTGCTTTCTCTATTTCTACAAGAAATGCCATTGGGATTTTGATTGGCATTGAATTAAACCTATAGAGAACTTTTGGTAATATCGCCATTTTGATGATGTTAGTTCTGCCTATCCATGAACAGGGTATATTTTTCCATCTTTTAAGATCTTCTTCTATTTCTCTCTTTAGGGTTCTGTAGTTTTCATTGTATAAGTCTTTCACCTCTTTTGTTAGGTTGATTCCCAAGTATTTTATTTTTTTGAAGATATTTTGAATGGAGTGGTTGTCCTCATTTCCATTTCAGAGGATTTGTCGCTGATATACACGAATGCCTTTGATTTATGCGTGTTGATTTTATATCCTGCCACTTTGCTGAATTCATTTATTAGCTCTAATAGTTTCTTTGTAGAGCCTTTTGGGTCTGCTAGGTATAGAATCATATCATCTGCAAATAGTGATAATTTAAGTTCTTCTTTTCCTATTTTTATGCCTTTAATTTCTTTCGTCTGTCTAATTGCTCTGGCCAGTGTTTCGAGAACTATGTTGAAGAGAAGTGGAGAGAGAGGGCATCCCTGTCTTGTTCCAGATTTTAGAGGGAATGCCTTCAGTTTTTCTCCATTCAGAATGATGCTAGCCTGAGGCTTAGCATAGATTGCTTTTACAATATTGAGGTATGTTCCTGTTATCCCTAGTTTTTCTAGAGTTTTGAACATAAAGGGATGCTGTACTTTGTCGAATGCTTTTTCCGCATCTATCGAGATGATCATATGGTTCTTATTTTTAAGTCTATTGATGTGGTGAATAACATTTATTGATTTCCATATATTGAACCAGCCTTGCATCCCAGGGATGAATCCTACTTGATCATGGTGTACAATTTTTTTGATATGTTTTTGTATCCGATTCGCCAGAATTTTATTGAGGATTTTTGCATCTAGGTTCATTAGAGATATTGGTCTGTAGTTTTCTTTCTTTGAAGTGTCTTTGTCTGGTTTAGGTATCAGGGTGATGTTGGCCTCATAGAATGAATTTGGAAGTTCTCCCTCCTTTTCTATTTCCTGAAGTAGCTTGAAAAGTATTGGTATTAGTTCTTCTTTAAAGGTTTTGTAAAATTCTGCTGTATACCCATCCGGACCTGGGCTTTTCTTAGTTGGTAGTCTTTTTATGGTTTCTTCTATTTCCTCAATTGATATTGGTCTGTTTAGGTTTTCTATATCCTCCTGACTCAATCTGGGCAGATCATATGACTTAAGAAATTTATCTATGCCTTCACTATCTTCTAATTTATTGGAGTATAAGGATTCAAAATAGTTTTTGATTATCTTCTGTATTTCTGAAGTGTCTGTTGTGATATTGCCTTTTTCATCCCGTATGCTAGTAATTTGAGTTCTCTCTCTTCTTCTCTTCGCTAGCATCGCTAAGGGTCTTTCGATTTTGTTTATTTTTTCAAAGAACCAACTTTTAGTTTTGTCAATTTTTTCAATTGTTTCTTTTGTTTCGATTTCATTAATTTCAGCTCTGATTTTAATTATTTCTTGCCTTCTACTTCTTTTGCTGTTGTTTTGCTCTTCTTTTTCAAGGATTTTGAGATGAAGTGTGAGATCATTTATTTGTTGGTTTTTTCTTTTTTTAAGGAATGAACTCCAAGCAATGAATTTTCCTCTTAGAACTGCTTTCAATGTGTCCCATAGATTCCGATATGTTGTGTCTGTGTTTTCATTTATCTCTAAGAATTTTTTAATTTCCTTCTTGATGTCTTCTATAACCCATTGATCATTCAGTAACCTATTGTTCATTCTCCAAGTGATGTATGCTTTTTCCTTCCTTCTTTTATCATTGATTTTCAGTTTCATTCCATTATGATCAGATAAGATGCATGGTATTATCTCTACTCCTTTATATTGTCTAAGAGTTGCCCTATGAATAATATATGATCTATTTTTGAGAAGGATCCATGTGCTGCTGAGAAAAAAGTGTAACTGCTTGATGTTGGGTGGTATACTCTATATATGTCAATTAGGTCTAGGTTATTAATTGTGTTATTGAGTTCTATAGTTTCCTTATTCAACTTTTGTTTGGAAGATCTGTCCAGTGGCGAGAGAGGTGTGTTGAAGTCTCCCATGATTATGGTGTGGTGGTCTATTAGACTCTTGAACTTGAGAAGAGTTTGTTTGACGAACATAGCTGCACCATTGTTTGGGGCATAAATATTTATGATTGTTATGTCTTGTTGGTGTATGGTTCCCTTAAGCAGTATGTAGTGTCCCTCTTTATCCCTTTTGATTAACTTTGGCTTGAAATCTATTTTATTTGATATGAGTATGGACACTCCTGCTTGTTTCCGAAGTCCATATGAGTGATATGATTTTTCCCAACCTTTCACCTTCAGCCTATGTATGTCTTTTCCTATCAAATGCGTCTCCTGTAGGCAGCATATTGTTGGGTCTTGTTTTGTGATCCATTCTACTAGCCTGTGTCTCTTAATTGGTGAGTTTAAGCCATTAACATTTAGGGTTATTATTGAGATATGGGTTGTTCTTCCAGCCATATTTGTTTATTTCTGTTACTAAACATGGTTTGTTTTCCTCTTTGATTATTTCCCCCCACCCTTTACTGTCCTACCTCCCACTGTTGGTTTTCATTGTTATTTTCCATTTCCTCTTCCTGTAATGCTTTGGCGAGGATGTTTTGAAGAGATGGTTTTCTAGCTGCGAATTCTTTAAACTTTTGTTTATCGTGGAAGGTTTTAATTTCATCCTCCATCCTGAAGCTTAATTTCGCTGGATACACAATTCTTGGTTGGAACCCATTTTCTTTCAGTGTTTGAAATATGTTATTCCAGGATCTTCTAGCTTTCAGAGTCTGTGTTGAAAGATCAGCTGTTATCCTGATTGGCTTACCCCTAAATGTAATCTGCTTCCTTTCTCTTGTAGCTTTTAAAATTCTCTCCTTATTCTGTATGTTGGGCATCTTCATTATAATGTGTCTAGGTGTGGATCTCTTATGATTTTGCACATTCGGTGTCCTGTAGGCTTCTAGGATTTGGGATTCTGTCTCATTCTTCAAGTCTGTGAAGTTTTCTCATATTATTTCATTGAATAGACTGCTCATTCCTTTGGTTTGGAGCTCTGTACCTTCCTGTATCCCAATGACTCTTAAGTTTGGTCTCTTGATGTTATCCCATATTTCTTGGATGTTCTGCTCATGGTTTCTTAACAGTCTTGCTGAGCTGTCTATGTTCTTTTCCAGTTGAAATACTTTGTCTTCATTGTCTGATGTTCTATCTTCTAAGTGTTCTACTCTGCTGGTAGTATTCTCCATTGAGTTTTTAAGTTGGTTTATTGCTTCCTGCATTTCTAGGATTTCTGATTGCTTGTTTTTTATAACCTCTATCTCGCTGTATAGTTGATCCTTTGCTTCCTGGATTTGTTTGCGTAATTCGTTGTCGAAGTGATCTTTCATTGTCTGATTTTGCTGTTTAATGTCTTCCTTGATACTCCAGATCATCTGAAGCATGTATATCCTGAATTCTTTATCTGACATTCCATCTGCTGCAGCTGTTACCTCTTCTAAAGTTGAGTTGACCTGCATTGCTTGTGGTCCTTTCTTTCCTTGTCTTTTCATACTGCTTGCGTATCTTTCCTGCAGGTGCGGGCGGCAGCTCTGCTCTCTCCTTATTCCAATTGGGGTGTCGTGGCTACCACGCCGGCAGGTCACTGGGTCTGTTCTGGGAGCTGGCGGCGGCTCTGTTCTGCCCCTACTCCAATTGGGGTGACGAGTGTACCACGCCGGCAGGCCACCGGGCCTGATCTGCCGGTCGGTTGCAGGTTTGCCTACCCTGCAGGCGTGGGCGGCGGCTCTACTCTGCCCCTACTCCAAATGGGGTGACGTGTCTGTCGTACCGGCAGGCCACTGGGCCTGTCCCGCTGGTCGGTCGCAGATCTGCCCACCTTTCGGGCACGGGTGGAGGCTCTGCTCTGCCCCTACTCCAATTGGGGTGTCGTGACTACCCCGCCTGCAGGACGCTGGGCCTGTTCCTGGCACGGGCGGCGACTCTGCTCTGTCACTATTCCAATTAGGGTGGTGTTTGTACCACGCCGGCAGGCTCCTGGGCCTGATCCGCCGGTCTGTTGCAGGTCTGCCTACCTTGGAGGCGCGGGCGGCGGATCTGCCCTGCCCCTCCTACCACGCCTGCGGACCCCTGGGCCTGATCTGTAGGTTGATCACTGGTCTGCTCACCCTGCGGGCACGGGTGGCGGTTCCGCTCCGCCCCCACTCCAATTGGGGTCACGTGACCACCACACCGGCAGGGCCTGATCCGGGCGTGGGCGAAGGATCTGCTCTGCCCCTACTCCAGTTGGGGTGACGTGTGTACCACACTGGCAGGCCACTGGGCCTGACCCGCCAGGCTGTCACAGGTCTGTTTACCTTGCAAGCGCGAAGGGCGGCTCTGCCCTGCCCCTCCTACCATGCCCATGTACCACTGGGTCGCGGGTCTGCCCACCTTGCGGGTGCGGGTGGCGGCTCCGCTCCGCCCCCTCTCCAATTGGGGTCACTCGGTCACTACGCTGGCGAGCCGCTGGGCCTGCTCCGGGCGCTGGCGGCGGCCCGGCTCCTCCCCTCTGGCTGGAGGACAAATTGAGGAGACTCGGGTGACTGTGCCTCACCCCCACTACCAGGAGACCAACTGTTTATGTCACCGCTGGTATTGATGAAGATCTCTCCTCCGCCGCTTTCTGCTGACATCAGATCTCTGCCATGTTGGTATCCTATGCGAATGGCAGCATTTCGTTCCCCTTGCCGGGCAACCAAAGCAACGGGTGAGTCCTGACCGGCCCTCAGCAGGACCCGGACCGAGATGCAGTTTCCGCGGGCTCCTAGCCCTGGTCCAGGGAAGTTCCGGGAGCCGGAACTCGGCCGCTCCGTGCTCGGTGTAAGCTCCTATAAGTGTAAGCTCCAAGAAGCAGTCCCCGCGGGCTCAGTTCCGGGAGCCGGAATTCGGCTGCTTAGTGCTTGGTGTATGCTCTGATAGTAGCAGGGTCCAAGAAGCAGCCTCCGCAGGCTCCGCAGCCCTGAGCCAGGGTGGTTCCGGGACGGTTCAGGGAGCTGGAACTCGGCCGCCCCGCGCTCGGTGTTCGCTCCGATAAGATCAGATTCTAAGAAGCACCCAGGCGCTGAACCCTAGCAATCTGTCTGCAAGCCACAGGCGAATTACAGCCTGAAATTACCTGTTCTATGGCTGAATGAGCTGCGGTCAGTCGAAAACAGGGAAGGTGACGTCAGCTTTCCAACATGGTGGCTGCTGGCCTCCTCTGTGGTCTGACCGGTGTGGAGAACCGAGATGGACCGCTTCCTTCCCCCGTCTCGAACCCAGAATTCAGCCCTGAGTACGGTGCTTGCGCGGCTGGCAGAAACTGCAGCGCTGTAACCCTGCGTCTCTATCCCAGCGCGCGCTGCAGACTCTAGCCGCGGGGCGATTTGCTGAATAAGCAGTGTTACCCTCCGTGCGACAAACCTCTCGCGTTTGAGTCCCCGTAGCCAATCCTCGTGTGATGGAAATCCTTCCTCCAGGTTCCGGAGCACCCCACTATTGCTGGAAATTCCTAACAAGATATCCTTTAGCCGTCCTGACTTGTCATACTCCCACACAGTGAAGCAGCACACGGGGGCAATGCACTCCCCTCGCCGCCATCTTCCTCTCTCCCCGAGATTTTTTTTGATGAGAGGATTTGTGTTTTGGATAGGGATATGATAAGAACAACCAAGGGAAAAAAAAAAAAGAAAACAACCAGATAAAACCCTAGAATTTAAATACTAGATTTATTTTTGGGGTGATGGGGAACAAGTGAATGCAGAAAAACACCTGTATTTTTGTATTCACATTGGTCTCAAATCAATATACTTTAGAAATGCCATACACTACCAGATGCAGTGGTGCATACCTATAATCCCTGCTACTTGGGAGGCTGAGGCAGGAGAGTCACAAATTTTAGGTTGGGATGGGTTACAGTGAGACCCTGTCTCAAAGTAAAATATAAAAAGGTAAGAGTGGGGAGCTTGGGATGTAGTGCAGAGGTTTGATCTCCTGGGTTTGATCCCCTACACCCTCTCTCCTCCAAAATCAATCAATCAAACAAACAAACAAAGAAAATCATACACCCTTGACATTCCATGGGGACTTCTTTGGTCTTATTCTCCTTTCCTAGCTTCTAGAAGCAGCTAGTATGAAGAATTGGAGGGCTGGGGCTGTAGCTCAGTGGTAGAGCGTTTGCCTAGCATATGTGAGGCACTGGGTTTGATCCTCAGCACCACATACCAATCAATAAATAAAAGAATAAAAAAACCCGAATTTGATATGTACCAATCCATGCTGTTAGTACATATAGTAATTTATTTATCTTGACTTCTATTAGTATTTGACTATACAACTGCATTTCAATTTACATATTTAATTTCCTGGTGATGCGCCTATAAATTTTTGTCCCATTATGTTCCCACAAACAGTACACATCTCATTATGCATGCATTTTTCAGGGTTTTTACCTAGATATGAAGTTGCTGGGTTATGGGGGTATTCTCAGTTCAACCATGGCAGGAACTGATTACTTAGTCAACTGATTTATTGGCAGTGACTTCAGTGAGCATCCAGATTGCTGCTTGACGGATTTCTGAGGCTTCTTAGCAAAGTCTGGCATTTGTTAGACTCAGTCATGCTGCTTCGGCTCTACATACATGCCCATGTACAGTAGAATGACTGAATAAGGTCAAATGCAACAATGAGACTGGGCAGAACTTTGCTAATATTTTTGTGATGTATTAGTTCTGTGCAGCATTTGGAAGTAATTTAAAAAACTAAGAAATATGAATGTATCTTGCCCCTTTAATTTATTCGAGAAGTTTCTCACCCAATGCCAGAGTGAAACAACAACACTTTTATGCACTTTTGGCATGCAATCACCAAAACTAGTCTAAATAAATCCTCAGAAACAGATGGCACAAAGTCCCTAAAAGTGACTTTATATTGGAACAGAAGCATATGTGGTCAAAGAGCAGACAGTCTTAACTGTTTTCAGTCCCAAGAATTTTCCTGTTCTTTTGAACAACTTTACTGGGTTTTGCTTGTAAATGGGGACCTTTATCAAAGTCAGTTAGTTCCTTGGATCAAATTACATAAGACTCTATCCTGCATTCACAATGGCACTTTTGTGTCTATAAACCCCAGTACGTATTTAAACAGACGTAAAGGGAAACATTTACCTGCTTTTCAGATGGCTTAGTGTTTGGATTTTCTGACAAGAAGTTGGCGTTATTTCTCTTCTATTCTGATAATGTTCCATGCTAAGCAGTTGCTCTAGAAACAGTTTTAAAATAAAGTATTTGTCATTCAATCTAAAGTGGAATAAGATTTTGTTTATGTGTGCGGTAGCTCTTTTCCTTTTCCTTGGTATTGGGGATGGAACCCAGGGGTAGTTTATACTACTGAATCACATCCCTATCCCTTTTTATTTTTTATTTTGGGACACGGTCTCACTAAGTTGCTTAGGGGCTTGCTAAGTTACTGAGGCTTGCCTGGCACTTGCGATCCTCCTGCCTCAGCCTCCCCAGTCACTAGTATTATAGGTATGGGCCACACCACCTGGGTGTAGCTCCTTTCTTAAAGTTCCCTTCCATATTTCTGCTTGTGTTCTTTCATTCCTTATTTATTTTTGCAGTGCTGGGGACTGAACCCAGGGCTTTGTGCATGTGAGGCCAACGTTCTCCTACTGAGTTAGACCCCCAGCCCTCTTCATCTAAAAGAATAGGAAGTGGATTTTATTCAAATTGTGGTTCTTATTTTAAAGTGGAAATATTTTCACTATTTTGTTTCTGCCCTGAGACAGAAACCAGATTGCTTCTAGTTAAGAGTTCTTGGCTAGCCAAGGGAATCCTTTCAGATTTTAGGATTGGGCACACATGATTGGGCCACTGGATTCTTTATGAGCAGCTTCTGGGAGTGAAATGGAGCTGCTGAGAAAATGTGGAACAAAAATTCCTATATGGAAAATTACACCACAAAGAAATGACTTGTAATTTAAGATGTGATGTCACCACCTGATTTCCTGTAATTGCATTTGTGATTGACCTTCTATGAAGATCCTCTTTGGTGTTTTTAAGAGCTCTGTTCCTTACCTCCTTCTCCATTATTAATAATAATTCCAAATAAGTGTGATTAATGATCACAAACTATAAAAACAATTAAGAAGGACATCTAGGAAACCTTGCTGCATGTTCTCAATATTTGTCCTTTAGAATAATTCTTTTTTTAAACTCCCTCTCCTCCCACAGAGAGATGTTGCCCAGTCTGGTCTCAAACCCTGGATCCCACTGCCTCAGGTTCTGGGGTTACAGGCATGCCCCACTGCACCTGGCAAGAATCACTCTTGAATGACTCAGCATGATGGCGAATTTCCCAGACAATAATAATAAGGTGAAATCTTGAAATCAAAATAAAAAAACCCCACCTTTTTCCCCCCATAAAAATTTTTTTGAAATGGTAGTGTGAAATATGCATAAGATTTATAGCCTCAATAATTTTTGAGTGTATAGTTCTGCAGCATGAAGTGCATTTACATTGGTTTATAACCATCATGATTATCCATGTCCAGAATTTTTTCCTCTTGTAAAATGGCAACTCTACCCATTAAACACTAATTTCCCATGCCCCACCACCTACTTCCCACCCCTGGCAAAAGCCCTTCTACTTTCTTTATAAATCTTGTTTTGTTGTGTTTATGCTAGGGAGGGCCTCACACATGCTAAGCATGTATTCCACCACTGAACTACATACATCTCCAACCCCATGTCAAATCTTCTATACCCTTTGTTTGTTGAAAATTTCCCACTATAATTTTGGGTTTTTCTTTTGAAACAAGGTCTTGCTTTGTTGCCCAGGCTGGTCTCAAGGGCTCCTCCTGCTCAGGCTCCTGAGTAGCTGAGACTGTAATCTTCAGCCACTGAACGTGGCCACCATCTCCTTTCTGTCTGCATGATGGTAACTACTCTAGTACCTCATATAAATGGAATCATATAATATTTGTCTTTTTGTGACTGGCTATTTTACTTAGCATAATGTCCTGAAAGTTTATTGTTGTGGTTTGAATTTGTGCCCCAAAGTTAGTTCCCAAAGCAAAGCTGTTCAGAGGTGGACCTGTAAGAGGGGATTAGGTTAATGCTGTTACTGTGGGAGTGAGTACTTACCACAGGAGTTGGCTCCTGAAGAAAGGATGAGTTTTGTCCTCTCCCTCTCTCATGTACGTGCTTCTTCATCCTGTGATGCCTTTTACCATGTTAGAATGCAGCAAGAAAGCCCTCACCAGATCCAGTCCATTCATCTTAGACTTCTGAGCCTCCAGAACTATGAGCCAAGTAACTCTTATTGTTCCCAAATTACCTGGTGGTATTTTTTTTATAGATATGCACAATAGAGTAAGGCAATGTCTCGGTGCATTAGAATATTCTTCTAAGGCTGAATAATATTCTACTATATGTATATGCCACACTTCATCTGCTCGCCCATTGATGGGTACTCGAGTTGCTTCTATCTTTTGGCTATTGTGAATGATGCTACTGTGAACAAGGGCATAGAAATGTCTGTTTGAGTTCTTGCTTTTGATTTTCTCGTGTGTGTGTGTGTGTGTGTGTGTGTGTGTGTTTGCTGGGGATTGAACCCAGGATCTGTACAAGTAAGGCAAGCACTCGACCAACTGAGCTACATTCCCAGCCCTTACTTTTGGTTCTTTTTGGTATATACCCAGAAATGGAATAGCCAATTTTCATATTAATTCTATGTTTAACTTTTTGAAGAACTGCTGTACTGTTTTTATAGCCATTGTATCATTTTGTATTCCTATCAAGAGTGCACAAGGGTTCCAGTTTCTACATGGCTTCACCAACATTTATCACTTTTTAATCTAATCTCTAGCTTAATGGATGTGAAGAATCATGAAGAGTCACAGAAATCGTGTGTGTGTGTGTGTGTGTGTGTGTGTGTGTGTGTTGTGCTGGAGATCAAACCCAGGGCCTCAGGCATGCTAGATGAGTGTTCTACCCATGGACTAAACCCTCAGCCCTGAGTCATGGTAAATTTTTAATGTCAACATATGTATAGGTTGGTTATCCTCTTGAAAGACATTTAGCTCGTTTTTACCTTTTCACTGTGGAAACAAAGCTATGAGAAACAAAAATCTTCATATAAATATCATTATGATTCTGTCTGCTTGTCAGCTTGTATTATATTACCAAAAGTTGAATTACTGGATTGAAGGTGTGTATATTTATAGTATTTCCTGCCATCTATACTTCAAAGGTTTCTAATTCTCATACATCACCAAAAGCACCTATTGCCAATTTTTAAAAAATTTTATTTAAAATAAGTGATATCTCATTGCTTCTTTTTTTTTTTTTGGTACCAGAGATTGAACCCAGGGATGCTTAACCACTGAGCCATATCCCCAGTACCTCTTCTCCTTTTTAAATATATTTTATTTAGAGACATGGTCTCGTTAAGTTGCTTAGCACCTTGCTAAGTTGCTGAGGCTGGATTTGAACTTTTGATCCTTCTGACTCAGCCTCTGAAGCCTCTGGGATTATAGACATGCACCACCAAGCCTCACTATATTCTTTGGTTTCTAATAAGGGTTAATATCTTTTTATCTTTTTACCTCAATCTTCAATTACATGGATTTGAAAATTGCAGGTGAATGGCTTCCCAAGGAAAACTGAGGTATTATTACCAAAAGAAGGATGAGTACATAGTATGCGGGCAGAAGGAACATATTTAAAAAAATATATATATATATAGATGGAACTTTATTATTTATTTATTTATATATGATGTTGAGAATTGAACCAAGTGCCTCACACATGCTAAGCAAGTGCTTTACCACTGAGCCACAACCCCAGCCCCCAGCAACATGTTTTTATTCTTTTAATTTTCTTAATTTAACATTTGAGTCATCTAGAGTTTATTTAAACTATAGATGAGTTTATTAAAACTCATTGTTTTTCCATATCATTAAATAGTTGTCACATTATTTACTGAGTAATACATTTTTCCTCCACTGATTTGAAATGCCACCTTTTAAAAAATATTTTATTAGTTATTGATGGACCTTTATTTATTTGTTTACATGTGGTGCTGAGAATTGAACCCAGTGCCACACATGCAAGGCAAGCCCTCTACTACTGAGCCACAACCCAGCCCAAAATGCTACCTTTATTATATTTTAAATTGTACACACATGACTCTTTTTGGAGTATTTATTTGCTTCTATTGATTTCTCTGTGAGTCCTTGTTTTAATTACTATCGCTTTATGGCATATTTCAGTTGCTAATAGGAAAAACCTGCTTGATTTTCTTCCCCAAATTTCTTGCTATTCTTACATGCTTAGTTTTCTAGAGTAGTAGCTCTCAATCTTGGCTTCTGCTCCTGGTAATCACCAAGGGAGCTTTTATAAACACTGATACCCTCCAGCCCCTCCCAGAGGTGCCAGCTTAATTGCTGTGGGTTGGGACCTGGGAAGAGAGAGCTTTAATAGCTCCCTAGATGATATTAATAAGCTGCCAAAGTTGAGTACCATTTTGCAAGATGAACTTTAAACCATTTTGTTCTAGTTCTATTATGATTTTTGATTTGTATGCATTGAATTATAGATTAATTTAGACCTAGGTGACATCTTTATATTACTATGTCTTTCTACTTGACTTAGTCATCTTCTTTGGTTAAACAAAAAAATCAGAAGCTGGTTTTGGCTGATGCTATGGACTGAATTTTGTGGTTTTTTTTTTTTTTTTTTTTTTGTACCAAAGATTGAACCGAAAGGCCCTTGACAATTGAGCCACATCCCCAGCCCTTTTTATTTTTTGTTTTGAGACAGGGTCTTGCTAAATTGCTGGGGCTGGCTTCAATCCTGCACCTCCTGCCTCAGTCTCCCAAATTGCTGAGATTTTAGGTATGTGCCACCATACCTGGCAGTTTTCCCAAAATTCACATGCTGAAGGCTAAATCTCTGGGGTTATGGTATTAGAAGATGGGGCCCTTTGGGATGAAATTAATCAGGTCATGAGGGTGGAACCCTCATGGGTAGGATTGGTGTTCTTCCCAAGACACCTTTGACCTTGAACTCAGCCTCAAGAACTGTGAGAAATAATTTTATTGCTTAAGGCACTCAGGTTTATCAGTGTTTATGATTATTTGTTCTAGCAGCTGAACAGACTGTGAAGGCTGCCTTAAAGGAAAAGATAAAATGAAAGAGCTTCTGAAGGACTTGGGGTAACTCACGGTGAAGGAAAGCGGAAGAACCAGAGGTGGAAATAACAAGAACCAGAACAGCTGTAGGGTTTTGGAACCAGAGGAATGTAATTCTTGTGTGTGTTCTTCAATTCATCAACTTTCCATTTTTGAGGTGTTTCCTTTGAATTTTGGATTTTTTTAAAAAAAATATATATTTTTTAGTTGTAGGTGGACACACAGACTTTTCTTTTATTTGTATGTGGTGCTGAGGATCGAACCCAGTGTCTCAGACATGCTAGTCGAGTGCTCTACCACTGAGCCACAACCCCAGTCCCTGAATTTTGGATTCTGACAACAAATTCATTGGTGGTTGGGTAGCGTGTCTAGCCCTTGGTTGAACTCTGGAGGGCTGGACACTTTGAGTGATAGTCTCAACAGGTTGCACACAGTAGGGCAGGAAAACCAGAGAGAGGGGACCAGTTGCTGTTTCAGAAGCCAGAGCCTGGATGTTTAGGAGGACAAGCATAAGTATGACAAAAATAACATAAGTGTGACAAGAAGTCTCGTGGAGCACACCAGTGTGAGCAAGATGTTTCCTTTATTTATTCTTCTTAGTGTTTTATAGTTTTTTTTAATGTGCATTTTGCTTATTTAGCTAACTTCTAAATTTTTCTTTTTTTAGTTGTGGATGAACCTTTATTTTTATTTATTTGTTTATTTTTATTGGGTTTTTTTTTTTTTTTTAATTGGTCTAGGGATTGGACTCAGGGACACTCGACCACTGAGCCACATCCCAGTCTTATTATTTTTTTTTTTAAAGAGAGAGAGAGAGAGAGAGAGAGAGAGAGAGAGAGAGAGAGAGAATTTTAATATCTATTTTTTAGTTGTCGGCGGACACAACATGTTTGTTTGTATGTGGTGCTGAGGATCGAACCCAGGCCGCACACATGCCAGGCAAGTGCGCTACCGCTTGAACCACATCCCCAGCCCCCAGTCTTATTTTCTGTATTTGATTTAGAGACAGGGTCTCGCTGAGTTCCTTAGCACCTTGTTTTTGCTGAGGCTGGCTGTGAACTCCCTCTGCTCAGCCTCCCAAGCTGCTTGGATTACAGGTGTGCACCACTGCGTCTGGCTATTTATTTATTTTTATATGTAACTCTGAGAATCGAATCCAGTACCTCATACATGCTAGGCAAGCACTCTACCACTGAGCTATAACCCCAGCCCAAACTTCTAAAGACTTTGTGCATTTTGTTTACATTATGATTTTTTGTTTTATGTATATATTATAAATATGTACACACACACACACATATATACATGTGTATGCATGCATACATGTAAATTTGTATGTATATAAATATATAAATATATTTTTAAGCCTGGGTATAGGCCAAGTGCAATGGTCCATACCTCTAATCCCAGGGACTCAGGAGGCTGAGGCAGGAGAATCATACATTCAAGGCCAGCCTCAGCAACTTAGTGAGGCCCTAAGCAACTTAGTGAGACCCTCAAAATAAAAGATAAAAAGAGCTGGGGATGTAGTTCAGTGGCACAGTGTTCCTGGGTTCAATCCCTGGCTTAAAAAAAAATTCTGGTTATGATTACCATGTAAAAAAATATTCTTTTTATGTTAATTGACCACCTAATCAAACTCTTGATACTTCTAATATCTTTTCATTTCATCTGTTCCAAAATTTCAGATATATAGTTATACAAAATTTCAGATATACAGATATACAGTTTCTGAAAATGAAGTGTTTGTCTCTGTATTGCCAATATTTTATATCTTTTCCCCTTTTTAATTATTTTGTCTAGATTTCTACAATAAGATTAAATAATAGATTACTTTGCCTTGTTCATTGTATTCATGGAGATGGCTCTTACATTTTATTATTAAATATCATATTACATTTATTTTTTAGTTGACAAATTAAAAGTGTGTTTATTTACCATGTACAACACAGTATATTAAAATATATATATACAGCATGGAATGACTAAATCAAGCTAATTAACACATGCATTACCTCATGTATTTATCATTTTCTATGGTGAGAATATTTAAAAGCTATTGTGTTAGTGATTTCCAAGAATATAATGCATTGTTATTAAATGTAATCACCATATTGTATAATAGATCTCTTGAACTTAGTTCTCTATATCTTTCTTTGGGAGGGGGTACCAGGGATTGAACTCAGGGGTACTCGACCACTGAGCCACATCCTTAGCCCTATTTTGCATTTTATTTAGAGACAGGGTCTCACTGAGTTGCTTAGGGCCTCACTAAGTTGCTGAGACTGGCTTTGAACTTGCCATCCTCCTGCCTCAGCCTCCAGAGCTGCTGGGATTATAGGTGTGCGCCACTGCACCCGGCTTGAACTTAGTTCTCTTATCTACTGAAATTTTATATCCTTTGATCAATATTCCCCCACTATTACAAATACATAATTGATTATTTATGTATATTATCTAGCTGTGTGTGGTGGCACATGTGTATAATCCCAGCGACTGAGGAGGCTGAGGATAGAGGATCCCAGCTTCAAGGCCAGCCTCAGCAATTTAGGAAGAACCTATCTCAAAATAAAAAAAAATATATAAAAGGTTGGGAATGTGGGTCTGTGGTAGAGCATCCAAGGTTTCAATCCTTGGTACTCTGCCCCTGCCCCCTCAACTTAAACCCAGATAAGATAGGACCTGAGGCAACTAGCTAGCTTGCTGTCTTTGGTTTTAGGGTCCACACGGGTGGGCAGCAAAGCTCATCTGGTCAAATGAGGCTGCATCCTAAAGCTTTCTTCAGACTGTGAGGAAAAGGCTTAACCTCAGTTCTGGTGATGGAAAAATAAACCTTCATTTAAGTTGAAATATTTATTGAGATAATTGTAAACTCATATGCAGTTATAAAAAATAATACAGAGAGATCCTATGTACACTTTGCCTAGCTTTTCTCAATGGTAATATTTTGCAAAATAAGAGTGTGTCATAATTAGGCCAGGTGCGTTGGCACATGCCTGTAATCCCAGCAGCTCAGGAGGCTGAGGCAGGAGGATGGCAAGTTCAAAGCCAGCCTCAGCAACTTAGCGAGGCAGTAAGCAACTCAGCAAGATTCTGTCTGTGAGTAAAATACAAAAAAGGGCTGGGATGTGGCCCAGTGGTAAGAAGCCCTGGGCTCAATACCCAGTACCAAAATAAATAAATAAATAAAAATTATATTACAACTAGGATGTTGACATTAATCCATCAATCTTTTAAAAATTCTTATCTTTTTTTTACTATAGTTAAATGCAATTTTTTTTCTTTTTTAAAAATTTATTTATTTATTTATTTATGTGGTGCTAGGATAGAATCCAGTGCTTCACACATGCTAGGCAAGTGCTCTACCACTGAGCCACAACCTCAGCCCGTAGTATCTTTTAAAAATGAATATTATTTTAATTTACAAATCATAATTATATACATTTATGGGATTCAATGTTACATTTTGGTATATGTAGGGTGATTACATCAAGCTAACGAACATATCGTATCCATCACCTCATTACTTGCCATTTTTGGTGGTAAAACATTTAAAATTCGATCTTAGTTATTTTGTTTTGTTGGTTCTGGGGATTGAACCCAGGGGTGCTTAACCACTGAGCCACACCATCCGCCCTTTTTATTTTGAGATAGGGCCTCACTAAATTGCTGGGGCTGGCTTTGAACTTGTGATCTTCCCGCCTCAGCCTCTTGAGTCGCTGGGATTATAGGCACCCATCACTGTGCCTGGCTGTTCTTAGGTATTTTCAAATATACAATACATTAGTATTGACTATATTCAAAATTTTTTCTCTTGTCTATCTGAAAATTTGTATCCTTTGACTACCAACTTCTCTTTCCCTCCCTCCTCCACCAATCCACCAGTGTTATGCAAGTTTCCTCAGTTTTACTTGCATGCACTGGTGTGTGTGTGTGTGTGTGTGTGTGTGTGTATTTAGTTCTATGCATTTAAACTTTTTTTTTTTTTCTTTTTGCAGTGCTAGAGATGGAACCCAGGGTCTTGTGCATGCCAAGTAAGCATTCAACCACTGAGTTATACCTCAGCCCCTTTATACAATTTTATCAGTTTGGGTACCTATTTTTTCTTTCTTTCTTTCTTTTTTTTTTTTTTAAAGAGAGAGATAGAGATAGAGATAGAGAGAGAATTTTTAAATATTTATCGTTTAGTTTTCGGCAGACACAACATCTTTATTTGTATGTGGTGCTGAGGATCGAACCCAGCGCCTGGTGTATGCCAGCGAGTGCGCTACCGCTTGAGCCACATCCCCAGCCCCGGGTACCTACCTTTATAATTAAGATGCAAAACAATTCGGTCATTGCAAGGATGGTTTGTGTTTCCCTTTTATAACCACACCCATTTCCCTCCTTTCCCATCCCAGTCCCTAATCCTTGGTAACCATTTACTTATCTGTCTTCCATTTCATTGGCTTTGAAGTTTCCTAATCTAATGTTGTCCTTTCAAATGTGTTTTAAGTGGAATTATATAGTCTGTAACCTTTTGGGATTTAGTTTTTCTTGCAAACACAAATTCCTGGAGATTTGTCCAGTAGTTTATTCCATTTTATTGCTGAGTAAGATTCCATGGTAGATATATGATTCCAATTTTTTTTTTTTTCAAAATGAACTTCTTACACCAATGCTAGAGACCAACCCTTGAGAAGAGACTGCCTTAGGAGAACAGCTTGCCAATTCAATGGCTTTGGTCTGCAACCAGAGCACATGGTAAACACGTTTCAATTAATATCAAAAAACTAAAGAGTGCCAGGCACAGTGTGCATGCCTGTAATCTCAGTATCTCAGGAATCTGAGGCAGGAGGATAGTGAGTTCAAAGCCAGCCTCAGCAATTTAGAGAGGCCCTAAGCAACTTAGCCAGACCCTGTCTCTAAATAAAATACAAAAAAGGGCTGGGGATGTGGCTCAGTGGGTAAGCACCCCTGCATTCAATTTCTGGTACCAAAAACAAAGACAAAAACAAAAACAAAAAAACTAAAGAGCAATGGTTGCTCTTTATTTTGTGTTGTACCTCTGGCCGAAACTCAGACTGAGAAGTAGTCATCACACTGAAGCCACAGCAGAAGACTGAAGCTCGACAGGTTGTCTTGGTTCAATGCCTAGATAAGAGGAAAAGCAAAGATATCATCTCAGAACCTCCTAAACCCTCTGGATCACAGTTTTCACTTCAGAGAAGAAGGGAATGTTGTTCCAGGAGAGTTTAAGTGCATTGCTTAAGGGCAGTCAGCTGTTTTTTTTTTTTTTTTCCTGAGCCAATGTTACAGTCCTCTGGCCCCTTGAATAAATGACTCAGTTTAATATTTTGTTTTGCAAATGGAGTCCTGGCCTTTTAGCATGATTGAAACTGCGCAACCAACTTCTGCTTGGAGCCTGGGGGTGGGGGAGGATTTGGTAATCCCTGCACTGCCTCACCTGACTGTGCCACCTGTGACATTCAACTTGGCCTTACCTGGTCTTCTTGATGTTTCTTTCTGGGAGTTTCTATTGCAATATGTGCTCTGTGGGCCCAGTGATAGCTGGTCACAGTTTACTAAGTGGATAAAGCTCTAACTTTGGCTTTGAAGTGTCCTAATCTAAAAATTTGGACTTGAATTCTTAGACTAAGACTTCTGCATGTTTTTGTTTTAACCTTTATTTATAGATACAGGTTGGCATGTTTTATATGTGTGTTTATTATTCACAGTCCAATCATTCATAGTTCCATTATGAGTAGTTATTTAAACTGCTGACCTCAGTGTAATCCCATAAAAATTCAGAACATTTCTGAAATTTGCAAATAAAATTAAATATAGCAATGAACATAGATAGCAATGCAGCATCTCTTTCCTCTAAGGAAATGAAGCCAGCTCTCTGCCACATCTGAAGAAGACCTCTGAGATAGACACGGGAGATAAAAAGATGAAAACAGCTCCATGCCCACCCTGTGTTCCACACTTTGCACACACACTACCTCTTTTGATACACATGAGAGACTAAGGTTTAAGTGGTTCAGCCAGTAGTAGTAAGTGTTTGAGCCCCCAGGTCTGGCCTGCTCCAAAGTTCCTGCTCCTCACCACCAGCCTTTGTTGCCCTCCAGGAGAGACACTCTGCAGGGGGCTACAATCTGGAAGAAATGGCCTGTGTGTTCTTGAGAGTCAGTCACACACTGTATTAGCCGGAAGTCTTTCAGTTGCCAAGAACAGACACTGGGCTGGAACAGGTTTAAGCAAAACAGGTTCCCATGAAGAGCAAGGCAGGGAGGTGGCTGCGGCTACCAGTCCTTCCTCTGGTTCTGCGTGTCAGCCTCCTCCTCTTCTCGCAGGCCCCTCCTTCCCACAGCAGGAGACATGGCTGCCAGGACCTTCACAACCGCAGTGACCCACCTGAGACCTGAGCAGCAGAGAGCTCTTCCCAAACTCAGCTGCAGCTGGATGAAGCCCTGGGGCAAGACCAATGGTTCTACCTTGAATCAGGTTCCTATCCCTGGTCTGATCCCTGACGGTATAGATACACAGATTGGATACACAAGTCACATGCACACTTCTGGTTTGGGGGTATCGCTGGTCCTCAGAGAAGGTGGGAGAACAGGTAGGGTCAATAAAGACCATAAATAGGTGTGCATCAAGCAGTGTGAGTAAGGCTTTGGCTTTGGTTCATAGTAAATACTTTGGATGACATGCACACTTGGTTTTCAGATGATGGATACTGTGGATCTCATTAGAGATAAGAAAGTCATGAATTTTAGGGAGGCTGCTCTAATGCAGTTTCACAGGAGGACAGCATCTTCACAGCCCCTGGGCTTCAAACTCACTTTCTGTAATACTTGCTTTGCTTATCAGCTTAGGGGATTCCTACCCATCAAACATACTCATCCAGGCTACTGTGACTCATCAATGAATTCACAGTAAAGGAAATAACTTCTGGTCACCAGATCCCTTGTACTTACCTTCAAGCTGACCAGGATGAGCAATCAGAATGAAGCAGGCATTGTGGCAGATGCTTGTAATTGTATCCTGAAATCCCAACAACTCAGGAGGCTGAGGCAGGAAGATTGAAAGTCTGAGGCCAGTTTTGGCAACTTAGCCAGGCTGTAGGCAATTTATTTTGAGATACTGTCTCAAAATAAAAAATAATAAAAAGGGCTGGTGATGTAGTTCCATGGTTGAGTGCTTGCCTACGATGTGCTAGGGCTTGGGTTCTATCCCCAGCCTCACAAAACACCCCAAACAAACAACAACAAGACCCCACTATTTACCCTTAGATTTCCAAATGACATGTTTATACTGATATTTTCTTTCTTTTTTCTTTTTCAGTATGGGGGATTGAACCCAGGGGTGATCCACTACTGAATGACATCCACAGCCCTTTCTTTTTTTTTGGGGGGGAGGGGTACTGGGGATTGAACTCAGGGGCACTCAACCACTGAGCCACATCCTTAGCCCTATTTTGTATTTTATTTAGAGATAGGGTTTCACTGAGTTGCTTAGCACCGTGCCTTTGCTGAGGCTGACTTTGAACTCACCATCCTCCTGCCTTAGCCTCCTGAGCTGTGGGGATTACAGGCATGTACCACGCCCCTGGCAGCCCTTTCTCTAATTTTTTTTTTATTGTAAGACAGTGTCTCCCTAAGTTGCCCAGGCTGGCCTCAAACTTGGATCCTCATGCTTCAGCATCCTGAATCACTGGGTGCTACTGTGCCAGTTCTTGGTATTTGAATTTTAGATCTGTATTGACTTTCTTCTATAAGGGATCTCAGCTCTTTTGCAGTTTATATTTTTACCTTATAATTCCCTTCCATCTGCCCCTCTCAGAGAGTTAACATACTCTTTCTTGGTTAAATCATTACTTGGAGTTTACATTATTATAGCTATAAGAATGTTATATGCAACTAGTAAATACAGCAGTTCTTTCCTGTACATTTTTTAAAATTATAGAGTATTAGTAGCTTATACCTTTAAGTAGTATCTTTTTTTTTAAAGGTACATGAAATATAAAAATTTAAAAAAAGTAGGAAATATGAACTTTTCTATTTTTTACATCATGCCTGATTGATAGAAATTCTGGGTATAATTGTAGTTTGGGAAAGAATTTCCCTTCAAGTGATAAAGGCATTGCCCCTTGTTTTCTAGGTTCCAGAGAAGTCTGCTCTCATTCTAATTCCTGATTCACTATGTGTGACTTGTTTGTTTGTTTGCTTTTCTTTAGAAGATTTTAGAATCATCTTGTTACTTTGGTAGGATGTGGGCTATATATGTATGTTTTGAATAAGTAACACATTCACATCATTCAAAATTCAAATGTGTATAAAAGGGTATGAAGTAAAATCCTTCCCCCATTCTTATTCTCTAGTAATATAATTGCCTTCACAAAGGCAATTGGTGTTAAGTATTTCTGAGGCACATCTTCCAGAGGAATTCTGCGTATAACAGCAAATATACATATATATATATATATATATATATATATGATTGACATCTATTCCATCTCAACTTAGAGACTCCTTTTACAAAGAAATGTTCAATTAGGGGGTTTGCTTATAGGAAGAAACTGAATTATATATATATAATTTTGATACAAATGGTAACATATGATGGCAGATTGTATTTTCCAAAGATAGTTCCCATGATATATTCTATCTTACCTTTCTATTGCATTATGAAATCAATACTTTTCCCAGTATTAATTTCATAATGATTAATTTCAGCAATGATGGCCATGTTTCTCTCTCCTCTCCATAATGGGAGGACTGTCTCCTACAATAGAATATGGTGGTAGTGACCCTTTGCCAGTTTATTGCCTCTTGAGACATTTGCTCCTGAAATCCTACTGTCATGCTGTGGGGAAGCCCAGGACATAGGAAGGAGCTATAATAGATGATTTGATTGACAGCATCAGCTGAGGTCCTGGCCAACAACCAGCATTAATGACCAGATATGGGTGAAATAACAGGTTACATCAGCCGCCAGGTGTCAAATCACTTCTATGTCATTTTAGTCAAGGTCCCAAACATGGCCAAAAAAACCCCAAAAAAACAAAAAAAACCCAAAAAACCCAGAACAAAACAAAACAAAAAACTGTCCACTGTGCCTCATCAGAAAATCCTGACATACAGAATTTGTAAGCTTTTTGTACAGAACTGTGACCCTCCTGCCTCAGCTTCCTGAGCTGCTAGGTTTACAGGCATGAGCCACTATACTCGACTTAATTTTCTTTTCTTTTTTTTCATGTTTCCCATAGTTCCTGAAAAGTATTTCAAGCTTTATCTTCTAATTTGTTTATTAGTGTCTTTTCAGTTTGGAAATAATATTTTAAATTTCTAAGAGTGATTTCTTGTTTTAAATTGTTCTTTTTCATAGCATTCATTCTTAATTTATTAATGAACTACATTTCTCAGTAATCTGAAGATTTCTTTTTAAAAAATATTTTATTAATTGTTGATGGACCTTTATTTATTTATATGCAGTGCTGAGAATCGAACCCAGTGCCTCACACATGCTAGGCAAGCACTCTGCCACTGAGCTACAGCCCCAGCCCCAAGATTTCTTACACTAGGTTTGGGGTACAGAAAAGTTCATTTTATTATAGTTCTTTAACATGTTTCTGTTTTGAAGCTTTATATTTAAAAAACTTTTTAAAAGAGAAAAAAGAATTAAATTTTGACACATTATACTTTCACTACATAAGTGCCTCCCCCTCCCTCTTATTTCAGTGTTTCTCTAAGTAGCTGCAATTTTCTAACTTCTTATGATTACTGAGTTTCCCTTCACCCATCTGACATCGTATTCTTTTGAGCCTTTAGTGACACCTCAGAACCTGCCCACTTGTGACATAGTTAATAACCCAGCTACTTTAGAGATACAAACATCCCACACCATCTCTGTCCCACCACCTAGTTCAATATCCACAGGGAAGCCGCTTGTTTTTAACCCTGATTTTGACCTCTCTCTAGTTCACTACCTTAATTCTCTATGAGTGATTTGGCCAGAAGAGTATGCACTTCAAAAAAATGTTTATTGGATAAGAAATAAACCACACAATGAATTTTCTGGGTATGCTTCTCAATATTTGTATATGATTTTCCTTTCTCAATTCAGTAAGCACTTTTGGAAGACATATGCACAAAGAATATCAAATGGGGGTATTTTAGGGAATAATAAATGTATTAGCGTTAAGGGCCAATGCTTTTTTTTTTTTATTTTTTACTGTTGGTTGTTCAAAACATTACATAGATCTTGATATATCATATTTCACACTTTGATTCAAGTAGGTTATGAACTCCCATTTTTACCCCATATACAGATTGCAGAATCACATCAGTTACACATCCATTGATTTACATATTGCCATACTAGTGTCTGTTGTGTTCTGCTGCCTTTCCTATCCTCTACTATCCCCCCTCCTCTCCCCTCCCCTCCCCTCTTCTCTCTCTACCCCCTCTACTGTCATTCATTTCTCCCCCTTGTATTATTTTTCCCTTTCCCCTCACTTCCTCTTGTATGTACTTTTGTATAACCCTGAGGGTCTCCTTCCATTTCCATGCAATTTCCCTTCTCTCTCCCTTTCCCTCCCACCTCTCATCCCTGTTTAATGTTAATCTTCTTCTCATGCTCTTCGTCCCTACTCTGTTCTTAGTTATTCTCCTTATATGAAAGAAGACATTTGGCATTTGTTTTTTAGGGATTGGCTAGCTTCACTTAGCATAATCTGCTCTAATGCCATCCATTTCCCTGCAAATTCTATGATTTTGTCATTTTTTAATGCAGAGTAATACTCCATTGTGTATAAATGCCACATTTTTTTTTATCCATTCGTCTATTGAAGGGCATTTAGGTTGGTTCCACAGTCTTGCTATTGTGAATTGTGCTGCTATGAACATCGATGTAGCAGTGTCCCTGTAGCATGCTCTTTTTAGGTCTTTAGGGAATAGACCAAGAAGGGGAATAGCTGGGTCAAATGGTGGCTCCATTCCCAGCTTTCCAAGAAATCTCCATACTGCTTTCCAAATTGGCTGCACCAATTTGCAGTCCCACCAGCAATGTACAAGTGTACCCTTTTCCCCACATCCTCGCCAGCACTTGTTGTTGTTTGACTTCATAATGGCTGCCAATCTTACTGGAGTGAGATGGTATCTTAGGGTGGTTTTGATTTGCATTTCTCTGACTGCTAGAGATGGTGAGCATTTTTTCATGTACTTGTTGATTGATTGTATGTCCTCCTCTGAGAAGTGTCTGTTCAGGGCCTTGGCCCATTTGTTGATTGGGTTGTTTGTTATCTTATTGTCTAATTTTTTGAGCTCTTTATATACTCTGGATATTAGGGCTCTATCTGAAGTGTGAGGAGTAAAGATTTGTTCCCAGGGTGTAGGCTCCCAATTTACCTCTCTTATTGTTTCTTTTGCTGAGAAAAAACTTTTTATTTTGAGTAAGTCCCATTTGTTGATTCTAGTTATTAACTTTTGTGCTATGGGTGTCCTATTGAGGAATTTGGAGCCCGACCCCACAGTATGTAGATCGTAGCCAACTTTTTCTTCTATCAGATGGCGTGTCTCTGATTTGATATCAAGCTCCTTGATCCATTTTGAATTAACTTTTGTGCATGGCGAGAGAAAGGGATTCAGTTTCATTTTGTTGCATATGGATTTCCAGTTTTCCCAGCACCATTTGTTGAAGATGCTATCCTTCCTCCATTGCATGCTTTTAGCCCCTTTATCAAATATAAGATAGTTGTAGTTTTGTGGATTGGTTTCTGTGTCCTCTATTCTGTACCGTTGGTCCACCCGCCTGTTTTGGTACGAGTACCATGCTGTTTTTGTTACTATTGCTCTGTAGTATAGTTTGAAGTCTGGTATCGCTATTCCGCCTGATTCACACTTCTTGCTTAGCATTGTTTTTGCTATTCTGGGTCTTTTATTTTTCCATATGAATTTCATGATTGCTTTCTCTGTTTCTACAAGAAATGCCGTTGGGATTTTGATTGGCATTGCATTAAACCTATAGAGAACTTTTGGTAATATCGCCATTTTGATGATGTTAGTTCTGCCTATCCATGAACAGGGTATATTTTTCCATCTTCTAAGATCTTCTTCTATTTCTCTCTTTAGGGTTCTGTAGTTTTCATTGTATAAGTCTTTCACCTCTTTTGTTAGGTTGATTCCCAAGTATTTTATTTTTTTTGAAGATATTGTGAATGGAGTGGTTGTCCTCATTTCCATTTCAGAGGATTTGTTGCTGATATACAGGCATGCCTTTGATTTATGCGTGTTGATTTTATATCCTGCCACTTTGCTGAATTCATTTATTAGCTCTAATAGTTTCTTTGTAGAGCCTTTTGGGTCTGCTAGGTATAGAATCATGTCATCTGCAAATAGTGATAATTTAAGTTCTTCTTTTCCTATTTTTATGCCTTTAATTTCTTTCGTCTGTCTAATTGCTCTGGCCAGTGTTTCGAGAACTATGTTGAACAGAAGTGGTGAGAGAGGGCATCCCTGTCTTGTTCCAGATTTTAGAGGGAATGCCTTCAATTTTTCTCCATTCAGAATGATGCTAGCCTGAGGCTTAGCATAGATTGCTTTTACAATATTGAGGTATGTTCCTGTTATCCCTAGTTTTTCTAGAGTTTTAAACATAAAGGGATGCTGTACTTTGTCGAATGCTTTTTCTGCATCTATCGAGATGATCATATGGTTCTTATTTTTAAGTCTATTGATGTGGTGAATAATATTTATTGATTTCTGTATATTGAACCAGCCTTGCATCCCAGGGATGAATCCTACTTGATCATGGTGCACAATTTTTTTGATATGTTTTTGTATCCGATTCGCCAGAATTTTATTGAGGATTTTTGCATCTAGGTTCATTCATATTGGTCTGTAGTTTTCTTTCTTTGAAGTGTCTTTGTCTGGTTTAGGTATCAGGGTGATGTTGGCCTCGTAGAATGAATTTGGAAGTTCTCCCTCTTTTTCTATTTCCTGAAGTAGCTTGAAAAGTATTGGTATTAGTTCCTCTTTAAAGGTTTTGTAAAACTCTGCTGTATACCCATCCGGTCCTGGGCTTTTCTTAGTTGGTAGTCTTTTGATGGTTTCTTCTATTTCCTCAATTGATATTGGTCTGTTTAGGTTGTCTATATCCTCCTGACTCAATCTGGGCAGATCATATGACTTAAGAAATTTATCTATGCCTTCACTATCTTCTAATTTATTGGAGTATAAGGATTCAAAATAATTTTTGATTATCTTCTGTATTTCTGAAGTGTCTGTTGTGATATTGCCTTTTTCATCCCGTATGCTAGTAATTTGAGTTCTCTCTCTTCTTCTCTTCGCTAGCATGGCTAAGGGTCTGTTGATTTTGTTTATTTTTTCAAAGAACCAACTTTTAGTTTTGTCAATTTTTTCAATTGTTTCTTTTGTTTCGATTTCATTAATTTCAGCTCTGATTTTAATTATTTCTTGCCTTCTACTTCTTTTGCTGTTGTTTTGCTCTTCTTTTTCTAGGATTTTGAGATGAAGTATGAGATCATTTATTTGTTGGTTTTTTCTTTTTTTAAGGAATGAACTCCAAGCAATGAATTTTCCTCTTAGAACTGCTTTCAATGTGTCCCATAGATTCCGATATGTTGTGTCTGTGTTTTCATTAATCTCTAAGAATTTTTTAATTTCCTCCTTGATGTCTTCTATAACCCATTGATCATTCAGTAACCTATTGTTCATTCTCCAAGTGATGTATGCTTTTTCCTTCCTTCTTTTATCGTTGATTTTCAGTTTCATTCCATTATGATCAGATAAGATGCATGGTATTATCTCTACTCCTTTATATTATCTAAGAGTTGCCCTGTGACATAATATATGATCTATTTTTGAGAAGGATCCATGTGCTGCTGAGAAAAAAGTGTAACTGCTTGATGTTGGGTGGTATATTCTATATATGTCAATTAAGTCTAGGTTATTAATTGTGTTATTGAGTTCTATAGTTTCCTTATTCAACTTTTGTTTGGAAGATCTGTCCAGTGGCGAGAGAGGTGTGTTGAAGTCTCCCATGATTATTGTATGGTGGTCTATTAGACTCTTGAACTTGAGAAGAGTTTGTTTGATGAACATAGCTGCACCATTGTTTGGGGCATATATATTTATGATTGTTATGTCTTGTTGGTGTATGGTTCCCTTAAGCAGTATGTAGTGTCCCTCTTTATCCCTTTTGATTAACTTTGGCTTGAAATCTATTTTATTTGATATGAGTATGGACACTCCTGCTTGTTTCCGAAGTCCATATGAGTGATATGATTTTTCCCAACCTTTCACCTTCAGCCTTTGTATGTCTTTTCCTATCAAATGCGTCTCCTGTAGGCAGCATATTGTTGGGTCTTGTTTTGTGATCCATTCTACTAGCCTGTGTCTCTTAATTGGTGAGTTTAAGCCATTAACATTTAGGGTTATTATTGAGATATGGGTTGTTCTTCCAGCCATATTTGTTTATTTATGTTACTAAACATGGTTTGTTTTCCTCTTTGATTATTTCCCCCCCTTTACTGTCCTACCTCCCACTGTTGGTTTTCATTGTTATTTTCCATTTCCTCTTCCTGTAATGTTTTGCCGAGGATGTTTTGAAGAGATGATTTTCTAGCTGCAAATTCTTTTAACTTTTGTTTATCGTGGAAGGTTTTAATTTCATCTTCCATCCTGAAGCTTAATTTCGCTGGATACACAATTCTTGGTTGGAACCCATTTTCTTTCAGTGTTTGAAATATGTTATTCCAGGGTCTTCTAGCTTTCAGAGTCTGTGTTGAAAGATCAGCTGTTATCCTGATTGGCTTACCCCTAAATGTAATCTGCTTCCTTTCTCTTGTAGCTTTTAAAATTCTCTCCTTATTCTGTATGTTGGGCATCTTCATTATAATGTGTCTAGGTGTGGATCTCTTATGATTTTGCACATTCGGCGTCCTGTAGGCTTCTAGGATTTGGGATTCTGTCTCATTCTTCAAGTCTGGGAAGTTTTCTCGTATTATTTCAATGAATAGAATGCTCATTCCTTTGGTTTGGAGCTCTATACCTTCCTGTATCCCAATGACTCTTAAGTTTGGTCTCTTTATGTTATCCCATATTTCTTGGATGTTCTGCTCATGGTTTCTTAACAGTCTTGCTGAGCTGTCTATGTTCTTTTCCAGTTGAAATACTTTGTCTTCATTGTCTGATGTTCTATCTTCTAAGTGTTCTACTCTGCTGGTAGTATTCTCAATTGAGTTTTTAAGTTGGTTTATTGCTTCCTACATTTCTAGGATTTCTGTTTGTTTGTTTTTTATAACCTCTATCTCCCTGTATAGTTGATCTTTTGCTTCCTGGATTTGTTTGTGTAATTCATTGTCGAAGTGATCTTTCATTGTCTGATTTTGCTGTCTAATGTCTTCCTTGATACTCCAGATCATCTGAAGCATGTATATCCTGAATTCTTTATCTGACATTCCATCTGCTGCAGCTGTTACCTCTTCTAAAACTGAGTTGACCTGCATTGCTTGTGGTCCTTTCTTTCCTTGTCTTTTCATACTGCTTGCGTTTCTTTCTGCTTGGTGAAACTGTTGTGTTTTTGAAAATTTTTTCCCCCTGTATATTTATATTGCTCTTGTATAGTTGAAAAGTCTCCCTTGCAGGGTCGGGCGGCAGTCTGCCTACCTTGCAGGCATGGGCGGCGGCTCTGCTCTGCCCTTACTCCAATTGGGGTGTCGTGACTACCATGGCGGCAGGTCACTGGGCCTGTTCCGGGCGCGTGTGGCGGCTCTGCTCTGCCCCTACTCCAATTGGGGTGACGTGTGTACCACGCCGGCAGGCCACCGGGCCTGATCCGCCGGTCGGTTGCAGGTCTGCCTACCCTGCAGGCGTGGGCAGCGGCTCTGCTCTGCCCCCCCTCCAATTGGTGTGACTTGTCTACCACACCCGCGGACCGCTGGGCCTGTTCCGGGCACGGGCGAAGGCTCTGCTCTGCTCCTAGTCCAATTGGGGTGATGTGCCTACCACCCCGGCCGGCCGCTGGGCCTGTTCCACCGGTTGGTCGCAGGTCTGCCTACCTTGCGGGCACGGGTGGTGGCTCTGCTCTGCCCCTACTCCAATTGGGGTGTCGTGACTACCACACCGGCAGGTCGCTGGGTCTGTTCCTGGCGCAGGCGGCGGCTCTGCTCTGCCCCTACTCCAATTGGGGTGATGTGTGTACCACGCCGGCAGGCCGCTGGGCCTGATCCGCCGGTCTGTCGCAGGTCTGCCTACCTTGCAGGCGCGGGCGGCGGCTCTGCCCTGCCCCTCCTACCATGCCCGCGGACCGCTGGGCCTGATCTGCAGGTTGGTCGCAGGTCTGCCCACTCTGCGGGCACGGGTGGCGGTTCCACTCCGCCCCCACTCCAATTGGGGTCACGTGACCACCACACAGGCGGGCCGCTGGGCCTGATCCGGGCGCAGGCGAAGGCTCTGCTCTGCCCCTATTCCAGTTGGGGTGACGTGTACCATGCTGGCAGGCCGCTGGGCCTGATGCGCCGGTCTGTCGCAGGTCTGCCTACCTTGCAGGCGCGGGCGGCAGCTCTGCCCTGCCCCCCCTACCACGCCCGCGGTCCACTGGGCCTGTTCTGCCTGTCGGTCGCAGGTCTCCCCACCTTGCGGGCGCGGGTGGCGGTTCTGCTCCGTCCCCTCTCCAATTGGGGTCACGCGACCACCACGCTGGCGAGCCGCTGGGCCTGCTCTGGGCGCGGGCGGTGGCCCTGCTCCTCCCCTCTGGCTCGACGACAAAGCAAGACAGACTCGGGTGTCTGTGCCTCACCCCCCCTACCAGGAGACCAACTGTTTCTGTCGCCGCTGGTATTGATGAAGTTCTCTCCTCCACTGCTTTCTGATGACATCAGATCTCTGCCATGTTGGTATCCTATGCGAATGGCAGCATTTCATTCCCTTTGCCGGGTGACCAAAGCAACGGGTGAGTCCTGACCGGCCCTCACAGGCCCCGTCTCAGTCCTGTTGCCACTGCCCATGAAGGCTCGGTTGGTATTTACCTCCACAGTACTCAGCAGGACCCAGACCGAGAAGCAGTTTCTGCAGGCTCCTTAGCCCTGGGCCAGAGCAGTTCCGGGAGCCGGAACTCGGCCGCTCTGTGCTCGGTGCATGCTCTGATAAGAGCAGGCTCCAAGAAGCAGTTTCCGCGGGTTATTTAGCACTGAGCCTGAGTAATTTGTCTGCAAGCCGCAGGCGAATGGCAGCCTGAAATTACCTGTTCTATGGCTGAATGAGCTGCGATCAGTTGAAAACAGGGATGGTGACGTCAGCTCTACAAGATGGTGGCCGCTGGCCTCCTCTGTGGTCTGACCGGTGTGGAGAACCGAATTGGACTGCTTCCTTCCCCCTTCTCGAACCCAGAATTCAGCACTGAGTATGGTGCTTGCACAGCTGGCAGAAGCCTGCAGAAACTGCAGCGCTGTATCCCTGCGTCGCTATCTCCTCGTTTCCCAGTGCGCGCCGCAGACTCTAGTCGCGGGGCGATTTGCTGAATAAGCAGTGTGACCCTCCGAGCGACAAATCTCTTGCGTTTGAGCCCCCGTAGCCGATCCTCGTGCGATGGAAATCCTTCCTCCAGGTTCCAGAGCACCCCACTATTGCTGGAAATTCCTAACAAGATAGCCTTTAGCAGTCCTGACTCGTCATTCTCCCACACAGTGACGCGGCACACGGGGGCAATGCACTCCCCTCTCCACCATCTTCCCTCACCAAGGGACAATGCTTTTTTAAAAAAAATTATTGATGCGTTATAGTAGTACATAATGGGTGGGAAGGCCGTTATTTTGAGATCTTTGTTGTTTTCATTAAGACAGATTTATTGCTGCACACTCTTGTAATCCCAGAGACTTGGGTAAGCTGAGGCAGGAAGAGTGCAAGTTTGAGACCAGCCTCAGCAACTTAAAGAGACCCTGTGTCAAAATTTAAAAAAATTTAAAGGGTTGGGGATATAGCTGAGTGGTAAAGCACCCCTGGGTTCAATCCCTAGTACCCCCCTCCCCGCCAAAAAAAAAAGAGAAGGCTCCTGTATATTCCTGATTTTTAAGAATAATAAGAAAAACATGAAATTTCTTATTAAATTTTCATGATCATCAGATAAGATTTCTACCATAGAATAGCAGGTTTATAATGTTTATGAGCTTTAGTTAATCAGAACCTTGGGGAAAACGTTTGATTGACATCTATTCCATTTCAACTTAGATATTCCTTTTACAAAGAAATATTCAATTAGGGGGTTTGCTTATAGGAAGAAACTGAATGCTGAGGCTTTTTTTTCAGAGTAAGAAAAATTTTCCCACATCAATATAACCTGAACCCAATCAATATTTATTAGCAGATATAACAAACATTTATTTGTGACATATGGCCTTTCAAGCTTCAAAATGGTTATAATTAAAAAATCATATGGTTTAATATAACCATTACAAGGAAAATAAAACATTAAATCCTGAATAGAAGGAAGAGAAATAAATAGAACAAAAATGCAGGCTAATGTTCATATCCTGAGTCATCTATAAATTTGACTGTGAGTTTGCTGGTCCTTAAAGAATGAAGGCATAGGTTATTGGTTACAGAATTTTTTTTTAATTATTAAAAAAGTTTATTTAACAATCAGTTCAAGAAGAATATGTACATGACTTAGTAAAACAGGCTCTTTGGAGAGGGTACATTGATTTCTCTGCTGAACAGTTATTTATGTTCATTCCAAGGCTTCTAACATGATGATACTATCTTCTTGTATTACCACATTCTAATATTGTTCTGTTGCCTGCTAGTTGCCATCTCTACACATGTATTGTAAGATTCACAAAGGGACAAAAATCTCTGCAATATTCCTTGGACATGTTTGCTACCATTTAATTTCAATGACAATTAAGCGTACTCTTCAGACTCATAACTGCTTTGAAATGGAATTGGCAGCCTCCTTCATGCGACCACGGACAGTTAAAGTATCTCCATACTGCTTTCCATATTGGCTGCACCAATTTGCAGTCCCCCACATCCTCCCCAACACTTATTGTTGTTTGTATGCATAATAGCTGCCATTCTGACTGGAGAGAGACAATACCTTAGAGTAGTTTTGATTTGCATTTCTCTAATTGCTAGAGATAATGAACATTTTTTCATATATTTGTTGATTGATTGTATATCCTCTTCTGAGAAGTGTCTGTTCATATCCTTGGCCCATTTATTGATTGGGTTATTTGTTTTAGTTAAAGAATTATTTTTTTTTAAAGTTAAAGAATTCTTGACATAAATTAAAAAGGGACCATTTCCTTGGGACAAAATATTTCATGTCTTAAAAGTATTTCAGTTTAAAAAATGATTGTGGGGCTGGGGATGTGGCTCAAGTGGTAGCATGTTCGCCTGGCATGCGTGTGGCCCAGGTTCAATCCTCAGCACCACATACAAACAAAGATGTTGTGTCTGCAGAAAACTAAAAATAAATAAATAAATATTAAAATTCTCTCTCTCTCTCTCTTTAAAAAATGATTGTGTAGATCATTAAATAAGAAAATTATTGTGTAGATCATGACACAAGAAACACCTATTTAACAATGGCTTTTGAGAGATGAATATTGTTAATATAGGTAATTTATATATCTTTCTTCAATAAAAACCTAGAATATAGTATTTAGATTTTGCAGAGGAGAGTTTCTTTGTGGTTTGGAGATGGACACTAGACCAGTCTGGATCTTTGCAGAAAAGAAAAGGTGTTTTGAGTTGATAAAGGGACTCTTTACAAAGGTGTGTGCAGGGTGTAGGGAAACCACAAGGGATACCTCAGTACTGTGAGGCTAGTAGCTATTATCTTTCTAGCCTTAAAAGGGATGAGAGAAAGGGCTGTTACTAGGATGAATCTTGGAGACAGAGGCTGGGCAGAGAAGGCTGGCTGATGGAAGTGGTGACCTTTAGTCAAATCATGAGCCCAGCCTGAAGCAGCCCCACAGACAGCCAGGGAAATAAAGAGCTTGAAGTCTCCACCACTTCCTCTAGTTCATGCTGGTGTTCATCATGGATTGACTTCTATTAGACACCAAGGGCAGGCACAGGGAATCTCTTGCTTGTTAGCTTGCTGATGCACAGAAAGGGCAAAGAAGGTATGCCAAGAGGATATATTGGAGACTTGGGAAAATTTGTAAAGTTTACTCCCTACCTGGATTTTGATAAGCGTCTGTTCTCTGGGTAAAGCAGAAAGGGACATGCCTTCCTGCCTTTCCCACTGCCGCTTGGTAGAGAATCATTGCATTGTGCTGAGAACTGGTCAGAGTGTTAGCTGCGTGTAAGGGAAAAACAAGTGGAGAAACAGTGATCTAGAAGATTAAGATTCTCTTAAATGTGTTCTTCTCTTAAATGGATTTTAGATTGGAGCTGAGTCACAGTCTGGGAATGGAGAAGTTTGATATAGAACTTGAAGACAGTCCCTCAGCTTGGAATATCAGATGGCTTATGAATCATTGTGTACAGGAAAATAGGATAAGCTTTGGGGAAAATAGGTTACTTTCTCATGGCCTGTGGGGAAATTTCACCCTATCTGGACACAGATCCTTTTATAGGGGTCCCTGAATACTATGTCTAGTGATGTGTCATAAAAATGTTACTTTGATTGCTCCTAGGCAAGACCTCTCCAAGCCCAGACAGTGTGTGTCCCTATAGCAGCAGCAATTATAATTACAACCAGCCATATAAAGCCAGCCGCATTGCCAATGAAACCATTTAAAATATTGGAAACTATATTCTAGCATTTATGGAATCTCTGGCCTAATCCCCAATTGTGTTCTCTTCAATTTGAAAAATCCACCATTTTAAAATGAAAATGGAGCCAAGTATAAAAATATAAAAAAACTTTATATTTTTTATACTTGAACTTTCTATAAATCAAAATATTTCTTTTTCTTCTTCTTGCACCAACACATAAATATTTTTCAAACTTAATCATACAAATGGAAGACTTTTGGGTTCCAAGGCAGCAATAAGGAATGAATGGAAATTGTTGCATTTATGTTCTGTATTGTACTTTTATGCTGATAGGAAAAGAAGTGACTTGTTGAGAGAGTTATTACCTTGTGTGTATTAAAACAACACTTGAAGGCAACTGATTTTAGATAAGACAAAATAATCAGTATATCCTGTGATGTTACTTTAGCTTAAATCCAGGCTACCCTAACACTCAAACAGAGATAAGAGCTAGAGTAGGATAACTGTTCTCATTGAAGTCCTAACTTCAAATATTGTGAGGGTCTCGAGAGGTTATCCAGTCTCTTTGCAGCCTTTGGCAGGATTACAGTTGAACCAGCTCAGGCAGATGGCAATCCATCCTATTTCTAAAATTGCCCATTCCAGAAATTTGATATAACTCTTGCCACAGTTCTTTCTATAAGCTCACTTTTCTTTAAGTCCACAGGGAATATATGCATACAGTAATGAAGAGCATATGGTAATTTGCATAAGCCCGCCATTGTGAAGATGATTTGTAAACAGTACCGAATCATGCACCAATCCCTATTCCTTCTTCATTTAATCTTATACATCCTCTGCCTCTCGGAGTAGCCTACCCTTGTTTTTCCCTTGACGACTTCTTCTTCTTCTTCTCCTTCTCCTTCTCCTTCTCCTTCTCCTTCTCCTTCTCCTTCTTCTTCTTCTTCTTCTTCTCCAGGATACTCAAAGTCCTAGGAATAGAAACAGTGTCTTGCCTTGGCCCACAGGGGAGTTGACAGGGGCCCATGAGGCAAGGCAAGCATTTAGTGAGGGTACCACTTTCCAAGAGAATGTGTTGATGACTTATACTATGTTGGAGAGTCTTCAACACTCATCCCCCTTCTCTTTCTAGCTTTCTGTTTTTTTAGGTAGATGAGTTTAATTGCTTCAACTTTATGGTGCAGGCGGAACAGCCCACATTGCCGTAATCTATGAGACATGGGGGGCATAATCGGCAGAGGCTGATAGGAGGTAGACCTGTATTGGCCCGCTGAGGTTAATTCCGCGGTGCTGGGGCTCAGGACGTAAGGACAAAATGCAATATGAAACAAGGGGACAGGGGAAGAGGTAGCTTCTTCTTCTCCTTTCTTAAGATGCCCCAATTTAATATTTCACAAAGGATTAATGCCTTCCCCCGCAAGTCAAAATATGTCATTATGCCTTTCTGTATGACTCCTGTTTTCCTGGTTAGGAAACATTTGTTCTAACTTTAAATCCATTAAAAATTAGCTCTGCAGCCTCAGCTAAGTCACTTAAAAATCTGTACCTAATTTATGGGAAAAATTTTAAAATCACCTATTTTTTGACCAAACAACCCAGATATAGAAATAATCTAACAGGTGTATTTGTGCATGTACAAGTGACACACACATAAAATTACTCATTAAAAATCTAGAAGCAATCTAAAAATCCATTCATATAAACTGTTTAAACAGATTACAAGTGGGGTCTAGGTGTCTATCAATGGATGAATGGATAAAGAAAACGTGGTATATATACACAATGGAGTCTTCAAAAAAAATTCCTTATTTGTTCTTAGATATACATGTCAGTAGAATGTATTTTGGGGGCTGGGGTTGTGGCTCAGCAGTAGAGCGCTCACCTAGCATGTGGGAGGCCCTGGGTTTAATCATCAGCACCACATTAAAAAAAATAAGTAAAGGTATTGTGTCCAACTACAACTAAAAAATAAATATTAAAAAATGTATTTTGGCATGTTATACATATGTGAGTATATCTTATTCTAATTAGGATCTTATTCTTGTGGTTGTATGTGATGTGGAATAACCTGGTTGTGTATTCAAATACAAGGCCAGGAAAGTTATGTCCAATTAATTTTACTGTCCTTCTTATTTCCCTTACTTCTCCCTTCTCTTCATTCCCCTTTGTCTAATTTAATGGACTTTTGTTCTTCCCATCCCCACCCTCCCTTGTTATGGGTTAGCATCCACATATCAGAGAGAACATTTGTTTTTTATTTTTGGGGACTGGCTTATTTCACTTAGCATGATAGTCTCCAGTTCCATCCATGTATCTGCAAAAGTCATAAAGTCATTCTTTTTTATGGCTAAGTAATATTTCATTGCATATATATACCACATTTTCTTTGTCCATTCATTTTTCAAAAGGTACCTAGGTTGGTTCCATAGCTTAGCTATTGTGAATTGAGCTATTATAAACATTGATGTGGCTGTGTTACTCTAGTGTGCTGATATTAAGTTGGGTATAAACCAAGGAGTGAGATAACTGGGTCAAATGGTGGTTCCATTCCAGGTTTTCTGAGGAATCTTCAGACTGCCTTCCAAAGTGGTTGCACCAATTTGCAGTCCCATCAGCAAGGTATAAAAGTAACTTTCTCCTCACATCCTTGCCAACATTTATTATTGCTTGTATTCTTGATAATTGCCATTCTGACTGGAATGAGATATCATCTCAGTGTAGTTTTAATGTGCATTTCTCTAATTACTAGTGATGTTAAACATTTTTTCATATATTTTTTTAACTATTCATATTTCTTCTTGTTCAGTTCCTTTGCCCATTTTTTGATTGTGTTATTTGTTCTTTTGGTGTTAAGTTTTTTGAGTTCTTTGTATAACCAGGAGATTAATGCTCTGTCTGACGTGCAGGTGGTTAAGATTTTTTCCCAATCTGTAGGCTCTCTCTTTATGTTTTTGATTGTTTCCTTTGATGTGAAGAAGCTTTTTAGTTTGATATCATCCCATTTATTGATTCCTTCTTTTTTGGGGCGGGGGGTTCTGGGGATTGAACTCTGGGGCACAAGACCACTGAACCACATCCCCAGCCCTATTTTGTATTTTATTTAGAGACAGGGTCTCACTGTGTTGCTTAGTGCCTCACTTTTGGCTGAGGCTTTCTCTGAACTCATGATCTTCCTGCATCAGCCTCCTGAGCTGCTGGGATTACAGGCATGTGCCACTATGCCCAACTCCATTTATTGCTTCTTGATTTTACTTCTTGCACTTTAGGAGTCTTATTGAGGAAGTTGGTTTCTAAGCTGACATGATGGAAAGTTGGGCCTTCGTTTTCTTCTAGTGAGCACAGGGCCTCTGGTCTAATGCCTAGGTCCTTGATCCATTTTGAGTTGAATTTGGGGCAGTGTCACACAATGGAGTTTTATTCAACTCTAAAGAAGAATGAAATTTTGTCAATGGATGGGAACTTGAGACCATTATGTAAGCAAAATAAGCCAAACTCAGAAGGTTAAGTGTCATGTGTTTTCTCTCATATATGGAAGCTAGAGAGGAAAAAGGAAGAGAAAGGGGGGAGGGAAGGGATTTCATGAAAATCAAAGGGAGATCTGTAGAGGAAAAGGACCAGAGGCTGGGAAGAAGGGAGGGAGTGGGGAAGGGCTGGGGAATGATATTGGCCAAATTATATTGATATATTGTGTGCATGTATGAATATGTAACAACAAATGCTTATGTATAACTATAAAACACCAATAAAAAATGTGGAAAGAAAAGAAAAAAAGGACTGGGGATATAGTTCAGTGATAGAATGCATAAGATCCTGAGTTTGATCCCCATACCCCTTGCCAACAGGGACTCGTCACATTTGTATCCCTCGTACCCAGCATGTCACAGGCCTCCACAGATGCTCCCCGAGTTCTTACTAAGCAGCTACTCCTATCACATTCTGGGTTAGGTGGCAAGGACTCGGCAGGAACTAAACAGGCGACTCCTGTCCTCACGAGAGTCACAGTCCAGTGCCTTAGTAACTAAACAAGGCAGATGAGCTCTCTTGGTTAGCAACGATCTTGTTAGATTTTTGTTTGTAACAATCCAGAGGAGGTCAAGGGCACTGTGGAGAAAGCCTGAGCCTGCTCTGGGTAATTACCTCCAGACCCAGGGATGGGCTGAGGACCTGCCTTACTGAGTAGCAGGCTACCCCCACGTATATAATAAATAAATTACAAGTGTCTGCATCAACTAGTATAAAATCAGAAGCAAAAGAAAGTTTATCACATACTGATGTAACAGATCTCCTGGACATATCATTAAGAGAAATGAAAGTGAGGTTCAGAATAATGACTATAACAAAATATTTTTGTAAAAAGAAGGAAAGTCATATTTAGCTTACATAAAATACAATATTCCCAGGAGTGTATGTAGGAAATATGGAGTAGCCATTGCTTCTAGGAAGGGAAACTAGGTGGACAGAGGTGAGAAGTGAAGGGGGATTTTTTCACTGTATATATAAATCTGTACTTTTGGAATTTTAAATAGTATCAACTATCCAAAAATGAACAAATGAGGGTTGGGGATATGGCTCAGTGACAGAGTATTTGTTTAGCATGCGTGAAGCCTGTGAAGTTTGATTCCCAGCACTAAACAACAACAACAACATTTGATTAAAATACCTTATATATAATCAGAGATATGATGAATTATTGTATAATGGTGTATTAAGAATTGTAATACAAAATAAATAAATAAAATAAAAATAAAAACTAGCTCTGGAAAAAAAAACAAGTGAATAATCTGTGACTCAGTTTCCATATAACCCTACCCATTTGACTATCCTGGGAATAAAATAGAATTATGTATGGAAAGTTGCTTTGAAAAGCAAACGTTTTTCACATACAGTGCTAATTTCTAGTATTTTAGTAATGCATGAACACCATTTTTCCCCCCCTTCTTTTTTATTATTCTTTTCAGCGCTGGGGTAGAAACTCACTCTCTCTCTCTTTTTTTTTGGTACCAGGGATTGCCTAACCACTGAGCCATATCCCCCAGCCCTTTTTATTTTTTATTTTGAGACAGGGTCTCATTGAGTTGCTTAGGTCCTTGCTAAATTGCTGAGGCTGGCTTTGAACTTGTGATCCTCCTGCCTCAGCCCTCCTGAGGCATGCCTCAGGATAAACCCACAATATCAGTTCTATTTTTCCCCCCATAAGAGTGCCAGGCTCATGTGTGGGCACTCTTAAGTTCTCCTTGTGCTTCATAAACTTTGGAGTTTAGAGCAGAACATTATATGGAAATAATGATAATAAAAAATAAATATTTGTGGAGTATTTTAGAGTTTATCCCTGTAGCACGGCTCTTGTGCAAAAGGAACTTCATGCTGTGCTTCCCCCTGTTCCCTTTCTCTGCAGGCTGCTCAGTATTTTTGTTCTTGAGTAACCAGTGCTTCATAGGTACCTCGAAAGAAGGTGAAGTGTGCTCAGGATGGCTGAGAAGGGCCCAATGAGAATAGTTGTAACTTGTAGAAAACTGCCGTGTCTGAGAAAAGAAGGGAAAACAGCTGGGGCATTAAAATGCTGGAGTAACTCACTGAGACACTCAAGTAGAAATTTCTTTGTTTAATATTTAGAAGGAAGAAGTACTATACTTTCTGGGGGAAAAAAGTCCTTTGGGTCCTGTTGCAACACATTAAAACAGACACATAAAACACCAGTTTAGATGGGTTTCTTGTCAGCCCTATAGGAAAGGAGGTTGGAAAGGTAGTATATAGTAGCACTTAATATCTCAAAGGGCTGTATTAAAAAATAAATAAATAAAAAAGAAACCAGCTTTTCAAATTCCAAGGGGTCCCCTGAGATCATCCCACACCTCATTAACACCTGAACAGGCATGAGACTTGGAACCTCTTTGGGGACTTCTGGCCTAGTCTGGTAAGAAAAATGATGAGAGATTTGTAGGTCTTTGTGAAGTGGACCACAGTATATAAAGATGAAACAGAGCACCTCAGTTTGTACTAAAGGAGATTATACAAGGGGAAAATAAACCCACAATATCAGTTCTATTTTTCCCCCCATAATGAATGTTTTTCCTTTGCACAGTTTATGCCAAAAAATTCAATTTATTTTTCGAATGTCTTTTTTCCTCCTTCTTCTTTTCCCTTCCTTCCTCTTGGAACTCTTCCTCTTCCCTCTTTTCCTACTCCCCCTCTTTTACCCCTACCTTATGTCCTCTTCTCCTGTCTTTCTGCTATAGTAGGAGATGGCATACTTTTTCCGTGAAGGGCCAGAGACTTAAGTATTTTAGGCCCTAAAGGTCAAAGTGTCTCTGTTGCAACTATTTGAATTCGCTCCTCATAGTGCAAAGGAAATCAAGGACAAATGGGTGCAGTCATGTTCCATGACCCTTTATTTACAAAAATAGGATATGGGCCAAATTTGGCCCTTAGGCCATGGTTTATCTGCCCTTCTTCTATGTTGTAATAGTTTAAATAAAATTCACTGAAGAGATATAATTGTCACTAAGTGTTTGGGACAACCAGGGAGCTATCTGGAAGAAAAAAAATTTACACGCATACCTCATACTTCTTCAAAAAACTCAAAGATTTAGTGATAAAGTGAAGGAATAATGATAATAGAAAAAAACATAGGAAAATTATTTTAACACATCAGAATAGGGCAAAACCTTTTGTTAAATAAAATTATGTTTAAAATGATAGATACAACTACACTAAAATGTTTACATAGAAACTACTATAAACTAAGCCATAAGGCAAATGACAGGATGGAAAATATTCATGTCATTCTGTGCAATTCATGTCACAGGTAAGAGGCTAACCTCCTTAACATATGGATTCCTAAAACTCAATAAGGAAAATAAATAACCAACCAATAGAACTGTGGGAAAATGTTATGACTAGAGCCCACAGGAAATAAAATGCACATAATTATTAAATATTTCTGAAAGTTTTAATTGACACATAATGTTTGTACATTTTGATAGAGTACAGTATGATGCTTCAATATGAGTATACAATATGTAATGACCAAGTCAGGGTAATTGGCACTTCTATCTCCTCAAGTATTTATCATTTCTCTGCTTTGGAAAACTTCAGATTCTTCAAGTTATTTGGGGATATATCACAAATTGGTGTGGATTATAGTTACCCCACTGTATTATGGAGTACTAGAACAATTCCTCTGATCTAACTGTATTTTGGTACCTGTTATTTAACCTCTCCCTATTTGTCCTCCCTTCTACCCTTCCTAGCCTCTGGGACTTCTGTTCTGCTCTCTTGTTCTATGAGATCAACTTTTTTTAGCTTCCACATGAGAGTGAGAATAGGGGGTATTTTTCTGGCTTATTTCACTTAACACAGTGTCCTTCAGTTCTAGCCACACACCTGAACTGGACAGGATTCCATATTTTTTTATGGTTGAATAATATTTCATTGTGTAGGTGTATATTTTCTTTATCTATTCATCTGTCAATAGACACCTTGGGTGATTCCGTATCTTAGCTATTGTGAATAGTGCTATAATAAATATAAGGAAGCAGGTATCTCTTTGATATATTAATTCACTTTCTTTGGATGTATACCCAGGAGTGGGATAGTTGGATATTACAAGAGTTCTATTTATAGTTTTTTGAAGATCCTCTATACTGCATTCATAATGGTTATACTAATTTGCATTCTCATCAACAGTGTGAAAATAATAGTCCTCTTTCTCTTCACGTGTAATAGCATTTGTTGTCTTTTTGATAGTAGCCATTCTAACTGGAGTGAGATGCTATGTTCTTGTGGTTTTAATCTTTATTTCTCTGGTGTACAGTGATATTGAGCACTTTTGATATACTTATTGGCTATTAATGTGTCTTCTTTTTAAAAAAAATATTTATTTTTTTGTTTTAGGTGAACACAATATTGGCACCAAAACAGACTGGTAGACCACTGGTACAGTATAGAGGACACAGAGACTAACTCACAAAACTACAATTATCTTATATTAGACAAAGGTGCCAAGAACATGCATTGGAGAAAAGATAGCCTCTTCAACAAATGGTGCTGGAAAAACTGGAAATCCATATGCAACAAAATGAGATTAAGCCCCTAACTCTCATCATGTACAAAACTCATCTCTAAATGGATCAAGAATTTAGGAATACAACCAGAGACCCTGCGTCTAACAGAGGAAGAAGTTGGCCCTAATCTCCATCATGTGGGATTAGGTCCCAGCTTCCTTAATAAGACTCCTGTGGCACAAGAATTAAAATCAAGAATCAATAAATGGACTCAAACTAAAAAAGTTTCTTCTCAGCAAAAGAAACAATCTGTGAGGTGAAAAGAGAGCCTACATCTTGGCAGCAAGTCTTTACCCCTCACACATCAGATGAGCACTAATCACTGGGATATATACAGAACTCAAAAAGCTAAACACCGAAAAAAAACAAATAACCCAATCAATAAATGGGTCAAGGACCTGAAGAAGATGATGTACAATCAATCAACAAATACATGAAAAAATGTTTATCATCTCTAGCAGTTAGAGAAATGCAAATCAAAACCACTCTAAGATTTCATCTCACTCTAGTCACAATGGCAGCTATTATGCATACAAACAACAATAAGTTGGTGAGGATGTGGGGAAAAAGGTACACTCATACACTGCTGGTGGGACTTCAAATTGGTGCAGCAGTATGGAGAGTTCTTGAAAAATTGGGAATGGAACCACCATTTAACCCAGCTATCCCTCTCCTTGGTCTATACCCAAAGGACTTAAAACAGCATACTATAGGGCCACATCTACATCAATGTTTATAGCAGCACAATTCACAATAGCTAAATTGTGGAACCAACCTAGATGCCTTTCAATAGATGAATGGATAAAAAAAATGTGGCATATATACACAATGGAATATTACTCAGCAATAAAGAGAATAAAATCATGGCATTTGCAGGTAAATGAGTGGAATTAGAGAAGATGATGCTAAGTGAAGTTAGCCAATCCCAAAAAACCAAATGCTGAATGTTTTCTTTGATATAAGGAAGCTGATTCATAGTGGGATAGGGAGAGGGAGCATGGGAGGAATAGACGAACTCTAGATAGGGCAGAGGGGTAGGAGAGGAAAGTAGGGGGCATGGGGTTATTAATGATGGTGGAATGTGATGATCATTATTATCCAAAGTACATGCATGAAGGCACAAATTGGTGTGAATATACTATGTATACAGAGATATGGAAAATTGAGCTCTATATATGTAATAAGAATAGTAATAAATTCTGCCGTTTTATATATATATATATATATATATATATATATATAAAATAAATGAATATTTATTTTTTAGTTTTAGGTGAACACAATATCTTTATTTTACATGTGGTGTTGAGGATTGAACCTAGTGCCTCATGCCTGCTAGGCAAGCACTCTACCTCTGAGCCACAATCCCAACCCTATTTATATGTCTTCTGTCTATTAAATATTTTTAAAGAATGTTCCACACCATTCATAATAGGTGATACAAAAATTTAAACAGAATTTGAAAACTTTTTCACATATAATATAGGCAAAAGTCCAGATATTTGATAAAATACTGGGTTGGCATGACACTCCTTTGTATTGCTAGTGGAATATAAATTGGCATGTCTATGGAGGGCAATTTGGATATACCTATCAGTGTTGGAAATGCACATCTCTCTTGATGCAGCAACCCACTTAAAAAATTAGCCTATATATATAATTGGTCATATGCAAAATGATTGTTTCAGCCAGCCTTTTCATCACTGTGACCAGAAGACCTCACAAGAACAATGTAGAGGTGGAAAAGTTTATTTGGAACTCATGGTTTCAGAGGTCACAGTATTGATGGCTAACTCCATAGCTCTTGGTCCAAGGTGAGGCAGAACATCATGGTGGAAGGATGTGGAGGAGGAAAGCAGGTCAGGACATGGCAATTAGGAAAGGAGGGGCAGTGAGAGAGCATGCTCTATTTACAATAAACAAAACATACACCTCCAAGGCATGGTGCCAGTATCCTCCTCCAGCCTTACCCTACCTGCCTCTACAGTTACCTCCCAGTTAATCCATCAGTGGATTAATGCATCGATTAGGCTAAGCCTCTCATAACTTGGTCATTTCATGTCTGAACATTCTTGTATTGTCTCACATATGAGCTTTTGGGGGATACCATATACCTCAACCCTAACAATAATGTCTATACAATGTTAGTCCTTTTTATACTTTTATACCAGCATAAACAGGAAATGACATATATGTTCACCAATAATGAACTGGCTAAATCTTATAGTATATCTGTGCCATGGAATACATATAGCTGTAAAAAAAGAGTAACCAAAAAAACCAACCAAACAACAACAACAACAACAACAACAACAAACAACCCACCACTCTGTTTTGGTATGGAAAGATCTTTGACATATATTGTTAGGAAAAAAGTTATAGGAGAGTATGTGTGGTGTGATTCCAACTTTATTAAAAGGAGGAAGCATTATATACATTTGTATATGCTTATAAAAAAATGTCTCTGGAAAGATATGTGAGAAACTAGAAACTGTGGTTCCGTGTCTGAAGGAGAGGTGGGAAGAATTGTTACATGTGTGATAGAAGTAAGGAAACTTTTCACTGCATCCTTTTTTATAATTTTTGATTTCTGAACTATTTGACACTATTATTAACATTAAAAATATAAAGTCAGTAAGAATCACTGAAATAACTTGGTCTTATAAATGCATACGATTGGCTATTTTTAGATACATGAAACATTATAATAGTTTGGGTCATGCTAATAAGAAAATTGGTATCTAGTAAATTTTTTTTTATGGGGGATACTGGGGATTGAACCTGGGGCACTTCACCCTTGAGCCACATCCCCAGCCCTATTTTATATTTTATTTAGAGATAGGGTCTCACTGAGTTTCTTAGCACCTCGCTTTTGCTGAGGCTGGCTTTGAACGGGCGATCCTCCTGCCTCAGCCTCCTGAGCTGCTGAGATTACAGGTGTGCGACACGGCATCTGGCTGGTATCTAGCACATCTTGAAATAGTTTCTCCTCTGTGTGTGGGAAGAGGACCATGTAGGAGGATAAACTGTCTTTCTGTATAGTTCCCTGATTAATCAATCAGAGTAAACACTTAGAAGATACTTTTATTAGTCTGTGTGATATAAAGAAGGATTGGGCTATCTTGGGAGTTGCCCATTTCTGGGCTTGTTCAAAGCATACATGATGCTACAACTTGGGGGGCTACTGTAGAAAGGGTAACAACTCTGACAAGTCAGTCTCTCTATTCTAACTCTGGGATTCTATAATTATATATATAATAAGGTGCCAGGCATGGTGGTGAACACCTATAATTCCAGTGACTCAGGATGCAGAGGCAGGAGGATCTCAAGTTCAAGACCAGTCTGGGCAAATGAGACCCTGTCTCAAAAATAAAAATAAAAATAAAAAAAAGGACAAGGGATGTAGCTCAGAGGTAGAGTGCTTGCCTAACATGTGTGAACACCTGGGTTCAACCCCTGGTGCATCAAAAAAGGAAAAGGAAGAAGCTAGTTTGGGGATTACAAAGAACTAATGTTGGTGGAAGGACAGCCGAGGATCCTTGGGGTGGGCATTGAGATTAGGAGGAGGGTCCAAAGCCAGGGATATGGAGATACTTTAAATTAAGCAGCCCTAATGGGTATGGGGGATGGGGCAGGCTTCAGCCTTTTGCTGGTAGCATAGAACAGAGCACAACACAACACATGGCTTTCCAGAACACTATGCAATGTGCAGATGGGAAGCAGTCTTTTAGGAAATGGCTAGAAATCATTGACATTGATTTTCAAATCATCCATGGCTGGTAAAACACCTGGCAGATAATGCTTTCAAGCACTCTAATTCGAAGCCTGCTTTGGCTGATATTCACATCTTAGCTGGATTTAACATCTAATAGAAGACACTTAGTAAATTTTTGATAAGAACAATCCTGGGCCAAATACAGTGCTTTTGCAGGGAGCATGTGGAAAGAGGTCAGAGGTGGTCTGGCAAATGAGCAATTAGTAATCCTTCCCCTACATGCTTTCTTTTTTCTGTCTCATCCTTTCTCTTTTCCTTTATGTCTGTAGGCCTTCTGAGAAAAGACTGAGTGGTCCATGGGGAAATAATGCCCAGGGTGCTCAAATCTGAAACAGGTTTACACAGACACGTTTATTCTTACTTCCTCTCTTGTTCTCAGTGTGAGGGAAATAATGGTCTCCTTTCCAATAGTGTAGAATTAGCTGGTGAGCAGAGATGTTCAAGTTACTGACTGGGGTGCAATTAAGTACCAGGCATATTTCATGTAGGGTCTGGGGAGTGCTAAAGGAGATTTTGAGGAATTATGGAATTATGATGGTTAATTAAAAAAAAATTTTTTTGGTAGTTGTAGATGGATATATGTGGGAAGCCACTCCTGAGCTATTTAGCATCTTCATTTGGCCTTAAGCCAAGGGGACTTTGGTCTGGCTTTGCATGCTATTTTGTGCCCCTTCCACTTAATGGATTACACAATGCATGTGACTTCAGCCTTCTCTGGGGTAGGAAGTCAGCTCTTAAAGCTTGGGAATTGGGCGTAACCCATCAGGCCTGGACAGCCCACCTCCTGGCTTACTTGGTGAAGAACATTCTATGGATAACCTTTGAAGTTTCCCCATATATAATAAAGCTAAGTGGGGCTCCTGCTCTCTCTCTCTCCCCAGTGTGGAAGCTGGACCTCTCAGGTGTAGTGTAGTGTGGTTTTTTCATGGCTTCTTTTCCTTAGCTTAATTTCTCAGCCAGCCTGCTTTGCGCAGAGAAGACCAAATTCCATCCCCTGCACAGGATGTAGGAGAGAGATACAATACGTTTATTTTATTTATTTATCTTTATGTGATTTGAACCCAGGTCCTCACACATGCTAGGCAAGCACTCTACCCTTAAGCCTGAAGCACTCTACTCCAGCCCTGAAGGTTAATTTTGTGTGTCAATTTGGCTGGACCATGGTGCTCAGATATTTGGTCAAACATTCTGGATGTTTGTATGAGGGAATTTTTTGTTGTTGTTGTTATTAACATTTAAATGGGTGGAGTTTTAGTAATGCAGATTAGCATCTATAATGTGGGGGAAACCCATTCAATTTTCTGAAGGTCTTAATAGAACAAAGATTGACATTCCCAAGGGAGAGAGAATTCTGAGACTCCATTCTGCCTGCCCAACTTCTGTATTTTGGACTTTTGAGTCTCCATGAGCCAATTCCTTAAAAAGTTCTCTCTCTCTCTCTCATTTTATTGGTTCTGTTTCTCTGGAGGACATGGAATAATATGTTTCCAATTCCTCAATTATGCTCATTTAAAATAAGTGTCATTGGAAATGTCATAGTATTTTGCAAGTGAAACTACTTCATTCTGTATTATGGACCCTCTGAATTTCAATTTTGTTATCTGTAAAATTAGAAAAGTATGGTAGAAATTGTTGGTCACCCACTAAAATCCATCTTCCCTATTTCGTCGGCATATTACATTTCCTGCACCCCTGGACACGTGACTATGTTCTTTCCAACGGACTGTGATAGTAGGGAATACGCCACTTTTGGGCCCACATCTTAAATGGTAGGTGTACTTTACCTGTGGCATCTATCCATTTTTGCCAGGGATAGATCTGTGACTGAAGCCAGAAGTAGACAGGCAGTCAGAATAGATAGGTAAATCAAGTCAGGTCAGATTGAGGCAGGCCAAATTTGAATGAGTCCTGGGAAGTTGGAAACTGGATTGAAATGTTAATTCCTTCAGAGCCCTTCCTCTACTCTTATCAAGAACCTGCCCCAGCTCCAAACTGTTGCTAAGGTTACCTGTCCCAGGAATTGCCCTTCCCTACAGAGAGCTATAAAGTTGTTAATTATTGTGTCCTGGGCTGCATCATCCCGCCCTTCCCCCTCTGCCCACCTGTTTCCCACCTTTTGGCCATCCCACCCAGCATTCCTGGGCCTAGTCTTCTAGGAAGAAAGGAGAAAGATAAGGGGGAAAAGGCAGGAGAACAGAGGAAGCCTACGTCATATAAAAAGGACAGAACACCTCACTTCTTGGGGTACCAGGATACCAGCTATGGCCTCCTTCTCCCTTGAGGGAGAAGTCTATGTTACCCCTTTTTAAATAAACCCTGCTTTATATGCTTGTTCAAACTTCAACATTTGAGAGAGCAGAACTCATTACTGATGATTGGTGATATCATGACCACTCAGCTTCAACCATAAAAAATCTTGAGGAAATGGTAGAGCTGCAAACAGAAGAACCAGACTCCCTGAATGACTGTGTAGAGCAAAACTATGCCATTAAGCAGGAAGATCACCTCAACACTGTTTGTGAATGAGAAACGGACATTGGGTTAGGGTTATGGCTCAGTGGTAGAGCACTTGCCTAACATGTGTGAGACACTGGGTTCAATCATCAGCACTACATATAAATAAATAAATAAATGTCTATCAACAATTAAAAAATAGAGAAGTGGATATCTTTGCTTTTGTATTTTTACTATCTTTGTTACAGCAGCTTATCTTTGACCCCAACATAGCATGGTAACAACTGTCTTAGCTCTTTCATGTGATTTTTGTGGAAATCAGATGAAAGAAAATGGCACAGGGCTGGGAGTGTGGCTCAGTGGTATAGCACTTGCCCAGCACACATGAGACCCTGACTCTACCCACCCCACCCTACCCCCCAAAAAAGAAAGAAGAAAGAAAAAATGGCAAGGTTCTATACAAATGTTCATAGTACCATCTCTACTTAATTATTTAACATTAAGTTTTCCTCTGGCCTCAACAGCACTCTGTAAAATGGGGACATTGGATTTTATGATATCTAGAGATTGTTTTATTCTTTATCTGACTAGAAAGATGCTGCTTTGGGATAAAGGATTACATAAGAAATATAAAATGGCTAACAGGTTTTGTTGATTACCACCAACTATGCCTTGATCATATTTAAGAACTAAGAGCTCATGTTCAAAGTGGGGAATAAGTGGCTATTGAAAGCAACTGACACACTAGATAAACTTCATTTAATAACTCACAAGCTGGTGGCAATCCCGGAAGTACCCACGTGAGTTACAATATATCAAATATCATCAGTTGTCTAGACTTTGCCAGAAAACCAGGTTAGAGTGACAGGATTTATGGTTTCATACTTCTGTGAGGGCATAAAATACACTAAACCACATTAGTCTGCTTAGAGCCAAATATTAACTCTTAGCTGATTCTTACTTTACACAAAACGTTTCCATTTCCAAAGCGTAGTATTGTGTATAGTAAGTCACGATGTGTGTGTGTGTGTGTGTGTGTGTGTGTGTGTGTGTGCGTGTAAAGGAAGGCTACATATTAGAACAAGCCTACATCTGAAAGAGATGTGAGCAAGCATTTGAAGAAAAAAGAAGAAAGAAAATGATTGACCATTGTAAATGTGTAGGCATGGCCTCAGAGCTCTGTTTAGGTTTTGTGGGATGAGAAAATGGAATCTTTTTTGTCCCTTTGTATGGGCAGAGCCAGGTCTGATGTGCCAGAGGAAGTGGTTTATTAAATATTTTGGAAAGAAATATTTTCACAGTCTCATTGCTGCTGCTTTCATTTGGTTATCAAAGCCTAATGCTGGAAAAGGAAAACCATTAATAGTCCCCATTAGGAAATGTGAACCATTAGGAAAAGTCCCAGGGGGGACTTTCAGTTGGGAAGAGCAGTGCCAGGGACTGAAATCCAGCTGTGACTGAGTCTGAAATGATGAGAAAGGATATCCTGGAAAACAACATTTGAAATCGTACAACTAGCAATAGCTAAAGTGTAATGCAATTGAATTTCTTTGGAATCATATACACCAGCCATTCTAAGTAATTCCCAAGGCCAACTGCTTCCTTTTGACCATGGCATCTGCATCTCCCAACAATGTTTTAAGCAGAAAACCATCAGGAGTCATTTTGGCAGGAGAGAGGGATCGTCCGAGGTGTTTAATGACAGAAAAGATCGGCGCTTGTTTGTAATATGTAAATATTAGTGGTTCAAGGCACATTTGGGAATTTTCTTCGTAGTAATAAATGTCAAAGAGAAATGTTTTTCCTTTATTATTAGGATCTTACACTAATATACTCAAATACAAAGCTGTCTTTGCCTAATGTGAAGGAGAAAAATAAAACCAAATGAAGTGAGTAATTAAACAGGGGAAAGGAAAGGAAAACGAGACTGAATTTTACTATGGTTCATGACATTCTCTTTGGGCTGAAGAGGATTATCTGTTATGAGGATTTTGTGCTGTGAGGAGTTGATGACATAGATTTGTGACAGATGAGAGAGATGGGGACAAATATGCTCATTCAGACATTTCCAGTTTCTTGTTCAATATCTCTCTTGCTGAAGATGAGGGAATAGAAAAGATGGTAAAGGAGAACTGAGGGGCTGGGGATGTGGCTCAAGAGGTAGCGTGCTCGCCTGGCATGCGTGCAGCCCAGGTTCGATCCTCAGCACCACATACACATACAAATAAAGATGTGCCCGCCGAAAACTAAAAAATAAACATTAAAAAAAATTCTCTCTAAAAAAAAAAGGAGAACTGAGTATCACAGCTCTGTATGAAGGATTATAAAAACTGGAACAAAATAGACTCTTTCACTCTCCTTTTCGTTTTTAGTTGTCAATGAACTTTTGTTTTTATTTATTTGTACGTAGTGCCGAGAATTGAACCCAGTGACTCACACATGCTAGGCAAGCGCTCTACTGTTGAGCCGCAACCCCAGCCCTCGCTTGGTTTTGAGTTGATTTGATTTTGGTAAATTTGAGTCATTGTATTAGAGTTCTCCAGAGGAACAACCAATAGGATGTGTGTGTGTGTGTGTGTGTGTGTGTATTATATATATATGCATATATACACATATATATCTTATGAATGTATATAGATTTATTTGTATGTGTTTATGTATTTCTTTTCTTTTTTGGTGGGGGGTACTGGGGATTGAACTCAGGGGCACTTGACCACTGAGCCATATCCCCAGTCCTATTTTGTATTTTATTTAGAGACAAGGTCTCACTGAGTTGCTTAGTGCCTCATTTTTGCTGAGGCTGGCTTTGAACTCATGATCCTCCTGCCTCAGCCTCCCAAACTGCTGGGATTACAGGCGTGCCCAGTTTCGTGTTTATATATTTATTGTAAGGAGTTAGGGAAATGGTTTGGGTCATTATGGAGGCTGAGGATTCCCAAAGATCTGCAGACACAAACTGGAGACCCCAGAGAATTGATGCTAGAGTTCTAGTCTGAGTCTGAGGAACTGAGACCCAAAAGAGATGATGGTTTTAATTTCTAGCTTGAGTCCAAATTTGAAGGTAGGAGAAGACCACAGTGGCCCAACTCAGAGACTGGCAGACAAAGAGCAAATTCTCCTTGATTCTGCATTTCATTCTATTCAGACCTTCAACAGATTGGAAGAGGCCCACCTTCAGTAGGGAGGGCAATTTGCTTTATTCAGTTTACCCAGTCAAGTGTTTGTTAATCCCATCCAGAAACACCTGCACAGATATACCACAGAGGGGTGTTTAACCAAATATCCAGGCATCCGGTGACCAACAAGATGACACATAAAATTAACCATCACAGTCATGTTATGCAAATAATGAATTCAGGATAATTTTAGGAACCTAGTATATTCCATGATCACCTGGGACCTTCAATTCCTCCCATCCCCCAAATACTCATCAGAGAGAATAGAGGTGGATAAAGAAAAGAATGGTAACTGTTTTACTCTTTGCCTTCTCCTCTTGGTGTCTTGACTTCCAAGATGTGTTCTACCTACTGTGACCCAGCAACAAACCATACGTTATCATGATTATTAGTAAATTGGTAGCTCTTTGGGAAAGCAATTTCACAAAATGTATCAAAAGCTTAAAGGTGGGTATGTTCTTCGAGGCAGGAGTTTTTCAGTTCTAGCGTTCTCTGTCCCAAGAGATGGGTAGATCTTCACCACAGCTTCTTTTCTTTGATGGAAGCTGTAGGTGGCCCACAGTGAGCATGAGCCCAGCCACCGCCCCATCATGCAGTGCATCAGTGCCTCATTCACCTACAGGACCACTGGTTGTTTTCTGAGAAAATCTCATTTTTAAAAGCAGTTACTTCCTTTGTCTATCACTGCACAGAGGTGAGATTAGGATTTTATTTAGGCATCGGCCTTAGATTATTCAATTTGCTAAAGTTAATACGCAATATTCTTTGAGGGATCATAGGAAAAATTTTCTTTCAGTCCTCTGTTCCAGAAAGAATACTTCTTCTCATAAACCATAAGTTTGTTTTGTCTTCTGGTAAGTATATGTCATGTGGCTGGTATTGTTTTACTCTTTAAAAAAGAATCTCAGATTCTTACTTCCAGCAAAATGTAGCAGATGCTTTTAGTGTCTGAGCACATCCTCTTGGAATTCACTGTGTCTTTGTATGGTATATTCAATGACAAATGGTGATTCCTACTGGGGCCTTTTTCTCCACCTGCCTGCAGGGTAGACTGGAAGTCTGGAGAGCTCCTGACTCCAGGAGCATCTCTTCGCCAAAAATGGATGGGATAACTCTGGATGTTCTCCACTGTTGCTCAAGAGTGGGATTAAGCTTCTAGTTGCCTGCGGTGATAAGTTCAATAACTTTTTTGGCTCCTTTTCTTTCCTATCTTATTTCTCCACTTTGTTACTGGTATTTGCTGTCTAATAAACTACTTGCACTTCAATTCTGATCCCAGGGCCCCAGCCTGAGATATCAAGTGTACATCATCTTCATCTAGAAGAAATAGTTCCATTATATAAAATGGTTCATGGTTGAGACCAAATCTTTTAGGGTCTGTCACCTTGGCGAGTGGATATAGCCTGGGGGATAGTGACTCTCAAATATCAAAGGATAGAGTTGAAGCTGGGTGTGGTGGCACATGCTGTCATTCCATCTACTCAGGAGGCTGAGGAAGGGAGGAGCACTTGAGCCCACAAGTTCAAGACCACCTGAGCAATATACTGAGGCCCCATTGAAAGAAAGAAAAAGAAAAAGAAAAAGAAAAAAACCCATAATAGATGGAGTTATCATATTGCAGACCCAGCACAGGAACCAACTTGTTTCCTCATTGGCCAGGGCATCAGCACCATGTAGGCAAGGACACAGAACCTTCCCAATGTCATGTACTTGACTAGAAAACAATGGTAGTTCTGGATTGATCAGGTCTTTCAATTACTTGTGCTCCTGGAATTGAAATGCTTGACAGATTCTCCATGGATAGTGATCCCTTTTATGTGATGTGATCCTTCTGTTCCCTACTCTGGCTCTAGCTGAGTGGATCAGTGTTGGGAGCAAATCTATAGATTGGCCAGCATTATGTGACCTGGCATGATCAGGTTAGTTGGACCAATCAGGATATCCCCCCAGGGAGCCTGAAACAGGAGATGCTGGGGGCACTTGCCTAGGAGCACTAAGCAAAGTGACCATGAGCCAGGTCTGAGTCAGGCAAACAGGGGCACGTGAGGGAGCACACAGACAGGCAGGGGAGCTGACCTATAGAAACTGCAGAGAAAAGCAGAGATGTTGAGAGTCCAGTTCTCAGAAGTTTTATGCTTCCTGGGACTTCCAAGTCCAGTTCCTGGCCATGTGGATTCTTACATGAAGCAACTACTCTTGAAGTAAATCAGGTAGATCTCTGTACTCTGCACAGATGAGTTTTCATCTCTTTTACATTATTTGTATGAGTGCCTGTATAAAGATTCAACTCAGATGTGTTCCCTTAACTTTTTTTTTTATAAATTCAGAAGCAAATATAGAAAAATCCTTTGGCCTCTTAGGGCCACCTGTACTGCCAGAAGCAAGGTTTCAGTAGCTAATTGGATATTCAGTGTTGTGTTCTTTTTTTCAAGTTGGGCATTGGGATTAGTTTTGCTAAGTTTCTCTTTTTCCTCTTTTATGACTAGTGCTTTTGTGTCGTATCTAAGAAATATTTGCTTAACCATGGAGACACAGATTTTTATCCTATATTTCCTTCTAGGTATAGCTCTTACATTTTGGTCTATAATCCATTTTGAATTATTTATTTATTTGGTATATGGTATGAGGGAAAGTCCAGGTTCCTTTTTTCCCAAATGATTTTACAATTGTTCTAATACCATTCACTGAGAAGATTATCCTTTCCCCATGGTGATGGTTAATTTTGAAAGTCAACTTGACTTGAGTAGAGGGATGACTAGAGAACTGATAAATCCTAACATCTGGGCATGTCTGTGAGGGTGTTTCTAGAGAAGATTGCCATATGAATCAGAGAACTGAGTAGGGAAGATTTACCTTCAGTGTAGGTGGGTAAAGTCCAATTGGCCTGAGGCCTGGATGGAACAAGAAAATGCAAGGAGGGGGAAACTCACTCTCTGGCTCTTCCTTTTACTGCTGCTCCGGACACCAGACTCCATGTTCTTAACCTTGGACTGGGGGGTGCACCAGTGCCCTTCCTGGTTCTGAAGCTTCTGGTTTCTTGGACTGAGCCATGCTAATGGTCTCTGAGTCTCCAGATTGCACCTGGCTTATTGTAGGACTTCTCAGTCTAATAAATTCTCTCATATATGTGCATATTGTTTCTCTTTCTCTGGAGACCAACCACCTAGTGATTTAGCACCTTGCTGAACATCAATTGAGAACATATCTGGTTCTGTTTCTGAATGTTCTCTTTTGTTTCATTGGTCTGAATCACAGGTTGACAAAGTGTGACTCAAGGGCCAAATTTGACCCCACTACCTGTTTTGTAAGTAAAGGTTTATTGGACAGTGTGGACAGCAGGCTGTGTCCTACTCTGAGTTACTCCATGATGAACTTAACAGCAGTTTTCAGGCTGTGCCTAATGCTGTTACTCCATTTGTAAAGCAGTAGTTTGCACCATGTACTCCTGTTTGGAACAAGCGCCAAGGTAGAATGACTGTGCTCCTTGTTCATACAAGTAAACAACCACCATCTGCTCAGCAGGACCATAAGGCACAGACTGATAAATAAAATAATTGTACTAGTAAAAAAAAATGACCACCGGTGAGTGTATCAAATTGAATCAGAAGCACGTGGATACATGGGTGTATCCACCCCAGATGAGAAAAACCAGGCCCATGAGCTTATCCATCTCACCAGAGGTAATGCCCTTCCCTGCGCCCTATAAAAGGAGAAGTACCTCAAGACTGGTTGTGGCAGCACAGACTGACTTGTCATCAGACGGAGCTGTGAACACATCATGAGGTCAACAGGCAAAGAACCTTTGACTCTGCCCCTGGGCTTTAGCTCCGCTCCATCTTCCTACTTGGTAGGACCACTTCAAACTGCTTCCCTTCCAGGCCCCTGCCCAGAATATGCTCTGCCAGGTACTCCGAACAGGTTCTTCAGCTGGTCCATAATCTTATCCAACCACCCGCAGTGACTCTTCCCCATCTGCTCTCTGCCTTTGCTCTCGGTGGAGCCTCCTAATACTCTATGGGCACCTTGATTGTTTCTTGGCCTTTCTGATATATATCATGAGATATATATATATATATATATATATATATATATATATATATATATATATATAATAGAAAATATATAATTATATATAATGCATGACTATACATTATTATTACATATAATTTCTATTATATATAATGATATATATATATATATATATATATATATACACACACATATATATATGATTGTAAAGTATGAGTGTGACTTGAGTGTTATAGATATTAGTAATTAAGATTGGAATACATAAAACCTTGTTTGTCTGGATTATGACTACCAAGTGACTCATGTATTTGGTGAATTGTAACTAATGACAGTAACATAGCTTGTGAATTCATTGTTATTCAATAAATTCTGAATTTCAGAAAGACACAAACATGTCCAATCTATGTCCAGTTTAGGCATAGCTCACTCAAGGCACTTAGCCAAACCCATTTATTCTTTTTTTAAATTTTTTTAAAATTCTAATTTGTTATATATGACAGCAGAATGTATTATAATTCATATCCCACATGTAGAGCACAAATTTTCATATCTCTGGTTGTATAAAAAGTATATTAACACCATTCGTGTCTTCATACATGTACTTAGGGTAATAATGTCCATCTCATTCCACCATCTTTCTACCCCTATACCTCCCCTCCCACCCCTTTGCCCTATCTAGAGTTTATCTAATCCTCCCAACCCAACATAATCTGCCTCCTTATATCAGAGAAAGCATTCGGCATTTGTTGTTTTGGGATTGGCTAATTTCACTTAGCATCATATTCCCATTTATTCTTTTTTAAAATATTTATTCTTAAGTTTTAGGTATGTAAGGGTCAAGCGAAGCGTCAGAGAAAGAGACCACCAAGTGACCACTCATGCAATTGGCAGAAGGGGATTTATTGAGGATCCGATTCAGCGTGCTGAGGCTCCAGGCTCACCCAGGAGGGGAAAGCAGCCCAGAGCCCCGAGCAGGGGCTGAGCACTGCTTAAGTACACTTTTTTTGGGAGGGCGGGGATTTTACATACATCACAGTCTCCTTTAACAAATCATTATACACCGCGGGAAAATCAAACAACAACTCCTAAACATGATTAGTTCATTCATTGGCAGGAACAGGTCAGGCTGGAGTGATAGGTCAGTTCTAAACGGGGTACACATTCAAACTGATTGGTTTTAGGGCCTAAAGGACTACGTGACCAGTTACGCAGAGTCCCGAGTTATTGGACAACCAGGGAGTCAGTGGGAATATTTACTGGGCAGTTCCAGTATTGTCCTAACAGCTACAGGGATTTCAGGTTTTGCAGGTAGCATAGAAACCTAACAATACCTAATCCTTTACATTTTAACTCAGACCTTGCAGCTTAGAAACTTTACAACACCCGGTCTTTTACCCTTTAACTTTTACGCTTTGACTTCAATTTCTTTTACCCTTACAGGTAGACACAATATCTTTATTTTATATTTATGTGGTGCTGAGAATTGAACCTGGTGCCTCCTTCATGCTAGGAGAGTACCACTGAGCCACAACGCCAGCCCCCCATTTATTCTTTTAAAAATATTTTTATTAGTTATTGATGGAGCTTTATTTATTTATTTGCTTATATGTGGTGCTGAGAATCAAATCCAGTGCCTTAAACATGCTAGGCAAGCGGTCTACCACTGAGCCACAACACCAACCCTCCCATTTTTTTTTTAAGTATTTTATGTTAAGGTCTGTAAACAAGTCTGGATGGCGCCTGACATTTTGCCAGAGGGAGTGGTTTGTGAAGTAATGCCAGCGAGCCATTAAGTGTGGAGATTCCTTATTGGTTGACTGCTGTATCTAGTTTATGGTAATTAAGATAAGCTGTGTGGAATGTATATATACCCCTCCTGTCCTACAGAAAACGGCTCCTACTCCTGCTGTATCAATGTACACAAGTTGTTTGTCACCCCCCGGTTATTTTGCTGCAGCCGAACTGCGGCAATTTTCTTTTGGGTACTGGGGATTGAACCCACGGGCACTTTACCACTAAGCCACATGCCCAGCCCTTTTTATATTTTATTTAGAGACAGGATTTCCCTGAGTTGCTTAGGGCCTTGCTTTGGCTGAGGCTGGCTTTGAACTCATGATCCTCCTACCTCAGCCTCCTGAGCCACTGGGATTATAGGCGTGCACCACTGTGCCTGGGTTTATTTTGTTCTTGGTGAGTGAGAATTCTGCTTCTTAATTGTCCTGTCTTGAGCTGCTTCCCTCCACCACACCCTTTCACCATGATGTTCTGCCTCATCTTGGGCACAGAGCAATGGAGTTAGTCATCTATAAACAGAGAGATCTCTGAAACTGAGACCCAAATAAACTTTTTCTCCTCGGAAGTTGTTCTTGTCAGATCTTTTGGTCACAGCAAACATATTTACTAAAACACATGCAGAGACAGTGTATGCTCATTGAGGATTAGAAGATTCAACATTGTTAATATATCAATTCTCCCCAAATGGGTCTGTAGATTCAAAACAATCCCAAATAAAATTACAGAAGATTTTTTAAAAAATTGACAAGTTTATTTAAAACCTCATGGAAATGCAAATGATATAGAATAGCAAACAATTTAGAAAAGTAACTAGATTGGAGAACTTACACTATTTGATTTCAAGGCTTATTATAAAGCTACTGTAATCAATAATGGTATGATATTGCAAAATGCTAAGATGTAGAGACACCAAAATTTTTCTGTAAAGGGCCAAATAGTAAATAGTTTTTATTTTGTAGTCTCTATTTCAACCTTACTTTTGTAGCCTGAAAGCAGTCATAGAAAGTACTTAACAGTACCAGGCACTGTGGTGCGTGACTGTGACTCCAGGGACTGAGGGGCTGAGGCAGGAGGATCATCAGTTCAAAGTCAGTCTCAGCAATTTAGCAAGGCCCTAAACAACTCAGGGAGACCCTCTCTCTAAATAAAATAGAAAATAGGGCTGGGGATGTGGCTCAGTGGTTAAGTGCCTCTGGGTTCAATCCCCGGACCAAAAAAGAACAAAATAAAAACCCCAAAGTCATATCCCCAGTAACCTATTTCCTCCAGTCACAGCTTACCTGCTGACTGTTACCACCCAGTTAATTCCTATCAGGGGATTAACACATTGATTAGGTTAAAACTCTCATAACCCAATCATTTAATCTCTACACTTTCTGGCATTGTCTCACACATGAGTCTTTGAGGAACCCCTCATTTATAATCCATAACCGCATGTATTTAGGTCATCCTTAATATCTTAGAGAAATATTTTGAAGTTTTTAGTTTACATATCTACATACATTTGTCAAATGTATCTATAAATATTTCACATTTTGTTGTTTTACTCTGTTGGTTTTTAATTTTTCAATTGTACCTTATGTCCCACAGAAATATAAGTAATTTTTATGTATTGACTTCGTATCTTCCATCTTTGCCATATTTACTAATGTTATGTATTACTAATTAGAACAAATTAAAAAAAATCAGTCCCTTAGGATTTTCTACATAGATGATCATGTCATTGTGAATACTGGAAGTATTATTTTTCCTTTCTAATCTGGATACCTCTTCTTCTTGCTTTGTTTCTGATCTTCAGGGGAAAATATTTAGCCTTCCACCATTAAGTTGGATGTAGGCTTTTCTCAGATGCTGTCATGTAGAGGAAGTTCACTTCTAGTCCCAGATTTCCTCATGAATGGTGCTGACTTGTGTCAAATGCTTTTTCAGCATCTATTCAGATGACCAGATGGTCCCTACCCTCGTGTGTTTTCAGTCTGTTAGTACAGACAGTCACTAAACAAGGAATACAATATGCCAAAGAGGAAAATCCAGGACTCTGAGAAACTACAGAGGCCTGCCCCAGCGCAGGGTCAGAGAAGTGAAGAAAGTGAAGTATAGGCTCTTGATTTAACATCTAAGCAGCCATCTTAAATATTAACCGCCATCTTTTGAGATAAGTTTTGCTCTCCTGTACTTCTTCTTACCCAAACTCCCCCCATCTCCATTAGTGACCTACCCCATGGTACTATAACCCTGAGCCAATCCCAGAAGGAAAGGATCTCTTGACTCTGGAAAGCCCCATGGTGCCATCGACCTAAGCCTATCCCACGCTATTCCCACCCACATGGCTCTGATGCAAGCATCCCCAAGCCTGTCTCATAGTGCCACAGCTACACCTCCAAACCCCTACCTCACAAAAGCTCAACACCTAAACATCTCAGGGCTTCTCTGTCCTATAGAGAGATGGCTTTTATTTGTCAGCTCTGACAAATAAACTCTTATGTGTTTAATTTTATTTTGCATTGCTGGGGATCGAGCCTACTGCTATGAGTGCTGTGTCACTGAGTCACACCCCTTGTCCCAGAAGAGAAGTTTAAATTGAGTCTAAAAGAGAAGTAGGAACTGCTAGATGATCAGAGTAGGAGGGAAAGGAAATGGAAGTAGACCGAGTTTTGTAAGGAATGGAAGTAGACCGAGTTTTGTTTTGGTCAGTTTTTGAGAACACACACACACACACACACACACACGGCAGCCTTGTGAGCTATTTTCTCAGTGGTAATGGAGAGATGTTCTTGTGTCAGTCTTCCACCAGTCTGTGGAGCTCTTTGAGAGAACCATCTTTTGGAGATAGAACTTTCTGTCAGCAGTTCTTTTTCTTTCTCATGGAGAATGAGAAACTGTAGCCAGTTTGATTTCCTTTTCTTTTTCAGGGGCCTGGAAGCTGAGACAAACCCTAGACCTGCTTAAGTAACAGAGAAGTACCTTTTGTGCACATGTACGCTAATTTTTACCCTGGTCAGGATCTTTTAAAAAAATTAACATTTTTCTGTGCCTGAGTTTATATTTATCACATATATTTTTATATCCTATAAACCACTTAAATATGGAACAAAGTAAGAAGACAAAAAAAAAGTTATAAAGAAATAAATAGAGCTAGTGTGGCAATGCATGCCCTCAGTTCCCAGCTACTCAGGAGGATCACATGTTCAAGGCCAGTCTGAGCAATTTAGCAAAACCCTGTCTCAAAATAAGAAGAATAAAAAAAAGGTGTGGAGGGACTGCAGATATAGCTCAGTGGTAGAGTGCCTCTGGGTTCAATCTCTAGTACTGCCAAGAAAAAGAGGAGGAGGAGGAGGAGGGGAGGATAAAGATGAAAAGGAGGAGAAAACATGAGAAAATCAGAAAGTTTCCAGAAAGTTCCAAGTGTGTTATTTTTCCTGACCCCTAACCCATGCTTTCTGACTTCCTTTCAATAGGACATTTAGATGTCTGTTTTGAATTTCTCTTCACCATTTTTGTTCCATAGCATGACACTAAAAATTATTCCCCATTAGGCAAATTTAACCTCTTTAAAGGTTTATCTTCCACCAGAGACCCATGAGAACAATCAGGACCAGACTGTGTTTTTTTTTGAACTAGGGATTGAACATTGAACATTACCACCGAGCTACATTCCCAGTCCTTTTCAGTTTTTATTTTAAGGCAGGGACTCACTAAGTTGCTTAGGTCCTTGCTAAATTGCTGAGACTGGCTTTGAACTTGTGATCCTCCTGCTTTAGCCTCCCAAGCTGCTAGAATTACAGGTGTGCATCACTGCTTCTGGCTTCTATCATCTTTTTTTCTCCCTTTCTTTCATCTTAATAGTAATTTGCTTTTATGAAGACTGTAGGACTTATGCTACCCATACAGAAATGAACCTCACAGGGCATTTTCTTGCATTTTGTACCTCTCATTACAACCCCTGTGACTCCGCAGAATCAAGGTCCTATATCTTAGGTGCAAAATGATGGTAGTTTTGTTGTGATAACCCTGGGAGCTCTGTGGTTAGCAAGGCAGAGATGCTAGAACCTGGAGAGGGTGCTTGGTGGGAGAGTGGGTGGGTGGGGAGGGTGATTCTTGCATTGCTGGGTAACATGAACTGGGTCCTTGGTGCATTTTTTGTAGAGGGCCTCATGTAGAGGGCCTCGTCTACCCAGTCTTCCGAGGTGTGGATGGAGTGGCTTATTTTCTGGGTGTCTGCCTCATCCTGAAACTTGTTGACCCTCTTCTCTAGCCTGGCTCTCCCTCCCCAAGCCAGTGAATATTTGAGTTTGGTTCCTTCTACTCAGAATCATGCTTCAAAAGTACTTGTGTCTAGTGACTCCAGCCAAAGAAAGCAAATGAAGTCTTTCTGTAGCAGTTCTTCTTCATAGAACCTATGTTTACCCCATCTTTGGAATACTCAGTCTTTTCTGCCAATTCCTAAATAATGTTTGTGCTACGTGACACTCTAAATTAACAGCAATATTGCAAGTGGAAGAGAATTCCCGAGGGGAATTCTGATTTCTTTACTTTTTGTTTGTGCTATGTTTTGCTTTTTAAAAACACCAAATTCCTTTCCTTGGTAACAAACTCCCATCACTTACTGTTCATTAATGGCCAACATTGGAGTAAAAATGGAGGCTTTGCCTCAGAAGACTTGGGGAGAAAGATTCTCATAAGAAAGATTCTCAAAATAAGTATAATGCAGCCTTCACTCAATATTTGTTGAATATTGAGAGCATGTACCCTGGACTAGCAGCATCTGGAACTAGAGGGAAGGGGACTCCTGGGGACTGTCCAGGTGACTCTTCTGTGGGTGCCCCATGTCCTATTTGTGTTCCACTGGAATTTGGTTAAACGCTTAGGAGGACATATTTAAGAACTAAGGGAGATGACACAGGATCATGGGTAGACTTTCTCAAGTCCAAAGAGGTGAGAACACTTCCTTTATTTTAGGCTGGTGGTGTATTTGTAAACATGAAGGAGTGACAAAGCAGGGTTGCAAAATATCCCTTTAGCAAACACACTCCCTCCCCCACAAATACAATGTTTCTTGTATAATATCCTTTGACAATAATGTGAGAGGCAGAACTGCGGGACAGTGAGCCCAGGCCCAGTGTTCTCCCTTCTGCTCCTCTCTTCTTTCTAGTTCCCACCCTCTGCAGCTGTCATGACTATGTCAGGCTCTGAAGAAAAGGAATGGAGAATTTGGTAAGGTTTGGTTGCCAGGAAACCACATTGTGTGTAAAATTAGTCTCCAGGTTCTCTCTCTCCCTCCTAGTAGGTTTTGTTCTCAATTTATTTATTTATTTGAATAGGTATAATGTTCACATGGGTCAAACATCAAAAACTATTAAAAAAACCCCATAAAACAACAACAACAACAAAAACCTCTCTCCCACCCATCCTCCTCAATAAGCAACCACTGCTATTTCTTTGCTGATCATCTCTTTTGAATATTTTTTAGTTCTTTAAACATATTTTATTCCCCTCACCTTTTTTGTTTTGTTTTTATACAGTGCTGGGGATTGAACCCAGGGCCTCTAGTATGCTAGGCAAGGCCTCCGCCACAGAGCTACTTCCCTAGTTTTTTGCCTTATCCCACTTAAAAACAAAAACAACAACAACAACAAAAAGCTTGATTTACATACATATTTGAGGTATGCATCCTGTGCTGACTAGATGAGCTGGGTTCAAAAGAGCTGGCTGCAACATTAAACTAAGAAAACATGAAGAAATCATGTAACACAGGGACATGAGTTTTTCAGATGGAGGGCAGGACTGCTCTGCGACCTGAAGGGTCCTCTTCCACGCTGGAAGGCAAGAGAGCGTGCACCTGGAATCTCTTTATTTTTATAGGGGGGACACACAAAGGAGTTTCAATGGAATGTTCTTCACCTTATAAGGTAAGGGATAAGGTTTCAAAGGTGGAGTCTTGCTTCATGACGTCTTGTGGTCAACAGATTGATTGACATGTTGGCAGGTCACACCCATCTCAGGTGCTGTGTGGGATCACAGGCCCAGCAAGAGGAGAGGTGCACTTGAATCTCACAACCCAATCAGTGTGCAATGCCAGACCTGTCCCCTCAATGCTACAATGCGCATAGCCCCCACACACAGCCCATGAATGGCTCACAACCATGCACTTATATTTTTATGAATGATTGTGTCATATTGATTCTTTAAGAATTCCTTTCTTCTCCTCCTTCTTCTTCCTCTTCTTCATAGGTAAAAGGGTATTGCATTGTATGGATTTACTGTAGTTGTTTATTCATTTCTCTTTTGATAAACATTAAGCAGTTTCCAATCTTTGGTTATTATGGACAATGTTTCGTAAATCACCTTTGTATAGCCAGGCACGATGGAACATGCTTGTAATGACAAAGACTTGAGAGGCTGAGGCAGGAGGATCACAAGTTCAAGGCCAGCCTGAGTAGCAAGACCCTGTCTCAAAATAAAAAATTAAAAAAGAAGATCTGAGGTTGTAGCTCATTGGTAGAGCACCACTGGGTTCAATTTCTAGTACCTCAAAAACAAAACAAAAATTAATAATAACCCTGTATAATGTGTTGTTTTGTCATGTGTGGGCACATGTGGAAGACATTTATAGTATCAAAGTTTATATATACCACATCAGATAAGAACATTTTGTTCAATAACAGATGGCATATATGATGGTAGTCCCATAAGATTATATCACCTGGTGATGTCATAGCAATTTTCCTTTGTGTAAAGATACTCTATGATGTTATTACAATAAAATCACCTAACAATGAATCTCTTGATACATATCCCCTTCATTAAGCAGTACATGAGTGTGTTTGTACTTTAGATCATACCCTAAGTTACTCTTTATAAATGTTGAACCAATTTATACTTCTACCAACAATGTGTAAGATTAGGATTTTGGTATTTAAATAAGTGAAAAATAACATTTCATTGCAATTTTCTTTTCTTTCCAATGGCTTTAAAAATACTTAAGAGCTACTTCTTATTATTTCTCTTAATAAGCTCTTTGTTTACATATTTGTTCCTTTTTCTATTGGGTTGTTGATATTTATTATTGATTTGATTTTTTCCCAACCTGTCATTTATCTTCTGATTTGGTTTATTTTGGGGGGAGGTGGCTGGGGATGCATGTTTACATTTTAAAAAATGTTTATGTAGTTAAATGTATTAATCTTTTCTTTAAGATGTTTGGATTTTGTGTCATAGTTAGAAACCTAACTGGGTGGTGGTGGTGCATACGTATAATTCCAGCTACCCTGGAGGCTGAGATAAGAGGATCACAAGTTTGAGGCCAGTTAGGGCAACTTATCGAGACCCTGTCTCAAAAATAAAAAAAAAAAATAAAAAGGGCTGGGGACATAGTTCACTGGTGCCTTCAATCTCTAGTACCACTACCACCACCACCACCAAAAAAAAAAAAAAAGTGGGTGGCCCCAAAGAATATATATATAAAAATAAATCTCTACATTCTCTTCTAACATGTTTAAAAGTTCATTTTTATAGTAATATTTTTTATTAGTTTGTAATTTATCCTGTGTAAATGTGCTTCCAGATGGCTGTCCAATTGTTCTGATAGCACAAATGGACTAGTCTCTTTTTTCTCTTAAGCATGACCTAACAGGGACACTTCCTTATTTATTGTGGCAGGCTCATTTCTAAGCAATATAGGATTTAACAAAGCAAAGCCCCAAGGCCATCCTCCTATTTGCTGTGACAACAGCTGAGAAGCCTCTCCCACACACCTACACTATCCCACTTCAGAGACAGCCTCCTGCCCAGGAACGTGCTCACAGGGGACCCCAATTGTTGCCCACCTAGCCCCCATCCTGCTCTGGCTCAGCTCTACAAATAGGGAGTGCAACAGCTCAGAACCACTGCACTCAGGGGTGGAATTAGGCTTTGGGCCTGAATAAATAATTAGCAATTGGCTGCCGAGAGAATGTCCCTGATGATTGCTTGCTCTGGAATTTTTCCGGGTGGCACACAGAGTTTTATTACCCAATTAAAATACAGCAGATTAAGTAGTGCAAAAGGAAGATGGAGTGGGCAATAAATCTGCTGTGGAATGGGCTGTGGAAGGCCCAACCCGAAAGGCATGAATTTATGGTTCAGGAAGAATTGAGAAAAAGAATAATCTAGTTTTGCCAAAAGGAATCTCTAAGCCAAGCATATTCTTTGAGGGAGACTGAATGTTTGCTTTGGGGAGAAGGGATGGGGTGGGTGTCCGGGGCATTGGCAATGGGAAAAGAAAGGTAAGCTTTCTAAGTTTTGAGTGACAGTCGAGATGGAAGGGAAGATAACCAGAGGTAGCACAAACCTGCTCTCCTGGTGAAGTGACAGCCTTTTGTAACAGACCAACACTGAAATGGATACTTGGGGATGTGGCCGTGTCCATCATTATTTATTGCTGCATAACCTGAAAGATCATGTTGTAAAGCAGCTTTGAAAAGTCAGGGAAACAGGAAGAGGCAAGATTGTCATATTAATTACACCACAAAGTCCAAGGGTCCCCGTGTGTTAGTTTCCCAGGGATGCTGATACCAAGTATGTCAATTTGGAGGTTTCCACAACCAAAATTTATCCACTCATAGCTCTGGAGGCTCAAAGTGTGCAATCAAGGTGTCGTCAGGTTGGTTCCTTCTGAAGATCGTGAGGAAGAATCCATTCTAGGCCTCCCTCTGGCTTGTGGATCGCCACCTTCTCCCTGTGTCTCTCTACATTCTCTTCCTCTGAGTTCAAATATCCGCTTTATTTAAGAACACCAGTCCTATTGGACTTTGGGCCCTCCCTAGGACCTCATTTTAACTTCATGATCTTTTAAAGGCCCTACCTTCAATAAGATCATACTCTGAGGTTTTGGTAGGTAGGACTTCAATATATGATTTTTGGGGTGGACATAATTCAACCTATAACACTACCTTGAAAATCAGCAATTTTCCTATTTAAGTATATTAACAACCCCTATTCTCCACACCCAGAGGTTAATCTTTTTTGCATTTCTCATGGAATGAATATTTGGTGCTGAGTTATAGCTTGTTGGTGAGACCCTGTAACTGCACATTAGATGCATTTGGTTTCATATATATATATATATATATATATATATATACACACAAATATATATATATATATATATATATATATATATATATATATATATATATATATGTATATATATGACAGTAGGGTGTATTTGATATATTATACATACATATATAATATATGTATGTGTATTTACATATGTATATATAACTTATATATACATATACTAATTATGCAAGTTATGAGTATAACTTATGCTAATTAGGATCCCATTCTTATGGTTGAACATGATGTGGAATTACTCTGGTGATTTATTCATATATGAGCATAGAAAAATTATGTTCACTTCAATCTACTGTCTTTCCTATTCCTATCCCCCCTCCCTTTCCTTCCTTTCCCTTCATCTAATCCAGTGAACTTTTATACTTCCTCTCCCTATCCTCTCTTGTTGTGGATTTGCATCCACATATCAGAGAGAACATTCGGTCTTCAGGTTTTTGAGACTAGGCTTACCAAGATATTCTCCAGTTCTATCCATTTACTGGCAAATGTCATAATTTTATTCTTCTTTACAGTGGAGTAATATTTCATTGTGTACAGATAGCACATTTTCTTTATTCATTCATCTGTTGAAGGGCACTTAGATTGGTTCTATAGCTAGGCTATTGTGAATTGAGCTGCTATAAACAATGATGTGGCTTTGTCATTGTAGTATGCTTCTTTTAAGTCCTTAGGGTGTAAGCTGAGGAGCAGGATAACTGGGTCAAAAGGTGCTTCCATTCCAAGTTTTCTGAGGAATCTTTATACTGCTTTCCAAAGTGGTTGCACCAATATACAGTCCCACCAGCAATGTATGAGTGAACCTCTTTCCCCACATTTTTCCCAATATTTATCGTTGATTGTAGTCTTGATAATTGCTATTCTGACTGGAATGATATGGACTCTCAGTGTAGTTTTAATTTTCATTTTTTCTAATTGCTAGAGATGTCGAACATTTTTAAAATATATTTTTTGACCATTTGTATTTCTTCTTCTGTGAAGTGCCTATTCAGTTCCTTTGCTCATTTTTTTGATTGGGTTATTTATTTATTTAGTGTTAAGTTTTTTGAGTTCTTTATATATTTTGGAGATTAATTAGATGTACTTGGTCTTGATACTCAGGGAAGAGGCAAAGTGGGTTGTCTTTATTTCGAGGGTGAGGAGGTAAACATTTCTCCTTAGAACAGATGATGAGACCCCTGAGAGAGTGGACATGATCAATGCACAATACATGTATGTATGCAGATGTCACAATGAAATCCATTAATTTGTGCTTAATGAGTTTTAATAACAACAACAGAGATTATCATGCATAAAGAAGAAAGAGATCTCTGAGTTTCCCTTTCCACTTTTCCTAGAGCTGCCAGATACTGAGTTTGAGATCAACTGATCTGGTACTCACACCTTCTGAAAGGAATTTATGAAGCATATTCATACATGAGTCTATACATATATCCAAGATTTTTGTTGAAGTCATCCAGTTGTCCTCATCTGGTCTGGAGCTTTGTGCCTGCTGCATTTCCAATCATTGAACAACATGAAGTGCGGATACTGCGTAAGGTTGATTTTTGGATCAATTAATGTCTTTAAAGACAACATTAATGTCTTTCCTTTGTCCTGCAGTAAAGCAGATTTATAATAAAGATAAAGGTCTGGGTGTTCCAGAGCTTGCATCTATCAATAGGAGTAAGACTAGCTCCTTGTAGCAAACTCACAATGTATGTATGTTGCTTGCATGATTAGTCTAGAAGCCATCTTAGATTGCTTGTTGGTGTAAAGTGATCCAATTCATTCATTCATTCAGCAAGTACTTATTGAGTGACTGTTCTGTGCCAGTTATTCTTCCAAGTGATAGAGATAAGTGGTAAGAGTACCTCTGTGCCTGGGTCATCTCAGGCTACCATGATAGTCACAATATGGATAAGATCTAAAGTGCTTGCAAGGTTACCTAAATGAGAACTCATTTTTCACAAGTTTGCCCATGACAAATATTTTTAAGCTCCCCCACTAGTAATGAGTAATAGTTTTCATTAATTCATCACTATTTAGATCCAGAGAGTGAGTTCAATGTACCGTTGAAGAAGGCAAGGATTTGCAGTCTGCTACCTGTCACCAAATAGTTCACTAAACATTTGTTAAATATATGTGCCAGGCCCTGGGCCAGGCATTGAGAGAATTAGATAAATGGGACACACAGCCTGAGCTCTCCAGGAGGGACAGACAATTCAATATCCAATAGTAATTTCAATATCCAATAGTAAGAGCTAATTTCAATAACCAATAGAAAGAGCAGGGGTGGAAGGGCCCTGCTCCTTAAGCCAATGGGTGACCAGTGAGATTTACCTGGAAATTTGCAATTAAAAATATGTTATGGAAGTCTAGGAGATTTTAAGTCAATTCATCAGGATATGATACAAAGGAGCTGTCCACTACTTCCAGTCGCTTCTCTTCTGCTCTCAGGATTCTAAGAACTGTCCTCCTCTCTTTGAAATCATTTGTGGCAGCTGTCATAGGCTAAATGTTTTTGTGTCCTCCCACTCCCTAAATCACATGTTGAAATCTAATAATCATCAATGTGATGGTATTTGGAGGTGAAGCTATTGGGAGTGATGAGATCACAAGGACAGAGACCTTATGAACAGGACTAGTTCCCTTATACAAGAGACCCCAGAGAGGCCCCTTACCCCTTCTACCGTGGTGAAAGTTGACTATCTATGAGGAATATCCCTTTAATAGACACTGAATCTGTTGACACCTTGGTCTTGAACTCCCCAGTTTCAGAACAATGTGAAATAAATGTCTGTTGTTGATAAGTCACTCATTATTATGGTTGGCTTTAGCAGTCTGAATAGACCAAACAGTAGCCTATTTAATTGCTGTATGCCCACCAGCCTACCTGATTTGAAGTAGCAAGGATGGGTCTATCCCGTTCACCACTATTCCCTAGGACCCCAATGGGCTTAGCAATGAGATGACCTAGTGGATAAACTAGTGGATAGATGGATGAATGAGTCTTTTATTAACAAAAAATACATTATTCATTAAGTTTATTTGCAAATTTAAAAAGTGTCATAAGAGTACTACTAAGAGTATTCTTTTTTTCTTCTTTCTTTTTTTTGCAGGGGTGTACTAGGGATTGACCTCAGGGACACTCAACCACTGAGCCACATCCCCAGTCCTATTAGGTATTTTATTTGGAGACAGAGTCTCACTAAGTTGCTTTGCACCTATTGTTGCTGAGGCTGGCTTTGAACTTGTGATCCTCCTGCCTCAGCCTCCTTAGCCGCTGGGATTACAGGCATATGCCACTATGTCTGGCAAGAGTGTTCTTTCTTATTCATTTTAATGATGTGGAGATTAAGCCCAGGGCCTCATACCTGTTAGGCAAGTACTCTACCACTGAACTTCACTTCCAGCCCCACATCATTTATTTTATAAGGAGAGTTGGTAGGAAATAAGATTTAGATTAGAAAAATCCTTCTTATAGTTGTTTTTTTGGGGAAAAAAATGTACTAAACTAGACCTACTCTATTTTTTTCTCTGACCCAAAAACATATATAAGATTTCTTAAAACAGAAAGATAATTTGTGTTCATTTTATTTAACAAAGTAATTGTATTTTGCCATTGTGAATATTTTATAAATACATAGAAAATTAAATTTAAAAAACACATTTTATATATTTTCTTCCGATGATTTTTTCCATGTCTAGATTTTGATTTCTTTATAGTCACACTCATTTTAAATAAAATTCTTAAGTGTGAAGAGTAAAACCCTGGGAACCAGCCTGATCTCTCTCTAAAATGCCTTCTAAAGATTTTTGAAGATTTATCTAAATAAGAAAGTTAGGCAATATAATTAAATGAGCATAGTAACTGGGTCGATTCATGGTGATAAAATCCCTCACACAGTGAAAATAAAGCCTAAAGTGATACTCAACAAACAGAACATAAACTTGGGCAGTTATGGCTGATACTAGGAGGTGAAGAAGAAGCTGGAAGCCCCACTGGGCCTTTTAAGTGTATCAAAACTAAGAGCCAACCTGGCTAATCTGTAAGAATCAGCAAAAGATTCCCAGACACTAAAGGGAAGCCTCCAAAGAACGAAGGTATGCTAGAGGAGTTAATGATTTCTTTGCATCAAATTAATACATTAAATTGAATTAAAATAAATCCCGGAGACTGGCAGCATTTATTTCAATGTCAGCAGGGAATCAGAGAGCCAAGAATGTAAATTGTTTCCCAAATTAAGTCATTTGTCATGGAAAACAGACTATGTTATAAATTTAATTGGTTCTACATTTTCCTTTGTCAGCCAATATTGAGTTAAAAAAAACAGGTAAGTATATGACAGAGAACCTTCTGAAAAAGAAAAACAAAATCCCAATTTGGTGGCAATAATGGGGAGGGGTGTTGGAGGGGACTCCATAGATTATTATTAGGACTAACTAATTTTCTCCACAGGTATTGTTTTATAGTCTCCACTTTGCCCCATGTTATCCTCAATCTCATTGTAGGTATGGGCTCTAGAATAAGTACAGAAGGCAATATTAATGGTCTGTGGTAGGGACGTGCAAAAGTGACCTCAAAGTTCCACCCTCTGCTCCTCTCTTGATTGGTCATTACAACATAAGGACCTCAAGTTCCCGACCTTTGGCAGGGGGGTCTTTGCCTGGAGATTCCCTAGGCTCCACCAACTCTGCCCTGTTTAAGCCACTAGCTCTGATATATGCAGCCATCATTACCCATCCCTCCACCACCACCTAACTCGCCCATTCCCTTTTGTGAGAAAGAACACATTTTGTTCAGCTCATAACTTACAATAATTCCCACAATCACAATGGCAAAACTGTTCATAGAAGCCAGTCTTCCTTCCGACAAAGATACTCTCTCCATCAAAATCAGGAAATTGACACTGATAGGTCATGTTGGAATAAAGGTTTCCTTCTACCATTTTATGTTCCTGTGCTGGGAGCCTATGAATGAACAAGAGGCAGATTAACAAGGGAACAGTTTATATACGTGGGAGCTTTCAAGCCAAGAGTATCCCTGAACATCTGGAGAGAGGAGTTTGTGTTATCACCTTAATAACTGCGATGTGCTGTTTAGAACTTCAAAGGATAGAAGGTTTGGATGTTTTAGTTTTTGTTTTTGTGCTAGGTATTGAATACAGGCCTTACATGTGATAGAAAAGTTCCAAAGGATGGAAGGTTGAATGAGGCTTATTCACACAATTATTTGGAATATCCAGTGCCCAAGGTCAAGTCTCCCTGACTGGGGATCTGGGGAGGAAGGAATTGGGGTCAGAGGGAGCATCTGACTCTCCTAAATCTCTAATAAAGAAAGGTAAGATTGATTTCGGCATTGTTTGTTTTCACTTTGAAGTAATCTTTGTAGCACCCACATGGGTTACCAGTCTTCACAATTACTACCATAAAATCCACAGTTCCCCATTCAAATTTTGCTAGTTGCCTCAGTAGCAACCTTTAAAGCAAAAGGATCTAATCTGGAACTACTCAGTGCATTTTGTTTTCATATCTCTTTAGTTTTCTTCAATATAGAAGAGTTCCTTCATCTTTGACTTTTAGGAGGTTGATATTTTTCAACAATAGAGGGTAGTTATTATGGTAGAGTTTAATTAGTGGGTTTTTATCCATCCATTGAGGCTTCCATTCAGGATAGGTATGAACTGATCATCTATAATACACTAAACTCTGTCAGGCTGGGGTATGTAGTGCACAAGATGGTGGCTGACCTTCCGGTGGGAGAAACCCTAGAGCCTCCACAGTGGTTTTTTTTTTTTAATTTTTAATTTGTTTAAATTAGTTATACATGACAATAGAATGCATTTATGCACTTTGATATAGGCTCAGATAGGATATAACTTCTCATTTTTCTGAGTGTACATGTTGCAGAATCATATTGGTCATGTAGTCACATATATGCATACAGTAATAATGTCTGTCTCATTCTACTGTCTTTCCTATCCCCACATCCTCTCCTCTCCCCTCCCATCACTTCCCTCTACCTAATCTAAGGTAACACTATTCTTCTCTAGTTCCCCTTGCCTTATTGTGAATTAACATCTGCATATTAGAGAAAACATTTGGCCTTTGATTTTGTGGGATTGGCTTATTTTGCTTAGCATGATATTCTCCAAATCCAACCATTTACCTGCAAATGCCATAATTTTACTCTTCTTTAAAGCTGAGTAATATTTCATTGAGTATATATAACACATTTTCTTTATCCATTCATCTATTGAGGGACACCTAGGTTGATTCCATACTCTAGCTATTGTGAATTGAGCTGCTATAAACATTGATGTGGCTGCGTCACTACAGTATGTTGATTTTTAAGTCCTTTGGGTATAAACCAAGGAGTGGGATAGCTGGGTCATATGGTGATTTCATTTCCAATTTTCTGAGGAATCTCCAGACTGCTTTCCATAGTGGTTGCACCAATTTGCAATCCTACCAGTATTTAAGAATCCAGATATTGATACAGAATGTCTGGTTCAGGTACCAGCTCTATTGCTCACTTCCATTGAATCCTGGTGAAACCAGAGTTTCTTCACTTCTGTTGGTGGATGTGGTCTGCATAAACCACAGGCTTCTATAGCCAACATAGCCATTTAGTGTTACCAGTTCATCAAGGCAAGGTATGCCTGCCCGTGTCAGCTCCCAGGGCTGCAGCTGGTAAAGCTGGATTCTTCTCTAGTACTGTTGAGTGGCGTGTTGTAGTCCTTAAGCCTATTCTCTCTAGTGTTGCCACAGACCCCAGGAGCTCACTCCCAAATCCTTTCCAGGTTCTTGACTGACAAATTCAAATAATAAAATTCATAGACAATAGAAGGCAAGAGTGAGATAAGTAGGATTTAGTCAAGTGTCAAGAACAGCAGTGCGAGAGGGGACCTTAGAGTTGGTTGCCACTTGAGTGTGCTAGTCTAGAGGTTTTTATATCTCTTGGGTCAACACTAATGGTCCAGATTTATGTTAATCAGATTTTAGAAAGTATCAACTGTTGGTTAGCCCTGCAGTCTCCATTTGAGTCTTCCCCCACTTCCATTTTCTCGCTGCTTATTGGACCTGGCCTGGCTGCCCCAGGGTGAGAGGTTGGCAAGCCCTGGCTCACTTTGGCCCTGGCTCTGCCCCTTAGGCCCAGGCCAGCCTGGTGGGCTCCACGTGGCTGTTGTGCTCACTGCCTGTGTTCAGCTGATCTGGGCAGCTGCTCTGCCGCTGGTTCTTCTAGGATAAGGGCTTGCATTCACTGAGCAGGTACTTAACCTTTCTAAGCCTCACAGAGAGCGGGAGGTACACATAGAATAGATATTTGTTTAATATGAGTCAATACCAGCATCTCTTTTTAAATATCAGTAATTTTTGCCTGAAAATTGGGCATTGTGTGTGTGTGAAGGTGTTCACTGGGCATTATTTCCCATTATTTTTTAAAAAGGAAAGATTATGACACATTACACAGGAAAACCAAATCCCCCAAACAGTTTGTGAAAACAGAACTAAAGTACACAAAAACAACTGAAGGGGATCAGGATATGCCAACTCCCAAATTGGCCACTTTGAACTGAAATGATGTTGAACTGAAAGCATTTCATTTCCTGAAATCCTTATCTGCCTAAAAGCAGAGGTTTCACAAAAGACCCAACTGTCACAGATCCCTCCCAGGTGTAACTCTAATCCTTCCCCGAGTTGAGAAGTCAGTTCCATACCTGGATAGACATTGTCACAAACTATCATATCTCTCATCTGTTCTCCTGAGGGCCCATTTATCTTTCAAAAAAGTCCTTTATATTTTTGTAAGTGTCCTTTCTCCCCACTTCCCTCTTCTAAGAAGTCATTTGTTTACTCAGAAGTGCCCCTTTGCCCTCTCATCCTCCGTGAAGAGGTATATAAGGGCTGGGGATGTAGTTCAGTGGTACGGAGCCTGCTAGCATGTGTAAGGGGGTTTGATCTCTAGCACTTCCAAAAAACAAACAAACAAACAAACAAAAAAACCTCAAAAATTAAGTCTAATTTGAGTTTTTGAGTCACATTTTTCTGTAAACTTCCACAGACTTACTTGGAAAAGTTTGTTCAAGTTGTTTTTTTTTTTGTTGTTAATCTGTCTTTTGTGAGTTTTAATTTGTGGGCCCTAAGGAGTTAACGTAAAACAATATTAAAAAAGTTCATCTTCTACATACCTGTGTTTCAGAAATAATGATTTCATCAGGATGCAATGTATTTAAAACATTGATTACCGGAATATTGAAACAGTTACTTTATTGCACGTGCAGTATCATTTCCTTTATTGTAATAGCTATTTTTATTCTTTTAATTTCTACCCCAAATTTTCTTAAAAACTTTATCCACTTGTTTGGTCCTCACTGTACAGTGCTAGGCAACAAAACAAACAAACAAACAAAACAACAGCAGCAAAGGCTCAATATGGAAAGCACTAGTACATGCATTCAGGACAAGAGCCGGTGTGGAAGCATGACTCACCCTGAGCAGGGGGCTCTGAGGTCACTCAGCTTCGGCCACATCCAAAGGCCACATTTCCCCCCATTGGATACTCACTGTGTTTCAAAGTGTCTGTGACTGTTGCTGCTGTTCTCCCATTGAATTTGAAAGATAACTGGAAAAAAATCCTTCACATTGTTTTCCTACAATATGTGGAAATTTTTGAAGGTCCAAGTATAAAATTTTCCATTTATCCTAAAACAAATAAATGAACTCTGTGGAGAGATACATACATTCTATGAAGTTTGGGTCTGCAAAAATACAGGGGTTGTTTCTGGGAGATACTTGGCAGGCTGTGCTAGCATCTATAAAACACTTGGGCCAGTGTCTGGCATGAAGAAAGTATTAGTTTTACTTTACCTTTATGAATAAAAACATTCTTGTGGAACAGGCAGCAAGAGAACAGGATGGAAATATCATTGCAGACTGAGAGGTTTTCTGAAAGACCAGATACCATGATAGAGATTAACAGGGGAAGGACCTTCTTCAGGCTGGTGGTCAAGGAAGCCTTCTTGGGGGAGTGATATCTAACTGCAGACCTAAGATGAGAGGAAGCCAGCCATAATGGGAGCCAGGGCCAACATTGCAGGTAGGGGCAAGGCAAATACTGAGGAAAATGTGAGATGGAGCTGCCAGAAGTACAGGGATTGGAGAGTGGGGAGTAGGGAGAACTCTGTGAGAGGAAGCCAGAGAGATAGGCAGGGCCCAAGCCAGGTGGAAGCATGCAGGCCACAGTATGGAGTGTTTGTTGTATGCTAAATCCAATAAGAAACCATTTAAGTGGAAGAGGGGACATCATTTGATATACGTTTTTAGATCACTTCTGCTGAGGGTTTTGGGATCATGGAGATTTCAAGTAGAAGCCAGGAAAACAGTGATGAGGACACTTGATTAATTTAGATAAGAAATGAAGTGACATTGAAGATAGAGAGGAGACTTCAGAGATGAAAACTATAGAAGGAGAATTACTGGAGTTGGTGTTGGGTGAGAGAAATAGATGAGTCAGGATGATGCTCATATTCTTGGCTTTGAGAACTGTAGCACAGAGTTACATCCCCAGCCAATTGTGCCGAGTGTGTAGAGAAGAAAAACGAAATATAAGGAAGTTGAAAAAGTATCTCTAAATCCTGGGCATGTATACACAAACACACACACACACAGATGATATGCTATGTTCCCTGCATCCTTTCATAATATCATTATTTATAAATGGCAGTATGGCTACAAAATGATGAGGTGGTCAAGAAGTTAGAAAAAGGCTGAATTCTGATTATTTGCTTCAGCCCCTTATAGAGTAATTTTTGCCTGAAAGCGGCATTTGCTTTGGTCCCACCTTTTAGTTCCTGCTGTAATACATGGTCTTTTGTTTGTTATGCCTTATTGTTTGAAAGAATGATATTGTGAGCTATTCTGGTAATACAAGCTAAATATCAGAGATTTTTTTTACCTTCTCTGTACCACAAGAAACTTGAATTTACCCCAGTAACACTGAAGGTTTAGTGTAAAAACAGGAGCGGGAACCGGCTTCCTCATTAACTAGCTGTGGTTTCTTCATTTGTGAAATGGTTTGGGGGAGCATGAAGGAGCAGAACAAGAATTAAATAGGAGTATAATGAGCTGGATGTGGTGGCACATACCTGTAATCCCAGTTACTCAGGAGGCTAAGGCAGAAGGATTGGAAATTTGAGGATAGCTTCAGCAACTTAAATAAAATAAAAAAGGGGTGGAGATGTAGCTCCATGATAGAGTACTTGACTAACATGCATGAAACCCTGGGCTCAATCTGCAGCACTCCCCCCCCCATAAAAGTATAATAATAAAACACTGTAGGTTGTATTACAGAAACAAATAACTCTGAAACTCAGTGGCTTTAGTGGCTTCCACAACCCAAGTTGATTAGATGTGAGCCAAAATATATTTTTCCTTCTGGAGACCCGGGGTCCAGTGTTCCATTTTGTGATTCCCTCCAAGATTGCGGAGGAAAGGGAAGAGAGGACAAGAGGTCTGTATAAATATATTTTTAATGTTAGGATTTGGCAGTGGTCACGTCACTTCGGCTCACCCTCCACCAACGACAACTGAGTCCCACGGCCCCAGTAAAACTGCCAGATAAGCTGGAAAGTGTAGTTTCCTGTGTACCCAATAAGATAAAAAATAGAATGGAATATGGCTATCACCGGAAAGCTAAAAGGTGAAGGGTGGAAGGTAGCAATAAATGGGTAGATACAGGTGCCTTCCACAAGTTGGAAAAATTGAAACAAGTTAGAAAAATTAAAACAACTTCTGCTGTTTGACGACATGGGGCACACTCTCTGAGATACCTTTCTAGACAAAACGGTTCTGGAAGGAGAAAGCAGGATCCTCCTCAGTCTCTCTGAGCTTCACTCTCTACCAACCTGCTCAAACCCATGTTAGCCGCACTGGACATTTGCTGTTCCTTGAATATTCTGGTTATGTTCTCACCTCTGGACAGCTCTTGTGTGAGGAATGCACTCTGCTGCCCCTCAGGTTCTCAGTGATGCCACTCTTGCTCCTTCTGCCCACTGGATGGTGTACTCTTTGAATTGTTTATTGTTTGCCTTCTCCCGTTCCACAAGACTGGAGATTCTTTTTTTTTTTTTTTTTAATTCTTTTTAGTTATATAGGACAGTAGAATGTATTTTGACATATCATCCATGCATGAAGTCTAACTTCCCATTCTTGTGGTTGAACATGATATGTGTTTCACTGGTCATGTATTCATATATGAACAGAGGAACGTTCTTCTGATTCATTCTGCTGTCTTTCCCATTCCTGTGTCCCTCTCTTCCCATTATTCTCCTTTTTTGTCTAATCCAGTGAACTTCTATCCCTCATCCCCACCCTGCTTATTATGAGTTAGTATCTGTATATCAGAGAGAAAATTCAGCTTTTGTTTTTTGGGGATTGCTTTATTTCACTTAGCATGATAGTCTCCAGTAAGGCTGGAGATTCTTTAGGATTATTATTATTTTTTAAAAGAGAGAGAGAGAGAGAGAGAGAGAGAGAGAGAGAGAGAGAGGATTTTAATATTTCAGGCGAGCACACTACCACTTGAGCCACATCCCCAGCCCCTAGGATTATTTTTTAATGATGTGTCTCAAGCACCTTAGACATACGAAGTATTTGTCAAAAGTGAATCAACTATACCCCTGACAGACTAGCTCCTAATGAGTTAAATGGCCCAGAGGCTTTCCCTAAAACAACTGCTGTGAACAGAGAGAATTCTTGTGCATCAGGAAAATTGAAATTAGAGAGGGAAATCAGTGGGAACATTTAAAGTTTTTTTTATGTTGCTGATTTTGTATTTTAGGATATGACCAATGGTGTTAACATTTTTTAAACCATAATTTTTAGTTTTTAAAGTAATTATTTGGGAGATTTCTCTTTCTTTTTAAAACAAGTAAGCTCTGTCAAGAACATAAGTGTCAGTTTCGGCTTAAGAGAAAAACCTTTAGTTGAAGATAAAATAGACACCAGAACCTCCAGTCGATCTGTCACCACCTGGTCTGTTTGAAGAGGGACGTGTTTGGACAGTGGTGCTTAATGAGATCATTTCTGTTACTGCTTGTGAAAGGTTTAGCTTTGCCTTGTTCTCCTTTGGGGCTTAAGAACTTAGAAATTTTAGAATGCTTTTTCTAAATACAGAGTTTTAGTTGCTTTGATTGGGTACAAGGGGACAGAAAAAAAGGCCATTGAAATAATTTTAGAGCTGTATTTGAACCAGCTACTGAATCTTTATGAAAACAGAAAATCCATATGAAAAGAATCAACATTTTATTCATAAATTACGTTTTTATGGTCATGTTGTGGTGGGGTCTGTGGTTGTTTTGAAACATCACCTCTGCTCTAGAAACACTAAACATTCACTTTCAATGAACGCACAAATTCTCAGATCTGCATCCACTGCTAGTCAGTCTTGGCATTTGTGTGGGATTTGTATTTGTTTAGTAATCCCTTAACTTCCTCTGCCTGGAACAAGAACTCTTTCATCTTCTAAGTCTAGGTGCAGTTGACATTTTTGCATCAGTCAGGTGCATTACAGAAGATTTGGGGAAAATGGCTAAGAGATGAATCTTCGGCACAATGGTCTGGTACCTCTAGCTCTAAAGCCTTCTTGAGACATCTAATTTGCTGTTGAGGGCGAAGCACAGAGAGTTGCAGCGTTTAGTCAGTCAGTTTATTCTACGTTGGGCATTACATCAAAATTAATGGCATCACCAGGTCATAGTCATTCATTTTAGTATATTCAAGAACAGTTAGACACTTATTTATAATTTTGCTTCAATTTGTAATTTTTTATCCAATAACTGGTGGATTAGCTCCCTGCTGCTGCTTCATTGGAATGTCAGCTATAATAAATAGCTCCTCCACAGTCTAATTACTTTGTCACAATAATCAAGAGTTTTTGTAGGCAAATTGATAAAAATGAGAATAAGGGTTTTCAACTTATGCTGACTCTGATTCTGTTGCCTCACAGCTTTGGGCAGAATTGTGCACTTCAAAAATGTTACTGGAACCTTCCTAAGATGTTTTATAACCTTACCAACCACTGTAAGGGCTTTTCCATGAGATGAGAGTTCTGGGGTCGGCCATTTGTGATGGTGGGGAGACTTACCTTACATTCTAAATCCTAGCAGATGAATGGAACTGTTGGCCCAAAAAAGATGGCCCAGGAGAAGTGGGCAACTTATCTCATGAGGGTTTTAAGTGGAACAGTACCTGCTTGCCAGGATAGAGGATTATTTCTGAAAGGACCTCTAAGGAAACATATCCCATGTTTCTTTAAGTAATTAACTCCTGTGTAAATAGTTTCCATTTTATATTTGCTTCCTCAGCAATAAGAGAGAGACCTAATTTGTTCCTATTGGTGCTCAGAAAATAATACCTGAAACTATGGTGCTTTGACATGCTGACTATTTTGGACTGAAGAACATTGGAGGGCTTCAGAACCAAGGTCTCTCTCAGGTCGGGGCTGGTCCATTCAATAGTTTTGGGGTAGTTGCTGTGTAGATGACAGGATGTAGCTGGAACCTTCTATTTAGGATCATTGAAGTCAAATGAAAGCCTGTGTGTTAAGGTCACCAGCAATTAGGGGAAGGGACATTTTAAAAAGTTATTTGACATATAAATAAGAACTACCAGAATTGTTTTGAACTCTCCTACATTTATTTATTCAGTTAATCTTTTAGGTGATTTCTTTTGCCTTGTCTAACAGCCTAGATCCATTATAGCTGATTCTATAGGTGTCTCTCATTAAAATGCATAAGGGCTTATTTCTTTGCTATTCCACTATGTCTAACAAAGCCTCAAAAATTCAGGAGAGTAAACCAGCTATATAACACCATTCTGGAACCTGTAGTTGGCACCCTCAACAAATGAGTTAAACCTACCCAACAAGTTTATCCTGTTCCCACACGGTAATCAGGGCGAATGTGAGAATTAAGAGAGTTTGGGACAGAGACTTCAGGCTTCTCTTTTGGAATCACCACATCATGGTCTCCATTGCTTGGATCACTTTCTTGGTCTTGCTGAAAACTCTGTGTATGCACATATGTGATCAAGGTGGATGCCACGGGAATGATCTTCTGGTTGTCTGGGCTATGTTAGATAATGCCACCAATTTCTTTAATGTAGTCCAGAGGTGAGCCAGTGTGGAAAATAATGAACTTATTTGCAAGATGTGCCTGTATCTGCCCCTCCCTTTTTTAAAAACTCTCTTGGATTTGATTTATTAATCCTTTCAAATCCAGTGTTCACGGGCTGATGGGAACCAGCTGGTTCATCAGCTTATCAGCCAGAGCTTTCCCTGACCCTGTGAAGGGGGAGGTGGTGGCTGGACATGCACCATTCCACTCACTCAAGCGCTCTCAGAAAGTTAATCTGCTCCAGCGTCCAGGTTCCTATGTGATCCCCTCTTCTGGCTTTGCAGAGGCTGGGCAGCTTTTATTCCGTGGTAGCTGTTAGGATTCTCCTCTGGCCTGGGATGGTCAGGATGTTTTAGGGTCTTTGGGTTTGTTTGGCTTCCTTCTTAGGACCATTTGGAGTTTTAATATAGATGCTTTGGGCTGGGATTGTGACTCAGTGGTAGAGTGTTTACCTAGCACCTATGAGGCACAGGGTTCCATCCTCAGCACCACATAAAAATAAATAAATAAAGATATTGTGAAAAAAATGTAGAGGCTTCATTTGATCCAGTTTTCAGTCAATTCTAGGAAATGCAAGTCTGGTTGTTGCCAGGATAGAGGATTATTTCTGAAAGGACCTCTAAGGAAACATATCCCATGTTTCTTTTTTGTTAGTTCAGACTAACAAAAAAGGCCTTTTGCAAAGAAATGGAGGAAAAGGATAGGGAACACATTTGATTTGCGCGTGTGTGTGTGTTTGTGTGTGTGTGTGTTTTGCACTGGGAATTGAACCCAGGGTCGGACCCGTGTTTGATACATGCTCTGCAAATGAGCTACGTCCCCAGCCTTTTACATTTTATTTTGAGACAGGATCTCCCTAAGTTGCCCAGGATGGCCCTGAACACATTTAATTTAGGAAAACAGGTATGTCTTTAAGAGAATGAAAAGACAGACCACAGGCTAGGAGAAAATATTTGCCAAACATATAGCTAATAAAGGATTGATATCCAAAATATACCAAGAACTCAACATTCAACCATAAGTAAGCAAAAAAACTCAATTAAAAAATGGGCAAAAGACCTTCCCAGATACCTCACCCAATAAGATAAATGAATAGCAAATAAGCATATGAAAAGATGTTCCATACTACATGTCATCAGAGAAACACATATTAAAACATCAGCAAGATACTACTATATATCTACTAGAATGGCCAAAATGCAACATACTGCTACCACCAAATACTGGCCAAGATGTGGGGCAACAGGAAATCTCATTTGTTGCTGGCGGGATTGCAAAATGGTATAGCCACTTTGCAAGATAGTTTGGCAGGTTTCTTGAAAAAGTACATATTCTCTTACCTAACCATCAGCAATTGTGCTCCTTTATGTTTACCCACACGAGTTGAAAACTTATGTCCACACCAAAACCTACTCACATATTCACAATTGCCCAGACCAAGATGTCCTTCAATAGGTTAATGGATGAACAAAATGCAAGACATCCATACAATGGAATATTATTAATCATTACAAAGCAACAAGCTGGGCTGGTGGTGTAGCTCAGTGATAGAGCACATATTTAGCATTCTTGAGGCCCTGGATTCAATCCCCAGCACCAGGAAAAAAAAAAAAAAAGCAATGAGCTATCCAACCATGGATAGCATGAAGCAGCCAGGCACAGTGGTGCACGCCTATAATCCCAGCGACTTGAGAGGCTGAGATAGGAGGATTTCAAAATTTAGTGAGGTCCTAAGCAACTAGTGAGACTATGTCTCAAAAATTAAAAATAAAAAGGCCTGGGGATGTGGCTCAATGGCAAAGTGCCCTGGGTTTAATCCTCAGTACTTTTTTTTTAAAAAAGTACTTTACACCTTAAATACATATTGACTACATATTGCTAGAAAGAAACCAACCCCAAAATGCTTCACATGATAAAGTTTCAACTATATAAAATTGCAAAAAAGGCAACAGTATGGGGATAACAGAAAGATCAATGATTCCAGGAGGTTCAGGGAGGAAGGGAAGGATGATAGGAGAACAGAGGATTTTTAGGCTTAATACCCTTTGTGTATAACACTCTAATGGAGGATACATGTATGCATTTGTCCAAACCCATAAAATGTGCAACACAGTCAGCCTAATGAAAACTATGCACTTCAATTAATGATAATCTATTAGTATTTGTTCATTGATTGAAATCAACGTACCACCTAAGTGCAAGATATTAATAATAGAGGTACTGGGAAAGGAGAGGATATATGAAAACTCTATAATTTCTACTCAAAATTTCTATAAAACTAGAACTGCTTTATTTTTATTTTTTTTTCTAGAATTGCTTTAAAAAAAAAAGTTTACTAATTAAAAAACCCCACAAAGATGACTCTGAAAGAGTATGGGGGGAAGGATGGCGTGAGAGGAGCCAAAGAAAGTGAGGCCAACACAAGCTGAATCTTTCACGTCACCACGAGGGCAGATTTCTGATGTGGTGTTTTCCTGTGGCATTTCACAGAGTCTGGTGGGCTGGGTGTGGTGGTGCATGCTGTGATCCCAGTTACTCAGGAGGCTGAGGCAGAAGGGATCACAAGCCTGGGTAATTTAGAGAGACCCTGTCTCAAAATAAAATATAAGCAGGGCTGGGAATATAGCTCGGTGGTAAAGCATCCTTGGACCAAAAAAAAAAAAAAAAAAAAAGTCCAGCAGGTGAATTTCAGTTACCGACCAGTTGAAGAGCAGCCCAGTGTTCACTGAGTACTAGTAAGTACTAGTAATGGTATCACAGACTGCCATCACAGGGAGGGAGGGGAAGAAGAAAGAGACTTTTCAACTGAGTTTAAAGAACAGGAAGTAGAAGAGTCCAGTGGCTTTTGTAGCCTCTAGCATTTGAACAGCTCTTCAAATAAACCTTCTGAAGTTTGGAGTTGTAGCTGGAGCTGCCAGATTTGAGCGACCTTGAAATAACAGTGATGATGAGCTTTGATGTGGTGGTTTTTGCTGCATTCACAATATTTAACCTGTGTGTGTGTGTGTGTGTGTGTGTGTGTGTGTGTGTGATGCACATGCATGGGGGGTGGGCAAGCTGAAGTTTTTGGGAACCAGAGAGATAAGAAGGAAAGGAAGAGAGATCATTGTCTCTGATTCCTTGAAATGGCAATCTTACTCTGACCTGGCTTTTCTTTTAAAAATTATTTTTAAAAAAACCACTTGTGTTTCTTAATCAACATGTCTTTGCACTTATGTTCTCTGAGGCTACATCTTGTTTCTTCCTCTTTTCACCCTGCCATCCATCCATCCATCCATTCATCCATCCATCTGTGTATTTAGCAGTACTGGGGATTGAACCCAGGAGTGCTCCCCCGCTGAGCTACACCCCCTGTCCTTTTATTTATTTATTTACATTTATTTATTTATTTATTTGGTATCAGGGATTGAACCAGGGGTGTGTAACCACGGGCTACATCCCCAGCCCTTTTTATTTTGAGACAGGGTCTCATTCAGTTACTAACAGCCTTGCTAAGTTGCTGAGGCTGGCTTTGAACCTGGGATTCTTCTGCCTCGTCCTCCCGAGGCACTAGGAGTACAGGCTTGCACCACCGTGCCTGGCTTTATTTTTCATTTTGGGACAGGGTCTCCCTAAGTTATGTAGGCTGCCTTGAACTTGTGATCCTTCTGCCTCGGCTTCCCAGGTAGTTAGGAATACAGTTGTGTGTATCACACCCAGTCCTGTTATATGTTTTTTTTTTTAATATTTATTTTTCAGTTGTAGTTGGACACAATACCTTTACTTTATTTATTTACTTATTTTTATGTGGTGTAGAGGATCAAACCCAGGGCCTTGCATGTGCCAGGTGAATACTCTACTGCTGAGCCACAACCCCTGCCCCTTGTCATGTGTTTTAAGAAAGAAAATGCTGTCAATACATTCAAAATCTTTCCTTTGTTGTCATAGTGCTATGTATTAGTCCCTCCCCTCTCCCCAATGTCACATTTGTCTTCTTTGGGATGAATAAATTCTACTTGGTCCTGTTCCCCAGCTTGACACAGCTCCAGGGTTTTAGGAAGACTCAGCCTGAGATGACCCAGATATTTTAAGGGAAGTCAAAACAACAGTCATCAATTTTTTTCCCCTGAAGGATCTCAAAATTTTTATTATAACATTAGTGGCAAATGTTGGTGTTTTGATCCAGCATAGTGAGTAGAAATTTTTAAGCTTGAGAAAAAAAAATATTCTGCACTCAATTGCTTTGGAATCTATGTGTTATCACCAACTTCAATCTATAAATGAACAACCAGACTTGCATTTCCTAGAATTGACTAATGGTCTCCATCTCTCAGTAGACTTAGTTCAGGTTGTGCTTCTGCTACATCCTTCCAGTAAGGATGCAGCAAAGGCAGAGAAGAGACTTTCTTCTCTATCAGAGGCCAGAGGTGTGAAAATAAAAATTCATTTCCCTTTGGTGATAGAGGTAGTCTATCAGATAAGTAGGATGAGAAGTCCTTGCATGATGCACTCCCTTTCCCAAGCTGTTTCAAAAAGTGGGGGTGGCGTGATGAGTATGACTCAATGCTCAGGGACATCCAACGATTTCAGGTACTACACCATATTTTTAAAGTTTGCAACATACTCTTCCAGGGAAATGTGCTGCTTGGGATTCTCATCTTTTAGTGCACTGTCATTGGCACCAAAGAAAATTGTAACTGATACTGTATCGTCCAAACTGTTCCCTTTCCTGATTAGTCTTGGAAGAATAATTTTGGCCTTCTGGTATCGTAACCTGACCAGTTTGTCTGCCAATGATGCTCCCCATCCACCCTGCTGAAAAGAAAACTGGGCGATGGAGTCCCCTAAAAGCAACACTTGAGGCCAGGGCAGAGAGCCATAGTATTGCAGGCCTGAGTGATTGGTTTTCACACTTTGTACTTGACAATTTCAAAAGGCCAATGCTACTTTCTGAAAAATAGAAACCTAGCCTTTGTCCCCACAAAATGTGCCTCCTTGAGAATGCTACTCAACCTGCCCAAGCTTCAAGGATGTTATGCATAATTTTACCGGCTGAAAGGCAGAGGACCCGACCTTTGTTCTCCACACATCTCCTCTGGGCTGAAGGTCCTGTGAGTATTATAACATGAGAAACACGACCACCAGATTGATAGATTGCAAGGTAGATTTGGGGTCCTATTTAACTTTTGCAAGGTAGATTTGGGTCCTGTTTTCCTCAAATACCTGCTGCCCACAACATACAATTAGCAATTTTAATAGCCATCGTTTACTGAGCAACTTATGGGCCTTATCTGCCTGGGCCTCAAACTTGTGCAGCAGTGGTTATGAGGAGAGAAGGGAGAGTGTGGATCTCCATGTGCAGCCAATGGCCCACCCAGGGACTCCAACTTTTGGGAGCAGGTAGCATCTCTGGGTCAGCAAGCTCTCCCTGGGAGCTAAAGAAGAGAGGAAGACCAAGTCTTTGAGATCTTTATCTCTTCTTTTACTGCCCTTCTGATTAAGCCACAGTACATGCGCAACTTCCAGGCAGAGACAGCCATTAGAATTCAGTGTTACTGAAAAACATTTAAGTATTGACAACATTTCCTCTAATGCACCTTCGGATGGGAGCTGCTGAGCTGAATCGAGCTGTTTGGGTTATGGGTGGAGAGGAGCACTAGAAAATTATCTACACAAGGAAGCAGGAGTATGGGGAAAGGTGAGGGGGACTTGGGGGAATGGCTGCCTTTATTTTTCTTATTTTTATTTTTTGGTACCGGGGATTGAACCCAGGGGTGCTGAACCACTAAGCCACATACCCAGTCCTTTTATTAATATTTTATTTAGAGACAGGGTCTCCTGAGTTGCTAAGTGCCTTGTTCAGTTGCTGAGATTGGCTTTGAACTCATGGTCCTCTGCCTTGGCCTCCCAAGTCATTGGGATTACAGGTGTGCACACTGTGGCTGGCAGCAGCTGCTTTCATAGCAGGACAGAGTTACTAAAGAGGATTGGAGGATTCCCTGTGCATTGAAGGAATGTAAGTCCTCCTTGCAGGCTGTTCTCTCTGACCTGATACCTCCAGGAAATATGAAATGACTCCGTGACCTTTTGCCTTTAGAGTTTTTTTTTAAATATATTTTTAGTCATCGATGGATCTTATTTATTTATTTGTATGTGGTGCTGAGAATTGAATCCAAGGCCTCACACATGCCAGGCAAGTGCTCTACCACTGAGCCACATCCCTAGCCCCTGTCTTTAGGCTTTTTTTCACTACCACTTGGTGTAAACATGGGCCTTGAGGAGGCCCAGACTTAGGTTACATTGGCAGGAGAAGCTTTGCAACGAGTGAGATGTTATGGTGTCTGTGTACATTATTTTTCATCCATGGTTCCTGGCTCATAACTCCCTCCCTAATAGGCCATAGAAACTAGGGTTTCTCTTCCCCAAAGCAGATCATAGAAACTCTAATCTTCCCCTGCCTTTCTATTTAAAGCTGGCTATAAAGAAATCCTCAGGCCTGCCTTGTCTGATAGTAAATCAAAAGACCCTCATTTCAGAAGGGGAGCTGCCTTATACTTGGAAGGAAGGAAAACTATACAGAAAGCCTGAGAAGAATCTGGACAGGCCTCGCTGGGTTTCCCCACTCAGCCTGTTAGCATAGATCAGACCCTTTTGTCTAATTCCATTTCTACACAGTTGTCTTGCTTTAATTGTGTCGATGCAATGTAGTTTCCACTGAAACTCAAGGAACAAGGTTAAAAAGCTTCCAGAGATCTGAGCATGGGCAGGTTCCTGAGAGTGGTGTATCAAAAAGAGCATGGGAGGTCCATAAACCTTCTCCACCACCTTGCTTTATGCATCTTTTCATTTGTATTCTTTGCAACATCCTTTATAATAAGTTGGGAAACGTGGGCTATGGATGTAGCTCAGTGGCAGAGACCTTGACTAGCATGTGCAAGATGCTGGGTTCAAACCCTAACATTGTTAAAAAGTTTTTTAAAAAAAGAGTAAACCAGTAAATATGTTATTATAAGTTTTGTGAGCCTGTCTAAGAAATTAATAAAATTTGAGAAGCAGGTTGTGGGAACCCTAACAGATAATCAATCAGACATTCAGTTAAAACAACCTAAGTGGGACTTGCGACTGAGTCTGAAGGGTAGTGGGGGGCAATCTTGGGGACAGAATTCTCAGCTTGTGGGATCTGATGCTGTCTCCAGTTAGATGGTGTCAGAAATGAGTTGAATTAGAAGACAATCTATTCGCTGGTGCAGAATAGATTGTTCACTTGAGGTGAGCAATCATGTGTGGTGTCAGAAGCAATCTGTGTTGTGAAAGTGCAGAGAGAGAAACTGAGTTTGAGAACCAGAATCAAGCAGCTTTTCAGACAAAGGATCTTGCTGCCAGGAAGGATTAAGCATGGGACAGGCAAAGAGTCAATAAGCAATAAAGCCTTGCAGATTGTTTGAAGGGCAGGTCCAATAATTTCTTCCCTAATAAAAAGACTACAGCTCTAAGTCTGAGCATTTACACAGAATTTTCCCATCCATTGTTTCATCTTTGTTCCCATGAAAACCCCATAAACTATGCACAGTAAACTTAGTATGAACCCCACTTAGAGGACATGAAACCAATGTTCAGTGACCTGCCCAATTCACAGAGCTAAGAAGGGCAGGGCCTGGGCAGGGATCCAGCCTGACTCAGTTTGTCCTCATTCTTCCAGGCTCCTTGCCATCCCGGTCATTTACCTCCCTGCCTCCCCTCCATTCTCTACCATCCCAGACTTCAACATGAAAATTCAGTTTTTCTGTTGCACTTGAATTTTCAAGTCCAAGTGCAACAGAAAACACATCATGGCCAGAGAGCCCGAAAGCCCTTTTGTATTTTGCATATATCTTGTTTGGAGAAGTACAGTCTTTTAATATTTAAGGGACTTGGTCTCTGTAGACCTGGCAAGATGTGACTTAGTGATACATCACAGACATCCAGGAAGTAAACCATAAGATAAATACCTCCCTCTCCTCCCTCTGCCGTCCTTACGATCAAGTTGTCATGGGAAAGTAGCTGGAGGTGTAGTCCCCTGAATAAGTACAGTATTACCATGACATTTGTTCCAAACTATGTAAAACAAAACACTTCATAACCATCCAAGTATATTTGGAACTCCCCACGCATGTTCAAGGTAAGCATTTTGGTTCAGGTCTGTTTAATGTTTCTATCAGAAACTTGAGTAATGTGAGAAGAATGTTCGCAGATTGTTGAGATGACAAAATCTGGAGACGTGACTGATTTCTGCATCACAGAGAGGAGAAGCAGCAATGCTAGCAACCGAGGCTTCAACATCACACGTGGCTTCTGTGTGTGTACAGATAATCCATCCAAGCCACGGCTCTCATCCGGGACCTGCTCATTTCCAAGGAGAGTCCTGTTCTTCGTATCATGACCACATTCTGGACCTGAGTATTGTTCAGATTGTTTGAAGGGCGTCACCGTCTCTAGGAGCAGTTTTCCACAATTCCAGGTTGTGCTTTCTGCCTCTTTCTCTTACACCTGTTCTGAACTTGTCCTCTCCCTGTTTCCACCCACTTCCTTTCTCTTCTGCATTAGTGAATGTCACCACTTCCCACCTGGGGCACCATGTCAGAAACTTGAACTTGCCCTCCTTTTCCTCTTATAACCCCAGAATGTCAGAGTGGATCAGAATACGCCACCCCAAAACATGCCACTTTGGCAGAAGGTTTGTTTTGAGTTGAAGGTAATAAGGCAGCAAATGCAGAAAGAGTTCTGTCCCCTCTTCTTTTCTGCTCGAAAGCAGGACACAAATTTCCCTTTGTGAGGGAAACTAATAATAGATAAGGGTTATTTTAGTAAGGTTGGTTTGTGCAGACCCATCTTAGTCTCCAGTGATAAGCGATGTCCTCCTAATATAGGGCTCCACTTAGGGCTCAGGCAGAACCTTGAACTTCACCCTTGATGCCCTCTTTCCCATAGAACCTTTAATTTCACATTAGCCATAATGATAATCACGAGCAACTTTCACTGAATCCTTGTTATACTCCAGGCACCATTTGAAGAGCTTCAGGTGTATTAACCCATTTAATCCCTCATAGCTACACCATGCGGTAGACTTTGTTACCATCTCCCTTTGATGGATGAAGGAGCTCAGAGATGCAGCTAGGAATGGTCAACTGGAATCTATGCCGGAGGCACAAAAGCCCCTTGCCTCTATTTGGGACATTTCTGTCAGGTCTTGCCATCTCCAGTGCTTTCTGAGGAGCTCTGTGCTCTGAACTCTTCCCTCAATTGCCCTTTCATCTCATCTGTTGTACCTGTGATATTTGTTTTTTCTTATCTTTTAACCTGTAGAGTATAAACTCAGAGAGCAGGGATTTCCTTGTTTATTGTCCTATCCCCAGTAAAGGGCCTCGTTCCAACTAGATGCTTAATAAATATACGATGACTGAATAAATGTCTGAAAAAATGTCACGAGGAGATGATTAAGGATTCCTTAGTGTAATTGAATTGTATAGCTGAACAGGATCTTAGAGCTTAGCAGTCCTGGGGGTATTGGGCCTGGAAAAAGCAAATTTAGGAAGGATATAAAAGTGTCTTCAAATATTTGAATAGCTGCCAGTGGGAGAGAGGCTGTCCCTTGTGCTCCTGAGCCAGGAGTATCAGTATCGGTCTAGAAAAGGAGGTGGGGGAGAATGAAAAAAGTTGGAGAGTTGAAAAATGTTGCACAGAAAACTGCAAAAAAAAAAAAAAAAGAAAACTCAGCAAATCCTTCTGTCTGATGGGACTTGTCACTTGGTAAGTGACAGAGTAAAAGAGACATGTTTTGGCCAGGTGGAAATTTGAGTCATAGGAAGGCTGGGCTTGGCTGACAACAAGAAAGAATTCTCCGTCTTTTGAGGGAGAGGGTTACTCAACAGAACAGAGGTCACACCCTTTTCCTGATTTTGGATGGAGTCTGATGTTGGGTTGTGGTGTGGGACAGAGGTCCCTCAAGCTTCTGCATGCTCTCAGAGCCTGGGGTGTTTTCCCTGTTCCCTCAGTCGTCCCCCTGCTTCCAGTTCTCTCTCCAGAGTCATTTGGTCCTTGAAGAAACAGACTCTTTGTCTCTGGGCCCCTGAGCTTCTTCCCAAGTCCAGATAACATGGCCACAGGTATTGCGTGTGGAGTGGACCTTCAACTTGCCCTTCTGGCAGAAGGCTCTCACCTTCCCTACCCTAGATTTGGAGAGTGGTGGCTGCTGATGCCTCTTTCCACAGCTCTGGAAGTGGCCTCGGTGGAAGGAAGGTATCTTACTCAGGCCGAGGGTTCAGTCTCCCCGTGGGGCCGTCCCAATCCCATGACAGATTTCTGCTGGAAGCACCAAAGCCCCTTGCCTCCATGTCCAGAGCTCTCCCTGGGCTGAGCCATTGTTGCAACTGCATCACCTGCTGTTCTTCCCTCTGCCAGTCCTGCTTCCCTCCTTCCCGAGGGGAGTTCCTGAAAGTACTAGCCAACCTTATTCCTCTCCTGAGGATGTTGTAATAAGCATCACAAACTGGTGGCTTAAGACAACAGAAACATTTCTATACAGTTCTGGAGGCTAGACGTTTGAAATCAAGTTGTTGGCAGAGCCACGTCCCTCTCTAGGGGAGAAGTTCCCCGTGCCTCTCTCCCAGCTCCTGTTGTTGGCAGCAGTCCTTGATGCTGCTTGGCTTGCACATGTGGCATTCCAAGCCACCTTCATCCAATGGCATTCTCCTTGTTTTTGTGTCGTGTCCACATTTTCCTATTATACAGATATCAGTCACGTTGGATTGAGAATGGCCCACCCCACAGCAGCCCACCCTAATCCACTATGAATTCATCTTGGCTGTATCTGCAACTACCTTGTTTCCAACTAAGGCCACATTCACAGGTATGGGAGATAGGACTTCGAACTTTCTTTTAGGGGGACACAGTTCAGTCCATTCTAACAAACTACCTGCTTGCAAGTCTCCCTCTCAGGATCTGTTTTCCAGGGAATCTGATCAGTGGTCCTATCTAATCCCTAGTTTTCTCGTGATTTTGAATTCTAGACCATCAGCCCCAGTTGACCTTCAGCTTGTTCTCTTCTCTGCGGTGTCCCTTCTTAATGGAATTCCCTTCCACCAGGATATCAGAATGTCTTGTCCCCTTCTGTCATGGCCTTTGTTTTTCCTTCTAAGTGCCTTATAGGTAATAACCACTCTGGGTGGTCTCAGAGAGCACAGCCCATTTTGAATCAGCATTCACAGACACTCTGATTTACACAGCATGCAGCTCATTGTCATTGACCCATCCACTGATACGTATTCATTTCTATCCATAGGTATGTCTGTCCTTTGCAGGGACATCAGAAAGGGTCTATGCATGCCCTCCGGAGTGAGAGTTAAGGTGTAGGATGGGGATGGGGGCATTTGGGTGTGCCAAATCAGGGAGTAAAGACTATTTTATTTAAAGACTCAAGTTCTTTCTTTCTTTCTTTTTTAAATCATCAGAGTAAATTCATGTGCATTAAAGAAAAGTTGGAAGATAGGGAAATACTAGAAAAATAATTATTTTTTATTTTTAATTATTCCCTCAAATGCAATAATTTTAAACATTTCTCTATTTTGTTTTTTTATGGCCAAGATCATATGCCTTATATTCTGCTTGTTTTCATTTAACACTATGTCAAAAGTCTTGATAACTTTATTGATTATGTAATCCCCAACAAATGCACAGGCTGCAATTTATATAAACCATTCACCTGTTGTTGGACATTTAGGTTGTTTCTACATTTTCACTATTTTTTTTTAAAGAGAGAGAGAGAGAGAGAGAGAGACAGAGAGAGAGAGAGGGAGAGAGAGAGACAGAGAGAGAGAGAGAGAATTTTAATATTTATTTTTCTTAGTTTTTGGCGGACACAACATCTTTGTTTGTATGTGATGCTGAGGATCAAACCTGGGCCGCATGCATGCCAGGCGAGTGCGCTACCGCTTGAGCCACATCCCCAGCCCCGTTTTCACTATTTTAAATGGTACTTTTGTGAATCTCACTGTGCCTAATAGTTTCTTTTTCTATATTTGAAATTTCATTAATATTGATTCCAAAAGGGTGTGATCGAATAATATGAACTTCCCCCAATAATCTTTCTTTTTCTTATAACAACATAGAACATGTCATTGTGCACATGTTGAGGGGGGAAATGGACTTTCTATCCCCAGAAGCTTCCAAGTTCTATCCTGCCTCAGGATCTTTGCACCAACTGTGTCTTTTGTTGGGAATACGCTCCTCCCTGACTTTCCCACAGTTGTATCCTTCTGATCTTTCTGTCTTAGCTGTCACCTCCTTAGCTAAAAGTTAACAGTAAAGAGGTCTTTTTGACCTGAAATCCAGAGACATCAGTCACCTGTCTATCAGATCATTCTGTTTAAATTTCTTTTCATGATCGGCATCTGAAATTCTTCTTGTTTATCTGCTTATTTTCTGTCTCTCCCCATGGTAGCAGAATGGACACACCACAGACACTTGTGGGGATAAAGCACTTTTAGGTTACAGGGCTGCCCCCTCCGGACCTCTTCAGGGGGGGGTCTGCAGCACTTACTGGAGTCAGGGAGGTAAGTCGACCTCCCCTTTCCCACTTGTGCGTTTGCTCTGGTCACACAGAAGCTGACTCACTGGGAGAAAGATGAATGGATTGGGAGAATTTTGCCCACTGAAAAAGAAATGTGAAAAGAAAGAAATGTAGCATATGAGGAATGGTTCAAGGTATTAGATTGGTGTAAGTTACATAGCGTTTTCTTCAAGGTTAATTTAAATTTAACTTGTAATTTTAATTAAAGGCTCACTAGTTTCTTTTAACAAGGTTTGTAGTTGGGGGTCATTAACAAACAGCCTTCTTGGTTTTGTTCCTCTTTGTTGAACCGCTTTGGTCAACACCTTTCCAGGTGTACGGAAAGACCTTTTTCCAAGTAAACTAAAGATACAATCTGCATTCTATATACTGTACCAGGTCTGTTCAAAGATAAATACTAAATGAGGTAAGGACTCAATTTTAACTGCTTAATAAATGTTTAAGCAGTATAACATTTACTAAAATGTCAAATATTGACTAAAGCCAAGGTAAATATTACTTAAATTAGCAGTATATCTGGGAAGTCATAGAACTGAAGAAAACAGATGGTGATTATGGAAAAACTTAAGAAGACGTTTAAAACTCTGACTTGAGAATTGACATCCATTAAATAAAATTTTAAAAAAAGAAAAACTCTTTTGAGGGCTGGGTCCAGAAGGAAGACTATAGCAAGGATCTAGTGGGAAGATTGATTTCCTTACAAAATTCCCTAACTGGTCATATTAGACATGCTAACTCTCTATGTTTAGTACTTACATGTTTATAAAGTCATGTGAGTTTCTTATCCACATATCTGGGCTCCCTTAAATAAAATCCTTTTTTTAAAAAAATTCAAAGTATTTGGAGGAGTGTAGTACTAGGACTATTCAAAGAAATCATCAGCCCAGCTAAAAGTTAACAGTAAATTGGAGAGTCAAACTGACTGCTCCTATTGTCAAAGATGAAGCTGGACTGAAATCTTGGCATTTTGTCTGTCTTAAGATTTCGTGAATTAATTCCATGCTTGGCATAGTATCATGGGCATAAGGAGCATTCAGGAGCACTGGTTTAAGGAATAAATGGCTTTATATGCATTTTGTGTAGATCTCTGACCTATGGAATCAAGCCATATTTTAAGGTTTTATATAACTCATTGCTATACAAGTTCTTCTCTGCCAAGCCCTCTATTTAAGCCACACTTGTCAACTTATTGTCCTCTGTTCTTTTTGCACATGAGGCCCTCCTCTGCAGCCTTTTCCTCTCTGTTCACCCCAAATTGTATCCATCTTTCAATATGGTGGGTTAAACCTGAGACCTTATGAAACCCTCCTCAACCCACAGTGATTTATACTATTAATTGGTACCTTTGGGACTCTTTCATTCTTTGCTGGCTTCCCTATATCAATCAGAAGAATCATGTGCCCTTAATATGTCAATTCAGCTTCCAGTCACCCAGAACCAGTTACCAAATATGGCTGTATCAGTTTCTTAGGGCTGCAGTAACAAAATGGCACCATACACGAAGTAGCTCAAACAGCAGATATGTATTATCTCACAGCTCTGGAGGCTAGAAGATGTGGTCAGGGTGGTTCCTTCTTGATCTTGCAGGAACCAGCTGTGAGGGACAATGTGTCCCATGCAGTACTTCTTGCTTCTGCTGCTTTGCTAGCACTGTTTGGCTTGTGGATGCAGCATCCTGATCTCTGGCTTTATCTTCATGGAGTGTTCTCTTCCCTGTGTGCATGTTTGTCTGTATGCAATTTTTTTTCCTTTTTATAGAGATATTGGTCATATTGGATCAGGGTTCACCCCGAGAACCACATTTTTAACTTGATAACTTATATAAATGCCCTATTTCAAAATTAGGTCACACTTTGAGATATTGGAAGTTAAGAATATAGCATATCATTTTAGAGGGAAGAGCAGCGCAAGTGAGAAGAGCCCAACACAAATCTATCTCGGTGCATCAGAGCCTTTGCCCTGGTGGCTTTGGGTTGAGAGCTCAAAGATTTTTCTCTCTCCACAGTTTCTTTGTACCCATGGATTGTGCTGCCTGGATAGTGGTTTTATGTTTCTGTTGCTTTAGGGGATGAAAGCTGTAGGGCAACCTTCCTGGGGCTCCAAAAGTGATTTTGAGTATTGCCGCAGTCTGGCTGGGCACAAAATCACGAGCCACTCAAGCAGGAACAAACTTTATTTTTTTGAAACTGCCCCCAATGTCCGGTACCCGCCTGGGAAGATTTTCGATCCACCCATGCGGCCTCCTCCTGGACCCGCAGAGAGCTCCTCCCCCGGAATTCCCTCCTACTGTACTTCCCCAATCAATGGGAACTCTCCACCTACCTTCAAAGGAATATAAGCGTTAATCAAAATCATGAGAGTGCTAAGGCAGTCTATGTAGCATTGAAAAAGGAATAAGGTGAGAACAGAACATGGGAAACCCTGGAGGGAAAGAGGTTAAGAAAAACTAATAGAAAACACACTATATAGCAAATCGGGGGGAAGAGTGATGTCTGATTATAGAAGGGACCATACAACAAGGAAAAGAAGTGTCTCACACAGTAGAACTTGGATTAAGAAAAGGGTGAAAATATAGCCAATGGATCTGTCCTCTAGAAAACAATATCAGTTATCCGTTACTATATAATGAATAACCCCCAAGCATAGCAACTTAAAAAAACAAATACTTATTATCTCACATAGTTTCTGAGAGTCAGGGTGTCTGCTTCCCATTGTTGTGACAAAATACGGGAGATAATCTATAAGGAAGAAAGAATTGACTCATAGTTACATAGGTTTCAATACGTAGTTGGTTGGCTCCATTGCTTTTGGACCTGTGGTGAGACAGAACATCATGGCTGGGAGCATATGGTGGAGCAAAGATGCTCATCTCATGGGGCCAGGAAGCAAAAAGAAAGAGAGGAAGGAGACTGAGTCTCAGTATGCCCTTCAAGGACACACCCCCAATGACTTCACTTCCTTTCACTAGTCCCACCTTCTGAAGATCCCACCACATCTCCACAGCACTATCATCTTAGAACCAAGACTTCAACACACGAGACTCTGAGGGACATTTAAGATCCAACCCATAATAGTCAGGAATCCAGAAGCAGTTTAGCTGGGTGGTTCTGGCTCTGGGCTTCTCATAAATTTGTGGTCAAGTTATCACTCAGGGATTCAGCCTCTGGATTAGTGCTAGAAGATCTACTTCTAAGATGACTGGTGGCTGGGGGCTTCAGATCCTTCCTAGTGGACCTCTCCCAGGGACTACTTAAGTCACAGCTGTCTCTATATAAATAATCTAGAAAGTATCAGAATCTTTTTATAACATAAGCTTGCAGGTGATAGCTCATCTTCTGGGCCATAGTTCGTTCACTAGAAGTGATCCACCAAGTATATCCTACTCTTAGATAAAATGAATGATACTCTTAAGGGAGAAGAATCATAGAATTTGTGGGTACAGATTTACAACCACTTCAAAAACTTTGAGTGATTTCTGCCAGAACCATGTCAAGGAAGTGGATAGAGTGAAAATCTAGCTCAGTAGTGCATGAGGAAGAAGCAAAGTACATCCCTGTTTCTAGAAACTTGCTCTGAGGAAAAGTTATGACTTTATTATTGCAGCAGGAGGGGTAGAGGAAATATTTTTAATTGTTAGTAAAAAAATTTTTTATTTGTTAACATTGGGTCTGTTATCTTTATACATTTACAGTCCTCCAAAAATTAACAGGGTGAAGTCAATATGAGTTAAATAAGTTTAGGACTGGGAATGCACTTTCCCACAGAAACCTCTTCCACAGGAAATGAAGCAACCTCATAAAAATTTATAAAAACTTATTCGCTGAACATGGTGGCACATGCCTATAATCCCAGTTACTCCAGAGGCTGAGGCAGGAGGATTGTAAGTTTGAGGCCAGCTTGGGCAATTTAGCAAGACTCTGTCTCAAAACAAAAAATTAAAAGGACTGAGTAGGTAGTTCAGTGGTTAACCCCCGTGAGTTCAATCATAGTGCCACAAGAAACAAAACTAATCTATTTAATCCACATTGACTCTACAGCACAAGATTGTGCCAGTGTTACTGTAGAATTCACCACAAAGTAGAGCTCCCTTTTGTATAGGATCTGACACCAGGTAGGACCGTAAAACCTATTTCCACAAGGATCCCTCAAAGCCTCATTATGGGGAATAACCAACAACACAGAACCCATTTCAGGTAGACCTGTTCATGATAGACATCATGTTTCTGGGTTTCTGGGGAAAGTCTGTGGTCTACCAATATCTATCCCTAAGAAAATGTCCTTTCAGTGTTCCAGTAAACCATTGACTGGAGCACATCTCTTATCTTATAGGCTCCAAGTGCTACATTCCTGGGCTTGGGTCCTTGGTGGGACTGTACCTTCACAATGAGGAAGAGGAATGAAGGTGCAGCCTAAGAAGAAGGAAAGAGGACATGGGAAGTAGTATTGACATGATTTGAAAACTTTATGAGCCTAGCACTTTTGAGTCTCATTATAGTCAGGAGAAGTGGGTCCATTTTTAAAATTGAAGAAACAGAGGCATGTCTGTATAATATTGACCAATTGTAGAGACACTTAGTAAAATAAGTGTTATAAGGAAAGCACTTCAGTTGGTGGTGTGAGGGAACCCGCTCAACCCAGCTCATGGGAGCTGATTGTGATGTGAGTTCCCAATACTGTATCTGGTAGCTTGAAATTGTTCACAGCATGATATTGACACAGAACATGGAGCCCATTTTTTTTGGGGGGGGTAGCAGGGATTGAACTCAGGGCCACTCAACCACTGAGCCACATCCCTAGCCCCATTTTTGTATTTTATTTAGAGACAGGGTCTCACTGAGTTGCTTAGAGCTTCACCATTGCTGAGGCTGGCTTTTAACTTGCAATCCTCCTGCCTCAGCCTCCAGAGCTACTGGAATTGTGGTGGACAAAGCTTATATATATTTAGTTTCAAGTGAACACAATATCTTTATTTTTATATGGTGCTGAGGATTGAACCCAGTGCCTCATGCATGTTAGGTGAGCACTCTACTGCTGAGCCACAATTCCAGCCCCACTTGTTTTCCTTTATATAGAATTTTATTGCATGTTTTCCTATAAAGTATACATTTTTATTATGGCTGTCTTAATTTTATGAAAAGAGGATAGGTAATGTTGTATGTAATATCTTGGCACTTAACTTTCTTAGTTATCATTCATGAGACTGTTCAGATTCATCTGATTGATTGGTTCATTCTTTTTGCTCGCTGTCTAAATGTTTTACCAAGAGTATTTTGTACATTTTAATAACAATTTGTTTAAATATTTAAGGATTAATGCAATTATCCAAATGAATATCATGTGTATTATAAATAAGATTTACATAATAGCTCAGTAGGAAGTGATACTGCCCCTTACGTCTTCTGAACAATCTGCATATTCTGGATGTTCTATGTCCTGTCCTACACTTTTTTTTTCTTTCTCTTTCTGATTTCTAATCAATTACTCAAGCTTAATGGAAGTATTATATACAGTAAAACATACCAGGAATAACTCGAAGGGCAATATAACAACATTCTTCGTGAGTTGTATAAAGTTCACATTTTAAAGACACCAAGGAACTTTTCAACTTTCTACTGGAATATGCTTTGTGAAGCATTATTGATCTTACAGCAATTGAGCATCCAGTACTTTCCCCCACTTCAGTCTACCACAGTTCCCTAACCTACCCACTCCCTCCTACCAAACCAATAGTAATAAATTTTTCAGGTCACAAAAATGATCTTAACTCTTTCATTTGCCATTTAACATGTGTATTTGGTGAGGTACACAGGAATGTTCTTCATTTGTAATTAAAAACAGCATTTGACAGTGTTTTATACAAATCATTACTGAAGAAATGGTTCCTGATATAGATGGCCATAGTGAAGAGAACTGTCTGGAAGGACTTTCTTGGGCCTCTAGACTTTCCCCAGAAACCCAGTTGCTGTAGGCCCAGTCTCATGACCTTCACCCAGGGAAAAGCCTGAGGCCTCCCCAGGCTCCTGAGGCTGCTCTGCTCTGAGGAGACACACCCATGAGACATGGAGACTTTCTGGTTAATGCTCAAAGGTGAGAGCTGGCTCTCTTCCCTTAGAGAAGGCATTTAGGATGGCAAGAGATAAGAAGTTTCTAGGAAGAAAACAAATGGAAAATGGTGAGAAGATAAAGGACCTCAGATAAGAAACAAATGAGAAAAGCATTTTTTTCTGCCAACATGGTGAAAAGTGAAAGAAATAAGTCAGCTTGCTTTGTAGCCAGGATGAAAAGCAACTAGGCAAAAAGAGGTTTGGCTTTTGCCATAGAGAAGGTTTGTAACAATGAGGGAAAACTCAAGGGTAAGCCATGATATTGGTCCAGGGATGTCAGAACAAGGTCTATGTAGATGACCAGAAAGGACACCTGTTCCTGTGGTGGGATTTCAGAGGCACCCTGAAAGCTTTCTCACCCCCAAGTGCCCTAATTGCTTAGTTATCAACCTTCACAAAGGCCTCAGGCTGAGGGGGATGGTGGGGCAGAGATCTGGCCTGCCCTCCACTGACTAAGCTCTGCCCACAGGCTGCTTCTAGCAGGAGGGGGGGAGAACACATTTGCAAGGGGTCATTGTGCCCAGAGGAGGCCTCTTTCTGATCACTGTAAAGCTTCCCAATTCCTGAAAGATAATCCATAAAGATCAGGCCATCCCTCCCACCCTGTAGGGGCACCTTTGTGCCCATGGAAGCCTAAGCAGGCAGTCTAGTCTGGTGGGCATAGTGTGGAGATCACGGCATAGCTGAGGCCATGGCTTGGTGGGTGGGAACAAGGACAGGTTTCAGCCCCCACTTGTCCCTCAGAGGACATCTTTCCCCAAGGCCTACAGATTTGCTTCCAATCCTGCAGTCTGCAACTTTGATCTCTGACCAGAGGAATGGATTTTGGCGTAAAGCTGCCGATCATTTCCACCTCCCTGTGATTTAAGTTTTGGAATCCATCCTGGACCCAGACTTTGGGATGGGCCTGAGGGAAGAACAGGAGACCAGGCCACTGTAGGGGAGCTTCAGTGTACTCTACAGTTTTGACCAAGGTAGGCCTGAGCCTAGAGCAAGGGAACGAGGAGAGAAGATGAGTAAGGAACCTGGGACTGATGCTCTTTCTTCCGTCGGGAACTCAGCAAATGGCTAAGGCTGACCATAAGTCACCATGGAGAATGATCAGACCAAGGCCTGGAAACAAGCCAGCTCTGGGCAGGTTAGGCCAGCACCACCCAAACCAGGCTGTCTGGGAATTTGTTTTTATTTTTTTCAGGGTCTGGGTTCTGGCCCTAGGCCTTGCACATGTTAGCTAAGTGCTCTACCACTGAGCTATGTCCCAGCCTTCACTGTATTTCTTGTTCTCTGCATTTATTTCTCCTTTAACTCTCTGATGTTTAGTAAAGTTTCATTAAAATCTCACACAGTGGGGCAGCTTCTCAGAGCATTCAAGAGTAGAATATGGGGTCATGTTGGAGCAAGGGAACACAGACTGAACGGAGGCTTGTATCATCCTGACTCTCTCTGCCTGCAGATGGTCCCTGGACATTATTTTTATTACAAAAGGGTTATTCCAAGCCCCATCTTCAGAAGGAATGCCTCTTTCAGGGCTCAGTGGTGCTGTGACATCTTGCAGAAAACTAGGAGAAGCAGCAATCAATGATTTCACTCAAAGGTTTTGGGGAAAACTTTTTAAATAAGCAGATACATCACAGAGCAGAATACAAAATTCATAAGGATTTTAAATATACAATACAGATCTAAAATAAAATTTTTAAAAAATGAAAAAAATTTAAATTAGATGGGTTCAGTGGCACATGCCTGTAATCCCAGCTGCTCCAGAGGCTGAGGCAGGAGGATGGCAAGTTCAAACCAACCTCAGCCAGCCTCAGTGAGGCCCTAAGCAACTCAGTGAGGCCCTAAGCAACTCAGTGAGACCCTGTTTCTAAATAAAATGCAAAATAGGGCTGGGGATGTGGCTCAGTGGTTAAACGTCCCTGGGTTCAATCCCCGGTAATATAAATATATATTATTAATTACTATATATAATATTGATATTATATATTAGTTAATATATAATAAAGTTTATTAATTAATATATAATTAAACCTATTAATTAATATGCGTTAATTAATATGTGTATTAATTAAATACATTTCTATCTTCTGGAGGGCAGCCCCCATACTTACTCTCAGGTTTTCTTGGAATAATCAGTCATTTGCTCTTTTCTGCTTTTGAGAAAATTTCAACAGAAAAATTTGAGGAACTTTAAAGGCTCCCACAGAAGGAATGAGGTAACCAGGCAGTGAGAACTGTGGAGGACAAGGTTCTCAAGCTCAGTTTGCATGTCTGGAGAGATGGGGCTGGATTATTGAGGTCAGCTGACTGAGATCCTGAAGGGATCCAGCACCTCCTATCAGAGCAAGTTCTGAATTTAAGTGAGTAGTTATGGAGCCAGGTTAGTCCCTGGGACTTCACATGTAGCCTGGCAACTTCAGAATGAGAAAAGACTTATATTCCTTCAGGGCCAGCCTCCTCTTCTTACTGGTAGAGGTCCAGATCTTAAAGAGATTAAGTGACTTGCCTGAGGTCATACAGCTCCTGGCAAAGACAGGACCAGAACCTGCGCCTCCTACCTCTGAGTGCTCTGATGGTGACACTGGAAGCAAAACTATCTGTTCTTTTGTTCCATCTCCAAAGTTTAGGATCAATGTGTTCTTAGTTATTTTTTATTCCTAGGTTTAAATAAATCATTCAAGGGTAAAAGTTTCTTTGGAATGCAATAGGTAGCGGTCCAAGCATGGATAAAAATGAGATCGACACTGTCCTTCCTTCCTTCCTTCCTCCCTCCCTCCCTCCCTCCCTCTTTCTTTCTTTCTTTCTTCCTTCCTTCCTTCCTTCCTTCCTTCCTTCCTTCCTTCCTTCCTTTCTTTCTTTCTTTCCCTTCCTTCCTTCCTTCTTTCCTTTCTTTTTCTTTTCCTTCCTTCCTTCCTTCCTTCCTTCCTCTCTTTCCTCCCTCCTTCCTTCCTTCCTTCCTTCCTTCCTTCCTTTCTTTTTCTTTTCCTTCCTTCCTTCCTTCCTTCCTCTCTTTCCTCCTTCCTTCCTTCCTTCCTTCCTTCCTTCCTTCCTTCCTTCCTTCCTTCCTTCCTTCCTTCCTTTCTTTCTTCTCTCTCTTTCTCCAGGCATTCATTGCTTGCCTGTTACATGCCAGACCTGATACCAATGTGGAAACTATGAGGATGAATTCTTTCCTGTCCTCAAGAAGAGTGGAGGTGAGGCTGGGACCGGCCAGCGTCAAGCCATCACAGTGTCATGATGAGCGCTGGGAGGCCGCATGGGAAGTGCCTGGGAAAACACAAGGAGATTATCTCCCCGCGACAGGGAAGTGGGTCAGGGGAATTCAGAGGTGCCAAGTGATGAAGTAGGAGGGATATACTTAGCGGACTGGAGCTCACCTTTTGATAACCAAGTTCACTCTGCCAGAATTCTCGAAATACTTCGAAGAACTTTGGCAGCATGCTCTTGTGCCGCGGGTCACATTGCCAGGTGTTGTATTCATTGGCCTCTGGTGGACCACACCATGGAAACACTTGTAACCTTTGGAGAGAGGGCATTATGCTGCTGTCGTATGTGGCAAGCCAATCATCCATCACAATTTATCCTTCCCCATGTCCCTCTTCTCGTTTAGGCTCTTCCAGCCACATGGCTTCTTCTTCACTGTTATTCAGACACGCTGAGTACACCCCTGCCTCTGGACCCTTGAACTTGCTCCTCCCTCTGATCACTTCCCTAGTGGAACCCTGTGTTCCTTACTCTATTCCAGTCTCTGCTCGAATGTCCTTTCAGTAGGAAGGGCTCTCCTGACCATCTCAAGAGAACGGCAACATCAGTGTGCCTTGTGTTGAATGGTGGCTCTCCCAAAACATGCACCCACAGACGAATCTCCAGGACCTGGGAAGTGACCTTAGTCACAAAAGGGTCCTTACAGATATAATTAAGATGGTCTCATCCTGGATTGTTTGGGTAGGCTCTAAATCAAATCATTAGCATCCTTATAAAAGAATGATGGCGGAGAAGCCGTGTGAAGATGGAGGCAGAGATTGGAGTGGTGCCAGCTACAGGATGCAGGAACACTGACGGCCATCAGGAGTGACGAGGCCTGGAAGGTTCTCTCCCAGAGTCTCTGGAGGAAGCACGCCCTACCAATACTGTAATTTTGAACTTCTGACCTCCAGATGTGTGAAAGAATAAATTTCTGTTGTTTTTATGCCACCAAGTCTGTGGTAATTTGTTATGGCAGCCACAGGAAATTGACATACAGGCCACCCTGTGGCTCTCTATCCCTTTTACCCCCACCCTTTTCCATTAGCACCTGACATATATTTTATACACACACACACATATGTGTGTGTGTGTGTTCTAATGTTCAGTACAGACCAGGGGCTTTGCTTTTGTTCACTGCTGTGTCACCAACATCTAGACTAGTGCTTGGCACACAGTAGGTGCTCAGTGGTCACTGAATGAATAAATGGGTGATTTGTTGAAAGGGATCCTTTCCAGATACTGGGAGTTACTTTTTAAAAAAAAATTTTTTTGGTTGTATATGGACACGATATCTTTATTTATTTTTATGTGATGCTGAGGGTCAAACTCAGTGCCTCATATGTGCAAGGCATGCTCTCTACCACTGAGCTACAGCCCCAGCCCTGGAGTTACTTTTTGCATGACTGAGGAGACAACACAATCTCAGTTCTGGTGATAGTGTGCTCAATGGGGAGAGGCCTGGATTTAAGTCATGGCTCTGCCACTTACAAGCTGATGATATGGACTCTGGACCTTAGTTTCATTAACAGCAAAGTAAGGCTGTTCCCATCTTTACTATTCAAGGTTGTCATATGAGGTGAAGGGAATGGTATTAATGGAGGGGCTGGCTCAGTGCTTGGGGAGTAGTACTCAGGATAGGTCCCTTTTCTTTCTAGTTCTAAACTTGCAGTGGAGGCAAGAAGACCTATATGAGATGAGACTTTTTTTGTTTGTTTTAGTACCAGGGATTGAACCCAGGGTCGCTTAACCATGGAGCCACATCCCCAGTCCTTTTATTGTACTTTATTTAGAGACAGGGCCTCACTGAGTTGGTTAGGGCCTCACTAAATTGCTGAGGCTGGCTTTGAACTTGCCATCCACCTTCTCAGCCTCCAGACCTGCTGGGATTACAGGCATGTGCCACCATGCCCAGCTAAGTGTGACCATTTTCTCTTGCATCAACCAGCAGTTTCCTCAATCACATTCTCCCAGGGACAGACCTTGCCATTCCTGAGAAAGGTAGGATTTGCTTAGTTAAATATAGCAAGCCTTATGATTCTCTGTTGTGAGTCGATGAACTCCATGGCATGTTTGATTTCCAATTTTGGACACTAACTCTTACACTCGCTTCCTCCCATCAACCTTTGTATTATGAAGAGCAAGGTAAAGACCACTGTTTCTACGTGCAGCTTTGTGGTGTTTGCTGGCATCCATCAGTGTTAGAGGGGATGGCACCAGCTTTTCCCTGCTGGCCCTGTAGGGATAGCCAATTGTAAACTTTATATGTATTAGGAGAAAAAGTCAGCTTTTTGTCACTGCGACAAAATATCCAAGAAGAACAACCTAAAAGAGGAAAGATTTATTTTGGATCAGAGCTTCAGAGTCTTCGATCCATGGTCTCTCAGCTCCCTTGTGTTGGGTTTGAAGTGAGGCACAACATCATGGTGGGAGGATATGGCCGGGGAAAGCTGTTCACCTCCTGGTATCCAGGAAGCCGAGACAGAAGAAAGAGCCAGGAACCAGATAGCGTCTCTAAAGAACCCACTTCCTTTAACTAGGTTCTATTTCTTATAGTTTCTACCACCTCTCAATAATCCATTAAGCCATGGATTAATCCATTGATAAGACCAGACTCCTTATGATCCAATCACCTTCCCAAATATCTACCTCTGAACATTGCTGCATTGGACATCAAGCCTGCAGCACAGGAGTCTTTGCAGGACACTTCATATATAAACCATAACACAGATAAAAAATTGTTTTTTAAAAAAATCATACACACAATACATATACATAGAAATAGGCACAAAGGAGCCCTCTCTTCTCAAAAATATTGGTTGGAAATACCTACAATATTAGAAATGTTAGCAGTTATTATTCCAGCTTCCGGGATTGTCATGGCTCTAATTTTTTTTTCCTGATACTTTCCTTCCTTTTCCAAAATGTAAATTGAAAGTGTTTCTGCCTTGTTTTTCTAACAGATAAAACCCAGCTTTGCATTTGAGATTTTCTTTCTAGAACGGGCCCAGAATATAAATGCTAAGGTTAGCTTCAGTTCAAGCAACTGGGGATTTCCTTGAATCTTCAGTCTGATCTCATGGAAGTTGTGTTTGTCATTTTTTTCTTTTTCTTTCCTTAAACAATCACACAGACACCAGACTTCTGTGGCAAAGAGGGATAGCAGAGCGACGATTGTCGTCAAGAATCTTAGCCAGGATTTTTCTAGCCGGCTCCTCATCATTGCAATTTTGTTGGTTCCTTTGAAAAGAACTTTTTCTTGAGGTCTAAGGCAGACTTAATTTAAAGCATTGATCTCATCACACTTTTTTAGCTTCTGGTTAAAAATAGAACATCTCTTATAATTCCCAAGGAAAATCAGTTCTGTCAAATCTCATTGCTAATTCATAAAGGGCATTTGACTGTTCAAATGGAAGACTGTGGGCATCCAATGGATATTTCCAACGCTGTTGTTTCTTAAAGGAGTTTAACACTCATCTTTGTCAATGGAGTGGACCAGAACCAGTTAAACCTAATCCAATGGAGATAAATTTGATTTTGCATGAATTAGAGCAGCATTTGCAAAAAAAAAAGCTCTTGACAGAATGTTCCATTCGTATCCAGTGTCAGCCTGTTTTTGCTTTTCTTTTAAGGTTAAGAAGAAAAGGGTTTAAATCACACATTGTAGGCAAATGTTATGTGCTTTAATGTGGAGGGAGCATAAGTTGTTATTATGATAATGTTAATAACGCTCTTCATGTATTACATTTCGGTTGACATTTAATCCTAATTGAGAAAAACCTAAAATTAATCTTTGTAAGAAACAAGACCAGAGTAGCTAATCAGGTTTGGAAGTGGGACTAATGGTACTATAATCAGATTGATGAGCTGTTAAATATCTGATGTGAAAACCATGTCTTGAAGTGATAAGCAAGAGTCTGTGCAAAAGTCCACTTGAATTTGCCCCTTGTCTTTTATTTTGCAGTTTGTTCAAAAGACTTATTACCTCAGCTTCAAAGCTCAGATCCAAGATATTTACCAGCTGGTAACTTTTATTTTTTAATTAGCTCAGCTTTCCCTAGGCAGACACAAAAGGAGTGGGTGGGGGGAAGAATTATTCTTTGCTCTCTATCTACCCGGGGTAAGATGTTACTGGTTTTATTTAGGTGAAAGGATGAACCATGAAGCTGGTCACCCATGACAATGATACCACACTTTGATGACTCTGATATTTTATAGCTAATTCCTGAGTCTGTTTATGGATGGATTGTTTCACGTATGGGATGTGGAATAGAGAGAGAGAGGGTAGCAATGAGACTGGGAACTTGGTAGGATGGAACACAGTTGAGTACCAATTTTCCACAAAGATTAAATTCTTCCCACCATCCTTAGACTGGGAAGGGCTGTGTCTGAGGTCTTGTTGTCTGAATGTCTAGTCCCTAGGATCTGTAGAGATCCTCACAGAGGTATGAAGAATACAAGTACTAGTTCAAGTTTTTCTTGTATTCCTTAAGAGACAGAAGTCAAAGACAGGTATCCCATGGAAAGACTCTAGGAAATGATATAAAGGACCATCCAGAAGACCCTAAGACCATCCAAACCCAGGACAAAGGATCGTCAATGCCATCAATTGGATGACACTGATGGAGTTAACAGCCATGTGCTCAGTGCTTCTGTCTTTGTTCCAGAGCAGGTTGTTGAAGCAAAAGTGTTGTAACCTCAGATTCAAGTTTTTAAAAGAATATTGGGGAAGAAAGAATTGAGAAGCCAGACTTTATTAAAATTAAAAATGTCTGCTCCGAGAAAGACATTGTCAAGAGAAAGACTCATAAGCCACAGATTAGGAGAAAATATTTGCTAAACACATGTCTGATAAAGGACTGTTATCCAAAATATACCCCAAATTCTTAAAAATGAACAGTAAAAAAAAAAACACAAACAACTCAATGACAAAATGGAGCTACGACCTTAACAGAAGGGAATATATATATATATATATATATATATATATATATATATATACACACATATACATACACACACGTATATCTTAATGGCAAAAATGTTCAACATGTCCTTAGGGAACTGCAGATTAAGACAATGCCATATCATGACACATCTATTAAAATGACCCAAATCTAGAACACTAACAACACCAAAGGCTGGTAAGGAGGTGGAGGAGCTGAAACTCATATTCATTGATGGTGGGAATGCAAAATGGAACTGTCACTTTGGAAGACAGTTTGGCATCTTACAAAAGCAAACATTGTTTTACTGAATAATCCAGCAACCATTTTCCTTGGTATTTACCCAAGGAATTGAAGATTTATGTCTATATAAAAACCTGCATTTAGATGTTTTACAACTTTTTTCATAATTGACTATGATATGTCCAGAAAATGGAATGCGAAATTCCACATAAAAAAGAAAAGAGCTCTCAGCCTCTGAAAGACATGGAGGAAGCTTAAAGGCATACTTCTAAATCTATAAAGCTAATCTGTACAAACTGTATGATCCAACAATATGACATTCTGGAAAAGGAAAAACTATGCAGATAGTGAAAAAAAATCAGTGGTTTCCAATGGTTAGGTGGGAGAGATGGGGGAGTGGTGAAAAGGCAGAAAGATTTTGCAGGCAGTGAAACTATTCTGTGCGATACTCAAGTAGTGGATACATGTAATCACATCCTAGTCCAAATAGAATGCATGCACAACATCAGGAGTGAACCCTAATGTAAGCCAAGACCTTTAGGGATGAACTGATAATGATGTGTCGAGCAGGTTCATCAATTGTAACAAATATATCACTCTGGTGGGGAATGTTGAAAATGGGAGTAAGTACACATGCGTAAGGGAAGGTGGTATAGAGGATCCCTCTATCCCTCCCACCTAATCCCTGGAAACCACTGTGTTCTGTTTTTTTTTGTTTGTTTGTTTGTTTTTTGTTTTAGTTTTGCCTTTTCTAGAATGTCCTTTTGTTGGAATCATCCAGCATATAACCTTTTCAGATTGGCTTCTTAGATTTAGTAGTACACATATAAGTTTTCTCCACGTCTTTTCAGGTATTGACAGCTCATTTCTTTTTGGCATGCAAAAGAAAAATAAAGAATACTGAAGCGCTGAGTATAAGTTAGAGAGCTATCTATAATACTCAGGTTCAATATTTGGATATGAGATTTGAGGCTGAAGACTTGGAAAGAGTAGAAAGAGACGAGATAAACTTGGACAAGAAATAGGGTCACTGACACAGCACAAGCAATATGAAGGTCTCACCCAGAAGAGGATTCTGTGTACAGTTTGTATGTGCAAAATGCACATTCTGAAAACATCCAAAGATGTTCATGGCATGACAGCCAACATTGCTTTCATTTGGGGACTGGGAGAAAGGCATAGTTTAAATATATGGGATTTAAAATATTCCCTTCTACCCTCTACCCCCAGCAAGTGAAAAATTGCAAGAAGGGCTCATTTTAACTGAGAATTTTGAAAAGAGGTTTAATACACTGAAAATAATGTTAACATTCATTAACTGGATAGTGGGGCCCCTGAAAATACTGCTCAGTTGCCCACAGTCATTGGAGTCTGAAGTCAGAGATTTAATTTGTTCTGTTTATCTTGAGCCTCTTTCAATGATCTATGCTGGTGCATTTCTTAACAAAATAATCTGCTGCTCCCTGAGCTTCTCTGGCCTCCTGGCAGGGGAAGCCTCCTTCTTAGTAAAGCTCAATTGCCCTTTCTTTCCCTCTTGGTTACCTTCCAAACCCTTAGTCCTAACTTGCTGAAAGTCACTTTCTATAGTTCACCTGCCAGGTGTACATAATGAAGGGTCACCTTGTTCTACAAGGTTGAGTTTTCTGCTTTGAGAGTGCTTCACTTTGTAGAGTCTAGTCCAAGACAAAACTGCAAAGGTGTGGGTGTCCCAAACTCTGAGCTCACTGTCTAGTTTGGAACTCTTGAACCTTGAACCCCCTTGAACCCTCTGCCCAATCCAATAGAACTGTCTTCTATACCAACCACCTGTCTGGACTCCCACTCAAACCGTAACATTAAGGGCAGGTCAACAAAGGACTTTATTTACCCAGCATCTCTGAAGAAAGATAAATCCACAGGTGTGTCCTTCAGCAGAGACCACAAACTCAGGGTGAAGAATTCATGACAATCAGTTCTGGCCAAACCCTTCTTCCCATGCATGTAGTCTATGACTCCATTAGGTCTTTTTTTTTTTTTCTTTTTTATATCCATTAGATATTTTTAAAGTGTTTTAAAAACATTTGAAGGGAATAAATGTCTGCCATAAGAAAAAAAAACATAGGTAAAATAAAATGAAAGTTTCTGTTTCCCTTTCTCTCCCCTCACCCCATCCTCCCAGAAGAAAAGACAGCTGGCATTTGAAATGAATCTTCTGGGTCTTTTCGTTCGATATGAATGAACTGCAATTTGGTCTTGTAAGTGCTGATCAATATATCCAAAAACACTGAGTCCAGAAGCTTCTTGGACAACCATAATATGCCATTGGCTTTTTAATATCAAGGCCTCTGAACATGGATGTTCAGTTCTTTTTATATTTTTTCTTTTGCTTCTCATTCTTATCTGAAAATGTGAAGTTCTAACAAATATGTTTAAAGGGAAACTTCATTTGATCCAAAACTCACACCCATCAGAATTCACAGTATTCAATGATCTCCATTCCTCCTCCACACTCCCATCTGTATCCACACAGCCCACTGTTTAAATAAACTTAGCTAAGACTTGTCAAAGGCAGGCTCTGGGTTTCTCATTTCTTTTTGTATTTTTTTTTTTTAGACATTGATGGGCCTTTATTTTGTTCATTTATTTATATGTGGTGCTGAGAATCGAACCCAGTGCCTCACACATGCTAGGCAAGTGCTCTGCCACTGAGCTACAACCCCAGCTCTGGGTTTCTCATTTCAATTTGCCTTGTGTATTAAATACCTTTTATGGACACCTAGAAAAATAATACTGATCATAAAAAAGGGACAGTAATTTCCCCCTAACTCCAAGTGCGCAAAACTTCTTTTGAAATAACTCTTTGGAGGATTTCCTCATTTGGTTGCTGCAGAGAGGCCAAAAATGCAATTTTTCTACAAGCCTCTTCCTTTGCTTGGTCTCTAGGCCTGGGTGGAAGGTTCCTCAGAAGTGGCCTCTTTCTGTTATCAGGAGAGACTCAGCACTTCCTTTTACCCAAGGGTCAGAAGCTCCCCAGAGACCACACACCCAGTGTCTTGGCTGAAATGAAATCCTCATCCAGGTTGGGGTGGCAGTATGGTTTCTTTCAAAGGGTAAGACCCAGGAAGATGGGACATTTCTTGTTTCATGAGAAATTATTGAAAAGTCTTTTGAAAATTGTGACAGCAGATGACTTACTCTAGAGTCCTGACCTTAGGCTTTCAGAGCAAAACAGTCCAGGAATCCTCAAGGCAGGAGAATCATCCTGGAGAATCTCGTGGAAGATTCCATGGGAAGTGAGAAAAAAGTCTTGGGAGGGGCTCCACGGCAGTCCTGGAACCTTAAGCTTTGTAATTGTTGAAGGAACCTGAGAGTTTTCTGGCATCACTTCTCTGTTGGATAAACGAGAGAGGGAAGGTACAGACAGGGGAGCCCGTGATCTCCACAGAGCTGGAACAGAGGCCTGGGCACTTTTTATTATATCTGGCAACTTCTCTGTTTTGGATGTCTCCAAATTCATTTTCCTTTTAGTTTTTGCTTCAAAATTATACATATTACTTCAAAGTTATATATATTACTTTTCCTACATCACTCATTATGAACATTTTTGTTTACTTGCCCCCCCACAAGTCCAGGGTCTCCTAGAGTTGCACAGGCTGGCCTTGAACTCAAGGGCTTGAGTGATTTTTCCCTCATCATCTGCCCAGGCTGGGCAACTTAGCAAGACCCCATCTCAAAATAAAAATAAAAAAGGCCTGGGGATGTAGCTCAGGGGATGAAGTGCCTCTGGGTTCAATCCCCACAACTGGAGCAGGACCTGGGTGGGGGTGGGGAGGCATTATTTTCTTATTCTTTATATCAAACTAAATTCCAGATGGACCACAAACTTAAGTGTAATAAAATGAAAGCATAAAAATATTAGAAACAAATATAAAATAATTTTAAAATTTAATAATATCATGTTAGATCTAGACTTTCTAAGACCATTTAGGACATCATATTTTATATATTTATATATATATATATATATATATATGAATGAAAGAAACTAAGAGTTTAGCTCAGTGGTAGAGCACTTGCCTAGCATGCACAAGCCCTTGGATTTGATCCCCAGCAGCACTATAATAGAAAAAAAGAAGAAGTATGTGTGTGTGTATGTGTGTGCAGATACTCGCACATAGGCATCTGACAAAGGGCTACTTTACTGAAGATATTTTTAAAAGTTTTACAACTAAATAAGACTTTACAACTAATAAGGATTTACAACTCAATAGGAAAAAAAGAGGGCAAAGGACATCTGGAGAGGCAGAAAAAGAAATACAAATAATTTGTAAGCTTAAAGAAAATGGCTAATTGCATGATTAATTAACTAAATGCTAATTAAAACTTAACAGCAAGTTAATATTTTTCACCTATTAGATTGTCAAAAATTATAGAGTTTTTATGTTTTAATTATTATTTTTTGGTGCTGGAGATTAAGGCCAGGGCCTTGTACGTGCACTCACAGAAGTTGTTTTTTTTTTGAGATAGGATCTCACTAAGTTACCCGGCCTGGATTTAAACTTGTGATTCTCTAGCCTCAGCTTCCCAAATAACTAGAATTGCCTATGAGTTCCACCACACCCAGCTCAGAGTTTTATAATAAATAATTTTAGTGAGGCTGCAAGGAAAAGAAGTGTGTGTGTGTGTGTGTGTGTGTGTGTGTGCTGGGAATTGATCCCTGGGCCTCATACATGCACAGTAAGTGCTCTGCCACTGAGATATATACTCCCAGCCCAAGAGATACTCTTACACATGCTTGGGAGACATTAAATTAGTGTAAGATCTTCTTTGGAGAGAAAATCAACATGATTGATAAAATTTTAAATTTTCAAATACACTTTAACCTAGTAATTTCTTTGTATAGAGTTAATCTTGGAGATTTATGTGCAAGGATGTTCATTACAGTATTGTTATGCCAAAAATTGGAAATCAGCTAAATGATTTTCAAAAATGAGTTGGCTGAATAAATCACTCACCTTCCCATGGTAGACTATTTCAGGATATAGCTCTAAACTCCCTCAGCTGTGAGAGGACCCCTGCCCAACAGTTACTCATAGCAAAAACTGGAGAGACAACCCAGGTGTATTTCAATGGGGGCTGAGGTAAGTGGATTGTTGTATGGACCTACTGTGATGGGGATCTTCTCTAAGAGATGGTGATGGAGAGAGATGACAGCAGGTATCACCTCCCAAAGGTCTTAACGCCTAATCTTATTACTTTGAGGACCCAAATAAAGCATAGCCACAGTCCTGGAAGGAAATGAGAAAGATGGTGACTGTGCCTGCTTCTAGGGAGAGGAACTTGGTGTCCAGCACAGAAAGGAGAGAGCTGCTTTTCATCCTGTGCTTGCTATGGTCTACAAGCACTGCCCAAATTCCTACACTGAAACTTAATCCCCATTGTGGTGGTGTTAAGGGGTGGGGGCTTTGAAGGGCATGATTAAGTCATGAGTCTTTTTTTTTTGTACTGGGAAGTGAACTCAGGGCACTTAACCACTGACCCGCATCCCCAACTGTTTTTTAATATTATGAACAGGGTCCCGCTAAGTTGCTTAGGGCCTCCCTAAATTGTTGAGGCTGGCCTTGAACTTTTGATCCTCTTGTCTCACCCTCCCTACCTGCTGTAATTATAGTCATGTGCCACCACACCTGGCTCATGAACTCTTTTAGTTCCATTATCACTTCTTCAGAGAGGCTCACTGCCCTCTTGAAAGTAGTCCCCATGTCACTTCCCAAACTTATTTCATTTTCTTCAAAATGCTTACAACTACATTTATACTGCTTATTTTCTTGTTTCTTTTATTTAATTTTTTTCTGCCCTATTTGAATGTGAGCTTATAGAGCAAAACATTATCAGTTTTTTCAAACCTTCTAGCACTATATGATACCTGTGTGTTTAACTGAAGGAAAGAGTAAAGAGGATTATCTTTTTTAAAATTAAAAATTAATAATAACAGTAAATGTAACAATATATATAAAGAAAAGTAATCTGAAAAATATGCACTGTATTGTTGACAATAGGTGTCTGTGAGGGATGGGAATACAGTGTATACTATGTTATATTATATATGGTTTGAATTTTGAATAATGAACATGTGTTGCTTTCTTATAATTATTTAAAAAATTTTTTATTTGTTCTTCTTAGTTATACATGACAGTAGAATATATTTGACATATTATACATACATGGAATATGACTTTCCATTTTTGTGGTTGTACATGATATGGAGTTACACTGGTTGCATTCATATATGAACATAGTAAAGTTATATCCAATTTGTTCTACTGTCTTTCCCATTCCTTCTCCCTTCTCTTCTTTCCTTTTTGTTTAATCCAAAGTATTTTGCATTTGTTTTAATTGCAAAATTTAGCTAATCACAAAGAACAGGTAGGGCTTGGGGAGATGACAGTCTAGATCTACACTTTCCAATATGTCAGTGGCTAGCCATGTGTGGTTATTGAGCACTTGAAATATGACTGCTGCCACTGAGAAACTAACTTTTAAATTTCATTTAAATTAAATTTAAAAATTGATATTTAACTACTTAATTCAGTTATTGGAACACTTAAATATGCTTGGAACAACTTGTGTATGTGCATCTACTTTTTTCAAGTCTAAATTCTTTAACATCTATATTCAGATCAAGTTTGCCAGTGAAAATGTCACATCTAAATTGAGATGTACAGAAAGGCTAAAATTCACACTGGATTTCAAAAGATTTAGTACCAAAAAACAATGTCAAATATTTCATTACTAACTGCTTCTGATTATATGTTGAAATTGTTAGTAGACACAGGTATGGGCTGCTCACCACTTGAAAGCCAATATTCAGGATAATATTTCAATATTCAGGAAGGAATCAAATTTATTCAAGGGAGCCTGGAACACGGAGGAGCTATTGTCCTCAAAGCTCCATCTAGGGGAACTCAGTGTACAAAGGGTTTTTACAGAGAGAGAAAGGAGCAGCAGTGAGACAATTGGCAGGAAGGCCATGTGCTGAGCCTGGTCTTCATCATCCAGGACGTATGTCTTTTTTCTTTTTCACCTGTGGTCAGAATATTGCAATCAACCTCAACCTCCTGGGGCTGGGTCCTGTATTTTCTTAGTCTCTCTCTCTCTTTCTGTGCTTGGATCAAATCCAAGGCCTCACATGTGCTAGGCAAATACTGTACCACTGATCTATAGCCCAGCCCTAGTTTTTACGTTTTCTTAATACAAACATATGACTTTTCTGCAAGTTAAACCTCAAAGCAGTTTATGTGCTTTTAGTTGAGGCACAGAGCTACAGACTAAGAAGAGGGTGTCATATATTCTGATGTTATTTGAAGGTTACCAGATATTCTGGGTTCTGTGAATCAAAAGATTATTTAGCAGTTAACATCATTTTAGATTTGGAATGCAGAGCAAAAGGGAGAGGACATAATCCTTTCAAAAAAGAATGTGGCAGGCAAGCAAAACCAAGGGCAATTCCCAAAGGAGTGACCCTTATTATAAAGAAATGATATTTTGGATATATGAGGTTAAGTGAAATGTTATTAAAATTAATTCTTACCCATTTTCTTCAAATGTGGCTTCTAGAAAATCACGTAAGTGGCTCACATTTTAATTCTGTTGGATGGTGCTGATCTGGATGGTATGGAAGTTGGAAGAGGGGAGAGTTTCAAGAAACGGGGAGGGGAAGGGAAGCTTAACCCAGAGAAGCTGAGACCCAGGTGACTTTTAAGGTATGTTGGTCTGTAGGACTTGCCTAGTAAATTCTCAACTGCCAGAGAACCAGGAGCTTATGGGGAGTCTGGGGTTGGCCCACCAAGTGGAAGGACTGACTTACATGTGGATGATGAGGCCCCAGCATCACCCCTAGGCCCTGGGCTGTTTGGCCAGCCCCTGCACCTGTCTTCACTTGATGTTCTGCTCAGCTGCTACCTGAGTTCCCTGGGCTCTGCTCAGACAGCAGCAGCTCCACCAAGTCTCCCACATGTGGCCCAGCCTCCCTTCCCCAGGCACAGGCTTTCTTGGCAGTGGACATTCTGGAGTTAGAAGGAAATGGGATCCTGATTACAAGAGGTGGCTGCTTGTGGGCATCAGAGGCACCGCCCGGGCCTGTACCAGGTTCATGGCTCTTGCAGCAGGACAGGGAGACATGGAGCAACTGCCTGGTTCCAGGGCTCCTATAAATTCTTAACAATTAGCCAGATGCAGTGGCTTACCCCTGTAATCCTGGGGACTAGGGAGGCTGAGAAAACAGGATTGGAAATCAAGGCCAGCCTTAGCAACTAGCCAGACCCTATCTCAAAATAAAAGAAGAAAAAGGGCTGGGGGTGTGGCTCAGTGATTGAATGCCCTGGTGTAATCCTAAGTGTTGAAACAAAACAAAACAAATCCTATTGCTGACCCCAGAGAGCTTTAGATTATATGGTTTATATTTATTGATACTTATCATATTAGAAATTTTAAATCTCATGATCTCTTCTGAGGGGTCCTTGGACTACACTTTCAAAACCACTGTGACAGGTAATAAATCTGACACTTGGTAGGTGGTAACAAAACCAAGCACATAAACTGGGGCTCTTGCAACTAAGATGACACCCTTTCTTTTAAAGTAGTCTGTGTCCCAGTGAAAGGCTATAGTCTGGTGTCTCCTCTCCCCCACAGACCCCACCCTTTGCCTTACCTGCTAGTCTACCTGGGCCTCTGGACCTGTGTTGACTGTGAATGGCATTCAAGCTTTGGAATGTAGTTTCACCCAGGCGCCTCATTTCCTGGCCCTGAAGGCAGGTATGTGACACCTGGCTGGGGTCCAGAGCCCCTGCCCCTCCTCGGGTAATGCTGATGGATTTGTGGGAGGTACTTTAGACCTGAGGCTATTTGGAAATGAGATTGGGGGCTGGCACTTTTGAGGTTCTGCTGGGCAGCCCAGTTAGGAAGCGGAACCTAGGAAAGGCATCCTGCAGGGTTAACCAAGGGGCTTGGATCACTGGCCATCATGGGCACATAGGGTCTGTGCTGCCCAGCCAGGCTCCTCTGCCTCTTGCCTCTTATCTACTTCAGCGCCACAGTATCCCCTGCAAGTTGGTGGCATTACAGTGGGGGTGGAGGAGACATCTCTAAATATCTGGACGAAGTCTGGGAGGAATGAGACCCTCAAGAGGTGGGCTAGGAAGAAGTGTATCTCTGACTGAATCTTACTCTGGGCACTTTGCATGCATTGGCTGATTTAAATCTTACTACACTGGGAGATGGCTATTCTGATTTTGTAGACAGGTAACTGTGGCTCAGAGAGATTATCTCACCTGCCCATGGTCACACAGCTAGTAAGCTGAGAAGCCAACTCTATTCTGTCTACCTCAACGACCACTGTTCTAACCACTTAGCAGGACTGTCCAGAAGCCTTCACCAAGAAGGCTCCCTTCAAACTTTGCTTCCTTGCCCCCTCGATTTTGGAAGAAAATCTCCAAGATATCTGACCTTTTGAGAAACCTGGCAGAAAAATGTAATGGATCAGGAGTTGGGACACATGATTTTCTTTGAATTCTTGATGAAGTTTCACTTGAGATAATGCCATACAAAATTAATCAAACCAGTCTCACCCTTCCATCATTACTTCTGGACCACTTAGTGATGCAGCTGTGTATGAGATGTGGATATATTCAAGTCAGAGATGTGACCCAGGAAATGTTAAATCCACAGATCTGAGGCCACGGGCTGGCTCTAACCTTCTGTGTGACCTCAGCAAATCACTATCAAGGTCAAGTTTCATGGGTTCATCTGCAAAGAGGTTTGGACTAGTTTTTTTGTTTTGTTTTGTTTTTGCTTTTTACTTAAATTTTCCATCCCCCAAAGAAAATTCCCTGAATGAATTCCCAAATCCAGCTTGGATTACAAATTCCATATAAAAGCAGAAATGGAGATCCACCTTGGGCTCTTCTACCCGCCAACCACCTACCTACTCCGCGCTTTTGGCAAAGAAGGACTACCCCTTCTCTTTTCCGGTCAGGCACGTCTTCCTCCCTTGGCAGAGGCATGTCCACAGCTACAGCCCAACACACTGGGCTGTTTTCCCTGTGGGCAAGAAGACAGCGCCAACTGCTTGACAGAAGATGGGGTGGCGCTGGGGCGGAACACAGAGTGGGTTCATTTCAGGAGGTTGAGGGAAAGTGACATTCTGGGTGAGAGAGAGAGAGGGTCATGTTGGGAGAGGCCTCATTTATTGGGGACCTGAAATAGGAAGTTCAGGCCCCCTGAAAAGACCCTGAGAGTTGGGACAAACCTGGAGGGAGAGACCTACAGTTGGAGGGGCCCCTGGGCCTGTCAGAGGATCCAGGGACACCGTGGGGATTAGGAGGCTCTTTAGGGCTGCCTTTGTGGGGGAATCCTCCTCTCTTCCAAGCGGTAGGTGGTACTTGTTGATGGACTTATTGATCAGGTCGCTTCCCTGCTTTGTTCAATACACAGTTTTAAGTCCTCTGGGAAATAGCTAACAGCAGAGCTCAGCTACAGGAATCAGGCTGACCCAGGTGAACGTTGGAGTATGTGCCCACTGTGATATGTCCTCTGGGCCTCAGTTTCTCCACCTGAACAACCAAGCCCAAACAACCTACTTGGTCACAGGGCTGTAAAAAATGAAGAGGTACAGGAGACCCTCATTATTCAGGGCTTATTGGTTCCGAGAGACAGCTCCTCACAGGTCCCCACCTCCCCCACTTTTTTTGTATTTTATTTAGAGGCAGGATCTCACTGAGTTGCTTAGGGCCTCACTAAGTTGCTGAGGCTGGGTTTGAACTCATGATCCTCCTGCCTCAGCCTCCCAAGATGCTGGGATTACAGGCCTGCTCCACCATGCCCTGCTCACAGATCCCTCTTAACATGGGAGACACATGTCTTAGGAAAAACAGTGAAGAAAGCTTGTCATAGGGACCTTACCTTGAAAAACAAAATTTCAGTTTCATCTCATATGGAAGTATTTTCTCTGTTATTGAACTAAAGGTAAAATCAAGTCTCGTCCTGATCCTTAGAACAAACCCGAAATGTTGATGATGGGAGTTTTGATTGTTTCTCTTGGAATCATTGTTTTCTGGCCAACTTGTTCACGGGTATGATGCAATCCTTTACTGCATGTTTAGTTTTTATAGTACATGCATAAACAAGGTCATTTCTTTGCAAAATTATTCCAGGGCTTTATCCGTTTTCCCAGGGGTTTCAGCTCCATCCTTTGATATTCAAATGATCCCTTTTGAAGCACCTATCACCCTCACCCTCAGATGTTCTCTTTGATTGTTAACTGCGGTAACTTTCTCGGGTTTTTATTTGTTAATAGCTTCATATGTCTGATTTTAACAGTTTGCCAATAACTCTCACTCACTGCACAAAACATGTGTATTTCCAGAATGTGCCATCTCTTGCATTTTTGCACGCACAGTATATGAAAAACAGGAAGGAACATTATTGACTATGACTTCAGGGATGCTGGCTAGTGCTAAAGGAGAGATGACGGAGGGGGGGTTGAAATAGGAACAGAGTCAGTTTCTTTAGTGAATATTTTTGTGTTATGATGACTTTTCTTTGTGCCGCCTCCTAACTGAAACTTGGGTAGTGATTGCTCACATAAGAAAGACCAAAGGAAAGTGCCCATCTACAGATTTAGACAAGGAAGAACCAAGAGGTTTAGCCTAGTGTACTCTGATTGATCCGTAGTAGCTGTCTAAAGCATGGTGTATGGAAAGAAACTCTTTGGCCTTCCTAGACAAGAGTACTGTGATTGATTAATAATGTCAGCTGGGATATTGGAGGGATAAGTGGCTGTATATGTGCTACAGAGCTGACAGAGCCCACTGTAAATATGTGCAAATGACATATTATTCTTTCTAAACATGTGGCAATTTTGGGAGGGATATAAAAAATGAAAAAAATATGATCATTACTCAGAAGATGTTTATGATCTGAGGAAAGATAAAAAGAAGCATGCGAAAATTCGTTATAATGGCACACACCTGAAATCCCAGTGATTTAGTAGGCTGAGGCAGGAGGATTGCAAGTTTGAGGCCAGCCTCAGCAACTTAGTGAGACCCTGTATCAAAAAATAGAAAGGACTGGGGATGCAGCTCAGTGTTAAAGCACCCCTGAGTTCAATCCCCATACCAAAAAAAAAAAAAAAAAAGAAAAAAAAAGAAGGAAAGAGAAGAAAAAGGAAAAAAAAAGAAAGAAAACCAGAGTTGGTTGAATTTGAATATTTTATTCTGATGGCTACTTGGCTGGTCAGATGGTCAAAAAGAAGCCATGATAACATGCATGAACTTTTGTTCTGATTATTTTTGCTTCTCTCTGCTACTTTGTGTGGTAGAAATATAGGTATAAAACAAGGGAGAGAAGGAAACATACTATATCTTGTTATAGCTTTGGCTTTGGGCTTAATTTCAGTCCCAGTATTTATTGTGTGGTACTAGAAAAATTACTAAACTTGTCTAGATGTCCTTCCTTAGTCCGCAAAATGAGAAGAATAACCGAGGCCACCATATTGGATTGTCACGAGGACTGTGTGTGTAGCAATTGCCCCCTGGAAATACGGAGAACAAATATCTTTCCCAGGAAAGGGGTATGATGTCCAGTTAAGGGAGACATTTGCAAAGTGCCAAGAGTTTGGATGTCACCTAACTATGGGGTCATCCAGATGACACTGGAGCCAAGGGATGTTGACGGATGGAAAAGAAGCTGCAGATTCAGTTCCATTAATGCTCAGGATCCTCAGCTCTGTCCTTCCTGCTTCTCTCCAGGAATGCCTTGTTGCTCAAGCAACAATTCCATCTCCATTAATTATCTTAAAAGCTAATCAGAAGATACCAGGAAATGCAGCATTCTCCGCATGCCTAACCTTTGCTGAACTCTCTTAAATGCTTTTGTTTGAGAGAAAGTTGTATTAACTCAAATCTATTCAATCTTTCAGTTTCAGCCTTCTCTGTTTCACCCATGCTAAGGGTATACTTATCCTCTGGGCCTGGGAGGGAGCTTGAAGTACTTTTAAAAAAAGAAGAGCTGGGAGGAGGGGCAGTAGGAGTGTTGGGGAGGGGAGAGAGAGGGAGAAGGCTAATTATTTTATAGCTGGGAATCAATGGGGTATTTGTTTTACCATCTCATTTTGAGATTTTTCATGTTGACATGAAGAGTTAAATTTGGGGGGAGGAGGGATCAGAAGCAAAGGAGAATAAAGACCGAACAAAGTACGAAATATCAATAATGACTTTTGCAGCCCAAAGGGTGGTAAAATAAATGATGTGTGAACACTGATGACTGCCCTAATATAAACTGTAGATGAGTAGTACCCTTTGTGAACCGGGTTCACTTGTAATTCTGCCTTAAAAGGTGAGAATATAGATTATGGAAGGGATGGAAGGGACAGATTGCGTTGGGGTCATCCAGGTGGTGGTATCAGGTTTGAGTATCTTCTGAGGGACAGACCTGACACCTACCAGCCTAGAGTCTGGCTATTTTCTAGCTGTATAACATTGGACTATACATCTCAACACTTCAGCTTCCTCAACTATAATCCAAAGATAATAATAGTGCCATTATTAGTCAAGCCAAGCTAAGCTATGCAGCTATGCTGCCACTCAATGATGCATAATTATAATTAACACTCAGCATTTTATAATTTACTATCTCTGCTTCAGGAAATAAAGGGACTTTCCCAGGGCCACACCGAAGTACAATAGCCAGGACTCAAGCATGGCTTTGTCTACTCAAAATCCCTTTCTTGGTTTAGTACACCTCACTGATCTTAACAGGTGGGAGTCATAGGCACCAGGAACAATTGCTGTTCAACCAGACCCAGAGTGAGGTCATTATCTTGGATGCAGCCTCTTTGGAAAAGTGAGCAAGAGGGAAATGACTTATAAGACATACACAACCAAGCACAACTTTTAGAAAGTGCCCATTACCTTTTGTTCACTGAAAAAATAAATTTTTCTTTCTCATTGTGGAGGCTTCCTTTGCATAATCTACATTTTCAGGGGCGTGGCCTTGTGTGGATAAAGGGTAAGAATGTATGGCAGCATCTACAAGGGAGGGGCACTTGTTGTCCTTTTAGTCCTGAAGTGGAAACTTGGCTCATTTCCACCGCATCCTTCATTTTCACCTAAACCATCTTTCTGTGGCCCAAGAGCCGTTGCTAGTTCCCCTGCCTAGAGAGTAGAAGTGGGCACTGAGATGGCTATAATCCATCTAAGCCAGCTCCTAGCTACCCAGTCCTTCTCAGTGTTTCTTTTCGCCTAACTTGCTGTAAAGCATTGCTTTTAAAACTTGAATGTGCATGCAAAGCTCCCAGGGATCTTGTGCAAGTGCAGAGTCTGTTGAGCAGGACTGGGTGGGGGCCTGAGATTCTGCAATTCTACCATGCTTCTGGGAGATGTCAGTGCAGCTGGTCCTGAGACCACACCTTGATTACAAAATAGATGTTAACCAGCTTTTCTTCCAGGGGAAGATGGAGCATCCTGAAGCTATATACTCCTAAGAGAGATTTTTTTTTAATAAGAAAATAATAAACTCTGCCAGCCATGCACAAATAATTGACTAAAATGATCCACTCTTTAAAAATTCTCTTTTTTCCAGTGTCCAGATAATGCATTTAGAGTCAGCTGCCATGTCAAGAATTTTTTGCCCGACGCTTTCAGCCTGTGTTTTATTTCCACATGTTCCCTTTGGCTTAGTGCTTCAAATGAAGGTCTCTTACAAAGCAGTGCCTCTAATCTGATTTTCAAATTAACCATATAGGCTGCTTGGTGGATGGAAAAGGAGTCTGCTGGGCACCACAAGACAGAGGGCTGGTATTCTCCTGTCTGTGCCTCACTGTGAGCTCTGGCCTTGGTAGCTGGCTGTAGATGTGAACTTTGGCTCATGGAACCATGATTTCCTGACCAGGGGCTAGGCAACTCCTCCCCCCCACCCCCACCCCATATTGGCAAATGAACCCAGGGATGCTCTACCATTGAGCCACCTCCCCAGCTCTTTTTTTTTCTTTTGAGACAAGGTCTCCCTAAATGGCCCTGGCTGTGTAGTTGGGATTACAGGCATGTGCCACCATGCCTGGTGACATCTTCTCTTTTTAACACTGGTGACAACTCCATCCAGCTCCTGACAACCCAGGATCTTCACACAGCTTTCTCTCCCTGGTTGTGTCTGTGAATCAATGAGCTTTGGCTGCCAGCGGGTGCCTAGGAACTTTAGCCCTCGTGTTTTTATATATTCATTTCCTTCCCCGCAGATCTAAGCAACTACTGGCCTGTTTCTGTCAGTCAGACTCTGGCATCCCTTTGTGGGGAATGTGTGGGAAGTTCAGTTACTTTGACGGTAATTTCTTTTACCTGCATCCCCTCCCCTCTCGCCCCAGCTGTGCACAGTTGAAAAGGCAACCAGAAGTTAGAAGACCCTCAGAGAGAACTCTGCAATATGGCTTTATGGACATAAGCCAGATATGACTTTCTTACTGAGTCTCAAAGCTACCATCAAATGCCTTCCTGCCACTGTTCGGATGATATTCATTGTGCAGACTCGGGAAGCTTTGTGGGTCTCAGTGGTGTGCCCCATAGGGTTGGAGAAGGAAGGCTATGACAGGAACTCGCCATTTCGTCTGTCTGCTCCTAGCACAAGGCTGGGTGCCATGGCAACAGCTCAACACTGAAGACCAGTTCACCAAAGGCCTTCCTGCGGGTCAGCAACATCCCTGATGGACCAAGATAATTAAAAAAGAGTTTCCTGTCAGTCACCAAGACCTGTCACTTTCTCCAAAATGCTTTCTGTGTGCAGCTCTCCCCCACCTTGGCCCTCCCTGCTTCCACTCGTTCCAACCTTCCTCTCTGTACCCCTTGTCCCTGTGCCTTGAGGCTTGTGCCCCTTTAGCATCTGTTTACAAGAAAAATCTTCCTCAAGTGTTCCTCTCCTCGGTCCATTCCTCCACTTAGAAACCCCCCATAGCTCAGGAGCTCGGCATTGCCTCTGAGAGGAGTGTGAATACTCCTGCCCATTTTGAGGCACTGCAGTCTCCTGATTCGACTTGTCATCGTGCCGTACCACAGTGGCAGTTCAGGTGAGCCTGTTTCCCTGCTCTCTTCCCCTCTGAGACTGGTCATCAGCACTCCGGGGTGTGCCCTCTGCCCAGTTTTTTTTTTCCTTCAGATACTCTCAAGGCACCTTGTCCTTTCTGGTGCCCTGCCTGGTTTTCATTAATGGACCAATTTATAATTTTATTTGTTGTCAGTCCTCCTCAGCCGATCCCACCTTGGGAGGGCTGGGGCATGGTGTGAATCTGATCCAGTTGCCCTATCACAATACTGAAGACTGGGGCGCTGACACAACGGAAATAAATTTTCTTACAGTTCTGGAGGCTAGAAATCTAAGATCAAGGTGTCAAGAAGCAGGTTTGGCTTCTCTTGAGGCCCTTCTGCTAGGGCTGCAGATGGCCGCCCTCTCACTGTGTCCTCATATGGTCTCTTCTCTGTGCACCCCTGGTGTCTCTCTGTGTTCAAATTTCTTCTTGTAAGGACACAAGTCGGATCAGATTAGGGCCCAGCCTAATGGCCTCATTTTAACTTAATCACCTCTGTTAAAAACACCTACCTCTTTCTAAATATGGTCACATTCTGGAATACAGGGCTTCGGGCTTCAGCATATGAATTTTGAGGGACATAGTACAGCCCTTAACAGGCCTATCCTTCTCTCAGTGGTGTACCCAGCACCTAGCACGTCTGGCACATGGGAGTGGACTCAGCAGAGGCTGGCTGCTGGAATGACAGTGTGGTGGAAGCTGTTGTCTCTTTCTGAGGTGTCCTACCCCCAACCCATGGGTCCTTTGAGGCCCGGGTCCAGTCCTACCTGAGAGGCCTTCCCAAGCCCTGACTTTCTTCTCTGAACATCTCCCGTCTAACACCTCCACACAATCTCACATTGCCAACTCCGTCAGGGGTTTTAGCCTTGACACCTTAGCTAGAATAGACCACTGGGGCTGTGCTGCATACAGCAGGTACAAAGAGGCTGCTCTACTACAAACCCTCTTCCCCCCAAGTGAATAATGGTTTTTTCCTTTAGGAATAATCTGGATCTACCATTAATTAAAATCGCCATCAAGTAGGTCCTCAAGCAGACAATAGTCAGGTCCAGGGAGAATCCCCCTAAAAGCCATTGGGCCCTTCAGAGTAGAGCTAGAATAGAAAGAAACCATGAGCCGGGTGCAGCGATGCATGCCTATAATTCCAGCAGCTTGGGAGGCTGAGGCAGGAGGATTGTAAGTTCAAAGCCAGCCTTAGCAACTTAGCGAGGCCCTGAGCAACTTAACAAGATCCTATCTCAAAATAAAAAATAAAATGGCTGGGAATGTTGCTCAGTGGTTAAGCACCACTGGCTTCAATTCCCAGTACAAAAAAAAAAAAAATACAAAAGTTATGGGTTTGGGAACTTTAGCCCATAAACCCTAAAATTAATCATTGACCAAGATGGAAAACTAATCCTCAATCTTTGACAAATAATGGATTGAAAACATTTTATTCCCCCAAGGCATATCAAATCTGTGTGGAGATTTTTGTTGTTGTTGTTTTGTTTCAACCCTCATTCTCATGCCAGGCTGGGAAGAATGTCTTCTGAGATTTAAAGAGTTAATCCCTAGTTATATGCTGTACACATTCTTGGGCAACTAAGTTATTGACCTGGCTTGTAAATCATTCATAGATTTTTCAGGGGTATCCATATACTTCTGCTGGCAGCGTACAGTATCCTGGGCTATTTGTAGAATGGAGATTGAGGTCAGGGACAGTGTGAAAAATTAAGAATAACAACACTTCCTTTCCTCCTTGAACTTTAATTGCCTCTTTAATAAAGCCAAGGCTTTCTTCCTTTGCCACCTGCTCGGAGGGCTGCGGGTAATTGCCAGGAAGCTCTAGTTTCACCCCTGCCATTCTCTGTGCCATGTCACTCAAAGATACCAGGTGGTTTCTATTTCACCCAGGAGCCAAGTACCTGGGACCAGCCATCTTGCGTGTAGTCCCTCTGGGTTCCAGCCAGGACTGAAGGAATGCAACATCTTAACATTTTAAGTAACTCTTCTAATCGGATTCCTGAGGGGCTGGATAAGAAGCCAGCCTCCTTGTTCAGTGGGCCTCCAGCGAGATGGTTAGCGGGTTTGTGGTTAACCAAGGCCAAACACTTGTAAGTAACAAGGTAGGGTTTAATGGCAGTGGCGTCCGTGGGGGCTGTACCTCTGGGGTGTCTAGTATCAGCCGGGCCTGCCCACTTTTAAATGAGAGGAGAGGCCCGGTCAGGTCTCACCGGTTGTGAGGTTCAGGTTCAATGCCTGTGAAAACAGACACCAAAATAATCAAAGAGCTGCATTCCTGTGTCTAAGTGGCAGCTAATCCCCACTCCTTTGAAGGCACAGAAACCACAGTGACAGTCAAACCCTTAGGAGATTTAGCTGTCTTGTTTGTCCCCAAGTCCTTCAGTTCTCAGAGCCCCAAAGCAACATGACAATATCTCAGTCCATTTTACAGATGAGGAGATGAAGGCCTGATCATTTATACAGACATTTTCTTTCCTTATCCTATACCAAGAGGGTTTTTTTCCCCCTAATTAGCTTATAAAGGCTTCTTCAAACTTTAAATTAATAAAAGCTGGAAATAGAGTATTGTATTTCAAACAAGAAATTAATAGCGAGAGACTTTTAAAAGTAAACAGTTGAATATCTAAGATGCCGGAAGTTAATGTTATAATTTACCAACACTAGAGGCAAATGTTTCTCAAGTTGTTCAGTCAACACAATCTGGTTCCCAGTCGGTTCCAGTTGAGCATATCTGAAAGCACATTTTCTCCCCTGGGAAAACTCCTGGAATAGCTGGGCAGCTCTTCCTGCTTCAGAGTTCCCTCTTCTGTCCCTCAGGTGTGTAGTGGAGCATTGAGAGGAAACCAGGGAAGAGCTCTGTGGGGAATGTTGAATGAGCTTTGAGTGCTTTACAAGCCTCTTAGAAGACCATGTATTGACACATGGTGCAATTGGCTACCTGTCCCCACACAGAGGCCTCTCAGAGTTTGAGATTTCAAAATCAAACTTCTCAGTTAGAGAAGCTCAAAGCCATGCATTCACCAGCTACCACCTTTCTCACCAACCTCAATTTTTACTTTTGGAGAACATGCTAGAATCAAGCACATTCCAAATTCTATTCTTGCTTGTTACCACTTCTGGCCAGTTGCTTTTTATTATAATTTCTTTAAATATTCACAAATACCTACCCGGTAGGTTTTATCATCTTCAGTTTTCAGATGAAGAAACTGAAGCTCTGGGCAGATTGGTGGCTCTCTCAAGGTCCTGTAATTAGTATTATCACTGGGGCTTTCCTAATTCCATGGTAAAAGCAAAGCACAGGATTCTATAATTTAGAACAAATCAAATCTTTCTTTTTTTTTTTTTTCTTTCTTTTTTTTTTGGTACTGGAGATTGAACCCAGGGGTGCTTTATTACTGAGCCAGGTCCCCAGCCCTTTTTATTTTTCTTTTTGAGACAAGGTTTCCCTAAGTTGCTTAGGTCTTTACTAGTTATTGAAGCTGGCATCTAACTTATGACCCTCCTGCTCAGCCTCCAGAGTCTCTGGGGTTCCAGGCGTGCACCGTCAGACTCTGCTCAAAACAATCTCTTGACTGTAGTATAAACCACTGCATCAGGGACTTCACACTGAGTGTAGACTTCTGTGCCTTGTGTGTATGTGTGTGTGGTGTGTGTGTGTACGTTGTTATTGCCACTTCTCATAACTTTCCCACCAGGGTACAGTCCTTGTCCAGCTTGGGGGTAAGGTCTCTGGCTGAAGCTCCAGGGCCCTGTCAATGTATTTGCTGGGCAGAGCTGTAGTGAATTGCTTGGGGGCGGGTAGGCGGGAAGAAGGGGACCTTTCCCAGAGCAGGTGCATCTTGTCCTGGTTTTACCAGTTCAAAGAGAGGTGTAGAAGCTTTATGGAGGGGAATCTTTATGGAAACAGGCTTACAAAGCTGCCTATATGTGAACAATGCCACTTCAGGCCGCTGGCTCCTGCTGTTCTCTCTCTTCACATCATTTTGGCCTCCATACATTTGAAGGGGCATCAGTCCACAGGTCCTTATCAAGCCTTTTTCTCCAGTGATTTCAGTGCCTCTTCTAAGTGAGTGGATAAGTCCAAGTAGCCCTCCTTCCTCATAGGTCCTTCCCTCACCCAGCACCAACCTGGAAACTAAAAATCCACCCTATAGTAAATGCACAAGAACAAGATTTTAGTTAATGTTTACTTTTTAAAAATGTTATAAACCTGACTTCAAAGATCCTGGAATACTGGTATAGCCCTAAGAGTTGGCATAGTACCTAAGGTTTATGAGGGATATGTTATGATGCTTTCCCATGCCAGAGTTAGGGTGTAACCTCTGTATGAGGGAAGAAACATTTTTATATGACCCTCCTGCAAGTTATCTAACATTAGTCTCTATTGTTCACACTTACTTCATGATATTAAAATTAAGAAATATAATTGTAGATGTCAGTATTGTAGATGTCTGTTTTTACAATTTATTATGTTATTTTTATTTGTTGCTCTCATTATTTCAAGTTTTATGTTGCATCATCTTAATTTTAAAAGTATGTGCTGTTTAATATCCTACATTTTCTCTTTTACAATAACAACAACAACACATCAACCAACAGATGATGGCTGAAGGATGGGTATTTTATGAATGTGTGGCTCTGGATTCATTTGTGCCTCTGAATTTGTTCCCTGTCCCTGTTTTTGGTATAAATGAAGTTCCTTTATCTCTGTTCAGTGGAGTAGGTTCAGCAGAATAAGGGTAGTTACTGTGGGAGTGTCTGCTGCCTTCCTCTCTTTCCTAGATAACCAGAAATAATGCCGTAAGTGCCTGCCCAACTTTTGGCCTCTTTCTTGTCCTAAAGAGGAAGTGCTTTTACTTCTTTTGTAATCAGTGGGAGAGGATATATATCAATGTTCATAATCAAGGGATGGAAAGAAGAGAGGAAGTAAAATGACCAGAATGCATGTGTGGGGAGCTTAGACAAACACCTGTGGGGGTCCTTGATAAGGATGCCTCAGGACACACAGGAGGGAAATGGGTGGAGAACAAGGGGAATTCATAAGTGTTCTCATGGAACAGGTATTTTCCTTCCCTTCTTGGTGTCTAAGAACCTCAAAAAAAGTATTAGAGTCTTTGAAATTCCTTGTTGTGGAGGACTGTATTCTTTTGACTCTGCCGTCAGCCTGAGACTGAACCATGTGGATTGTAGATTTATACAAGTTATGTCTGGAAGTGATTCCTGAGTTCCCTCCATTTCTGGAACTTTCCACTTGGTTGTTCCATTTCCAGGTACAGTGTTCTGAGGACACAGCATCAGGATTTGCTTATTCTGAGGTGAATCATAGTGATTTTGCGGTGTCTACGGTAAACCTAGACGTAATTTATCTCTAGTTTACTTAATTAATCTGATAAATCTGAGAGTAACTGCTTTATTACCATGAATGAGGAAATTTCCAGATGGAGTTTGTTTAAATAGTGAGGGTACAGAGAATGTCTCCAGTTGTATTGACCAGAAAGATATCTATCAGAGAAACCTCAAAATGTTCTAGGTTTGTTTCATCTTCCTAGCCAGGGCATCCGAAGGAGAGCATGATTGTCTATAGAAACGTAGTCAGAACAGTTTTTTTTTTTTTTTTTTCAGAGAATAGTGATTTTTCTCATGTCTTTCAAGTTGTAATTTTTATTAGAAAAATCACCAAAGTCATAAGTTCTCAGAAAGAGGTGATGCTATATTTATTTATAACAAAAATATCTTCAATAATTTTTTCCTCTGTGTGTTTTACTGGAGAAGGTTTTTTTTAATATTATATATTATTTATCCATTCCAAAATTCATTCTCAGGCAATGTTCACCAGCGAGGCGTCTATCAAGAGTGTTCATGGGGTCCTGGAGAGGCAATGTACTTCCCTGACCTGACAAAGCCTGCAATGGGACTTCTGTCTCGTCCTTGTGAAAATGGCGCCCTCTTAATTTGGAAGTGACACTACCAGCCTTTATGTTCACCCCAGTTTTCCTCTCATTCACTGCAATGATGTTTGTCACCTCAGCAAGACATTTATGAAAGACAAGTTCTAAGTGATTAACAAACTAGAGGTGGTCATAGCTTCCCCAGTTCTTTTAAGAGAGAAAAGGGAAACTTGTTTGTATTTCCTAATGTTTTCTCTGCACTATTTTTAATCATTGAATCATTTTTTGTCTCAAAGGACTCATTTCCTAATTCTCTGGCTTTTTCTATTATCCAAGGTATTTTTCTTCTCCTATCTTCCCAATTGTTTTAGTCTGTTTTGTATTGCTATAACCAAATACCTGAGACTGGGTAATTTATGAAGAACAGAGGTCTAGTTCTTATAGTTCTGAAGGCTGAGTCTTCCAAGATCAAGGGGCTGCATCTGGAAAGGGCCTTCTTGCTGCACCACCCCATGGCAGAAGGTGAAAGGGAGAGAGAGTCCAAGAGAGCACAAGGGGGCTGAGTATACTTTTGTAAAAGCTCACTCTTGTGATAACTAATCCACACCTTTGATGACAACATTAGCCGACTCATGAGGGCTCTCTGCCTCTTTGGTAGGCTCTGTCTCCCAACACAGTTGGATTGTGGATGAAGTCTCCCACACTTGAACTCTGGGGGACACATTCAAACTCACAGTGCCAATTCATCCCTGTACCTTGGAATATAGCGGGGGTTATGCTGAATTTTTAGTAGTCCTTCAAAGACCACCTAATCCAGGAAGCTTCCCCTGATTACCTTGGGCTGGATGGAAGGGACCATGCTTTCCAAGACTTCTCAGATGCCGGTTGTGTTTTTCTGTATGTGAATTTTCTCCCTTGAGAGTGTGGTACCTGGATGTCGACCACGTTCCTTCTCATTAGGAAGTGCTGTCCAGGTAGGCAAAGGTAGGAGCTGGGGTTATGAGCACCTGACAAGACCAGGGACGTAGCGAAGGCCTGAAGGACCTGCAGGAGGTCAGGGGTCTGTGTATCAGTATGTGTACCGTGAACATGAAACCAGCGGGTTCCAAGCAGGGATCTGAGTCAGAGCCTCAGAACTTGGAGTTTGGAGTTTGGGAGATCAAGTGAAAGGATATCGGGATCAGGTTCAGGGGGAGAAAAGAAAATGCCTAAGTAATTTTCTTGAACCATACCTGGTATGTATTTGAGTCTAAGTGGGGCACATTGTGTGGGGCAGACATTTCTGAGAAGTAAAAAATACCTAGTTGGCTGGGCACGCCTGTAATCCCAGCAACTCTGGAGGCTGAGGCAGGAGGATTGTGAGTTTAAAACCAACCTCAGCAACTTAGTGAGGCACTAAACAACTCAGTGAGACCTGTCTCTAATAAAATACAAGAAAGGACTGGGGATGTGGCTCAGAGGTTAAGTGCCCCTGGGTTCAATCTCTAGTATAATAATAATAATAATAAATCTACTTGGTTGAATAAATAAATGATTAGCATTTGTAAAGATGTTTTCTCTCTGAATAACAGTCAGGACATTTGAATGCAGAGTTGAAGGACTTAACATTACTGAGGATTTATTTTTCAGGGCAGAAAATATGTATTTCCATGCATCTTCATGAGGCATTTTTATTTCTTTCTCATCTTTTACCACTTTAATCAATACACAATTAAAACCTGATCTTCTGTTCAATCAAAAAAAAAAAAAACCCAAACCCAAGTTAAGTTGGTTATAGCTTCTCTGAAGTAATCAATATTAATTCTGTATTAGTCAGGGTTTGATCAAAGATGCAGAGCTGCTGTGAGTGATAGGAATAAGGGATCTAGGAGCTTTATCTTTGCCTTTATGGAGGCTGGGGGAGGCAGTCAATGGGTGTCCTTGACCCTACAGTGTCTGGTGTTGAGCCTGAAGTCCTCATGGGTCAGCCAGATGGACATTTGAGAAGGGTATGGATAAGAACAAGGTCAAAACAACGCAGAGCAAGGACAAACAGGGACCCACAAGAGCTAACTGGAAACTGTGTCTCTCTTATCAACTCCAACCTTGATTCTTCTGTGACCTGCAGGAGAAGCTGGCATTCTTTACCAAAAGCTTTGCTTGCACCTAGCCACCTAGCCCAGGATGCAGAGAAACCATTGGAGGAGATCTGGTGGGAGCTGGAGGAGTTGTGGGTCTGGTGCTGTCCTATACCAACAGGCTGGGCCAGCACATCTGCTCAGTGCTCCCCCAGCACTGGCTGTTCAGGGTGTGAAGAATACAGCTACTTCTTCACACCTACCTTCCAAATCTTATGCAAAATATCTCTTGTGGCCAACTCTAACCTAGAACAATACAGGAAAAGGAATTCTTGGAAACACAGTTCCTGTTTATCTCAGTGGTTATGGTTAAAAATCCACCACAGCCTATTTCTTGTTGATTTGGCATTCACATGCACTTCTTTTAATCATGTTTAATGCCCAGATAGACAATCGCAGCTTTTTGCCTAACATGATGCAACATGTTACCCTCTCCTGCAAGAGGTCATGAAGCTCTTCATTTTGGGATGATAGTTCCTGTTCTAACTAAGTTGCAATCTTTTGCTATTCTATAACTTAAATTTCCTTAGCAAATGTATAAATATTCACACCAAGTTAATTACCATTAATACTTCTTACATTAGATGGTAGAGGAAGGAGAGAGGATTATTACCTTCTTTAGACATCAAACACTTTTAAACAAAGCTAGACTCAATGTTTTAGTCAGCTTTTTCATTGCCGTGACCAAAAGACCTGACAGGAGCAATTAAAGGAGGAAACATTTATTTGGGGGCTCATGGTTTCAGAGGTCTTAATCCATGGATGGCCAACGCCATTCTTTGGGACTGGAGGTGAGGCAGAACATCATAGCAGAAGAGTGTGATGGAGGAAAGAGGCTCAGAACATCACACCAGAAAGAAGAGAGAGAGAGAGAGAAGGAGGGAGGGAGGAGAGAGCTCTGCCCAATAAGCACAAAATATACACCCAAGGGCACGCCCACAATGACCCATCTCCTCCAGCCACACCCCATCTGACTTCAGTTACTACCCAGTTCATCCCTGTCAGGGGATGAATGCACTGATTGTGTTAAGGCTCTCATAACCCAATCATTTCACCTCTAAACCTTCTTTCATTGTCTCACACATGAGCTTTTGGGTGACACCTCACGATCTAAACCATAACACTCAGTGAAACTTTTATTTTGAATGAGATTATGGATGTACTAAACTGATAACTTATTCTTTGAACTCAAGTTAGCTATTTCATTGTGTGTGTATGTGTGTGTGTGTGTGTGTGTGTGTGTGTGTGTGTTGGGAATCCACTCAGGCCTTGCACACTCTAGACAAGTCCTCTACCTCTGTGTTGCCCTCCCAGCACTTTTTTTTCCCTTAAATACTGTCTAATGTGTCCTGAAGGAAATGGGGTTTTCAAGCTAAGTCTAAATTGTTTAGACTTGCATTTTAGCTTGCTCACATCTAATGAGTTTGCAGTGAGGTCCCCCAACCCAGGTATCTACTTACCTAGGAGAACCGAGAACCATGAGGAAGAACTATTGAACAGAGGCCCCCTGAGGAACAGAGGTAGAAAAATCAGGAGGAAGGGCATTGTTTAAATCAGTATTCTGCAGTTATAACAGAATGCCCGAGAGTGGGTGATTCTTTTTATTTATTTATTTATTTTTAAATTTATATATGACAGTGGAATTCATTACAATTATTACACATACAAAGCGCAATTTTTACTATCTCTGGTTGTATACAAAGTATATTCACACCAATTTGTGTCTTTATACATATACTTTGGATAATAATGATCATCACATTCAACCATCATTTCTAACCCCATGCCCCCTCCCTTCCCCTCCAACCCCTCTGCCCTATCTAGAGTTCATCTATTCCTCCCATGCTCCCTATCCCTATCCCACTATGAATCAGCCTCCTTATATCAAAGAAAACATTCGGCATTATCTTAGCATTATCTTCTCTAACTCCATCCATTTACCTGCAAATGCCATGATTTTATTCTCTTTTTTGCTGAGTAATATTCCATTGTGTATATATGTGTATATACATTTTTTTTTTATCCATTCATCTATTGAAGGGCACCTAGGTTGGTTCCACGGTTTAGCTATTATGAATTGTGCTGCTATAAACAATGATGTGGCTGTGTGTGTGGGTAATTCTTAAAGAACAGAAATTTACTGGCCCATGGCTCTGCAGGCTGGAAAGTCAAGATCAAGGGGCCATATATGGTAAATGTCTTCTTGTTGTGTCATAACATGGTGGTAGGATCACATGATGAGTGAGCTTCTGAGAGCAAGAAACAGCCACACTTGCTTTTATAATAAATCCACTCTCAAGATAACAAATCATTTCCTAATCCAAACTCCTGCAATAATGACCATCCAGTCACAAGGGCAGAATCCTCATGACTTAATCTTTCTACCCCCATCTTTCTTTTCCTTTTCCTCTCTAGCTTCTGCATAAGTCAAATATCTGAGTTTGACTTATTATGCTTAACGAGATGGTCTCTAGTTCTATCCATTTTCTTGAAAATGCCATCATGCACTTTTCTCTATGGCAGAATAAAACTCCGTTATGTATATATACCACACTTTCTCTATCCATTCATCCGTTGATAGACACCTACTTAGCTCATACTTCCGAAACTGAGTTGGGCATTAAGTTTCCAACACATGAATTTTGGGGGACCGTTTGTTGCCCACATCCTGCATGGGTGACAACAAAAAGACCACTCAGACACAAAATACCTCTTTTGGGAGTCAGGGACGGCTCTGCGACCTCAGGGGTCAGCTCCCACACTGGAGGGCAAGGGGAGCAAAGGAGGCTAGAGGCAAGAGAACGAGCACACCCGAAACCCCCCTATTTATTGGGAGAAGACATTATTTGAAAGGTGGAGTCTTGCTTGATGGTGTCTTGTGGTCAGCAGATTGATTGACATCTTGGCTATGTGGTGCTATGTGGGATCACATATGAGAGGAAGTCACACTTGTGTCGCACAGCCCAATCAGTATGCAATGCCAGACCAGTCCCCTCATATGCTCAAGTGTACACAGCTCACACACACAGCTCAAGGATGGCTCACAACAACCATTCAAACTACAGCAGGCAGTGTCTGCTCAGCCCAGCCCAAGGGCTTATATCTGGTCTCCAAAGACAAGGAATCTGCAGTCAGGAAAAAGAGGGTATATATAATTTAGGCAGATGCAATTCTGCTTTGGGACTCATGTGGCAAAAGATGACACTGAGCTGGAGAATGGACAGTGTCCTCATTTCTTACAGGACATCCAGTCACAATTATGTAAATGAGTGACCCTCACTGCCCCATTTGACCTTTTTAAGGTTTCTTGACTTTGGTAGATCCTGGAGGCAGCAGCCTGGGCAGTAGAGCACAGGTCTTAGGAGAGTGATCTCAGAGGAGATCATACTAAGCTTCCCTAGGTAGCCCATAGAAGTGATAGCACCAAACAGGCTGGGATGGGAAAGACATGCCTTAGATCTCTTTGTGAGGTTCTTCCTGGGGACTCAAAAATTACTGGGGGGTGGGCAGAGGTAAGGATGGGGGCAAGGAATGAGGTGGAATACAAATTTTTGGTGATGGGACAGTTCTGTATCTTGATCGTGGTTGTGTTACATAAATCTATACAGGTGATAAAGTTGCATAGAAACACAAATGAGTGTGTGTAAAATTAGTGTCATCTGTGGGTTGCACCAATGCCAGTGTCCTGGCTTGTACCAGATGTTAGCATTGGGGAAAACTAAGGGTACACAAGACCTTTCTGAACCATTCTTACAACTTCCTAGGAGTTTATTAGAATGCATTAAACAGTCAAAACAAATATTTGGAAGACCACTGAATCAGAGTCTTTAGGGCACAAGTGTTAAAACTCACCAACTTGGGTGCAAATAAACATGATGAAGGGCCATCATTTTGGATGAAAACCTTAGGGTCAGATTTTTGGATTTTAGAAAGGAAATATCGTGCATATACTATATTATGTAATATCTCTAGTGATTCTGGGTCAGAACTCTATAATTAAACATATTTCTTCAGCAAGTATCTTACCACTGGAGATACATAAGTAAAAACAACAATAATAACCGGTGGAAACAGTTGAAGAGAGTGTTCAGTTCTTTCAATATTGTAAATAGATCTTTTTTGAACAATAGTTTGCCATAAGACCTAAGGAAATCGAGGAAATAATCAGAGAAGCACACACAGATTTATGCATAAAGATGTCTGTCCACATTAAGATGGGGAACAATAAGAAGTGATTTAAGAATCCAACTGAATAAAGTAACTGATCAGGTTAATTATATCATAGATTTATTGTGCAATATTATGTAAGTGTAAAGATGGTGTCTTAAAAGAATAATGATATGGTAAATTCTCATTATATGACAGTTGAAATGAGTTTAGAAACTATGTATTCATGTTTGTTTGTTTTTTTTTCATACTAGGGCTTGAACCTAGAAGTGCTTTTTGTTTTCTATTTTGAGATAGGGTCTTACTAAGGAAATACTCTGTGTCCATTAAGTCAAGCACAATAATTAATGTAATACTATAAGGGTCACTTAGGGTATAAGCTAAGTTGATGAGGCTGGCCTCAAACTTGCAATCCTCCTGTCTCAGCCTCCCAAGCTGCTGGGATTACAGATGTGCACCACTGAACCCAACTCAGTATGATTTTATTTTGATAATAATAGGTTTTCTCTCTCTCTCTTTCTCTCTCTCTCTCTTTGTATGTATGTGTGTTTTCCAGACTGGTCTTGGACTCCTGGGCTCAAGTTAGCCTCCTGAGAAGTGGGACTACAGGTATACACCACTGTATCTGACTCAATTAATTTGAATTTTCATTCATTTATTTATTTTAGTCGTGGTCTTGCTATGTTGCCCAGGCTGGCCTTGAACTTGTGTTCCTCTGGTTTCAGTCTCCTGAGTAGCTGGGATTACAGGCACATGCACTTTTAAGAATAAATTAAAATGTTAATAGTGAGTACATCTAGGTGGTGGGAATATGGGTAATTTTTATTTCCTCTTTTATACTTTTTATTTGAAATCTTCTACAGTGAACAAGATGCTTTCAACTTTATAAATAAATGTTATTAATTTTGAGATATGCCAAGAAATGGTGCATACAAAATGTGCAGATAACTAAAATATAGTTGAATTATATTATTTAATTATGACTTCAGGCTTTCGAGGTGTTTAAATAATAGATTACAAATGTTTTAGGGATACACCTTATCAATGTAAATATATACTGAAATGATAACAATGAGAAAATCCCTACCAAATCCATAGACTTTTCTCATGACAACTTTATTATGTATGTGTTGGGCAGTGCAACTTATTTTGAAATTTTTTCTGTTTCTAGAATTTGAGGAAAGTACTGTGTCTAGTAAGTCAAGCATAATAATTAATATGATACTATAATTAATTTTTATTGAAAGATGTTGGGTGCTTTGACTCCCCCCCATTTAATCCCTAGAGCAGCTATGAAATAGATGTCATTCTCCATTTTACAGATAAGGAAACTGAGTTCCTGTGAAGTTAAGGTCGCTCATCTAGGCTGTCTGACTTCAGAGCCAGGACTTTTAACACTGCAGTCCTCAGGGAAAAGGTTTAGATGGAGTGGCACAGGGGACGAGGCTGGATGTAAAATACACTGTGTAGGGGGCTTCACCAGGGAGACCTGGGTAGTGGGGGGCACGGTTTGCCTGAGGTGCAAGGCCTCTGTGGGAGAGCAGCTCCCAGAGGAGAACGGGGTGCACACCGGCTGTGTCATGACTTTGTCTTTTGGTTCCAAACAAATTCCTGTTATACGACCTGCTCGAAGCAATGGCGGTTCCAATTGTGGGAGGTCTAAGCAAAGGTTCTAGAACTTCATCCTTCTGGGAATCACACACCGCAAGCTCTTGGTATTCTGCAGGGCCCTCTCCCTGATTCTGGGATATGGCTTCCCTTTTCCAGGGGCCGCTTGGCGGCCTCTCTCAGGATGGGATGGGCATTATGCTTAGCTGGCTTCTGTCCTTCTGCTCCATGGAGATTCACTCCTCAAGGGCAGGTTTTCTGTTTTCTGCAGGTGTTTTGTAGCGTGCCTGGCAAACAGCCTGCCTGTCCTTCTGGAAGGGAAAGAATGGGTTCTCAGGGGAAGGGCACCTGCTGTGTGTGGTTCAGGAGAACAGAGAGCTGGCCTTATCTCCAGTGACAGGCCATCTAAATGAGGGACTTCAGGCAGCCAACCCACTGTGGGCTATTCTCTCAAGAACCTCTGCCAGCTTCTGCTGCCCTGGACCCTGGCTCTGGTGCAAACATGTCCGTTGTCTCAGTGAGGCTGCTGAGCAGCTCTTCCTCGCCTCTCTACAGGGCCTGACTACATCTCTGTGCGTTTGTTCATAGGCATCCATCTCATCAAAACACACCTCAGCAGTAACAGATACTTAAGTATCTATCTTCCTGCTAAAAACCAACTGTATTTCCTGGAGGAAATGGGGCACCAGGAACAGAGCTCCAAAGTGGGAATGGAACTGGGACCAGAAATCGAGCTGCGTTGCTGAGCAGGCGGCTCTGACAGGAGAGGGAAAAAATCTCCTTCTTCCTGTGGGCGGAGAGTCTGGGGGCCTGGGTGCACCCAGGTTGTCTGTGGAAGAATGAAAGATGTTATTTTGAGAAGATAAAACCTCCATAAGAGAGCAGATACCCCTCCCCTCCCCTGGTATTATGTTCCTTAGGGAAGGGAGGAAGGAGAAGGAAGAAGGAAGAAGAGGAGGAAGAACACTTTCAACCACATGCTCTGGCCAGGCACCATGTTGGCCTTTAAGAAAATATATAAAACACTGCATGGTCCCTAGCTTGTAGAAGTCCCTTGGTCATCACAGATATTATCATTATTATTAACATTACTACTTAATTCTCACCACACCATAACACAACAAGTATTTTTATTTCCTTTTTTTTTTTGGATGACAAAATTGAGTTTCAGTAAAGAGAAGAAAATGATATAGGTGGGGTCAAAATGTAACATAGCCTGACTCCGAACCCCGTATCCAAGCCTGTGGTAGTGAGAGGGGAAAGTCACCTTCAGTGTCTGGTAAGGCTGCAGGTGGGGCTGGTAAAGATGGGGTTGTTGAGGGCAGCAGCCAAGTCGGGATGACGCATGGCATTTTTGCCAGAAGTAGTGGTTGAGAAGTGACGCCAGCGAGCCATTAAGATGATGACTTTTGAGTTCTCGCGGAGTTCTCATTGAGTTCCGGTTGAGCTCTCGCGAGGATTCCTGAAGAGTTCGCATTGGTTGGGGAGGTGCCAGAGGAGGGATTTCGGGTTGGTTGTTCCTGGAGGAGCCGTGTGGGTGGCGTTCAGGAGAGTTCCCGGAAGCGTGTGTGGAGCGTGCTTGTGGAGTTCAGAAATAAAGTTTGTTCCTGCTTCAGTGGCTCGTGATTTGTGCCCAGCCAGATTGCGGCATGGGGTGAGGGTGGAGTGGGCACGGGGTAAGGATGGGGAGGTGACAGAGGGAAAGAAGCTCCTTCCCTGGCAAAGCTTCCTAGGGCTGAGCTGCTACCAACTTGGGAACAGGGGACCAAGGTCGGCCAGAAGCAGGGCCCTCCCAGCTGCTCCTCAGGCAGAGGTGGGAAGAGGGTGTTGGACATCAAGGGGACAGCAGCTACTGCAAGAGACATAAGCAGCCTTGGCCTCTTGTGGGTTATACCTGGGGGACCCAGGTAAGCACAGCTTCGGAGTTTTCACTCAGCTCTGGTGCCCCAGAGAGTGAGGTGGGGCTTAGCTCCGAGCAGGTCTGCTGATGGGTGCTCAGCCAGTGACGATGTTTATTTGTCAATATTGTTGCCAATATTCTGATCACTTTTTTTTTTTAACTTTTACACTTGTAACCTAAAGGAATGTAGAGGAACACAGAATCAAAATAAAAGTTGATTGTCTTTCCAGAATTAAACATGTCAAAACTCTCAGACTTGATCTGCCACTGATGTTCTGACCACATGCCTCTATTGAAATTCCTCTTTGAAAGGAAAGTGGCGTGTACTGTTTATTTTATTTTTTTCCAGCTGTGGAAATAAAAAAATGATTCACTATGGAAATCTTGGCTGATTCTTGGCTGATTTGTTTACTGATAAATGATTATCCAGGGTCAAGGAAGGGATCCAGAAATCAAACTGCAAGATTAGATTCCTCTGTACGCAGACCATTGTGCTAAAGGGTTAGGGATTACTACAAGGGATGTCCAGTGGAATTGGACAGAAGACAGGAAGAAATGATATGAACACATACAACTGTAACACAGATAGGACCTACTTGCTCAAGCCATGGTATGACCAGAATAGGATCAGAGACAAGAGGAAGGACTTCTTGAAGGGGATACTCATGCCATGTTTTGGGAAAGAGAACCCCAATCTAACAGGGATAAAGGAGCCAGGTAACTTGCAGGTCTTGGAGGAGAGCAAGCTAATGTTGAAATCTGTCTCATTTTTTAAAAAATCTTTATTTTTTAGTTGTAGGTGGACACAATATCTTTATTTTACTTTTATGTGGTGCTAAGGATCGAACCCTATGCCTCAGGCCTGCTAGGTATGCGCTCTACCATTGAGCCACAACCCCAGCCCCAAAATCTGTCTCATTTTTAATGATACTCTAGTTCTTTTTTTGGTAATAGGATTGAGCTCAGGGGTGCTTTATCAATGAGCTACATTCTCAGTCCTTTTTTTTTTTTTAATTTTGAGACAAGGTCTCATTAAGTTGCATAAGATCTCGCTAAGTTGCTGATGTTACAAGCCTCCTACCTCTCAGCCTCCTGAGTTGCTGGGATTACGGGCATGTACCACCATGCCTAGCATTGAGGGATTCTTGAAAGTGGGATTGTGTGTTTCAGGTGGATGAAAGGGTTGGTGATAGAACTCACTAGCTTGTGAGAATGAAGAGGGAGAAACTGTTTCTTCAAGAGTAGAACCCTAGGAAGCTGGGAAGACCTTAAAGAAATGGATTTGGTGTCTATCTAGGCTGTAGATTAGCCTAACAGAGTTCCCGCATCCCAGTGTGGACTGAGAGCAACAGAATGGCTCCCATGCTTCTCAGAAGGAAAGGGAAAGAGTGGCTGGTTGTAATGGACATACTGGGTGGGAGCAAGGCTGCCATCTGCATGGATGGATGTCCAAGGCAATGTGACAATGGTGATTTGAGTAGATGCCAATCCAATGTGGACAAATGACTGGGGATTAGAGTCACACACACACACACACACACACACACACACACCTCTTAATGCCCCAAAGAGATAATCCTGAATGGATTGAGACAAAACTTTTGACTCCTTTGGTGAAATGAAGGATGAAACAGAAGTTAAGTGGAGCTACAAAAAAAAATAATAAAGAAAAATTTTTCCATCCATAAACTAGGATTTATATCTGCTACTCCCAAGTGCTAAATGATAAAGATTGTCTTGGCAGTTTATTTATGTGGGGTTTTAATAGACTTTAAGAAGGATGAATTGAGATCTAGGATTTTGAATGTCACAAGTTTTAGTTCTGATCCTGCTTTTTGAGCTCAGTGTTGCATTCACATTATTTCCTGAGAAAGCTGAAGAACAATTATTAGAGGAACTCAAGTTTATATGAAGAGCAAAGAGTTGGAAAATCAGCATGGGATGGGTCATGGTCAGACTTGCCTGTGGAAAGCCCCTAAGTGAATGTCAACAGAAAGTTCTTAGCTCCTGTAACATAGAACAGATAAAGGGAAGTTGCTTAACATGTAGACCTGGCACAGAAAGAAAGACATTGTGTAAATACTGTGCAGTTAGTGTCTTGGAACCCCCAATCCTAAATCCTACGGAGTGAATAATTGCCTGAAACAGTGATGTAAATGATCTCTGGCAGCCGACTTGCCCCTGTGTTCTGGGTTCCTAGGGCCTGGTAGATTCCTCATGCTATGGGCTGCTGCCCCTTTGGTTCTCCAGGTTAGGAACAAAGGCCGAGAGGCTGGTTGAGGGGCTGGCTTTAACTGTAAGGCTGTGTTTGTGGTCACTTACTTTTTAATACTCCTGCATGAGTAATGTGATGTGTATGTGAACAAGTTAATCCTAATCTGCTTTAACTCATTAAGATGCATTAATTAGTGGCTAAAACACAAGTTAGTTCTAGTCTGTATCAACAATTTAGATTGCTTAATTCGTATAAAAAAGTGTTAGAATAATTCTCGATTTAGTGGCACCTGCATTTTTTTTTTTTGGATGGGAATTATCTAGTAAGACTAATTGCCTTGTATAACTAAGGAATAACAATTGGCAAGCCCAAGAATTATGCTATCAGTGTAGAGACCCCTGATGTGATATTAAGCATAAGACCACTCCCTCCTTGACTCCTGCCATCTAACCATAGGAGAGTCCACTCTTTATGTTTGCTTCCAGAAAGCCTGTCCCAGCATTTGCAGGCTGGGGTAAGAATGCAGAGGAGACCCATTTATCATACGTCTAAATATTTAGAAGCTGCCAATCTAGCTAAGAAACTGTAATATAGAATATATCCTACCCACTTCCTTTGAAAAAAATATATATTCAATGGGACCCAAAATAGCAAGTTTGAATCTAGAATTCTTGCTTCAGAGTTTAGCCAGCTCTTCACCTCAAGTCCCTCTTCTCTGTCCTCCTCCCTGACTCTACCCTGCAGATTAAAGATACTCTGATCTGTATATCCTATTTTATATGAGTCATGCCTCAGGCCTAGGAATCTCAACCATGGAACTCTAATAATTGTCCATCTCTAGGTTTCAGGCCCTGGGAAGAGGCCTGAAGTGGGCCCAGGGCCTTTGGGTAGGGAATTCTGGGAACCTGGGTTCTGAAGAGTGGTGTAGAAAATGTGGGGTATGGGCTTTGGATGGACACATCCTCTAACCCTGTGACTCATAACCCTGTGGGGAGAGTGCCCAAGGAGGGCCAGAGAGAGACCCTTTAAAGGACAACAATTTTTTTTTTGGCTTGGGGTTGCAGAGTATTACAGGAAGAAGAGAGAAAGAGAAGTCTCTTTGAGCCAACGAGTTGTTTTAAGATTAATTTTATCTGATATTCAACATGGGTCCTGCATTTGATTAAATTTGTCCTGTGCTAAAACTAGCTTTTATTGCAATGGCCCTGCTTGGTGGCCAGCTTGTCAGGGTAGGGACACATAGGCCCTCCTTGTGTCCAGCTACTGATATTTTCTATGGTGGGATCATAACTTTCTAATGCAGAACCTGTCACGGCCCAGGAGTTCCATTTACATCTGCTTATGTACAAGCTGGACTTGGCATGTGCTGAATGGGGCCAGTGGGAGCCTCTGTCTCTCCTTCCCAAGTTGAACGTGAGAAAGTGAAGTTCTTTATTTAATTTTATTTTTTGGTACTGGGGATTGAACTCAGGGGCACTTAACCACAAGCCACATCCCCAGCCCATTTTTATATTTTATTTAGAGACAGGGTCTCATTGAGTTGCTTAGAGCTTCACTAAATTACTGAGGTGGCTTTGAACTCATGATCCTCCTGCCTCAGCCTCTTGAGCTGCTGGGATTACAGGCATGCACCACCATGCCTAGCTAAAGTGGAATTCTTTTTCTTTTTCTTTCTTTCTTTCTTTTTTTGTGGGGAGGTACTTGGGGTTGAACCCACAGGGGCACTCTATCACTGAGCTACAACTCTTGTGCCTCATCACTTTAAAAGAAAATTTTTTTATACTCTCTAAGTTACTGAGACTGGCATCAAACTTGCTATCCTTCTGTCTCAGCCTCCAGGGTCACAGGTATTACAGGTGTGCACCCCCACACTAGGCTGAAAGTGCAGTTCTTATGTCAATGGTATAAATTCATGAGCCTAAGGCCCTTCTCTCAGCCCACCATGAACCCCTCAGCAAGACCCTCTTCCCACTGGTCTTCAAGCCTCAGAGGGGTGGTGTAATGGTAGACTCATCCAGCCCCAGCTGGTATGCTGAAGAAGTAAGACTGGGCGAATATGAACCCTCTAGTGTAAGCAAGAGTTAAATTCCCCTTATTCCCTAAATGGACTTAGTTCTCCAGGCATAACAGGGAGCCTGTGTCCCAAGTCCAATTCACCCTCAGGTAACAGGGGCAGGAGTCCTTCCATCCATCTCCTGGTGGCCGTCATGGATCGCTCTTCTCAGACAGGTCGAGCTTCTGTAGGCCTTGGTGGAGCTGAAGAGTTTCCTTTCCCCTGACATGAGTTTAACTGAGCTTCCACTTTTGAGTCTACGCATCAGCTGGTACTCAGTGGACATGTGGTTTATAGATGTATAGATATAATTTAAATCAGGAACACCTCTCCTCTGCCCCACACCCACACACCTTTTCAGGAAGCTAGAAAAGATGCAAAAAAGCCCAGGGAGAAGGAAGTTGTTAGAGTGAGCTTTCCCCAATTGCAATGTCCTGCAGCAGCCCAGGGTATCCCTGCTCTTAGAGATGGTTCCAGGTCTTCTAGAGCTCACTGTGCCCAGAGGTGAATGCAGCCTGGGAAGCAGCTAGACAGAAAGATCCTCCATCTGCCTGCTGCTCTCCTGAGTGTGGGTGTCATGAGGCTCACAAGTTTGTCGGGGATCCTTGCTGGTGGTGCATGCCTGTAATCCCAGCGATTTGGGAGACTGAGGCAGGAGGATGGCAAGTTCAAGGCCAGCCTCAGCAACTTAGAGAGACCCTGTCTCAAAATAAAAATAAAAAGGGGCTGAGGATGTAGCTCTGTGGTAGAGTGCCCCAGGTTTCAATCCCCAGTACTGCAGAAAACAACAACAAAATCCAAATTTGACAGGGAGGACAAGTGTCTAAATTGTTGGAAGAAAGATAAATTCCTTTATTCTTATTTGCATGTCTCACACTGGCAGTCCTGACCTTGGTGAGTTATAAGAGATTACAAGGAGGTGGCATTGTGCATGAGCAGCTGCTCAGCTACAGAAGCAGCCTAGCCACACGGTGGTCTCTTCTCTTCCGGAGCTCACCACACCTTCCTCTTTTTCAAGCATCCACATCTATTCTCCTGCATGACATTTTCTTCCTCCCCCAGCCACCTGGGTCAGCTCAGGACTCACCAGCCTATCTCCTTGGGGCTCACTCTTGCACCCCTGTTTTGCCTGGGTGAATCTGCCAGGGAGCCGTTAGCAGAAGGCCTGTGGGATGAAGATGCCCGAGGACTGTCACTCGCCAATAAGAGGTAAAGGATGCTGCTGTTACAAAATACCCGACACCGAGGAACTGAAAACTGATGGAAATTTATTTCTCATAGTACTGGAGGCCGGGAAGTTCAGGATCAAGACACCAGTAGGTGTGGTGTCCGCGGAGGACTGCTCTCTGCTTCACGATGGCACCTTGGGCGTTGTGTCTTCACGCAGCAAAGATGGAAGAGCAAAAGGGAACACACCCTGTGTGGAGCCTCTTTGGTAAGGGTCGCCCTCATGAATGATCACCTCCTGAACGACCCACTTCTTCCTTTTTGTCGTTGTGCTGAGGATTGAACCCAGAGCCTCACATGTGCTAGGCAAGTGCTCTACCACGGAGTCACATTCCCAGAACTTTTTAATTTAATTTTGAGACAGGGTCTCCCTAAGTCACCCAGGTTGCCCTCAAACTTGAAATCCTCCTGCTTCAGCCTCCTGAGTCACGGGGATTACAGGTGTGTGCCACCATTCTCAGTTGGCCCCACTTATTAATACTATTACACTAGAGATTAAGTTTCGGTTTAAAATTTAGAGGGACATAAACATTCAAGACATAGCAGAAAGGAATGGGGGCCGTTTTTCAGGAAGACCTTTTGGTAGATTGTTTTGATTAATCATGGCAGTCTCGTGTGGACAAAGTTATGAAGAAGGTGGAGTGTACTTCAGCCCCAGCTTCCTTTCCTGAAACAGCTTTCTTCTCTGTATATCCCACCCCCACCCCACCAACTCTTTCCTGTGAAAGAGTGCTTTACCCTCTTTGGGGATGTTTATCATCACTTATGGAGTTAATGGAAGGCTATCCCATAAGTAGGAATTTCAGGCATGTGCCAGCTGATGGGGAGGATCGGGATAGAGAGCATTTGACACTACAATCATGCCTGGCATTGAACTTCCTGTACCACTAAGTGCAAAGTTTGCTGAGTGGTCAAAAAAAATTTTTTTTAACCTAAAGATATTTTTTGTTGTTGTCAATGGACCTCTAATTAATTAATTAACTAATTAATTAATATGTGGTGCTGAGAATCAAACCCAGTGCCTCACACATGCTAGGCCAGAGCTCTCATCACTAAGCCACAACCCAGCCCCTGATCTAAAGATTTTTGAAAACTCTTTTTCAACATTGTACTCTGAGATACTAAACTATGGGTAATAAATCATTTTAAAATATCACCTAAACTTTATATATGAAGGAAATGATTCCACCCTACCATGACAATTTAACTTAGCTAGGTCATCTTGCATTACTTGTAGACTATTTTTAATGGGTCATCTTGTATAATATTACTTCTTAGCACTTGTAGATGGAGAATATTTAGCTGAAAGAAATTAAAAGTCCTTTATTCCTGGTTCTTGGGTAGTACTGATGTCCCTTGGGATCTTGTTAGAATCGACTCCTAGGCCCCCTGTTGCACCTGATGAAGCAAAGTCTGCATCAGCAGGATCTCCCATGTCATTTGTATATCCACTTGTCTAAGCAATAAACATCACCATCTATTGGAGCAACCTGATACAATTAAAAGTCTTCAATACCCGACCTCTACTCCCAAGTCTCTTTCAACATGTTTGGAGTAGAGCCCAGTGAATGATGTATTTTTAAAATATTTCCCCAGAAACAACCAGATTTTGAACCATCAATCTAGTTCGTCTTCTTTGTTCTACTGGTGGGGAAAATGAGGCCTACTCAAACAATCAGCAGGTTAAAACCTACATGCCACAGACACCCACCCAACAAAACAAAAAACAAAAAAACTTATTATTATCCCATATGATTGAAAGATTATGCTTGTGGAATTTGTTCCAAGAAACAGAAGGGATTTTGCTTGACAGAAACTGAAGCTTGGTGGTAAAACAAAGGAACTAAAGGATTTGAAATCAGTTCTCAAAAACTTACCAGGAATGCAGAAAAGAAGATGGTGCTCAATCCAATAAATAAAAACTAACTGAAGGAAAGGAACTTCTGAATGTGTTTGCCACTCTGCACTTATAAATGTGTTGAAACTGTTTCTTCCTTGATAACAATATAGCATCGTATTTCTGTTTCCTGAGCCTGCCCTATGAGCAAGAGCGTGCCAACCCTTTTCTCAATGACCTTTGTGGCCTAGAAGCCAATGCTTTACACACAGCAGGAATTGAAGAGCACTTGAGCCAGGCCTGTAATTCCAGCGACTGGGGAGTCTGAAGGAGGAGAATAGCAAGTTCAAGTCAAGGCCAGTCTGAGCAACTTAGCGAAGCTTGTCTCAAAATGGAATAAAAAGAGTGGAGGACATTGCTCAGTGGGAGTGCGCTTGCCTAGCATGTGTGAAAACCTGGGTTCAATCCCCAGCATCACAAAAAGAAAAGAAGCAAACAAGCACTGGAGAATCGGCATGCAGGGAGGGAGGTATTGATTGCTCAATATGTATTCTATGGACTGGATGTTTGTGTCTGAAAACACTTAGGTTGAAGCCCTAATCCTACAATGTAATAGCGTTTGACCTCTTCCATGTAATGGTACTGGACCTTTGGCAAGCAATTAGGTTTAGTTTAGGTCACGCAGGTGGAGCACCCATGATGAAATCCGCACACCCCCCCCCCCCAAGGTCTCTCTCTTTCCCTTTCCCGTGTGAGAATACAGCAAGAAATGAGCCATCTGCAAATTAGGAAGACAGCCCTAACCAGACAGTGAATCTAATGTGACTATATTTGAGACTCCCCAGCCTCCAGAACTGTGAGAAATGGTTAAGTCGTGCAGTGTGGTCTTTTTGTTACAGCAGCTCAAGTGGACTGACACTGTGCATTATGTTGAACTCAGTGGTAGGTAGAAGGCCAAGTTTATACAGCCCCACCATAAGGAGATGTATCGCCTAATACAGGAGATAATACATAGTCTCTTAAAAATATGTTCAAGATTACAAGACAGTATGGAATAAGGGCCAAATGAGTGATGTAAAACCAAGGTTCCAACCCTGTTATACCCAGTACCTTCTTTTTGCAATAAATAGGTTCAAGTGGCCCCTTCAGTTTCTTCAAATAAAAATCACGAATAATTAACTTATACATGCACAATATAACTAGCTCAAAATAAGTATAATGAATTCTTTTAACTCTGATATAAAGAAAAATTAAAATGATTTATAATAAAATAATGTATTTTAATGTATAAATGTTCAGACATGGTTATATCAAAATGCAGAAGAAAGTGCTTAGATATTGAGTCACTGTTATTGAGGGGCTGGGATTGGAGATCAGTGGTAGAACATGTGCTGAGCATGTTCAAGGCTCTGAATTCAATCCCAGTACTAGAAAATAAAATAAAAATAAAAAGATTAAAAAAATTTCACTGCTATTGAGACAGCTACAAACGCAGACTAAACCAGACTGGCCTGGAGAAGAAGCTACGAGCAGTACGAACATGGATATCGCTTTTCCAAAGTGGTGAACAAAGGTAAAATTCTGAACCTGACAAAGCATATATTTCCTGGATTTTCAAAAAGTTGAAATTGTAGAAAATCCAGTATATATTAAGTCTGTGCAAATAATGCTTTGTGTCCATATGTTAAGAACAAAACAAAATTAAAAAAAAACAAACAAACAAGTTCCAGATTCAGATAGCTAAACATAGAGGTTTTCTGTTTGTTGTGTTTTACCTACCAAAGTAAAAAACAAAGAGTGCCCAGCAGTACTTTAAAAATGTCATATGGGCTGGGGATATGGCTCAAGTGGTAGCGCGCTCATCAGGCATGCGCGGGGCGCTGGATTCGATCCTCAGCACCACATAAAAATAAAATAAAGATGTGTGTCCACCGAAAACTGAAAAATAAATATTAAAAAATTCTCTCTCTCTCTCTCTCTCTCTCTCTCTTAAAAAAAAAAAAGTCATGTAACACATGTGCCAGTTCCTCCTTATATATGCTGCAGGCTGTCCAGCATCATCCCTTCTCATGATGCCAGTAGTGCCTCCTCCCAGTACCCACCACTGTGACAGTCAAAAACCCTATATACATTTCTACAATTACAAAACTCCTGTAGGGAGTAACAGGAGACTCCTACTGAGAGCTACTGGTGGAAAGGTAAGTGGGAGAACAGCAGAACTCTCAAGCTTCCATGGTGCCCACAAATCCCCTGGGGATTTGAGAGGTCTGGGGTGGGGGCACTGACAGTCTCCATGTGTATCACCACCCTAAGTGATGGCCCTGCTTCCTATCCCTGGATCACGTCTGGAGAGATCAGAGAAGATATAAACTTGGGTTTGGGGGTGTGTGTGAGAAAAGATTCCGCAGAAAACAAGGGAACACAAACAGAGCCTTGAAGTAAGAATGGCTGTGTTGCTGATGACATTCCTGGGGCCCTGCTGTGGGGAGGAGGCAGGCACTGTGGACCAGCAGGGAGGTAGCAGTAGCCTGCCATGCCGGAAGCAAGTAAATAGCCTTGAGCCAACAACAGCAGCGTTACTAGACAGGCGGGGTAAAAATAACAACTCCCTATCGGGGTTGAGACTGCCAGAGCCTGGTGAAGTTCATTTCTTTCAATAAATCCAGCAGCTTCCCCTTTGATAAATACTGTCAAGGCTGGAACATGTGGTGCTAACAAAATATGGTTTTAATTTGGGGCCCACTGCACTCCTGGTTAAATACTGTGTGTGTGTGTGTGTGTGTGTGTGTGTACAAAAGGCAGCCTCACAGCCAGCCAAGTTAATATGCCTGGCCTGAAAGTGGCTAAGCCCATGAGGATTCAGTTATACAGATTTTGCTGCTGTGAAAAGCAACCTAATCACCATCATCAATTTTAATGCTCCAAGACTTCTCATGAACATGGAAGCTTTTAAAGTTCAGCCATTTGTGCATTTGCATCCAGTGCCGAAGCAACCCCACATTTGTTTTCCTGATATTTTCTACCCCTTTTATTGTCATATGTTGTTTGACATTCAGAAAATAACATGCTGTTTTAATCAACAACTCAACACTGCATTAAAACTTGATGGTCCATAGCTTTGTAGCAAAGGGAGGTGGGGGTGGAGAGAAAGTCAGGGGAGGAAATGAGAATCAGAGTTTAGCAACAGACCGAGGCTTGTTCTGGTGGGATTCAGTCCTGGGAATACAGAAACACTCAGTGTTTTTGTCAATAAGTCAGGCTTGGAACAGGCCAGGGAAAGAAACTGGCTAAGCGAGTTTCTGTATGGCCCCTGTGGTGGACACTGCTGGTAACTGGACCTCAAGGCCATCATGAATAATGAAGAAGCCTGCTTCTTCCCCAGTGTAGGTCACAGGAACTGTACAAGGCAACCACCCAGCAAGCCAAAGACTCCAGCACCTGGCCAGTAATCTTATCGGGGAAACAAAGCTGAGAATGAGGTCAGCAGCAGGTGTCCTCAGAGCGGTGGCCTGCAAAGAAAGGGAAGAGGTTGGGTAGGGGATGGGAGGGTGAACCTTTCTGAATGTCGCTAAAAGAGACCTTGACCCTTCAAGAGACCGACTCCTCAGGAGGGTGCTTGGGGGAAATAAGTTGGGTCATTTCATAAAATGAGCAAGAATCAAATAATTTTCTAAAAGGAGTAGGAGATTATTCCAGAGGGAAGATGTGTACGAAGAGAGCTGGTAGGAAATCCTCTTTGCATGCTGCATTTTAAAATTTGTTGAAAATATATTTCCAGGACTTGGGGTGGGGCTCAGTAGCTGAGGGTTTGCTTGGCAGGTTACAAGGTCCCATGTTTAGTCCCCAGCACTGTGTTTCTCTTATATTACGTACTCAAGAGTTGACAGAAAAAGCCTAAAGTCCTGTGAACAATAAATTCCCAATTTGTTGTCATTCATCAGATCCTATGAGAGGCAACTTAAAGCCCCCACTCCCTCTTTCCTTCCTTCCTTCCTTCCTTCCTTCCTTCCTTCCTTCCTTCCTTCCTTCCTTTCTTTCTTTCTTTCTTATCTTTCTCAGGGATTGAACTCAGGGGCACTCGACCACTAAGCCACATCCCCAGCCCTATTTTGTATTTTATTTAGGGTCTCACTAAGTTGCTTAGTGGCTCACTTTTGCTGAGGCTGGCTTTGAAATCAGGATCCTTCTGCCTCAGCCTCCCAAGCCACTGGAATTACAGGCATGCGGCACCTCACCCGGCAGGAATCCCTACACTTTGAATACTAATTCTTCTTTTCTTCCTTTCTTTATTTTATTTTTTTTGATGGCAAAAGTGAGGCATGTTTACTGTAGAAAAACATAAGATTGTAAAAGTTCAGGTATTATTTACAAATTGGGATGGTCCTCTTACTTATTAAGGGAAGGGATAGTCCTCTTACTTTCTCTAGACTACATAAAACTACCAGGTTTAAGGTGAAAGGTGCTTAGCAGCAACCAATGAGGACTGCATGGATAGGGAGATTCCAGGTTTTTCCAGTGGTTGCTGGTGTCCTGTATGTTTTCTCTGGTTTTCTAGAGGGGGAGAGTAAAGGCGGTGTCCTCCCCACCCCAAATGCTGTTGCTCATTATTAAGCCCTGGGGGCTGCTGGTCCAGGCCAGGGGAACATTCTGGGGCATGGCTGCTTGTTGACGCTGGCTTCTTTTTTTCTTGGATTGCTTCCTCACTAATGGAAGGATTGAGAAGACAGCCTGGCAATTTATCTGGAAAAATAATTCGGACTTCTAATGGCATAGAGATTGTGTACCATTAGAGAGGGTGGGGGAGAGGATTGGTTCCTGTGTATTCATCACAGTGATGAAATGCTATAGGGACAAGAGGTCAGTGGGTATTTAACCTAAACCAAATTTAGCAAGTGGAACAAGCCTCTAATTGGAGGCCTGGATTCCACATTAAAAGCCACTCTCCACCTGATACCTTTTTAAGATACCGCTGCGATATCTAAATTTCATGGATTTCACTTCTTGCTAGTCCCCAAGCACACTAACCAGGAGGCAGTGATATACAGCACAGTACCTGCTCTCTGCAGCTCTGAGCTGAGGGGCTAAGTGGAAAAAGAGTCAGCATTTCTCTTTTAGGCTCTCTGCCTAATTTGTAAGCATTTAACCCCTTCCAGGGCCCTGGCTTCCTTTCTCCTCCGATACCCGCTTTAGTGAGCTTCTGTCATTTCTGTCCCAATGTGTCTCTGCCCTTCTAGCAGCTAAGCACCAAGATTTTCATCAGGGGAACTTCTCCTCCCCCACTCTCAGTCCCTGTGGGTTGGATGAAATCAACACCCCCCTGAATGTGGGGTGAAGCACATGAGCAAGCATAACCTAATCCTTTCATCCTATTTCATGCCTACATGATTGGTCCAGGCAGATCCTATGAGAGGCAATGATATTTACCCAGGTACTTCTGGGAAAGAGGTTCTTACTTGTTCCTCTATATTGGATACTGGAGCGGATTCGGGGCTGAAGCATCTTCCGTTCCATTGGGGGCCACAGAAACCTGGGATTAATTCTAACAGTGGCATAGGCAGATCTGAAAGCTAGCTGGGAACAAAATCAGACAAAATCTCTGTGTTCTGATAATACTTTATGAGCACTAAATCCAGCTGTGTCTGGAGCTGCAGAATTTTAATCAGGACTAGTTGATAAATTTTCTTTTTGCTTAAACCAAAATCATGGCAGGAGTTCTGCTGTTTGCCATCAGAAGACAGTTGCACCCAAGAACTTTCTGTTCTTTCTTATTAGCCCTATCAAAAACTACTTTCAGGAAAGGATGACCCACTCTAAATTATCAACTATAGATAATACTTTGAAGTATGACTCTTTCAAGAAAATTTTCAGTTGTCAGAATTGATTCAGGAAATATTAAGCCCCACTGATATTTTGGTGCAAAGAAACATGGCAGAATATGCTAGAAATAAAGGGTGGCCAAGCTTTCCCAGCAAACGCAGTGTTTAGTTTATAATTTTGTGGCCATTCTGATCAGTTCCAACTTGTGATGATGGCAGAGGAAATTGCATGTGACTAACCCTCTTGCCAAAGACAATTATAAATTCTGGACCTCAAACAAATAATTACAACAGAATATGTTTGAAACTCCTGGAAAACAACTAACATCATTTGGTTCTACAGACAAAAGTTGGAGAAGACATGACCCTTACAAAATGGAATGAATGACACAAGGCAAGATACACATGTCAGGCTTTGCCTTGGACAGCTCTGGCCACTTCCCATGGTGGAGAGAATATGAGCTCATGAAGAAATTGGCAATCGATTGAGCTGAAGAATCAGGTAGGAGTTTGAGGAAGAAATCTCACAAAGATGGGAGCCTCAGAGCTGGAGCCCCTAAATCTGAGCAAATTTTCCTCATTCCTGAACTCTGCATATGCAGGGTAGGTGCATGGAACCTAGGGAAAAATAACATTGGGAGACTAGAAAGTGCTGTTACCTGGCATTAGGTAGAAGGAGTTTAGAGTTCAATTCTCACCAAGTTACAGAGGCCTGGAAAACACGGGAGGCTTTTCACTGAGGCAATAGGAGAGTAAAGACTACTCAAGATTAGTGACCCTACTCTAAGAATAAAGGTAGAACCGAAATAGATCTACCCTTTGTTAAAACCAAGTCACCGGAGATGCATTATTCAACAAAGTAACCTCTAGTACATGGCCTTTGAAATTCAATTAGAATCAAAGATTTGAAATGTAGTTCCTCACTCACAGTGACCACATACAACATGCTTATAGCTAACATGTGGTTAATGGTTATTGTATTGGAATGCATAGTATCACCACAGAAATTCTGGTGTTTCATCAAAGGATCAAGATACACTATGCTAGTAATTTAACTGCTTGAGAGAATAAAGGTCAACTTTCTTTAGAGAAGGATAGCCGGATCCAAAATTGTCTTTAATTTCTCATTTCAAAATTTCAGAATACAATTTAAAAAGTTACTAAATGTTCAGTTAAGGAGGAAAATATAACCTATAATGAAAATAATAAAAAGACAATAAACACAGACCCGCAGATGACCCAGATGTTAGAGTTAATGGGCCTAGTAAACTATGACAAATATGCTAAAGAATCTATAGGAAAATACACATATTGTTGGTGAAGAAATGGGAAATTTCAAGACAGATATGAAAACTAAAAAAAAAAAAATCCTGGCTGCCGCAGTCTGGCTGGGCACAATCAGGAGCCACTTGTCAAAAGAAACTAACTTTATTTTTAGAACCACACACGCCAAACAAAACAGCCTCTCAGGAAAAACCCTCAGAGCCTCAACTGCCACCACCGGCTTTCCACAAGCCTCTCTCTCCAACACAAGCTTCTCTCCACCTCCCCCAATCCTCCTGCTCTTGAGGCCGATTGGCTGGGTCACGTGGGCGGAGCCAAAAAAGTCCCCCAATGAGCAGCTCCGTGGTCTGAAAGGGCAAGGAAACAGCCCAATGAGCATCACCGCAGAGGAGCCAATCAGCTAGATGTTGCTGGGGCCGCTGTGAGCCAATCATCAGCCGGCAGCTGGAAGTTTGCTGGCAGCTGGAAGTTTGCTGGGGCCCCTTCGGCTGTGGCTCTCAACATCTCCCCCTCTCTGTTTAAACAAAAAGCATGTGGCTTAGGGACCGTGCCTGCCTTAGGTTGTCCAATAGTACATATGGTCCTTACCCCTTAGGTTGGTACCATTGCAATTGGATCTTACCCGTCACTGACTACCGGTCCAGTATACAGCCACACCTGTGGAGAGGTCTTTGTACCAGCAGGGGGGTGAGGTTCTTTGCCTCACCTCTGTTGGCCCCCAAATTTTAGCTGGACGATCATGACAAGCAGAAGGGAGGAAGATACACCAAGCCAATTGACGGCTCCTTTTGGAAAAATTGTACCACCGATGACATCATCAGCAAAAATACCCCAACACTACCACAAGTCGCTGCACCAACAGATAGTTCACAATGCATACAGGTGAGTTCACAATGTGTCCAGGCAAGTTCTGCAAGCAGTTCAGTGATGGCTATTGCAGAAGCTGTAGATTGGTTTTATCTTTGACTTCACCAGCACTGGGATGAAGATAGGAATTCTGGCAATAATGGCTAAAGAAAAAATTATGTAACATTACAGAAGGCACTAAAAGAAAACAATTTTCTTAACAATTTACATTATCTTTAAGAGAATTATTAAATATAATGAAAAGGAAAGGTGAAAGTAAACAAACAGATCTGTTAACCTTCTTTTTTGTTTACATATTAAAACAATCCTTAACAGTTGTTTACCCAATTTAAATTAAACCATATAAATCATGTGAAAAAAAAAATTTGGATCCATTTTATCATGAGCGTTCATCATATATGATATATGGACATACGTACATTCAAACATATAACACAAAACACAAGTGTGCACACCTAATATAATACATACAACACATAACATTATAGTAAAGGCCTTATAACTTTTTACAGGTGAAATCTCCATTGCAATGTTTAAAAACTCTATAGTCAAAAAATAGAACTGATCAGCAAAACATTAACCTAGGTCTGTATAAGCTCAAAAAACAAAATAGAACTTCATGATATGGCAAAGGGCAATAATAAAATAGATATTGAAAAAAGCATCCTGGTTCTGTTGCAGATGTAAGAATAGCCAAACTGGAGTTTTGGATATCAGTTGTTATGGATTTGAGCCAAATCATCTTCTTTTTGGTCTGTAGAAATCGCTTTAGTTAATCTTTCTGGAATCCAAATCGGCTGCTGTTCTCCCTGTGGAAACACATAAACAGACCCCCGACTCCAGACAATTACTGGGTCAGGACCTTTCCATTGTCCTGTTAGAATATCCTTCCAAAGTACCTTGGGCTTATGCACATTTTTTGGACACATATGCCTTTCCACAGCACTAAGTCCTGATGAATCCAAATTTAAAAAGTTTAGAGTAAAAAGGGTTATTTTAAGTTTATCTTTGGGGAATATATACCCCTTCCCAATTCCTTCTTTTTGCTTTAATAAGTACATTTTAATAGTTTGATGAGCTCTTTCAACTATGCCTTGTCCCTGTGGATTGTATGGGATTCCTGTTATATGAGTAATGCCAAATGTTGAGCAAAATTGTTTAAAAGAGGTAGAAGTATAACCAGGGGCATTATCTGTTTTTAACTGTTTTGGAATACCCACAGTGGCAAAATTTTGTAAGCAATGAGCTATAACATCTTTAGTTTTTTCTCCGGCATGAAGGGAGCCCATCAAAAATCCAGAAGAAGCATCAACTGTAACATGCAAATATTTTAATTTTCCAAATTCTGGCAAGTGTGTGACGTCCATCTGCCAAATATGGTTAGGTATCAATCCTCTAGGATTGACTCCAAGATTAACTTGTGGTAAAAAGGTCACACAATTTTGACATTGTTTTATTATTTGTCTAGCTTGTTCCTTAGTTATTTTAAAATGCTTTTGTAAAGTATTAGCATTGACATGGAACCTTTTATGAAAATTTATAGCTTCTTCTAGTGTAGAGAAAATATGTATGTCATGTGTAGTTTTATCTGCTAAATCATTGCCCAAACTAAGGGCTCCAGGCAATCCTGTATGTGCCCTGATATGTCCTATAAAGAATGGATCTTTTCTGTCCAAAATTAGACTTTGTATAGTGGAAAGCAAAGAGAAAACAGTAGAAGAAGGGGAAATCCTACCAGCATCTTCAAGAGATACTATAGCATTAACTACATACTGACTATCAGAAAATAAATTAAATACAGAATCTTTAAACAACACAAAAGCTTGTAAAACTGCATTAAGCTCTACCTTTTGAGCCGATTGTTTGGGTACTAAAAATGTAAAAGTTTGATCAGGGGTAACTCTGCTGCTGTACCATTATTTGACCCATCAGTGAATATATTTGGAGCATTCATGATAGGTGTTTTTCTTGTCATTTTTGGAAAAATTACAGGATGTGATGACCAAAAAGACAATAAAGGATTAGATGGTAAGTGGTTATCAAATGAAACATTAGATTTGCACATGATTATTGCCCAAGTATTTAACTCATTAGCTAACTCATCAATTTGATTCATAGTATATGGAGTAATAATTTTATTGGGAGAAATTCCAAACACTCCCTTTGCTGCTTTTATTCCTTTGAGTATTAATTGTCCTACCTAGTAAGAATAGTGTTAGGAGAATAAGATAAATGTATCCATAATAATGGACCTTCTTGCCAAAATACTCCTGTAGGAATATTTTTTGTTGGTAGTACAATAAATAATAAAGGCAAACTTATATCAATTCTATCCAAATGCATATTTTCCATATATGTTTCAATGATTTTTAATGCCTTTCTTGCTTCAGGCGTTAACATTCGGGGTGAATTTGGATCTGATGGACCTTTTAGGATATCAAATAAAGGTCCCAACTCTCCTGTTGGTATACCTAAATAAGGCCTTATCCAATTTATGTCTCCTAATAACTTTTGAAAGTCATTAAGTGATTTGAGTTGATCTACTCGTATTTGAATTTTTGGTGGACGGACCATGTTTGAGGATAATAGAACTCCTAAATAATTAATTGGAAAATTTAATTGTACTTTATCTATTGCTATCTCTAGATTATAATTTTTTAATAAGTTTGTAAGTGTGGCATAACATTCTAGCAATGTGTTTTTATCTTTGTGTGCTAATAATACATCATCCATATAGTGAAATATTTGTAGTTCAGGATTTTGATTTCTAAGTGGCTGGATTGCTTTGTTAACATAAATTTGACACATAGTTGGGCTGTTAGCCATCCCTTGAGGGAGTACTTTCCATTCATATCTCTGATCAGGACCTTCATGATTCAGTGCAGGGATAGTAAATGCAAAACGTGGGCTATCCTCAGGATGAATTGGAATTGAAAAAAAACAATCTTTAATATCTATAACTAAAACATACCAGGTTTTTGGCAAAGCAGACAACTGAGGAATCCCTGATTGAGCAAGTCCCATAATAACCATCTCATTATTAATGGCTCTTAAATCTTGCAATAATCTCCATTTACCAGATTTCTTTTTGATGACAAAAATGGGAGTATTATGGGGAGATACAGAAGGTTGTATATGTCCTTCCGCTAATTGTTGTTTGACCAGGTCATGGGCTGCTTGTATCTTTTCTTTAGTCAGGGGCCACTGAGGAACCCGTACTGGTCTTTCTGATTTCCAAGTAATTTTGATTGTCTCAGTGGCCCTTTCTGAAAATCCAACCCATGTCTGTCTGTTCCTTGATCTATTTGTATTGGTGCTGCTATACCTTGTTCTTGTTTTTCTAATCTTTTTCCTTTCCTAAAACCTTGTCTAGTCATAATAGTGGGTGAATTTTGGTTGATGTTATTTGTTAATGTCAAACCTAATTGATCTAGGACATCTCGTCCCCATAAATTTACGGGAAGATGATCCAATACATATGGCTGTATAGTTCCTTCACATCCTTCAGGATCCTTCCAATCTAATACCATTGCACTTCTATGGGGATTAGTCGCCACTCCTAGGCCTCGAAGTGTTTGAGTGGCTTGTTGTAATGGCCAATGTTTTGGCCATTCTTGATGAGAGATGATGCTAAGGTCTGCACCTGTATCCAGTAGCCCATTAAATTCATGTCCTTGAATATTTAGTTTTAGCATGGGGCGAGAATCTAAATTTAAAGAAAGCATAGCCCAATCTACACCTGTGGAGCCTAATCCCTTGGAACCTCTTTCTACAGTACGACTGGAAAATTTATCATGTAGGCTGGGTATTATTAGTAACTGTGCTATTCTATCTCCTGGTGAAATTACTGATATACCCTTTGGAGAACTGGCTATAATTTTTATTTCACCTTCATAATCAGGATCAATTACCCCAGGACTTATCATAAGTCCTTTTAGAGTAGAAGAGCTGTGTCCCAATAATAAGCCTACTGTTCCTTTGGGAAGAGGTCCTTTCACCCCTGTGGGAATGATTTGAACTCCCATCTCTGGAGTTAGTACTGCTCTGGCGGAGGCGCAGATGTCCAACCCTGCGCTCCCTCTGGTTTGTCTGATGAGGGATCTGATGGACAATGTGTCCTGGGCACTACCCTGATGGGGTTGCTGGGTTCCTCCAGTGCTCCATATATTTGTGGTTTTGGGCCCCGGAGCATTGGGCCCCCCCTGTCCATTTTTTGGCAACGGAGCCCGATGCCTTTCTCCACGATATCGTGGATAAACACCTGGTCCTTGTTCGTTTTTTGATAATGGAGTACCCTCTATGGTGGTTTGAGAACGGCATTCATTAGCCCAATGTCTCCCTCTACGGCATCGTGGGCAAATACCTGGTATTCTACTCCTTTGATACCTAGTTTTGTTAAACCCTCCTCCAATGGGGCAATTCCTTTTAAAATGTCCTGTTTGTTCACAATTGTAGCATGTTCTTGGCCTGGCATCTAAAGCTTGTTTTACTGCAGCTGCCACAATTTGCCCTTGTTCATTAATGTCTCTGGCATCTAAAGCCTGTTTTACTGCAGCTGCCATGACTTGCTCTTGTTCATTAATGTCTCTACATAATTTAATATATGTGTTTAAATCTTCATGTTTCCATGGTCTAATGATATCTCTGCACCAACGATTCGCTTGCTCATAAGCCAGGTGTTTTAGTAATGGCATTGCTTGTTCTGTATTCCCCAAAACTCTGGTAGCTGTTTGAATAAGCCTATCTACAAATTCAGCATAAGGTTCATTAGCTCCTTGTATTACCTTAGATAATTGACCTTGTAAACCTCCATGTCCTTGTAAAGTCTTCCATGCCTTAATTGCATCTGCAGCAATTTGTGCGTATACTCCAGGATCATATGCAATTTATTGCTGCTGATCCTCATAAGGTCCCTTTCCTAACAACATATCTAGATTTCTCTGAGGATAACCAGGTGCTGCATTTTGCCTAGCCGTCTCCTTGCAAAATTCCTCATTGGCAACCTTCCATAACAGGTATTGTCCTCCATTTAGCACAGCTTTACACATATTAGCCCAATCTGCTGGCGTCATGTTCAAGTTGTTAACGGATTCGACCATGCTTACAGTGAAGGGTGCTTGAGGACCATAGGTTGTTACAGCCTCTTTTAGCTGCTTCACTGTTTTGAAATTTAAAACTTGGTAAAATCGCTGCCCTCCTGCCTCAAATACAGGGCATGTTAATATTTGAGATCTTGTCTCAGGATCCCAACTATCAACTGCGGGGGTTGGGGACCTCCCAGCATATGGAGGTGGCCTTGTTAGTTGGACACTTACGTCCTCTGGTGATAGAAAGGTGTTAGTAGCAGTCTCCTGTTGTAACTTTCCCCCTGATGGCTTTTTCTGTTTTACACTTTCTTTCTCTGTCTGACTAGCTTGAGAGGCCTTCTCTTTTACTTGAATCTTTTCCTCTGTCTGACTAACTTGAGAGACCTTCTCTTTTACTTGAATCATTATGTCTTCTTCTTCCTCTACCATTGTCTGAACTGAAGGCTTTGGACTAAGCAAACAACATATGAATGTCCACAATGGCAATGTGCCAACTGGCAGAGTCCCTGGGCTTTTCTTTTCTATTCTTTTTAAATCTTCACCATGATGGTTCCATTGTGATATATTTAACAACTCCTCCTTAAAAAGCCATGGGCTACATTTTTGTATTGTATCAACATATGCCCTGATTGTTCTTGATTTTACTGAGATGCCTCCTTCCTCTAACAATTTACTTAACACTCTTTCAGTTTGTTTTTTACTAATTTCTGATCCCGTATTTCTACTATAATACAACCCAACAAGATAACGCCTAACAAAACTGAAACTGAGTGAAACAAAATTGGAACAACACAAAATCATTATAATAGCCTCCTGAAATGTCCATCCGTCCTTTCTCCCTATCTGTTCCTCAGATGTGAGCGGTTTTTCTTCCGTCTCACTCATCTCCAGGGACAGGCAACTTAAAACAAAAGTGAAGCAAAATAAAAGAGGAATCTTAAAATGGCTACCCATCCTCTCGCCCTGCCCTCAGGGGCGAGCAGTTTCACTTACCCTCAGTCGCCCCCCGTGCGAGCCACCAAATGCCGCAGTCTGGCTGGGCACAATCAGGAGCCACTTGTCAAAAGAAACTAACTTTATTTTTAGAACCACACACGCCAAACAAAACAGCCTCTCAGGAAAAACCCTCAGAGCCTCAACTGCCACCACCGGCTTCCCACAAGCCTCTCTCTCCCACACAAGCTTCTCTCCACCTCCCCCAATCCTCCTGCTCTTGAGGCCGATTGGCTGGGTCACGTGGGCGGAGCCAAAAAAAGTCCCCCAATGAGCAGCTCCGTGGTCTGAAAGGGCAGGGAAACAGCCCAATGAGCATCACTGCAGAGGAGCCAATCAGCTAGATGTTGCTGGGGCCGCTGTGAGCCAATCATCAGCCGGCAGCTGGAAGTTTGCTGGCAGCTGGAAGTTTGCTGGGGCCTCTTCGGCTGTGGCTCTCAACACCTGGCACTATAGATAGAATATCTAAAATTGAAAGACTCTTTATGACCTTAGGAACTAATGCAATAATGAGTATGCTGTATGAAATTGTTAGTGAACAAGTGAACAAGACAGGTCAATGGATATAATGTAAGTATAAAAAGTAAAATTAAAAGAAAAAGAAGAATGAGGCATCAGTAATCTGTGGCACAATATCAACCAGTCTAAATATGGGTAATTAGAGTTCTGGAAAGAGAGAATGAAGTAGAAAAAGTATTTGAAGAAATACTGGCTGCAGCCAAGTGTGGCAGCTCACACCTGTAATACCAGCAACTCAGGAGGCTGAGGCAGGAGGATTAAGAATTCAAAACCAGCCTCAGCAATTTAGCTTAGGCCCTAAGCAACTCAGTGAGACCCTGTCTCTAATAAAATTTTAGAAAGGGCTGGAGTTGTGGCTCAGTGATTAAATGCCCCTGAATTCAATCCTTGGTACCAAAAAAAGAGAAGAAAAGAGAAAAGAAAGAAATATCAGCTGCATTTTTTTTTTCAAATTTGATCAAAAACAGCCTTTTCAGCCAACTCCCAACAGGATGATTTCAGCCATTTAGATGTCTCTGACCTCAAACCCAGGCTAACCCCCTCACTGACAAGATACAAGGTCATATGTAGACCAAGAACTTTGTAAGTACGAATGAGCCTGAGGTGAGGACCCAAGTATTTGGAGGCAGTGCTGATACTGAAAACTCTTCCTGGGGTTTGGCTGACTGCTGAAAACAACCCTAGTGTATAGTCTCTATTCCTAATGACATGACAGTCTCAGGCCACCCTGAGATGGGGTCTTCAAACATTTCTAAAATATCAAGTGGATTTGACTCCAGCTTACACTAACTTGAACTAAACGTTATAGTTGGCTGGAGAATAACAATGATTTCTGGGAGCCGGAGAAAATGGGGGGAAGCTGAAGAAATCAAGGAATACTAACCCAAAGCACAGCTAGGACTCAGGCTGAATGGGATGAAGAAAAGACTGACAGAAATTACCCTGAAGGACTCATAATTCCTGCTGGGACCCTATTTAATAAGATCAGACCACTTATGAGCATGTGTGGCACTTTTAATGCTTGCTGTGGCAACAGCCACTGTATCAAAGTGACTTGAATATAAGGGAAATTTATTACTTGGCAAAACTGAAATTCCAAAGGCAGAGTAGACTCCAGAGCTGATTGAGTTAGCAACTCACCCATCTCAACCAGGACCCATGTTCTTTCCTTCCTGTTCTGTTCATGTTGTGAGTGGTATTACCTTAAGGTTGATTCCCTTCAAGTTTCAAGAAGGCTGCAGAAGGACATGCTACCTGTGTCTGCTTGTTCATATCTAGAAGAAGCAGCAGAAAGCAAAAGCAATCCAGTGGGAAGGATTTCACTTTAACCTCGTGTAGCTAATTTAAGTTGTACCTAGAGCAAAAGAATTTTAGAACAAGTATGGATGGGTAGGGTATCTTAAGTCAGTTCTTCTACCCAGATTCCTAAGGTGGGTCTCCAATATTAGAGGGGTCCTGGCATTTGGTAATTCAAAAGTATTTATCCCTTAGTAGCACTTAATTACATTGTCATTTATTTTATGTTAATAAAGAACAAACTGACAGGTCCATGGAGTTGCTCTTGAAACTTTTTCTGGTTGCCAACATCATGGGGCTTTCTCTAGTAGGAGATCTTTCTTTAGGCCCTCAGGAGAAAGCAGGAGCTGGTGGACAGCAATTTGTGCACTGAGGCAGTTGGTAAGCATTTTAGATGGTGGATGACATTAAACATATCACCAATGATAGACTCAATCCACTACAGCGCCATCCAGAAAATATCATGGGCTCTAACAGTAGCAACCGCCAAAAACAATAATAGCAATGCAAAATGAAAGAGATGACCCTGAATTCGATGAACTGAAAATTATGGGAAGAGCTTTGACTGAGAAATCTCCAGATGGCTATAACAACTTCTTCTCCTCCTCCTTCTCTCTTTCTCCTTCTGTCTTCCTCTTTCTCCTCCTGCTTCTCGTTTCTTTCTTTCTTTTTTTTTTTTAAACTGGGGATTGAACCCAGGGGCGCTCAATCACTGAGCCATACTGCCACCCCTTTTTGAATTTTATTTTGAGACAAGGTCTTCCTGAGTTCCTTAGGGCCTAAGCTTAGTTGCTGAGGTTGACTTTGAACTTGCGATCCTTCTGCCTCAGCCTCCTGAGCTGATGGGATTACAGGCATGTGCCATGGCGCCCTGCTTGCTATAACTTTATACAACAAAGCCAACCTGTTGTGTAGTGAAAATAGTTATTTGATTGTGTTTTCCACACTCAATTAGATTTGCATTCTAAGTTGGCCGATCAGCTATGGGGCATGAGTATGCTGCTCAGGAAATAGGAAAAAGAAAACAATGGCAAATACTGATGGCCCATTCATCAATATGAAGTCACAGCCTGTCGTGTAAGGATTAGAAATGAGGTTAGCATGAAAGATGAAAGAAAGAAGATTTGCAGGGAAGTTAAGAGGAAAACTGGGAAGTTTAGTTTTACTATTGCACACTGAATTCTGAATTTGTTTACTCTCTAAGCATTTGTTTACTATCTAAGGTGCAGTCTTGAAAGTTCAGTCCTATGTCTTCTCTTTTATTAATAACAGCCGTCACTACACTGCCTGGGGACCTTGGAGACACCCTGGCTGTCTACTAACCACACTGGTTGCTCCAGATATGCTTAGAATGGGCACAACAGAGGGTGGATATCCCAGCCAAAGGGAAGAGGGATTAGAACCATGCCGAGAAAATCAGTGAAGAACAACACTAAGCACAAAGTCAAATGATGAGATGAGAGACACACAGAAAACCATCCCAGGAGCGCTGGCTTAAAGCCATCCTCTGGTGGGAGGGAGTGGGGGGGGGGTTAAAACTCCCATGTTTGGCAAACTAGAAAATAAAGAGACAAAAGTAAATATTTTGCCGGATTCAGCAAACAGCAGCTGGAACTAAAGAAGTCCCAGGACAGCCCTGAGCGTAGAGAAAATACTGCTGGTTAGGCACTGTTCTGCAGCCAGACCACGCACAGACACAGAGGGTCACCAGAGAAAGTGGAGGGCAATTAGTTGGTGTACACAGAGGCCTTTGAAAAGCAGGAATCCTGCTTTCTGAACACAGTCATTGATTTTGAAATTGTTCTAATGGCAATTCTTTTCACAAGCTGTGACCCAAACATGTTCCAGTTGACACCTTCCCTCTTTATCCCTGGCCAACCCTGCTGCCTCTGTTCACATCAGGGTGCCTTGGTATATCAACCCTGATGAACTCTCCTCTGGTACCTGTCTTCCACAGAGAACCTCCATCTCCTTGCCTGAGTTGAAGCTTGTCTTCACTCAGAGAGCGTCGCTTCTCTTGCAGCCCTAAGAATTCTTCTATATCGTATTTACCCAAGATCAAGAAGGAGAGGTCACATCCTCATTCCCTGATATGGCCTCCAAACACTCCTCTGAAGTTCAAGTGCTGAGTACTTGTTCCCTGGCCTCCTGGACACTCCCTCTCAGAAAATATTGCCTCCTAGCTCTCACACCTCAGTCTCATCTTCCTCCTGGAGAAGTCACTGTACCCATGGATGACCCAGTCAAAATTCTGGTCTCTCCATTCCTTCATCTCTTTCATACAGCACCCACTTCTTGCTCACACCCTGGACTTTGTCATCTATCAAATCTCCCACTCTGACTATAGCTTCCTGTCATTCTAGTCTGCTTGCCTACCTGTTCTGTACCTCCTCATACTGAGCCCTTAGTGCCTGGGCCACGCTTCATTTCCTTATCCATTAACCCCATCCATCTTTGTTTCTATGTGAAGCCACTTTAGATTCTGTGGTCCATTATGTCAATCACTATCTTGTTGATACCCTAAACTTACTGGCCGGTTTACTCCATTTTTTAAGTCTTCTCTTAGGCAGTATGGCCAAAAAGAAATCCCCAGCATAGCAATCTTCTCCTGGTCATTGTTGCCACTGACCCTCAAACCATGTCCAACCCAGGGAATCCCACTGTCCTCTTGGGTCCCACCCCTCAGTCTCTAATGACCATTTCAAACTTTCTTCACTTCTGACCTGATCTCATCCCTCCCTCTTGGCAGATGCCTTTTATTCCCCCGAAGGCAGGAACTACCTCACTTCCTGCTGCCTGTGCCCATCCTTTGCTTTATTCCCCCTCCGGACAAAATGGAAGTGATGCTCTCTTCCTGCGAAGTCAAATCTCTTCCCCATCCCATGGGTGCAGGCTTCTCAGAGAAGGAATGTTACCCAATATCTTCTTCTGTCTCTGACCTGTTTCTCTGTAATGGGGTCTTTCCAGCAGCATCTAAGCATGCTGTAATCACTCTCATTGTAAAATCTTCCATTCCTGGACCCCAAAGTTTCTTTCCAGAGTTCTCTTTTCTTCTGCCGATTGGAAGAGGGGCACAGTCCTTGTTTGCCTTATTCATCACCCATTTGCTCTTCGGCCTCTTCCTGCTGACTTCCTCTACTCTCTTCCCAAACCCAGTGACCCTAAATCTCATGGCACTCCTCAGTTTTCATATCCCGTGACCTCTCAGCAGACTTCAACAAAAGTGACCTCCCTTGTTTGGGCAGAAGTGTTTTTTCTTGGAACCAAAGCCACCACACTCTTCTGGGTTTGCTCTCTCATCCTTGGCCCTTTCTCTGTTGCTTTGCCAGCATCTCCTCTTCTACCTGACCTTTAAATGATGGAATTCTCCAGGCCAACCTTTTCTCACTCTGTTTGCTTAGACCGTCTCATTCACTTTCATGGCTTCCTCTCTGCTGAGAGCTCACATTTGCCCAAGCTTTTCTCTAATCTTAACCATCCAAGCACCTGCTTTGTGGGGGTACCTGGTACTCAGTTGGGTTACAACTAACTCCTGGCCTTTCTTACTGTGCTGAAGAGATTTGCACATTCCCCTCCAGATCCATTCTCCACCCAAGAGGCTAAATGGGTTACTCTATTCACCAGCTCTCTTGCCTCTGGCTTCCACCTGGGTTTGGCCATTGGGAATCCTTGGTGGGAGATTAGAGATTGGAGCAAAGTTTATTCCCCCCAGCTCTCTTTCTCTCTCTGTGGTTGCCACAGGCTGTCTGAGTCCCCAGACTGAAGGTCATTGTTCCCCTTTATGGGGCTTTCTCCACATGACATCCTCCTGAAATTGAGGGTGGCTGTACTCTGTTGTCCTAGCTCCTGGTTATCGTCTCTGCCTGGTGATTTCTCTATACCCCATCTACACCATTGTAAATAGTTTCCTCTTTAAATTATCCTAGTTTGCATATACCACCTGTTTCTTGCTGGCACCTTAGGTAATTGAGAAAATTGCATCAGGAAATAGAGCCTCAAAATTCTGGGATTGAGTCAATGATGTTTTCAGAGCTAAAGGATAAACTTTCAGGGAATTAGAGAGGTTTGAAGGGTGGAAATGGACGCTACTTAATCTGCGAGCACAATAATATCACACTAACTCAAGTGATCAGTTGTTATAGCACAAGATAAGAAGTAAACAGAGGCTAAGACATTGGGAGGTCAAGTGTCTGTGACACTTGCTCTGTCAAAGATAGTGATTTTAAAGACTAAGGAGGTACCCAGCTGCTTATTCAAACTGCAGAGAGTACATAAGGGCAAAAACATATTAAGAGCTATGAATACATATTGAAGAACACCCCTATAGAGTCCAGTGTCCATGGCAACTTTGAGGGTCTCTCAACAATTTACAGTTTTTACAGTTAAAAACAAAGCCACAGGCCTCCTTTCAAGAGTTGCAGAATTGCAGGGCCAATTAAAGAGTTAACCTTTCTAGATCTCTAATGTTAATGAAAGACCCTGGTGGAATGTTGAGGCTGGGAACCAAATTCTCCTAAATACTTTTTTTTTTTTTTTTGGAAAAACAAAAGCAAAATAAAAAACATTTTCAGCGACTCTTTTTGGAGCAGTTGCCTCAAGAACTGGTGCCTGTTCTCAGATCTACTCTCTCTCTTTGCTTTGCCTCCAGACCTATAGCAAGAATTAGATCCCAACATAGGCCCGAAGAGAACATGAATATATGAGACCTGCTCCGGGATAAAATAGCCCATCTACTGAATGACCTTGCAAGAATGTGATCAATGGTAGCCACAGAAGGATATGCAGGGGGAGAATCTAAGGGTGTTAGACCAAGGAGGAGGACATGTTAGACTCCATCAGGCTGATTTATAAACACGCGACATCATCTAGGATTCTGGATTGGCTCAGGCACCAGGGGGTTATGTTTGTAGTCTGCCAGATTGACTAAACAAAGCTGGGAGACAATGATGACCTGTGGTTATTTAGGTTGAAGTTTTGTTAACTTTTCTGGCATATAGTAGAACAGTGGTTCTCAAAGGTGGCTTTTTGGGTTATCAGCTCTGCCTGGGAATTTGTTAGAAATGTAAATTCTTGTCAAACCTCACCCCTTGACTAAGCCCAAACTCTAGGGATGAGACCTGGGACCCTGTGCTTTCCAAATAAACCTGATGCACATTAAAGTTTGGGAGCCTGCAGCTCAGAAGCAAATATTTCCATCCTTAAAAATCACCTGGGAATCTTGTTTAGATGCAGTGATTTGGCAGTTCTTGAGTTGAGCCTGAGATTCTAATGTGCTCTCAGGTGACACCAGGATACTACCAGTCTGTGACTACACTTTGAGTAACACGGATGTAGGAGAGGAATGCGTCTGGGAGATCTGGGAAGTGGGAATATGCAAAATGGATCTATTGCAGTCCATTGAGCCACCACCTACCCACCTGCCCTGGAGAACCTGAAGAGCATTTCAACAAGTAAGAGGAGCACCAGATCCTGAAAGGGCTGAGGTGACTCTCTTTGAAGGCCAGAGATGACAGTGGTGATGGCGCAGTGGAATGGGTTTCCCTGATCTTACTGGGACCACCAGCAATAAGGAAAATATAATTTCCTCAGTAAGCCATGGGGATAGAAAAAGAATCAGAGTGTTTGACATGTAGGGATCTGTAGCAATGGCTAACCAATCTCCAGATTCCTTGAAATGAATGGGCAGCTTACTAAATTACTTTATATATTGCTTTATATATACAGGTGAAAAATTCATACTCTGCTGGACAGAGATCAAACTTGCATCTTCACAGTGGGGACACAGGGCCTTTTCTCCAGCTCCTAGATCTAAGCCAGTTCACCAAGCCAGGGCTCTGTGAAGAAAGGATTCTGTAACTTTCCCAAAGCCTGGAGGGACCAGTGACCATTTATCAGGGTGACTGGGTGCTGGGGAAAAGGAAATAACCATCTCTTTAATGGGGAGGGTGTTAGATACTGAGTTTCATAGGACACCCTACAGACTAGAAATGGCATTTGGGTTTACTTCCAGGATAGGGACTAGAGAGCAGAGGATAGAGTCTTGACTTGAATTCATCTAATAAAGGGTTCAGTGAGACTCCAGACTGGTGTGATCTCCTGTTCCAGAAGGTACAAATGCACCATGTGAGGAGACATACTTTGTAAGGGCAGAATCCCCATGTTGGTTCCCTGAGGACTATTCCTGTAGGAAGGACCAAGGAGAACCCCCTCACTTTTTCCTCAACCCAAATGGAAAACCAAAATGACATTTTATTCTTATCACCATTGGTCAGCCCCCAAAACATACCTCTCCAGCTTCCCTCTTACTTCCAGGCCCCTGCATTTCTCCGCATAACTCTTCCTAGAATGTTCTTCTCCATGCCATCCCACTCCAGGCCCATTAGCCTTCTATACCCTTTGCTCCTCTTTGAAATTTTTCTTGCTTGGTTGTCTTCAAAGAAATTTGCCTGTCCTTGGTCCAGCTTGCTTGAGACCCAGACTCTAGACCAATGGGTCAGCTTCCATTATTGGCGTATTGAACCTCTCCTTTGAAAACTAACCAAGTGGGCTGGGGTTGTGGCTCAGTGGTAGAACACTTGCCTAATATGTGTGAGGTACTGAGCTCAATCTTCATTACTACATTAAAAAAATAAAATACAGTTATTGTGTCCATCTACAACTAAAAATATTTTTAAAAACAAACAAACAAACTTAGATCACAAAAGTAAAACATGTTAGTTGTAGACCACTGCAACAATATAGGAGAATATAGGCCAAAACCAAAGCCTCCCTTCCCTTCTTCTCCTCCGAGGTAACCAGCACTTTCTATTTTCCCAGACATGCAAGCTGGTATGTGTCTTTGCTCATTGCAAATAGAATCATTCTGTCCCTATGATTTTGTGACATGCTTTTTTCACTTAACAGTGTATCAAAGAGTTCATGTTACATCATATGGCTCTACCTTATATCTTTATTTGGTTTTGAAGTCTGATCTTATTTATTTGTTACTCTTAAAAATTCTCACTTTTGATTGGACTTGGAAGTAGAAGCTCTCAGGGAGGACAGTCTGTGTCTCTTGGCAATCTGTCCTTGGCATTTTTATTGGGCTTCCTTCATTCTCTTGACCAAAAGTTGAGCATATTCTGCAACCTCTTCCTTATTATTATTTTATTTTTAGTACGCTGTTTCTTCAGAGCAATGTGCCAGCATCTGTGTAGCAGGACACCTGGAGCAACAAGACACTGAACATTCTATGCTTTGGTCCTAGGTTTCTTACTGTCCTTATTTTAGGGTTTTCTGGCAACATATTGGTGAGCATCATCTTCTTTAGAGAGATTGAAATTTGTGGATTCTTCTAGCTCTTTTGATCCCTAGACAACTAGGCACAGTAGTATTTATAGGTCCAGGAATACCTTTCTCTCCATTTGTTACAATAACAAAATTGAGAATGCTCAGATTGGTATCCACAATGCAACCCTGCACAGATTTGTACCTTTTCTCTCTATTTCTCCTTGGTCTATCACAGGAATGCCCCTTACTCAGGATCAGGTGAACTTATCCATGGGTCAAGATGCCCTGCTACATGGGAAAATCTTGTTTGTCATTCCCACCACTGAATTGGACCACATAAGCCAACCATAACATCAGCAGAAATGTCTGTGGCCATATGCTTCTCTTAAAAAGTTCAAAGTTTGCATTTACTTGAATGAGTTTCTGGCAATCAGTGGCCTGGAAGGAGACATTTAGCTTCATCTTGGAGCAGGTAATCATCCACAAGTTGCCATAAAATAGAGCCTTTTATAAATTAAACTTTTTATTGTGAGGTAGTAGATTCACATGTCATTTGTAAGGAATGATACAGTAAGATCACATGTAGTTTTTCATCCGAGTTCCCTCAGTGGTAGCATCTTGCAAAAACTATAGTACCCTATCACGGGGTATGAACATTGGTATAATCTGCTAATCTTTTCCAGACTCCCCCAGTTTTACTTGAGCTCATTTGTGTGTATGCTTAGATCTATGCAATTTTTATCACACATGTAGGTTTGTATATGGACCAGCCAAAACATAGAGCAATTCCATACCATGAGGATCCCTTGTGTGCCTATACCATACCGGGGCTAGGGGTGAAGTTTGGTGGCAGATCACTCAGCTGGCATACCTGAGGCCTTGAGTCTAAGTTCACAGTATCATAAGATCAAACAAAAACAAAACAAAAAATCCTACATACATTATAGCCTCAACTGCTTTCCTCTTCCCTTACCCCTGACAACCATTCACTTGTATACTTTGGGGTATTCAGGAACTGTTATATAAATGGAATCCTACAGTTTGTAGCCTTTTAGAACTGTTTTTTAAAATCTTTTTCACTTAGCATAACTTTTTGGGCTTTCAGCCTAGTTGTGTGCATCACCTTTTTTTATTGCTAAATGGTATTCTATGATATGAAGTTACCACAGTTGGTTTTAAACCACTCAACATTTAAGAATGTCAGAATTGTTTTCAATTATAAGAAAAGTGCTATGAACATTCATGTACAGTTTCTTGTGAACATACGTTTTTTTTTTTTTTTTTTTTTCTGGGATAAATGCCTGAGAGTAAAATTGCTGGGTGGTATGATAATTGCTTATTTAGGGGGAAGTGAGGGTCTTAGTCTGGGTTTTTTTTTTTTTTTTTTTTTTTTTGCCTAATAACAAAATATCCCATACTTGGTAAGATATAAGGAAAGGAGGTTTATTTTGGCTCACAGTTCTGGTCCAAGGTGTCACATATGGTCATGACCTTGCCAGAGACCTGACACAGGACATCAAATGGTGAGAGACAGAGAGCATGCATGCCCGTCTCTCTTCCTTTTAAAGTCACCAATTCCAATCAGGAGGGTCCCACCCTTGTGACCTTGTCTAACCATACAGTCAGATTATGGTTTTTACCCTGACAAATGAGATTCAATTTCAACATGAGTTTTCAGAGGGATCAAACCTGGCAATGGACATGCTCATATTCTGCAGATGTAGGTATAATGTAGTACAATGTTTTAGGAGTGTAAGTTGGCAGTACTTATAAATTTTTTAAATGCATAAAACTTTTGCCTCAGTCTTGCCTCTAGAAACCTATCTTACAAAAATATAATTGTATAGTTATTAAAAAGTATAAGTACCAGGATGTTCATGAAAGCATTATTTGCACTAGAAAAAAATGCAACAACCAAAATGTTCATATGGCACTTTGTTATAGCTTTTTAAAAAATTTATCTTTATTTTCGCTACTCAGTTGGTGGTTGGTTGAAAACTGTGATATTGTTTGGATTTGAAACTCCTCCTGTAGGAATTAGAGTCATACATTTTCCATACAAAATTTTTATCTTTATATTTATTCTGGTCTAGCCATGTTCTTTGCACAAAATACACAGTTGAGTGGTTGGTCTTTTATGAATTTGGGAGCAATTTTATAATGTCATAGATGTTAATTTTGTATCTTTTGGTCTGCTGCTTGGCCTTTAAGTCTAGAACTTTTAGACTTCAGTATAATCAAACCTGTCACTATTTTTTTTTCTTGAAGGCTTCTTGTATTGTTTGGGAGAAGTTTTCCTTCTTTCCATCTTGGGTTTATTCCTATTTTGAGTTATGCCATCCATATTAGTTTGTATGCTGCCTCAAATTCTTTTTGAAAGAAGTGAGGGATACATTGATCCTACCAATAAGTAAAAATGCTATGTGAGACATGCGAAGTGATTTTTATTTATTCCTAACTGTCACGTTTCTTGACAAATATAATTCTTGCTGTGCTGCATCTATTTTCAAGTGATGCCGCAAGGAGTAATTATATCATAACTTTAAAGGATTATGAACACCGAAGGGAAAGGTGCTGTTTAAACACGCTGCTAATAATGTGTTTGCACATTTTCAACCTGCTCAGGTTACATTCACGTGGACCCACAGCATGACTGGTACCGTTCCTCTGAGAAGGACAGAGAATGAGAGGAGGTCAGGGTATTATTCCTGAGGTTTGGTTTTAGTCAAGGACGTCACTGAGCTTGCTCGGGACAGGATGAAGAGCTCACCATCCAGCTATTTGTAATTGACCCCAGCTGTGTTGCCTGGTGGTGGGTGCAAACTGAAGCAAAGTACTTGGTCAGAGAATTAGCAAAAATATCATTTAGGAAAATTCAAAAGTGGATTTAGCACCACCAACCAAAATGAAGTCATTTGGAAGAACCAGAAATGAAACAAAGAGATGAAAATGGAGATTTAGTACACATGTTGTGTATTGACAGTTTCTTGGAAGGAGCAGTCATAATTTTTGATCCTTAAAAGCTACCACATATTAAAGCAATTTAAGTAATTTAGACATGTTTGTCACTTACCACAAAGAAATAAATTATAGTGGGCCCTAGACGGATGACTAGAAAGCCAATTCACCTAAGATGGAAGGCTGTTGAAGGCACTCACATTATGTAATCAGTACGGTATGTTGGGCCCAGTGGTTTGGCTAACCTAGGGAAACTCTTGTTTCAAATGAATGCACATTTAGTGAAATTTGGTATAATTTTCCCTCCAGAACTACCCTGCTCAATTATGGCAAAGTAGATTCCGCTAATCACAGGCTGTATAACTTGGAGGCTGAGAATGGTTTTTTTGGACCGAGATGATTTTTATTACATGTGTGTCTGGTCTTTGGTGGAGCATTAGGGAAGATGTGTCAGAAAAGTTAACGTCATTTCTTTTTTTACTTCCTTTATTTAAGACTATATGTAAGAATTTCTGTGATCAAGGAATTGACCCAACTTCAATGTTAATTTTATCAACCTTCTTTATTTTAACAGAGGAGGAAATAGAGGAATAAAGGTTGTAACTTGCTCCAGGTCAGGTTGTTGTCAAAGACAACTCCTAGACCAGTTTTTTGTTTTCATTGTACAAAATGCATACTCCAAAAATCCAGGCTGACTCATTTCAGGTAACTCATACATTTTTCCAAACTTTTCTAATTTCCAAAATTTTCATAATTTTTTCCTAGATTTAAAGTTACATCAAGTAATTAATTGTCCTTACTCTTTCCGTATCACCAGCTCATGCCCTCAGTTTTTGCGGGTGGCTTTATAATTCGGAGCAATGCAAAATGGACTGGAGTCTCAAGGAACTCTTAGTTAAAGGCAGGTCTGTCACCCAAGACTGGGAAGAGTGACTGAATTGAGCATTTAACATCCCCAGGCCTCAGATGTGTCCTTAGCCCTTTGAGAAGCTTAGAGGTCATGGGCATTGTGTTTACAGATCTAGGGGACAAAGAGCCTGAACAAGAAAGCAATATTTATGTTGTGATCTTTTCACCACTTTTACCCAGCAGGACCCCCTCTAATAGGTTTTACCACACCTGAAGAAGATCCTGGTGTAACTCCAGGGATAATCTTCTCCTCCTCCTTCCTCTTCTTCTGCTACTTCCCTTTCCCCTCCCCCTCCCCCTTCTTTTTGGTGATGGTGGGGAACAAATCCAGTCATCATGCATACTAAGCAATTGCTCTACCACTGAACAATCTTGTCCAGTTCAAATCCATTTGAGAACAGGTTCACAAATTAGCTGAGCTTTATTGTTATGTCAAATTCCCTTTGCGGCCAGGCACAGTGGTACACATCTGTAATCCCAGAGGCTTCGGAGGCTGAGGCAGGAGGATAGAGAGTTCAAAGCCAGCCTCAGCAAAAGTGAGGCACAAAGCAACTCAGTGAGACCCTGTCTCAAAATAAAATACAGAAAAGAGCTGGGTTAAGTGCTCCTGGGTTCAATCCCCAGTACAAAAAAAAAAAAAAAAAGTCCCTTTGCTTGCTCACCCTATAGGCTCTGACTGGTTTTCTTTCATCTCCTCTTTTGCTAATAACATGTTTATATGAACTTAATACTGTTGAAACAGGGCCATAATGAACATGTGGCAATTCTTTGGCTACTCAACATCCATTTCCCTTCCTGATGGTATTTTAGTTCTTTTAGGGAATTATCTCCTTCCAAAATACAGCTTTACTGGGGTGTCAATTTAGATGCCTGCTCTCTCTTAGAAGCTCTTGAGGTGAGAGGCCACCTCTTCCAACTCTTGAGGGTGGTCATGAGCTGACAATTTTTAATAAAATTAAATGTCTATATGAACTATAACCTAATAATCCCACTGTAGGGGGATTAAGAAAAACTAGTCACATATTCACAAAAAAACTTATACAAGAATGTTCAGCTGGGCATAGTGGCACACGCTGTAGTCCCAGTGGCTCAGGAGGCTGAGGCAGGAAGATTGCAAGTTCAAAGCCAGCCTCAGCAATTTAGCAAGGTCCTAAGCAATTTAGTGAAACCCTATCTCAAAATACATTTTTTAAAAAGGCAGGGAGCTGGGATATAGTTCAATGGTTAAGCACCTCTGGGTTTAATCCCCAGGACCAACAACAACAATAAGGAATGTTCAGAGCAAGACTGGTGTGGTAGCACACACCTGTAATCCCAGCTATTTGGGAGGTCAAGGCAGGAGGATTGCAAGTTCACGGCCAACCTGGGAAATTTAGTGAGACTCTGTCTCAAAATAAAAAATTTTAAAAGGGTTGGGAATGTTAGTGGTACAGCACTTGCCTGGTATATACATGACACTGGATTCAATCCCCAGGATACTATCCCTCAAAAGAATGTTCCTGAGGCCTGGGGTTGTGGCTCAGTGGTAGAGCGCTTGCCTAGCACGTGTGAGGCACTGGGTTTGATCCTCAGCACCACATTAAAAAAAATATATGAATAAAATAAAAATTTAAAACAAGAATGTTCATAGCAGCTTTATTCAGAATATTCAGAAATTGGAAACAGCCTAATGCTTATCAACAGAAAAATAATATAGAAATTATAGTATATTCATGCAATAGAATGCTATGCAATGATAAAAAAGGACAAGTCATTGACATATGTAACAACATGTATGAATCTCATAAGAAACATTATAAATCAAGGAAACCAGGACATCACATGACTCCATTCATACTTGAGAATAAACAAAGTTAATCTATGGTAATAGAAGTCAGAAAAGCAGTTGTCTTCAGAGGAATTTAGTCCAGGAAGAAGTATAGAGAGATTTTGAGGGAGCTAGAAATACATCTAATCTAGGTGGTTACCAGAGTTGCGGGAGTGTTTACATATTAAGTGTTTACACATTAAGCTGTGCACTTAAAACTTTCATACTTTATTTCATCTATTTTATAGTTCAATAGAAAATACAGAAGATAAACTAGGGGGTTAGGATGCAGCTCCAGGGGCAGAGGCAGAGCGTGAGATCAACAGACATATACCATGCCCTAGGATTGCCCTCAGCACTGAAAAAAAAAAAAAAGGAAGAAGAGAGAAAGTAATTATATGGAAATCATCCTTTCCATAATTTAAATGTATTTTCTTGATTCTGCACTCAAAGTTTGATTTATATCTCAAGCCCAAGAGAAGAGTTTGAAAGCCTTTTGTATTTTTCCCCTCCATTCAAGGCATTAGGAAGCCAATGTGTTTTCCCTTCCAGGAGAACTTTTTTGTGTTCAAAGGAAGATCATTAGGAGTAAGTAATGATTAACACAAGCAAATGACTGGCTTAATAACTGAGCTTTCAGGCTTCAGCAGAGGAGGTATTTCGGGTCAAAAGAGGGTTAAGAGAAACTTCCAGAGTATAATACACTGTTTGGGAAGTGAGTGGTAAAGTCTCAGTAAGTATTTCTGCTAACCCACTGGAACAGCCAATTGTCTTTGGTATTCTGTCCCTATGATAGAAAAACCAGTGTACTTATTTTTATCTGCTGGGGCCACTTCTTTCCCCGCAAAATGGTGGTGTGGGATGGGGGGCAGTTTCCTGGGGCAAAACAGGAAGTTTTTCTTCCCTGTTGTTAACCAAAGCAGAATGCAGGAAACAGAAAGTCAAGAGCATGATGCTGAAGTGGGGATGGAGGTGGGAAAGCATCTGAGAAAGCGGGTATGGGAGTGCTGGAGATGGAGCTCAGAGGCAGAGCACTTGCTTAACATGTGTCAGGCCCTGGGTTCTTTCTCCAGCAAGCAGCAGAACAAGGGTGGAGGGTGTGTGGAGCACAGGGTAGGAAGGACTCACAGCTGGAAAACCAGACAGAAGACACAACAGGGACAAAGAGATGGTAGGGGAAGCCCACAGAAAGTTAAAAAAACAAAAACAAAAACAAACAAGAGATGGCCCAGTGGAGGAGACCCAGAAGCAGGCAGCACTGCACACTTGACGCCTGCAGTCTGTGAGTCTCCTTGACGTTAGTCTTTGTCTGTTTTGTGTTGCTATAACAGAATACCTAAGACTAAAATCTTACAAACATTAGAAGTTTCTTTGGCTAATGGTCTTGGATACAGGGAAGACCAAGAGCGTGGGGCTGGCATCTTTCAAGGATCTTACTGATATGTAATCCCATGGCAGAAGGCAGAAGGTCAAGAGAGTTAAGAGCAAGAATGCTTTTTTAACAAGCCCACTCTCAAAATAACTAACACACTCCCTCCCTTGATAACAGCATTAACCCATCCATGAGGGCTCTGCCGATCCTCTCTTATTGGGTCCCATTTCCCATCACAATTGCATTGGGGATGAAGTTTCCAGAATATGAACACATTCAAATCATAGCACCCTACAAGGGACAGCTGGGCAGGAGAAGTGGATTCTTGGCTCCTTTTAGTCTCCAAGCCCTTCCCTCCCTCCTCTGTGTCTACAACAGCATAGTACTTTATTTATACAGTATAGCATAGTAGTTTTCTTAAAGCCTCATCTGATCACATTATTTCCCAGCTTAAAATTGTTTTATAGCTCAACATTATCTCTTTAAAAGTCCTTAATGTGACCTATAAGAGCCTTTCATGACTGGTCCCTGCTTACTCCTCTTGCCTCATCTATTTTGCAAATAATGAGTAACTGTGTTTGGTAAATTTTAGTTTTAATCTTTTTCACTTTAAGAACTCTCCGAGGGTATTGGTTGTATTTATACAACCCAACTGCAGGAGGATGCTGGGAATGAGTGCCTGTCAGCCTAACAGATGGCCCAGCAGGAGCTGACTCCTTCAACCAGGACTGCCTAGACCACCACCTGCTGAGTGGGGACAGGGAGTCAAGATAACCTAAAGGAGATCTGAATCAAGAAATTACACTACCATCCTATGACACGTGTCAGGGGCTGTGGTTCTGACAGAAAAGTCCTCTCTTTCATTTTCCAAATCCTGGCCACCTTTCAAGAGTCATTTCAAATATTACCTCTGTTATAGCTCTCTTGGGCTCAGGAATAATGTTTCCTATTTTGGCAGCATCTTTGTTTATGGGCATAAGGAATTTGGTACCCAGAGGCAGACAGGCCTTGGATGGTCACACGAGGAAGTGCTAGTGGTCCATAGGCCCACACAAACTTAAGCTATTTGTCCAGAAGCTAGTTTCAGAGGTTCATACAAATTTAGGCTTAGTTCTTGCTCTAATCGATTGTCCAGCCTCTTGCTGGGATTTGGGAGCACATAGTTCATTCAAGGGACAATAGCTGAAATTAAGTGAGAAGTCCTATCAGAATGTCTCTGGATGACCAGTTCTTTTAGAGCAAGAACCATCAAGGGATATAAAACGATGATTGAGGTCCCTGAGGAAAGCCATGGGCAAGAGTAAAGCAGGGTGTCGGGGCCTTAGCCTAGAATAGGAAAGTGAATCAGATCCCAGTCATGCAAACCAAGTTGACCCATCAGAGAGGTGAAAATTCTGCATCAGTGAACTATCAAAAAACTATTGATTCAGCTTGACCAGCTGCTAGATTAATGTTGTTAATATCCCAGTCAATGCTCAAGAATTAAGTGTGGTTGAACTTGAGGGAGAAGGGGACTAGCTGTGAGCTGCACCTGCTCCCAGCTGGGGAAGGCAGGGTTTCTACTTCCTTTTGGGGGCCCGCCAAGGCCTTCCCATGATATTTGCCATCACCTCTCTTTTGTTTGTATTCCCTACTATAAATAACCTCTGCAGCAGGTAGCACAGGGCCAGGCACACACATCAGTTGACAATGCAGTTGGATTCAATGGCACCAAGCTCCTAGACACTGTGGGCCTTGGTGTGTACTATGCTCCCTAAGCCATCTCTTTCTTTTCTTTCTTATACCTCTGATCAATACTCCTCTTCCTCCATGTGTATTAAAAGGTATAAATAATCACTCTGTATTCTTACTGGGAAGTAGCCTGGGGCCCACTAAGAAATGGAGTACAGTTCCTTGTACCCCACATGTGTCTTTCTCTGCCTTCACCTCTCAGTTAAAAAAAAATCATCTATTCCTTCCTCCTTTCTGCCTCAACATCAGTGGAAAAACGTGATCTGGTTGTCATGGAGACCAGCCACTGACTTCAGAGAACCTGTTTATTAAAGATGAAAGTAATGCATGCCTGGCTGATCTGAGCAGCTGTCAGAGAGAGATTCAGCTGTTAGTAGAGGAAGTCACTAATTTCAAGGCGTGATCACTCATTTAAGAAAGAGAGAGCGAGAGAGCCCCTTTTCATTTTCTGAGCAGAGCTGGGCAGTGGGGTTAAAGTTTGACCTGGGCAAGCATTTCTTGTTCAGGTTTTGTTTTGTTGATTTGGTGACCTGCATGGTAACTACACTTCTTTTTCCTTTTCCTTTGTATTGTAAATATATAGCTTTTCAGTGGTGTGACTGATCAGTTGGGCTTTGTGGGCTGGCCCAGGAAACCCAAAGCCTCTGGAAAATGTATTCTGGATTCCAAGCCACCTACCTACAAATGAGATTGTCTGTTTATTTGTTCAACAGTTTCCACCAGGTGTGCGAGAGGAAAAGTGGTGGAGTCAAGCAACACAGAGAGAAATGAATGAATTTTATGTGCACGTGCACTTGGACAAGTGGGAGAGAAACAGTCCCCTTTGAAGGGAGGTGATCAGTTAGGGGGGAGACCCACATGAGTTGTGTGATCTTAAGGGGTCCATTTGATTTTTTTTTTTTTTTGCTCTTTTCATTTGAGAGAAAATTGAATTCTGAGATTTGTTATTTTGATTCAACAAGATTTTCTAAAATCAATTAAGCAAATTGGGACAATTTGTCCCAATAGTGCCCCCAAAGTAGGGCTTGAACACAAACCAGTGGCATGGGAAGCTGGCAGCTGACCCTCATGCACAGAAATGAGGTTCCAGTCCTAGTCCAGCCAAGTCTCTCTTCCTTTCTCACCTCAGTTTTCCTTATCTGAAAATTAAGTAAAGAGTAAGCTGATCTTTCCCAATTCAAAATTTTCTTTTGTTTTTAGTAGAGATTGTCAGTGCTGGTTTCCATAAACAGAAAGCGCTCCTAATCTTGAAGACCCGATGGAGAATTAACCCTGGGTCTAGGTCAGTGTTCCTTAAGCAAGCACAACCTGTGCCTCTGTCACAGATGTCTGAGGCCAGGGTAGTTCTTGTTTCCAGTTAGTTTCTCGGCATCAGTGTCCAGGCGTTGACGTGATGGTCTGGGCAGGAGCTCCTGTTCTGCTTTTCCCAAGCTGCCTGGTGCTTGGGAATGAAGATGGAGAATACAGCTAGGGAACAGGAAAGGGGATTGTCTGTGCTTTCAAGACGGGCTGCATGCACAGCCCAGAGCAGCCTGAGGCTCCAGAAAGGAAACTGGAGGGCAGCCATCCTCAGAACTGCCACTGGCCATCCCCCCGAAGCATTTATTTTTCACCCTCTCCTTGCCTAGGTCAGGTAGAACTGCTGTCTTAACTCAATGTCGTGCCTTCACCTTTTCCTGAATTTGTCCTGAAAACATTTCTACCATAACATGTGCACAGGTCTTGGGTTTGCAAATTGCACTGAAAACAAAAAACCAAAACAAAACAAAACACAACTTAAATCTCATTCATAGCTAAGGCAGGCTATAACGTGCACACACACACACACACACACACACACACACGATTTTATGGTAATTGTGCAAAGTGATTGATGAAAGGGAATAATATTCATTTATTTAACAATTACTCACTATAGGCACTTACTATGGTTCTGGCACTTGTTCTAAGTCTAAAGCTACCCTCAAGGAGCATACATTAATTTTTCTTAAAACCACACTTATGGAAGTATATTTTTATACACAATAAAATTTGCCCATTTTTTGGACGGGGTACTGGGGATTGAACTTGGGGGCACTCAACCTCTGACCCATATCCCAACCCTATTTTATATTTTATTTAGAGACAGGGTCTCACTGAGTTGCTCAGCGCCTCACTATTGCTGAACCTGGCTTTGAACTCCTGATCCTCCTGCCTCAGACTCCCAAACCGCTGGGATTACAGGAGTGCACTGCTGCACCTGGCCAAAATTTGCCCATTTTAAGTGAACAGTTTGGTGTGTTTTGACAAAGGCACTGGTAGGCCACCACCACAATCAAGAAATAGAACATTTCCATCACCCCTGAGAAGTTTTCTTGGGCCACTTTGTATTAACTTCCTACCCCTCCCCCAGTCACTGGTAATAATTGATGTGATTTGTGTCACTATACTTTTGGATTTTCTAAAATGTCACATAAGAAGCAGACATTTTATTAGTGAATACAGCCAAATAAAGAAATAGGAATTTGCATTCTCAAGTGAGGCAAGAGCTTTGAAATGGGTCTCAGGCTGTGCTATTGGAGCATGTGTGTTAAATATCAAGAAGGGGTTTCTAAGCCGGGATCTGAAAGCCTAGCAGCCGTCCAGTGAGGAGGAGAGAGAGTACAAAGGCCACAGGAGAGACTGCAGGGCCAGTTCATCTGGGACTCAGAGTTCTCATAGCTCAAGGATGAAGTAGGAGGGGATAGGAGTGGCAAGTCAAGAATCTGAAGAGAGAGACCAGTCCAGACAAAGAAGTTCTTTATAAGCCTTGTTTGATCTTTATTGCCTGTCAATAAAGATCTTTATTGCCATTGAAGGACCTTAAGCAGGAAAGTGACAAGATCTGATCTGCATTTTGGAAAGATCCCCATCTCCATGTGTAGGAAATAGATGGAGGACAATGAGGGGGTGGGGCCCCCATGAAGAGTCTGTGCACGATCCAGTGAAGGATGCTGGGAACTCCACCAGGGTAACGGAGCAGGTTGGAGGGGTGGGCAGAGGAGACAGTGGGTTCCGAGAACCCCTCTAAATGACTTGATGTCTGGGTAGGCATTGGGTGCAGGGTTCTAGAGCTCAGGAATGAGATTCCCACTGAGCTTTTCTTAACTGTAAACTAGCTTCCAGTTCTTTCATGAAATTGACCCAGAAAAACCTCAAAGGATTTGTCCTGATAGTGGAACGTTTTTCCTATGAATAGGGTTTTCTTCTTCTACAGTTTGGTCTAGAGATACGTGTCTCCATATTACAGAGCTTTGGAAAATCGGGGAAAATTTACCAACTTCAGGAATGTTGCCTTCCCTCCTTCCATCTATTGGGTATCTTCTCATGAGGGAAGGGAAATGAACACACCAGATCTGAGCTTTCTTTTCGCACATTGCCCAGGGGCCTGGATGCTAACTATTTGATGACACTGATAGGTGATGCTTGGTTGCACTTACAAAATCACACCCATAGAAATGTTTCAGCATACAGTACAAATGGACTAAATGGCCAAAGGGAAATCTTTGAGGAAAAGAGGTCTGACCTCTTTTGTCCTTTAAACAGAAAGATATTAAGGAAGCAGATTTAGTCTGGATTCCTTAGAGAAACAGAACCAATAGAATATATGCAGTTTATAGAAATATTTATTAGAGGTTGATTCACAAGGTGTGGAGGGAAAGAAGTCCCACAATCTGCTACACACAAGCCAGAGAACAGGAAAGTCAGTGGTGCAAGACCCATTCTGAGTATGAAGGCCTGAAAATTCAAGAGGACTGATGTCTAACGACAGGAAAAGATGGATGCCCCAACTCAAACAGAGCAAATTCACCCTTCTTTCATCTTTTTGTGCCATCTGGTCCCTCAGAGGGCTAGATAATGCCCACCCACATTGGTGCTGACCATATTCTTTTCTCAGTGTACACATTCAAATGCTAAATCTCTTTCGGAAACACCATCACAGACACACCCAGCAATGTTTACCAGTTATCTGGGCATCCCTTACTTCAGTCAAATCAGCCCATGAAGGTAACATCACAAAATCTCATTATTATTATTTTTATTTTGTTTTGTTAAAGGAAGAGTGGATAAACCTAATCTTAGTTGTTCACTGGGGCAAAGAAGGGCTGAGCAACAGATGTGACATTATTTTGGTGTAGTGCAGAACTATGTGAAAGGAAAACTATATTGTTACTCTCCAAGGCCAAGGAAGCTACAATCTCTAAGAAACTCACAGAAACTCCTCCTAAAAGAAAACGAACATGGGATTCTGTAAGCAATTTCATTCCTTTCAGGATTCATAATCTAAAATTTAAAAGCCCATTCCTTCATCCTTCTTACATATGTTTGATTGGAGGAGTGTGTTAGTCACTTTTCTGTCACTATAACAAAACACATGAGATGATCAACTTATAAAGAGAAAGAGGTTTATTTTGGTTCATGATTTTAGAGGTTTCAGGTTATGATGGAGCAAATTCATTGCTTTTAATTTAGGCCTTTGGTGGGGATGCTGGATGGCAATGTCAGGGAGGGCATGGAGAAGCAAACTGCTCACCTCATGACCCCCGGAAGCAAAGGAGAAAGAAGAAGAGGCTGGGATTCCACATTCCTCTTTGAGGGCACAACCCTAATGACCTAATGATCTCCCACTTATAAGTTTCCACCTCCTAAAAGTCATGGCAACTCCCAATAGCTCCATCTTGGGGACTATGCTTTCAACACATGGTCCTTTGTGTTTATCAAAGGTCCCAGTCCTCAGGCCAGGCTTTTCCTGGATACCTATAAGTGAAGGGATCACAAAGAGAAGTGAATCACAAATCTTCTTTCCAATGGCACATACCATTTTCTCTCATCTCGACAAGAATTCATCTAGCAATGGTGATTTCATCTAACATGTGTCCAAAATCTCAAGAGGACATCCTCTAAATGATCTGTGCCAAAAACATGCCTCTCCCATGTCCCTCCATAACCAAGAGCATGAGAAAGGACACTCTTCCAGCTGCATGAAAAGTGTGACTCGTGAACAGTCATCTTGCCTGGCTGAGAACTCTGGGATATTGTACGTGTGATTCTTTTTTTCTGCTTTCCTTTATGCTGACACTCATAGCTGGGCCTCCTGCTTATTAGCCTTCTGAGGCTTTAAAAAATATTTTTGCTTTCATTATAACATAAGTTACCTTCTTCTTGTATCTACCACTGCATTTTCTGAAGAGGTTATGTCAAGGGAAATTCAATACCCACTCTTCTCATTGTTCGTTCGTTGGCTTGCTCACTCATCAAAAGACCACAGCTATTTGATACTTCAGAAGATTATTTTCCCCCTTAGGTGATGTGTCAAGGGAAGGGGAGCTGGCCCCAGAGTCAGGTGACTGGGTTCTGTTCCCAGTTCTACTGTTGACTCAATAAATGCCCTTGGGCCAGTCTCTGAGCCTCTTCATGCTTCTGTCTCTGGGGATGAAATCTGCCAACTGCATCATGCGGATTTCAACCTCATTGCCCTCTGTGATAAAAATAGGAGGGGACCAGGTGTCCACGTGGCCTCAAACTGATGGAAAAAGGATGACCATGGGACCTCAAAGATGTCCTTGAGGGCTGGGGCTGTGGCCCAGTGGCAGAGTGCTTGTCTAGCATGTGTGAGGCACTGGGTTCGATCCTTAGCACCACATATAAAAATAAACAAATAAAATAAAAGCCTGCTGTCCATCTTAAAAAAAAAAGATATCCTTGAGCTGCAAATTCCATATTAGGGTCAGGTTACAGCAGTGAACCTCAGACATTTGTCCAGTGGCCTGTAGGATAAATTCTAGCACTTGAATTTTTCCAGCCCAAAAAAGGAATTGTATCAGCCTCCCACTCCTGCATATTCTGCCCCTTTGCACCCACTTCTCTCTATTCCTTTGCCATATATTCACCACTGATTGTTAGGATTTGCTTGGCCATTTACCTCCTGGACTGGAAGCTTCTTAAACGAGGGGATTGTGTCTGCCTTCAGATAACACCATCCTTCAGTACCAAGTATACACCTGGCATGCAAAAATTATGTAAGCAATAATTGTCAAATGGACAAGTGGATTAATGCCACTCAGCCTTGATAGAATATTCCACTTCTGCATCATTGTGGTTGTCATTCCTGGCCAAGATGTGGTGGGATCTGATGGATCCCATCGCCCCATAACCCTTCTTACTATTGTGTTATAATGAAAGTAGGTCTCAGTCCAAAGGCTGTCACACATACATATTTAATAGTAAGAAGATCCAAAAGCATTTGTTCAGCTAGTTCTATAAAGGTCAGTGAAGTTCCAGCTCTCTGACCCTCTGTCTGTTCTATCCATTCTTCACATGAAAGGTTCTATTCAATGACAGAACAATATTCTAGAGACCAGATGTTAATTAGTACCAGGTAAGCAAAATTGTCTAGATTTATGTCTGAGCCCAAGATAAGTTTAGAATCACACTTCTGACATCATTCTAAGAGACAATGACTAAAGGACTATAGGACACCTGGAATCTTACACCCAGCTTATGTTAGAGTGAAGAGTGTCCTTGGTGTTTTAGCCAATTAAGTTATCTTGAACACCATTAGATTCAACTGTAAAAGTCCATTTTTAACATTCTTTCTTTTTAGGTACTGGAGATTGAACTCAGGGGTGCTTAACCACTGAGCCGCATCCCTGGCCCTTTTTATATTTTATTTAGAGACAGGGTCTCACTAAGTTGCTGAGGTTGGCTTTGAAACCTTGATTCTCTTGCCTTAGCCTCCTGAGCCGCTAGGATTACGGTTGTGTGCCACCACACCTGGCCATTTTTAGCATTCTTTATGTAAATTAACAGATCATCAATTTTACCAATGAGAAGCCATTTTGCTAACTAGCCAAGTTTCTGCTGTTGACCCCAAATAAAGACAGTTATAACAGTTGAGGCGATCACCTAAATAAATTTTTCATAGTGAACAAACGGAAGCAAACTTAAAGAGCAATTTAAAAGACCCGTGAGGGTTTACTCTTTGGAAATGAAGGAAAGAGTGGCTTGGTCCTGCAGGGCTTTCCTCTTTGCATGTTCTTACCAACCCTCAGGGGAGATTACCTAGATGGCTTCCCCAGGTATATCACTGTGGTCTGCATATGGGAATAATTTACCTTCTGGATTTCCTTACAATCTCTTTATCTATACAGGTAATTCAGACTCAAGGGGGATGATAGCAGATGGGCCTAGAACATTTTGGTTTTCCTCCAAAACCAAGTTTTCTTACCTTCCTCCCTTGGTTCCTGCTAAATACTTATGTCAAGGTGAGATAAAGAGATATCTGTGCTGAATTTTCCAAGTCCTCACTCATCCCTCTGTGTTCCTGCCTTCTCTAGCCTCTCAGCCTTAGATGGATACCCTGTACTACTGACCCACCCTGTACTTGCCTGGAACACAGCCATGTTGTAGGTGGTGGTCTCAAGTTATTTGTACCACTATTGATCCACTGATCATTGGTGTTATTGTGCTTAATAAATACCCCAGAGTTGTATAAATGTATGTTTTCCTACACACACACACACACACACACACACACACACACACACACAAGTCTGCTTGCACCCCACTGGGATTGGTGATTGTCTCTGAATTTCAGACAACTTGGAGATCCTGCCTAGCTCTAGTTGTTCTTCTTCATAGGACTGGAACCTACCCCAGGCATGGTACATCATTCACTGGCTCTTAGTGGACCCATCATCTGGAACAATGCCTTCCTGTCTGGTTGGCTGCCATGAAACCCTTTGGTTACAACACAGCCTCACTGTACTAATTCCTATGGATATTGACCTCTTAGTTACCCCTGGAAGAGCAAGCCCTGATGATAAGAGGTTCCTTTAACTCCAATGCTATCTGGTTATGGATACTTTTCTTTCTCTGCCATCTGTGCTTCCAAGTTTTCCTAGTGAATTTGGCTTATAGTGTTATAATAGTGTAGGGTTAATTAAAAAACATTTTTTTAATTGTAGATGGACACAATATCTTTATTTTATTTATTTTTATGTGATGCTGAGGATAGAACCCAGTGCCTCATGCATGTTAGGCAAGTGCTCTACCACTGAGCCACAACCCCAGCCCAGTAGGGTTTAATTTTTATATCTCTTCCATAGTATCCACGTTACATGTCATTCCCACTAGTCCTGGGAGGGGAAATCCCAGGAGCAGCTTTAAGTGGTGGTGCTTTGCTCTGTATGACCCTGCTCCTAGAGAAGATTGGTTCAGGGCAGACACCTAACCAAAAGGCAGCCAATCCAGCGGAGCACAACAGACACTAGTATGGCAATATGTAAATCAATGGATGTGTAACTGATGTGATTCTGCAATCTGTGTATGGGGTGAAGGTGGGAGTTCATAACCCATTTGAATCAAAGTGTGGAATATGATATGTCAAGAAATTTGTAATGTTTTGAACAACCCACAATAAAAAATTAAAAAAAAAAGACTTGACATTATGCAGCACCCAGCTTATATTTATTTCCATTTAAAGCAACACTGTTAGTAATATCATATGATTTATAGTTTCTTGAATATTAGTAGAAAACCTACAATTTTATGTATTTACAGTTTAAATAAAGGTTACAAACTACAGATATTCTCTGTTGAAGATTATATTGTATTAATAAAATAAATATTTCTCTTATTCTTAGTTAAAAAAAAAACAAAAAACAAAAAAAACAAAAGGCAGCCAATCAGTAGGTTGTTCAGTAACTTACAACCAGGCATGCACGTGATCATGTGCACACACACACACACACACACAGCTGTGTTAGTCCCCATTTCTTTCTTGGAAATTTCAACAGGGAAATGCCAAGAAAAAAGACTTAGTAGAATGCTTAGAACCAAGCATGTGAGAGTTGGGGCCTTAATAGATCGTAACAGGTCCCAACTGCAAAAGATTGTAACTCTAAGCAAGAGGTAATACAGGAGAGAAGAGTTTCTGACTAAGGGAAAGGAAAGCTCACAGGAGACAGAGTTGGATCAATGATGGAAGCCAATAGCCCAATTATGATGGCTATCAGGCTAGTGGTAGAAGTTTTTCCATCTGTCCCTCCACCATTCTGAGAGCAGCAGTAGCTTCCCCTCAACACAGCCATCATGACAGAGAGAGGTCAGCTTGAACCAGGGATTGGTCAGCAAACTTTCACTATCAAGGGATGGACAGTAAACATTTTAGGGTTTGTGGTCCTTAAGTCCTTGTTGAAACCATTCATCTGTGCCATAGTAGCACCGAAGCAGTCAGGGACAAGATGTAAATGAATTAAGTATAGCTGTGTTCTAGTAAAACTTGATTCAGGGGCACAGAAATATGAATTCTTTATAGTTTTCATGTATTATTATTATTTTAATTTCTTTTTAGCTTGTGGGCTGTACCCAAGCAGAGGATGAAAGCATGGATATAGGTTTGGGGTTGCTGCTTCCTGACCCACCTGAGTGCTGAGGAAACCAGGTGTAGAACAAATAAATGCCTTGGATCAGTGTGGGGGCTTCTAGGGTGGGAAAGACTTGGGTCTTCCTTCCCAGGGTAAATTCTGTGAGTCCCCTGGAACTTCATGTCTCCCATGGCACCAGAGCAACAAGGGTTGCATGGACAGAAGGAGCTGGCTGTGGACAAGCACCTTCTAGGGTGAGGGCAACCCAGTCAAAGTGCCTGAGCCTCTGGTGGAAGGGCATGTACAAGAGGCTGGTGGACAGCCGTCAGATTTGGAGAAGAGTAATTTGGGAGGAGACACCTGCCTGGGTGCAACAATCAGAGACCATGGCAGGACAGAGTTCCCTTGGCAAGTACTGCAGGGGCACCAGCAAAGATTTTGAGATCAGACCCTCTTCAGAGAAGAAGACTTTCTCCAGGCTCCCTTAGAACTGTTAAGGGGCAGGAGTGAGGGGGCTTGTTGTCTACTTATGCTGGCCTTACCAGGAGGATTATATGCAGAAAACACTCCGAGATCCTTTGGTTCCAGGACTAAAATGGAGTGGATCTTCTTGGCAGAAGAATCTGCCTTTCCTTAGAAGACTTTTTTCTTTCTTTTCTTTTCTTTTTTTCTTTTGAGATGAGGTTTCACTATGTTGCTCAGGTTGACCTTGAACTCCTGTGCTCAGTCAAGCAATCCTCCTGCCTCAGTCTCCTGAGTTACTGAGACTACAGGCGCATGTTGATGTTTATATCTGCAAATACGGAGGGATATTTAAAAGCCACACTCCTCTCTTCCCATAGAATAAAGGGTCTTCCCAGACTGGCCACAGGGTGCCTCACCACCCCAGAGGCTGTACATTTTCTCTGAAATAGAATGTCACAAAGCAGTGCAGGTCCTAACCAGCCCTCCTGTCACCCAGGAAACAGGAGGCCACAGTGAAAGGTTCCACAACCCAGAAGAGATCTCTGAGCGGTGCTGTAGTGTCAGGGATTATTCCAGAATCCTCTCAAAGTGTTCATTGACATTCAGAACAAAAGGTCTGGAGATGATACCATAGGCCACGACTGTCTACCATTGATTCATTTTCACGGGAAGCAAAGCTTTTGTTTTCTTTATGTCTCAATTTCTTTACCTGCCTGACTGTAGTTATGTTACATTTCTTTGTTTAATTCTCCAAGCCCCTGCTTAACAGATTGTTTTTCTAATGCTGAAATGCAGTCTGCAGAGACTAAAAGTTACATAGTGGACATACAATTTATCTAACCACCATAGTTTGATATCTCAAGGGTAAAATAAAATGCAACTATTTCCATCAAATGGAACTTAGGAATTCATGATAACTTTTGCTTTAACTTTTAAAGACCTCTGAATAAATTATCAATGTCTGGCTTTTTCCCCTTTCCCTGGGTCATCTTTTCCCTGGGTCATCTTTTCCCTGGAGGCCATCACAGTCTCTGTGCAGAGAAAGGGCACAAGAGCACTCAGGCATTGGTGAGAGGGTTTCTGGCTCACCATTATCCTCTGCCTTCCTTTGGCATCGATTCACTCGAAACTTGGCATGTTTTCCTTTTAGTCATGTGTTGGCATCTACCATTCATGCTCCAAATCCCACCATGGCCTCCAGTCACCAGGCCCACATGCTCTCATTTTCTTGCTCCCAGTCTCTTTGGCTCTGAAGCCTGCAGTGCTTAGCTGCTTTCTGTTCCCCCTTTTGGGGAGTGAGGAGTGGGGGTCCCCTGAGCTGCTCACATCCTGGGCCCCTTGCTCAGCCCTTGTTGGTGCCTTTTCAGAAGAGGGCTTCTCGGATCTGCTTGCAGAGCCCCTGGCTAGCTCCCAGGGAGGGGAACCATGGTTCTCACTGAGCCTAGTTCCTCTTGAAGAATATGGGTTTTTATTGCCCCAATAAATAATGTAGAGTAGATGGCAAGGACAGGGTTTGAGACCCTCTCAAAGACATTCTTTAATGTCAGTCTTTTATAATTCTCTCTTCTCAGATGTACTAGGTCTTGGATTCTGTTACTTAAAATAGAAAGATGTCAAATATCCTCAAATTAATTTATAAATTTAGTACAATCCCAATAAAAAATATAACTGTAGGCTGGGCGTGGTGGTGCACTCCTGCAATACCAATGGCTCAGGAAGCTGAGGCATGAGAATTGCAAGTTTAAAGCTGGCCTCAGCAATTTAGTAAGGCCCTAAGCAACTCAGTGAAACCCTGTCTCTAAATACACTACAAAATAGGGCTGGGAATGTGGCTTAGTGGTCACATGCCCCTGAGTTCAATCCCTAGTAACTACACACACACACACACACACACACACAAACACACACACACACACACACACGTAATTTTGAGGGGGGAGAAACTTGATATGCTTATTCTAAAATGTATAGGGAAAAATAAGTTCACCAGTAGCTAAATCAATCTTGAAATGGTAGAATAAAAAGAGGGATACTGCTTCTCAGAGGCTGAGACACCTTACAAAGTTGTCTGATTTTTGTTTGTTTGTTGCAGTACTAGTCATTGAACCCTGGGCCTTGTGCATGCTAGGAGAGAGCTCTACTCACTGAGCTACATCCTCAACCTTTTTAAAAAGTTTTTATTTTGAGAAGGGGTCTAAGTTGCCCAGACTGTTCCCAAACTTGCAATCCTCCTGCCTCAGCCTCTTAAGTAGCTGGGATTATAAGCATGCACCATCATACCTGGCCAAAGTTGTTTTTCATGTGGCAAAGATATGGAATATAGAGTTCACAGGTGGACTCTGTTTACCTTTTGCTCCAATTTGGATCTATAATGTTCCCCTCAAAGCCTATGTATTGAAGCCTTGGATTACTAGCCAGTTGCATTATTGACATTCCAAGGTTAAGGGTAGAATCTAGTGGGAGGAAGTTAGGTCACTGGGAGTGTGTCCTTGAAGGGAATGCTGGGACCCTGCCCCTTTCTCTTTTTGCTTTCTGTCCACCATGAAGTTAGGTCTCTTCTGCCACTTACTCCTACCAGGATGTACTGTGCTGCCACAGGCCACAAAATAATAACCAAGTGACCATGGACTTATACCTCTAAAACTGTGAACTAAAACAAACTTTATAAGTTGATTTTCTCAGTTGATTTTCCCACTATCATTCTCTAAACAACCCATTCACCCCTATTAAACTGAGGTACCAACAGTTTAATAGGGGGTGAATGGGTTGCTTAGGGAATGATAGTGGGAAAAGAGGCAGAGAAAGAAAGGATGAAGGAAAATAAAGTTGAATCTCTACCTAACCCACATACAAAAGATATTTCCAACAGATTAGAAAGCTAACCACAAAAGATAAAATTATAAAGTTAATAGAAGAAAAGAGTTATAACCTGGGACAAATAAAAAAATTCTTAAATGAGATTTTAAAAGTACAAACTAGAAGGCAGGTTGATAGTTCTGATTACATCAAAATTAAGGGTTTCTGTTAGAAAGTGACACTAGAGTTGAATTAAATTTCAGAAATAGGCAACAGATTATGATGTCTGAAAGTGACAAAGGATCAATAATTAGAATATACAAAGAACTTTGGACACTCAACAAGAAAAGACAGTACACCAAAAGATAAATGGGCAAAATATGCAAGCAGAAAATTTACAAATAAGAACCGTAAAACCTAGCAAGAATATACAATAAACTGCAAATTAGGAATCAAAGAAATGCAAATTAAAGCAATGAGGACAGATCACCTTCCACTCTAAGGCTGTCTTGCTATAAGGCTATTACATAGCTTTTAGCCTGGGGAAGTTAGAAAGCTGGATAATGCCAAGTGCGGGCAGGCGTGTAGGGCTAAGAGCATCTTCCTGACACTGGTGACAGGCAGGTGGGAGAATGATCGGGCACAAGCTAGTGAGATAAAAAATACAGGACACCTGATGACCCAGCATTTCACCCATATGCCTTAAAAAATCCTCACACAGTCCATTGAAGGGGTATATGTAGGAGTTGGGGGTCGACTCAGGATTTGTGGAGCATGGCGTTAAAATAATAATTTGGGGAACCCTGATGTGATAATGTGATATTAATAAGAAGTATATATTTGGTCTTGGACACTGGTTTCTGGCTAAAACCCTAAGATCCTTAGAATCTCCTTAGTGACAAGTGTCTTTTTGTATGTGAATGAGATGACTGGTGGCTAGGGGGCCGCAGGGAGACTCAGGATGGGGGCTGGTCATTGGAAAAAGCAAGTCATGGTTAGCGGTTCACTTCCCTTCTGACCTCCAGGGAATGCAGAAGAGATGAAAGTCAAACTGATCCCCAGCGGCCAATGATTTAATCAATTATATCTACATAATGACACTTTCATTAAAAAAATATATTAAAAACTCCAAAGTGCAGGATTCAAATGAATGCCTGGATTGCAAAACAGGTGAAGGTGCCTGGAGAAGGCATGGGGGCTCCTTGCCCCTCCCCACACACCTTGTCCTATGCATCGCTTTACCTAGTAGCCATCTTTAGCCTCTAATTTCCTTTGTAATAAATAGGTGATCATAGGTAAAGTGTGCTGAGTTCTGTGTGTCACCCTAACAATTGGTCAGACCCAAGGAAGGATCATGGGAACCCCAATGTATAACTGGCTGGTCAGTGTTGGCTTGTGATTGGCATCGGAAATGAGGGTCTGATGCCGTTGCCATGTAGACAGAGTCAGAATTGAGTAAAATTAGAGGATACCAGCTGGTGTGGCTGTGTGAAGAAGGAAGCAACATCTGGGCAAAGAAGTTGTTTTTTGTTGTGTGAGCACAGCGGGAGAAAGTAGTTGTTGTATCTGTTTAAGAAAAAGAAAATAATTATGAATAATACGAAATTAGGTACAGAGAGTTCCAAGGAGCTTATGCAAGTGAGGACCCCAAAGCTCAACTTTATCAGCCTCTTGGTGAATTTACCTCTGCATGTGGCAAGCTCCACTGTGAGGTTGTATGTAGAGAGTCGAAAACCTCTAAGCCAATTTGGTTGTCACATCTCTTGGGCACTTTGGAGTAGATAATGGGTGATATAATTTCAGCATTTCCTTTAATAATAAGACATTCACCTAAACTTTACACACACACATCAAAAAAAGTGTGAGCTGGGGCATAGCTCAGAGGTAGAGCACATTCTTAGTATGATGTGCAAGGCCCTGGATTCAGTCCATAGCTCAAAACCAAACAACACACACACACACACACACACACACACACACACTCACACAGAGGCACAAACACACATACACAACAAAAAAGCAAACAAAACCTCAACTTCCCATAATGGGAATAACTAACTCAAAAATCTCCAATAGTGAAGGCTGGGGGCTGCTAGTGTAAACTTACGAATGGATTTATTCAAAGTATAGTCAGGAAGTCCCCATGCCTCTGGCATGGCAGGAACTTATTGAGAGAGAATATTTTGCAATACTTCCCAGTTTGTTTATTTTCAGACACGCCTGTCTACTGCGGAGTGCTTGAAGTAAGAAGCTGTGTGAGGTTTGCTGGGGTGTGCTGGGGCCTGCCCCACTCTGGGCTGAGGGTCAGCCTGTGCCCCTGGGCAGCATGCTAAGTTTACCTGCTTCAGCCAGTTTTCTGGGAGGTGACTGTCAGACTCTCTGTAATGAGAGAGAGTGGAAGCTGGAAATGCTGGGCTCCCCTGGGAAGCAAGGTACCTTGAGAAAACGAAGAAGTCAGAGGACCATCAGTCTCCACTGAGGCCAGCTCTAGCAATGGCTACTGCAGGTCAGAATATGCCACCCCTAAATATGCCACTTTGGCATGAAGGTTATTTTGAGCTGAAAATGATTGAGAAGCAGCAGACAGCTAGGTGTGGCGGCACATGCCTGAAATCCCAGCTTTTGAGGCCAGCCTAGACAATTGAGTGATGCCCTATTTCAAAATAAAAATATAAAGGGCTGTGGATGTGGCTCAGTGGAGATTGATTATCTAGCATGTGTGAGGCCCTGGGTTTGACCCCCAGTGAAGGAAGGAAGGGAAGGAAAAATGGAAGGAAGGAAGGAGGGGAGGGAGGGAAGGAGAAAGGAAAGAAGCAAACACATAAAAACTCTCTGCCCCTCTTCCCTATGATTTGCCTAAAAGCTGGCTTGGACTCCTAACACCAGACCCTTATCATCCCAGAGACAGAAGGAGACAAACCTATATAACAAACTCATTAAAACAACTCTTCCCTTCCACGAGTTTCTCCCAAGTATCTACCTCCATGTAGTTTGCTGTCCTCAGAAGCCTGAAGTCCTTTCCCTTTGTCAGGTCACTTCCCTACAGATTTATTGCTTTGTTAAGAGGCTATAAAAGCCCCAAGTTCACCCCTGGAATTGCTGGTCACTGAGTCTCTCCTGTGTGTATGTGTGCTGACATGTCAAGAAACTGTTTTTCTCTTGTTTGTTTGTTTTTGTTTAGGCTTTTGTTGTTGTTGTTGTTAGTGTTATTTGCAAGGCCCCATCTTGAGAACCCAGGAGGCGGAGGGAAAGAGCCATCTCCTATTTTCTTCCTTACCTGAATGTAGGGCAGGAATCAGGCAGGGCAGTCTGGTGAAGGACGCCAGCTGCCTAGCAGGGACAGCCCACACCGATGAGCGGACAGGGACTTAGCTACGTTTCAGTGACTGTGGCTGGTGTGTACCTGGCTTATTTGATACCCAGAATAGACCCATTTCTGTGAATCCTCATTTGTATGACAAAATTATCTTTAGTAATAATCATAAAATAGCACAGATAATAATGATATGACCAGAAAAGAAACATTCGGTGATCTTTTAAATTGAACTTCATATATATAGTCATGCCAATAAGGAGTAAAAATAAAATAAATCCTAATAAAATAAAGAGAATGGATTATACTTTTATAACACATCTGTGATTTTTGAAAAAGGAAAAAAAAAACATATCTATCTATCTGCTGCCATACAGGATGATAACATTACAGTTCATAGCAAATAAGAATAATAAGAGTAAGCCAGGCACGAAGGCACAAGCCTGTAATCCCAGCAGCTGGGGAGACTGAGGCAGGAGGATTGCAAGTCCAAAGCCAGCCTCAGCAATTTATTGAGGCCCTAAGCAACTCAGTGAGGCCCTGTCTCTAAATCAAAAGGGCTGGGCATGTGACTCGGTGAACCCTGCGTTTAGTCCTTACTATCAAAAAAAAAAAAGAAAGAAAAATAAGAGTAATTTCTATTTAAAAACTAGTAAAATGTTTATGTAAGAACTAAAATTTGTAGTTGCCAATCGCAACAGAGGGGAAGTAGGGAGGGAGTGCTTAAAGGGTACAGAGTCTCCTTCGGAACAATGAAAATGTTTTGGAACCAAATAGAGGTGATGGTGGCACAACATCAAGAATGCACCGAATGCCTCTGAGTGCCCTTTAAAATGGATAATTTTATGTCATGTGAATTTTACTTTAAAAAGGTTAAAGAAAAAGTATAGCTGGGAATTCATGCTCTATTTCACTACTAAATTTCTGAATGCAAATGAAAACTCCAAATGGTTACCTAGAGTGAAAGTAACTCAATTCCATGTCTTTCCTCTTGACCACTATTGTGTTTCTGTCTGCTTCAACTCTACTGTTGAAACACAGATATGTGAAGTCCCCAGGAGTTGGACAGATTACTGCCTTGGTGAAAACCCGGAAGGATTCTGACCTTTCTGGACTTTTCCTGCTGCAGTGAGACTGTGTGAGGTGAGGGTATGATTGGGAGTTCTGTGTAGAGAACAATGCACAGCAATGAAGAAGGAATACAGTTTGGAACTCTGATGCATATGTATATTATTAGCTTAAAAAATCACTACAGAAATTAGAATTTAGACCCAAGAACTATTTTGTGAAAGAAGAATATTTTCTCTGCCATTGTGCACAATCCACTATTTGTGGTGATAGTTAAAGGCAGCACTTCTGTTATCCCAGCAACTCAGAGGTGGAGACAGGTGGATCTCAAGTTCAAGGCCAGCCTCAACAACTTAGCGAGGCTCTTAAGCAACTTAGCAAGACTCTGTCTTGAAATAAAAATATAATAATAAAAAGGACTGGGATGTAGCTCAGTGATAAAGCGCCCTCTGAGTTCAATCCCCAGAACCAAAAATAAATTAGAACAAAACAAAACAAAATAAAATCAGGTTTTTTCTTTTTCATTTTATAGACCTAAGGATGGAACCCAGGGCTTTCCTCATGCTAGGGAAGCATTGAACCACACACTCCATATTACCTTTATTTGGTTTTATCATTGCTTTTCAATTGTCAATGGAGAACGCTCTCCTTTACTGCCTGCACCTGTGACAGACTATGTCCCTGGTTCACACCCCTCACACATACCTTGAAACACTACCGGTTGTGGGCATTTACCTGTATAGGGGACACCATTGAGTTGGTTGTACTACCTTTCAGGGAAGACATCACACTGTCCTTCCAACCTTTCCTGACATGACCGCCTTGGGAAGGTATATTTAGAGAAGCCATGTTGGAACAGGTAGAAGAATACAGTAGGGCCCTCTCCCTTTTATCAACCGTCTCTCCTTGTGGCCTCAGTTACTTGTGGTCAATTGTGGTCTGAAAACATTAAATGGAAAGTTCTATAAATAAGCAATTCTTAAGTTTTAAATCATGTGTCATTCTAAGTAGCATGATGGAATCTTGTGACAGCCTACTCCATTCTGCCTGAGACTTGAATATACTTCTTTGTCTAGTATATCCACACTGTATATACTACTTGCCCTTTAGTCACTTTGTAGCTAATTTAGTTACAAGATTGATTGTACAAGTATTGCAGGGCCTTTGTTCAAGTAACCCTTATGTTACTTCATAATGGTCCCAAAGGGCAAGAGTAGTGATGGCAGAATTTGGATATGCCTAAGAGAAGCCATAAAGTGCTGCCTTTAAGTAAAAAAGAGAAAGTTCTTGATTTAATAAGGAAAGAAAAAATATTTTGTGCTGAGTTTGCTAAGGTCAATAGTAAGAACAAATATTCTGTCCATAAAATATCAAGGAAGATAAAGTTCATGCTAGTTTTGCTGTTCCTCTTCCAACTACAAAAATTATAATCACTGTGCAGGATAAGTGTTTAGATAAGATGAAAAAGGAATTACATTTTTGTATATATATATAAAAAATAGTATATTATATAGGGTCCAGTATTCTTCATGGTTTCAGTAGCCACTGGGTCCCCCTAGAATGTATCCCCATAGATAAAGGGAGACTTGTGTGGTCCGCATCTCCATATTTACACCTTCCACAGGGCTACCTTAGAAAACCAAGCACCAGATAGTGGCAAGAGTTGGGGAGAGGGCACGTGACAGATTTTTAGAGCCTATTCTTACCCTTTGCAGAGAGAGTTAAGTGGATCCCACTGTAGATAGGAGCATCCATGAAGACTGCCTGCAGTGGTCATCTGCCCGAGGGGGTCAATAGAATTACAATAGTGTGATCCAGGGCACCAAGGAGGCTCCCCTGGCCATATTGGATGAGTTCAAGAGGCCCAGTGGCAAGAAAGAACAGCATGCTTGCCAGTGCTCAAGACACAAGCCCACCTTGTTGAAGGCTACCATAGTGTGTTGTGAGTGTGTGTGTGTGTGTGTGTGTGTTGAGGGAGATAATTTGAATCTGTTGGGGGTGGCCACTGTTGCTTCACCTTCCTGGGCGCCTTCCAGGATCAGAGCACAGGTCTGGTAAGGAGCTTAACCTGCAACTGCTGATCAGGACTGGATTGTTAACCAGGACTAGAGAAGTACAGGCATCCTTTGGCATCTGTAGGAGATTGGTTCCAGGAACCCCTGTGCCCCACTCCGCCACCAGGGTACCAAAATTCCTGGTCGCTCAAGTCCCTTGTGTAAAATGGTGCAGCAGTTGCATATAACCTATGCACATCCTCCCAAGTCATCTAGAGTTTAATCCTAGTGTGGAGAAGATGAGGAGCCAGATCAATGCAGTCTTCAGATAGAACCAAAGGGACTACAGTGAGGCATCAACCAGCACCTCACCAAGCATGTAGACAAGAACATCGTAAAAAAGATGACACCTAAGCTGTATCTAAAGGATGCTGCAGAAGGAGCCAGGAAGGAGGGCTGAGAAGAAGGCACCTAGCAGAGGGAAGAGCATGTGCAAAGACCCAGAGGTCCAAGAGAGCAGGCAAGGAACCTGCCATGTGTGGTTCCTGAGTAGGGTGTGGGTAAGAGGCTGACTCACACAGGGTTTGTAACCCCCTCTGACTAGTCTGTTGAGGGAAAGAAGGAGCCATTGCAGGGGTTGAAATAGGGGTCTGCACTAGAGAAAGCAGGTTGGGGCAGAAAATACAGGTGGGAGGGTCGCCATAAACAAACCTTGGTTCAAAAACGGCTGGAGGAAAATTCTCAGATTTATGTCCTCTCTGCTCTATACTTCGAATTTTATTTTATGCAGCAAATTTACTGGTACTTTTTCCTCAATCTAGATAATTGCTAAGTGTATGGTTTTTGCCAGTATAAAAAGAATCTGTTCTGTGGTGCAAACCACTTGAGCAGAATAATCTTCAAACTTTTTGTTGTCCTAATAGCCCCCACCCATAGAAGTTTGCAAGATGTGCTGAATTTAGCCCTATGCTAAGTCTTATGGGCTAGTGACCATAAGCCGAGGCTGAGGAAGAGAGTGGTTCCTGCCCTGCAGTCCTGAAAGAGGTGCAGCCAGCATTGCTTCCATGGGCTCAGCAGCTCTCTGGGTTGCTCAGAGGGCAAAGGGTCCTGCTGGGGCAGATCATGATAAAGCAGTTTAAAAAGTGAGAGGGAAGGAAGGGATGATCCTACTTCCTGCCGGTTCTGCACTGATGGTATTAGGCTTATGAGATGAAAAATAATTTCCCAGCCTACAAAACTCAAATTCACTGAAAAGAAGAAGAAAGAGAGAGAGAGAGAGAGAGAAAACTCACCTTGGCATTGCTTTAACAAACTTCAAGTAGACTCTACATCCCACTGGAACAATCTAGAATGCATGTGTTAATTTCTTCTATATTTCAGGTCACATTCTCTGGCAGCCCAGCCCCACTTGGCAATAACACATTTGAAGAGAGACTACTTGGTGCCTTAGGCTTGTCATAAAAAAAGGAATAAAATTTAAACAGGATTTGAACTTGTAAAGACATTGACATTGCTGGTTCAATTCAGATTGGCCCTCCAATCTGAATTGGAGTATTGTTCTCTACTCAAGAGTCACTTCTGGGAACCCTGGTAGCTGTCCAGTGTCTTCCAGATTTGGTTAGATGAACTTCCATTGCTCATCAGGGCTCTCCATAAGTTTCTCTTGGATTTCCCCTCAGCCGGCTGTAAACTTTGAGTTCCGAGTTCTAGCTCAGTCTGTAATCTTACTGGAAGCCCTGTGCTTGTTTCTGTTTCTGCATTCTATTAGGATGTGTCTTTTGCAACATAAAGAATGCAAAACTAACGGAATGCATTTCTATTCTTACACTCTACTTTGCATTCTTGTTTATGAAATTTCCCCACTGCCTCCCTTCTTTTCCACCTGCCCAAATGTGTCAACGATTCAGATTTGGATCTACCCTACTATACTGGTGGCCTCCTCTTCTACTTGCCAAACAAGACCTCAGGGCTGGTTAGGAGTCCAGCTCTCCCCTACTCAGCAATGGTGTCCTGACTCCAGGTCAAGGTAAGTTCCGATGACTAAGTTGATCAGGGTCACCGTGACTAATTGAGGTGAACAATTAATTATAGGGGAAGAGTGTCTGCCTGGAGACCTCTGGCAAGGCTTCCTCTTTCTTTCACTGATTCAGGACATCGCCACATGGGTGCTTCACTTGGAACCTGTGTAGCTAACTGCAAGCAACTGGGAAAGCAGCCTACAGACTAGAGTGGCTAAGAGGGAAGACGGAAAGTACCTGGGTTGAAACAAAGCATCCATCATTAGGTAACGTGATGCATTTCTTTTTTGTTTAAGCTAATTTGAGTTATGTTTTCTAACAGCCAAAGGTTCCCTAAGTGATCCAGGAGTTCCTAACCTAAGGTACACAGACTGTCAAGAGGTGTGGTATAGAATTCAGAGGTCCATGAAAATTACATATTAACTGCAATTTAGTATTTCCTTCAATGATGAATATAGGCAACAGGCTTAGCAAATTAGCAGAACCCATGGCTTACAGGAAGTCATGGATAGAAAGCAAGGACATTTTCATATTATATTTTGGTTGTTAAAAGAATCTTGAACAGTATTTTCTTTCCCCATGAATGATGGTTCATGTTATATTACTTGCATAAATCAAATCTCCTCCTGTAAGCTCTTTGATCGCCATGTGGCATCCATTTCCTTGTCCCCAGTAGTACCTGTACAGCACTAGTCACCCAGTAGATGCTCAATAAATGCTTGTATGCTTGTTGACTTGACTTTGCCTCTGAGCATGACCCTAAGGGAAGTGGCTTGGAAGGGGATGGTTGTCTCTTGTGGCATCAATTGACAGAGGCCACAAACATTCTAGTTCTCCTTAATCTGATTTGCAGGCTCAAGGGCCTTATGAATGAATTTCTCCAGAGCAAGATGTATTATAGTTGAGCAAAAGTTCAATGTTTAGGATAACAAATATAGAAATAGGAGGGTTAAGACGAGAAGAAAAAATAAGAAATCTCCCTTTCGGGAGGTAAGGAGGAAGAGGTCTTCCTGAAAGCTAAAATCAACCTCCCCATTTTATGTAGGGATGCAAGGTCATCCAGGCCTTGTCCAGAGTCTAGCCCTACCTGTTTTCAAATGCTAACCTCCAGCTAGAAAAATAGGGAGAACCCTAGAAGAGGAGGCTAAGGATAAAACAGGCAAAAGGGAAGCTCCCTCTGCCTGTCCTCTGTTCACTAACAATAGGATGATGTGCACAACTGACATGTGCTGTCCCCACGTTCCTGACCACAGCCCAGTGAAAAGGTTACATTCACAAGTTACAGATGAGGACACAGACCCAGAGAGGTCTAAACACACACCCATGATGGATTGGTCAGGGTTGTCCAGAAAAGCATAGCCAATAGGATCTGTCTCCTGTCTCTTTCCATCTCCTACTGATTGTGTGAATGTGTGTAAGCACGCTTGTGTGTGAAGAGAGAGATTTATTATGAAGAATTTGCTCACTTGCTGATGGAGGCTGAGAAGTTCCACCGTCTGCCACCTACAAGCTGGAGACCCAGGAGAGCTGTTGGTACAATTCAGTCTGAGTCCAAAGGCCTGAGAACTAAGGGAGCTGATGGTATAAATCCCAGTCTCAGGGCAGAGGAAAAGGAGAATGGATTTCCCAGCTTCAGAAGTAGGGAACTTTCTCAAATACATACCAGTCTGGGGGATCCTGTGATTTTTGACTGTCCTACATCACCCAGACAGTGCCTGAACCTAGGGCCTGAGGTTGGGCTTGAGCGGTTGCCAGAGGATTGCTGTGGGTGGAGGTGGCAAGGGGCTGACAAATGCCCTTGCTGTTGTCACAACACCCAGAGAAAATTTCTCCTTCCTGCCTGGCGGCTCCCAGCCCTGATCCTGGAAAGGCTCACTAGGGAGAGGAATGGGGCCAGGCACCTTATCAGGTGGGCACAGGAGAAATGCAAAGATCCTTAGTGAGAATGGGCTGCTTTTCAGATCAAGGCCATGAAATCATAGAGACATGAAAAGTAAATCCAGCAGCAGTAGTGTATACTTTGAGGATTTTGCTGTTGTTTGTTGTATGTTTGTCTTTGCTTATCAACATTCTGGAGCTTTAAGCAAAATTACAAAGGACTTATTACTGTTTGGCGCCTTTAAGCCTCTCTCTTTCTAAACTCCCATAGTTGTCCTCCCTTAGACCCCTAAAGCTCAAAACCCATCAGAACTGTTTCGGTTTCTTTGTTCACACTGAAGTATAAAGGGCTAACCACACTTTAAATAGTTATTTCTCTTTTTTTTTCAACATTTTTTAAATTGTTGATAATCTTTATTTATTTATTTATATGTGGTGCTAAGAATTGAACCCAGGGCCTCACACATGCCAGGCAAGTGCCCTACTGCTGAGCCTCATCCCCAGCCCTTAAATAGTTATTTCTATAAAGATACCTGTATTGGCATTTTGCCAGGCTCAACCACCAATGAACGAGATGTGGCTTAAAATGGCTTTACATGTGCCAGATGGGGAAAATATATGAGTTTATGTATGGATGTTCCCTAAAATTCATTTACTTGTTCAATAAATATTTAATGAGGCCACTGTAGCAATAAGGGATATATATAAAAACAAGGGAGGAAAGGATTCACACAAATGGGGAAAATGTGGCATGGAACATTAAATGTCTTGCCTGAAATTACCAAATTTATTTCTTCCAATCAATCTATAAATAATTCAGATGTTTATTGATAATTTCATGATGTGCCCTTCACTATGCAAAGAACCATAGAAGATACTGAAGAGATGTAACTTGGCCTGTGACCTGAATTTGCAATCTCATTTTTGTAACATGTACACATGAAGCAATCTAGCAATGAACTGAATATTTGTCCCCCCCCCCCCCCGCAAAAAAAAAAATTGATGCCAGCCCCCATTGTGATGGTATTTGGACATAGGACCTTTAGGCAGTAATTAGGGTTAGATGAGATCATGAGGGTCGGCCCTCATGTTGGGAATAGTGCTCTTATAAGAAGACAACCTGCTCTTTCTCCCTGAGGGTGCACAAAGAGGTCTTATTTTGGCTTGTGGACAGTCATCATGACGTGTGATGGTGACTGTTTACAAGCCAAAAGAAGACCTTTTTGTGCACACTCAGGGATTATCTACAAGCCAGAAGAAGAGAACACAGAATGAAACCAACCTTGCTAGCACCTGACCTTGCACTTCTAGCCTCCTGAACTGTGAGAAATAAATTTCTGTTATTCAAGCCACCTGGTTTATGCTTTTTTTGCTATTGCAGCCTGAATTGACTAAAACACTAATGAAGCAAAATAATGAGAATTGTAAATTAAACTCTGATATAAAAGTTAGGAGTTTTAGTAAAGAAATAAAAGGCCTTAATATGGGATCTTTACTGCCTCTGCTCACACACCAGATACTGGCTTGGTTTTATTTTTGGAGGAGGCTGCATATTTTTTAAATACCCCAAACTACAAAAACTGTTGTTGCAAGCCTCTGTGTACTCATTATCCAGACTTAAAAAGTTAGCAATTTTTAACTTTTGTTTCACATATAAGTTCTGTATCAAACAAGAACAGTATCTTAGATGAATTTGAAGTTCTTTGTGTTTCATTCCACAGCCTCACCCCAAAGGCTTCTTTTGTTCAATACAGTCCTTGTGAGATTCATTGGTGTGGTGTGAGGCAGTGATTTGTCCACTTTCAGGGCTGAATGATGTTTCAATGTGTGGCTGGACTAACCGTGTTCATCCATCCTATGACTGATTGACATTTGAGTTGTTTTCCTTTTTTTAGAAGGAGAGTCCACGGAGGCATTTTATTATACGTATGTTTTACATTCCTAGAAAAAGAACCCCAGGATTTTTCCCCCTGTGTGTTTTCATCTTGCTTCTTTGTGGTCCATGATGTGAGATGAGATTGTCAATACAATGAAACCAAACTGATGGGATGGGAGCAGATTTTTCTGCCATTTTTCTAGGTCTTTGAGCTGCACATCAAATCTGAGGCTTATCACTCCACACTTGTTTAACCTGCCTGTGAGGTTGACAACAATTTTCCCAGCTCTGTAATCATAAGTGATTTCAAATTCGCCAGTGTAACCATGCTTCATCAGCACAGCACAGTTAGAAACCGGACAATGACTTTGGAGAACTACCTAATAAGGACCTGGCGTTTGCTTCTATTTTCAGCATTGTTGATGCTCTTGAGAGCATCAGCCAGGACATTCCTGTGCACCATTATGGCGGCACGAAAAGATGGAGGAAAGAGCTGTTTTCCTTTTTTTAATTATTACAAATAATCCTGCTAAGAATTTTTATACATGTCTGTGGGTGACCAAATGGGCCATTTCTCTTAGGTATGTAACTTGGAATAAAACTATGGTATCACAGTGTATATATATATGTTCAGTTGTAGTCAATAGTACCAGTTTTCTAAAGAAACGGTACCAGCCAGGCATGGTGGCACATACCTGTAATCCCAGTGAATTGGGAAGCTGAGGCAGGAGGATTGCAAGTTCAAGGCTGGCTTGAACAGTGTAGCAAGACCCTGACTCAAAATAAAAAGTGAAAAAGGTGGACATAGCTCAGTGGTAGAGCATCCCTTCAATTTCTAGTGCCCCCATAAATTAAAAAATTACATTAAATTAAATAAAGTAGTTGTACCAGTGGCTCCATATCTTTGCTAATACTCAGCAAACACCTTTTTAAAACTTTATCCTTTTGATGGATATATAGAAATATCTCACTATGGTTTTAATTTCACTCTCTGATGTCTAAAATGGTTCAGCCCCATTCACATATTATTAGCCATTCAACAAGGAGCTGACAAATGCCTGACCTTCCCCCATTTTTTTCTTATGTCATTTTTCTACTCGTTGATCTGTAGGACTTTATGTGGCTTAAATATAGAATATTTGTTTAAAATGTCACGATTTATCCCTTTCTGTGGTTTGTTCACTTAATGGTGTCTTGTTATAAACAGATTCCTAATTTTAGGTGGTTATCCAATTTATCAGTCTTTTACAGTTAATTATTTACAATTCCCGATTAAGAAATCCTTGCCCATCCCAAGGATAGAAAATTATCCTTTCGTTTTTATCTAGAATCTTTATTGCTTTTTTCCCTTTCGGAATTAGATCCACCATCCACCTGCAACTGATTTTTGCATATGAAGTGAGACAGAGGACAAGTTTTGCTTATTCCCCATATAAACATCTCATTGACCTAACATCATTTATTAACACAACCTCTCTTTTTCTACCACTCTTCAGTGCCACTTATATTATAAACAAGTGTCCATTCCAGCATGTGTCTGTTTCCAGACTCTTCCTTCTGTTCTTTTGACCTGCTTGTCCTTGGGTCTTAACTGCACTACTCTGATTCATCCCCAAAAGACTTGGGAAGCTGGGGTTTCTGCACATCAACTCCTAGTACTCACTGATTAAAGTTTGCTCCTGGGGACATTGACTCTCCAGGACTTCTACTCTTCTCCATCTGTGCACAAGCCAAAAACAGTCCTATGACAGGGAATGTCTTCAGGGTCTCCTTCTCCACTCACAAGTTTCTTGTGGGCATAGGACTGATTGGTTATTGGCCAGATTCCTAAGGGATACAGTTCTTTGCCACTTAGGATTACTCAACATGGCCACTTGCAGTCAGCAAGAGAAAGGAAGGCCCTAGCAACAGCCACTCCATTTTATGGAACACATGTGCACAGAGTCACACTTACCTAGCTTCATTGACTTCATTCCACTCATATCACAGGTCCCACACTACTGAAAGTGGAGGGCATCACACAGGAGTGAGGATACCAGGAGGCAGAAATCATGGAGGCTACCTTAAGCCTGCATCTGCCACAGCAGGCCTGGGAACTAATCACCAAGTCATAGGTGACCACAGGCTGTGCCAATTCGATGCTGGCAAGACAACACCAGGGTCTGCCATGTGTGTCTATCTCAAACCTCTCTTAAATTTCAGACTTGTATATCAACAGGCTGCCACATCTTCTCCCAGACAGCTAACAGGCATCTTGTTCTTAACATGTCCCAAGCTGAACTTCATTCTACTCTAACAAACAGAAAACATCCCACATTCTTCCTGTTGCAAAAACCCCAGCTCTGTCTTTGACGCCTTTCTTTTTCTGATAACTGTTGGTTTTGTCCCCTTGATTTATCTAGAAACTGACCACTTTTTACCACCTCTCCCACCACCCCAACCTGCTCTGATCCACTGTCATCCCTGGCCTTTTTATTTGTTCTATATCCCCTGTAGCCTGCCACCAGAATGATTCTGCTTCCATATCAGTCCATGGCAGTTCTCAGCTCAAATATCCTCCAGTGGTTTTTCCCAAGTTTCTCAGAGTTCAAGCCAAAGACTTTTGATGCATGTGTCCGGCCCCAGCCTCCCCCCCCCCCGCCTCCCCCACTGCCCCACCCCTGGTTCCATGTTCCTTTCTGCTCTGCTGCAGCAACAGAGGCACCCTTGCTGTCCCCTGACCAAGCTAAGCACATTCCCACCTCAGGGGCTTTGCATTGGTTGCTCCCTCCAGAAGACACTCCCTGGCCTTTTCTTCTCCAATATAAAACAGCAGCCTCCCTCCTTTCTCCACTTCATTTCCTTCTGTAAATAATATGACAGATCACGGATGTATGTAAGAACATATTCCTTCTCTTCCCCCACTGGAGTGTGGTAGCTTCCATGAGGTTGGGGACATGGTCTCTTTTATTCTCTACTGTATCCTGTAGTCACAACCCAGAACAATGCTTCACATGTAGGTAATTCTCTATAAAAACTGTTAAAGGAATGACTACTACACCCCGAAAGAGACCTTAGAGGTCCTCTAGTCCCGTCTCAATTCAGAGAAGGGACCAGCTGTTACGCGTTGAGTGAGCACTTGAGCTGGGACAGGAACCTAGGTCTCTTTTTTATTCTGACTCATTGCTTTTCTTATTCCACTAATTCCTCTATATAGAGGAAAGTTCAACACCAGCAACTGATCACATTTAGTAAACTAATAGGAAATTGTGCTGAAGGTGTTCCTGAAGATTTTGCCAAGCGAAACTATTCTGCTTTTTTTTTTAATCTATTAATTTATTACCAAGCAAATGTCAACAGTGAGTAAAAGGGAACAAAGCTCGAGTTGTTATAACTGATGAAGGAGAAGATTATTGATCAGGTGAGTCATCGTCCTGTCCCAGGGAACAAAGGTCTGAGCTGTCTTCAAAGGTAAATGATTCTGGGGAAAAAGCAGCAACGACAACAATAACTAAGTTTTCTAGGAAAATAAAAAGTATAAGTGATGCACAGTAAGAATTTAACAACAATAACTAGTAATAAGAGAAAGAGAAAACTCAGTTTGTTCCTTGGATGAACAAGTGAGGAATGGCTCTTAACTCTGTCAATGGCATTTTCCACAATGTTCTTTACTGAGCAGTGGCTCCATGAGCTACTTTTAAATAACCAGTGTCTGGCCTGTAAATCCCAGGAAGGGAGTCTCTCCTCTATGAGTGGCTTGGGCTTTTTTTGTAGAGAGGGTGTATGTGGAGAAAGATGCCCCCTCCCCAATCTTTCTCCTATTCCTTCCCCTATCTCTTCTCTGACTCTCCTTTTTAGCAAACTCTGCTTTCCCAAAATAATTTAATTAAGCTGAAACAACTTCCTAGGTTCCTAGGTTGTTCTCTCCTCACCTTGTTTTTAACTGCCTTTCTTACTCTTTTCAAACATATTTTCTGAAATAGACATTGAGATGGAATGCAAACCTGAAAATAATAATGTAATTTTATTGGCATATTTCTATAATTTCTTCTGCAATATGTAGGTAAGAGTGGTGGACAGGTTTAACATGTCAAAAATAATTAATTTGGCTTTTAGTTGACAAATAAAAATTATATTTTTCATGTACAACATGATATTTTGAAATATGTCTACATTGTAGAATTGCTAGATTAAGCTACTTAACATATTCATTACCTTATATACTCGCCATTTTTGTGATGAGAGCACTTAAAATTTATTCTTAGTGATTTTCAAGAATATAATACATTGCCCCTAATTATAATCACTGTATTTCAAATCATCATGTTTCAAATTTGTAGGCAGAGGATGCCAGAAAGTTCTCTGTGAATTTAAAATGTAAACACTATGATATGTATGATATATATGTAATATATATCATATGTATATACATAAATGCACATTTGCTCTAATAATCACTCCAGGGGGCATGGATAGCCTTTGAAGGAACCGAATTAGGAAAGCACCATCTAGACATGATTATGGAAACATTATAACAATTGTTATAAAGTCTATATGAGAGGGTGTATCAATTAGCATAAGTGATGTAAAGAAGGTTTTCCTTTAATTGGTAAAGAATGGTCCAGTTATGAGGTTAGACAGAAGACTGTACTAGGTCCCACCATCCTGGTGTGGGAGAGCACACCTTTGCATCGAGTCCAGGAGCCTCACACTTTGGGCAGTTCTCCAGGGCCAGAATCTATCTGTACGACGGCTTTGCAATCTGATCCTACCAGAAGCCCACTGAGCCACTGCCAGAATATTGTAATGTCTGCTTCCTTCTCATTGCAAGGTGCTTATTAGTATGTGAGTGTGGGGACTTGACCAAGATGAAAGGAAAGTTTCCATGATGATTTCCATGCCTGTTTTCTAATAAAGTTTTGTAGGCTTGGCAGAAACTGACCTAAGACTAGTTTTCATCTAATAATGAACCACCTGGGGCCAAGGAGTTGGTAGAAAGGAATGTGGAGTCTCTACCCTCCTCTAATGCCAGTTATTTGGCACAAGAACCTGATAATTACTGAACAATCAAATTGACTTAGGTCAATTCTCATCCCATATACTTGACCATATTTTATTTTTATTGCTCTTGGTGAAGAGGAAAAACAAATAGGTCCTAGTTTAAGTGAAGGGTAGCAGATGTAAGATTGTCTCAAACTCGTCTTTTCATTGATTTAAGTATTTTGACATTCTGGACTTCTTGGTGCCTTTCAGATATAAAATGGTAGGACTAGGTTTCATAAGGTGATAACAGCTATTATTTTTTTAAGAATTCTCTTAATAGTTTATGAAAGAAAGGACGGGGGAGTCTAGGCCAAAGCATCAAAATATCGTGTCTGCCCTGATTTTGGCATAGAGGCCATTGGTACCTGAGGACAGGGTGGAGTTATGGAAGGAAGAGAATGAGAGGAGAATTCTCTGCAGGACACCCCAAGAAGAAGGCCAAGAGCAGCCTCCTGCAAGAGTGGTTTGGGCTGAGACAGAGTGGGACCCAGAAAAGCAGTCATGACCCAGCCGAGGAGGTCAGGTTTCCTAAGAACCAGATGCAGAAGGGCACCCTCAGTCACGGGACTGAGGACGGTGATCTCTGTGCCGACCGACTTTATGTTTTTAAGGAACCAGACAGCTCCAAAATGCAAAGAGATAAGTACCTTTGCCCTTATTCTGTTCCCTCCCATCTGGCCACAAAACTAAACACATACCCAGAGTCAGCGGGGAGGGAGGCCCAGTGTTCTGTCTTATGGTGTGTATGAGTGTGGAGGATGAGGCAGCTACAGACAGGTTTTGTCTTTCTCTTTTTTAGTTTGAAACATTTGGGGCCAGATGAATTAGAATAAAGCAAACATAATTATATTAACTTCAGAGATGGAAAATACCATGTATGTTAAATTCTATAACCTTTCATGAAGGAAATTATCTATGTTGATCTGATTACACTTCTGATCTACTTGCTGTTGTTTAGAATAAAAATGTTGGTTGGTTTTATGATTCAGTACCTTTATTGGAAAATATTTTTAAATAGATATTATATATAAATGGATATATATGTATATATATATATATATATATATATATATATATATATATAGAGAGAGAGAGAGAGAGAGAGAGAGGCTTCATGCAGTTGATCATATAGCCTAGAGGTTATATAAACAAATATATATATATATATATATATATATATATATATATATACATATATATATATATATATATATATATATATATATATATAGAGAGAGAGAGAGAGAGAGAGAGAGAGAGAGAGCATGGGATACTAAAATTCTGTAGTATAGAGCAAAATACCATGGTGATCATTAAAAGACACCTCACTTTAAAGATAAAGAAATTGGTATTGAGAAAAATGCTGTTGGAGAAAAAAATTACACAGCTTAGCCAAGGTAACATATTTGGTTGGTAATAAAGATTTATTTAGAACCTAAAATCTCATGAACATGTATTGTCCCAAGTACTTATTTTGCATATAGGTGATATCTATAGATAATAAGTGCCCACTCTGGTGGAGAGAATTTTAAATCTTTTTAAAAATTGTAGTATTAGTCATTTTTGTCTTTATCAAATTTTTTGTCTTTCATTCTGATCATTCATTCATCATTATTAATCACCATCTACTTTATTGTTTTCATACATTGATTCAACCTAGTTTGTGCCTAAATTTTCACATTTCTGGGTCATTTCATTTTAGGTGTTAGCGAAGATACTGAAGAATTGAGATCAAAGAATCTTGGTAAACATTTAATATAATCTCATTTTAAAGATGAAGGTCGGTACAGTTGCACATGCCTGTAATCCCAGCTACTCAGAAGGCCAAAGCAGAAGAATTGCAAGTTCAAGGACAGCCTCAGCCACTTAGTGAGTCCCTAAACAACTTAGTGACATCTTGTCTCAAAATAAAAAATTTTTTCAAAGGGTTGGGGATGTTGCTCTGTGGTTAAGTGCCCCTGAGTTCAATCCCCAGTACCAAAAAACAAAACAAAAAAAGACCAGCCTGGGCAACATAGAGAGACCCTGCCTCAAAAACAAATAAATGATACCACTTATTCAAGGTTCCTGAGACAATTAGAAGCAAAGGTACATTTAGAACTCAAACCTTATGACTCTTGGGTTTGGGTACACTGCTCCTAATTTCCCTCTGTTCTATACTTTAGAATTCAGACTCTTCCTTTTCCTTTTGAGTGCATATAGACTGCTTTAAATTTTGTGCATCAAGATGGACTGTTCATATCCCTACCTTTTCTCCTCCTCTCACACCTTGTGGCATCTTTGGTGGGAATTAAAAGGAGACGGGGGGGGGGGCACATTTAATAAAAGTCAAGTAAGAGAGTCAAACAAGAGAAATTTTGTTTTAGATTGGCTTGTAGATAATGCAGTCTGAGGAATCTGAAAGACACAAAAACATTAAGATAAGATAAATGGTCCCAGGTGGGAGGCCAGGACCCATAGGTAGGGCAGAGAATAACAATAGATGAAGGGGATGCTAAAGGTAGAGTCATGAAGGAGAAACTTGAGAGAGACAAGAGATCTTGTACCCAACAGAGGAGGAGCCTGTGTGAATTGATAGGAGACTCAGCATTTTCTTTTAGGCTTCATGCAGTCGATCAAATATCCTAAAGGTTATATAAGATTATACATTGTACACGTATAGCTATAGCCCTAATCAAAGGGTACTTAAAAAAATGACAGGAGGCCATTGTTCTGGTCCAAGCTCCTGAATAGACTAGGCTAAAAATCAAAATGGAGTCACTCATGCTAAGGTTCCAGTCACCAACATGAACCTAAGCTGTTCCTGTGAACTTCTGAGAAATCAGGATTAGTGATAACAGCAAAATTTCTCAAATAGACATTTCAATTGGCATGATACTGACATCCTCCACTTTAATTCTTATACAAAATAAAATACAAAATAAGTAATCTGAGTACAGTGGGATGCCCTGGGTAAATCCTCAGCACCAAAAAAAAAAAAAAAAAGAAAAAGAAAGAAAAAGTTTAATTAATTATTTTCCTATTATTCTATCTCCCTGACCCATCTTATAAGGATTGTAACTTTAAAATAACCAATCCAGACTGCACAGGCACTTCACAGAAGAAGAAATACAAATGGTCAAAATACATGAAAAAAATGTTCAACATCTCTAGCAATTAGAGAAATGCAAATTAAAACTATACTGAGATTCTAACTCACTCCAATCAGAATGGCAATTATCAAGAATACAAGTAACAATGAATGTTGGCAAGGATGTAGGGGGAAAGGTACACTCATGCATTGCTGGTGGAACTGCAAATTGGTGCAACCACTCTGGAAAGTTTTTTGATTCCTCAAAAAACTCGAGATGGAACCACAGTTTGACCCAGTTATCTCCCTCCTTGGTGTATACCCAAAGGACTTAAAATCCTTACTATGGTGACACAGCTACATCAATGTTTATAGCAACTCAACTCACAATACCTAAGCTATGGAACCAAACTAGGTGCTCTTCAATAGATGAATAGATAAAGAAAATGTGGTATATATACACAATGGAATATTACTTGGCCATAAAGAAGAATGAAATGATGGCATTTGCTGGTAAATGGTTGGGAATAGGGAATATCATGCTAAGTGAAATAAGCCAGTCCCAAAAAACCAAAGGCCAGATGTTCTCTCTGATATGCAGATGCTAACACACAATAAGGGGGTGGGAATAGAAGTTCATTGGATTAGACAAAAAGGACAGAAGAGAAGGGAGAAGAGATGGGAATACGAAAGACTCTAGAATGAATCGTACGTAACTTTCCTATGTTCGTATATGAATACATGACCAGTGAAACTCCACATCAGGTACAACCACATGATGGGTCTAATTAGAATAAGTTATATTCCATGTCTGTATAATATGGCAAAATACACTCTACTTTTATGTATATCTAAAAAGAACAAATTTTAAAATGTAATTTAAAAATCAAAATGACCAATCCACTTTTTCTTTCAGTTTCTGCTTTCTTCATCCCTTTTCAATTTATAAAACCAACCCCTTCTGCTTTACCCGTCAGAATACTTATTCTACTTTATGGAATGAGTGTTATTCAATTCTAAAATTGAAAATAAGAGATCTTTCAAATAAATAGCTGTGATTTTGCTCTTTGACAAGAGTACGTTGAAAATGTGGACATAATAGCAATACTGTTCTGCCATTTAGATCCCCTCATGGCCAATCTCAGCAATCCTAAAACAGCTCTTACTGATATGCCAAGCTGACAGGAGACAGACAGACATGGGTGATGGGAACTGGAGGTTAAGGAAATAATTCTATAAAATGGGCCCATCGTGCTGAAGTCCACCTGCTTTCACTTTTAAAAAGCAATTTACCTGCAGCCCTGCCTGGCTTAAGTTTGTAGGATATATTACATTCCTTAGCAAACTACCTGTTATCTCCAGGAGAGATGTGGGCTCTGAAATGCTATTAAGAAGAACACAAACTTATTCTGAAGGAGGGGACTTTGTGACCCTTGCACAGACCATATCCCAGAACTCAGGGACATGAGGATAATTCCCACTAACCATAAAATCAATAAGAATAGGTTCCAATTAGAACCAGTCAGCATGGGCCAATGACCTAGAGTTGTCATGGCAGTGGGGACTTGAAAGTCTGAAGTCATCCTGTTCTCATTCAAAAGTCAAGAGGTGCATCTGGGCAGGAATCTCTGGAAACTTCCCTGGGACCGCACCCCCACAAAAAATATTAGAGAGCAGAAGAGGCATGCTGCTGTCCCTCTCCTCTCTGAAAGGACCCACTCTCTCCCTTAAGAGTATCCCCTTTACTCCTGTCTTGTTCCTTCTAATGAACTCCACCTGTTCATCTGAGCAACATGTCTAAAATCTTTCTGGCATGATTGCAAGAATCCAGGTTTGAAGTAGAGGCCTCCAGGCTAACTCAGTTTCCTAGAAGGTGCCAGCATTGTAGCAAAGCTGTTCCATAGAGTATCAACTTAAGAAAGGTCAAGTGAAATGCACAGGATGTGTAACTGGAGTGAAACTGTGGTACTTTATTTGTTTTGCTCAAGTCATGCCTGATTTCTGAACTGTTTCAACTGATATAAGCAGGATATGGTAATGTAGTAGAAAGGTTGGAGATTTGGGCCTCCAATAGATCTGATATTTAGGCACAGATCATTCCTTCCTAACTGAGGACAAGTTCTCTTTAGTGATTCCAATTCAAAGTTTTCTAATTCTAAAATCATAGTAACAGTACTTGTAGGGCAGTGGTGAGAATTCAGTAATACGGGTAATGCACTTAGACAGTGATTGACATGCAGTTGTCAATAAATGGTGGCCTTTATTTTCATGGCACTACACAGTTAAGGAGAGAAGGAAGGGAGATAAATGTCTGGAAGAAGAAAGGGCAGGAGTCTTTTTCTGATTTTTGAATGGAGGTGGGTGGGGGGAGAGCAGAGATCAGGTAGGAAAAATGAGGTGGTGGGAAGAAGGATGGAAGAAGACAGGAAAAGGATTGGAAAAAATGAAGGATAAGATAGAGAAGAAAACAGGCCAAGCCTCTAGAAAGAAATGCCATGAGCAGGATGGGGGTACATCTACCAGCCCTCCGTATTGTCTGTGCACCAGCAGCCAAGGCATTGCCTGAGAGCTTGTTAGAAATGCAGACTCTCAAGGCCCTCCTTGACCTGAATCATGATTTGCATTTTAACAATATTCCTAGGTGACTCCTATATTCATTAAATCTGCAGGATTGATGGTATTTTTTTCTCTCCTGGGGGCTGAGCAGATTCAAATCAACAGGACGGCCTCTGGGGCTTTTTATTATGATCATTATTTTTATTTCTAAATGTATCAGGAAGATTTCCTAACTAAGTGGGTAGGATCCAGGATGGGACACTTCTTTGGGATTCTGACCTGGACAGAGGATCTTCAAGTCAGAGGCAGGCTGTGGGTTCTGAAGAGATTCTTGGAATTTCTCTCCTGGATCCAAGGTAACAGATGTGTAGGAACCAGGGAAGGTGGAGAGGTGAATGCTTTTCCTCTGTTGAGGAAACAGGAAGAGGTTTAGGGTTGTCCTTCTAGACCCATCTGGCAAGTGAGGCAGAGCCATGGCTGGCACCCTACTCCCTGCCCATTCAGCTCCTGGTGCCTACTTTACCTCTGGACAATAGAAACACTTTTGTCCATGGCCTGTATATAGGTCCTTCATCAGAGGTGCCTTGGAAAGACCAATGGAATAATGCCCCTGGGCAAGCCACTTGACCTCCCTGGCCCTAGGCCCTGACACATGATAAAGGTCTAAAATTGTGAAGTGAGGTAGCCAGGATTTCCCAGTGTCGTAGGGACTAGAACTGTGGCTTTCTGATGACCCTTTCTCCCAGACTGCCCTTCTAAGTCCGCAGTCAGTCGGGTGACGAAAATGGGAGAATGTCACTGTGGATGTGAAGAGCGTGGTGTGGGAGAGCACTCCCCTCATCTGACAGGGAGAGTTGCTATTCAGTCCTGCCAGTTGCCATGAGGGATTTGAGCCTACCATGGCCAATACCCCACCCCAAGGAAAACAAAAAGTTCAGGTCTTTATACTAAATATTCTGATTTTTAAAGGCTGACAGTGAATTCATTAAAAACAAACAAACAAACAACAACAACAACAACAAATCCGTTACTCATACAAAACAAATCTGAGGGCTGATACAGTTCACAGGCTGCCAGTATGTGATCTCTTCCCTAAGTCTTTCAAAAGAGGAGGATTGAAATTTTTATCAAACAAGGCAAAAAATTCTTGAATTTGCTGCTTGTCCCAGCGTGGTAAGCCCTGGTGATGCCTTCTCAAGGGAGATGAAAAACTTCTCAAAGGACACAGTTTGGATGAGACATTGTGATCTCACCCCTTTCTATCACAGCTCCATGTGAAAATACAAACGCGTTCAACAAGCTGCACGTACTCTGGGAGGGAAGCGCCTGTCATAATTAGTTGATTAATCACCGCCAGTCTCTTGTCGTGTGCTGATACATGAGTAAATGTATGTTCAGGGTATTGATCACATCCAAGCTAGGATTCCTCTGAGGCCATCACCTGAAGGACACGGTGACCACAAAGGTCTGCCTCCAGTTACTGCCTTTTGCAAAGTGATCACAGGGTGCACAGCCGGGTGTAATTCAAGCACCTCTTCCTGCAGGCAGTGAGTGGTTACTGCTGATCTACAGTAGCTGTATTGCTTTCAGCCCTAATGGGCATCTTTACTGAAACAGAAACCTAATTCCATTTAGGTTAATAATATGCCCACTCAATCTTCCTTTCCAGAACCGGCATGATCTTGACACTTTCTGAGTGGGCACTGCACTGGCAGTGATTCCTCCTTGCAGGTAGGTAGCTGATCAGATACTGCAGGGTTAGGAAAGACTTCCATTCTTAGTCTAAGCCATTTTGATTTAAAAAAAAAAATTTGGTTATGAAAATGCCGTAACTTATCTCTCATGCAGTGGTGTTAAAAATGTGGTGTAGACCCACAGTAGTTGGCATCTGTCTCCCCAGTGCACCGGTCTGATGCTTGGGAGTGAGAAAGCTGCTTTTCAGGTCTTGATCCTGGACTCCAGCAATTTACTCCCACTTTGCTCCTTCAATCCAGGCTCCTCTTTGTGATTAATGGATGTGGAAATAATTCATATGGGCCAAAATTGGATTCTGGGAATATGATGTTCTGGATGCAATTTCCCTCTTTCCCACCATAAACTCCAAAAGTTCTTACTCTCTGGAGTCAAACAGCTGCTAACTCCTCTGGATGGCTGAGTGAGGTCTTGGGCCACAGGGGTGTTTAATCAGCTTTTCATTACTGTAACAAAATTCAAAATCAAGTTAAAGAAAAAAAGGTTTCTCTTAGCTGTCCATGGTAGGTTTCCCCATTGTTTTGGGTCTGTGGTGAGGCAGGGCATCATGGCAGAAGTGTGTGACAGAGGCAGCTGTTCATCTCACAGCGATCAGAAAGAGAACAAGGTCAGTGTCCTAATAGTCCCTTCAAGGGCACAACCCCAATGATCTCACTTCCTTTTGCTAGGTCCCACCTCTTATATGTTCTACACCTTCAATAGTGCCACGGGCTGGGGACCAACTGTTTAACTTGTGAGCCTTTGGGCTCACAAGATATTAGATATTTCATATCTAATTATGGCAAGTGCGTTTCATCATTGGACAGAATGGGTGAGGTTTTTTTTCCTCCTAGAGGACTGGGCAAGTGATTTGAGAATAATGTCAAAGGTGAAGTAGAGAAGTCATCAAATCCTTGAAAGAGTTGGGCTATCAAGGCTAACGTCAATGCAGACTCAGTGTAGCTTTGCTGGTTTTCTTACCAAGGCCAAGGAAGAGATGAATGGGGGACTGGGTACTCGATTCGGAAGCAGGGGCAGGGCAAAAAGGTGCTGAGCAGGATGCTGGCAGCTTCTGCAGCTCAGTCTGTGAGGACTGCGATCTCTTCACTTTTATCATCTATGCTCCTCACATCACTTAGAACACATAAACACTGTTCCCTGAGACCTAATGAGCCCACATGGGAAAATAACATCCCATTTACAAAGGGCCAGTAGCCAGAGTCAGGATAATCAATTAGAAAACACAAAACACATCCCAGCAAAATAGAGCCATAAGAGGAGTGTCTGAGTGGGGAAGGACAAAGAAGGATGGGCGCTTAAATGGAAAACCAGCAACATCTCTAATGGAGGGAGAGAAATAAACAAGAGTCCAAGGGTCTAAGGATGGGAGGAGGAAGAGAAAGGAAAATGATTCTAAAGGTGCCTTCTTGATGGAGTAAAGGGGCAATCAGGAGGAAGCTGCAGCATCTCAGTGGGGGAACTGGGGCTTATTGGTGGGGATGATGCTGGTTGGGTATCCCTTATCTGAAATGCTTGGGACGGGAAGTGTTTCGCGTTTCAAAATGTCTTCAGATTTTGGAATATTTACATATATATAAGGAAATATCTTGGGGATGGGCCCTAAGTCTACTCATAGCATTTATTTATGGTTTATAGACACCTTATACAAATAGTCTGAAGATTTTTTTTTAACCATATTTTTAGTGTCCCTGCATCTTGAATGTGACTGTCACCTGAGTTCGAGGTGTGCAATTTTCCTCTTGTGATGTCATATCGGTGCTCAAAAAGTTTCAGATTTTAGAGCATTTCAGATTTTAGATTTTCAGATTAGGGATGTTGAACCTGTAGTTAGCATTGTGTTTTCAAATTCTACTGGAGAAGTATGTGTCAGAATGGAACAAGGAAGGGAAAATTTGCTCAGTGACCAAAAAGAAAATAACAAAAGAGAAAAAAAAAAAAACAGAACAAAAAATTATAGGAAAAAATAATTTGGAAGAATATAAATATCAATCCTAAACAAAATGTGAGGACTGAATTCTTTAAAAGACAAACTATAACTTTGGCTTAAAAATTAAAACCTGTATATGTAAGAAACACATCTAAAACATAGTTTTAAATTTTTCAGCCAGGTGTGGTGGTACACACTTGTAAACGCAGTAGCTTGGGAGGCTGAGGCATGTGGATCTCAAGTTCAAAGACAGTCTCAGCAACTTATTGAGGCCCTAAGCAACTTAGTGAGACCCTGTCTCAATATAAAACATAAAATGGGATGGGGATGTGGCTCAGTGGTAAAATACCCCTGGGTTCAATCCCTGGTACCAAAAAAATTTTTTTTTCAAAGTAAGGTTGAAAATCAAGAATAGGCCAATCCAAGCAAAAAATTAAACACAAGTAGAAATATTACTACTTCTATTACATGTGGTGGAATATTAGAGGAAAAGCATTATGAGAGGGTTATTATGTAACAGTAATATAAAAGACACTGTTTATTAAAAAAAACCACAGGCCTACAGGATGCATGCCTCTAATCCCAGTGACTCAAGAGGCTGAGGCAGGAGGATCACAAGTTCAAGGTCAGCCTCAGTAACAGCAAGACCCTGTCTCAAAATAAAAAATAAAAAGAGATCTGAATTTTAACACAGATAATTCCTGTTACTTAAACTACTCCAGAATACTCTAGGCTTAGTGGTAAAGCTCCCTGGGTTCAATTTCTAGGGCCATAAAAAATAATAATAAAAAAAAGTAAAAGCCTACAGGTAGCAAACAAAATAAAAGCCAAATCTAAAGCAAAAACAATCAGTAATACAATATTATATATATATATATATATATATATATATATATATATATATATATACATATGTATATGTATACACATATACATATATCTCTCTATATATAAAATGGTAGGAGACTTTTATATATTCTCCCATGATTCAAAAAATTTAGTAGATTAAAAAAAATTAAGACTAGAGGGAAATGAACAATATGATCAGTAAAATTGATTTAATGACTATATTTAGATATTCTGTTCCTCAGACAATATACATTTTTTTGTGTGTCGATGAAACACTAAGCCTTGCCCCTGATAATACAGCAACAAAAAAACTGAATCCTGTATCAGTCATGAAAAAAAAATATATTTTTAAAGAGGTGAAATCTAACAGATCAACTGATTGTAAGTCAACAGAACTAGTTATATATTATAAAATGACAAAAATACTTATTTACATGGCAATTAAGAAATATTTACTAGACAGAAAATGGATCATAAAGAAAATTTAAAGCAAAATTGCAAGCTACAGAGAGAAGAAAGGAACAGCTAAGACTAAACCTAGGGCACATAGTGAAATCTTGCTCAGAGGATAATTTATAGCTTTATATAAATTCATTTTTAAGGAGGAAAGATAAAAAATAAAGGAACTAAACATTCATCTTAAGATATTTGAAAAAGAGCAATAACCAAAGAGAAAAGGAAATTAACAAAGATACAAATTTACACAGAAAACTAAAAAAAAAATAGAAAGGATAAATCAAAACATGGTTCTTCAAAAGACTAATAAAATGGAAAAATACAACCAAAGTCTGCTAAGAAAAAAGAAGAAGAGAAGAAAGCTATCCAAGGATTGAAATGAGATAGGAGATAGAATACATATAAAAACTAAAAGAATTTTTATAATATCTTTATTTTATTTATTTTTATAATATCTTTATTTTATTTATTTTTATGTGGTGCTGAGGATCTAACCCAGCACCTCTCATGTGCCATGCAAGCGCTCTACCACTGAGCCACAGCCCCAGCCCCAAATTAAAAGAATTTTAAGAGACTGCTACAAGAAACTTAGGACCAACATATGTGAAACCCTAATGAAAAGAGATGATTTTTTTGTAGAACATAAATTAATAAACCGATGCAAGAAGTAGAAAACCTGAACAGATCAATTGCTGCAGAAGTGATTGGAAATGCAATTAAAAATCTTCTCAGATTGACTCTGTAACCATGTTTATCTGAACTTTAACACAGATAATTCCTGTTGCTCAAACTACTCTAAGCTATAGAAAAAAATGAAGGACAACCATTTTGTGAACCAACAAAACTGTAATACTAAAACCTGATGAAAGAAGAATAGAGAATCAAAACTGAGCATAATGGTGCACACCTGTAACCCCAGTTGCTCAGGAGGCTGAGGTAGGAGGATCTCAAGTTTAAAGCCAGCCTGGGCAACTTAGTGAGGCCCTGTCTCAAAATAAAATGAAATAAAGGGCTGGAAGTATATCTCAGGGATAGAGTATTTGTCTAGCATATGAGAGGCCCTGGATTCAATCCCCAGCACAAAAAATAAAAAGAATAGATAATTATAAAGTAATCTTACTTATGAATGGATGCAAATTTGTAAATGAAATTTAACTTTGGTTAAATTTCACATAGTGACAGAAATATTTACCACTATCTTCTCCCAAAACCGTAATAAAACTACAGCAAAATTATTAAGGAGGCATAAAGCTGAAGGACAAAAGGAACAGGAGTGACGGGGCTTAGTACATGTGAGGTCCTGGGTCCAATCCCCAGCCCCTTCCTCCACTACCACCCCCAAAAGAAAAAAAGCAGAAGAAGCAATGGCCCCACAATTTTGGTAGTTTGAAAACAGACATACAAATGAAAACTGGCAGGGCAGACCATAGAAAGCCGGAATGCAGACCAGAAGTGAGTTCGCCCCCAGAAAAGTTCAGAACTTACAGGAATCAAGTGAAAATGGGGGTTCCAAGAGGAGACGAAAAACAGGAAAATTAACAAAAAAAAATCTATACAAGATGCAGAGTTGGGTGCTGTGGTGCACACCTGTAATCCCAGCAATTTGGGAGGTTGAGACAGGAGGATTAAAAGTTCAAATCAGCCTCAGCAATTTAGTGAGACCCTGTCTCAAAACAAAAAATAGATAGATAGATAGATAGATAGATAGATAGATAGATAGATAGATAGATAGATAGGGCTGGGGATGTGGCTCAGTGGTGAAGCACTCCTGGGTTCAATCCTCAGTACCAAAAAAAAAAAAAAAGGCTCCCAACCTCAACCTCACTTTACAAATACAAAGTGGCCCTCTACCTTTTCTTGGCAGAAGACTCTGGAGAGGTGGAAATAGAGGGATGCTGGACCAGGCATGCTGAAGCAAGGAATCTAAATGAAAAATAGATATTAGGTGGAAGATTAATTACAGAAAGGTGGGGCCCTTGTTGTCTTCTGTGCCTTACTTACTGCTTTACTAGAAGCCATGTTTATCCCTCCACAGAGGGAAAGGAAGGAATTCTTGTGTGACCTGACCAACCCAGAAGAAAAAACCCCTAAAGGTACTGACAGTTAGAAACCCTCAAGGAAACAGACAGTGGTGCAGGGAGACCAACCATTAACAGGTTTCCCCACACTTGCTGAACTCCCAGTGATCTGTTTGGTGCATCACTTAAACATAAGCAGAAAACCAAGGATCACAGACATGTTAGGAAAGGTAATGTGAAAGAGAAAGAGAGAGAGAGAGAGAGAGAGAGAGAGAGAGAGAAGAAAAAAGAAGTTTGTAGAGGGAAAAAGAAAAAAGTAACTGGGTGTCGTTATGCATGTCTATAATCCCAGCTTCTTGGGAGACAGAGGTAGGAGGATTGCAAGTCTGGGCAATATAGCAAGAACCTGACCCTGCCTCAGGAAAAATAAATAAATAAATAAAAAGTTAAAAACAAAATAAAACAACACAACAACAACAACAAAAACACAGAAGGGTGAAGCCAGAGGATTGATAAGCTCAGGAGAGAGAGATTTTAGTGTGCTATGCTGCTGTCCCCACCAAGTAGTGGAATTTTGCCTATGTATGGCCCACACTCTAATGTAGGTAACACAGTGAGGCCTTAACTTTTAAAATAAATTTCAAAAGAAAGAAAGAAGAAAAAAAGCTGCCAAATTTTTTTAGAGAAATCTTGGGGATTAAAAATGATAGTAGAAGAGAAAGATTTGTATAAGAGTTGGAAGTATTATTATATTTAGCAAACTTTAGGACTACCAGTTTAATTTGAATTTCAAACAAGCAACAAATTACTTTTGAGTATAAAGATATCCCTTGCAAAACTTAATTTGAAAGAAAACATTTCCTGGGTATCCTACTTCAGGGGGTGGGAAGGTACTGGGGTTTGAAGTCAGAGGCACTCAACTACTGAGCCACATCCTCAGCCCTATTTTGTATTTTATTTAGAGACAGGGTTTCACTGAGTTGCTTAGCGCCTCACTTTTGCTGAGGATGGCTTTGAACTCAAGATCCTCCTGCCTCAGCCTTCAAAGCTGCTGTGATATAGGCATGTGCCACTGCCCCTGGTTATTTTTTATCAGCACCCTACTTAGAAGATGAAATTGATAAAGAAAACTCCAAGAAAACATACTGAGAGAAAGCAAGATATACAATTCAAGAATTAGTTAAAGAAGACTAATGATAAAAAGTTCTAAAAGGGAGAATAGAGGTAATAAATTATCAAGGAAATTTCCCCAAATGAGGAAGTCTATCCAGAGCCAAACTCAAAGGATAAAAATTCCCTGTCACAAAACACAGCATTGTGAAATTACATGGCACTGATGACAAAATAATGAAAGATCAAGCCACATACAGAGAAATGAGAATGGTAAGATATCTCTGTAGGAAACATGGAGTGATGCCTTTTGAATTCTCAGAGAAAATTGCTTCCAATCTAGAATTCTATACCCAGCTAAACTGGCCATCAAATATGGAGACAGAATAAAAAAAAAATTAAAAAAACTTTTTTTTAGGCCTCAGGATCTTAAACTCTAACTTCCGTAAGCCTTTTTGTTGAAGATATTCCATAAAAATATGATAGTAAACCAAGAAAGAAGATAAGAACTCAGAAAGAGAGAGATATGAAGGAAATCTCTGAAAGAATGATAAAGGGGAATCAGAAGATGACAGTTGTACCACAGGCCAAGAGAATCACCAGTCCTGATTGGAGCAGTACAAAGGCTCCAAGTGGGATATCTACTCCAAAAAGAGAAATTTGATAGAATATATGATGTCTGAAAGCATTGAAAAAATGAGATATTTTTAATTCTGTCAGGGAATTTGGTTGTAAGTTAGTGATAAATATAGAGGAAAATCAAGAAAGTAAAAAAAAAAAGTGTGAAAATTATTATTGCTAGAGAAAAACCAAAAGTTATACAGGAGGAAATTTAATAGAAGTTCATTGCATGACTTAGTTGGGAATATTATTTACACAGTCATAATAATGTAAACTGGATATTAATCAAACAAAAGTATGATATAACTACATGGCATGAGGAAGAGTATGAGTCCCCGGGGGCATGTGGGTGTCAGTGTGTGTATATGTAGGGTATGTGCAGGAAAAGAAGCCAAGTTCTATAATCCAAAAGTTTGTACATAATATCAAATACAGAAATATCAAGAAAGAGCAGAATAAGTATACCATTAAAGAAGAGAAAAGCAGGACTGGGATTGTGGCTCAGCGGTAGAGCGTTTGCCTAGCGTGTGCGATATCCTGGGTTTGATCCTCAGCTCTACATAAAAATAAATAAGTAAAGCAAAGGTATTGTGTCCAACTACAACTAAAAAATAAATAAATAAATAAATAAATAAAAAGGAATAGAAAAGCAAATATGTAGGGAGGAAGCAAGGACTAATATTTGGTGTTACACATTTTCTGGAAAATTTGACTTTTAAAAACTATTTACCTTAATAAAAATAAAATTAACCATTCTAAAAGATAACAAATTTCATTTTGAGCAATATACTCAAAGAATAGCAATCATGACCAATGCAGGATTTATTCTGGGAATTCCAAGATGAGTTAATATCAGAAAATCTATTGATATAATTCATCACATCAATGAACCAAATTTTGAAAAACTATCATATCAGTGTTGAAAATATTCTGTAGAAAGTTTAATGTGTAATTACACATTTCTAAGTAAACTAGAAACAGAAGAACATTTATAAAATATATAGAAGAGGGCAGGAGAGTCCCCGCGTGAGCAGAGGGTGCCTGAGGCAGGGGCCAAGAAACAAAGTTCCCGGGGCTGCCTCCGGGGCCGCTGTCTGGGCTGCCTGTTGGGCCGCTCGCCGCCTCGCGAAGGCCATGGCTTCCAAACTCCTGCGCGCGGTCATCCTAGGGCCGCCTGGCTAGGGCAAGGGCACCGTGTGCCAGAGGATCGCCCAGAACTTTGGCCTCCAGCATCTCTCCAGTGGCCACTTCTTGCGGGAGAACCTCAAAGCCAACACGGAAGTTGGCGAAATGGCAAGGCAGTACCTGGAGAAAGGTCTTTTGGTTCCAGATCACGTGATCACACGCCTTATGGTGTCAGAGCTGGAGCTCAGGAGCGGCCAACACTGGCTACTGGATGGTTTTCCAAGGACAATAGTACAGGCTGAAGCCCTCGACAAAATCTGTGACCTGGATCTAGTGATCAGTTTGAACATTCCATTTGAAACACTTAAAGATCGTCTCAGTCGACGTTGGATTCACCCTCCTAGTGGAAGAGTCTATAATTTGGACTTCAACCCACCTCATGTGCATGGAATTGATGACATCACAGGTGAGCCACTCGTCCAGCAGGAGGATGATAAGCCTGAAGCGGTTGCTGCCAAGCTAAGACGGTATAAAGATGCAGCCAAACCAGTCATTGAACTATACAAGAGTCGAGGAGTGCTCCACCAATTTTCTGGGACGGAGACGAACAAAATCTGGCCTTATGTTTACACACTGTTCTCCAACAAGATCACACCTATTCAGTCCAAAGAAGCCTACTGAGCCTGTCCCATGGAAGAACCAAGAAGATGTGGTCGTTCATTCAATCGTGTGTGTAACATTGATGCCATGTCCAAATTAGAAGTCAGCTGAGATAGCTTACAGCATCTTTTCTGTGTAAATGGTGAACTGATAGGAAAACTAGTAAATAGAAAGGGCTCATGAAGAGGCCCTCCTCTGTCTTTCAAAAGAAGGCAACTCTGGACCTGTCAAGCCCTTCACAAGCAAGCCAGTGCAGGCTAGATTTCAGGTGTCTAACCTACACTCTAGTTGGGTTTGGACAGCCAAGTTGTTGCTTTAATAGCCTCTTTTTGCATGTGATGACGGTGGTCTCTGGTTCTCCCCACCCTTCCAAGGTATTGAAACACAGAACCAGTAAACACGAGAATGCAGAGGACTCTAGTCTTGGCTTTGCCACAGTTCTCTGCTTTGTGCCCCCTCGTAACAGTGGAATTGAAGCTTATTGCTCTCAGTGGTTGCTTCTCTTGAGTGACTGTGTTCACAATTCATTTTTTTTTTCCTGCTAAGAGTAACGCCTTTCATCCATGCTCCATGGTGTCCCTCCTTTGCAGATATCCTGGAATGAAAGGATTTGTTTTCTTACATCTGTTTTCTCTCATCTTAGGATATTAAATAGAGGCTATTAAATAATACAGATAGTTGCTGCATTTATCCCTCTCAAATTTGTTTTTTTATGAACTGAGAGCTAGGGGTTACATTGAATCTCTTCATGCATCATGAACTGAGCCATGCAGAGGGTCTTATTTAAATGCTGGTCTGATTCTCATGGGCTTGTTCTGCTCATTTTATTGTGAAAAAAAATGAGAACCTCCCCCGCTGAATCTTTTGGAATCCTCAAAAATTAATCTATAGAAATGTTGGAAGATCATATTTTGTGTATAGAGGAAATAAGACCATATGGAATTACTGGACTAATAGAATAGTTAAGCTTTTTATTCAAGACAACAAAATGAATTTTGAATATGCTGCTAAATATTGATGGTGACAGTGTTTTTTCTTCTGTGAGTGATCCAAGCCGATTTATAAATAGTCTTTAAAGGGAACAGAGCCTTGTGGGGTTGAGGAAAATATTGCACTAGCTGTATCTAGATTAAGTTTGACAGCTTTACAACCCCCCATCCCCCCATTCCAAAGATGCAGTCTATGGGGTGGCCATATAGCCTAGAAATAAAGATCTTAATATTTTGCTATTCCTTGTATCAATAAGTCCTTTGTTAAAAGACTTTCCTGGTTTCCAGACTTGGTGGCCACCTTGTATAATTCTTGCTCTTTTTTGGAAAGAACAATGAAGTTTATTCCTGCTGCCTTAAAAAAAAATAAATAAAATATATAGAAGACTACCAAAATTAAGAACAAACATTCCAAATGGCTGAAGGAGAACGGTAAGAGGATGTTCTTGAGGGGTATCAGCTTCTGCAATATGAGGAACCTTTTCCTGTGAAGTTATGAAATGTAAGCTCTATCTTTTCTGAAATTCCAAAATGTGCAGGGCCACATGTATTAGAATCACTTTTTAGAGTCGCAGGAATCTACATTTCAAACAAGAGCTCTAGGTCATTCTGTTTTATATTAACATTGAGAATGTTAATATAAAATATAAAATCCAATGGAAGTGACCAGAGTATTTGAAATGAGAAGCAACAGAATCAGATTTCCAAAGACCTTCTCCCCCCCACCCCGGCCCCATTCTGCTCCAGTCTACCCTTCCCTGAGTCATTGCAATGGAGGCTCCATAGAGTTGTTTTTATAAATCGACTGCACTGTTTCCTATGGAAGAGTTGGGTCACTTGACTCCCATGCCAGAAAAGTTAGTGGAAATGGCCTGGTTCCTGGAGCATCATGCATTATCTGATTCACAGAAAACAGCAAGATAACATATTTCTGAGGCAGGGAGAGGAATACATGCTGGGTCTCATTTGAAAAATCTTGAAACTTGGATTTGAAAATGTGTTTGTTTGTTTAATTCCGTAAACAAAACTTAAAATAGCTCTTAGAGGTAGTCAGCGCCAGTTTTGCAAATGTTGAAGAAAGGAAGTAGGATAAAGGAATTCCTCTGGGTGGATCTCAGAGCCTCCCTGGAGCCATTTTCTTTCAGACTTTGGTGACATCAGTCTAGAGATGCAGATGGGCTTTCTGGAGAGATCCTGGGGAGTTAACAGCCAGAGGACTCTCAGCAAACTTAAAATAACATGAAAAAATGGTCCTTCTCACAACCTGGGTCTAAAGAACAAAGGAAATGACTGAGCAACCCACAGAAGCCTTCCCCAGCCCTGGGAGACTCTGAGCACAGAAACATAGTGCTTCTTAAAGTCAAGCATGCGTAAGAATCACCTGGAAGGCTTGTAAAAATGCAATTGCTGAACCCCTGGCCAGCATTGCTGATTTTGTAGACTTGGTTTCAGCTTGAGATTTTGCATTTCTAACAAGTACCCAAACAATGGTGCTGCTGCTACTCAGTGGAACCACACTTGGAGGACCACAGCCCTGCAGTAGGCAAAGGAAAACCTCTCATCAAGATCTTCTTTGCCTCGGCCATGACCTTGTGACCCTTCTGAGGAATAAGAAAGAATGCCAGTAGGAAGGATGCTGGGGTCACACAGGTTTTCTGAGGTGTAATAAAACAATTGGCTTGAGGCCAAGAAATAGACCTAGGGCTACTTGACTAGATGCTATGCACCTGTTTGTAGCACTCAAATCACAAACATCTCATGAGTGCCTATCATAATTATAGCTACCTGCTCTGACTTGAGCATGGTTTTTTCCCCAAAACTCATGCAAGACGTTTAAACTCCACATTCATGTGTTAATTATACTAAGAGGGTGGAAACTTAATCCAACAAGGGTGTCTAGAAGTGAGACCTTTGGTAGGTAATTACGATTACAGAAGGTCATTAGGATTGAATCCTGGTAGCTTTATTATAAAGAGGTAAAGGCTCTAGACACACAGATATGGAAATGCCACTCCTATCTCTTCTATATGACGTTCTGTGCTGCCTTGGGACTTTGCCAGCAAGTTGACCATCACTAGATGTGCCCCCTAGACCTTGCATCTCTAGAACCATGAGCCCAAATGAACTAGAGATTGAATCCAGTGGTGCTCTATCACTGAGTTTCATCCCCAGCACATGTTATTTTTTAAAATTTTGTGATAGCATCTCACAAAATTGTCCAGGCTGAACTCAAACATGTGATTCTCCTGTTTCAGCCTCCTAATAGCTGGGATTTCAGACATGTGCCCCCATGAGCGTTGCTAAAATGAGCCTGTATTCTTTATAAAGTAACCTGTCTCAGGTATTTTGTTATAGTAACAAAAAGCTGACTAATACACTACCATTTATTGAATGCTGTCCATATGCCAAATACTTCATAAACATTTAATGTTCACAGCAGCCCAATCACTACCTCTACACTAATCTTGCTAACATATTCCCCATATTCCCAAAGGTTGACCCTTTGGCCTGTGTATCTTTCCTTTGGCCTGTGTATCTTTCCTTTGGCCTGTGTATCTTAAGTTCATGGCAGAGGTTCCTATAACAAAAGAAATATTAATAAGAGAAAAGCATAAAATTGTACTTAACACAAGTTTTACATGACATGGGAGCCTTTGTTAGGAAATGAAGACCTGAAGGAATGGGTATTTTTTGTGTGCTAGGCTTGATGAAGAAGTGGGTAGTCATGGTGAAGTATGAATGGCCAATGTATAGTGTAATGATAATGGCCTTATGGTCACTTAGCTAGGCTTCTTTGTCTAGATTGCTCTCAGTGTCTCTGTTTCTTCAGAGATACGGGTGTTCCTTTCCTTTGGGTATAGGGTGTACCTCTTAAATGAGGGTCTTGGGACCTACTTCAGGGGAAGACCAGAAAATCCTTCCTAGGTTTTAGGACATGCTGCAAGGGAGTTGGGGGAAGGTAAGCTGACCTAAATGCTTCTTCTCTTTTCTGGAATGCCAACATGCCCCCATATTTTGAGGTAGTATGTCCTGAACCCCATCATCTGGAATGTGCCTCTCCCATAGCTCTAAGGGCTTAGCACAAATACCCACTTGTCAGAGAATCCTTTCTGGTCACCCCATCCAGGATCTCAGCCACCATGGCCATACTTCCTGCCACACTTTGTGCTGTTTTCTCTCCTGGGCATTTGTCACGAACATTCTACATATTTTGCCTGGTTTGTTTATTATCTATCTCCCTCATAAGCACCCAAGTACAAGGACAAAGACTGTGCCATTGTTATGACATAGTCAGGTACATAGAGCCTAGATCTTTCTAGTATGCAGAATCAGTCATTAATGGGCAACATAAACAAATGAAACTTTGAGAGGGTCGAGCCTTGTTTTGCAGGGACATTCAGAATTTGGTGACATGATGATTAGAGCCTATCAGTTAAAAAACAACACATCTGGATTGGTTGAAGCTGCTTACATATATGGGAAGAAAATAAGTAGAAATTAAAACAGAAGATGAGAATTGGGGGCAGGGTTGGGAGCATGCTGAGGGGAGAAGCAGCTCAATTAGGACACCACTTACTTTGGCCCTGGGGGGCAATTCTCCCTCAAGGCCAAAGGTGGCTCTGAGCCAGTGGGTGTGTCCCTTTGGCTCTTATTGGGTACAAAATACAACTGCTGTAGTCAATACAGGGAGAATCCTGCCCAGCCCAGGCTCTGGAAAGCAGGATTCATTTCTGAAGCACAAAAAGTTTGTTGAAAGAGCAGCTTTCAAATAGTCGAACCATCTGACTCTGGAGGGAACTAGAACCAGGTGTCCACCAGGAGGTGGGGGTCAAAGGGAGGAATCTGCATAGGCACCAGCTTCCAGCCAGATACCAGACAATCCTGAGGCAAAAGGAAGATCTAGACCTAGGGTTTAACTGTGCAAACAGACTTAGTTGGGTTGGCCCCATTATCTGACAGAGTCCTTGCCACATGGAAAAATTAAACATTTCTTCTCTCAGCACCTGGTTCTAACAGACAGCCTGGAGTGTTGTCTACTTGGCAATGACATAGATTCATTTGTTAATGAACTCCAAGGACAGTCCACGTGTCCTGGCCAGCATGGCCCATCTCTTATTTGAACATAGAAAAAAACCAGGGCTTGAGCTCTTGAGTTCATTGTGCACACACAGACAGGTGCTCTGTTATGCTTCTTAGTGCCATACCATGTGATCAGAGAGAAAAAGGGATATAAAATAAAAACCAACAAACAGACTTCATCCACAGTGATCAACTGACCAGCCACGAGATTGAATCCAACTTAATGCTACAAACAGTAGTTGCAGAAATCAACCTAGACTAGGAAATCCTCTTTTCTAAATAAAGGCTGAGAAGAGAATGTGACGATTGGGTTTCCCAGGCTGAAGTTTCTCAAGGCATGGAGTAGGGAATTGATAAACCTTACTTCCTTCTCCAACAGGAAGCTGGAAGGATCTACTATGTGCTATTGAGTGAAGACTGTGCATTGTGTAACAGCAGTCCCAGGGCAAGCTGTGAGGAGCCTGAAGAAGGAGGTGTCAGGCTAAAGCCTGGGTCAAGGGTAGTGGAACTGCTGATAAAGTTTACTTAACAAAGGATTTCTAGCATAATGCTAAGTGAAGTTAGCCAATCCAAAAAAAAACAAATGCTGAATTTTTTCTCAGATGTACAGAGACTGATTCATAGTGGGGTTGAGAGGGGGAGCATGGGAGGATTAGATGAACTCTAGATGGGGCAGAGGGGTGGGAGGGGAAGGGAGGAAGCATGGGGGTAGGAAAGATGGTAGAATGAGATGGACATCAAGTACATCTATAAAGACACTAATGGTGTGAATATACTTTGTATACAACTAGAGATGAAAAATTGTGCTCTATATGTGTAATATGAACTGTAGTGCATTCTGCTGTTATATATAACAAGTAAGAATTTTTTTTAAAAAAAGGTTTCTAGGTCAAATATATTTGAGACCTGTTAAGTTGAACCAAATTAAACTCATCTATTGCCTGTGTTCTTTCATAGACTAATATGCACTGGGCATCTACAAAAGAGGACGAGGAATAAAGTGTTTCTCAAATATATGACTACTGGTGCCTTTTTATAGAGCACCCATATTAGAAAAAAACTGCTCTAAACTTGTTATCCGCATGTGCACATGCTGGGGAAGAAGGCTGTGGTCTGTGTCGCATTTAATAGGTAAATTCATTAGGTTGGTAGGGAAAGGTTTGTTCACAAATGGATTAACGAGTTCTTGAAATGGAAATTAGATTTAGGTCCCCTTCCAGACAAGACTCGAGGGTGACCTTCCTGGATACACCTCACAAAACTTCAAATCAGACCTGCTGTTAGATCCTCGTTTTATTTGTGTGTATTTGCTTTAAAGGGCTGTTTGCAACCTACCCAACTGATTTTACTGATCTCTAAAGGGTTGGAATCTGCAGTTTGGAAAACACCAAACTCTATCTAAACATAAGCATATTAAAATGTTTATACTCCTCTTTCCAAAAAATTCTTTGCTCATTATTTTATGAGATAAGAGAAGAGAAAAGTGGGAACAGGAGAAGGTTTCAGGCCATGTTTTTCTTTTAGGAAAGGTAGTAAGTAGTTAGTACTGTACCTTCTTCATGCAGTACAGGATTATAAGTAGTCCCTGGTTTGGAAAGAGAACAGAGAGAATTATGGTAAAAACTGTCATTAATATGCTGCTTTCAAATTTTACATGTAATTTCACATTCTAATCTTATTTTTCATATGAACAATTCACATCTAGTCTCTCTGTTGGTTCTAATGGGGATCATAGATGAATCCCCAGAAAATGGGATTGATAAGGTCTGCAGCACACCTGCAGTGCCTCTGACAGGTATAGGGGAGGACAAATGTCTTTCTTTTCCATCTCAGGTTCATGGCTGAGGCTCCTATGACAAAAGACAGATTAACAAGAGAAAAGCATACAGATTGAGCTGATATAAGTTTTGTGTGACACAGAAACATTCAGGAATAAAGACCCAAAGAAAGAAGGAAAGCTGTGTATTTTTATGCTAGGTTTGAGGAGGAGGTGGAGAGTTGTGGAGCAGGATGATTGGACAACAGGGGTTTGGTGTACAGCTGATGAACTGCGGAATTTAGCAAGGTCTGTGTGTTTGGCTTCTCCATGCTGCTTGTCTTCAGAGATGAGGATGTTCCTTTCCTTGGGGATAGGAGGGCATATCTTGAATGAAGGTTTTAGGATGTGCTTCAGGAGCCAAGGGCGAGGGAGAGGTAAGAGAAGAGTGAGCTTCCTGCTTCTACTCTTTTCTCTCACATGCTCTGGTGCCATGTTTTGGTGTAGAGTGTTCCAACCCCATCAAAGACAGCTACAGGGCAGGTTGGTCTCCTATAGATGATCTTTTCCTTGCTTCATCATGAGAGTCTAAATGTCAGCCCCCTGACCCTGAACCCGGGCTCAGTTGCTGACGGACAGGAGACTCCAGACTCAGAAATCCACAGTCTCCTGCTACATGAAGAAAAACAGGAAAAATTAATGTTAAAAAAGTTTCTGTTAATACTTTTTTACCACATCAGAAAAGCCCTGGTCTTGACCTTGGGGTACGGTTTCTAAGACCAGTAAAAACCTCCTTCTTACCCCTTTGGTGCACCAAAAGATCATGTCCAGAGCTTTTTTTTTAATCTAGCAATCAAATGTGATATTTTACAAAGTACTGTGGTTTTTCAAGCCTTCGTTTCAAAGGGTCTGGAAAATATTTGTATTTTCAGTTTTCCTTGTTCACAGACTTCTCTTTTTGATTCACTTGGTTTCCTTTTGTGCATGTTGACTGTGGAGTTCCTCCTTATTGTCCCTTGGAGTAATATCTGAAATATAAAATGCAGTCTTGTTTGGAAAATTAAAAGGAAAATATAAGGGCAGGTAATGGGGCTTGAGGAACAGCATGGGGGACATGGGGTGGCAGAGGCGCCCAAGGGACTGTAGTCCACTCAGAATGGTAAATGATTTGATGTAATTTCAAGACAGAAAAAAAAGTGGATTTTACTGCCCTAAATCAATTTAACTGTTCAAATGATTATTTCTCCCCTGGTGTTTATAAAGATATGGAATGAAAGGAGGCAGATTCAAAAGAGTTTTCAGAAATTATTAAACCCACAAAGTCTGTTTGGATTGTGCCTGATGTTAGGAATCCTAACCGATCAATTTTACAGTCTGCACAAAATGGACAGGAGAGCGTTGTGGTATAGAGGATGGTGTTGAACATGCATCTGTGATTCTGGCTCTGCCGCTGACTCTCGGGGTTACCACAGATGGGCAAGTCATCTACCTGGCCAAGTCTCAGTTGCTTTCTTTTTAAATGGGAATCATTCACAAATCTACTAACCACAAAGGGTTATTGTCAGGATTTATTTAAGTAATGTACAAAACATTTACTTAAAAGTCTGTTGTATGTGAACACTCAATTTTTTGTTATGAAACTATATGAACAGAGTTGCTTTGTTTAAGCCAAGATTTGGGCCTTAGCAGAGAAGTGTCATGAAAGCTATGTAAAAGTGGCCAGTTTGGTAGGCTTTTTCTCTGAATCCCAAGCAAAGCAAATTTCAGTCTAGAAGAATTTGTCCTCAACAGGAGACCTTTGTGATGTTTAAAGACATTTTTTGTTGACATATTATAGATTCTCCTTGATTTATGATGGGATTACATCTCAATAACATATGAGTTGAAAGTATCATAAGTTTAAAAATGTATTCAATATACTTAACCTACTGAACATTGTAGGTTAGGAAAGGTAGTAAGTAGCTAGTATTGTAGAACATGGGTTGCTTCCCCTCCTGATTGAGTGGCTAACTGGGAGCTGTGGCTCACTGCTGCTGTCCAGCATCATTGGAGAGTATCATTCTGCATCATTATCATTAGCCTGGGAAAAGATCCAAGTTCAGAGTTTGAAATACGGTTTTTACTGAATGCATAAAGTCAAATCATAAGTCAAACCATCTTAAGTCAGGGTCTGTCTGTAGTATGTGGGGGTGGAAGTAGGGCTCCTGGCATCTAGTGGACAGGTCCAAGATGCTGCTTAACATCCTATATCACTCAGGACTCTCCCCATATTAAAGAGTTATTTGTCCCCAAATACCAATTGTGCAGAGGTTAAAAACAAACAAACCAAAAATTGACCAAGCATAGTCCCTTTAATATGTTAGGTCCAGCAAATGCAGATATTATCCCAGCGGTTAGCACTAGAGTCAAAACCCTGACATTTAACCACAATCTATCCCAGGCTCTCAGTGTAAAGAGGAGTGGGTGGAAGCCCAGGAGGCCCACGAGAAAATGAGACCAATGAGAGCCTGGGTTCAACTCTGATGGATTTAGTTTGGTGGGGTGAGAAAATAATCTGGGTCCTGAGATTAGAGCACAGATATGCTAACCCTAAGCGACATGTCTTGACATATTTATCAGTCAAGGAATGACTTAGGCCCATTTGAAAATAAATATACACCAGGGTGACCCTTCTGGAAAGGCTTGTTTTGACTCAAACCAATTCACTAAGTCGTGTTATGATTTTCCTGGATTTGTGCAAATCAAACCCAAAGATTTCCTGGATTCTTGTTGAAAAAACCTCCCAAGAGGGAACTGGATCAGAAGGTCTTGGCAACTTCCTACCTTCAATTTGAGATCAAAGAATAATAAGACAAAAACAGAGAAATGGGCTGAGAAACGTTACCATCAGGGTGTAGCCATTTCCCCTGTCATCCCATAAGCAGGTATGTGTGTCTCAATTAAATGGAAGATAGATTGTTCTGTTAGTGAGATGGAAAGCTATGCACTTGAGAGCCACTCCTTGCTTTTATCCAGCAAAGAGGACACAAGGCAGCAATTCAACATCCAGAGTGCAAATGGTAGCCCAGCGACCCTTTTCCCTGCAGCCTCTGGGGCATCAGCCTGATTGTGTAAGAGCCAACCCTCGGCTTGGTGCAAGGGAGGTTGGAGGATGGCATGTCTGACTGGAAGAGCTGAGTAGAAAATCCTTGCAAAATGGCACATTGACCTTCCCATGTCAAACCAGGAAGGCTGGAGTGCCACTTGAACTGCCATTAGCGCTTATTTCTATTTATGAAATCCTCTTGAACTTTTTTTTTCCAAATTTAAATCTCTGCTGGAGCTTCATAAAGCGTACATCTTCTCCAATGACAATTTAAATCTGAAAAAATTTCCAAAGGAAAGAAAAATTGAATAAGCCTCTTGGTTTGGGGAGAGGGTGGACAGTAGCAGCATAAGGAATATAGGACCTTGTCACTCTTTGAGTAGGCAGGCATGAGTTTATGAAATAATGTTTCAGAATCTCCATAGGAAGTGAGTAAAAAGCACCCAGTTGTCCCATCTGAATGCTTTGCTACAGCTAAGAGTGCCAAAAACTTTGATTATAGGACCACTTTTGTGAGGAAGGGAAGTTCAAGCGATCTTTGTAATGTTGGTAAAAGTGGGTTCAATAAAATATTTCAAAGCTAGAATGCTCCTCAGAGCACAGAAACTCTTGGTCATCAGAAATCATGGGCAAGAAAAATGAGAAATTATACCCCAATGATTCAAATGTATGAATTGCCAAGATCATTGTAATGTCATGTGTAGCTAATAAAATAAAATTAAATTAAAGAGCAAAAAAGAAAAGTAAATTGGCCAAGAGAGAGATAAATGAGTTACAGTAGATGGGGTAGAGAGAGATGATGGGAGGGGAGGGGAGGGGGAATAGGAAGGGGATAGGAAAGGCAGCAGAATACAGAATACAACAGACACTAGTAAGGCAGTATGTATAAATGTGGATGTATAACCAATGTGATCCTGCAATCTGTACATGTGGTAAAAATAAGAATTCATACCCCATTTGAATCAAATGTATGATATATGATATGTCAAGATCATTGTAATGTTTTGAGCAACCAATAAAAAAAGAAAAAAAAAGAAATCACAAGCAAGCAAATGACTTTAGAATAATCACTTTATTTTGAATAGCTCCCCAACAGACTATGATATCATAAAGACTCCTCTCTTCAAAGCACTTTGCCACAGAAAGGCTGAAACAGAACCTGGGTATCAGTATGGCCAGAAAGAAATCAACCTGTGACACCCACATGAGCAAAAAGGGCAACAAGACAGAATATGCAGTGGTAGAGAGAGCCCTGGCCTGTGAACCTGAAGACCAGGCCAGCTTCCTCCTGCCTGTGTGATCTCAGATGTCTCCAAACCCTTTGAGAACTCAGTAAAATGAGGATGGATGATGGCATCTGCTGTGTGCTTCCCACTGGGCTGTGAACATTTGAGAGAGCTTCACGAATCGTTGACTCAACAACCAGTGTCTTACTGTTCTCGTCAAAAGGTAATGAGAGTTAGAATCAAATTGTATCCTATTAAGGAAATATGTTTATAACCAGATTACTTCCTGAGAACTTCATGTTTCCTGGCATGGTCTTTCATTTCTCTCCTAACATAAAATCTGTCAGGAAACCTATGTTTTCCTGAGTAGAAAATTGCATAGCCAGTAAATATATTTTATGATCTCCTTGGGTCATCTAGATGGGATCTTTTGGAGGGATTCCTAGACAGATTTTTTTTTTAAACTATAAGGGACAGAAACCCATTCAAATTAGTACAAACAAGATGGAGTTATTACAAAAACAAACAAACAAAATATTTTTAAAAACCCAGCAGGTCATCTCCCATGCGCCTCAATCAAAGTAGAGGCCCTCTTTGTGTAAATGCCACCATAAGCCCATAAATCATAAACCCAGCCCAACAGATGCCCCAAGCCCCCAAGTCTATCCGACCTTACTCTGAAGTTTCTGTGTCTCACTCTAATCTCTTTCCTTCTTCCTTCTTCTTCCCTACAGTACAAGTGCTATGCTGTTTTCTCCACCTCCGCTTCCTTTTTAGCATGCAAAGTTCAGAATACACATGTCACTAAAGCAGTAGAGTGACAAGCACTTTTGGAAGTGTACTTATACAGAGCCAGCTTTGGACGAGTGCTTAATCTCTCTGTGCCTCAGTTCCCTTATCTGCAAAGTGGGGATATTATTCCTAATCATAGTGCCTGGTCCATGATGCTGAACATTAGCCCTTATTATTTTTAATGTTTGGGAGAATTTATGAAACTGAAAAAGAGCAAACATAGGATTGCATAATCCAAACTCAGTATCAAATGCTAAACTAAGATCATGTGTATTGAGTTTTTAAAATAAATTTCCAGAGAAGGTGATTTGACCTAGGTTTTGAAGTAAGTGGTTGAAATGACTTGGTAGAGAGAGATGTTTTGATTTTCAATGGCTTTGTAACAAATCATCCAAAAACTAGTGGCTTAAAACCATAATAATGATTTATTTACTCATAGTTTTCATTTGGGGAGGGCCTTGGCAGGGATGGCTGTCTCTGCTCCATGTGGCATCTACTGGGTGGACTGTCTAAGGTTATCTCTTTACCTTCATGCCTGACATGTCACGTGGAGCTGGTCAGGAATCTGTCTGTGCCTGTGGCTCTTCCTTGTGCCGCACTTGGACTTTCTATCATCCCGCTTGTCACAGGGTGGTCAGCCTTCTTACAATGTATCCAGCTTTCCCCAAATACAAAAGAAGCAGCTTCCAGACCTTCTCAGTATTTGGGTTCAGAAGTCCCAGAATGTCTTTTCCACCAATTTGTATTGGTCAAAGTAATCACAGGACCAGTCTCAAGAGGAGGAATGTATTAGCTTTCCATCACTACAACAAAGAGATGAGATAATTTATAAAGAGAAAAGGCTTATTTTGGCTCACTGCTTTATAGGCTCAAATCTGTGATTGGTTGTCCTCATTTTTTAGGCATGAACATCATGGTGGAAGTGCATGGTAGAGCAAAGCTTCTCGCCTCATGGCTAAAGAGCAAAGAGAAAGGAAGAAGAAGGAGCCAGTGCTGCACTATATTTTCCAAGGGCGTACGCCCAATGACCTATACACCCACTGGGCCTCATGTCTTGTGTGTTTGGATTCTCGTGTGTTGGGAGGTCCTACCACCTCCCAACAGCACCACTTTTAATTCATGGGCCTTCTGGAACATTTGAAATCCAAACTATAGCAAAGGGACTGCAGAAGAGTGTGAGTATCAGAAGCATGGTTCATTGGGGCCACCCATGGCAAGAGGTTATAGCACAGTCTTAGCCGCAGAAGATGGTAGATGCAAAAAACCAAAACAAACAAAAAAATCAAACACTAAAAACAAACCGAATCAGCACAGATGGGCATGAGCATGCGAATTTTGAAAAGAGACTGACTTAGTTGTTGTTTTGAAAGATAAGATAGAATCTGAGCGTTTATTTGGATCTAAAATAGTTCTGGGCTGGGGGTGTCGCTTGGTGGTGGGACATTTGCCTAGCATATGTATGGCCCTGGGTTCAAACCTCAGCAATGAAGAAAGAAAAGAAAAGAAATGAAAAGTTGTATCAGATACCATATAATATAACATACAAAATTTCAAACTAAGGAGGAACAACACTGCCCCCCCGCAGTATCCCTGGAAATTTGAATAATTTCTTCCTTCAACTTCAGAGCAAATTCATTTGTTGAACTCAGTCAGGATTTTTTATTTTATTTTATTTTAAAAAGCATAGATAGAGATTTATTTAGGAAAGTAGATACATACACAAGGGAATCATGTCAGGATTTCAAATTGGCAGATGACAGTGACAAAGGCTCTGGGTGGGATATTCAATAGGAAGTTTATTCCCAGGCCTGCTCTTGTCATCTCTCACTGTCATCATTTTTCCTCTCCATTTCCCCATTTCCTGAAGCAGCAAAACCCTTAGTTTTCTATGAACTGATTATTTTTCATGTGAGTAGATCCAGAAAATTTGCCAAAGAAATGGCTTTGGCTTTGGCTTTGACTGATCTTGAGTATTTATTTGTCTTAGTCTGCTTTCTGTTGCTATAAAATACTTGAGACCACATACTTTGTAAAGAATAGTTTATTTGGCTCATGATTCTGTCATTTGGGAAGGCCAAGTATATAGTATATAGTCCTAGCATCTGGTAAGGCCCTTCTTACTACATGATACTTGGTGGAGGACCTCAAATGCTAGAAGGCTAGTTCAAGTTTCTTTCCCTTGTTACAAAACCTTTAGGGCAATGGTGGGGGGGGGGAGGGGGAGGGGGAGGGGGAGGGTCCCACCCTGAAGATATCAGTTAATCCTAATTACCTCCCAAATGGCCCCACTTCTAAATCCAATTAACTTCTAAACTAGGGGATTAGGTTTCCAGTATATGAACTTTTGGGGACATACTTAAATCATAGCAATATTGTTTGAGGAGCTATTCTCTGCTCTGTTGTAGGGTGTATGGGATTTTGTATAGGGATGGGTCTGAGGTTGGTGTGGGATGAGTGGTATATATTCATGGTGGTTTCATAGTTGGGATTTGCAATTTATGCACCCATATATCTCTCTCCTGTCCCAGAAATGGAAGGTTCAGCCTTCCCTTCTGACATTCCTTCCTTCTAGCAGGATTCCCATTTTGTTAGCTTTCTTTCACTATAACAAATACCTGAGATAATGAACTTATGAAGAGAAAGGTTTATTTTGGCTCATAATTTTAGAGATTTTGGAATCCACAATCAGTTGACCCTGTTACTATTGGGTCTGTTGTGAAGCAACACACCATGGTGGTAGCTCAGAGCAGGGCAAAACTACTCACCTGATGGCTGAGATGTGAAAGAGGGCAAGAAAGGAGCTAGGATCCCACTAACCCCTTCAGGGCTCACCTCCAATAACCTGAAGGACTCCCACTAGGCCCCACCACCTCCCAATAGCGCCACCTGGAGGACCAAACCTTTAACACACAGACCTGCAGGAGACATTTAAAATCAAACTCTAGCACCCAGGGAAGGCGTCACAGTTATGTTAATTAACCCAAAGGACTAGTCCAACTTCACATCTCCTTGCCAGAAACTGTGCTAGCATGGGGGAAAATGCCAAGAAACCAATCATACTGAGCTGGAGCTGACCCTAAGTGTAGAGCTGTGAGAAGTCCAAGGCTCCTTCCATCCACCAAGTCACCTCTTCTTTATAAAGCCCCTGTCTCCTTTTGCCATTGTCTCTGCCTCCTCAGGGGACAGCTGTATCACTCCCCTTGGACACTTAGCTCTTTGGAGATTCCATCCCCACTCTCTTTCTTCATTCCAACCCCCAGATATCTCTGTGGTGCCTTCAAAATGTGAGATATTTGTTTCAAAAAGCACATGATTGTATTTTAAAGTAGTATGAGTTGCAGGGTTCATTAATGAAGACATCTCACTTAACTAGAATGTGAGTTTGTTCATGGTTAATCCTCAGTGCCTGGCACAGAGTAGGAGCTCAGTTCATAGCTGTTGAATGATGCATGAATATCACCCTGCAAGTAATCGCATCCTGCTTGGTATTTTCTATTTGGTTTCCAAAGTTTGTCGTTTGGGACTTTTCTCCTATCACAGACTGTATCCAGGGAAAACAAGAGCTGAGTTTCTTAGAAACAGCTCTGTCGACAGCCTCTCCCCACCCCACCTCCTCTGCCAGAAGTGGTGAGGCAGTAAACAGCTTTTATCAGAAAACTGGCACTTGGAAAATGTAAAAGCAATTAGGGATCTGTGAAATGCCTCAGGAGAGCATTATTAGGGAGTTAGAAGGGAGAGTACACACATATTGGACAAGACCTCTAAGACATAACCTTTTGGAAGACAGCATTGATTGTAAATAGTCAAGCTTTAAGTTTAATCATTTGGCAGTTACTAAACTCTATATACATCCTTTTGTGTTTTGTAAGATGTTGGATTGAAGGGAATTATCAAGGGGAAAGTCTAGATATTTCTTCAGGGGCGCATTTGATGTGATATTCTTCTGCCTTGTGGATTAATCTCCTCCAGCTGCCATAACAAAGTACCACATCCTGGGTGACTTAAACAACAGAAATTTAATTTTCTCACAGTTTGAGAGGTTGGAAGCCCAAGGTGTTGGCAAGATTGAGTTCCTCTGAGACCTCTCTCCTTACATATGGCCACCTTCTCACTGCTTCTTCATATGGTTGTCCCTCTTTGCGGGCCTACCTCTGGGGCTCTCCTTAGGACACCAGTCCTATTGGATTAGGGCCTTCCAGATGATTTTATTTAACCTTACTTACCTCTCAAAGTCCCTTCAGCATAGGGATTTTAGAGAGCCACAATTGAGTCCATAATACTTACTGTTCGTGTTGGATAAAAAATAGCATCCTTTCTCCCCTGCATGTACTCTTTCTGCCAGTTTCTGGAATTGTTAAACCAGGAATGGATTGCAAATAAGTGTGAGGACGTGCGGGGGACATCAGGAGGAAATGTGTGAACGTGCCTGCCACTGTAATCATCTGTAGTCCAGTCATTTTGATTCTTTTCTTTTTCTGTTTGTCAGAAGATAAGAAATTAGTTTGGGGTGGGAGAAGACATTTATTTAACTATTAACATTCTTTTCAGAAGTCTTGGTCATGTACTACTGTAAAAACCCAGTGGGAACTATCTTTTGGTTTTATTTGCATTAGGCTGAATTAGTCTGAATTTTTTGGAAACTCCTATTGAACATGCCTAGACACCTGTAAATATAAAAATATTAAGTTCGTTAAAAGTAAACATTGCAGTATGGAAAAAAAAACAGTGGGGAGGTTACATTATAATATTTCCATCGAACTATAGGACAAGGAACCAGCCTGTGAGTTCTAGCTCCTCCCCAGTCTAGAAATGCATAATATTTCTAGTCTTTGGTCTTGGAAGGGTCTTATGTACCATCAGAAACCAAAGCTATTGACAAAAGAGAGACTAGAGAAGGCTATTATGTTACACATCAAACTTGCTAGGTCTGGGCTTGATTGCTGCATAGCTGGCTACTGGTGACCCTTAATTGACCTAGAGAAATGACACGATAGACTTTGCTTTTCAAAGGAAAGAGATCATGTCAGAACCTCTGATATACTAGTTCAATGATAGAGCATTTACCTAGCATGCACAAGGCCCTGGGTTCAATCCCCAATATTTCAAAAAAAAATGGAATGAGACAGTGGATAGGACATATGCTATTTTTTGGTAAGTTTTCCTTCCTATATTATATACATTTTCTAAGGGACATACAGTAGCCTAGAAGAATATATATTATAGAAACAGATCATCCATGTTTTCTTGAAATGACAGGATTCCAGATGTCTTCTTTTAATCCACCTGAATTTTATAATTTTTTAATAAAGAGATTGATATACTTAGTAATAATTTAAAAGTTCTCTTTTGTTCAAAGATGGGAGAATTTTCAATTAGCTATTTTAGTCTCTCATTTATTCCCTAGTATTTGACAGGATATGCATACATTTATTCAATGAATTTGCTCATCAATGCCATAGATTAGAATTTAATGAATTATCTATGTCAATGTCACAGATGAAAATGACTAGAAGGGATGATATTGGCATAGCTGTGGGAAACATTTTCTGTGTCACTAGGGTTACAGGGGCTATGAATTTAGCTTCCAGGTCATGGTTAGACTTCTTTTTCTTTTTCTTTCTTTCTTTCTTTCTTTTCTTTTTTTTTTTTTTTTTGATGCACAGCAGACTGAACCCAGGTCTCACATGTGCTAGGCAAGTGCTCTATCAACTGAGCTACACCCCCAGCCCCATATAGCTACACTTGCTAACATCTCTCAAAAGGAAGAAACTTCCTGATAGTTTAAAATTGATTGAATCTTATCAGCCAATATCTTTTATTCGAATGCAATTCTTACTTTCTTTCATTATGGGAACGGGAAATGGCATCAGTGAGAAGTGATATGGTATATTTTGGCCTTTTATGTCAAGAACTACTTAATAATATAGTTTTGCAATCATTTTATCTATAATAAATGCTACAGTGACTGAGGCTCACATTTCCTTTTCAGGCTAGCTAAATACTTTTCTCATCAAATAATAGCAAATGAAATTATTTATAAAATTGAAGCAATTATTTAACATTGTTTATAGAAAGTTATCAGGTTTTGCCTATTGACTTATTTCTCTTGTGTTTTTGAGAACGGTGGAGATTCTCCATAAAAAAAAAGACACATCTGAAAATGTCAGGGCAGTATGTATATAATTTTCAACCAGATTTAACTTTTATAAAGGGAAGCTTTAATTCAATATTTAAAAACATTGTTTACTAAAAAGGAAAATAGCTTGAATTAAAGTCAGAAAAAAATCTTAGACAATAAATTTACAAATTGTTCCTAAAAGTTTACTTTAATTTCTATTTCATCCGAGTTCACGAAACTTCACCAATCTTATCTTGCAAAGGTATGCAAAAGTCTTTCTTGTAACCACGTGATTGATTCTTTCACTTAATTTTTTTTCCTTCACAGGAAATGTATTAATTTCCCAAAGTCCACTGAAAAAATAACAAAGCTAAACCTATATGTTTGTTCTCTCTCTCTCTCTCTCTCTCTCTCTCTTTCCTTCCCTCCTTCCTTCCTTCCTTCCTTCCTTCCCTCCATCTTTCTTGGTAGGAGGCAGGGGATAGATTAAACCCAGGAGCACTATACTAGTAAACTACATCCCTAGTCCTCTTTATTTTTTATTTTGAGACCCAGTCTCACAAAGTTGCTGAGGATCTTGCTAATTTGCTGAGATTGGCCTTGACCTTGTGATCCTACTGCCTCCGTCTCAGGGTGGCTGGAATTACAGGCTAGTGCCACTATGCCTGGCAATTTACAGGTTTTTTTTTTTTTAATTTATATATGACAGTGGGATGCATTACAATTCTTATTATACATATAGAGCACAATTTTTCATCTCTGGTTGTATACAAAGTATATTCACACCAATTCGTGTCTTTATACATGTACTTTGGATAATAATTATCATCACATTCCACCATCATTTATAACCCCATGCCCCTCTCTTCCCCTCCAATCCCTCTTCCCTATCTAGAGTTCATCTATTTCTCCCATGCTCCTTCTCCCTATCCCACTATGAATCAGCCTCCTTATATCAAAGAAAAACATTCGGCATTTGTTTTTTTTTGTTTTTTTTTTGTTGGTTTTTTTTTGGTTTTGGTGGGGGGTTATTGGCTAAAATGGGCCAAGGACCTGAACAGACACTTCTCAGAAGATGATATACAATCAATCAACAAATACATGAAAAAAAATGTTCATCATTACTAGCAATTAAAGATTTCATTTTGCTCCAGTTAGCATGGCAGCTTTTATGCATACAAACAACAATAAGTATTGGTGAGGATGTGGGGAAAAAGGTACACTCATACACTGCTGGTGGGACTGCAAATTGGTGCACCCAACATGGAAAGCAGTATGGAGATTTCTTGGAAAATTGGGAATGGAACTACCATTTGACCCAGCTATTCCTCTCCTCGGTCTATACCCAAAGGACTTAAAAACAGCATTCTACAGGGACACAGCCACATCGATGTTTATAGCAGCACAATTCACAATAGCTAGACTGTGGAGCCAACCAAGATGCCCTTCAGTAGACTAATGGGTAAAAAAAAAAAATGTGGCACATATACACAATGGAATATTACTCAGCAATAAAAGAGAATAAAATCATTGCATTTACAGGTAAATGGATGGAGTTAGAGAAGATAATTTATAGGTTTTTAATGCTGTTTTCTACTCTAGAACAATTTCTTTCTTTGGTGCTAAGCACATGCTCTACCATTGAGCTACATTTTTATCTACAAAAAATATTAATTAACTTCATAAAAAATAGTTTTATTCCATTTAAATAAATAAGTGGGTTTATTCATGTGTCAAGTACTTCATACAAGTATTATAATGTGTGTGTGTGTGTGTGTGTGTGTGTTGCTGGCGATGGTAATAAGGTCAATTGAATCCAGGGCTTCACACATGCTAGGTGAGTGCTCTACATCTGAGCTACACCCCAGCCCCAAGTGTTATACTTTTAATTGAGATGCTGTAACAAAATACCAAATTACAATATATATATACAAGGTAAACTTTCTGTTGTCACATGGCGCTTTTAGAGAATGACAGAGTCTTTTCTCTGGAAGGAACAGAGTCTGAGTACAAACTAAATAGTCTCTATTCTATGTTCTTAGACTCAGAAACCCAGTAAGTCACCAATAAAGAAGATTTTAAGTAGCTATCTTGCCGCAGTCTGGCTGGGCACAATCAGGAGCCACTTGTCAAAAGAAACTAACTTTATTTTTAGAACCACACACACCAAACAAAACAGCCTCTCAGGAAAACCCCTCAGAGCCCCAACTGCCACCACAGGCTTTCCACAAGCCTCTCTCTCCAACACAAGCCTCTCTCCACCTCCCACAATCCTCCTGCTCTTGAGGCCGATTGGCTGGGTCACATGGGGGGAGCCAAAAAAGTCCCCCAATGAGCAGCTCCGTGGTCTGAAAGGGCAGGGAAACAGCCCAATGAGCATCACCGCAGAGGAGCCAATCAGCTAGATGTTGCTGGGGCCGCTGTGAGCCAATCATCAGCCGGCAGCTGGAAGTTTGCTGGCAGCTGGAAGTTTGCTGGGGACCCTTCGGCTGTGGCTCTCAACATCTCCCCCTCTCTGTTTAAACAAAAAGCATGTGGCTTAGGGACCGTGCCTGCCTTAGGTTGTCCAATAGTACATATGGTCCTTACCCATTAGGTTGGTACCATTGCAATTGGATCTTACCCGTCACTGACTACCGGTCCAGTATACAGCCACACCTGTGGAGAGGTCTTTGTACCAGCAGGGGGGTGAGGTTCTTTGCCTCACCTCTGTTGGCCCCCAAATTTTAGCTGGACGATCATGACAAGCAGAAGGGAGGAAGATACACCAAGCCAATTGACGGCTCCTTTTGGAAAAATTGTACCACCGATGACATCATCAGCAAAAATACCCCAACACTACCACAAGTCGCTGCACCAACAGATAGTTCACAATGCATACAGGTGAGTTCACAATGTGTCCAGGCAAGTTCTGCAAGCAGTTCAGTGATGGCTATTGCAGAAGCTGTAGATTGGTTTTATCTTTGACTTCACCAGCACTGGGATGAAGATAGGAATTCTGGCAATAATGGCTAAAGAAAAAATTATGTAACATTACAGAAGGCACTAAAAGAAAACAATTTTCTTAACAATTTACATTATCTTTAAGAGAATTATTAAATATAATGAAAAGGAAAGGTGAAAGTAAACAAACAGATCTTTTAACCTCCTTTTTTGTTTATATATTAAATATATAATATATATTTACCCAATTTAAATTAAACCATTTAAATCACGTGAATAAAAAAAATATATTTGGATCCATTTTTTCATGAGCATTCATCATATATGATATATGGACATACGTACATTCAAACATATAACACAAAACACAAGTGTGCACACCTAATATAATACATACAACACATAACCTAATAGTAAAGGCCTTATAACTTTTTACAGGTGAAATCTCCATTGCAATGTTTAAAAACTCTATAGTCAAAAAATAGAACTGATCATCAAAACATTAACCTAGGTCTGTATAAGCTCAAAAAACAAAATGGAATGTGGGAAAGGGCAATAATAAAATTGATATTGAAAAAAGCATCCTGGTTCTATTGCAGATGTAAGGATAGCCAAACTGGAGTTTTGGATATCAGCTGTTATGGACTTGAGTCAAATCATCTTCTTTTTGGTCTGTAGAAATCGCTTTAGTTAATCTCTCTGGAATCCAAATCGGCTGCTGTTCTCCCTGTGGAAACACACAAACAGGCCCCCGAATCCAGACAATCACTGGGTCAGGACCTTGGTTAATCTCTCTGGAATCCAAATCAGATGCTGTTCTCCCTGTGGAAACACACAAACAGACCCCCGACTCCAGACAATTACTGGGTCAGGACCTTTCCATTGTCCTGTTAGAATATCCTTCCAAAGTACCTTGGGTTATACACATTTTTTGGACACATATGCCTTTCCGCAGCACTAAGTCCTGATGAATCCAAATTTAAAAAGTTTAGAGTAAAAAGGGTTATTTTAAGTTTATCTTTGGGGAATATATACCCCTTCCCAATTCCATCTTTTTGCTTTAATAAGTACATTTTAATAGTTTGATGAGCTCTTTCAACTATGCCTTGTCCCTGTGGATTGTATGGGATTCCTGTTATATGAGTAATGCCAAATGATGAGCAAAATTGTTTAAAAGAGGTAGAAGTATAACCAGGGGCATTATCTGTTTTTAACTGTTTTGGAATGCCCACAGTGGCAAAATTTTGTAAGCAATGAGCTATAACATCTTTAGTTTTTTCTCCGGCATGAAGGGAGCCCATCAAAAATCCAGAAGAAGTATCAACTGTAACATGCAAATATTTTAATTTTCCAAATTCTGGCAAGTGTGTGATGTCCATCTGCCAAATATGGTTAGGTATCAATCCTCTAGGATTGACTCCAAGATTAACTTGTGGTAAAAAGGTCACACAATTTTGACATTGTTTTATTATTTGTCTAGCTTGTTCCTTAGTTATTTTAAAACGCTTTTGTAAAGTATTAGCATTGACATGGAACCTTTTATGAAAATTTATAGCTTCTTCTAGTGTAGAGAAAATATGTATGTCATGTGTAGTTTTATCTGCTAAATCATTGCCCAAACTAAGGGCTCCAGGCAATCCTGTATGTGCCCTGATATGTCCTATAAAGAATGGATCTTTTCTGTCCCAGATTAGACTTTGTATAGTGGAAAGCAAAGAGAAAACAGTAGAGGAAGGGGAAATCCTACCAGCATCTTCAAGGGATACTATAGCGTTAACTATATACTGACTATCGGAAAATAAATTAAATACAGAATCTTTAAACATCACAAAAGCTTGTAATACTGCATTAAGCTCTACCTTTTGAGCCGATTGTTTGGGTACTAAAAATGTAAAAGTTTGATCAGGTGTAACTATTGCTGCTGTACTATTATTTGATCCATCAGTGAATATATTTGGAGCATTCATGATAGGTGTTTTTCTTGTCATTTTTGGAAAAATTACAGGATGCGATGACCAAAAAGACAATAAAGGATTAGATGGTAAGTGGTTATCAAATGAAACATTAGATTTGCACATGATTTTGCCCAAGTATTTAACTCATTAGCTAACTCATCAATTTGATTCATAGTATATGGAGTAATAATTTTATTGGGAGAAATTCCAAACACTCCCTTGGCTGCTTTTATTCTTTTGAGTATTAATTGTCCTACAGCCTCAGGATACCTAGTAAGAATAGTGTTAGGAGAATAAGATAAATGTATCCATAATAATGGACCTTCTTGCCAAAATACTCCTGTAGGAATATTTTTTGTTGGTAGTACAATAAATAATAAAGGCAAACTTATATCAATTCTATCCAAATGCATATTTTCCATATATGTTTCAATGATTTTTAATGCCTTTCTTGCTTCAGGCGTTAACATTCGGGGTGAATTTGGATCTGATGGACCTTTTAGGATATCAAATAAAGGTCCCAACTCTCCTGTTGGTATACTTAAATAAGGCCTTATCCAATTTATGTCTCCTAATAACTTTTGAGAGTCGTTAAGTGATTTGAGTTGATCTACTCGTATTTGAATTTTTGGTGGACGGACCATGGTTGAGGATAATAGAACTCCTAAATAATTAATTGGAAAATTTAATTGTACTTTATCTATTGCTATCTCTAGATTATAATTTTTTAATAAGTTTGTAAGTATGGCATAACATTCTAGCAATGTGTTTTTAGCTTTGTGTGCTAATAATACATCATCCATATAGTGAAATATTTGTAGTTCAGGATTTTGATTTCTAAGTGGCTAGATTACTTTGTTAACATAAATTTGACACATAGTTGGGCTGTTAGCCATCCCTTGAGGGAGTACTTTCCATTCATATCTCTGATCAGGACCTTCATGATTCAGTGCAGGGATAGTAAATGCAAAACGTGGACTATCCTCAGGATGAATTGGAATTGAAAAAAAACAATCTTTAATATCTATAACTAAAACATACCAGGTTTTTGGCAAAGCAGACAACTGAGGAATCCCTGATTGAGCAGGTCCCATAATAACCATCTCATTATTAATGGCTCTTAAATCTTGCAATAATCTCCATTTACCAGATTTCTTTTTGATGACAAAAATGGGAGTATTATGGGGAGATACAGAAGGTTGTATATGTCCTTCCGCTAATTGTTGTTTGACCAGGTCATGGGCTGCTTGTATCTTTTCTTTAATCAGGGGCCACTGAGGAACCCGTACTGGTCTTTCTGATTTCCAAGTAATTTTGATTGTCTCAGTGGCCCTTTCTGAAAATCCAACCCATGTCTGTCTGTTCCTTGATCTATTTGTATTGGTGCTGCTATACCTTGTTCTTGTTTTTCTAATCTTTTTCCTTTCCTAAAACCTTGTCTAGTCATAATAGTGGGTGCATTTTGGTTGATGTTATTTGTTAATGTCAAACCTAATTGATCTAGGACATCTCGTCCCCATAAATTTATGGGAAGATGATCCAATACATATGACTGTATAGTTCCTTCACATCCTTCAGGATCCTTCCAATCTAATACCATTGCACTTCTATGGGGATTAGTCGCCACTCCTAGGCCTCGAAGCGTTTGAGTGGCTTGTTGTAATGGCCAATGTTTTGGCCATTCTTGACGAGAGATGATGCTAAGGTCTGCACCTGTATCCAGTAGCCCATTAAATTCATGTCCTTGAATATTTAGTTTTAGCATGGGGCGAGAATCTAAATTTAAAGAAAGCATAGCCCAATCTATACCTGTGGATCCTAATCCCTTGGAACCTCTTTCTACAGTACGACTGGAAAATTTATCATGTAGGCTGGGTATTATTAGTAACTGTGCTATTCTATCTCCTGGTGAAATTACTGATATACCCTTTGGAGAACTGGCTATAATTTTTATTTCACCTTCATAATCGGGATCAATTACCCCAGGACTTATCATAAGTCCTTTTAGAGTAGAAGAGCTGCGTCCCAATAATAAGCCTACTGTTCCTTTGGGAAGAGGTCCTTTCACCCCTGTGGGAATGATTTGAACTCCCATCTCTGGAGTTAGTACTGCTCTGGCGGAGGCGCAGATGTCCAACCCTGCGCTCCCTCTGGTTTGTCTGATGAGGGATCTGATGGACAATGTGTCCTGGGCACTACACTGATGGGGTTGCTGGGTTCCTCCAGTGCTCCGTATATTTGTGGTTTTGGGCCCCGGAGCATTGGGCCCCCCTGTCCATTTTTTGGCAACGGAGCCTGATGCCTTTCTCCATGATATCGTGGATAAACACCTGGTCCTTGTTCGTTTTTTGATAATGGAGTACCCTCTATGGTGGTTTGAGAATGGCATTCATTAGCCCAATGTCTCCCTCTACGGCATCGTGGGCAAATACCTGGTATTCTACTCCTTTGATACCTAGTTTTGTTAAACCCTCCTCCAATGGGGCAATTCCTTTTAAAATGTCCTGTTTGTTCACAATTGTAGCATGTTCTTGGCCTGGCATCTAAAGCTTGTTTTACTGCAGCTGCCACAATTTGCCCTTGTTCATTAATGTCTCTGGCATCTAAAGCCTGTTTTACTGCAGCTGCCATGACTTGCTCTTGTTCATTAATGTCTCTACATAATTTAATATATGTGTTTAAATCTTCATGTTTCCATGGTCTAATGATATCTCTGCACCAACGATTCGCTTGCTCATAAGCCAGTTGTTTTAATAATGGCATTGCTTGTTCTGTATTCCCCAAAACTCTGGTAGCTGTTTGAATAAGCCTATCTACAAATTCAGCATAAGGTTCATTAGCTCCTTGTATTACCTTAGATAATTGACCTTTTAAACCTCCATGTCCTTGTAAAGTCTTCCATGCCTTAATTGCATCTACAGCAATTTGTGCATATACACCAGGATCATATGCAATTTGTTGCTGCTGATCCTCATAAGGTCCCTTTCCTAACAACATATCTAGATTTCTCTGAGGATAACCAGCTGCTGCATTTCGCCTAGCCGTCTCCTTGCAAAATTCCTCATTGGCAACCTTCCATAACAGGTATTGTCCTCCATTTAGCACAGCTTTACACATATTAGCCCAATCTGCTGGCGTCATGTTCAAGTTGTTAATGGATTCGACCATGCTTACAGTGAAGGGTGCTTGAGGACCATAGGTTGTTACAGCCTCTTTTAGCTGCTTCACTGTTTTGAAATTTAAAACATGGTAAACTCGCTGCCCTCCTGCCTGAAATACAGGGCATGTTAATATTTGAGATCTTGTCTCAGGATCCCAACTATCAACTGCGGGGGTTGGGGGCCTCCCAGCATATGGAGGTGGCCTTGTTAGTTGGACACTTACGTCCTCTGGTGATAGAAAGGTGTTAGTAGCAGTCTCCTGTAGAGGTGGTGCTGTTGGTTGGACACTTACACCCTCTGGTGATAGAAAGGTGTTAGTAGCAGTCTCCTGTTGTAACTTTCCCCCTGATGGCTTTTTCTGTTTTACACTTTCTTTCTCTGTCTGACTAGCTTGAGAGGCCTTCTCTTTTACTTGAATTTTTTCCTCTGTCTGACTAGTTCGAGAGACCTTCTCTTTTACTTGAATTTTTTCCTCTGTCTGACTAGCTCGAGAGACCTTCTCTTTTACTTGAATCTTTTCCTCTGTCTGACTAACTTGAGAGACCTTCTCTTTTACTTGAATCATTTCCTCTGTCTGACTAACTTGAGAGACCTTCTCTTTTACTTGAATCAATATGTCTTCTCCTTCCTCTACCATTGTCTGAACTGAAGGCTTTGGACTAAGCAAACAAGATACGAACGTCCACAATGGCAATGTGCCAACTGGCAGAGTCCCTGGGCTTTTCTTTTCTATTCTTTTTAAGTCTTCACCATGATGGTTCCATTGTGATATATTTAACAACTCCTCCTTAAAAAGCCATGGGCTACATTTTTGTATTGTATCAACGTATGCCCTGACTGCTCTTGATTTTACTGGGATGCCTCCTTCCTCTAACAATTTACTTAACACTCTTTCAGTTTGTTTTTTACTAATTTCTGATCCCATATTTCTACTATAATACAACCCAACAAGATGACGCCAAACAAAACCGATATAGAATGAAATAAAAATGGAACAACAAAAAATCATTATAACCTTTCTCCCTATCTGTTCCTCAGACGCAAATAGTTTTTCCTCAGATGTGAGCAGTTTTTCTTCCGTCTCACTCATCTCCAGGGACAGGCAACTTAAAACAAAAGTGAAGCAAAACAAAAGAGGAATCTTAAAATGGCTACCCATCCTCTCACCCTGCCCTCAGGGGTGAGCAGTTTACCTTATCACTTACCCTCAGTCGCTCCCCGTGCGAGCCACCAAATGCCGCAGTCTGGCTGGGCACAATCAGGAGCCACTTGTCAAAAGAAACTAACTTTATTTTTAGAACCACACACACCAAACAAAACAGCCTCTCAGGAAAACCCCTCAGAGCCCCAACTGCCACCACCGGCTTTCCACAAGCCTCTCTCTCCAACACAAGCCTCTCTCCACCTCCCACAATCCTCCTGCTCTTGAGGCCGATTGGCTGGGTCACATGGGCGGAGCCAAAAAAGTCCCCCAATGAGCAGCTCCGTGGTCTGAAAGGGTAGGAAACAGCCCAATGAGCATCACTGCAGAGGAGCCAATCAGCTAGATGTTGCTGGGGCCGCTGTGAGCCAATCATCAGCCGGCAGCTGGAAGTTTGCTGGGGCCCCTTCGGCTGTGGCTCTCAACACTATCTTAAGATTTTGAGTAAATGCATCAAGTCCTAGGACATCTAGCTTCATTTTAAGCGAACTCCACTGTCCAGAACAAGCCAATGAGAAATGCCAACAACTCAGAAAAGTCTGGTAAGTTTAAACAATAATGTATGGAGGGGTAGAGAGGGCTGCCAAATGTCCTGCACAGAAATTCTGGTCAATTCTTATAAAGACAGCTATTATGCAGCTATTTTTACATGTCAACTATAGTTACTGCTGTCTGCAGCTTTCATTTATGGGTTTTTAAATTTTTTAAAATAACTGCTTATCTTCAGAACAATTATGTACAATGTTATGAAAGATACAAAGTCCATTTCTAGCTGATTTCACCTGCATTGTTTTTAGTTCTTTGGTTAATATAGTCTTTCTAACACTAAACATTTGCCTATGCCAGTATTAGAGACAGTAATTAACATTCTTTTAACAAATATAAATACAGATGTTGCCATGTGAGTTCTGGTTAGATGAACCAGTTAAACGATTATGTTTGCTATCTCTCCTTGAAGAAATAACTCTTAGATGACAGTGAAAGATTTAAATAGGCATAAAATCACAAAAACAAAAGGAATGGGAGAAAAAAATGAGGTAACTTTAAAAAACTGGAAGCTGGACGCGTTTGCACTAAATGATTTGAGCAAGGTTTCTAGACATGGTGCTACTGACATTTGGGGACATATACATTTTTTTTTCCTATTCTTTTCTGCAGATGTGCCGCAGTCTGGCTGTGCAAAATAACCGGTGTGTGAGTGACAAGCAACTTGTGAAGGTTGATACAGTGGGAGCCGCTTTATTGCAGGACAGCAGAGGTATATATACTTAACTAATTACACACAGCTTATCTTAATTAACATAAACTAGATACAGCAGTCAACCAATAAGGAATTCTCATCATCTTAATGATTACACACAGCTTAACTTAATTGACATAATCTAGACACAGCAGTCAGTCATTAAGGAATCTCTATCATCTTTTTTTTTTAAATTTTTATTGTTGGTTGTTCAAAACATTACATAGTTCTTGATATATCATATTTCACACTTTGATTCAAGTGGGTTATGAACTCCCATTTTTACCCCGTATACAGATTGCAGAATCACATCAGTTACACATCCATTGATTTACATATTGCCATACTAGTGTCTGTTGTATTCTGCTGCCTTTCCTATCCTCTACTATCCCCCCTCCCCTCCCCTTCCCTCCCCTCCCCTCTTCTTTCTCTACCCCCTCTACTGTAATTCATTTCTCCCCCTTGTATTTTTTTTCCCTTTCCCCTCACTTCCTCTTGTATGTTCTTTTGTATAACCCTGAGGGTCTCCTTCCATTTCCATGCAATTTCCCTTCTCTCTCCCTTTCCCTCCCACCTCTCATCCCAGTTTAATGTTAATCTTCTTCTCATGCTCTTCGTCCCTACTCTGTTCTTAGTTACTCTCCTTATATCAAAGAAGACATTTGGCATTTGTTTTTTAGGGATTGGCTAGCTTCACTTAGCATAATCTACTCTAATGCCATCCATTTCCCTGCAAATTCTATGATTTTGTCATTTTTTAATGCAGAGTAATACTCCATTGTGTATAAATGCCACATTTTTTTTATCCATTCGTCTATTGAAGGGCATCTAGGTTGGTTCCACAGTCTTGCTATTGTGAATTGTGCTGCTAGGAACATCGATGTAGCAGTGTCCCTGTAGCATGCTCTTTTTAGGTCTTTAGGGAATAGACCGAGAAGGGGAATAGCTGGGTCAAATGGTGTTTCCATTCCCAGCTTTCCAAGAAATCTCCACACTGCTTTCCAAATTGGCTGCACCAATTTGCAGTCCCACCAGCAATGTACAAGTGGCGTTACTTCTCAAACTACTCCTCTTGGCAAAGTGCCAGGCGCCATCTTGACTTGTCTGTGGCTCTCAACACAGATGCATGATAGGATGGTTAGCAGCATGCTTGCCTATACACTGAATGCCAATAGCACCCCCTTCCCAGTTGTAACAATCAAAAATGTTCCCAGTTACTGTCAAATGTTCCCTGGGGAAATACTGCCCCTGTTAGAGAAGCACTAATTTAGGGAGTAAGAAAAATCATGAAGTATCCCTAGGGAAAATCCAGAAGTAAGCTTATGCTGGTGAAATAACCTCCCCAAAGCTCAGGAACTAGAGAAAAAAGAAAATAAGGCAGAAAATAAGACCAGCTAAAACTCTGTAGAAGAGGCAGGCTGAATCTTCTGTATCCCCTCTGCTAGAGAGTCCTTCTTTGGAGAGGCGAGTTTTGGGGACTCCAGACTTGAAGGCACAGTTGAGGGTATAGGTTCCACACTGAACGTATTATATGGAAATCTAATGTGTGAGTGGGATCCCAGCTTCTTGTTCCACTCAGCTCTAAGAACACTGGTTCTCAGGTGCCTATTTTCCAGGTAGGAGACTGGAGCATTCTTCCAATTAAAAAAACAATACAAACAAACAAACAAAAACTGACCAAATCACCTAAAAGAAAAAAGATTTATTGTTATTCAAATTAAGTGAATAACCAAATGACCCTAAAACCGTAAAGTTCATGAATCATCTCTCCTTTCCTTCTCCACCATATCTTCTAATCAAAGGTTTTCAGGGCCTCACATAATATGCAGATAGCCAGCCAAAGAAGGCCAAGCATTGGGAGAAAGCCTCCAGTAAAAAAGGAAAAAAACAAGGAAGAATAAATTTAGAGAAAAAAGCCCAGCATGACAGTGCATGTTCCTATTCCCAGTGGCTCCTAGAGGCTGAGGCAAGTTCAAAGCCAGCCTTAGCAAAAGCGAGGCACTAAGCAACTCAATGAGACTCTGTCTTTAAGTAAATACAAAAATAGGGCTGGGGATAAGGCTCAGTGGTTGAGTGCCCCTGAGTTCAATCCCCAGTAGGAAAAAAAAAAATTTTTTTTAGAGGAAACAAAAATATTGTGGGAAGTTCATGAAAACTTCCAACAAGTTTCATGTAAAGTTGTCCTTTCCGGGATCTGTTTTCTATAGACCCTTCTCCCCTGGGTGGGACATAGAAGCAGCCTCTTGTGTTGCAAAAGAAAAAATCCTTAATGAAGGAGGAGGCCATGAAAAAGAACACAGGTGACAGATTGAATGGGTGTCCCCTAGCCAAATTGAGAGCAATTTGAGCATAAAAATAAATGGTGAGAGTATGACATTGTAACTCTTGATTAAAATTGGAATCCATGAGTCCACAATGGCATAAACAAATCAGGCAAAGAGAAAGAGGTCATCAGTGGATACTATGTCCAGTGGGTAGAGGTTTGGTGAGGAACAGGTACCAGCAAAATCTCAAGATGTTCTCCATAAAATACCAGTCATGTACAAAGAGAGAATTGCTGACTTTACAGTGGGAAGAAATTGGCAGACTCAAAGTAACAAGTGATAAAGGTTAATATCACCAAAATGGGATGGGTTGACATTATATGCATGATGTGATGTACTAAGAAAAGGCACAGCATATTGTTGTAGAATTCCCTGCAAAATCTATGGCTCTAGACTGGTGATGGGGAAACATTGAACATGTAGATGGACAATCATTCTATGCAGTGAAAAGCGTGTACTCTGAAGATATTAGAGCCAGGGAAAGACCGCAGAAACAATGACCTATCAATGCAATGATGATTCCAAATAGGAGTCCTAAACCTTATAAGAAAAAGAGGCGTTGTTTGGACAATTGGTAAAGTTTAAATGGGTCTGGCAAAGATACCACATTTAGCACAGCTGCTATAATCAGAGCTACTTCTTGGCTGAGTTTTTTTTTTCTTGTTTTTGTTTGTTTTGTTTTGTTGTGCTAGGGATCAAACCCAGAACCTCATGCATGCTAGGCACTCTATCACCTATCTACACCCCCAGTCATTGAGTTTTAAATAGTCCACTGTTGCTCTTCAAATTCTGTTTTTGTTTGTCTGGTGAATTAAATGGAGATAATATAGGGTCCACTACTCTCTACATTCTTCAAGTTAAGGGTGACACTAATTTTTGCCAGACCCTCAACAATGCAGTATTGTTTTTTATTTCCCATCTTGATTGTGTGGGAGTATGTGTGTGCATTTGATGGGGTGTTCGTTTCAGAGACTTCCCCTTGGCCATCTTCATTTCCATAACTTTTACCCACCAGGCCAAGGAAACAGTGTGGGATATGTCAGTTTTCAATATCAGAGACCAGAAAAAGCTATGGATGGGTCTGCAGAGTCAAGGGACTCACTATCACAAAGGCCAGAACTCCATTCCTCACTGAACTCCATTGCTCTGAGTCCAAGATGAGGAAGAACAGCATAGCAGCAGAAGGGTGTGGTGAGGAAGCACTGCTTCATTCATGGTGGCCAGGAAGTAGAGAAAGAGAGGGAGGGAGGGGGATGCAGGGAAGATGAACCTTTCCCAGGCCATGCCCACAGTGACCACCTCCTTTAGCCATGCCCCACCTGCTTACAGTTACCACCCAGTCAGTCCTTTCAAACTAGGGGGGACTGGTTAGGTTACAGCTATCACAATCCAATCATTTCACCTCTGAACATTCCTGCATCAACACAGGAACCTTTGAAGGACACTGTATATCCAATCGTAATAACAACTCTCCGCAGGTCAAGCCGTTGCCCGTCGCTCACACTCTACCACTCATTACAATAATTGTATCCATCTGGCTTCTGATGGTTAGGTACTAACCTGGACTCTAGAGTAAGAGAAGGTGCAGATGGGTGGGAGTGGGTAGGAGATATCCTATGATCTTCATTACTATCAGGAGCCCAGTTGTTAAAAGACAGAACTTCATCCCTGGTCTACAGAGGGAAGTTATCACAAAATTCTTAGAGCCGCTCTTGTCAGCTCGTTCCCTATTACTCTGGTCAATAATGTTTGCTAAGAGCCACAGCCAAGTAATATGATGCATTTGCATTTTTGGTTGAAAGGTGACGCCAGCAAGCCACTGAGATGATATGATTATGTTAAGATCTGCATTCATATGGATATTGGACTCCTGCTGTTCACCTCAGCCTGCTACGGGACTCCTGGAGAGTTCCCATTGGTTGGGGAAGTGCGGTAGGAGGGAATTCCGGAGGAGGGACTTCCTGTTGGGGTCTGGGAGAACGCCGCGTGGGGCGGTCGGCAATCTTCCTGGGAGCATACAGGGCATTGGCGGCAGTTTCAAAAATAAAGTTTATTCCTGCTTGAGTGGCGCTTGATTTTGTGCCCAGCCAGACTGCGGCATATTTACTCTGTTGTCCCCCCACCCCTGCATAGAGATGTCATCTAGCTCTTGAATGGTCTATCCACTTTGACCTGCCTGCTTCTCTGAGCCTTGCTGTCTGTCTTTTGCCATCTGCCAAGACAATTCTCAGAATGGACCATTGCTTTCCCCTGGCTTCTTGGAGCCATCCTAACAATATGTTTGCACCATCTCCTGTGGACCCTTGTCACTCACTGAATAAATCCAATAAATAAACATTTCCAATAAACATTATCATTGAAAGTAATGCTTTGCCTGCCTTCATCCAGCGCCCTCAGAAATCCTGTGCCATGTGTTTTCTCCTGGCTCCTGCCAGTATCTGCTACAATTCTTTGTCCCTTTCCTCTCCAGTTAAGTATGTTGTGACTTCACCTAGGGATTGGCCTAGAGGCTGGGATAGGAGGTTGGGACAGATCTGAGGGGCCACATGTTTTATAGAGGTATGGCCTCTGCATTGCCTTTCATAAGAGGAGAGTACTGGCCCAAACTTCAGCAAGGATGTAGTGCTGGCTCAATTCTGCAGGCCTCCTCAACCCAGATGCCACCGTCCTATCATCAGCCTCCTATTCTTTGTCAACAGGGCCATGACCTGGGCATAGCAAACTTGCCTAATTTGAGAGATTAACCATTTTTGGAGCTACCCTCATGATAAGTTCTGAGTCTGGTTCTCAGCTTTCTCTGTATCTCTGCTACTGGAGAAAAGAGATTTATTCTGTATAACCAAAAAGGCCCTCTGGCTTTAACATTTAGCTTTGAAAGTCAATTAAACACTCTTTGTCTTTAATTATCTTTTTCCAAAATATCAGTTGAGCATAGCAATAGTCACTTTTATTATCCTTGTCGTTATTAATTCCTCCACATTGCTCTGCACCTTTTATGATACCCAATTAAAGCATTTACTATCACCAACGCAGGTTTAACATTTGTGTTGTTGCCTTGTGCTCTCCCCCAACCTCCATTAGTGACATCTTCATTGCTGACAAGATGGCATGGGACACAGCTCCAAAATCCCATCTTACCATTGCATTCTCAGACCATTGCTGGTACCAGATTTTCATAGGTCGGATTCCTCAGCAAGAAAGATACTGGCATGGAGGAGATTGACTAGGGAATACTCTGGGGATCAGTACTCATAGTAGAAAAGGAAAGGCAAGGAAGTAGGACTGGGTAGAGAGAGAATGTGGCTGATTACACAGGGAGCTCAATAACTGGGCTCCCTCCAGAATTGTCCCCCACTGCAGCAAGGGCCTCCCCAGCTCCCTGTGTCCTACAGTCATTGATTGATGGCCACTCTGGGAAGGGGTCTTGACCATCTCTGAAATTCCCAAGCAGGCAGATGATGGAGAACTGCCTTCCAACAGCACTTCAGTGGCTGTGGGACTAGTCACTCAGGAGGGACTTGGTGGCTCATCCCAGTATCCACCATAGCATACGTGTAGTACAGGAACACTCAATTTGATCTAACCAGAATGCATGCTGTGATTGGGAAAAGAAATGTGTGTGTTTGTGTATGTATGAGGTCCAAGAGTATAAAAGTGAAAATCTTCTTTTTACATGATTAGTTCTCAAAAGTGGTTCCAAAAAGAAATTAAAATAAAAATCTACTATGAAACAAGCTGTATAAATGTTTACTCAGGCATTTACTCAGGCATTCCTGTCTTCCCTTTATGAACAACCCCACTTTTTCTACCCACCAAGAAAATGTTATATTTCTAAAATAGTTTTTTTCCAATTAGATTTTAATAGCAAAGAAAAGCATTTTGCATTGAGTTTTTACATTTTTGTCTTTCTGGATGGAAGCTAAACTATCAATCCAGTGCTAGACCCCTGACAGTGAAGATGAAAAGTATTCACTAGTTGTCTCTTTATTTTTTTAATTTAATAAACTTTTCTTTTTCCAAATGTGTAATCAGTTTGACCTGTTGGTGCACCTCCACCAGCAGCTGGGCACCTGCACCCTGATGTTTTCAGTGTAAATTACTTGAGCTTTGTGCTTCCAAACCAGTTTGATGAGTCCTTTAGTAAGAAGCTGCTGAGGGCTGCAGTGGGGACTGTGACACTTCTGTCTGTTGAGACAACAGCTGGGATTATAAGCTTATATTTGGAGTTTCCTTATAGCAATGGTCAGAAGTAGCTTTGTGGGTGAGTCACACAGATCCTTCTTGATGAGCCTGTTGTGAACTTGGCCTTTGGTCTTCTTTTGGGCCTTGGCCCAGATTTGTTCATTGAGTCTTTTTCTTGTCTTACTGTCCTGAGTTGTTTCCTGATCCTTCTTGAGTGGGACTGTGAATCTTGGAGGGCAGTTGTGACCACTGCAGCCTTGCTAAGATGTTGGGCAAAAAGCAGTTACCTCTTTTTTAAAAAATATTTATTTATTTATTTATTTTAGTTTTAGGTGGACACAATATCTTTGTTTTATTTTCATGTGGTGCTGAGGATCGAACCCAGTGCCTCACACATGCTAGGCAAGCACTCTACCACTGAGCCACAACCACAGCCTCTTTTAAAATAAGGAATGATAATAGTCAGTTTAAAACTGTTGGATGTCTTCCAAATTCTGTTCACATCTTCAGTTCTCATAGTAATTCGACAGTGTCAATAAAGCAGACATTATCCCATTTGGTGGATAAGGAAACTGAGGCTCAAAGGGGCTGTGCTTCAGAGGTAAGATCTGTATATAAATACTGGACAATGAGTTCAATTAACAACAGAGTTCCTTTGTGTTTTAGTTAGTTGTCAGGAATCTTAAAACAACTGCTGATAAAAATAAATTATTTATGGTAAATTGCATTAACAGGGAAGGTATTTACCCAAGTGTTTTCTAGAGTACTTTTTGTTAGAAAATAAGCTTGTTCTAGAATAATTTCATCTAGTTTCAAGAACTTTGTGTTAAACAGTTATTCTGCCTTTTAAAAGATTTAAGTTGTTGGGCTGGAGTTGAAGCTCAGTGGTACAGCACTTGCCTAGCACGTGTGAGGCACTAGGTTTTATTCTTAGCACCATGTAAAAATATATAAAATGAAGATCCATTGACAATGAAATATTTTAAAAAATTAAATTGTCAAACAGTGAGTGGTGGAATTAGACAATTCCATTTCTATTGGTAAATGCTATATGACTTTTGCTGGAGATTGTTTGGTATAAGTTTAGAACCTTTAAAGCAAAACAGAAGTGGTGAGGAAGATGGAGGAGGTGCCTGGGGCTCAGCAAGATCTTAGCAATGGTAGTCGCAGAAAGCACCATCTACACATGTTCCTCAGTATCCACGGGGGACAGGTGTCAGGATCCCCCCAAATCATGCTCAAGTCCCTCCTACAAAATGGCATGGTATTTGCACATAGCCTATGTACATGCTTCTGTAAACTTTATCTCTATAATACCTAAAACGATGTAAATGCTATGCAAAATAGTTATGCTGTATTGTTTAGGGAATGACAAGAAAGAAGTCTATACACATTCACTACAGACACATTCTTTTTTCCAAATATTTTTGATCTGTGATTGATTTACACCATGCTTGATTGAATCTGGAACTCATGGATCCCAAAAGCTGATGGTATACTATATTCAGGGGAGAGCACTGGGAACAGTTGAGATCCACTCTGAGAAGCACTCCTCTATGGAGCATTCTCTGAACTCATTCAGCAGTTGGTCATTTTACCCATTTTCATTTTTGCACTATAGGCTAGTTTTGCCCTTTGCTTTTGCTATAAAACAAAGAACCGATTTTTTGTTTGCTTTCTTTTTTGTCTTCTTTAAATAATATAAAATCACATCTGAACAAGCACTAAGTGCATTAATGTCAGATCTCCATTACTTGCTGAACACTTATTAAGTAGACTGCCAAATTTTAGCCTTCCAGACAAGTTTATTGCACTGAAGCCTGAAATCACTGCCCATAGGCTTTTAGCAGCTTATATAAAAAACTTAATGAACTTGGGGCAGGGGTAAAAATAAGATAAGGAAGATATATAATTTTTTAAAAAATAAGTTTCAGGGTTTGGTTTTTAAAATAAACTATTTGACTTGTTTTTAAAATAGTTAATTCATATATATTGTGTAAATTCAATGGCACAAAAAGTGATCGCTGAAAATCAAGTTTGCTTCCATGACATTATGATATATACTCTTTGGTTTTTGACCATGGTTCCAGGCTTATGGCTCCCTCCCCAAGACAACTGTGGGAACTAGAATTTCCCTTCCTCAAGGCAGCTCATAGAAACTCTTTCCCCCAAGTAGTCTTGGAGCTCACCGTAAAGAAATTCTCTCATCTATCCTTGTCCAATGGTCGATCAGAAGAGAAACCACAGGGGTCCTGCCCCATGCCCTAGAGGAAAGGATGCTGCTGCCCAGAGGGACAATCTGAATAGACAGGCTTGCTGAGTCCCTACCCCCAGAATTCTCAGCAATCATTCCTATACAATGAAGTCTCCATAAGAACCCCAAACTAGAGGGTTCAGAGATTTCTGGACAGCTCAGCACTTGGAGGGTCCAGGAGGGAGGAGTGCCAAACCCCTGCCCCCATTCTCTGCCTTATGTAACTAAGCCCTCAACTTGTAGGATTGGACTTGGTCTCTAGTGCCAGAACTGACTTGAAATGGAGGACACTCAGCTCGAGTCTGCTGCTGCTGAATTAATGGCTTGTTTGCTACGTGGGGAAAACTCCCATACATAACGACTCAGAAGTCTTTGTATTGTGGTGTGAGAGTAGAAGAAAAATAAGACACTGGTTTTCCCTAACACATCTTCTCACTATGCCCCAGAGCTACCAGTTTTCCTCTAGAGAGGAAACAAATTCCTTGTATTTCCCTTTCCAGAGAAATCTTCTGCCCAAGCCTGCACATAGATTCTACACAAATGTCAGCTTGCTACATCTACTTTTCTTCAATCCATATCAGAACATAATACAGCTACAAAATTTCTTTCCCAATGGCTAAATGGTATTAAATGGAAGGGATATGCCATAATGCACTAAATTATTAAAGTGCACTTAGTTTGTTTTTAATCTTTGTTACGAGCAATGCTGTAACATCCAGTCTTGTGCCCCACAATGATATTTAGGGCAATGACAATCAATTATATGACAATAATCCCATAGTTATATTGTCTAGTAATGCCATAACTATCTTAGTTTGATGATGGTTACAGAACAAAAAAAAATTGCCTAACAATGTATTTCTCACAACATCTCTGTTATTGACATGTAGATTTCTCTTATGTTTTAACCTTTGCTACACTGGAATTTACTTTGGAGTAATCAATGAGGTAGAGATCCACAAAACTTTTCTACATGGCTACCACCCTAGTAACAGAATAATTCATCTTTTACCACTGATTTGAAAGGCTTCTGTTACAACCAAAATTTGGGGGAGTTGGAGTAAACTTCTGAAATTTTTATTGCTTTATTTATGTCTGCCTGTGGAAATATTTTAATTATTATTGCCTTATAACATGTTTTAATATCTTTTAGGGTATTTTCCCCTCTTATGATTATGATTTTTTGGAATTTTCCTGACTTTTACTTTATTTTTTTCAGATGGCCTGTGCAAAATTGATTTAGATTACCTATCCCCTCAAATTTCAAGTGTCCATCAAGGATTTGAAATGTGGCTAATGTTGCTAATGAACCAAATATTAAATTTTAATTAATTTATTTAAATAGCTAGATGTGGCTAATGTCTACTGTGTTAACAAGGTAACCCTAACAGGTTCTTGTTTGCATACGTATTGATTTCTGAACATGAATTTTGTAAGCAGCCAATTACTCAAGTTTTCTATTAATTGTAACCCTTTTTAGTTAATTCTCTTGGCTCTTTCAGGCACAGGCACACAATTATATAATCAGAAAGTGACAACTTCTTTCCTTCCAACGAACATAACTGTGTGTGTGTGTGCACGCGTGCGCGTGCAGGCACGCACTGGGGATTGAATCCAGGACCTTGCACAAGTTTGGAAAGTGCTCTACCACTGAGCTACACCACTGGACCTTTTAAAATTTTTATTTTGGGACAGGGCCTTCCTGCATGGCTCAGGCTGACCTTGAACATATGATCCTCCTGCTTCAGTCTCCAGAGTAGTTGGGATTATAGGCATGCACCACCAGCTCAGTCCCAATTAAAGCAACTTCTTTTTATTTATTTGTATCTTTTAGTCTGATTGAAACAGTGGTACATTAACAACTTCATGAGATTAATTAAATCATTCAACAAACATTAATTGCCTTTTAAATTTTAAGGGACTTGAAAGAGACAAAATAACTAAGAATTTTTTGTTGCCTTGAAGAATTTGTATGTAGTGTGGTAGATAGGATCATCTCAAAAGAAAATGTAATACAAACCAGGCACAGTGATGCAGGCCTATAATCCCCACTACTCAAGTGACTGAGGCAGGAGGATCTTAAGTTCAAGACCAGGCTTGGCAATTTAGCAAAACCCTGTTCTCAAATAAAATAATAGAGTTCAGTGGTAGAGCACTTGGCTAGCATGGGTTCAATCACTAGTACTACAAAAAAGAAAATGAAAAAAATAGAGAGGTGTTAATACAGTACGATAAAACCCATGACAGATATATGTAAGGTTAAGGTTCTTTGGGGGAAGCAATGGCAAAAGAGAGAAGAGTTCCTAAGTGGTGTGTGTGTGTGTGTGTGTGTGTGTGTGCGCGTATGTGCGTGCACGCAAAGGTAGAAGAAGAGTCAAGGATTTTGGACAAAGGAGATGACAACTGATCTATATGTAAATATATTAGTATTTTTCTTTTTGCTTAGTCTTTATATGTGGTATAGACATTTGATAAAATATTTATACAAGATTGATCAAATATATTTTAAAATAATATTTATGCTTGGAAACACCTTACCATTGAGGCTCTCATAAAAATAATACATGAGGGGGCTGGGGATGTGGCTCAAGCGGTAGCGCACTTGCCTGGCATGCGTGGGGTGCTGGGTTCCATCCTCAGCACCACATAAAAAATTAAAAAAAAAAGATGTTGTGTCCACTGAAAACTAAAAAATAAATATTAAAAAAAATCACATGATAAAAATAAAAGTGATATTTTAACTAATATTTCAAGTTACCTGCTTATAAGGATGGCAGTTAATTTAGCTGGTAGGTTAATTTCAAAGTTAATTTTATAGCAGTTTTAACTTTTCACTAGTAATTATTTCACACTGGAAATTCATTATGCCTCAAAACGTATGATCTTTTCTCAGTAAAAGTGCCTTCACACCAGGAGGCTTTATATTTCCTACAGAGTTGAAGGGATGAACTTAAATTTCCTTTGAAATACTTAGCTCTATTGTTTCTTCTAGAAGAAAAAATTCTAATTAATCATCTAGCAAAACAAAAAGCCAGTGTGCATTGAAACTCTTTGACACATGATGCTAAACCTCTCTTTTTCTAATATCATCTGGGTCATGATCACGAAGGCTCTAGTATTATAAAAACTCTAGGTTAAGATGTCAGTTTGCCAAGTGATTTACCAAATTATACACATACCTGTTTTTAAAATATCAATTGCTTATAAACCATGTACCAATGGGCTAAGGCCTCGGTGTTCAGTGTATTTGGAAGATGGATGCATCACAATTGTTAGGGGTTGTAAATGTCCACCAAATAGAAGGCCATGGACTGGATTGAAAACGGTATGATTCTGTCATATCTGTCAAATTTATCAAATGAATCCCACACATTTTCTTTATTTACTTTTTTTTTCAGTGCTGGGAATCAAATCCAGGGTCTTGACACAGAGGACAAGCATTCCACCACTGAGTTATATCCCAAGTTCTCACATTTCTTTACAGTGATCTTTCTAGGCTGGGTTGAATGTTGTTATTGTTTTCCCTGTCTGTAAGTTAAGGATTTTTTTCTTTTCTTCTTGGTGCTGGGGATGGAATCCTGGATCTTATATATCCTAGGCAAGCACTTTGCCACTGAGTTACACATCCAGCCTCTTTCTCTGTAAATTGTGGATTTTCAATGGAACTAAATAAAATGCTTTATTTTTTTACAGAAATATTAATTTTTCAGGAATTTCTGAACACTAGAGTACTTCTGAAGCACTCAGCTTCTACATAGGGCTTACACTAACATGTAACTGGAGTTGTGTCTGTGAGAAGTGTGAGGATGCCAATGGATCTCACTTCCGGGCCCAATTTCTTCTTGTTCTACCTGTAACTCTTCCTTGATTTCTCTCTCAAGAAAGCAGACCAGTGGTAGAGCACTTGCCTGGCATGTATAAGGCCCTGCAAAACAAACAAATAATAAACAAAAACAAAAGAAGAAAGACCAGCAAACAAAGAGACATAGGAAGGATGGTATTGGTGTGTTGGTCAGGATAGGCACTATGCTATGCTTTATCAATATTCCCTCCCAAATTTCAGTGGCTTAAAACAAAAGCTTTTAATTGTTTTATTTCTTGGATGCTAGCTATCCATTGGATTGACAGAGAAGCTCTGTGAACTTTAGTGACTCAGGAACTTGGGCTAATGAGCAGCCACCATTTTGAACATTGCTGGAGACAAGAAAATTCTAAGGCATCAACCCAGACTCTTAGCTTACAACACATGGGCTGGAACGAGGCCCAAGATCCCATCTTACCACTGAGGCTCTGAAAGTGGAGAGAACTCAAATTATCTGATAAAGGAAACCAATGATTACTATGATTATATTGAAAATGCGGAAAGAGCAGTTTGGGCAAGAGCAGAGGTGACCTCAGCACAAATGGAACAATGAGAATGAGAAGAGAGCACAGTGTCGGCTGGTCTGTGCTATTCACACTTCCCCCTTCAACGATTTTCCAATTCAATTCGATTTTATCAACATTTACTAAAAGCTTCAGAGTGCAAAATACCTGCTTATGTAAAGGTGGAAGAAGCAAAACTGTGGATATCACTTTTCTTTTGGATGTTACACTCAGGCTACTTTGAGGTTACCTTAAGAAAAACCAACATAGATGGAACAGTGGCCTCCAAATCAAACTTAAGTAGGAATAAGCATTTGGATTATAAAAATAGTGTGGATAGGTATTGGGTTGATTGGTACTTGAAAAGTTAGATTCCTTCCTCATATCATTTACTAGCATATACCACTTGAAAGGCAAGAGCCACAAAAGCAAAAATGGATCAATGAACTTATTCCAAAGAAAAAAAACTCTACCAGCTTTTAAGAAAAATCTTTATCTCACAGAATGAGAATAATTGCAAACCATATATCTGATAGGGGATTTATATTTGAAACACACACACAACGCCCACATTCCTCAACTTAAGATGGGTTTACATCCTGATTAAAGTCATTGTAAATTGGAAATATTGTTACATGGAAACCTAACTTATCATGAGCCTGCTTTCTCTTTCATCCTCTTGTTTTTTGTGGTGCTCAGGATAGAATCTAAGTGCTTTACCACTGAACTATATTCTAGCCCAACTGGTTTGCTTTCTTGAATGGATGGTAAAGAAACAGTTTCAGGTAGCATGAAGAAATTGGGCCTGGAAGTGAATTCACATCTTTCTCTTCACACACCCCTCTCATAAGCATAATTTCAACTACATGTTAGGGGAAGCCTACCACTTGTATAGAAGTTAAGCTTTCCAGACAGAAACACTCCAATGTTTGCATGGTGGAGTGGGAACTGCAGCTCACTGCCACTGCCCACACTGCCCAGAATTGAGAGAGAGGAAGAGGGAAGGGGACAGGGACAGGGGGAGCAGGGGAGAGGGGGAGAGGGGGAGAGTGAGAGAGCACAAGTTCAAGAGCATAGTTCCTATTGCTAGCTCCAGGAAAGTTCAAAATTAAAAAAAAATATTCAAAAATCAAAATTTGGTCTATCATCTATTGAATGCATATCATCTTCACAGCATCATAACATTGAAAATCATTAAGAGGAATTATACTAAGTTGGGAGCCATCTGTATTTAAAAACCTCTTAAATGCAACAGTAAAAAGACGACCCAATTTTAAAATGAGCAAAGGAATCTCTGAAGAATATAAATGTCTGGTAAGCACATGAAAAGATACTCAACTTCATTAGTCATTAGAGAAAAGTAAATCAAAACCACAGTGAGGTGCTACTCATACCCACTGGGATGGGTAGAATCATAAAGCCAGACAACAAAAAGTGTTGGCAAGGATGTCAACAAACTGGGAGTTTCATATATTATTGGTGGGAATGTATGATGCTACAGCTTGGCAATTCTTCAGAAAAACTAAATATATGGCCCAAAGGATATAGCTCAGTAATAGGGTGCTTGCATAAGGCTCTGAGTGCATTCCCCAGCACATAAAAAAAAAAAAAGAATAAAAGACACAGAGTTACCATGTGATCCAGCAATTCCACACCTAAGTACCTATCCAAGAAAATGAAAATGTGTTCACAGAACACTTGTATACACAGGTCTGTAGTGTTAGCAGCAAAGCCAGAGAACCTGCCTGATTCTAGCTGGCTGGATTCAGTTGCCCACCTGCATAAAAAACAAGCAAATGATGTAAAAGGAAAAATGAATTTAATGCAGTTTGGACAAAACTGGGGAGAAGATAATCAATCTTCACTGGTCTTAAAAAAGTGGTTATAACTCATAAAAAGAAAAGCTGGGAAATATACACATGTAGACTTAGCTAAGCTGTGTAACCAGAGAAGAGGTCACAGTTCCTGTTTTTCAACCCTTGCTGCCACCATCTATACTTGGTGGGCAAGTTTTTTTTTTTTAATCTCCCATTGAGAAAATAACAACTAGTAAATTGTGGGAGCAAACAACGTGGGACTTTTAATTTCATTGGGGCACTGTTACAACAGAAGCATACTTTTAAAAAAATATTTATTTTTTAGTTTTAGGTGAACACAATATCTTTATTTTATTTTTATGTGGTGCTGTGGATCGAACTTAGTGCCTCATGCATGTGAGGCAAGCACTCCACCACTGAGCCACAACCCCAGCCGAGCAGCATTATTCTTAATGGTAAAAGCTTGGAAACAATCTAAATGCCAATCAACTGATGGTGAATAAACCCAGTGTAATATATGTCCACATTGGAATATTACTCGGCCATAAAAAATGAGAAATTGATATATGGTACAATGTGGATGAACCTGGAACAAATTGTGCTAAGCAAAATAAGCCAGGCACAGAAAGTCACATGCTGAATGATTCCATTTGTATAAAATTTCTGGAATAGGCAAATTCATAGACACAGAAAGTACATCAGAGGTTGCCAGGAACCGGGAGGAGAGGGGCATGGGGTGTGACTGTTGATGTGTATGGATCTTCTTTGTGGGTTAAGGGAAAAGTTCTGGAATCTAGTGGTGACGGTTGGACAACTGCTAAGTCTGACACCAGTTTTATCAATAAAATACATATAACTACATCCATTTATGCACACTGTTAAACAACACAGGAAGGTCTTTGGCATGGGTTCCTTCTGTACCCAGAGCTGCTAAATAAGCATATAAGAACTTAACTCAGAAACAATTCTTACAATAAACCTGATTTTAAAAAAGACCCTCAGCCAATTGCAGGCAACCAGTCAGCTAGTTCTGTATCTAGGGATCTCCCTTCAGAACATACTCCAATAAGGTAGAAGCTTCACCATACCAAGCCCACATAAGGCAGAAGCCTCACTGGAGGCCATCAGGTAGGTGATTTCCCGACTTTGCTTCTGGGTTCAGCCTATGGAAACCCAATGCTCTGCTGCAGGGGGAGTCCTCCGGACCTCTTCTGGTTCCAAGTGCTGCTTGATTCATGAACTGTTCTTTTCTTAAATAAATTCGGTCAAATTTATTTTGTCTAACTAACAAGTGATTTTTATCTTTTCTCTAATCTTTCAGAACATGCCTTTGTAATTAGTAAAAGAAAACCCTGAAAAACAATTTAAATCAAATTCAAAAGCTGAAATCTTGCAATTCCCTAATCATCTTTTAATGATATACAAAGTTATATATAGAATAAGCAAAACTAAATTGTGCTGGGAAAAATTTCTGGAAGAGGTGGTTTCCTCTGGAGGGACAAGGGAAGAGATGAATAGGAGAGGGCATCGGGAAATCTGCTGGGGTGACAGAATTGATAGGGCTTTGGGTTACCAGATGAGTGCATCTGCCAAAACTCAGGGAATGTACGTTTAAGATTTGTGCACTTTACTGTATATCAATTTCACATAAAAACCCATAAACTTATTGAATTCAAGTTAATAATAGGAATGCCATACTAGTTAGAAAAGTGTACTTTGAGGTACATATTTAAATAATAAAGTAGGTTAATGGATGAATAGAGGTACAGTTACATGATGAAGCAAATATTTTAAAATGTTAATAGTAGAATACAAGTGGTGGGTGTGTGGGTGTTCACTGCATTATATGTGAAACTTTTGAATAAAACATTGGGGAGAAAGAAACCCAATATAAAGACTTCATTATCTACCCCTTGATTCCCCAAACACCATCTTACTTAATTGCCTATTCTCCCTATTGGCATTTCCATTGGTTATAGAATTCATCTTCAGCACCTACAAATTATTCTTGCTTTCTTTCCCTTTTTATTAACGGTAACATCATTCATCAAGTTGTGAACATTTCCCAGGATAAAAATTATTCTTTACTCCCTTCTTTCTCCTGTATCCTCCAATCCAATTAAGCTCTATTTTTTTTTTCTGATTTTCACTTTTAGTATCTCGTTTCTTTTACCATTAGCACTATCTAAATTCTGCACCAATTACCTGCATTCTAGTGGCTGTTTCCGTGGAGAAATAAAGTAGCATCCTAAGAAAATAATTTGCACATAATTTTAAAAGACGTAGATTTTTTACATGCTTGCCTTTAGAATGGTTCTGATACTGTATTAGAATTAGAATATCCGGAATTCTTGGTAAGTCTTCAAATTCTGAATTCTAGGCTTACTTCCTTTTAGTTTGTATGCTAATGACTTGAAACCAGTTTTGGATAATTTAGATGTGTGAACTTATCATACAAAGCAGAATGATAAGTATTATGTATGATTAGCTTCTATAGACAGTCGGTCCTGCTAAGTGAACTTGCTAACATTGTCAGTTATCGTTTTGGTGAGTAGGTAACCTGCAGGCCCATCTTGCAACTAATTTATCTAGGAAGTCACACCAAGGAGTGAAATTGCTTACAATTAGATGTCCCCTGGGTACTTCATTAACTTCTTTTCCTTGATGGATATACAAGTGGGCCGTTGGTAACATCTACCTTACAATTTTCCCTTATTAAAATAATTACAGCTGAGATACAGTATTTGGGAGCCTTAATTATCTGACTGCATGTTGGAATGAAACTGATTTTTATGAGGAATAACTTGGCTCTGTCAAAAACATTTTCCTGTCAGGCACAGTTGCACACAACTGTAATCCCAGTGACTCAGGAGGCTGAGGCAGGAGGATCTTAAGTTCGAGTCCATCCTGAGCAACTTACTGAGACTATGTCTGAAAAGAAAATTAAAGGGCTGGGGTGGTAGAACACCCCTGGCTTCAATCCCCATTACAAAAAAAAAAAAAAAAAAAAAGTTCCCCACAGAAATATGGTGTGGCGATTTTTGAAGACACTTCCTTTTATCTTTTTGCAAAAACTTCCTATTTTCTTTTTGCGGCACTGGGGGTTAAACCCTTGCTCAAGCCAGGCAAACGCTCTACTGCTTGAGCCCAGCAGAGTCTATGTTCTTAAAGGAGCCAGTCAATCCCACGCTTCATTTGATTGTCAGAGTCCAAGTGCTGTTGAAGACCTCCAGATCGGTAGCCTATTTTTTAAATCAAAAGTTCATGGAAAATACTTAAAAAAAAAAAAAGTGCAGTCCTGCAGTTCTTTCAGATATTTTAAACTTTATCTTCAAAGGAAGCCAAATCACTGGGGAGGTTGGTCTCTAGAAAAGCATTTAGTAAATTACAGGAGTGTCATATGCCATTAGTTTACCATAAGATCTCTGTAAGAAAATGAGTTAAATTCATGATTGCATGCACTGATGTATAGTTTCAAGTTATTGACTGCCTGTTTTGTCCGGGATCATGCCAGGTACTTTGAGAGCACCATTTAAATTTAATCTTACTCCATGGAAGAGATGTTACCTTTATTTTACAGATGAAGATACTAAAGCTAAGTTACACAGCTCACAAATGGCAGTAATAGGATTCAAACTCAGGTTTGTCTGATTTTTAAATCTAGTGAGTTTACCCCAGTAGAAATGCCCCATTTTATCACACTACAGCCTTAGCATCTGCATAGGTACCTTCACAAGCGTTTTTGCTTTTCATCTTTGTCCTGGTTTTATAACCAAGAAGTATAAATTTCTTCCTCGCCTTTACTATTGCTTTGCTTCACTGATTTCCTCCAACTGTTCACTTTTATACCTTCATAATAACATTTTTAAGAAACTGCCTAAAATCCTTGTGGATTTATATCCCATGGAAGTATAAAGAAAAGTAAATTTTAAAAGCCCCTATAAAATGCTGTAGTAATTACTTTTACCTATATTATTTGCTTTTATCAAAATTTCAGTTTCTGTTCTAGTGTACATGCTGCTTCAGTTATGAACAAAGGAAGGCCTTCTTTATTAAACTGCTTCTGATGTTTCTGAACACAGTGAATAAACTGTACCCAAGGCTTACTCAACATGCATTCGGCTTGGTATAGACAATTATATCTGAAGAAAAGAAAGGAGGTTAGAGTAATTAATAAATAAATGTTTATAATAAAAGCTAGTTTTAAGATTGTGTTATTTGTCACTGGGTGTAGGGGGGCACACCTGTAATCCCAGAAACTATGGAGGCTGAGGCAGGAGGACTGCAAATTTGAGGCCCACCTTGGCAATTTAGCTAGACCCTGTCTCAAAATTAAAAATAAAATAAAAAGGCTGGAGATCTAGTTCAGTGGTAGAGGATCCCTGAGTTTAATCAGCAGTAAAAAGAAAAAAAAAAAAAATTTTACTCCCTGCTTCAAATGTGACAGAATGTGACAAAGCTTGCTGAGTCTACTGATTGAAAAATTGGAACCAACCCTCTTCTTTTCACTGTCCTTCAGGTTATTCTAAAATTCTGAAGATACTTGCTTATGTCAGAAGTTACAATTTATTTCCTAATAGAAATCTTTTTTTTTTTTTTTTTTTTAAAGAAACTCTTCTTCTGTACTATCCTGCTTTTTTCTAGATGGCCCAAGCTCATTGTCATAACAAAGGATGTGATGTCAAATAGGGAACATTCCACCTCCTGGTTTCAAGTGACCTTCTTGGTAACAGTTCGCCTGGCTTTACAGGGAACACTGGTTTTCTCATTTGCTCCTCTGACTCTGTGTGGTATCAGAATGCCAAGTTCTGTGACTGCACCACATTTTTTTTACCCTGGCATAACTTTTTCTCTTTTCTGTTTGTCTGCTTCATTTGGTCTTATAAACAATGATTCATCTTACACTTGAAGCCACCTTTACCTTCCAGAAGCACTCTGTTGCTGACAATTTCAGGGGTTAATTAGGTGAGGCACAGAATTTTTGTCACTTGAATTTCCAGTGACTTAGCAAAATGAGGTCTATTAGATTTAGGGTCAAGATGGAGGAGAGACACAAATTAGGTATTTTTCATACTAGTTTGATATTATTACATGTGAACAGTAAATGTTGCACTTCCCTGTTTACAGATTCAAATCATCAGCTCAAATTGAGATATGGGAACAACAGTAAATATTCTTTGAAGAGTTTTCATTTCAAATTACACATACATTAAAAATAGATTGGGACAAAGATTATTTGTTTGCATTTTACATCATATTAACTCCTTCAACTAGATGGCTTCCTCAGTGTCTCAGGTGGACTGGCTCTAGGATCACCAGATTCCAAAACCAACGGATCTCAAGTCCCTTATATAAAATGTCCAAGATGCTTATAATCGACACAAACCACCCTAGGTATATTAAATCATCTCTAGATTATATGTCCTAATACAGTACCTACCTGTCACTTTATCTGCATGGATTCAGTGAAGTACTCCATGCAAGCCAAAGCTTTCAAGTTCAGCTTTTTGGAACTTTCTAAAATTCTTTTTTTCTGAGTATTTTTGACCCATGGTTAGATTTACCTGGAGAGGAGGAACCCATGGATATGGAGAGCCAACTACAATGTAATTTTCTCTGTTATAGACTTCTTCTTTCAGGGATTTGGAGTCAAAATTAGTAATATAGAGAACCCAGCGTAAAAAGTGTGTATATGTGTGTGTGTGTATCGGATCATTTGATAGTGGGAGGATCTCAGGGAGGGGAAAACTATTAATAAGAAGTTACAGTGTATGGGGTGAAGGTGGGAGTTCATAACCCACTTGAATCAAAGTGTGGAATATGATATGTCAAGAAATTTGTAATGTTTTGAACAACCAACAATAAAAAATTAAAAAAAAAAAAGAAGTTACAGGCAGATCAAATTCCTTTGATAAAATATTCTAGTGGTTCTCTTATTTTTTTCCTCATGTACTTTATATTTAGAAAAGAATTTTTTCTTAATAAAGTGACTTTATTAAATAATTCAGTTTTCTACATTTATCAAAAAATATGTAAGTGCCAAGTCAGAAAGTCTGATCAACCTGAGATGACAGCGGTGTCCTAGCAAAAATAAAGATATCTAAAAATGAAGCTTCATAGTGAGTACACATTGGTTTCCATTAGATTTGGACAAATACTGAATACAAATCTTCATAAAGTCTCTTTGGGCTCAAGAGATATAGAGAAAATTTATAAAGACAGTCAAGAGGGTTAGGAAACTATGAGGAAGAGAGAATCTGGGTAAAGCAGGCTCTTGCCAGGGCCTCTTTGGCATCCTCACCAGATGATCTGCAAGTGTTTCAAATGATATGTTAACTTACACATTTTGAATCTTTCTCACTAAAACCATGCTCCGCCATTACCAACTTTCTACTCCAATATGGTCTGATAGATTACAACAAATGTTTCTAAGACCTCAACAAGCTCAGGTGTGATCAGTAAATAGAATAAACTCAACACAGCATGGAGTTGTTCTGGCTCCTAAGCACAGGCTCTGGGATAGCAGAAGTAAAAATTTAACGGTAAGAAAGAAAGGGAAAAAAATTCTCAGTCACTTTAGTTCTATTCTTAGAGAAATAAACGGAGTGTCTGCACCTGGGGCTCCTCCCTAGAGAGGCATCCCCCAAAGTTTTGCATGACTCTGGGTCCTGGTGGGTTGCACTTCCTCCTATGAGCAGAACTTCTCTCCCACCTGCTTTGTACAGTACTCAAAAGAAAATATCTTGCTTGATTGCTTTTGTGTGGTTTTTAACGCTCCCTCAAGCAGCCTCTACTGCTTGAGGAGAGGTCATGTAGGTTATCTCCAGAGGTACAACTACCGTTTTTGTTAGTGCTTTAGTTATAAAGATATGTGTTTTGAGAGGTTTTTTCCTAAGCTTATTTTTACTATAAATTCTGTTCTTTTTAATGAACATTTTTGCAGAATGTACTGTTTTTCAGGAATATATATCTGGCGTTATAGTAGAAATCCTGTACTTTATACTTATCAGATAGTTAATAAATGTAGACAGATTATTATAATTAATTAATTACATCAGAGGAATTTTAAAAATGATTCCAGGCAATGACTGTGTTGACAATGAACCTAATTACAAGAATTGAGCAAGATCATTTGATTCTCTTGAGTTAGAATCTTTAAGTCATTTTAATTTGCATGATACATTTATTGTTACTGTTTCAGAGAAACAGAAGCTAACTTTTCATTTTCAAGGCTTAATGAACAATTATCCATGAGCTGCTGAAGTTGAATAATAGGAAACTGTACTTGTTTTTCAAACCATTTAGCGACTGAAAGAAGCTGCTGATCACAAAATGCACGTCCAATAAACTGCAGTCCTATTGGCAACCCTTGGCTTGAGAGGGCCATAGGGACATTCACTGCAGGTAATCCTGAGGAAAAGAAGAAACCCATTAGTTGATTAATTCTCCATCTAAAGAAACAGAGACATCTTCTATTTTCTAGTGCTAGGAGGTAAAAGCAGAATAAAGTTTAAAAAAATAAATACTATACTCTGTATTTTGCACAATGCTTTGTTTACTTAATAATGGGTCTTAGAAATCATTCTTTCAGTTTATAGAGACCTTCATTCCTTTTTTATACCTGTATAGGATTCCACTATGTGGTTTTGCCATAATTCATTCAACCAGTCTTCTATGATTGGGCATTTAGGTTATTTTTAATATTCAGCTATTTCATATAATGCCCCAGTATATAATAATTGTGTACATGCTTTTTGCTATTCTTGAAAGTTTCTTAGATAAAGAGGGATTGCTTCATCAAAGGATAAATGAATATGTCATTAGAAATTCCACTTCAAAGTAGCTGTTCCAATTTGAATTCCCATCAGAAAAAATACGTCTTCTTTGCCTACAGTCTTGCCAACAGTTTGTTGTTGAGCTTTGGAATTTTTTCCCATCCATTAGATAAGAATGGTAGTCTGAATTTAAGGTTTGAAGCAGAAAAAGTACAAGATCACAGAATATCCTGTGTTATGCCATTAAAAAAAGTTTTTAAAAAATGGGAAAGGGTTTAAAGAACACCTATAACTTGAAGGGATCCCTATTGGCCAAATTTAGGACAATTCAAGTATCAAAAACAACGACAATAATTGTTTATAATACATTCAGTTTTTTAAAAAGAGGAAAGCTCTTATATAGAGAAGTCTGCTAGTTAATAAATGGATGCTAAAACTGGGTTCAAGGTTATTGGGGAAGAAGATATTCACATGGTCCCAAGAGTATCACTTCATAAGTTGCTTACAAATCATAAAAGGAAAAACGTACCTTATCTACTTAACCAAGTGGGACAAAATGATAGTAACTCTTTCCTGATATGAAAAGTGTGTACTGTTTGTGCCAAAAATGTTTAACTTGACCCAATTAGAAAGAAACAATGTGACGAAATCCAGATTGTGAATGGGGTATCCTATAGGACAAGTAGACTGAACTCTTCAAAAAAACAAAAAACTTATTAAGAGAAAACATTTTAAAGATGGATGATTTCTCATTAAAAACTAAGCAGGACAGAAGAAAGTGGTATGACATTTTCTTGTGCCAAAGGTAAGAACCAGTGAACCAGAATCCTATTCCTGCAAAAGAGTCTGCAAAAGTGAAAGGGAAATTAAGACATTTTTGCAAATCTGAGACAATCTGCTGCCATCAGGAACTATCTTAAAAGAATGGCTCAAACAATTTCTCTAAACAGGAAGAATGTGTTAAAAGAATCTTCATACTTTAGGAAGGAAGACTAATTGTAGACACCAGAAATGTGGGTAAATAAAATAGACTTTCCTTTTTCTTAAGTTTTCTACATGTTTGATGATTGAAAAAAATTATAACAGAGCCTGATATGGTTGTAAAAACATCAGACATGGGGGGTGATGCTCTAGATTTTAAAAAGATTATCGTAAACAAATACAATATGACCAGGGAAAAAAACAATATATGAAATATTTTTTTGGTACAACTAAGAAAATGTGAATAAGAAGTATAATCAGATTATTACTGAATTGTTAGTTTTCTGAGGTGTGTCAATGGAATTGTGGTTATGTAGAATGTCTTTATTATTAGAAGATTCATGCTAACTTATTTAGGAGTGAAGTGTCATGATATCTGAAACTTTCAAAATGATTCAGTTAAAAGGTGTGTGTGTGTGTATGTGTGTGTACAGACAGAGAAAGAAAATGAGGTAAAATGTTAACAAGGATGAATCCTGGAGAACGGCATATCAATGTTCATTATATCATCATTTTTCACTTTTTGAAGGTTTTAGTATTTTCAAAATAAAAGTTAAAAAATACAAAGTATATCGGTTCAGAAGGTTTGTGTGTTTTTGTGTGTATATATGGTTGTGTGCATAAGAATGCATGCACACACACTTCTAAGTATTTCAGAAGGATAGGCTGTTTCTTTATGGGAACAATCTAGCTAGAACCTAAATTGAAGACCAGGGCACCTGCCTAAGAATTTGAAGAAAACCAAAACACTCTTGAGGGACTCTCACCTGCCATATTTACAGCCTGTGTAAAAATATCATCCTGGGCACTTCGTGTTCTGTTGTCTTCTTTGATAAACTCCAAGTATGGTACTGCCTCACGCAGGGTGGTGGGGGTTAGCAAGACATCCACTCCAGAGTTAAAAACATTCACAAAATCATTGGCAATGAGGCGCCTCACCTTCTGTGCTTTGATGAAATAATTCTCATAGTTTCTGTGGGGGAAAAAAATGATACTTTAAGGACTTCGTCATTTTTTAAAAATCATTTCTCTTATATTAGGCTTCTTAGAGAACCACTGGTTTCTTGGCTTTTATGAGTGAGCATCATTAAGATTCTTAACACATAAAGGTGAGTTTTGTTCAACTCTGCTGTTTCTTTGAAAATTTATACATCCGGCATTTAATTAATCAGAATTCACAACTAGGTGCAATTTCACACATATAATCACAAAATATCAGTACTTCCAGAGACATTGCTAAACAAGAACATTCATTTGGGGGTGAAAAAATCAGGTGCATAGCCATTAAATAAATTTCCAAAAGTCAGAAAGCCAGGCAGTGGTAAAGGAGATAAGAACACAGGTCTCTAGAGGCTCACCCAAGCTTCTTTCTATTATAATGTCTCATTTCATCTATTGTAAAATGATTCATTATAAGGACTCTCAAGTTTTTAAGATTCTTTTTTTTTTTTTAATTTTTTTATTGGTTGTTCAAAACATTATAAAGCTCTTGACATATCATATTTCATACATTAGATTCAAGTTGGTTATGAACTCCCAATTTTACCCCAAATACAGATTGCAGAATCACATCGGTTGCACATCCACATTTTTACTTAATGCCCTATTAGTAACTGTTGTATTCTGCTACCTTTCCTATCCTCTACCATCCCCCCTCCCTCCCCTCCCATCTTCTCTCTCTACCCCATCCACTGTAATTCATATCTCTCCTTGTTTATTTTCCCATTCCCATCACAACCTCTTATATGTAATTTTCTGAATTCGACACTGGGAAACACACCTGAAGGAAGGTTCTATGAACAGAAATTGGGAAAAGCATGCAGTGTTGAAATCCATGAATAGTGTAGTTAGAGAGTAAAGATATGAGATTCAAGTAAACATGCTTAATTTACTAAAAGATTAGGATAAATGCTACATATAAAAGCGATCTTACATCAATGAAGCAAAGAAAGGAAAGAAAACTTTTCAGATCCTTCTGAAGTTACTGAAGAAGGCTGACAAAAGAACTGTTTTAAACCTCAATTTCCTCTACTGTAAAAATGGATATAATATCTCCAGGCTCACCAAGGACCAAATAAAATGAGATAAAAATGTGAAATCTTTCTTACTCTAGAAAGACTTACAGAGTGCTGTAAAAAGCAGATTCCTTACTATCTCCATCTGACTACAGTGTCTACAGAGCTATGAATACAGGTATCACATGGAATTTACACAATATGTGGGGCATGGTGGCACATGCCTACAATCCCAGCTATTAAGAGGCAAAGGCAGCCTTAGCAATTCAGTGAGACCCTGTCTCAAAATTAAAAAGAAAAAGCCTGGAGATACAGCTCAGTGGTAAAGTGCCCCTGGGTTAAATCCACACTATATCAAACCAAACCAAACAAACTGTACAGCAACAACAAAGAGTTGTTGTTTTAAATATTATATTTGGGCTGGGGATATAGCTCAGAGGTAGACTGCTTGCCTAGCATGTGCCTAGCAAGGCCCTGGATTTGAGCCCCAGCACCAACTCCAAGTACACACAAATTAATAGCATTCCCCAAACCCAAATTTTATAAAACTAATATTTTCTATTAATTTCCTTCCCATTTCATTTATTTAATCTTTTTGGTACTAGGGATTGAACCAAGGGTGCTCACCCCCCACTGAGTCACAACCCCAGTCCCCCATTTTTTTCTAAATTTTAAAATTTTGAGACAGGGTCTCATTAAGTTGCTAAGGCTAACTTTGAACTTGCCTCCTCCTGCCTCTGCCTCCTGAGCCTCTGGGATTACGGGTGTTTGTCAATGTTCCCAGGTCCTTCCTACTTTAAAAATAGTTGAAAAGTAGAACTGCTTCCATACATGATAGAGTACAGGGATGAGATTTATCCTGTCTTCTTAACCCCAAAACTGAACAAAATATGTGAAACAACCATTTCCAGATATTAGGCAAAGGGCATTTGGGAGAGAGTGCACTGAGAGGAGAGGCAAATGTTTCCCCAGCTTAATGCCTGGAGGTACTTTTCAGGCCTTAGTCCAGAGAGGAAGGACATATACACAGTCATGGTGGATGAATCAGAAGTTCAGGGAGAAAAAGCCAGCAGCAATTTTCAAGGCAGTATTGAATTGGAGAGTGGCACACAGAGAGTGTAAGAGATGTGTGGAAAGATTCCCTCAAGTCTCTGGCCCAGTATTGGCCTGTGCATGAATAAGAAGACACCCCCAAAGTTGAGGAAAGAATCATCAAAAAGCAGGAGGTCAAACAATTCCTAAGCTCAACAGAGCTGGAAATAGTGTGTGTTCTTAACAGCTAAAGTGGAAAGACCTCAAAATACACACAGCACCTGGGAAAATCTTCAGGATATTGCCTTAGAGTTAAATTAGCCCTACTCTAAAGGTTTTCTGGATTTACACTATTAGAGCTTAAAAGGAAGGCTTGAAAGGATCCAAAAGATTCCAAGTAACCACATCTTAATCTAAATACTGTTTAAAAGAAACAACAAAAACCTAGCACATGACAATGTAAAATTCAATGTCTAGGCATACAAAGAAGCAGAAGAAACATGATTCATAAGGAGGGGGAAAAATAGTTCATATAAAAAGGAATCTGAATAGAAATGACAGAAATGTTGGAAATAATAGCTAAGAACATTAAAAAGGCATGTTCTATATGTTCAAGATGGTATAAGAAAACAAAATGATAAAGAAACTGAAGAGCCAGGTGTGATGGTGCACGCCTATAACCCCAGCAGCTCAGGCTGAGGCAGGATAATCATGAGTTCAAAAACCAGCCTTAGTAACAGTGAGGTGCTAAGCAAATCAGAGAGACCCTGTCTCTAAATAACATACAAAATAGGGTTGGGATGTGGGTCAGTGGTTGAGTGCCCCCAAGTTCAATCCCCAGTATCCAAAAAAAAAAAAAAAAAAGAAACTGAAGAGATAAAAAGACCTGCTTGGAAATTCTAGATCTTAAAAGGACAAAATATGAAATGAAAAATACACCAGATGGGATTGACAGACTATTGATACTACAGAAGAAAAGATCGGTGGATCTCAAAATTGTAATGGAAACTATCTAAAAGGAAGCACAGAGAGAAAAAGACTGGGGGAATGAGCCATGAGACAACACCAGCAGATTAACATACATATAAATGGTGTCCCAGAGGAGAGGACAGAAAAAATATATTAAGAAATAAGGGTCAAAATTTCCCCAAATTTATTAAAACTATAAACACACAGATCCAAAAAGTTCAAAGAACACCTAAGCAGAAGAAATATTCAAGAAACCACACCAAGGCACATCTTAAATTCCTAAAAACCAATGGTAAAGTGAAAATGTTAAAACTAATCAGAGGGACAAACAAAGTTACATTATACATAAGGAACTAAGATAAAAAAAAAATAAGACCTCTAGAAACTATGCAGGCCATAACACAGTGGAACAAAACCTTTAAAGAACTGAAGGAAAATGCTAATGTCAATTTAGAATTTTATATCCAATAAAGTATCTTTCAAAAATTAAAGACAAAACAAAAACCTTAACATATAAAGCTGAAAGATTTCACTGATAGCAGGACTACACTATAAGAAATGTTAAAGGAAGTTCTTTAGGCATAAATAAAATGATAACACAAGAAAATCTGGATACACAAAACAGAGGGAAAAGCACCAGAAATAATTATGTAGGAAAATAAAATGACTCTTGGCTGGGTGTGGGAGTATATGCCTGTAATCCTGGTGGCTCAGGCTGAGACAGAAGGATCATGAATTCAAAGCCAGCCTTGGCAACTTAGCAAGGCCCTAAGCAACTTAAGGAGACCCTGTCTCTAAATAAAACACAAAAAGGTCTGGGGATGTGGCCAAGTGGTTAAATGTCCTTGGTACCAAAAAAGCAAAACAAAACAAAAAGCCCTATTTTTCCTCAGTTTTAAAAATATCTAAGATAAAAATTTATAGATTAATGAAAGAAGGCAGGAAAAGAGGTTAAGAGAAAGAAAGAACACATGGAATAAATAGAAGACGATAACAAGAAGTAGACTTAAATGTGGTTCAAAAGTAAATATTTATGCAAATAATAAAAAAAAAGTTGGGCACAATGGTACACACCAGTAATCCCAGCTACCCCAAAAGCTGAGACAGAAGGATCTTAAGTTTGAGACCAGCCTGGAGACCCTATCTCAAAATGAAAAACGGGTGGAGGGTGTAGTTCAGTGACAGAGTGCTTGCCTAGCACGCACAAAGCTCTGGGTTTTATTCCCAGTACAACAAAATAAATAAATAAATAAATCTGGGATTCCTAACTCACAGAAGTAAAAATGTTAAGACTTTTTCTATATCTTTCTTTCTTTCTTCTTCTTCTTTTTTTTTTTTTGAGAGAGAGAGAGAATTTTAATATTTATTTTTTAGTTTTCGGTGGACACAACATCTTTATTTTATTTTATTTTTTTAATGTGGTGCTGAGGATCGAATCCAGCGCCCCGCACATGCCAGGCGAGCGTGTTACTGCCTGAGCCACATCCCCAAACCAAGATTTTTTCTATTTCTGGACATACAAGTTGACTTTTAAGACAAAAAACAACAAGTGCCCCAAATCCCATTTTTTCTATCACTCATGTTCACCTTTACCCACCCCACAAACAAAAACAAAAAAACAAACAAGTCAATCCAAGAAGCTACGGATACTATCAGTAATTCTTCCTTTTCTTAATAACCCCAGCTGGTATTCATGGAAGAAGCTTGCAAACTTCTCTCCTTCGATATTTTTTAATGCTGTTACAGTGACCTATATAATCAATCAACTTTTGTCTTGACACATTCAATATGATTCTAATCAGTAATACATGGCAAATGTAACATCTTTACCTTAATAAAGTCTCTGCTTAGAAAACTTCTTCACAATATTTCATTTTTCCTACTCCTACATCATTACAAATGTCTGGTCAATATGGAAAAGAGTCTTTTAATATGAGATATAATTAAGTAATCTGGAAAAAAATGATCTTAACTTTGGCTTTGAGGGGATGCACAGATGAATAAAATGCTTTCTGCCCTTGAATACATGGAGTAAAACTTCAAAAAGCTACTCATCACAATAACCATTCTTGCTTATTCATATTTCTCACGTCCTCTAGACTCTATCTATTGTGAATCCTGTTCACAAGATCTTGAATAAACTTACATTAGAGAAAATTTAAGTAAGGGTCACAGTATTTTGGAATTCTTTTTTGAAGTAAACAGATAAATTTTTCAAAAGATCACACTGTAAGTCTATGTTTAAGACTCTTATTACAATAAGCCAATGCACAATAACAGCCAGAGGATAAGTAATGAGGCTAAAATCGGAGCTCAAACCAGGGCTTTCTGTTTAGTTTGTACCTATCATTTAGCTAGTGCATCAATTAAAAACATTTAAAAAAAAAAATAACTAAGAACCAAAAGTGCCACAAGTAGTTCTTTTCTAATTCAAATCATAAGGAATTTATTTCTTTAGTAAATATCTTGGCTTATAAAACCTGACAGACATACTACTACCTTATTCTTCAGCTTTCAAGAGTGAGAAAAATGCTTAAACTCATTGTCTTACTCTTTTAATAAGAAAAAGTTTCCTGAGAGAATTCTTCCTCGAACTACATCATTGAACCCTTCTCTTCTGGTTGCAGCATACATGGCTTCAGTAGACACATTAATGTCACATCTGTGGCCTGAAAACAAAAACGATAAATACAATACTTGCAAAAGAAGTAAAGTTTTGGCTAAAAACTGGCAAAGATTCATACTTTTAAATACTGAAATTTAGGGAACATGACCTTACTAGTTCCTTTTCTCTATCAGTCATAGGACTGATCATGGAGGGAAAAGAAAATAACCAAGAAAGAAATTTCATTTGCTTCCTCCCTCATCCATCCATTATCCAGTGTCCAAATATTTAATGAGCTCCTCCCACGTTTCAGGCACTACATTAGATGAGTTTAACACATAAATACAAGATACTATCCCTTTAAGATATTCAAGTCCAAAGAAGTGAAATGAACATCCTGAGACATTTAAGATGAATAGAATATGTACAATGTTAAAATGATAAGGAAAAATGATTCACTGATTAATTTTCTGAATCATTAACACTATCTCAGGCAATAATTTTTTATTACTGTAAGTTAAATTTTCAAATTTCATAAGCTGTGATTGTAGGCACTGTGGTACATGCCTACAATCCCAGCTACTTGGAAGACTAAGGCAGGAAGATCGCAAGTTAAAAGCCAGACTAGGCAAAGTACTGGGACCCTGTCTCAAAATAAAAAGGGCTGGGAAGGTAGCTCATTGATGAAGCATCCCTGAGTTCAATCCCTAGTACCCACCCTCCCCCCCCAAAAAAAATAAAAAGCCCCACCCATCTTACCATATTCTAGCCCATCAAATCTTGCCATATTTGACGCCACTTCTGATGTGCACAATACATGGTAGCAGACAATTGAATAACAGGTGTGGGGCAGGGATACTTCTATCACTTTGGCTCCTTCAGAATCAAAGAGATCAGCAGCTTTGGACCAGAGAGATCGTACTTCACTTGATAATTCTGGTACAAGATATTCCTTACAGGAAAAAGCCAAGATACAGAAACTGGAGCACTGATAATAGTTTTATAAAAATTTGTATACCAGGACTTTTGGAAATTCCCTTGCAAAATGGATTATATTGCAGGCAGGTTGCTAGAAAGACCAAACTAAGATTGTTTAAAACATAATACTAAATATTACGAGCTGGATATAACAATTAAAAAATTGGAGATCTAGGGCTGGGGATGTGGCTCAAGCGGTAGCGCACTCGCCTGGCATGCGTGTGGACCGGGTTCGATCCTCAGCACCACATACAAACAAAGATGTTGTGTCTGCCGAAAACTAAAGAATAAATATTTAAAAATTCTCTCTCTCTCTCTTTTAAAAAAAAAATTGGAGATCTAGTTGGGGAATTCATATCTGTTAAATGTACATTATGTATCAGGTATGCAGCTAGATGCTTTTTGAAAGTTCTCTTTATGAATTTATGAAGGAAAAGTGTTGAAACTAGAAAAGTAACTTTCCTAATGTTATATAGCAGGTTAGTAGAGGATCCTAGGATTCTAAACTAGGTCTCCTTCTAAAGCCTGTAAGTTTTCATTCTTTTAAAAGAAGGTCACTTGAATGGAAGACTTTAAAGAAAGCAGCATTTCTCAAAAGTATCGGTCTCACCTGGGGGCGAGTTTTGTCTCCTTTTCTCAACCAAGAAACATTTTGTAATGTCTACAGACATTTTTGGTTGTTGTGTTGTGGTAGAGGTAAGGAATGTTATTTGGCATCTAAGGGTAAAGAGACCAGGGATGCTGCTAAACTCTCAATGTAAAGGATAGTTACCCACAACAAAAAATTATTCAGTCCCAAATACTAATTGTGCTGAGATTGAGAAATCGTTTTTAGTCTGCTGGGTAATTTATCTTTCTAAATGATTTTTGAAAGGTTTTTAGCATTACTATGTTGTTAGATTTTTTTTAAAGGCCAGTAATTTAAAATTATCATATCCACAATATAATGACTTACTTAATTGTTACTGTAATAGGTATAGTAGAAGGAGGGATAATAATAATAGTAAAGATAACATTTAATAAGGTTTACTATATGCAAGGAATGCCTTTGGGCTAAGTGTTTTACATTAGGGATTAGCATGGACTGTGGACCAGATGTGACCAGTCAGCTATTGTGTATGTGTGAGGGGGGAGGAGGGGATGGGGAGGAATGTTACTGGGAATTGATGCCAGGGTTGCTTTACCACTCAGCTATGTCCCCAGCACTTTTTATTTTTCATTTTGACACAAGGTCTAAGTTGTTGAGGGTCTCACTAAATTGCTGAGGCTGGACTCTAATTTATAATCCTCTTCCTCAGCCTCCAGAGTCTCTGGGATTATAGCTGCTATACCTGGCCAGTAAGCTAGTTTTGAAAATAAAATTTTATTAGAGCCGAGTATGGTGATACATTCCTGCAATCCCAGTGACTCAGGAGCTGAGGCAAGAGGACTCCAAGTTCAAAGCTGTCTGGGCAACTTAGTGAGACCCTGTCTCAAAATAAAATCACAAAGGGAAGGGGAGGCAGCTCAGTGGTAGAATGCATGTCTAGTACATGCATAGTCCTGGATTCAATCCCTAGTATTGTAAAAAATAACAGAAGTTTTATTAGAATGTAGACATACTCTGTTTACATGTTTTCTATGGCTATTTTTTCACTATTTGTTTTCTTTTTTCTTTTCCATATCTGGCTCTGCTTTTTATTATAACGGCTGAGTTAAAAACACTGTCTAGTCCACAAAGCCTAAATTATTTATTATCAAGCTTTTGACAAAAAATGTTTATAGACCCTTGTTTTACATGATAATCTAATTTAATCCTCACAACTCCTTGAGGTCAATATGTTTATTATCCCGTTTTGCAAATGAAGAAATTGGGTTTAAGTCATGTACTCAAGTCACATGGCTAATAAAAATGGCAATACAGGAATTCAAATCCAACCAATTGCCTCTCAAGTCTATGCTGTATATTTGACTTGACAGTTTTTCTGTGGAGTGATGAAAGAAACAAGTTACCTTTGGAATTCCGATACATAGCTTGCTTACATCTATCAAATTGGGAAGCACGAATGATTTCACAGGATCCTGTACTGTGGTAGAATCTTTGGGGTCATGTCCAGCCAGTATACCTGTAAGGAGAAACACTTATGAGTGACAGATATATTGTTTTACAGTAAAATAATTTCAAGTGATATGGAATCATATAAATACCCAACACAATTGCTGTATCATCCACATATCTGGTTAAGATTCCTGGCACATCCATCGAATTCACCAGAGGAATAAGACCGTGACGAGATACTAAGCCATAGCTTGGTTTGAAACCAACAAGCCCACAGTGGGCAGCAGGATTTCTGGTTGATCCTCCAGTATCTGATCCTAAAGCCCTGGAATTTAAATGGAAGAGTGACATATTTCTAACTATATTTGGTATCTATCCTTTTAAATGTATATTTTTACAGTGTCATTTCCCCTTATTATAAAAAGTAATACATACTCAGAGAATTAATAATGTATAGAAAACTGTAAAGAAATAACTAAATATTCTGAAGCAAACACTGTTAATATTTTGGCATATTAACTTCAACTGTTTTAAAAAAACATTTTTTTTAAATCATAGCTAAGATCATTCTGTAATCATAAGTTTCCATCTCTTTTTTTGCTTACCTGAGCCTTTTACTATGTCATTAAAATTACTAAAGATTTAAAGTATATATAATATTCCATCATATAAACTGGTGATTACATGTTTTATCAAGTACTTTAAAGCACAACCTGCTATTGATACACATACAAATCTTATACCCTCCTTTGATGCTACTTCATATTTAAAATAAATCAAATTAAGGCAGTTTTATAGCATGCTTCTACAACCTAAATTCAGATAGAGCCCTTTTCCTACCCTACGTAGAATCACGAAGAGATCAAATTTATGTAAACATTTATGTCGTTTCCAACTGAAATAATAACTATGTAACAAATGACTGTAATGAACATCTTTAAACATAAACATTTGCCCATATGTTTGATTAGTTTTAGGCTGGCTTCCAAAAAGCAGAGTTAATGGATAAAAAGGATCTGTTTCGTGTTGTACGTTTGTGATATATATGATCAAATAACTTGTCAGGAAGATTTTGTCAATTCATATTCTCAACTGGAGTGAATCCAATTGTTTTAATGTTTCAGTACCATCACTGAACACTAGTAGTTTAAAAATTTTTGCTAACTTGATAACTAAAAATTTTATAAAAGCACATTACTGAATATTTTTTCACATTTACTTGTATTTGCATTTCCAACTATGAAAAAGGAATATTCATTCCTTTTTTTCCCTCCCATTTTTTGCAGTATTAGGGACTGAATCCTGTGGTATTCTACCACTAAGCTACATCCCCAGCCCTTTTTATTTTGAGACAGGGCTTTTATTTTGCTAAACTCCTGAGGTCCTCCTGCCTCAGCTTCCCAAGCAGCTAAGATTACAATTGTGTGCCACTGTGCCCACTTGTGCTTGTTCATTCCTTTATCCACCCACCTACAGAGTATGTGCTCTTATTATTTAAAAACAAAAACCAAAAAAACTACCCTTGAGGATATTATGCTAGGTGAAACAATCCAGTCACAGAAATATAAATGCTGTATGATGCCATTTATACCAGGTACCTAGAGTAATCATACTCACAGACAGCAAGTGGAAAGGTTGTTACCAGGGATTGGTAGGAGGGTTAAGGTTACAGAGTTTCCATTTTGCAAGATGAAAAGGGTTTTTATTTGTCCATGACTGAACTGCACATTTAAAAATAGTTAGGATGGCATATCTTATATGCATTTTATCATAATTAAAGTGAAATTTTAAACAATTATATCAGAAAAAAATGTTTTCCAGTAGAAAAATAGTACTTATCAACTAACATCATCAAAATGGCGATATTACCAAAAGTTCTCTATAGGTTTAATGCAATGCCAATCAAAATCCCAACGGCATTTCTTGTAGAAATGGATAAAGCAATCATGAAATTCATATGGAAAAATAAAAGACCCAGAATAGCAAAAGCAATTCTAAGCAGGAAGTGTGAATCAGGCGGTATAGCGATACCAGACTTAAAACTATATTACAGAGCAATAGTAACAAAAACAGCATGGTACTGGTACCAAAACAGGAGGGTGGACCAATGGTACAGAATAGAGGACACAGAGACTAATCCACAAAGCTACAACTATCTTATATTTGATAAAGGAGCTAAAAGCATGCAATGGAGGGAGGATAGCATCTTCAACAAATGGTGCTGGGAAAACTGGAAATCCATATGCAACAAAATGAAACTGAATCCCCTCCTCTCGCCATGCACAAAAGTTAACTCAAAGTGGATCAAGGAGCTAGATATCAAATCAGAGACTCTGCATCTGATAGAAGAAAAAGTTGGCTCCGATCTACATATTGTAGGGTCGGGCTCCAAATTTCTTAATAGGACACCCATAGCACAAAAGTTGATAACAAAAATCAACAAATGGGACTTACTTAAACTGAAAAGTTTTCTCTCAGCAAGAGAAACAATAAAAGAGGTAAATAGGGAGCCTACATCATGGGAACAAATTTTTACTCCTCACACTTCAGATAGAGCCCTAATATCCAGAGTATACAAAGAACTCAAAAAATTAAACAATAAGAAAACAAATAACCCAATCAACAAATGGGCCAAAGATCTGAACAGACACTTCTCAGAGGAGGACATACAATCAATCAACAAGTACATGAAAAAATGCTCACCATCTCTAGCAGTCAGAGAAATGCAAATCAAAACCACCCTAAGATACCATCTCACTCCAGTAAGATTGGCAGCCATTATGAAGTCAAACAACAACAAGTGCTGGAGAGGATGTGGGGAAAAGGGTACTCTTGTACATTGCTGGTGGGACTGCAAACTGGTGCGGCCAATCTGGAAAGCAGTATGGAGATTCCTGGGAAAGCTGGGAATGGAACCACCATTTGACCCAACTATTGCCCTTCTTGGACTTTTCCCTGAAGACCTTAAAAGAGCGTACTACAGGGATACTGCTACATCGATGTTCATAGCAGCACAATTCACAATTGCTAGACTGTGGAACCAACCCAGATGCCCTTCAATAGATGAATGGATAAAAAAAATGTGGCATTTATACACCATGGAGTATTACGCAGCACTAAAAAATGACAAAATCATAGAATTTGCAGGGAAATGGATGGCACTAGAGCAGATTATGCTTAGTGAAGCTAGCCAATCCCTAAAAAACAAATACCAAATGTCTTCTTTGATATAATGAGAGCAACTAAGAACAGAGCAGGGAGGAAGAGCAGGAAGAAAAGATTAACATTAAACAGATACATGAGGTGGGATGGAAAGGGAGAGAAAAGGGAAATTGCATGGTAATGGAGGGAGACCCTCATTGTTATACAAAATTACATATAAGAGGTTGTGAGGGGAATGGGAAAATAAACAAGGAGAGATATGAATTACAGTGGATGGGGTAGAGAGAGAAGATGGGAGGGGAGGGAGGGGGGATGGTAGAGGATAGGAAAGGTAGCAGAATACAACAGTTACTAATAGGGCATTATGTAAAAATGTGGATGTGTAACCGATGTGATTCTGCAATCTGTATTTGGGGTAAAATTGGGAGTTCATAACCAACTTGAATCTAATGTATGAAATATGATATGTCAAGAGCTTTATAATGTTTTGAACAACCAATAAAAAAAATTAAAAAAAAAAAATAGCTAACATTTACTTAACTTTTAGAACATGCTATGATAAGCACAGCACAAACTTACCTCCTTTACTAATAAAAATAACTAGTTTCTAAAAAAAAAAAAAAGAAAAAAAAAAGAAAAATAGTACTTATCTACTGCAAAAATTAAAATATAATTATAGGATAGAGAAAGTAAAATTTCTCTTAAAACAGCCCCTATAATAGTCCTGTTACTACCTTTAACATACTTTTCTCCAGATACTTCCATGTAATAACTGATATCCATACTAGGTGATTATTATTTTAATTGAATCAGGGTCACACTGTACATACTATTCTGTAACTTATTTTTCACTTAACAATATATCTTGGATCACTTTCCATGTCACTTCATATAGCCCTATCATTCTTTTTTAGAGGCTATGTATTATTCCAAGAATCTTTCTGTTTTAAAAACTATGATAAAAGAAACAAATCAAGAGGAGTTGGGGAACAAAACAGAATACTTTACAGTTTGGAACATTCAATCTGTAGTTATTTTTGGTCAGTGCTTCTACGGATTATATTTAAAGTCAAGCATTGGGCTAAGTGACATTCCTAACAATAACATGACACTTGTGCTCTGCAGAAAATGGAATTTATATTTCCTTTCTCACCAAGTCCATTTAAGCCATAAAATCAGACTGTTGCTTTCACAATTTTAAAAGATACATTCTCTTATTAGCATTCACTGACGGCTGTGTAAAAGTAAAACTTACATTTCCATAGGAATTATGTGTCAAAATGCCATCTTCTTAAAGCACATTCAGAAAGATGAACACTAAGTGGGCTGATGAGGATAGAAAAAAAGCACCTAATCCTGCAATTCTAACTTGTCAGAACTCTCATTAATATTAATGTAATGCTATAAAATTCCACAGAGATAAAATGAAATGGTTCTACTTGTTAACAAGATTTCAGGAAAACTAAATAAAAAAATAATGGAAGAAGCTAAAGCTCTATAGCTAAAAAAATATAAATAATTTATTGAATACAATGTGAAAGGACTTAACTTAATTTTAGTGGATAATTAAGGAGAGAGAAAATACATATAGTATTACTGAAGAAACACATTCAATTTGGTTAAACTGAGACTGATAAAATAAATAGCAGCCATATTTTAGATGGTTAAGAAATGCTTTAAAAATGGGACTTAAAATAAAAATGGATGGATTCTTTACAAAATACAAAATATGACAAATAGAATCAGCTCTCAACAAAGTTGAAAAAAATTTACCTAATGATATGTTTTTAGTTCCAGATTTATGAAAATAATATTTTAAATATCCTATTGATATATATTAGGAACTTCTTCTCTTTTTAAAGTCAAATGTTGCTGAAGGATAAACCATTTCTAACAGCTCAGCAGCAGTGAATTAAAGTAATGGAGTACCTAAATATTTCAAGGAGCAAAAGTTAAAATAAATTATTTCAAAAATTAAATTCAATGTAGTCCATTTATGCTCAATTCTTAATTCTGTAAGATCCATAAAATCCGGTTTTTAAGAAAACCCGGTATTATAGAGTTTAAATATTATCTTAAGTTAAAGTTAAATGTATAAAGAACACATAGTGTGAAATATAGTTGAGTATATTCAAAAGATATAATTTTGATATATGATTTTTGAACACAAATTGCTGACTGAAAAGAAATTCAAATGCCAGGGTATGAACTGCTCCATTGCTGGGTTTTGCATATGGTTTGTGATTATTTGTATTTAGATGGGTTTTAAAGTACAGATAAAAGCATCTTACGCGAAACATGTGAATGCAGATACGGCAGCTGCGCTCCCGCCTGAGCTTCCTCCAGTTATTAGCCAATTTGAATCCTCACTTTCACCATGGGGATTCTGCTGCTTCTTTTCTCTGTATTGTTTTGAATAACTCCAGGGGTTTTTGACTGGTCCAAACACACCATCTGTACTTCCAGATCTGAGGTGAAGAAGTGAAATGATTTACCTTAGTAGAAGTTCATTTTACGTGAAATTCTCATCTTGAGACAATTTTTTGTTTCTGACACTCACTGAGCTTTTAGTTATCCAGTGTGGCTTGAACTGGAAAAGTAAGAAGCCTGCTCAGATGTAGCTTTCACTAATTACAGTTGAAGAGTTGGGAGATGGGAAAGGAGAACATTTGAGGTATAGAGAAAATTAGTGTGCTCAGAAAGAATTTTATCCCAGTTGGTCCTCCCAATCAACTAAAAATGATTTCCCTTGTAAATTAAGGTCTTTTAGTTGAAAAGAGACATATTCAAATAGTTAAGAAATCTTTTGAAGGGATCCCTCCATTAATAAGTTTTAAGAGACACATTATATATGGAATATTAACTTATTTTTAAACTAATCTTATTCTTAAATTACAAAAATAAATGTGAAACACTTTGAACCCCTTACCCAGATGCACCTATTGTTAATATTTGGTCCCATTTGCTTTATCACTTGCACAGTCTGTGTATATGACATGTATTTGTCACACACACACACATACACAAAATGTACATAAACACATTTTTTTTCCTGAACAACTTAGAGGTAATTTATAGATATTGTGACCTTGACCTTTAAATAGTCTAGTATGTATTTAGTATGCATTTTCTAAAAATAAGGACATTTTGTTATACAGTAACATTATAGTTATCACAGTAAAATTCAGATCTATAATAATCTACTATATGTAATCCAACTTTGTCAGCTGATTTAAATTGTACTTTATAGCATTTTATCCCTTTCCAAGATCAAGTCTAGAGTCAGGCATTACATTTAATTGTCATTATCTCTTTAGCCTCTTTCAATTTTCTTTTTTTACTGGGGGGGGGAGAGCAGGTATCAGAGATTGATCTCAGGGGCCCTTGGCCACTGAGCCACATCCCCAACCCTATTTTGTATTTTATTTAGAGGCAGGGTCTCATCGAGTTGCTTAGCACACCTCACTTTTGCTGAGTCTGGCTTTGAAGTCATGATCCTCCTGCCTCAGCCTCCCGAGCCCCTGGGATTACATGTATGTACCACAGCACCTGGCCAGCCTCTTTCAATTTTCTTTTGTAAAGTCCTTTATCAGCCAATAGTCATTGCGTATTGAGTTGTTTCCAGTCTGGGACAATTATGAATAAAGCTACTATAGATATTGTATTTAAAGGTTCTATCTAGTGCTTTTGTGTACATAAAAATCTCTTGGTAAATATGTAGGGCTGAGACCAGGGGGTCATATGGTAAGTATACATTCACTTTTACAATAAACTACTGAACTTTTCCAAAATGGTTATACATTTTGCCTTCCTTACCACCATATGAGAAATACAATTGCTCTGCATTCTTGTCAGTAATTGATATTGTCATTTTTGTTAAGACATTCTAATAGGTGTATGTATCTCAATGTAGTTTTAATTTGCCCCTAAAAACTAATGACATTAAGAATTTTTTCATGCATTTGTGAGCTCTATATCAACTTCAATGAAATGTCTATTTAAATCTTTTGCCCATTTTGTAAAAAATTGAATTTTTTTCTTATTGTTGAGTTGGAAAAGGTTTTCTATAACTTGGATACTATTTCTTTCACAGACATACATTTGGAAGAGATTTTCCCTGTTGCTAATTTTTTCATTCTTTGGTGGAATATTTCAGAACAGAGGTTCTTAATGAACTAATTATTATTATTATTTTGAGTGCTGGGGATCAAACCCAGGGCCTTATGCAAGCACTGACCATTGAGTAATATTCCAAAAACGGAAGTTCTTAATTTTAATGAAGTCCAATTTATCAAATTTTTAAATAGATTTGGTCATTATGTGCCTTAAAAAAATCTTTGCATACCAAATTCATTCTATGAAGCCAGTATCACTCTGATATCAAAACCAGATAAGGACACATCAAGGAAAGAAAACTAGACTAATATCCCTGATGAACTTAGATGCAAAAATTCTTAATGAAGCATTAGCAAATCATATTCAGCAACATATTAAAAAGGTTGTACGTCATGACTAACTTGGTTTTATTCCAGGGTTGCAAGGATATGCAAATCAATAAATGTAATTACCATGTAAACAATAATCATAGTCATCTTAAGAGATGCAGAGATTTTTGGCTAAATTCAGCATCCTTCATGATAAAAACATTGAAGAAATTAGGGATAGAAGAAACTTACCTCCACATCATAAAGACTATATATGACAAACCCAAAGACAACATCATAGTGAATGGGGAAAATCTGAAAGCATTTCCTTTAAAAATCTGGAAAAAAGACAAGGTCCACTCTCACCACACTTCTATCCAATATACTACTAGAAATTCTAGTTAGAGCTATTAGGCAAGGGAAGAATATAAAAGGGATTAAAAAAAAAGGGCATGAAAAAGTCAATTTATCACTGTTTATAGATGATATAATCTTATATTTAGGAGATCCAAAAAGCTCCACCAGATGACTGCTAGAGCTAATAAACAAACTCAACAAAGTTGCACATTACAATCAACTCAAAGTAGATCAAGGACCTAGGAATTAGACCAGAGACCCTGTACCTAATAGAAGAAAAAGTAGGCCCAAATCTTCATCGTGTCGGATTAGGCTTTGACTTCCTTAACAAGACTCCTAAAGTTCAAGAAATAAAATCAAGAATCAATAAATAAATCAATAAAAAATAAAATCAAAATTATAAATGGCAAACTAAAAAGCTTCTTCTCAGCAAAATAAACAATCATTGAGGTGAAAAGAGAGACTACAGTATAGAAGCAAATTTTTACCACACACACACATCAGATAGAGTAATAATCTCCAGGATATATAAAGAACTCAAAAAACTTAATATCAGAAAAACAAACAACTCAAAAAAACTTAATATCAGAAAAACAAACAACTCAATCAATAAATGGGCTACGGAACTAAACAGACACTTTGCAGAAGAAGACATACAAGTGATCAACAAATATATGAAAAAATGTTCATCATCTTTAGTAATTACAGAAATGCAAATCAAAACTAAGATTTCATCTCACCTCAGTCAGAATGGCGGTTATCAAGAATACAGGCAATAATAAGTGTTGGAGACAATGTGGGGGAAAAGGTACACTCATACATTACTATTGGACTGCAATTTGGTACAGCCACTTTGGAAAGCAGTGTGGAGATTCCTCAGAAAATTTGGAATGGAACCATCATTTGACCCAGCTATCACTCCATAGACTATACCCAAATGACTTAAAATCAGCATAGGATAGTGACATGGCTACACTAATGTTTACAGAAGCTGAATTCACAATAGCTAAACTGTGGAACCAACCTAGATGCCCATCAATAGATGTATGGATAAAGAAACTGTGGTATATATACACAATGGAATATTACTCAGCATTAAAAGAAAATAAAATTATGGCATTTGCAGGTAAATGGATAGAGTTGGAGAATATTATGCTAAGTGATGTAAGTCAATCACAAAAAAATAAAGGCTGAATGTTTTCTCTGATTAATGGATGTGAATCTATGGTGGGGGAGGATGGGAAGAATGGAGGAACTTTGGATTGGGCAAAGGGAGGGTGGGAAGTTGTTCTAGGGGTAGGAAAGATGGTGGAATGAGATGAACATCATTATCCTAGGTTCATGTAAGACTGCACAAATGGTGTGTCTCTATATCATGGACAACCAGAAAATTGAAATGTTGCGCTCCATTTGTGTACAATGAATTAAAATGCATGTACAAGTAAGTAGAATAAAAAAAAGAAACAAACAAAAAATCAACATACAAAAATTAATAGCTTTCCTATACACCAAAAATGAATCTGCTGATAAAGAAATCAGGAAACTCATTCCATTCACACTAGCCTTAAAACAAACAGACAAATAGTAAAAAACAAACAAACAAACAACAACAAAAAAAACAACCTAGGAATAATTCTAACCAAGGAGGTGAAAGACCTCCACAAAACTATAGAATACTTAAGAAATTGAAAAAAACATAAGATGGAAAGACTTTCCACATTCATGGATAGACAGTATCAATATTGTTAAAATGATCATACTATCAAAAGCAATTATAGAGATTCAATCCAATCCTCATCGAAATACCAATGCCATTCTTCACAGAACTAGAAAAAAAATAACAGTACTTAAAAATTCATTTGTAAGAATAAAAGACCCAGAATAGCTAAAGCAATTCTAAGCCAAAAAAAAAAAAAAAAAAAAAAAAAAGCAGTGCTGGAGGCATCACAATACCTGACTTCAAATTATACTGAAGAAGTATAGTAACAAAAACTGCATGGTACTGGCATAAAAATGGACACACAGATGAATGAAACAGAATAGAAGACAAAGAGACAAACTCACACATCTACAGTCAGTCATCTGATCTTTGAAAAAGGTACCAAAAATATATATTAGAGAAAAGACAGCCTTTTAAACAATGGTGCTGTAATACTGGATATCCATATGTAGAAGAATGAGACTAGATCTTCATCTCTCATCCTACTTAAAAGTTAACTTAAAATGAATCAAAGATCTAAGAATTAGATCAGAAACTATGAAAGTCCTAGAAGAAAACATAGGGTCCACACTCCAATATTTAGGTACAGGCAATGACTTTCTCAATAAGATCCCTAAAGCTCAGGAAATAACCCCAAGAATTAATAAATAAAATGGCATCAAATTAAAAGCTTCAACACAGTGAAGGAAACGATTAAGAATGTGGAGAGAACCTAAGAATCAGAAAAAAATCTTTACTAGCAACTTTTCTAACAGATGATTAATGTCTCAAAGAACTCAAAAAACACACACATACAAATACACAAATCCCTAATTAACCCAATTAGTAAGTGAGCAAACAAACTAAAGAGACATTTCTCAAAAGATTATAAATGGCCAATGAATACATGAAAAATGTTCAACATCTTTAGCAATTAAAATCACCCTAAGGCCAGACATGATGGTGCATGCCTATAATTCCAGCAACTAGGGAGGCCAAGGCAAGAGGATTGCAAGTTCAAGGCCAATCTCAGCAACTTAGCATGCCCAACAGCATAGCAAGACCCTGTCTCAAAGAATAAAAAGGGGTAGGGAATTGGCTTAGTTGTTAAGTGCCCCTGGGTTCAATTCCCAGTACCAAAAACAAAACAAAACTTACACTAAGATTTCATCTTACTCCAGTTAGAATGGCAGCTATTTAGAATACAAACAAAAATAAATACTGGAGAGGATGTGGAGAAAAAGGAACAATTTTATGCTGTTAGTGGAATTACAAATTAGTAAAATCACTATGGAAATCAGTATAGTGGTTCCTTAAAAGACTAGGAATGGAACTACCATACCCCAGCTATACCACTCTTTTTATATTTATCCTGAAGAATTAGTCAGTATATTATTGCAATAGATGCATATATATGTTTATAGCACCACAGCTCACAATTGCCAAACTATGGAACCAGCCTAGGTGTCCATCAGGGGATTCATGGATAAAGAAAATGTGTGTGTGTGTGTGTGTGTGTGTGTATGGAGTTTTATTCAGCCATAAATCATAAATAAGAATGAAATTCTGTCATCTGTAGGAACTTAAGAAATTTTATGTTAAGTGAAACAAGCCAAACTCAGAAAATCAAGGGTGATGTTTTCTCTTATATGTGGAAGCAAGAGAGGAAAAAGTAAATGAAAGGATTGGGGGAAGGGGCTAGGGTGGCGTTGAATCTCAAAAAAAAAAAAAAAAACAAAAAAAAAAAAACCAGCAAAACACCAGAAGGGAGATCAGTAGAGTAGAGGAAAGGGTCCAGGAGGAGAGAGGAGATAAAGGAAAGAAACTATTGGGAAATGATATTGACCAAATTATATTCTTATATTGTATATGTGATTATGTAATAATGAATCCCACCATTATTCATTATAGTTATAATGCACCAATGAAATATATGAAAATGGTAAAAAATATTTTTTTTTGCCTAACTCAAGGTCACAAAGATTTTCTCCCAAGTTTTCTTCTCTAAATTTTATAATTTTAGGTTTTACTTCCTATAGCCTCTTTTAACCTGGAGCTTTTCACAACCTTTGTTTTCATGATATGATGCTTTAATAGAATGCTTCTCATTATGGATTTGCCATATGTTTTCTTTTATTTAAAGTCGATTTGTATATTTTTAAAATATTTATTTATTTTTATTTTTTAAAGAGAGAGAAAATTTTTTTTAATATATTTTTTTTTTAGTTTTTCGGTGGACACAACATCTTTATTTTATTTATTTATTTATTTATTTTTAGTCATACATGACAGCAGAATGAATTTTGACATATAATACATACATGGAATATACATACATCATGTGGTGCTGAGGATGGAACCCAGCACCCCACGTATGCCAGGCGAGTGCGCTACCGCTTGAGCCACATCCCCAGCCCCATATGTTTTCTTTTTTATCAGACTCACATTACACATTCTCAGTTGGAACATCACATAGGTGATGGTGTATCCTTAGAGAAGCATATCTGGAGACATACGAAGTCCACTTCGCCTTCACTCACAGTGTTTATTTTTGTTTGTATTCTTAATAGCTGCCATTCTAGTCAGCAGATGAAAGCAATGGCCTAAAAATCTATGTTTAAGTTTATTCCCATGGATTAGATCATTAAACATACATCTACTTAATAGCAAGAGGAAGCACTGTGAACACAATAGTCAAAGGTTCTGTTTCTATGAAACAGAGCACATAGAGCAAGCAAATATCACAAATGTGACAAGTATAATAAAAGGAGAAATGTACAGTGCTTTTGGTGAAAGATTGAATACTTTTCCCCCAAGATTAGGAACAAGGCAAGGCTCTTTTCACCACTTATATTCAATATCAAACCCAAGGTCCTAACCAGTCCAATAAGGGAAGTAAAAGAAATGAAAAGAAATAAAGCTATCTTTACTTATAGACTACATGATAATCTACATAAAATATCTCAAAGAATCCACAAGGATCAACTAGAACTAATAAGTGAGCTTTAATATGGACATGAAGTCAATGGAGAAAAAATCAATTATATATCTATGTATAGAAATAAACATTTAGAAATTGAAAAATGCATCACTTTTTATAGCATTAAAAAACATTAAAAACCTGGGGCTAAATTAAACTATATGCAAAACTTATATTAGAAGTCCACAAACACAATTCTAAGAAAAAGTAAACAAAATCCCAATTAATGCAGAGATATACGGTGTTCATGGATTAAAAAGTAAATATAAAGATGGTAATTCTTTCAAGTTGATCTATAAAGTCAACACAATTCAAATATCATCAAACTTCTTTGCAGAAAGAAGCTGATTATAAAGCTTATATAGAAACAGACAGGACCTAAAATAAGCAAAATGTTTTTGAAAAAGAAGAACAAAGTTAGAGAATTCTTCACTGCCTAATTTCAAGACTTACTATAAAGCTACAATAATCAAAATGGTATGATATTTGAGTAAATATAGAAGAGTGCCCAGTAGACTTAGATGTGCTTGATTTCTGACCAAAAAAAAAGTAATTTAATGAGGAAAGGATTATCTTTTTTTTTAAACAAATAAAATGCAGTCATTATTGGACACCCATATATTAAAAACAACAACAACTTTATTTACACTATATACAAAAAATTAACTCAATGTGGATCACATGTCTAAACATAAGAGCTAAAACTATAAAACTTCTATGAGAAAAATCTTTGTGATCATAGTTAGGTAAAGATTTCTTAGGACACATAAAATATGAATCATAAGAGAAAAAATTAATGAATTGGACTTGATCAAAATTAAGAACTTCTACTCTTTGAAAGGCATTTTCAGAGAATGAAAAGATAAGACAGAGACTTGGACAATATAATTTCAAATCACCTATTTGTAATGGACATAAATTCAAAACATATAAAAGACCTCTTATAACTCAGTAAGATTTTAAAAATACAATTTAAAAAGTGGGCCAAAGTCTTGAGCAGAAACTTCACTAAAAAAAATATATGAATGGCAAAATAAACACATAAAAAATGTTTAAAACCATTATTCATCAGGGAAATGCAAACTAAAACTAAAATGAAATATTACTGTATACCTATTAGAAAATTGAATATAATTTCATAGTGGGACTAGGAAACTGGAATTAGAATCCTCATGAAATCATCTTACTAGTTTAGTTACCTATATTAATGAAATTAAAAGTACAGATATAAGAAAAACAAGAGAAGAAAATTTCAATTTTATTTACTTTACTTACCCCATAGCAAACTCATCTAAATTTGTTTTTCCCATTAGTAGAGCTCCCTGATCCAATAACTTCTGAACTACTGTAGCATTATAAGGTGGTATATAACCTGAAAAAGTTTAGTTATTTTATCATAGGAGAGAAAACAATGCACATGTAAATAAATCACATGCAAGAAATAAGATTTTAAACCACAATTAAACAATTAATATTGACATGGTGAATTATTCCTAATCTGAATAGCAGTTGTGCTTTCTTCTAAGACTTAATTTTTTTCTCCTGCTAACTGTACAAGTTTTCCAAAGACAGTTGAGTATTCACTATTTTTATAATTTAAAAACATTGATTTTAACAGTAATACAATATATTGCACGGTAGAGATGTACTCAATTCGTTTGAAAGTAATTTCAAATCATTATTTTACTTTGACTTGATGTTTTCTTCTTAGATATTATATCAGAAATGTTTATGTATCTTATCAGAAAGAGCTCCTTATTCTCAAATAAAATTTCTTCTACCTTTTGAAAAGCTCTAGTATACATTCCCAAACATCTAATACGAGTCCACCTATTAGAAGACCCTGAGGCATATTCCTTATAGAATATTATTTTTAGTGTGCAGTAGTCTGAATAACCTTTTTTCCCCCCTTCTAGGACCCAAAATATCTTAATAAACATGCTTCTTTTGACCTACTGAATTCTAAACAATAAAACTAAGCATCACTATTCTGTGCTACAAGAGATGGAGGAGTCAGGAAACAAAAAATAACTTAGTGAGAAGATGCTAATGAATTTTCACATCATCCATAAAAGGGGGATAATGACAGCTCATACTTACCCCACATTTTCAATGAGCAGGAGACAGAGGTCATTTAGTGTGTTTGTGGTCAGTTACTGAATCTTCCTAAATAGGATTTCTAAAACTTTTAAAGTAGCATTCATTCATAAACTGGCCTGCCTCTAAAAAAATAATTCTGCATTGTGAAAGAGCAAATAGTAAAGAAGTAATAGACTATCCTAAGTATTTCTTTCAAAGATATAATTAGGTTATCTTGGTGCTTAGTATCTAAAATGCCTATTTTAATAAAATTATTAATGCTTCAATTATACTTTACCTTTTAACATATTTGATGCACATGTTGTCTCAATGCCAGATGTGCTAAAGTTGTCTTTTACTGCAACAGGTATTCCATCTAAATCTCCAAGTGATTGACCTGCGTTAAAAAGCCAACAGAGGCTTATGAGAGATAACAGTTCAAAACTTAAAGTTGTTTATAATAAACAGTAATTTTTGGAAATAAAATTTCTTCAGAGATAAAATTTATGTTAGAAATTATTCCAGTTGGATATTACAAAGCATCACATACCCACTTACCTCATTTTATTATACTTCTCTAAATAAGAGTATGTTTTACGTTTATAGCTTCACTTGCCAAATGGAAACTGCTGTATTCAATTAAACTCTTTCTCTGGTGCTAGACTTAAGCATAATTGGAAGTCGTTTACCTTTCTTATATCTTTTCTCTGATTCTTCAGCTTGCTTTAAGGCCACCTCTTCTGATACAGTAATATAAGCATTTAGAAACTTGGTCTTCTGGATAAGGGAGAGACATTTCCGACAGAGCTCTGTTGGTGTAATCTGGCCTTGTTTCAGTGCTGTAGAAACCTATCATACAAATAATTCAAAAACCTGTTACTGAGTCTGTTTAAGTTCAGCTATTATACTGAAGGGGCAACAGAGTAGTTACACATAAAATTTCAAAGTTAGGCTTTGGTTCAAAATCAAGAGAATCTATCAACCCTATTTTTAAGAGAATGAATGAAAAGTAACATGTTGGTCAGATTAAAGGATGAGTCAGGAAACACGGCATTCTCCTCCTCTCTTTTCCCAAGTTAGGCTTAAGCAAATGATAACAGTGTAGGTAAGTTAACCTAGACAGAAAGAGTCTGGGTGAAGATAACACCTAAAGGACTTAGTTAAAAGGGAAAGAAATGAGATAATTTTAAGTGGGGCTGATCTTCATTAGGTCCACTTTTAGGAACTCCAGATTTGAGAAAATCAGTAAGGGAATTGGAAAAAAGAAGTGAAAACAAGGATGCTAATTAGCTATCACTGAGCATGAAGAGAATGAAATGTACATTGAATAGCTCTCCTGGGTCAAAACTGCAGGTGTTATATCTGAATATAAAATAAAGTCAACTTTTAAATTTGTCATTTAAAAAAAAAAATCTCTCTCCTGGCACTTCTTTTATCTCTAATGGAAACTGGGCTTTCCCTTGAGGCCACAGCTTCCACCATTTTCATGTATCATAGAATCTGATGGGGGAGAAGAGAATGCAGGCAGGTGTCTTCCTAGTTCTTCAATTCCTTTCTCTTTCCCCTTCTTTCAAAAATCCCAAACTTATGTGAAACAGATACCTTAGGGATTATATCACTCTCCCCCCTCTTCCTCCTCCTATTTGCTTTCAATCATAGACAATTTTAGCACCCAGCTCTCTGTCATCTTAGTTACTATTGTTCCTACTGCTATTCTTGTTCAATTCAAACTTCAGGTCCTTGTATACTGACACCCAGCCTTTCTGTCCCTTGATCTCACTTTGCACAAGCTTCTCCTTTTCCTTATTACCCCAGTTACCCAGTTTGCTTAGTTATAGCTCAGACTACAGCATTATCCATAGCCATAAAATCTTTCAAACCTTAATTCTTGCCATCCCACACCTTCTGCCCACTAAGCTCATTTATTTTACTACCCATGAAGCCAGCAAGGAAACAGTGATCTCAGTCTTAGAATAAGGACATGGATCCTGTGGACAATCAGTGAGGTCAAATGAGGACCTACCTGCACACTACTCCAGATGAAACCTCAGGCCTGGCCAATATTTTTTGTTTGTTTGTTTTTTTGGTACTGGGGTTGATTTTAGTCTTGTGATACTGAGCGAAGAACTCAGCTATTCCACACCTGGGTACCTGATCCACAAAACTGTTGGATAATAAGATTGTGATTTTCAATTGCAAAGTTTATTCTCATTTGTTTTGTATTCAGCAATAGAAAACTATTATATCTCCTTAGAAAAATTGAGAAATCTTCCTCAGGAATCATTCTTAAAAAGTATAGAAAGTACGGTAAGGGAAAATTGTAAATACTTAGCATTTTTGTCCTGTACCAAACTTAAATTTAATAATAGTTATTTAACATTTCGATCTAGGTATCACCCAAGATGCTTTATATTTCATCTTTACATTCACACTGAGGGGCTTATATTATTTTCTCCATCTTACAGATAAAGAACTGATTTCCTCTTGAGGTCACATAGCTAGAAAGAGGCAGAGCTGAGATTCAACCAAGGCCTGATCTTGTTTTCAAAATCCATGCTCTTAAAGGACTATAATACTTCTCTCTCTACACAAGGCATTGAAGTATTTATTTCTCTCTAACTAGATAACATTATTATTTTTAGAAATAACATCAGAGGTTCACTTAGGAAAGAACTGTCTTGATAAATACAGGTTTAAGAGAGCTTTTCAGGGCTGAGTGTCTAGTGGATGGGCACTCTTTCTGTCTTTTGACACGTTCTGTCTTCACTGCCCCATGCATGTCAAGGTCACCAGCAATGTGCACATTCCTAAATCTAGCAGTCAATGCTCAGTCCCCATTTGACAGCATTTCTCAGCAGCACCAACACAAGGCACAGTTTCCTCCTTAGAACACTTCTTCACTTGTGTTCTGGCACTTGTCATATTGGTTTTCCTCCTACCTCTCTGACCATTCCTTCAAGTTTTTTTTTTTTTCCATCAGCCGTTCTTTCTAATACTGACCTCTAAATGTTGGAAGTTTTAAAACTGGGTGCAGTGACGTATGCCTGTAATCCCAGCGGCTTGGAAGGCTGAGGCAGGAGGATCACAAGTTCAAAGCCAGGTTCAGCAACTTAGCGAGGTTAGTCTAAGCAATTCAGTGAAACCCTGTCTCTAAATAAAATACAAAAAAAAGGGCTAGGGATGTGGCTCACAGTTAAGTGCCTCTGAGTTCAATGCCGGTACCAAAAGAAAGAAAGAAAGAAAGAAAGAAATGTTGGACAGTTTTAGGCCTTCTTTAATTTTATACTGAACTTCCAAAGTGACATTATCTAGCCACACAGCTTAGTTATCTTCTATATTCTGACCAATTTATATCCTCATATCCAACCTGTTTCCTAGGAGAGCTCTAAATTTATCATCTACTAGCTGAAGTACCATTTTATATATCTAGAAGCTATCTCAAAATTAACACCTCCAAAAAAGATCTTTTTTTCATTCCTTCTGAGACAGGGTTTTACTAAATTGCCCAGGCTAGTCCTAAACTTGTGATCCTCTTGCTTTAGCCTCCCAGGTAGCTGGGATTACAGAAATGTGCCACCACACCCTGCTCTAAAAGAGAGCTCTTGAGAACATCTTCCTTCCAAATATACTGCCTTTTAAATCCTTTCCAATCTTGATAAATGCTACCATTTTAGTCAATTGCCAGGCCCCAAGCCCCAAGTATTCTCCTTGATTCTTTTCTTTCCCTCAAACTCCACATTCAATTCATCAGCAAACTCTAACATAAAAAATAACACCTATTTAAATATCAGCCAGAGAAACCTTCCCTGACAGTTACACTAAGTCATAAGCAAGCCAACTAGTTCTCCCCCTATAGCCTGCTTAATTTTTCTTCATAGTACTTAAACTACCTGTAATTATGTAATTTACTTTTGAAAACTCTTACTTAATGCTTGTTTTCCTACCAAAAGATATGTAGGCTTCACAAAAGCAGGAGTTTCTGTCTAATGCTAACTCGCAGTTCCCAGAACCCAGAGGTACTCAATGAATGTTAGCTGAATAAATGAATAACTTGAGTTTAAAATTTGGAACCTATTCCCCTAGAGAACAATGATTAAATCTTCTTAATTAAAATCCTCAAGAAGTCAACTAAATATATGATTAATTAAGCTTTCAGATTAGTATAGCCTAGTATCTGACCCCTAGAAACACTGGGATTATGCCACAAAAGAAAGGTAAAAGTGAGTCTTCTCCACCTCCTGAATGTACTAGAGTAAAATTTGCAAATGGGAATTTTACCTCCTATTTGGCATTTGACCTCCTTTTAGTACATCTTCCCAGTGCTCCTCTGTTGTTATAAGCTTCCACTTACACCTCCTAAATTGTCTCAGATATTCAGTGTTTAGCCCCTCATCCTAACGTCTTTCCCAGCAAATTTTCTCCTACTTCAATTGGTTGGTTATCTCAACAAGGGTATTACCTAAGGAGGGAAATGTGATTTAGAACAATGAAAGAAAAAAAATTGTATAACCCTTCTGGGCATCTGTACTCCTTAAAAGAGAACGTATACTGAATTAATTAGTCTCCAGTTGGTAGAATTCAGGGCATCATTATGAGAATATGGGAAAAAAATGAATGGATAAAAGATACCTTGGGGAGGGGAAGAAGAAGATACTTTTTGGTCTGGGAAAATAACCACCAAATGTATTGCATATAGTAGGAATAAATAAATATTTGTTAAAGTAGTGATTAAGTGATCATGCCAAGATAACCTTTTGGTCTTCCCTTATGTTTGTTCTCCTAAATCGTTCATTTTTTCCCCCATAAGGCAAAAGTTATTTCTTACAATTACTCAACATCAGAAAGGGATCATGCGAAAAAGAAGGTGCATATGAGGAGGGTGGGAGGACAGAAAAAGGAGACACCATAATTTTAAAGGTTTTATTTTATTTTAAAACAGTTTTGGGGTTTAAAGAACAAACTTGATCTTTACTGACAGCACTGTATGTCAGATACAATTTCAGATGGTAAAATTATGTCATTTTGGGGAAGAAATATTTATTATTTAAAACATGTGGATTTAAAAGTCTCATAATTGATAGCTTTCTAAAAGGCTGCCAGCTAGCCTTTTTGTGTGTGTGTGTGTGTGTGTGGCCAATCTTTCCACCCTCCCAGGGTGCCCAGAAGAAAAGAGACAGCTTAGGTGGAGATACCAAAAGAAGATGGAAGAGAGAATAGGTTCTGAATCTCAGAAATTGCCTGGAGAATCCTTTCCACACAGATCTGATTTAGAGTGAGAAACAGTTGTAGTTCTAACAAGGGCCCTAAGTGACTGTGATAGCAGTGGGATTCGGATAGTTCTAAAGGTTAAGCTATCTGGGCCAGAAAACAAGGAGACCAGAATAAAAGTCATAACAGCAGGAACATGAGAACAAATTCTAGCCATATTTACAAGACGGAATTAACAAGACTTGGTGATTTCTTGGATGTTAAAGATGAAGAAGATTCTAATAAGCAATAGGATAAAGGATATTCTATTAAAAAGACTATTAAGGATTCAGAAAGAGCAGGGGTTTTGTTTTGAAGATGGGGGTTAAAAAGCTATGGTACTGTTACAACTTGGGTTAAAATTAATTCGCTGATGAGATATCTGGAAGAGATGTGCAGAAGGCATTCACAAATACACTTTAGTGTTCAAAAATGATGTCCAGCTCATGGAGACTGAGGTAGGGAATCGTAGGTATCTTGGCGGTAGTTGAAGCCTAAAGAATAACTTTTTAAAAATGAAAAACCAACAATTATTCATTTTAATTCTGCAACCTACAAATTCGCCGCGCCCTTCAGCAAGAACTGCTTCTGTTGGGACACAAAGATTGAAGTGGACCAGCCAAGTCCTCCTCATCTGGCAAAGTCCACTCTGAGAGACCCTGGGTCTGGGCTTGACCAAGGCCTGAGCAAACTTCTAATACAAAGAAGTCGATGGATGCACATTTCCACTCCATAATTCCGCGGTGCAGACATCTCCCCTAGTGAGGTCCTCCCACCAGAATGGGCAATGCACGTACAGCCTAAGGACCACAAAGAGTGGATACCCACATTCAATTCAAAGAAAGAAGGCGTCTAGCTGGAACAAGATCCTCAATCAGGCGCCGAGACTTCTTGTCCACCGAGTCCGCGAATCTTTCCACCCTCCAGGGGTCCGGGGTCCCCCCTCCCCCCTCCAAGGCCAATTCCACTCACTTCACGGAGGGTTCCGCCCAGCATGGTCTTCCTGCTCGGCCTGCCACCACAGGGGCCAGGTAACAGAAAGAAACAGAAGGTCAACAGCCGCCACCAGGGCTACTGGGCGCAGCCATCTTCGCTCGTCACGGTACTCTTCTACACCGAGCACTTCGATTGGTCGAATTGCAGCCCGGGGGAAATGATCTTCGCACGCGATTGGCTGTCGTCACATGGCCCCCCTCCCGCGGCGAGGAGAGCCGGCAGGCAAGGGGAGTCCGGGCTAGGGTCGCGGCGGTGTTGGGAAGTGGTGGTTTTGCTTGGCATCGGGATTGCTGGCAGTGTCTGCCGGTTTCGGCAAGGGTTCCAGGACAGCATAGGGATCTAGGGAGGTTGCACATCTGCTTGTTTGCTATTTTCTTTGTGTTGCCTTTTAAAGGACTGTCCGCTGTTGGGGGAGGGAGGAGAATGGACAGAACACTGACTAGAACGTTACTGGAGCATTTCTGATGGGACGAGCACAATAACAAGTCTGTATTCTTCCTTCATTTGCTCCACTAGGTTAATTTCACTTTCGAGTGCTCAATTTTGAAATAGGTTAGTGTGTTTGGCAGAATTTGATCGAATTTAGGAGTGAGAGCTTGAACCACTTCAGTTGCATCTTATTGGAGCACAAAGCACACTGTTCACGATGGAAGTTTTGAGGACTTGTGTACTGAGAAGAAATGCATGTACTGCTGCCTGCTTCTGGAGAAGCAAAGCCGTACAAAAACTTTCAGTTAGGAAGATTAGTACTACCTCTCCAAGGAACACTGTCATGCCCGCTTGGGTGATTGATAAATATGGGAAGAATGAAGTGCTTCGCTTCACTCAGAACATGATGTTACCTATCATACACTATCCAAATGAAGTTATTATCAAAGTACATGCTGCGAGTGTAAATCCTATAGATGTTAATATGAGAAGTAAGTTTTGAAAAGACTTTTTCATTACCTTTTTCAAAGCCAGAATTTCATTGCAGTTTTAAAAGATCTATTGCATTTGACTACATTTTGGTTAACACAAAGGAGTCATTTGGGTTTTTATTAATGCCTCTGCAAATAGTTTTACCAAAATTTAAAAAATCTCAATGGTAAGGATATACTTTAATCTTTTACAAAATACAAGTTTGTAAATTGGTACTTGTGAATTGTGTCTGCAGCAAACTTGCTATTATACTCTCCTGGGAACTTTGTGGTAAACTGTGATCTATCAGAGGCTTCAGAGGTATGGTTATGTTTACACATCAGTTCAGAATTTGCATTTTTTTGTAATTATTCCTGTCCTCTTTGCTCTCCCCTTACAACTTCCTTTATTGGTCCAGTAGACAAAGCAACAGATTGTATCTAGGATATGGATATTTTACTCATTTCTACTATTACTTTTCCCCCTCAACAGTGAAAATACACGTTCCTGTTTGCTGCTTTCTAAATCAAAATGTTGTCCTATTAATTTCTGCTGGGATGGGGCTGACAAAGCTTGGAAAGAGCTATGTTCCTTTTTGTTTTTTATTTTGGTTCTGGGGATTGAACCCAGGGGCACTCTAACACTCCCAGGAATCCCCCTCCCCGACTTTAAAAAATTTTGAGACAGGGTTCTGCTAAATTGCTCAGGCTGAGCTAGAACTTGTGATCATTCTGCTTTGGCTTCCCAAGTCACTAGGACTACAGGTGTGGGCCACTGTACCTGGCACTATATTCCTTAAATACATACTATGTGAAGATTATATTTATTAGAGTTCAAAAGATTGTTTAGCATTTGTGAATTACTTTAACTTTGGAAGTATTGACCAAAATGTCAGTCTTATGTGTCTTTTGAAAAAATTAAGAAACATCTTTTGTGATCATTAACCTCAGTGTAAATTACAGGGCATTAACTTCAGTGTTTTAAGTTAATGGCCATATCCAGTTTAATTTAACCAGGGACAGGTGTTTTGAGGGTAAACCTATGGTTTTTACATTCAACAGATTGCCTCATTAACAATTCTCATATATGACCTATGTTTGATGAATTTAATTCTTTGTTTTTATATAAATACAATTACAGAATTAAGATAATCATTTTGTGGAATTTATAGAGATGTGGAACTTATGAAACTGTTGAGACTTCATTTCCTTCTCCTCCCATGGAGAACTGGTGTGACAGAGTAGCAATTCTCAAATTTTTTAGTTTCAAGACTACTCTGTGCTTAAAAATTACTGGACACTTAATGTTAACTGTAGCTATAAATATTTACCTTATTGGAAATTAGAACAAAAATTTAAAATATTAACTTATTTAAAAATACAGTAACATTATAAAATTAAATCAGGAGAAAATATAAAATGAAACAAAAATAACAAGGAGGAGACAATTAAGTATGTGAAGCACTGAAACAATAGTAGTTGATAGAGGTTATATTGAAAAGTAACTATTTCCCAAAATAAGCCAAAAAGTTGGTGAGAAGAGTAGCTTTATTGTAAATTTCTGCATCTCTATTTGCTGTCTGGTTTAATAAGATAGCTGGATTTTCATACATACTTTTGTAGTCAATCTGTTACAGTATGATATTTGAAGTAATGAAGAAAAAACAGCCCACAAAGATAGATTGCTAGAAAAAAAAAAAGGAATCTCATAGATTCCTTGAAAAGACTGGGAACATAGATAACTTGAACAAGTTCTGAATAAGGGAAATAAAGTCCAGATTCACTGGCGTTAGGTCATTTTATTCTAATTTTGAAAGCTGCTATTTTTAACTTAGTAACTGTTTAGACCAGTGCTTTTCCAGTATGGTAACCACTAGTCAAATGTGACTGTCGAGCAGCTGAATATGGATAGTCTGAATTGAGAGTGCAATCAGTATAAAAGATTTAGTGAAAAAAAGAGGAATGTAAAATGTCTCATTAAGAATTTTAAGTTAGTGGGCTGGGGTTGTGGCTCCGCAGTAGAGCACTCACCTAGCACGTACATGCGAGGCCCTGGGTTCAATCCTCAGCATCACATAAAAATAAATAGATAAAGGTATGTGTCCAACTACAACTAAAAAATAAATATTAAAATAAAGAATTTTAAATCAGGGTTGGCGGTATAGCTCAGTGATAGAACAGTTGTCTACCATGTGTGAGGACCTGGGTTCAATTCCCAGCATCCACTCTCCAAACCCCCAAAAGAATGGTATATTAATTACATGTTAACCCAGTAACATTTGCAATACTGATTTTGGTTGTTTCTCTTTACTTTTTGAATAGCCACTAGAAAATTTTTAATTACGCATATAGCGTGCATCTGATTTCTATGGACAACATCTATCTAGACAATGTGATGGGAGTAACTGTTACACATTTCTTTCGGTGACGAAATTTGGCCAAAGGCTTTGGAGTCTTAAAAGTATTTGTGGCTAGAAAGCTCTATTAAGAATGAATTGAAATGACTTGGTTATAATTGTCTCATTAAATTTACATTTGTTTTTGTTTTGAAGTAATAATTGCTGTGACTATTTGGGCATGTTGTTTTACTTTATTCTTTTATTCTTTATTCTTTTTACATTGGGCTTGAAGGTAATTTCATTTTGCAAGATGTGCATGCACACTTTGTTGTATACATATTTGTTTCAGTACAATGCATCTGGACCTTTCTTAGCTGCTGTTTAATAAAACACTGTAACACATTTTACTTTTATATAGTATTCTTGAGACATCTTAGTGTTTTATGACTTGACTGAGTAATATTATTTGCAAGTTCTCCGCCTGCCCATGGATTTGTTTTGAGCAAGTGTTATTGTTGTTGCAGAAGATATCTGAAATGGTGGCTTGGGGAAATAAAATAATGAGTAGATGATTGTAAACTTTCAGAAGCAGTTATTTCCCTTGATAAGAAAGCAGAAGCCACATCTGTTTTACTTTGAAGGATGAAGACTGGCTGTTTTTCTGAAGATGGCCACTACAGTTAGACATAAAATAATAAGTCATGGAAATGGCTAAGGCAATGAATAAGTTTAAAAATAGGAAAATAATACTACCAGCAGCATTATATTCACACTGTTTGGGTTTTTTCCCAACAAAGTTTTTAGATGGGATTAAAGTCTTTGAAACTGATGACAGATTTAGGATTTTATAAATTGGCCAATTTCTCTGAATAAGTTGAACTTTTGTAGCGGGGTGGAACTCTGAAGGTCTACATTCATTTGTGTCATCAGTAGGTTCTTCATTACTAACTGCCATCTAGCTGCATTCCGGCCCACTTTAGATAGTACCAGTGTGCTAGGACTACTCACCTGATACATGGGCATACTAGGGTTACCAAGAAAACTCTAAAAACAACCTTGAGCTGCCAGCTCTGTAACTCAGAGAGGACCGAAACCTATCTGCAGCCCTGAAACAGCTAAACTTTGACATGGCTAATTGCCTGCTTCTGTTGCTCAAACCACATAAGGGTTCAGTGAGTAATAGTTGGTGTTTTAGCAGTGGAAAAGAAATGTAAGACAGAAAAAGAGAAGCATGCAGTATTTATGTCACATGTGAAGTTTTTTTTTTCCCCCCTGATAGCTTGCAATTCTACATAGCCAGATGGCAGATGTGTAATGTAACACAATGGCCAGTAGCTAAGATATTTTTGGAACTATCCCAACTTTCAAACACTTTCCTGTGTGTCTTGATTTTCATTAGGAAACCAGCTTCTGCAAACTGTGTACCTGTCAGGGTCTGTCCCTGTATCTATTTTCCTTCCTGCTGTGATGAATTGTCATTGCTCCCAAGTCTAACCCTCTATTTGTGTTCTTGATGTCATCCCCTCACTTACTGGGGTTTCATTCCAGAATTGTCTCCTGCATCATCAGTTTTCCCCTTTCTACTGGATCATTCTAATTGGCATACAAAATTGCTATAATTTCTCCCTTTTTAAAAAGAAAAAAAAAGTCACTGAAAAATCCTATCTCTGTTGCTCTGTCCAGCTACTCCTCCATTTTCCTGCTCTCCTCTATAAACACAACTATTTTAGAGTTGATTCTTCTCACTTGCTTCAATTCCTTGCTTCCCACTCCCTCTCAAGCATACAGTGTCACAGGAACTGCTTTTACCAAGGTCACCAAGGTCTCCATGTTGTTGGACAAAGTCTTGTTAAAGCCTCTAGCAGCTTCTGACCTTATTTGAAAATCTGTCTCTTCCCTGTCAGTAGAATTTGGCATCTTGAAAAGACCTTCTTCCCTTGGCTTTCAGGGCACCTCCTACTTTACCAGCCAAGTGTTCTCGGGATCCCTTGCTGGATGTTTCCCATAATTGAGATATAATGTTGCCCCCAACCCCAGCTTCTGGCCAGGAGTGGCCAAGGGGCAAGGGTAGACTTGGAGAGGGTTGGTGATTCTGCATACATGTTGTGTGGCAGGGAGAGGTATATGACAGTGGGGGCAGAGGGTTAGACAGGGTACCTGTCTTGAAGAACCTAATATAAGAGGAATATTCTCAGAAGTATGTGAGGCAGAAGAGAGGGTAACAATTTTGTATCTTAGAAAAGGTATTTTATAGATTGATGCTTTATAATGAACTACATAGGATTATTGCAGATAGAGTAGCCAATTTATTTGAACCAAAGATTATGGTTGTTTGTAGTTTTATGTAGCTGATATTTATGTAAATATTCTTAGAAATTAAGTAACCAACCTGACTTAACGTATCAGAATAGAGGCAGCTTAGAGTCTATGTTCCTTTTTAAGAATCTCTGTACTTTTTCCAAAATTGTTTTTCTAGGAAGATTTTTTTAGGAGATAGGGACTATCACTCTTAGACCGGTATCAGAGTTAAGTACTTTATAGCCATGCTTTGTGTGTTCCTTAAAATTTTTTACGTATACCAGTATCTTCTGTTCATTAACTTTTAATAGTATTAATGTTTGTTGTCTTCACCAGACTTGGCACCAAACGTCTTTATTATTTACAAAGTGTATGAATGAATAAATGAATAAAGATACTACCTTCAAAGAGCAAAATATATAAAAGACAATACTAAAAATACTGAAGATAGTTTTAAAAGTTGAGTTTCGATGGGTGTAGTGTCATTGCCTGTAATCCTAACAACTTGGGAGGCTGAGACAGGAGGATCATGAGTTCAAAGCCAACCTCAGCAAAAAGTGAGGTGGTAAGCAATTCAATGAGACCCTGTCTCCATATAAAATACAAAAAAGGGCTGGAATGTGGCTCAGTGGTCAAGTGCCCCTGAGTTTAATCCTCGGTACTACAAAACACAAACAAACTTGAGTTTCAAAGAAATTTTGAATAATGGTGGCTTTAGTTTCATAAGTGATTGTGATTTTCCACCTGATTTTCTTTGAATGGAACAGCACTCATTGTTTTTATATTTTTTCATAATGATGGCAGAATATTATAAAGTTTTTGTTTCATAATCTTTATCTTGAGACTCTAACATTTTACCTGGGTTGTTATCTTATGTTAGTTTTAAAATCATTCTGTCCTTAGTCTTGGAGGAAATAGATAAATTGTGTTTTGTAGGTGGTTATGGAGTGACAGCTTTAAATATGAAGCGTGATCCTTTACATATTAAAAGAAAAGGAGATGAATTTCCTCTAACTCTGGGCCGGGATGTCTCTGGTGTGGTGATGGAGTGCGGGCTTGATGTGAAGTATTTCAAGCCTGGAGATGAGGTAAGTTAATCTTTTTCTTCCTTATTTTTTATTACTTTTCTAAATGTGCATATTTTATTGTGCCTTTTTTAGAAGTATATTCTACACCATTGACTGGTTTTCTTCTCTTCAATAAATGTTCTGACCTTTGGCTGGAACCCTCATTTCCTTTGTTCTGTTGTTACATTTTTTTTTCCAAATAATGAAAAAATAGCTTGACTATACTAGAGTTTTCTAAATTTTGTGCTTAAGAATCATAAGACTTCTAGCGGCTTGGGAGGCTGAGGCAGGAAGATCGCAAGTTCAAAGCCAGCCTCAGCAAAAGCAAGGGGCTAAGCAACTCAGTGAGACCCTATCTCTAAATAAAATACAAAATAGGGCTGGGGATGTGGCTCAGTGGTTGAGTGCCCCTGAGTTAAATCCTCGGTACCGCCCTCCCCACAAAAAGAATCATAAGACTTGAAAACACATAGGATTGGGACTATTTTTCTTATGAAGTTTTTTCTTGAAAGAATCTCGAAATGACAATTACTACCTTCTGGATTCAGTGGTAAAATATCTGAAATTTGATGTGATCTGTCATCTGTCATGTTGAACATTTGTGCCAAGAGATTGTAGTGAGCTTGTAATAAAAGCTAGTGATGTCCTGATTACTTTTCAAATGATAACTATTCCCTGTAAGATAGGTACAGGTAGGCCCAGGTTATAGAAGAGGAAATCACACTATTAAAAAAAAAGTCCCATACCTAGTAAGATTAGGGCCAAGGTTCAAATCCCAAAGATTGTGGACTCTCTAGAACTCTTAGTAGTCAGTCAACACTGCAGGATACACTGGCGCCTGCCTCCAGTGTGGTTTGACTTAATTCAGAATCATACCAAGAAATTTATCACATGAAAATAAGTCCTTTGCTTGGAGCTATCTCAAAGGGCAAAACTTTGATAAGAACATATCCATGTCTCCAGTGAAGCTGTGTGTCTGTGTGTGTTTCAGGTCTGGGCCGCAGTTCCTCCTTGGAAACAAGGCACTTTCTCAGAATTTGTTGTGGTCAGTGGGAATGAGGTAACTTACCATCTCTGCTAAAGTGCCATTAGAAAGTTTAAACAAAGACTGACAAATATCTCTGCAATAATTGGTTGTTTTTCAGATTGGGTTCATGTTTTATGGGCAATTTTGAGAAAGTTAAAATAAACAATAGGAGTTTTTGAAAGATTGAAAAGTTCTTTGGTGTCATTTAATAACACTGCTTGCCAGAGCAGTTAGCTTTGCCTCATGGAACAGGGATTTGGAATGAGGTCTAGAACCCTGCTGAGCTTCTTTGTTCTTCGCAGTATAAATAGTTGAAACCAAACACACCCAGAGGGAATTTGGATTAATCATAAACAGAGGCATGGAAGTATCAAGCTGTTTTGAATATCTTTAAAAACAAGAGTCTAATCAAATATAATCAGAAGACCTGACAATTTGAATAGAGAGAAAGGGAGGAGTTAATGTTGAGGAAATTGGCTACAGAAGGGAGGTTAGAAGGGAAAAGGGGGTGTTTGAGATTGGAAAAAGCCTAGAAAGATTACTTTGCAGAAAATGGGAGTAAGAGAAGCAGTCGGTTAGAATATGTTTACAAGGGTTCGAGGAGGTTTATTTGGGATTATATCTGGATATGATCAGGACTAATGAGATTATTGCTTGTGGTCTTTTTATAAACAGTGAAGTAGCTATATCTAATCATGTAGCCTAAACATTACTAAACTGCCTCTGTGAGGCAGCTAGACAGCCACTGGGATAAGATGTTCAATAAACACTGAACCTGGAAGACTTTTCCAGCTTTACCTTTGAAAATAGTTGAATTTCTGTGAAGGTCAATGTGCTTTATTGTGTTCATAGGTATGCAAGTCTTTGCTTATTTTTGACTGTTGTCTTCAAATCTAGGTCTCTCACAAACCCAAATCACTCACGCATACTCAAGCTGCCTCTTTGCCATATGTGGCTCTCACAGCCTGGTCTGCCATAAACAAGGTTGGCGGTCTGAATCACAAGAATTGTACAGGAAAACGGTAAGTGTCTCAACAGTGGCATCTCAACTTCCCTTCTTTCCTGCTATTTGTAGTAAACCTGTCAGAAGAATTATTTACGTGACTGGAGTGATGCTAACATTTCAAATAATTTCCAAAGAATTCTGTTTTGGTTTGTACTTTTTAAACCTCATTTTGTTGATTCTCAGTTATAAAATTTCCAATCAATTGGGAATTTTTAATCTGACATACACAAATGGGCTTTAGGAGTCTGAACCTTCTAAAATAATACAGATTTTGTATGTGAACATCTGGAATAGAGAGCCATAGCTTTTCAGATTCCTAAAAAGGTTAAGAATTACTCCATAGCTGAGAGTGGTGGCACATGCTTGTAATCCCAGAAACTGAAGGAGAGGCCGGAGGATTGCAAGTTTGAGGCCAATCTCAGCAATCAAAATTAAAAATAAATGAATAATGAAAAGGAAGAGGGATGCAGTTCAGTGATACAGCCCCCACCCAAGGAAAAAAAATCAAAAAAATGAAGAAAAAGAAAAGAATTACCTCATATGTTTTTTGGAGAATGATGTCAAGATAGAGATTTTTTTTTTCCTATGTCTACTAAGAATTGCTCCCACATTTGTATATTTCTAATCAGATATCAAGGGACAAAACACTATTGGATATTCTTGAGTTCTCTTGGGCTCAATGCTTGATGTCCCTCAGGTCAGTCCTGATGCCGCAGTGACTTGAATGTATGCCTGTTTAAGTTAGAAAGAATGCAGGAACAACTCAGTCTCAGAGTTGTCCCCACTGTCTGTGGTTTCACCTTCTGGAGTTTCAGTTACCTGTGGGTAATCATGATCTGAAAGGGTGAGTACAGTATGGAGAGAAAGAGAAAGGAGAGACCACACATTCACATAACTTTTATTATCATGTATTATTTCTTCTTCTTATAAGTTATTGTTAATTTCTTATTGTACCCAACTTATAAACTAAATTTTATCAAAGGTATGTATGTATGGGAAAAAACATAGTGAATGTAGGGTTCATTACTAGCTGTGATACTGGTCTTGGAGATCAGGCATGGGTCCTTATTCCCCAGGGTTGAAGATTAAACACCTGAGAATGCAGAGGCAAGCACAGGAAGCAACTTTTATTTAAGAAAGTGACAGCAATAGACTTCTCCACAGAGAATGGGCTCCAGAGCTAGGTGTCTGTGGGAGGGGGTGGTCTTGTCTCTCTTATAGATCCCAGGACCTCCCTTTTAATCATGATCTGTTTTTTCTTCTCTGTATATATGCCTAAGGGCAGGAAGGAGAAGGAGCACAGGGGGTAATCATTAGCAACCCAGTGTGCCAGGGAGTGTAATCTGGGGAGTATAATCACAGGAGGGTAACTTAGCAATATTGTCTTTTCTTTGATAACCACTCCTCATCTCCTCCACTCAATCATTTATTACCTATACCGACTACCTGACCTTTACCCTGTCTCAGCTGCAGATTCAGGCATCCCCTAGGATTTTGTAATATACCTCCTGTGGATAAGCAAAGGACTATTGCATCTGAGTACATATAGGTTGAGTTCATATCAATTCCCAATTTATAGCTGGGTGACCTATTCAGTTGATTTTTTTTTTAATGAGTTTTGTGTGTTGAAGATTAAGTGAAATCACACACACAAAGCTGGTGGCACAGATAGTAAGAGGCATTTAGCAGGCCTGGCACAGTGGTACACACCTGTAATCTCAGGGACTCAGGAGGCTGAGGCAGGAGGATCACAAGTTCAAGGCCAGCCTCAGCAATTTATCAAGGCCCTAAGCAACCCAGTGAGACCCTGTCTCAGAATAAAAAGTGGGTGATGCTAGGGATGTGACTCTGTGATAAAGCACCCCTGAGTTCAATCCCCAATCCCCCCCCCCCCCAAAAAAAAAAAAGAGAAAGAAGGCGGCACTCAATAAATGGTGGCTATTATTGTTAGCAAGGAGATTATAATGTTTTTGTATTTTAGAAAGTTGCCATCATAGAGAAAAACCAATGTTTTTGTTTTTTTGTGAGAAAAGGAGGTACTAAGAACCATTTAATGATTTTAAGAAAAGAAAGAGCTATAGGTCAAATTATAATAAATTAAAATAATGTTCTTTTTGTTACTAAGGCTTGTGCAAGATAAATGAAGTCTGTGTCATTCTATATTCCTATTGTTATAAAATATTGAACTTTACATTTAATGTGTTGATAGAGCATTGAATTCAAAGAAAGTTTAAGCTGTATTCCAAAACATTGTGAGGTTATTCATCTAATGACTGCTACCATTGATCTTAACATTCAAGGCAAATACTTATTCTAAAGGTCAACCTTGTTTATTTTTTAAACTTTTGTGGCCTTTTTTTGAAGTTGCCATTTTGGTCAAACACTTTGTTTAAATTAAATTTGTTTTGTCAGAGAATTTTCTAATGGTCCTTCTTAGTTAATAGTCCTGCAAAAATTTCATTCCAGAGTTTTAGACCTTTATTATTATTGCAGGCTCAACAACAACATTGATGTTTTTTCCTTTTGTCCCCCTACCTGCACATAAAAAAGTAGGTTTTCTATGCCTGCATGGTTGTATACATATTCTGTTAGAGAATGCTTATTCCTTTTGCAGGTTCAGGGCTGTCTGGGTATTTTAGCATACTGTAAAAAACAATTTGGAGACAAAGATCTAGCTGTTTTTCCTTGGATACATAGATGTGAACTCTTAATTTATTGCTAGCTTTGTGGGTAATTCTTTAGTACACTGTTATCGTCTGTTTAAACAGTAATGGTCTGAAACTCAGAAATTGGAGCCCTGGGTCCTACTCTTCATTCTGCCTTTAGCTAACCAAATGACCACATGCTGTTCATGGTCTCTTTGCAGTTTCCTCTTAGTTACTGAGTGTAGGACACTATAGCTTTGGGCAGTTGATAATTTTATCTTACTAGGCTGTTTTATATATGTATTATATATGTATGTGTGTGTGTGTGTGTTTATTTATTTTATATTGTATTGGATCTGTTTATTGATTTAGTCACATGTTAGCCAAACTAGAGTGAAATCCATTGTAAAGCAGTAGTCCACACCATGAACTTCTGCATTCTCATCTGCATACTGACCTGTAGGATGCCTGTGTCGTGAGCCATAGTCCTTTTAGACTGCTACATCAACACAAAAAATAAAAACAAAAACAATAAACTAATGGTTTATAAATAACAGAAATTTATTTCTCACAGTTCTTGAGGCTGGAAAGTTTAAGGTCAAGATGCTGACAGAGGGGCTGGGGATGTGGCTCAAGCGGTAGTGCGCTCGCCTGGCATGTGTGCGGCCTGGGTTCGATCCTCAGCACCACATACAAACAAAGATGTTGTGTCCGCCGAAAACTAAAAAATAAATATTAAAAAAAATGCTGACAGATTCAGTCTAGTGAGGGCCAACTTTTTATTTTATCAAGAGTTTCTTGGGGCTGGGGATGTGGCTCAAGCAGTAGCGCGCTCGCCTGGCGTGTGTGCGGCCCGGGTTCGATCCTCAGCACCACATACAAGCAAAGATGTTGTGTCCGCCCGCCGAGAACTAAAATAAATAAATAAATTAAAAAAAAAAAAAAAAAGAGTTTCTTGTCTTCACATCCTAGAAGGGGCCAGAATCTCTTTGGGGTCTCTTTTGTAAGGGCACTAACCCCATTCATGAGGGCTTTACCATGTGACATAATCGCCTCCCCCAAAGGTACACCCCCAATGACCTACTTCTTCTGTCACCGCCTATGTGCCTGCAGTTCCACCCTTTTAATCCACATCAGTGCATAAATCCACTGATCAGGTTATATCTCTCATAATCTAATCATTTCACCTCCAAAAATTTTTGCATTGTCTTACACATGAGCTTTTGGGGGCACCTCATATCTAAACTATTATAAGCTACATCCCCTCTCAAAATAGTTTTAATGAAGACTTTATTACCATCACTTGGGGATTAGGATTTTAATACCTGAATTTTGCAGGACAGAAACATTATAAATATTTAGACCATAGACTTGCACTTGGTGCTCTCAGAAATGTAGGTTAAATTGAAGTTACTACCCATGGGTTATAATAATGGCCTGTCTCTCCAGTTGCTTATTTGTGAGATTCTCAAGCAATATGAGCACTTTAAAATGTGTAAAAATACATGTGTGTTTGGGGGGTTACTAGGGATGGATCCTTAGACCTCTTATGTGCTAGGCAAGTGCTCTATCACATAAGCTGTTTTAGCTAGTTTTTTTTTTTGTTGCTGTGGCAAAAAAGACTTGACAAGAACAAAGTAGAGGAGGAAAAGTTTATTTTGGCTCATGGTTTCAGAGGTTCAGTCTATGGTCAGCCAATTCCATAGCTCTGTGCTGGTGAAGCAGACTGTCATGATGGAAGGGCATGGCAGAGAAAAGCAGCTCATGACATGACAGCCAGGAACCAGAGAGCTCTGTTCACCAAAGACAAAATGTAAACCCCAAAGGTACACCCCCAATGACCTACTTCTTCTGCCACACCCTGTGTGCCTACAGTTCCACCCTTTTAATCCACATCAGTGCATAAATCCACTGATCAGGTTATATCTCTCATAATCTAATCATTTCATCTCCAAAAATTTTTGCATTGTCCTACACATGAGCTTTTGGGGGCACCTTATATCTAAACTTTTACAAGCTACATCCCCTCTCAAAATAGTTTTAATGAAGAATTTATATAATGGGATTTTATATTACCAAAAACTCAGAGGTTCTAATGTCCAAAGTGGATTTTTTTTCAATTTGATAATTCATTATGATTGATGGAGCACATTTTGGCTTCTCTAAGCAATAATATTCTTTTTCTGTTAGCTGTTAGCATTAAGGCTTGCTTTAGTTTGCACAAAGCAGGTCAGTGTTTGTTATCAAGGACTAACAGTCTATTCTTTTTCTAACCACCTAATTAAGGGGGAAAAAAGCAAAATTAATAGTAACAAAACCACCCATCAATACCTTGAAAGATTATATAGGATTTCTTTGTTACTAACAGCTTTTTTAAAAAATTAGGACAAAACTTTCTAAGGATTCAGTGGTGTTTGCCTTTTCCTTCATTGTTATCTAATTATATTTCTGCAACAACTGAGAGTGTCAGTGAACCAAGGGGATGATTCAGTCTTGGTATTGCATGCTATTATCAACTTTGGCCACACTTGGGTGTCACCAGAAATGTCAAGTAAAAGTATTCCTTTTCTGTCAGCCCATCTATAGTTTCTTTATGATTTATTCATAGAAACACATATATAATTAGGGCTCTCAAGGTGAATAGAAAGTAGGTGATATATCTCAGTGGTAGAGCACTTGCCTAGCATATGCAAGGCTGGAGGGGGAAATTAATAGAAAAAGAAATGTAAAGTTGTTATACCTGATATTTTTTTGAATATGGTACAATCTGATGGTTTTGTTGTTGTTATTGTTGGTTTTTTGTTTGTTTTTTGTTTTATTAGTGGTAATGTCCTGGGACTTGAATATTTCATGCTCTGCCTGCGAAAGTTGTACTTTTCATGCTCTGCCTAGGAAAGTTGTATACATTGGAAAATACAGTAAATTTAGGCACACTTTTCAGTTTCTTTCTTTCGCTCATTTTTTTTTTTTTTTTTTTAATTTTTATACTGAGGATTGAAACCAGGGGCACTTTACCACTGAGCTACATGAGCTACATTCCCAGCACTTTTTCATTTTTTACTTTGAGATTAGTTGCTCAAGCTGACCTTGAACTTGAAATCCTCCTGCCTCAACCTCCTGAGTCAAGTTGCCAGAATTAAAGGTATAGGCTCTGTGCCCAGCTTCAATTTTTTTTTTTTTTTTTTTGAGATTAGACTCTACTATAGTGAAATTTTATCAGGTAAGTGTAAACTGGGTGTCTGATTAATTCTGTTTATACAGAATTAGATTGTACTCCACAGCAATAGCTTATATTGAAGTTAAAATGATTACCTGGTAATTCTAACAGCTTCCTTCTTTCAAATGCCTTTTCTTGCCTGTTTTTCAACTCACCACCCACGTGTTTCTCCCCACTCTGCTCCTGCCTCCCCTGTGAGCTTTGTGTTTTTATCTGCACCTGACTGGGTTGTATTATGAGAAGAGCAAGGCTGGAGTATTGTGATACAAATGCGTCTTCCTGAATTCTCCTCTGTTTTCCAGGGAGCCCTCTGAAGAAATAATAGGAACATCACTCCTGGACTTTTACTTAAAAAAAAAAAAAATTAAGAGATTAGAAGCATTTACTCTTCAGCACCTTGTCATCTAGCTTTCAGCCTTGCCATGTAAGAGACAACAGTTCCCATGGGGTCATAGCAGACTAAGTGGCTAAACCCAGTGATGCTTAACCGTTTTTTATTTTAACTGATTACTCTGAAGTATCTGGCACTGTTGGCCACTTCCTTAATACTCACTTTTTCTGTGGTTTTAGGGACACTAGACTCCTTTAGTTTCTTTCTTGCCTTTTTGACCATTTCTTATTGTTTTTTAAAGGCATTCATTCTTCTAACCCTTTAAATGTGTTTTCACAGTGTTCTCGGACATTCCTCTATGTCTCCCAGGGTTATCTCATGTACTCCCAGCTTCTAGAGTTTAATAACTTGCAGATCTATTTATCCAACTCTAACCTGTCCACTGAGTTCTAGTTAGACATTCCATTTGAATGTCAAAATCAACTTGTAGAAAACAGAACTTAACCAAGTACCACTCTGACTCTTCCTCTATATTCCCTATGTCATTTAAGTGTGATTTACCTTAAACCTGGTATTATTTAAAGCAACCAAAACCTAATATTGTTCCTAAACACCACTCCCTCTTTTTCCTCTGCTCAACTCATTACTGTTCATGCCATGTAAAATTTAGGTTTGTTGTCATCTTTGGAACAATGACTTCCAGGTTTTTCTTTTATATGAACTATAAGATTTCAAGGCATTTCGAGTTTTCTTGTGTAGCAAGTAAGCCAAAAAATACTACTAGATTTTACTTAAGAACACTTATTAACTAGTACATTGTTATGTTTTTCCTATGGTATTTTAGAACTTTTTAAGTGTTCTAACTGGAAGTATGTTTTGAAGACTGGCTTCTGGTCTGTACATCTCAAACCTTGTTTAATTTAATCTTGTTTGTTCTTCTTCACTACTCACATGATCCAGTGCTAAATGCAGTTATACTGGCCTTGTTTTATTGGTGCATTATAGTTGTACATAATGGTGGGATTGGTTGTTATATATTTGGGCATGTACACAATATAACAATATAATTTGACCAACTTGGTCTTATCTTAATAAAATATCATGAGGCTTAAGTAAGTTGATTTCACAAGAACTAGGAAATACTCTTAGATGGCATTTTAAAACCAGGACTGCTAGCAATAATTTAACTCTGTGCAAAGAGTGACTGTGAACCTTATCAGTGTTTCTCTCTAAGTGCAAAACAAATATACAATAGTCCCTCTTTATCCATCAGGGGATACATTGCAGAATGCCCTGTGGATGCCTGGAACCACAGACAGTTTGGAACCCTATATATACTGTGTCTTTTCCCATACATTTATACCTATGATAAAGTTTAATTTATAAAATAGGCACAGTTCAAGATCAACAGCAATACTAATAATAGAATAACTGTAAAATATACTTCAATAAGAGTTACTTAAAACAAATGAATTATTTACTTGTGTACTTTTGTATTTAATATTTCTCGGCCACAGTTAACTATGGGTGACTGAAAATGCATGGATAGGAAAGGACTGCTATTTGTTCAAGTTAGCTTCCCCTTAATCAAACCTACTATCACCTGACAAGAGGGCAAGTATGTAGAGTGTAGGAGTGGAAAGAGAGCCATATTAACTGATTGTGATGGATATATCTTTTTTTTTTTTTGCAAAGTTTACAAAAGAATATGTCCATGAAACTATATTGCTAGGGTTCCTCCCAGGACCATGTGTAAGAAAAGGGCCTGAAGCTGTGGCTTCATTGGATCCGTGGTCAATCCTTTGATCAGACTACTTCACTTTCTGCCCTATTAGGTCTGCCCTACTATAACTCATCAAAAGAATTTTTTCCCTCTAGCTATTTCTGTGTAATATTGAAGAAACTACTGATTTGGAATAGGTCCTGCTGCCTCTTCCTTTTGGGAAGATAAATTTCAGTACCTTGAAATTCTGAATAGATCTGAGATAATAGAACTGTTCTTATCCCGAGTTTGACATTCTTGGCCCATTATGGGTTAGCTAAACCTTTAGAACCAACTACCCTGGGCACCTTGCCAAATGTATAAATAACTTTGTTTTCATGGGAAATGTGTTAAAATTCCAAACATCCTATTCACAAATGAACTCTCCTGTAAATTGGGGAAATGTCAATATGAATCACAGAGGCTTAGAAAAAGAGGTCATACAAATCCAGACTATATTGGACACATTCGGTTGATTTGTTTTATACTTTTATTACTGTACTCATTGAAATTATGCTAAGATACTTTCACTCATCTCTTCCCCCAGACTTAAAAGCTGAGAAATGAGATGTACTTTCAGCATCATTCTTATTTCTTAAAGACCATTTGTTTCTACTAATGGAAGATTTAGCTGTATTTAAATCCTCTTTGTTTCTAAACCATTAGGACAAAATAGGTGGCAATCTAATCTTTGCAATTGTCTTTTTTTTCCCTCCATAAATATGTGGTCTAGGAAGAATCATGAAGATCATATGGTTCTGTTAGAAAGACAGAAAAAATGAACTATAAGCTTAAATTGGCTGAAAGCACCAATTGTTTTTCATTGACTCTCAGAGTATACCTCTGTGGGCATCATGTCAGAGGTGAGGAATCCAAGGCCTAGGGGTTCCATTAGTGAGAGAGCTGAGACTAGAGCCTGAATCTCCAGAGAGAATCCTGGCATTCAAGGATTTCTGGAACCAAGCCAGAATGTGGAAATTTGAAAGGTGATTCCCTCCTGGTTCTTCTACTATTTTGTGATGTCATATTTTTTTGTTGTTGTTTGTAAGGCAGTTGATAACCTGCCTCAGAAGATTATAATACTAAAAACTGTGATTTGTAATGCATTGTAATGCATTCTGCTATCATGTATAACAATTCATAATACACATATAGAGCACAATTTTTCATATCTCTGGTTGTATACAAAGTATATTCACACCATTCATGTCTTCATAGATGTACTTTGAATAATAATGTCCATCTCATTCCACCTTCATTTTCCAGCAATAGCTCTTAAGTGAAAGGCCATTGTGAGATGAGCTCTGAAAGTGCTTTGAAGAGTCCTTAGCCACAGGACTTCAAACCTTAGATGACCAATCAGTTTATTGCTGACTTAAAAAATTTATTTTGCCCTCTGTTCTTTTGGGAACTTAACTTTGTTCAAAAAAACTATGAGCCCTGGTTGACCCTGCCTAAAACCGAATTTGCAGGACCAGAGAATGAAGCTTCCCCAGGGCTTCTTTATTAGAAAACAAAACTTCCTTGGGCCTGCCCCTTGCCTCTTCTGCACTTTGGGGGTGCCATCAGGTGGCAACATCAGGAACTGAAGCTGCTATGCAGAACCACTCCCTCTTCTGCCAAGCCCTGCTGAGAAACATTTTGCTTTTTTATATCAGGAGATGAAGCTGCTTTGAATTAAAAGTTATGGGGGAAGAGCTGAACTGACAATAATGAAGCCAGAGATGTGTCTAGCAGTTAAGTCCTTAAATAGCCATTAAATTTGGTATCCTTTAATTCTAGCCTTCTCTGAGAGAGAATTAGAAATTAATTTCATGCTTTTCTTTACTGGAAGAAACTATAATGCAGACTTTCAAGTAGCCAGGTGACCCCTCATTCAAATGGTAAAATTTCATTCTTGCCCTGATTGTAGGATATAGTGCTGATTGGATGCTTTTTAAAATCTAGAAACACCTGCTGAGGCATGTGCTAGAGTAGAGCCAGCATGGGGCATCATAGAAGGTCTCTGTCCTTGAGTGCCTGCAGAAGAGCTTGGGAAGCAGAATGTTTGTGTGAGGTAACTGTATGGCAAATGCCAGGATTTGGTGTAGATATCAGATTATGGATTCTATTAGAGGTATTGTAGAGGAAAACTGGCACTTGGGCCTTTAAGGGAAAAGACATCTTAGCAAGTAGTGAAGGCATTTTGGAACCTGGAGGAATGTGTCAACATGCATAGGGCTTGGGGTAAAGAGTGAGGGGACCAGGGTTGTAGTGAAAGGAAAAGTAGAGATTTGAGATGGTTTGATTGTGAAGAACTTGAAGAAGAGTTTTACTAGCTACATAGCAATAAGAATGAGCAAAATTGAGAGGACTTGTTGGGTGAATGAATTTTTTGTTGTATCTCTGAGGCAGTTTTAATGCATTTGCCCCCCATTTAGGAAGTACTAAAGCTATAAAATGTGTGAATTGTAGGGTCTTAGAAGAGTGGATTTTCAGTGTCTTCTATAATTCATAATTGATAATTCTGTGAAATTGAAAGTAACTCTTCTAAAAGGAACATAATTTGCAAGGAGACTTCTTTTAATTGCATTTAATGCTATTAATTTCAAAGGAAATGGCTGGCTTAGAAATTTTAGTAGTAACTTTTAAGATATAAAGGGTAATACTCATCTTTCTATGATTGGGTAAGAAAGAAAAAAAATGAAATGAAGCTACAGTTGAGATTGTAGACAGCATGCATATTCCAAGATTAATGTACTTGCTAGAGATAGGTGGCAAAATTCTTTGTACTTTGTAATAGCCAAGACAAAAGGGAACTACAACTAACAGTTGTACAATGTATAGTGACAGATAAATAGTACAGATATTTCCATCAGTCTTCAGAAAAATACTTTTCTGTGGGTACTCAGAATTCTCATGAAGAATTTTCTCAACAATATCCCCTTAGCTAATATAGTGTCAAATACCATGCAGTCAATTTTATAATGTACCTCAGCCTCCATTGGTAGCATATCACCAAAGTATAGTTCAGTAAATACTATTTTCTGGGCATCTGAAGCCTTACAGTTCAAGGGCAATTCTGTGAAACTGTAGCTTAATTCAAGAGTAAAATAGAAGCATATGTAAAGCAGTGATTTTTAACCATTGATTCTTTTATAGATCACAAACTTCTTTGAGAAATAGAGATAGGTGTAGATCCCCCTCCTTGCCAATACATCTGTGCACCAAGTTTTCAGAGTTATTTTAGGAGATTCGCAGTTTTAAAGGGATCAGTATCTCACCCTTCTCCTATATCCCCCCACTCATTTATAAACTTGAGTAAGCATCCCTGGTCTCAGGAGGCAGGGAGGCTACAGCTATAGTGAGTAGACATGGTAAAAGCCTGGAGCACAGGGTGATTGTACTGATAGGACATGTTCATCTGCTTTAACAGGACGAATGAGATTATTTTTGTTTATGACAGTTCATGAGCTTGGCAGGACATGTCTGAACACAAGATGTTTATTCTACTTTGGCAAGAATGTGGTTAGCAATGTGATTTTTTTTTTTTCCAAAGCAGCTAAGTCTAAACACTAAAAAGTGCCCAAATCTCCCTCTTGTAGAGGAAACTATGGTGATTTGGGCCAAGAAAAATTGTAAGGCAATGGTAACTTACTTTTCTCTTAACCTAAAAAAATTATTAATATTTTTGATATTTGGAATTCTTGATAAAAAGTTCATAAACTGTTTTGATCATATACAGCTTCTGGTTAATATAAAATAAAAATCCTTTTGTAATCTTGGGAAGCTAACTAACTTTATTTGCCTTGAGGATTGTCATTGAGCCAATTACATTTTGAAAATATTGATTTATCCAGTTGTATCTACTAAAGATTCTCAGTTGTGGCTTCTTTTTTGCTTTACAGTGTTTTAATCTTGGGAGCTTCAGGTGGAGTTGGTACTTTTGCAATCCAGGTAAAACAATTTTTAAATATTGTGAATAGGAAAATTTTGTTTATGTGAATTTATAAATTTATAAATTCACATTAAAAAATTACTTTCCCCTTAAAAGGCAAGAAAAAGGTAGGTTTGGTAAATTTACTGTAATTTCACTTGCTTTTCTAAGAGGAAAATGTTCTAATATGGTAGAAAGTGTTAACTTGTCCACAGGTTTAAACTGAGTGAGTGGGTGGTTATCTTATAGAATAAATAAAGAATTTTTATCAAGGAAGACCATGCAATTTAGTAGGAAATAGCCAATGCCCAAAACCAAGGCTGATTTCCAGTCAAATTTCTGCAGGCTTTTTTGTAGAAATTTGCAATTTAGTAGGAAATAGCCAATGCCCAAAACCAAGGCTGATTTCCAGTCAAATTTCTGCAGGCTTTTTTGTAGAAATTGATGAGCTAATTCTAAAAATAGATAGAAACATGGTAGCCAAAATACTGTTAAGATGTCAACACTCTCTCTAAGTGATCCACTTATTCAATGCAATACCAATCAAAATACCATCTGTTTTTCTTGCATAAATGGACAACCCTATTCTGAAATGCATATGGAATTGTAAGGGACCTGAAATGCCAAACAATACTGGAAAAGAACAAAGAACACTCATAGTTCCCAACTTCAAACTTACTACATAGCCACAGTAATCAAAACATGTGGTATTAGCATAAGAAGAGACAAACAGGTCAATGAAATAGAATCAAGCATCCAAAACCAAACCTATACATTTTAGACAATTTTTTTGGGGGGTGGGGGGTACTGGTACTGGGATTGAATCCAGGGAACTCTACCACTGAGCTATATCCCTAGCCTTTTATATTTTGTCTTTGAGACAAGGTCTTGTTAATTACCCAGGTTTGCCTTGAATTTGTGATCCCCCTGCCTCAGCCTCCTAAGTCACTGGGATTGCAAGCCTGCAGTATCTCACCCAACTTGATTTTTGACAAGGTTGAAGATCTTGTCAAAGGTAAAAATAGTCTTTTCATAAATACTGCTGGGACAAATAGCTATCCACATACCCTACCGTATGTCATCTATACAAAAATAAAAATAAAAAAGTAGATAAAAGAGCTAAATAAAAGAGCTAATTCCACAAAACTCTTAAAAGAAAACAGTAGTAAATACCCAGCTCCTTAGATTTGGCAAAAGATTCTTAGATATGACACTGAAAGCACAGGCAATAGAAGGAAAAAATGGGCAAATTGAACTTAATTAAATTAAAACTATGGTACATCAAAGGGCACTAAGCAAGGGAAAAAGCAGTCCACAGAATTGTAGAAAATATTTGCAAATCATTGATCTGGTAAAGGTTTACTATCTAGACTATATTTAAAAACTTTAAAATAAAAAGAATACAAACAGGGCTGGGGATGTGGCTCAAGTGGTAGCGCGCTCACCTGGCATGCGTGCGGCCCGGGTTCGATCCTCAGCACCACATACAAACAAAGATGTTGTGTCCGCCGAGAACTAAAAAATAAAAAAAAAAAAAAAAAAAGAATACAAACAACCCAATTTAAAATATAGAAAAAAATTTGAAATTTTTGAAAGAATATATTTAAATGGTCTATAAGCCCATGGAAAGATGTTCAATATCATTAGTCATGAGGGAAATATAGATTAAAACCATTCTAATACTAGAATAGTTGTAATTAAAACAAAAACAAAATAATAAATATTGGCAAGGATGTAGAGAAATTTGACCCTGTATTCATCAGCTTTCTGTTAACATATATCTGAGACAATAAAGTTTCACAGAAAAAGTTTATTTTGGCTCAAGTTTTAGAGGTTTTATTCCTAATTGACTTGCCCTGTTGCTTTTGATCCTGTGGTGAAGCAGCACATCATGGTGGCAGCATGTAGTAAAACTTTTCCTCAAGGCTAAGACATGAAAAAGGAAGAAAGGAAGAGGAAGGGACCTGGGTCTCATGATCCCCTTCAAGACCACATCCCCAGTGACTTGAAACCGTCCATGAGGCCCCAGCTCTTAGAGTTTTCACCAGCTCTGGTTTTTTTTTTCCTTTTCCTTTTCCTTTTTCTTTTTTTCTTGCTGTTCTGAGGGTCTAACCCAGTGCCTCTCGTATGAGAGGCAAGTGCTGTACCACCGAGTTATATCCCCAGGCCCTATCACCAGACTTTTTTTTTTATTTAAATATTTTTTATTTTATTATTTTACTCGAATGGAGCACAGCGTTTTATTTCTCTGGTTGAACATGATGTAGAGTCACACCCTTCGTGCATTCATACATAGGGGCAATAATGTCCATATCATTCTACCATCTCCCCCCCTACACTCCTCCTCACACCTCTCCTCCCTCCCCTCTACTCAATCCAAAGTTCCTCCCTTCTTCCTTTGCCTCTTATCCATTATGGGTCACATCCACTTATCAGAGAAGACATTTGGCCTTTGGTTTTTGGGGACTGGCTTACTTTGCATAGCATGATATTCTCTAATTCCATCCATTTACCTGTAAATGCCATAATTGCATTATTTTTTAAGGCTAGTAGTATTCCATTGTGTATATATACTACAGTTTCTTTATCTATTCATCTATTGAAGGGCATATAGGCTGTTTCCACAGTTTAGCTATTGTATTACCAGACTTTTTGATAGTAATACTTTAAATGTTTTTTTTTTAAATGAAGTAACATATGTAAGATACTCCAAGAAAAGCAGAACAAGCATTTTGTACACAACAATACGGGCCTTCAGGGTAAAAAGGACACATTCAACATGCATCGACTTGGAAAATACTGTTCTTCTGATCCCTTTCTGAGGAACATGCTAGAGAATGAGCTTCTGATAGCAAATGATGAGAGAAACACTTTAAGGACTAGTGGCAAATGTTAAATGTAGAGTCATCTGTGAAACAAAACTAAATGGGGGCTTGGAAAGTGAGAGTATAGTGTGTGTTACAACTGTGTGCTTTGAAAAGCAAATATAGTGCAACTATTTTTTTAAAAGGGGAAAATAAGAAGAACATGTTAAAATTATTAGTATTATTATTCAGTACTGTTATTTGTGTAATATACAATTAAAAAATAGATATTTAGGGTATATTTTAATATTTTTAAAATTTAATTCTCTCTCATCCCCTGTTGTCTTTGAGAAGCAGAATTCTCAAAGGAGATATAAAAGAAAGGAGATACAAATGTAACAGAAAAGAGGTTAAATAAAAGCTTTGTAGTCTCAAATTTGAATTATAAGTTTTAATATGAATCCAGGAGGTAGTTTATGTGCGTTTGTATGTAAAGCCATCTCTTGAAATATCATTTCTCATTAAAGGAATTAGGGCTTCTTGGAGAAACGGCAGAGTTCAGATCTAGGGCACAAATGTACAAGAATAAGCCCAGAATATATTAAATAGCAAGGAAACTATCAAAGACTAGTCTGATCACCTCAGATGAATGAGTTAACAACTTGAAGAAATCCCCAAAGATGTGACAATTTGAGCTTTAAATAATAATAATAATAATAATAATTAAATTCATGAGATTATGATAATATTTCTTTTAAATGGTCACATTTAGAAGATGATAAAGAAGCAATTTATTATAAACAGAAAAATAAGGAGAAATAATTAAGCATTTGTTCTGCCTCTTCTATATGAACTGTACAGCTGAGTAAACCCAGTAGCATATGAGGGGAGGTGTTTGTCTGTGAAATATTCCAACTACTAAGTGAAAAGAAAAGAATTTGAACCACACTGTTTTGCAGTCACTAATAAACAGATGTAGATATTGAGCATTGATAACTGCTGAGATTATAAAAAGAGTAACAACCAGACATGATGTGCCTTGTGTAGTTTTGCCAGACACTTTCCATGGTTTGAAACTGAATCTGATCCAGTCTCCAAATCCATCTGCCAAGTAGCAAAAAATACAGAAGACAGAGCAACATGCAGAACTGCCCTCTGAGCGTACAGTCAGAAATTCCAGTGGCAAACTCTGCAAGTCAGATGGCCTGGATTTTTCTATAGATAAAATGTAAGAAATCAAAGGGATAGAAGATAAGCCTGTAATTTAAGAGAGATTTAAAAGGCATCACATTTTAAAAATGCACAAGACTAAACTATAGCAACTAGGAAATGCATATTTGGTTGCGAAACCTTTTTTAAAATGCAAGGAGTGATTACTGTTAAAATCAAGGTCATAACTTTTGAGAGAGGCAGATGAGGTAGTGGTTTATATTGGGAAAGGTCACTTTAAAAGAACTTTTAGAATGCTTGCTGGTATTCCAGTTTCTTTTCTTTTCTCTTTTCCTCTCTCCCTTACCTCTGCTCCTCCCTTCCTCCCTCCTTCCCACCTTCTCCCCCACCCTCCTTCCTCCCCTTTTTTTTTGTATTTAATAGGCATTTTTTGTATTTAACAAATGTTTAGTTAGTACTTTTGGGTGCCCTGACCTTTGGGTCCCCTGGAGTGGAGATTCACAGTTAACAAAACACAATTCTCTTATATTCTAGTGACCCTTAGCAATTTGTCTGAAGGAAACTCAGGAAATTGATACTCAGGACAAAGTTGAGAAAACAGCTGATCTGTTATGATCTGCAACTATCAGCACACAAATTTCTTGGTGAACTTCAAGTAACCATTCTCAAATTAAAAACATAATTATATGATACTATAGAAAATAATTAGAGGAGTTTTAGAGTAGATGCTTTCTGGATACTTAATCCTGAATAACATTAGAATTTAACTTTCTTTTTTATTAAAATCTAGTTATTCCTTATTTTAAAAATTAAGTCATCTGCATTTTTAAAGCCTGGACACATTTATTTAGGTCTTCCTACTCCAGAGGAGATCCCTGATCTGTGTTTTAAATATAAAATAGCCATGTTTTCTTTCCCCTTAACAGTACCTTTTCAGATTTTGCCAAGCATCTGATAGCTGATTACTTTGATACACTGATTTAAGACTGCATTAATACTTTTTGTAAATGCAAATGAAGAGGTGTTGTACATTAATTTTCTGAACACATTTAAAGTAGTCATTTTCTGAGGACATGCAATTTTTCATTTCAACCATTTAACTTTATCATTGAAAATGCAAATTTTTAGGCTCTCATCTCTGTCTTTCCTGATCTTGGTGAGACACTGAGCTCTTCTCCAGGTGGATGGGTAAAACTTTATGCCATCAAGGTGACTAGCTGTTTTGTTTAAATGAGATCTCTTTCTTGGGATTTTTCTTAGTAAACAAAAGTTAAATCATTTTCACTAATATTTGACAGATGACTTCCTATAGTTCTTGTTAAGTTGAAGTTCTTAAAGTTCCCTAGAGATTAGTGTGATATATGTACACATGGTGCCAACTTTTTTTTTTTAATGCAGTCCATTTTTCCACTCCCTTTGGCAGGTAATGAAAGCATGGAATGCTCATGTGACAGCAGTTTGCTCTCAAGATGCCAGTGAACTTGTGAGGAAGCTTGGGGCAGATGATGTAATTGATTACAAATCTGGAAGCGTGGAAGAACAGTTGAAATCCTTAAAACTGTATGTATTACAGCAATGTTCCCATTGGGAAGGTGGGCATAAGGCCCGCTGATAATACAGGTCTCAGGTTGTTTGATGGCCTCACAATCGTATTGGAATCTTCGAGAAGAATCTGAAAACATTCTACATCATTAGACGTCATTTGGATGGGTTCCATTTTAATTCCAGAGCACAGTGACATGATGTGATGTGTACTGAGGAAGTTATTTTGCTTACATAGCCTTTTGCTAATTTTCAAGTTAATGTACTTTTATTGCTGGTTTACAAGAGAGCTGAAGGCAAAATTGGAAGTGTGTTCCCTTCTCTGGCATCTGTTACTGCAGGAAGAATATAAAGTAGTACTCAAAAACACATGCTTAGCACTACATACACTTTAAGCATTCAATAAGGTTGTGAGAGCAATACTGGTAATGGAGCACTGTGGATGCCCTCAATGTGTCTGAATGCCAGGTTTGGTCTAGCCTGAGGGACCAAACAGGGCAGATTCAGGACACAAGCCCTATTGCTCTGACTATAGCTCCAGTTTATTAACCTGATCCTCATTAGCCCAGGCAAAGCTGAAGCTGATAGTACAACTAGGAGTATTTGGAAAGCTAATAGGAGAATTTTACTGCTGCTATTTCAAAGGCATCTCCTTTTTAAAAACTAGTTTCCAGAAGCCAATTATTCTTGTACACATTGAATAGAAGTATATTTTCATAGATTAAAAAAAGAAAAGAAAGGAAAAGGGACTCTATCTGACACGGCCTAACCTTTCTCAGCCAATACCTCCAGCTCCAACAGCAATATGGCACTGCTACTGGGAGCAGACAGCACACTGTTACTCCTTTTGCTCTTTATGAATCTATACTTGCCAGGCACTGTTCTAAACACTGGGTACAGTGGTGAACAAGACACTTTCCTCCCTTCATAGAGCTTACATTCTGTTTGGGAAGGTTTTGGTCATTAGCACTCAGAGGAGAATTGATGCAGGGAAAGGGGAGGGTCAGTGATTGGAGAGGAGGTTGGCATAGGTGGAGTGGTTGAAGAATGCCTCTTTGAGGAAGCAACAGTTAGACAGAGGCTTCAGTGAACAAGCCATGGTACTGGGATTTTTTTTTTCTTTTTCTTTCTTTCTTTTTTCTTTTTTTGGTGCTACTTGCTGCTATCTCCCTCTACCTGGAACTATAGTGCAGTAACACATAATAGGTGCTTCATAATATTTTTTTAAATATATTTTTTAGTTGTAGATGGACACAATATGTTTATTTATTTATTTTTATGTGGTGCTGAGGATCAAACCCAGTACCTCATACGTGCGAAGCAAGTGCTCTACAACGCAGCCACAACCCCAGCCCCTTTGTAATTTTTAAAAAATTAATTATTGAGGGAATATAGAAGAACAGTTGTTCCAACTAGAGATAAGAGCAGATAGTAAGCTCTTGCATAGTAAGCATGTGTGGCATGGTTGAGGACTCACAGCTACCCTCCTGAGTGTCAAAGTCTAAGCCTATGTGGGCTACTAGGAGGTGAGAATGTGACAGGTCTCCGAAACTGGGCTTCTGGATAGTGATAGTTTAGGTTACCTCCTATTTGCCACTGCTAGAAGGAGCAGCATGGCCCTGAGGCCACGGCCAACTCGTTCCCCACTATCTGCTGTAGGTGTTAGACATGTCTGGAATTTGTTTCCAGAGAACCTGGTTGATGGAAGGCTGGAGGACACTCAATCTAGCCCCCCAGCCTGATGCTCCAGTTCCATCCTCAGTATCTCTGACAAGTGGCCATGTCCCTTTTGCTTGTGCTTTTTCAGTAGAGGAACCTCACTGTCTTATAAATGCGGGCCATTACTAGGACTACTACTACTTCTTTTCTTCCTCCTACTCCTCCTCTTCTCCTCTCTCTTCCCTCTTCCTCTCCCCCTTCCTCCTGCTCCTCCAGCTTAAGTTAAATTGATCTTTATAACTTCTGCCTGAGAATTTCAACTCTGAATTTACCTGTAGTAATTTGTTCTTCCTTCTAATTAGCAGCTTCTTAGAGTTTTATAGCAAGAAGAGGCTTTGAAGTCCTTCAGTTTACCCCTATCATGCAGTTGAGAAAATGAGGGACAGAGGATTGATAATTTTTTTGCATGTTCAAAGTCATGCTGTGAATCCTAAGTGAGAGAGGTGGGTCTACAACTTGGCCTCCATAACTCCTTTTCAGACAGTGCTTGTTCTATAATATCAGACTGCCCTTACATTTTCTTTTGATAGTCTCATATATTTATTTAATCAAAAGTTTGGAACAAAGTAGAAACTTTTCTTATGAGAAGAATGATCATCTGGTAAGGTCATTGTACATTTTATATCGGTTAATTTTTATTCGTCTTTCTTTAATCCCTTGAAAGACTCAAAAGTCTCAAAGTTGGCCAAAGGTGGTTTTAGAACCTTTGATGTTTAACTTTATCCAAACGAATTGGGAAGTGAAAAAAGATTTATCCAAGAGGAATTCATCAATTGATTTACTTAATTTATACACATGCATTCTCTAAATAGATCTTTATTTTCAAAAGTATTTAAAAGCTTTAGTGGGTTTTTATCCCTTTTAAGTAGAGTTTAGGGATTATAGCAGTTTTAGGTTAGATTTAAGCATTTGAATATCTGTCAGTTCTTTGGATTCCAGTATGATGATTTTTTTTTTGACATGTTAGAACAGAATTGAAGACAAGAAAGGCTGTTGAGATTTATGCATCCCCTTGATGCTATACATAAAACCAAAATTCCAGAAGGTAAAGAGGATGCTTCTACAAGTGTTTCTGAAGATGGCAAGAATAAAATCAAATTGTTCTTATAGATGAGACCCTTGCATACTTTTCTTTCAAGTACTTGTGTGCACTAAAGAATACTTTGGGCTGGGGATGTAGATCACTGGTAGAATGCTTGCCTCACACTCGTGAGGCCCTGGATTCAATTCCCCAGTGTCACCAAAAACCAAACAAACAAACAAAAAAGAATACTTTGACTTATACTGAATGGATTGCTTTGTGGTTTTTTACAAAGCTTAGATCAGGGTTCCTCAACATTTATCACTAAGTTCCTCAACTATTGATGTTTAATTGATAATTTTTGGTGTGCGGTCTATTGAGTGCATTGTAGGAAGCAAAATCACTCCTGGTTCAGAAACACTTAGGTCATTCTTTATTAAAAAATGATATGATTTTGATGACAAAAGAAGGTTAGTCAATTCAGTTTTACTTTGGAGACAAGTCATCAATTCAGGGAGTGGCTTTGTCCTTTCTGTCAAAGGAGCCATCCTGGGCTAGTGGCACAGTGCAGCATGGTTTGTGAACTGTCTCTGAGAAAAACCCTGTAGCCAACTTGTGATGCGAGTGAAGGGGATCAGAGCCTAGAGTGAAGACTGACAAGGATGTTTTGATTTGACTTTTTCCCCACCAGGTTTGATTTTATCCTTGATAATGTCGGTGGATCTACTGAAATGTGGGCTCTCAATTTTCTCAAGAAATGGTCAGGAGCCACCTATGTGACTTTGGTGACTCCTTTCCTCATGAACATGGACCAACTGGGCATAGCAGATGGCATGCTGCAGACAGGAGTCACTGTGGGCACCAAGACATTAAAGGTAGGAAAGAGAGTCTCGGTGAGAGCAAGCAGAAACCTCAGGCGACTAGAAATTGGTTTGTCACCTGGCCCTCTCTTCTCTTGGTGACAGCATAGCGAAGAGACTGCCAGCATGGACTCTGGAGTCACACTGACTAGTTTGAAATTCTGACCTTACCTCGTGGCTGTGCCACCCTGTACAAGTTACTTAATATTTTTAAGTCCAATATCTTCACCTGTAAAATGAGGCTAATGATTCTTCTGCCTTCCTGCATTGTTGTGAGGATTAGATGAGATAATCCATGTGAAGAATGTGGCATAATGCCTAATATATAAAAAGCTCTTATTAAATGTTAGCCTTGTTATTAGATGTTATTACCTTTCTTGATTTCATTGGATACACCATCCGCTTCCTTCCTGCCTGTACCTGATAGCCCTCTCCATTTCACCAGCATTAACACATATATCCTCTTATATGTAAAGGTGGAAACTTCATTAAAACGGCATATGGCTGCTGTTGGGATATATCCCTGATTCCTAGCCTTCTGACCTTTAGAGGTCTTAGAGGCTTTTTGTTGAATTTCAGAAACCTGAAGGAAATTATGCTCTTATTTCAGTGAGGCTACAAAGGCCAATGGAATGATCATGCTTTTGCTGGGATTATGGCAATTTGTTCTAACACTGCGTATCCCTGTGAATATGAAATTCTCCCTAATGTTGACATTATGAAAGTTTCTGGTACTCAGTCAGACTGACCATTGATAAGCCACTGTTACCAGGGCTGTTTGGAGTTATATCACTCACACTGAAGGTACCTGATGAGTGGGAGATTAGCATATATCAGCCTTAGTAATGGCACAGATTGACATCGTAGCCTATTGTCATCACAATTGGGACAAAGGCTTATGCGATTTCAGATTATGAAATTTTGATAATTACAGATCATTGAATTAGTGTTGAAATAGAACACATGATAGAAAAAATAAAGATAAATTCTACTCTTTTAATTAGACAGAATACTTCAGACTCAGAAAAAAGGTGGTCCTCCCACCATTGAAGTTTCCCCCAGCCCTTTAGTAGCTTCTTCATACTAGGAAATAGTTTAGCTTTTTAGCGGGTAAAATTTAGAACTTTGGTTTCTTGAATTCTGTAAATGAACTAAGTATTTAGAAGTAGTATTGAAAAGCTAGTTATGATAGAGCAGACCATAAAACAATTCATATGAAATATGTATGGGTCACAGAGATGAGCAATCCAAGCTCTGCTTTCTGGTGTCCTCCATTTTGGCTTGATTCAGACTGCAGCCAGAAACAATGCCTCAGGATACTTTGTAGAAAGGAATCTTAACTGTCATTTATCTCCTCTTTCTCTTTTCACAAAGCCTAGACTTTCCAGTACTTTAAAGTACAAGTTTTCTGTAAGATTTCCCAGTTTGTACTCCAGAGAGACCTCTCTCACAAGTTAACATTCAGAGTTGTCCTCAGAGAGTAAAGCAGGTATTGGTTCCTTTGTTTTCTACTTTCCACCTGCTTGAAAGACAATAATGGTCATGCCAAGCAGTTTGTATCCAACAGTTTCCACTGTCTTTCTGAGACTGTGCACAAAGCCTCACTGTCATCTTCCAGCTCTCCTACCTGCTTTACTTTCTGTCCTGTAATGGCCTGGGAAAAAATACACAACCCTTTTAACAGAATATAAAAATTTGGCTATTACAGGCCAAGTTTCACTTTGCAGAGTAACATGCTTGTAAAGAATTATAGATGTGGTAGTTATGACCATTTCTGTTCCTTATTTAATATCCTAAACAATTACCAGAATATTTTAATTATAGCCCATGAGGCCAGATCTTAGGGCGAAGTACTTGAATACGTCTCCTGAGGTTGTCATTAAACTGGGCCCACTGTCAGCTTGGGCCATTTGCATTGCTTCTGCTATCTAGCCACATTAAGTATTCAGAGGCTGTTCCCCAGCGTCTCTCATGTCACAGCACACAGAAAATGATAGCATTTTAACAACATATTGAGGCTGCTCTGTGTTAAAAGCCACCTACCTAGAGACTTCTACTAGCCCAGGCTCTGTCATGTTACCCTGAGGATTAACAGGAGTCTGTATCTCATCACACCTATTATAGAGTAAGCTTGACTCTTCCTACCTGTTGTCCTGGGGTAGACATTTTGGTGACTCTTCACTCACAACTTTTCCAGATTGGATGATAAACTATGTAGTCACTCAACTGGTAAGCCACTGCCAGCACACTAGGTGGGAAGCTCTGCCTAGGCAGCAGCTTAGTTTAGTTTTTATTTTTTTCTTCCTACATTCTTAAACTCTGACTTGGTATTGTCCCAGTCTTTACTTTCAGTACTGAACAAATATTTATTGAATACCTTTTATGTGTCAGGCATTTTATATGCATCCTTTTTTAAAAAAATTTAGATGTTAATGGACCTTTATTTTATTCATTTATTTATATGTGTGCTTAGAATCAAACCCAGTGCCTCACACATGCTAGGCAGGTGCTCTACGATTGAGCTACAACCCCAGCCCCATTTTATATACATTCTTATTTTATCTTTCCTACAACCCTGTCAGCTAGGTGGTCATGGTACTGATGTTCTATAGGCCAGGAAACTGACTGAAAGAGGTAGCTTGACTGAAATAACAGTAGTAGCTGATCTAGGGAAGCAAGGAGTTCCATCGCACAGCCTCATGCTGTGGTGATTTATGCCATGCTGCAGGAATGTCAGGCTGAGAGTGAGCTCAGTGAAATAGAAGTCCAAGCTTGCCTAACCGTTGCAGGTCAATGCAAGGAGGGCAGCAGCATAGTACTGACTGACCCCCACTCCCTCAGCAGTTTAGTTGGACGGGTGGTTGAGATATCATAGAGAACCTCTGTTTACTTCTGTATTGGTAATGGACCACCTACCTCTGACATAAAGAGTAACAGTTACAAGTGGTCATGGCAGTAACTTTGAACCTTCTCAGTGTAAAATTTTTGCTCATCTTGTCTCATAACAGATGGGATGGCTTGGTATTTGCCGTAACTGTAGGGAAAATCCAGCCGTGGTGTATATGGAACTTTACATTTTGTTTTGCCTTTAAAACTGCCGAGTTCTTGTCAGAGCCAGGAAAAAAAGAATGAAAATTGGGCTTTTTGTCTAAGATCATATTTTTGTAATTCATTGCCCCTAGAGCATTATTGAATTTGGTAAAAATCTCTTCTGGTACTTCAGAGATCTTTTCAAACCTTATTAGAGAAAGCGTAGAAGTCCCAGCCCCTAATTCTCCTTTGAGAAGCAATCCACTGTCAAAGACTATTTAGACTGTCATTTAAGGAATGCTTTCCTGTGCTTACTTGTTCATCAGTCACAGCTTAGAGAAGCCTAGGTTGACATGGACATCTCTGTTCATTTATTTCTTAAACATTTTGGAGCATTTGTTCTCTGTCAGTCACTGTGCTAAGGTACTAGGCATATATAGCTCATGTGTCAGCAAGAAATGGGAAATTGGTTTGTCTTTTACATCCAGAAAATGTCTTTACCTGAATTTGCATTTAGTCAGATTTTGTCCTTTTCTATACTTGACATCTTTTTTTCCTTTTTAGCATTTCTGGCAAGGAGTCCATTATCGCTGGGCCTTTTTCATGCCCAGCGGTCCATGTCTAGATGAAATTGCAGAACTTGTGGATGCAGGAAAGGTAGGTGCATCAGTAAACCTTTTATTTGGAAACTTTTGTATTGGTGGAGCATTTCTGGGAGACCTGCCCACCAAGTCTCATCAATGGAATTCTTCAGAGGTAGGCTTGGCCGGGACTTACAGTGCCTTACATAGCCAAGTTTGTATCTTTGTCTCTATCATCCTGGAAATCACAGATGTAGACTGTTCAGTCTGGAAAAGAGTTTACCTATCTAGTTCACCCTCCTTGGCTTGCAGACAAAGAGACAGACTTATGGAGGTTACATAATTTTCCTGAAGGCTCTTGGTTAGATAGTGGCAGAGTTGGGATTTACAGTGGATGGTTTTTTTTTTTTTTTTGTTTGTTTGTTTTTAAGTAGTCCTGAAAACATGGCACTTTGGGATGACCATACCTGTACAAAGGTGAGAACACATCTGTGAGTTCAGTAGAACTGCTCATGGAGCTGACTTAGTCTGAGGGTAGGTAAGCCACTTTCCAGATGAGAAGGGGAATCTCAGTCCCAGCACAGCTGGATGAGAATTAGATCTCCCAGTCTTCTGATTCCCAAATTACTATAATAAAGTCCAGAGCAAATAAATAGTATGTCTGAGGTCAATGGCCAGGACACAGGTAAGGATTGACGAGGGTTGGGTTGTAGACAACTAGTATTCTCAGGCTACTAGTGTCTCCTTTGTGGAAAGGGACTGGTGCTTTGAGGCTGGTTATCCCTTGCAGAGATCTTGGTAACTGAAAGTTTCCTAAGCTGACACCTCCTCATTTGGGCTCTTTCACAGCCTTAACTGCCCTAACTTTCCATCACTGGAAGAATAACCCAGAAAATAGACTCATATTCTGGTGCTGATATTTGTGATTTTATTGAGAGATTGTATGGAATTATAGGATGGAGAACCTTGTATACCTAAGAGGGTTGCATGAGATCATAACTATAGTGATTCTCATTTTACCTGGTATTAGATAAGAATACTAGCTCAGGAGAAAAAGGGATATGCTCAGCTTGCTAAGTGGGAGCAGAACTCAGTGCTTTCTCCCCACCAATTCAACTACCTTCTCAGTGCTTGGGACTGGTTTCTACTGGGTTTACATTGTCTTGTCCTAATCATTTTACAGTGGCAGAGAAAGGGGTTGGAGCAGGGCCAGCATTGCCATCACATGATTTTCACTCTCACGCTTGGAAAACCCTCCTGAGGAGTGACACCCCTACTTAGAAATCTCTTGCTTCCCCTGCCTTTTCGTGGATATCTAGGTTTTCATGTGTGCTGAATAGAAACAGGGGCTCAGCATTATTGTGATTGTGTAAGTTCCTCTTTGTAGGGGTCTCTCACATCCCATGGGGATGTTTATTTTGTTTCTAGGAAGAAAGAAATGAACTATCATCAAATAAATAAGTGCTTCGTGTGACTGAGCCCATTATTAGAGAGGTCTCTATCTTCCAGAAGTCCATCATGTGATTGTGCCTGTCCTAATATCTGCTCCAAACTGTCCACATGCTTACCATTGCTCTTTTGTGTTCAAAATATTGTGACTCTCTCTACCTGGAAATTACTGTTTACCCAACAAAGATGAGAGGTGGCTTGTATATATCTACCTATTAAGTTTGGCAGATAACTGGTAGAATGGCTGAAAGAGTACATGATAGAAAAAGATGTCCTTGAAATATCCTTAAATGATGGTGGCCAAGTAGATATTCCTCTTGCCTTCGATTCTGCACTCTCCTACCCACAGGCTGTTGGGTTTGGGAGTTGTTTCTGACAGTGAAGGACTCTGGGACTGTGCAAGTTGAGAGGTGACGCCGGATGCCATGAAAGGTTGGCCATCCTTTTGCATTCCTACTTCTCTGTGGTTGTGAGAAATCATTGTTTGTCTACCCTGGGAAATTGGGAAAAATAACAAAGCAGATTTTACATATGTGCAGTTAGTAGATATTTACTCTACTGGACAAAGACATTTAAGTTCTTCAAACTTTGGCTGGGTGCTTAATGAGTCTAATTAGCAGGTATCTGATAGAGGAGCAGTATTTCTTTTTTGATAGTGTAAAGTCACGAAACCACAGAGCCAACTATTTTAAAATATGTTTACATTTTTAGATAAAATACTTTTCCAAGATTCAAAATCCAAGAAATAGGAAAACTTATTTCAAGTAATCATCCTTTGACTCCTGTCCATCAGTCACTGAGATTCTGTATGTCACACACAATCAGTGTCACATTTCTTGTGTATTCCAAAGATATTCTGACTCCAACAGGAAAATTCCTCTCCCCCTTTCAAACACGAATAGATAACATGTTGTTCTGCAACATTTTAACAACCTATTTTGAACTTTGTTTTGTGTTAGAATATAAATACTTTCTTCATTCTTTATTTTATAAACAGCCACATAGTATTCCTTTATACAGGTGTATTATCAATATCATTCCAGTCTTTTTGCAGATAATGCTTCAGTGGCCAATCCAGTATTTATGTTAATTACCTAATTGTGAGTATGTCCATTTCTATTTATGAAAATGGAATTGTTGAGTCAAAAAAGCATATGCATTTATAATTTAATAGGTATTACAATAACCAGTTTTGAAAATCTAGTTTTTATATTTAGTGTCTGGAATTTTCCATGAGGCCTACCTTCCAGACTCCTTTTCTCTTTATTTACCTGTTGCCCTCTTGCTGGTTTTATTTCATAAGAGAATTGTTTTTGGAAATATAAATACAATATGGCACTGGTCACTTATGACTTAAACTGTCCTGATTAAAAAATAGTATCTGAGCTGGTGTGATGGCACACACCTGTAATCCCAGTGGCTCGGGAGGCTGAGGCAGGAGGATTTTGAGTTCAAAGCGAGCCTCAGCAAAAGTGAGGTGCTAAGCAACTTAGTGAGACTCTGTCTCTAAATAAAATACAAAATAAGGCTGGGGATGTGACTCAGTAGTCAAGTGCCCCGAAGCTTAATTCCTGGCACCAAAAAAAAGTATCTGGATTAACAAGTATTATGGAAGATTCTTGTTAGCTCTGTGTGCCCCAGTAAAAATGGAGAAAGCACAGAATTAATGCCCATAATAATGAGCACCTCTCTGTTCACAACAGCATCACCCTCACACTATTGTAAACACCAGCTGTGACTTTGCCTTCTCTCAGTAGCACTAGCTAAAATAAAATAAAATAAAGGCATGCTGTTCTTCTACAAAACTACAAAAAGCAAAAAAAAATTAGTGATAACATTAAATAATAAATCCCTCATATAGCTTCAGTGTTTTCTGCTTGTGTACATAATCATCCAAATGTTACACAGGTGGAGTTTGAATTTATGGTGTTTTATTATATCTTCTTATGTTTCTCAGTATCCTTCAGGACTTTGAAGAGGTGACGAGACGGATTCATGAGACCATAGTCTGCTCCTGATAAGAACGACTGTGTTTTGAGGGAAAATATTTATACATATTTGCTTATTGCTTTCCTATTGCTATAACAAATTACCACAAACATGGTTGTTTAAAAGAACACAAACTTATTATATTACAGTTCTGAAGGCCAGAAGTCAGTGGGTCAGAAGCACTGCATTCTTCCTGCAGGTGGGCCAGAGGGGAGAAGCTGTTTCCTTTCCTTCCCCAGCTTCTGGGGGCTGCCCCTGCATTCCTTTACTTATAGCTATGTCAGTCTGACCTCTGCTTCTGCTTCTGTCATCATATTTCTTTCTTAACCCTCCTGCCTTCCTCTTGCAAGGGCCCTGTGATTCCGTTGTGCTCACTTGAATGATCCATGATCCCCCTGTTTAAGGATCCTTACCCATCTGCAAAGTCCATTTGCCATGTAAGGTAACATATTCACAGGTTTGGGGAATTAGGATATGAATATTCTTGGGGACCGTCATTCCACCTTCCACTAATATCTCCAAAGGATAGGAAAGGATTTTGAAATATTGGTTGCCCTGAGAAAGGAAACTAGATGCCCAGGGATAAAATATGGGGATATTTTTCATTTTACCCTTTTATCTTTTTATTTATCTCACTATGTTGCGCATGCTAGTCTTGAACTCCTGGACTCAAGTGATCTTCCCAGCTTATCCTTCCGCATAGTAGACTTGGAAACGCCACACCTGGCTCCCTTTTACTTTTTATATTTGTGCATATATTCCTCATATATTTTCCCTTTATATATTTGTACATATATATTCTTCATAAAATTATTAAAGCCTTTTGATGCCATGCACTTAATGACTTAATGTTCACAGATCTCTTCAAAATCCTAGGTGACCAATCGAGTTTCTTGGTTGAGGAATGATACAGACTTTGTTTTATTTTAGCCAGTATTAGAAGAGTTTCTATGTAACGTATTTAAGTTCAATTCAAAATATTCACAAAGGGCCCCTAGCATTCTACTTCAGCCAATAGGGTGTGGAGAGATTGGTTGGCCATATAGAGTTACCCTTTGAACAGTGCTGTCCACTAGAACTTTCTGTAGTGATGGAAATGTTCTCTGTCTGCACTGCCTGGTACTGCAGTCACCAGTCACATGTGACTATTGAGCACTGAAATGTGGCTAGTACAGCTGAGAGACTGAATTTTTCATTTCATTTGCTCACTTTTGGGGCTTTCTGGGGATTGAACTCAGGGGTGCTTTACCACTGAGCTACATCCCTAGCCTTTTTTATTTTTTATAAGACAGGGTCTCACTGAGTTGCCAAGACTAATCTTGAACTTGAAGTCCTCCTTCCTAAGCCTTCCAGATCACTGGGATTATAGGCATGTGCCACTGTTCCCAACTTGTGATTAAGGAGCCATGTCTGTCTAGAGGCTACTGTATTGGGACACTGACAGACTAAGAGTGCGTACTCTCTCTCTCTCTCTCTCTCTGGTACCAAGGTTGAAACCAAGGTCACTTAACCACTGAGCCATATCACCAGCCCTTTTTTTAAATGTTTTATTTTAAGAGAGGGTCTTACCTAGTTCTTAGGGCCTCAATAAATTGCTGAGGCTGGCCTTTAACTTGCAATCCTCCTGCCTCCTGCCCAAGTGTCTGGGACTACAGGCACACGCCACCACCCTTGGCAACACTGCCACTTTAGAGGTAAACATAATGAGTTCTGAGGTAGGTGATTTCCCAGGCCCTTCTTGAATGGCCTAATTTAGCAGAGGACTGTGTTTTAAGCTCTTAAGTTTCATGTTACAACTGGATTTTGCTCCATGGACAGTGTAATGACTAGAGATTGAATCTTAAGAACCATTAGAAGATGGTTAGCTTGCCAGATATGGCAAGTATCTCATGAATCTCTTAACCTTGATGCTTCTGAAGTTTTTCTGGTGCTGCTGAAATTGTTTCTATGTATACTGAGTTTTTCCTCTTACCTTCTAACTGGAAGGAGTGTCTTTTCTTAGGGGAATACCTAGGGATAAGTATGGATTATTTTCAAAACTCCCTTGATGAGCACCCTCATCTGTCATCTCCTCCTATCTTACCACCTATCTTGCAGCTTTGAGTTTTCCATATGAGGGCAGGAAGTCTCTAAGAAATAGCAAATTGGAGCAAAACTCACCTCTTCCTTTCGTCCTCTTCTTATCTCAGGAGACTTAATTAAAGTTGTCATCTTCCCCTTTACACCAACCAACCCTGGACACTGAGCCTATCACAGAGGTCAGGGCATACCTGTCCAAGAAGGGGTGCTGGGGCTGTGCCTGGTGCCCATCCACAGGTGTGTGGATTTTTTGACTCATACCAGGAGCCCTCAAGTCCTCCTTGGTGTCTGACACCTGTCAACCTGTCCTCACACACTCCACCCTCAGATCTGCATCTTCTTTGCCTTGTGGAGGATGAGGCTGAAGGATGAGAGAAAGAAGTAAGCAGAAGGACTTCCCAAACCACATCCATCCCATTTGACAATGAAATCAGGGGTCCTGGGTCATAATTTTGGCTCTGTTCCTGACAGCTCTGACTTCACATGTACTGCTCAGCCACTTACACATCAAGCTTCCTAATCTATCAAAACAGACTTGCTCAGATATTTAGATCCATTTTGGTTCTGATGTTTTATATTTCTTGTTGGGAAAATGGGAATGGAGGGAAACCCTCTTGCCTGCTGCTAGTGCTATCTATGCTATGTCCTGTGTCCACCAGCAATCCCGTTCTTATGGTGGTGAAAAGTCCTCCTGTACCCTCCCTTCAAGGGGTGAAGAGGGTTTCTGCCTCAGATAGGAGGCTGGCCCAGCAGCTGGTAAGGCCATACTTAGTGAGAGCCCCTTTGTCCTTGTGTTGTAGAAGGGATATCAGACAGCAGGTGCTAAATCTTGGAGTCTGTCTGGGCACAGCCTTTAAGGAAGGTAAGGTATACTCAGGAGACCCACAATTGGATCCAAGACAGATCAAGGGCTTCTGCGGTGGACATCTCTCAGTCGACTGTGAGCCCCGGGTGTCTATGTGGCGGGAAGCCTGGTATTGAGCCTGCCTGCTTTATAACAGGGCTCCCTGTGCCAGGTGGACTATAGCAGTGTCATCACATAAATGTCCCCACTTCACTGTGAGTAACCTTTCTTTCCCCTCTCTGGATTTTAACTCTGATCCCTTTGTTCTTAACAAACAAGCATTCGCGATATGATGTGAGGCTGTGCACAGACACTGTCTCATTATCCAGTTAATCTCCATTTGCTGTCACATATTCAGCCAACAGTGGCATTTGCCTGCCTATAATTCGAAAGCTTTTTTTTTTTCATTGTCACTTATGGGAATTGCTGAATGACTCATTATGCCATGGTCAGCCCTCCTGGGTTATTTGCCACAATGGGCCTGACCAGCCAGATCAAAGTGTGCAGTCACTGCAAGCTGCCTGGGTCATCAGTTCAGCCTCTGTGGCTCTGGGCAGAGCTCTGAAGTGAACATGGCTCGATGGCTTGGGCAGCTCATTCTGGAGTGGAGCCTCTTTTGTGTTCCTGCTCTGCATTAGTCCTAGCACTTAGAAGGCAGGCACTTAGTCAACATTTGCAGAATGGATGCATGTATGTCTGATACAAGTTCAGAACCCTAAGAATAGGGCAGAAAGCAACAGCAATTTCACTGTAGTTGTGTACACACATTTCCTGGGAAGCTTATTTAAAATTCACCATCCTCTTCCCTACCCCTAGAGATTCTGATTTTGTTTTTCTAACAGGAGACCTAGGACAGTGGAGTTTAAGCATACATTCAGGTGGTTCCTTTTCCAGATAAACAGCATCCCCAAAACAACATCCCAGGTTCAGAAGGTTTCCTATGGGACATACAGGAATCAACCTGAATGACTTCCCTCCTCTGACCAGAGAATACAAATAGGTTTCATCTAACATGCCGGGCAGATCAGTTCTTAGTGGTGTGGTGTTGAAGAAGGTTTTGAAGTCATGCTCAGCACCTTGGAGAATTATCAATTAGTGATGTCCTCCATAAGCAGATGGAAGTGTTGGCACATGTACCACACATCTGTCATCTTGGTGGCCTAGACAAAGGATCTAGAGGCCACATTCTCAGCTGGCACAAGTAAAAAAGGTCAAGATGCAGGCTATGATGTCATTATTATCCTTGGCTTCCTTTCCCTTCCTTCTAGGTGTAGAGGTAGAAAGCTGCAGATGATAATGAAAACTTCAGCAGGTAGTGGTGAGAGCAAAGATGATGCACCAGATTGAATCCTGCCTTATCACTTAGGTGTGACTTTAGCAATTTATTTAATTCTGTGCCTTGATTTCTTCTTTCATAAAATGAGAATAATAGTAATACCTATCTCAGAAGGTGGTTATGGGTTTAAATGAGGTAAAAATATAGGGAGCCCTTAGAAGAGTCCCTAGTATGTAGTAAGGACAGAACATACCAGCTATTGCTTTTATTTTGAGCTTATTGTGATTCATGGATACAGAAGAAGATTTAGATCTTTGGAGAATGTTTGGAGTTTGAGATGATTTTTGGGTATCTGGGTTCTACGAGTCATACTAGGGGGGATTGCACTGGTTGCATTTGAATGTCACAAGAACACGTCTTCTCTTGTAAAAATAAAATGGTTGTCAAATGTATGAGTTGACTTGTGCCTCTGACAGCTTATTCCTGCCGCTGGAGTTATGGGAGGAAGGCCAGTGAAGTATGCAGTGAATAATTACTGACTTCTGCTTAAAGTTTTGAAAAGGAAGAATATAATTTCATTTTTGTGTGGGAGGAGGGTGTTACTTGGAACCTACTTTCAGAAGGAGGTTGCTGGCAGTAGTAATGGTATGTTGAAGAGAACCAGCAACACTCTAACCATCAGTGAGCTGGCTGCAATGGCTTTCCTGTAAATTCTAACCAACTGTGCCACTGTTTAGCAGAGCTTCCCAGGGCAACTATAGCCTGGGACAGTTTCTTCCAAAGCTCAGAGAACTCACATAAGACTTCTGCTTCCCACATTTTGGTTTTCACCTAAGTGATATTTATTAAGCTCCTACTATATGCGTAGCATGATGCTAGGTGTTGGGGAGAAATACAAAAGAGGTGGTTTATACCATAAGTTCTTTACACTCTGGTTGAGTGGATAGTCAAACATTAACAGATTAAAAAAATAAAAAACCTCTACTTAGTCTGTACTATCTGTAAGGGGACCCAGGGAATAAATAGAGCAAGGAGCTTGGGGCATCAGGCTCCTTTGGTATTTCCCTTTCAGGGTGACCTAGATGTGTCCTCGGCTATAACAAGTATAGCTCTGAGAAGGGCCCCCCCTGGTCCCTGGAGCAGTTCAAAGGGAGAACACACTGCAGGCTAGGGGATGAGGAAATGGAGTGTGGGATCCGAGCTGGGAGGGCCAGAGAAGAGGTATTTCTGGACTGACTGACTTGTACTGGCAAAGGTACCAATATACTGTGTTCAGAAAATGGCAAGGAAACCATTTTGGTGAAGCATAGCATCTGCATGGGGCTGAGGTCCGGAGTAGTGGTCTTTGAATACCTGTCTTGGGGGCTGTTGCAGGGTCCTGAGTAGAAAAGCGACATGACAGCATAGAGCAGAAGTCAGATGGAGCAAGGTGGAGCTGGGTCACTTCAGAGAAAAGAGAGGCGATGAGGCAAGAGTGGAGGCAGCAGATATGGCTGGGCATGAGCGCTTCATTTTGGCAAAATGGAGAGAGACCTGAGAAAGACCAGCCTTGAGGGATATTGTGAAGAAACTAAGTATAGATGTCACCTGCCTGGAAAGATGTCGGTGTTCTGATCAATCAGTCTCTTCTTGTATTTTACAGATTCGACCAGTTATTGAACAAACCTTTCCTTTTTCTCAAGTTCCGGAAGCTTTCCTAAAGGTGGAAAGAGGACATGCACGAGGAAAGACCGTAATTAATGTCATTTAAATAAATACTGTATGTGGTTTAGTGATTGTTGGCTTTCTTATTTGGCGAGTGCTTGTGGTCCATACTTTTTTCTAGCCATCCCCCTCAAACATTTTTCCATATTAGGTTATAAGTTCCATGATAGGCTAAAAAAAAAAAATAAACACACCTTTTTTTTTTTTGCCAATGACTTGCCAGTGGTTGATACAAACATCAGCACTTGGACTTGTCTGTAGTCAGTGAGAATTGCATATTCTTTTTAAGCTGTTCTTTCACAACAGCTTTGCAGATTGCTATGGTACCTTCTCTTCTAGCAACTCAAACCTTGTTTTATTATGATAATGTTTTTAAGGTCCTAAAACTTGGAGTTTGTGAATGGATACCAGCATGAAAAGTTATTAAAAAGCTTGCTCTGGACTAGGAGCATAGCTCAGTGATAAAGCACTTGCCTGGTGTGCATGAGGCCATCCCTAACATCACAAAATAAATAAGTTTGTTAATTGAATAAAATAAAAGCTGGTTTCTTCTTGAATTCATCAGTGAACACTTTCTAACTGGCTGCCTTAGTTTGGATTTGGATGACCCCCAAAGACCATGTGTTGGAGCTTGGTCTGAGCTTGTGGTGTTACTGGAAGTCAGTGGAACCTTTAAGTGGTAGAACTAGTAGGAAGAAGCTAGGTCACTGGGGGCATGCCCTTGGAGGAGATACTGGGATCCTGGTGCCTTCCTGCCTTCTTTGCTTCCTGGCTGACAAAAGTGAGCATTTTCTTTCACCATTTGCTTCCACCATGATGTGCTGCTTCACCACAGGCCCCAAAGCAACAAAGCCAACTGATGTGAATTGAATCCTCCAAAACTGAGCCAAAATAAACATTTCCACCTTATAACTTGATTATCTCAGTTATTTGTTACAATAATAATCTAACACAGAAAATTGGTACCAAGAAGTGGGATCATTGCTATGACTATACTGATTTGATTCAGAAGCCTTTGGAATTTGTTTGCAGAGAAATTTAGAAAAGTTTAGAGAAGCAGATGATAGAAAGCCTAAAATGCTGTAAATGGAATTTAATGAGTGATTCTCGTGATGGCTCAGAAGGCTAGAATGCTGACAAGAATGCAGACAGTAAGACTGCTGATGAAGCTTCAGATATAAGTAAGGACACTATTAGGAATTTGACCAGCAGTCATCTGGATTAAAAGTCTGGCAAGTTATATTTTGTCTGTTCCCTGAGACTTTGTGTAAGGCTGAATTTAAAGGTGACAGACTAGTTTATTTGGAGGAGGAAATTTCAAAGCAACACAGTATTCAGTTAGCAGCACAGGTACTACTGGTTGCTTTTAGCCAAATTCACAGTGAGAATCAAGAGCAAAGAGGAGCAGTGTGGAAAAATTAGGAAAACCTGCAATTTGCCAGAAAAGAAGCTCATTTCAGGGGCTTACAAGGAAGATACTAAAGAGATCAGCATAATTAAAAAGAAGCAAAGTACTTTGCACTTCGACAATAAGAAAGATGCCTTCAGGGCATCTCAGGAATTGAAAAGAGTTTTGTTTGAGGAGAGAGTCTTGGGGGCACTCTGTGCACACAGAGCTACCTAGGGAATTATCTCCCTGGGATTTGTTTCCTGTGTTTAGCCATCAAGGCACTCAGGCCACTGCAGCAGTGGTTTGAACCAGTGTGGATGTGGCTGTCATTGTCCTCATGATGCTGGTTTTGCAGGCATGCAGAATGCAAGAATTCCTGGGTCACTGAGCCTTCTACCAAGATTTCAGAGGAAAGCCTTAGAGGCTGGGCAGTGTGTGGCAGGGTCAGAATCCCTGCAAGCAATTCCTAACAGGGAGATACACGAAGCTTAAGAGTGAAGCTGAAGTTGTGATGGAGACCCCAGGAGTTATAAATGCCAGGTACATGGAACACCTGTCAGGAGAAGCTGCTGTCAGGAAAGAGAGCCTAAGAGAATGGTCATGTGGGTTGCAGCCAGTAAGGCTGAAGGGGTGGTGCTGTCCAAGCACTTTGGACCTCACATCACACCAACTGTCCTGGTAGATATCAAACTGTGGGATTTAATGTTTGCCATGCTGGGTTTCAGTCTTGGTGTGTTCTAGTCCTCCCTTTGTGTGCCCCCATTCCTCCCTATTGGAATGGAATATTTACTCTGTCCCATTGTACCCTAGAACTATATGTTCTTTTGATTCTTATGGGGGCTCACAGCTTAGAATTTGTCTTGAGTCTCAGAGAAGACTCTGGACTTGGATTTTTTGTTTGTTTTTGTTTTGGTGGTGCTGGGGATTGAACCCAGGTCCTTGTGCATGAGAGGCAGGAACTCTACCAACTGAGCTATGCTCCCAGCCCTGGACTTGGATTTTTGATCAGTGGTGGAACTGTTCAGATTTTGAGAACTCTTAGAGATGGAAGGAATTCATCTTGCACTGTGAGGTGGAAATAAGTCTTTGGGGCTAGGGTGGAATGCTATAGTTTGAATCTGGAATGTTCTCCAAAGGCCCATGTATTGAAGTCTTTGTCCCTTCAAAGTCTGTAGCCATCTTGGGAGGTGGTGGAACCTTTGGGACCTAGTGGAAGCAAAGTAAGTAGGTTATTGGAAGCATGGCCTTGGAAGGGTTATTGGGATCCTAGCCCCTTCTTACCTCCCTGTTTCCTGGCCTCCATCAGGTAAGCATCTTCCTTCACTGTGCCACCCCAATGTTCTCCTCACCACAGACACAAAAGCAACAGGTTCAACGGACCATGAACCCAAACTTCCAAAACCATGAGCCAAAATAAACATTGCCTCCTTATAACTTGGGTATCTCAGGTATTTTGTCACAGTAACAGTAAGCTAACACACTTTGTTTTTATTCCCCTACTCTACTGTGGTTATCACAGACTTATTAGTTTTGAATCTGTTATGGTCATCTATAAAAATCTGGCCTGATTTGATTGCTTAATCTCTTAATATTCAAAGGTAAGGCTAAAGTTTCTAACTTTCTTAAACCCTAAGTTTTTCATAAGGGCTGGGCCTCTTTCAGCAATTGAAACATGCTTCTTCTCTGGGGACCTTTCTGGGGAAATTGCCACCATTCCAGTGGAGTCTAGTTGGCCATTATCTGACCTCACATGACTGCATTTAGGTACAATACACCAATACACCCATCGCAGCATGCACTTCAGAATCTCCATTAATGTGTTTTTTATTGACTGTTGGACTCACCTCCATTATCAGGCCTTTGGTACTTGCTTTTAGTTTTTGATGCAGACTTGTTTTGAGAAGATTTCACTTTGTATTTTCCTGTTAGACACTTATTTGGTAGCATGTTGGATATGGGCTTTTCTCTAGAGTTGTCTGAGCACAAATTACTTCAAAAGAAAAAGATATTTTTCTATTTGTAAAAACTAGCTGCTCTTAATTTCCACCTGGAGCAGTCTCAGCTCTTGTCCCTGAGGGCAGTAGTGAGGAGTTAGGTATTTGAGAGAGTAGATAGGCCAGGACTTCACTTGTTCTCTTATGCAGTTAAAGGGTGGTCAGCAAAACCTTCCCTGCTGTCACACCAGGACCCTGAGCTGGCCTCATCCTACTCTGTCAGACATTTATTTCAAATTTTCTGACTGACCCTTAGAAGTGGTTAGATGAGGGCTTCTGAATGGACTGTATGAGATTTCATCAATATAGTTAACCAGAAACAAGTTTATTCAAGAGATAAATTCAGCACAGGTTATTATAGAATATCTTACCCATCATTCTGTAATGATATACACAAAATGCCTACAATCAGAGCTCTACATCTAAGAATGAGACAGACATGTTGGAGCTGTTGTACATGTGCAAACATTATTTTAAAACTGAAGGTAAATTATTCTAATGACCACAGTTGCCTACAGACTTCAGGGAGGATCACATTTCAGAATTGGAAACACCTGAACTAATGAAATGGAAAGATTTGTTCTACTTATAACAAGAGCACCGGTATTCAGGAACAAAGACAGGAAAAAAAAATAAAAGGAAGGTTGTATTCAAGGAAACATTTAGCAGTTTAGTTCAAAACTAGAACCAACGAGCAGCAAGGGAAACATTTCCTTTGCATTTTTGAATTGCTTACGGCATTCACAGGCGCTCAGAGCTGTAACCTATGGCCAACACCAGCCTTCAGGGTCTCTTCTCTTTTACTTTCTGGACATGAGTGCTGATCATCCCCTGCAGCTTTGCACACCTCTCTGCTACTAGAAGGAAGTGATATCAGGGCTGCAGTACCCCCAGTACCTTCAGACCTGAGCCTGTCCCACTCAGTAGTGCCTGGAAGTTAGGTTAGCAAAAATCTATAGAACATGGCTTCAGTACTTGCAGACAAGTAAGGAGAGGCTAATAAATTAGGCCATGATAATACTGTTCCAGTAGCAGCTATCGGAAAGGCATTAAACATTCACTTGTGATATCTAGAGCAGCCCCTAGAATAATCCAAATTCTGCTAATAAATGTTAGCAGACATGGACATGAAGTTAATCAGTTTACTAATTTTTAAATATTAACTGAAAGAAAATAGTATTTGTTTATACTTATAATGTCTCTGAACATATAAGGCTTTCACACTTTATTATCAAGCATAATTAATGGTTCCAGAAAACATTAAGGCCAAGGACCAAAGGTACAGGCCTAATAAAGCATGTTTCTCAGATGCTCAATAGTCTTCGACCTTACAAACTTAGGCTTTTATCCTTCCCTTTAAAGTAGAAGGGATTTTTAAGTCCACAAAGTAAACTTGATCCTGTTCTCTCCATTACAATCTTTGGAAATAATTTTAAACATTCATAATCTTGAAGTCTTCCTATCGCATCTTTAAACACCCCCAAAGCTGCTAGTGATGCAACCTGTTTAAGTAGCTACTGAGAGAAAATGAAAGGCAAGAAATGAAAGGAGGACAAAGTATTGGTTTAAAATTATTGCAGTCTTTTGAAAAGATGAGATGATTCTCCCAGCCACGGCAGTGTCATTCAAGATGGAAGAAGAAGTCCATCCACTTTCCACTTGGCTCCTCCATCAGTATTGTCCTTTGTGTTTCTTAAATAAGGCAGCTGGAAAGACCTCCAGAAAGGTTCCCTCTGTATCCGTTGTTCTGGCTCATAGGACCATGGCTTCCCACACTTGTGTTAACTTCTCTTTGCTGGCTGTGTTGAGGATAATGTGATTCTGATCATACTGCGCACCCCCTGAAAGAAAGAAAAGAGGAAATATGCCCAAGGTGAAGGGACAACAGCAGACACAATTTATACCAATACTCTAGAGCAAACGCACAGGGCGTGAAACTGTGTGCTCCAAGGAAACAGCAGGAAGGAAGCCCTGAACTCCTGTGGGATGAGAGGCTCAACCTATCATAGGCTAGTCTAATGAAATTCATCATGGGACCCCGGCAGCTTCCCATGGCATAGCCTACCTCATGGGGCTCCTTTTCTACCTGATTCTTAAAGGCCAGTGTATGGTCCCTCTTACCATGCCTGAAACTGGGGGCAACAGGGAAACATCTAGAGGGGGAAAAAAGCAAAGAGACCACAGTAGAGTCAGTGGTGAGATCATGAATTTGAGCTCCTAGTGAGGAATAAACAGACCTACACTGGCAGAAAGGCAGTGGGAGTGGCTATCAGAGGCAACAGGTTTCTCGAGAATAATGAAAAAATGGTGATATTAAGTCCAAGGGGAGGATTTAATGACACCCAGAAGTATACACAGAGACCAGAAGCACTCCCACCACCGGGAACTTGGCAAACAAAAATACCCAGCAGTTAAAATGCTAAGTACCTTTGTACTGTAAAAGTAGTGTCATACACCTCATAACTTTTCTTCACCAGAATGTCTGCAAGAAGACTTTCCAAGGATACTTATTGGAAACTTTTGATACTTTGTTAAAACCACCTTCTTTTAATAGAGAAGTATCTTTTATACTCCTGATGGTGAAGTATCATTAACCCAATAAAGGCTTTCTGATTTTCTTTCCATTATGGAATAAACATCCTTTCAGATACCTTATTTTATTTAGCATAAGACTCTGCACCAAGGTGCATTACCAGGGGCTTCAGGGAAATAAAAATCTGTGTGTCTGGTTGCAGGGCATGATTGGTATTGAAATCATGCTTCATCATCAGGCCAAGAAGAAATAAACTTCTTTTCTCCCTTAAATCATTTGCAAAAGGTCTGAAAATTTACATGATAGATCAAGGCAGATGGGGAAGGAAGTCATCTCTTATACTTCTATAAGAAATCAATTTGTCATCACTAATAGTCAAGAGCCTCTCCAGGTACGTGCAGCAAGGTGCCTTGGGCCTTTTTATATCCAAGTCAGCAGTAGGGACTAGTAAATCGTATGCTATCCACCAAGACACAACATGCCCCACTGAAGTTTCAGAAAGTAGTCAGGGCACAGGGCCTTCTCTTTTCAATCTTCAAGATTATAGTATTTGTCATTGTTTTGTGGTACTGGGGATCAAATCCAGGGGCTGTACTGCTAGAGTCCAAGATAAGAGTATCTTAATAATATTTACTTTTTGTGTGTATTGTACCAATTCTAATTGGACTCACGAAGACTAGAAAGATCTTGAGAAATAATCTGAGTCATTAATTTGCCCTTGGGAAGAATTTAATCATCCCAGACTTTTTTCTTCTCTCTTTTTAGAAAATAGGTATATTTCAGGGCTAAAGGTAGAGCTCAGTGGTAAAGTGCTGGATTCGATATGTGAGGCCCTGGATTCAATTCCCAGCACCACAAAAAACAAAAACAAGGGAAAATCAGGTAGATTTCTACTGGACTATATGATACAAAAGATAGTGTTGGATGGGTAGAGAGTATAAGTGACTAAAAATGAAGCACAAAGACCTTTATTTTTTTTTAGCACATATTTGGGGACTGGAAGACACTACGTGGGTTTTTTGTTTGTTTTAACTTACCTTCCCATACAACATGCATAAATGGTGTAAATGAGGCCACCAGTTGTTCTATCATATCTACACCACCTATGTACTGAAATCACACACATGCCTGCCATGTGTGTGAAATGACTAAATATCCTAATTTTTCTAACATTTCCAATTTCATCACCTTTCTTTGTCTTCCCTGGAGGATTTTGAAGCTATCTTACATTGAGGAGTGCTAGTGCCACAGAGTTGATCAAATAAGAATAAAGGCCCGGGTCAATGACTCTTAGCCAGTTACATCTGAGTTCTTGGCAAACAGGACTGAGGAAGAGTAATTTGGAACAAAGTTTCCATCCTCTTTAAAAGAAATCAGTAGCATTTCCTTAAAACACATAACAATAGAAAAATATTGCCTGGAAGATATCCTTTCTACTTTGGTTCACTTTTAGTTTTTGTGATATACAGTTGTTTCATTCATCTACTAATAGTATAATCCTGCCAGACTTTTGATGTTTTTTAAAGTGCTTATGAATCAGCTTCCACTGTTACCATAAGATAAGTCCTGGAATAATACGGGACTATCCAAACAACTTCCTCTCTAAACAGAAGCACAGAGGAAACACACTTGATCTAGTAAGTGTTACAGCAATTTTAACAGGTTCTGGCAATTTGAATGGTTCTGGGGTAGCTCACGGAAACCACAGTCTCCTACTAAGTGCATGGAAGAGGACAGATGTGCTTATTATTTTCCTTGCATTGAGTGTGGTCAGTGCTCTACACCTCCCTGTCCAGAAGATGGCATCATTCTCCCACATGCTGAGAAATTTAAATTCAGTATAACAAGAAATTAAGTAATTATTGCAGCTGCCATACTACATATTGAGACTTCACAAATATACAGGCCACTGTCCTTACTCATGAGGCACTTGACTAATGTATAACTATTCTAGGGAAGGGGCTCTGAGGCCCTAGAGAAGAACCTCCTAGAGTCCCAAGTTCAGGTCAGAGCCAAGGCAGTGGTCACCATTCACTTTGGTATTCCACAGTTCAGCAGAGAGCCTGCCACCTGGTGGGTACCAGTGAATACTGACTGTTGAAGGAACAAAAGGAGAAAAGCTCGAAGGATTACAGGGATCTTAATCCTGGACATAGGGCATTAATGGCACCTGTAAGAAACATGAAGGTCTGCCTAGCCTTCTTTTGGGGACTAAACATATCTGAGTTTTTCTAACATTTCCAATTTTGTCACATTTCTTTGTCTTCTCTGGGGATTTTGAAGCTATTTTACATGGAATGAGGAGTGCCAGTGCCACAGAGTTGACCAAAAGAACAAAGGCCTGGGTCGGTGACTGTTAGCCAGTTTGAATTTTGAGTAATCTTCTCAAGATTGTAAAATGGGTATTGTGCCTGTCTGTATAGTGAGAGAAATCTATTGTATCAAATGTGATATGAGGGATGTATGCTACATAGTAGTTCATTTTCTGAATGTGAGACTTATTTTCTCATATGCAAGGATCCTATGCACATTTTACATAATTTTCTTGTCCCCATCCAGCCTGCAAGCACATTGCTTAATTTGTGCTCAGCCTCTGCCTTCATTCAACTTGGTTTGTCTGCCTGTCTGAGCACCTTTCCAACTTCTCAAGTTCTTTGTGATTTTAATTCCACTGCTAAGTGGATTGGCCACTCTACCTACCTGGAGATCACAGGAATTGATAGGCACTTCTATTCCTAAGCAGTTACCAAAACCCCTGATAAAAAATGTTCTTGATAAGAAGCGAAATCAAGAATCAATAAATGAGATGGTATCAAACTAAAAAGCTTCACAGCAAAGGAAATAATCTGCAGAATGGGAGGAAAATATTTGCCACCGGCACCTCATATAGGTTGTTAATTTCCAGGATATACAAAGAACTCAAAATACCAAAAAAACAAAAACAAAAACCCACAAATAAACAAATAACCCAATCAATAAATGGGCAGATACTTCCTACAAGAAGAAATACGGATGGCCAACAAATATATGAAAAAATGTTCAATTACACTGAGATTTCATCTCACTCCAGTCAGAATACAATTATTGAGAATACAAGTAATAACAAATGTTGGCGAGGATGTGAGGGAAAAAGTACAATAATACATTGCTGGTAGAACTGCAAATTGGTGCAACATTCTGGAAAGTAGTATGGAGATGCTTCAAAAATCTAGGAATGGAACCACCATTTGAACCAGTTATCCCACTACTAGGCATCTATCCAAAGGAGTTAAAACCAGCATACTACAGTGACCCAGCCACATCAATGTTTATAGCAGCTCAATTAACAATAGCTAAGCTATGAAACAAACCTAGGTGCCCCTCAACAGATGAATAGATAAAGAAAATGTGGTATATATACACAATGGAATATTACTCAGACATAAAAAGGACTGACTTTATGATATTTGCCAGTAAATAGAAGGATCTGGAGATTACCATGCTAAGCGAAATAAGCCAATCTCCCCAAAATCAAAGATTGAATGTTCTCTCTGATATGTGGATGCTAACACACAACAAAGTGGGGAGGGGATGAATAGAAGTTCAGTGGATTAGACAAAGGGGAATGAAGGGAAGTGACAGGGTATAGGAATAGGAAAGACAGTTGAATGAATCTATCATGACTTATGTCCATATATGAATCCATCACAGTGAATCTCCATATCATGTACATCCACAAGACTGGGATCCTAATTAGAACAAGATATATTCCATGTATGTATAATATGTCAAATATACTCTGCTGTCATGTATAACTAAGAATAACAAATAAGGGGGAAAAAAAGTTCATGCTGTATTTTCCATTGTCCAGAAGTGTCTTAAAAACCAGACTAAGTTGTTTTTTTTTACCCTTACATCTTGGTTTTTAATGACGGCATTGGCCTACAGTCCTGATTAAAGTAAAAATCGAACCAACTTCTAGTGGTGAGTTAGAATGGAGTACAGAGTGAAGTATGTTTACATTATCACTGGTTTACTGTGTAGCAAAACAATCATGCCAGCTCTCTTGATAGGAAATAGAAAAGTGCCCATTAATAATTTAAAACAAAATTGCCCCAGATGACATGAATACTTGGTCTTCATTTGCTTGTAAATGGCAACAACAGTAATTCTCTGAATTCCATTATAATATTAGGTCAGTTTTGTTTTCCATTTTTTTTAAAGTACCATCAATGGTTCCCCTAGTTTGGTCCTCAGACCAGCAGCATCAGTAGCACCTGGAAACCTGTTAGAAAAGCAAATTCTTGGGTATCCCTCCAGACCTATTGTATCAGGAACTCTGAGGATGAGACCCAGCAGTCTTTCCTTAAACAGTCTTGCAGGTAATTCTATAACAGATATGTTTTGAGGACCACTGGCCCAACTCACTCTTCCAAGAAGCACCATCCATTTACCCTGGATAAATGGCATTGAACACATGTTCTACTGAAATCATCCTCTGTTAATTCCTTTTGGTCTTAGATCTTTTCAATGAAAGGCTACATGTATATACATGAGAACCATCAACTATACTATGATAACAGCCTTTTAGATTATTATTTTTATAATAAAAACAGGGTAGGGGTTGTAGCTCAGTGATAGAACACATGCCTAGCATGCTTGGACTCTGGTTTCCATCCCTAGCACCTAAAAAAAAAAAAAAAAGGTTTGGAAATGAGCCTGTATCCAGATCCAGCTCAGCTCTCACAGGTGTGAGATCATGGCCAAACTGACTAATGCCTCTGAGCCTTAGGATTTGGGGCTTAAAATGGGAAGGGAGAGAGGAGGGAGGAAGAGAACACAGACCTCTTAGGGCTGCTATGAAGCATGATCTCACAAGCTAATGTGTGTGACATGTTCAACACAGTGGCTGGCACCTAGTAGGGGCTCTCTTACTGTGATAGATGTAAGGTGTCCTCCCAAAACTCCTGTGTTAATGCAGGAATGTTTGGAGGTAAAATGATTAGATTATGAGAGCTATGCCCTAATCAGTCCATCATAGTTTGAATGGACTGACTGGGTGCTAACTGAAGGCAGGTGGAGCGTGGTTGGAGGAGGTGGATACTGGAGGAGGTGTCCCAGAAAGTGTGTCCCTCCCCCCCCTTCTCTCTTTGCTTCTTGATCCCTCCCTCCATGAGCTGAGCAGCATTCCTCTGCTGGGCCCTTCCCCCATGATGTGCTGTTCACTAGGACCCAAAACAATGGAGTCAGCCATCTATGAACTGAGACCTCAGACACTGTGAGCCCCCCTCAAAAAAACTTCCTCCTATAAGTTGTTCCTGTCAGGTGTTTTGGTCATAGTGATGAAAAAGCTAACAAAAACACTTACCATTCATAGTGTACTTATCATTTTCAGAGGAGATTTTTCCTTAACTGAAGCAAGGGTACATTATAATAAAGGAAATGATCCTTACCTTTGATATCTAAAACTAAATTGGGCTTCAGTTTGCTGTGGATCCTGCCATCTGGCTTCATGCACCAGAGCTGACTGTCAACACTCTGGTCGAGTGCCAGACCCAGCTTTGAGCCAGATGTTACCAGGCTGCCCACGATTGTCAGGCAGCAGTCCTCTGCTATCTGTGTAGTGGAAAAAAACAAAGCATTAGAGAAGGAGACATATTCAAGTCTCACAGCAATTATTCCTCTAGTTAAAATGATTTTTTTAATTATCATAGTTCCTGACTTCATTTATCCCACATGAAGCATTTTAGCTTTTAGCCAGAATAACTAGACTCAGACAACAACTATTTATGACCTTTATTTCAGAGGACATGAGTAATGGAAAGTTCTCAGTTCTCGTCCATCATAAAGAGACTTCTGCCCTTGACAAGACTCTGTATTACTCTTAAGTCTCAGGACATTGAAACTCCCCATTGTGATATTTTTCTCTGTTAGAAGTGACTGTGATCTGAGGCTGGGTCTGTAGCTCAATCTCTTCCCCTCACCCCCACCACACACACCTGCCTCTGCTTGGCCTGACCTTCTAGTATATGACTGCACTTCTAATGCTATAGCACTGGAGTGGCTACAGGGCATTTTATCATTTTAATACTTGAAATTGCGTTTATTAGCTTCTCTTGTCTTTCCTTCAGGAGAAATGTCTAAAATTTCCTAAATAGGCATGCTATCCACTATAAAAAGAGAAGAAACTACAAGCTCACCAGAGAGTGTTTTAATGCAAGGAGTTTAAGAGTCTTTCCCTGAAAAGAATTTACCCTTAATATATAAACATTGTATTACAGTCATAAGTTCACATACCGCAGTGCTATAAAAGTAAATAAAAGTTTTTTAAAAGCTCACTAAAAGAGTACTATTCTAGGCTGGGGATGAAATTCAGTAGTAAAGCACTTGCCTAGCATATTCCAAGCCCTGGGTTCAATCCCCAGCACCTCAATCAATCAATCAATCAGTTAGTGCCTATTCAGTACCTATCAGTCAGTACCTAGTCTATTGTACCTATTCTATGTCCAGATGAAAGCATTGAGATCAGTTGTGACACTTCACTTATTTCATTTACCTAATGAATTAAAAGTTTTTAAACAATATCACTGAATTGTTGTTAGAAATAACTGTTGGAAGCACTATTTTATTGCATTAAGATAATTCCAAGACAGAAATGGGCTTCTCTTCATGCTTCTATGTTTCAGCTACTTCTGTTTCTCGTGCCGCTGCTTCTATGCGTGTCTAAACAGTGCTTCTGTTTTCGAAAGGCTGATTCTCCCTCAAGCATGGCAGACCCAATGAGCAAATGTGCTCCTCCCCATGAGACTGTGTGCCTTCTGCTGACTCACGGGCACCAAGTTTTTAAAATACCTGGAGCCAACAGTCAAGCCCATAAAGTTAAGGAGTAAAGAAGAGACCTACAATAGAAGCGTGAACTTCTCTCGTAAAATCTGTCTACATTCAGCTTTTAAATGTCTGTGGGGACAAGAGTGATGCAAGAGGGCGATGGGCCATCCTCCACTTCACGGCATGTGACCATTAGGAAATGGATGATGTGCACCCAGGGCCCTCTCTTCACCCTTCCTCCTGTACTGTGTGTTCTCCAAAACAGAAACAAACCAAGAGTGATTTTGGTTGATGCACTGGGACTAGAGTTTACTTCTGTAATAAGTAGATTAAGGAAAGGAGAAGAATAACAATCATTTCCTTTTTCTATTACAATATAAAAACGAGTATAAATAGAAATACTCTATCTTGGATCAGTACTAAATTTACCTCCCATTTTAGGTTCCTAAGACTGGTTCATCAGAGCTGAGGAATATTTTCATGGAAAAAAAAAAAAAAAAGACACCTTCCAATTTATTTGCAAAGTGCTCCAGGAATCATGAGTAGTATCTACTTGAAGAAAGATCAAAGGCATGATAAAGGATGAATTACCTCCTGGCAAAGGTATTCTAGACCCCTGCCTAGTCCAAAAAGCTCACCCTGCATTTGATGCATCCTTCTTGATAAATCCAAATCTGATCATCAGCACCAACATCTTCCATGACCTGTATTCTAAGAAGCTTCAAATCCTCTAAGTTGCCATTGGTTGACATGAATAACCCTGTTGCTTTGTTTCGAAGTCTGAAACAAATTCGTTTCTAGAAGACAAAAACCCCAGCAATAGTCACATACAAACTGTGCTGTTAGAAACACTGAATAAGCATTAATATTTGGAAGAAGTCAAAGTGAAGTATGGATAAGGGATAATTATTATACTTGAGAGCCTCAGAGGTTTCAAGATTTTCTCAATGATAAGAGTTTGACAACATTTCAAAGTGCCGAGGGCAGGGACCCTGCCTATGGACACACCAGAGCTTGGAACATACCATGTCTGATGTTAGCATTTCTGAAGCAGCCACCCCACATGTTGCCCAAATACTGAGCCTAAATACTGAGGGGGTGGGGGAGGAGCCAATTTCAAACTTTAGAAACTCAAAGTTGACTTGTACTTTCAAAAAAGAAAAAAATTTCAGAGAAGATTCACAGCAGGAGAAAGGAAAACATACCTGAACAAAGGGTCTTAGAGAACCTATTTGGCGACAGCCACTGAATTCATACCAACTAGGTACTTCTGCTGGTGACAATAGGAACTGCCGACCTCTGTAATTTCCATATTCATAAGTAATCCATCTGGGGGTGAGGAGAGGAAAGGAGATAACCATAGGAAATGGAAATTTTCTTTTGACAATGGGCCCTAACAATTACATCTATTTTTAGAATGCTTTCTCAAATTCTGGACTGAACTGTATACTTTAAATATACATTGGTTAGGGGGATGAAACTATTTTCTAGAACACTTAAGTCAGCCTTTTTTTTTTTTTTTGACAAATAGCAGATTTTGGGTACAGTCTCAAAAAGAAATTGGTAATCTTTTTCCTCCAATAAAACAATGAAATAAAGATGATCTTTTAGTAGGACTCCACAGTCCTTCCTGAGAGTTGTTCTTAAAACATCCGCAGTTTATGGATCTTTATTTAAATAGTTAATATTTGCAAATTCTTAATATGCAGCATTAGTTAGTGTTAAAGATTAAGTAAAAAATAAATTTTTGTTTAAAATGAGTAAAATCAATAAAAATGTTAAAAAGATACTCAGGTTCCTTCCCCCCAAATGCTGGAGCTGGCACACCAAAATGTTACTTTAGCCATCTTATCATAAAATATTTAATAGAACCTACTGAAAAAAACCACCCATAGTTCTAATTTTTAAAATAACTACAGTCCCCTCACCCCAACATTTGGTATACAGGTAGACCATACCTGTTATTTTATAAATAAAAATGTACTACATTAATGATACTACTACTACTTTTTTTTTTTTTTCTGGTACCAGGGATGGAACCCAGGGGTGCTTAACTACTGAGCCATATCACTAGCCCTTTTTATTTTTTTTATTTTGAAACAGGGTCTCACTGACTTGTTCTGGGCTTGCTAAGTTGCTAAGGCTGGCTTTGAACTCATGATCCTCCTACTTCAGCCTTCCAATTTGCTGAAATTATAGGTATGTGCAGCAGTGCCGAGGAGTTACTTATTCATTTGTATGTCCTACTCAATTTCAAAATCAGTCAAAGTTGAAAAAAAAAAAAATCTTCCCATCTGTCAGTCACTTCTAGTCAAAGAAAAAGCTTAACCTTTAGCTTCCAAATCAAAGGACTTGGTCTTTCAAAGGAATAAGAAAAATCAGCTTTTTCTTCTTTGCTAAAAAAGGTGCCCCATAAATTTGCTGAGCACTGTATGCAAAGCATTCCCCTGGGGACTTCAAGAGGTGTTAAAGACAAAGTCCTTATCTGAAGCTAAAAATTCAAATAAGGAGATGAAAGATGGTTTACATATGGCTTTTCCCACCAAGAAAGGAAGAGCTATATGTCCATTCATTTAAGGTAAGGAAGGAAAGAGGGAAATCTGACCAACCTTAATTTTTGTAAGGCAGGCACAGAGAAACAAATATCACATGATCTCACTTCTTTGTGAAATCTAACACAGTTGAACTCTTAGAAGTAGACAGTAGAAAGGTAGTTACTACAGGCAGTGGGTGGAAGGCCCGAGGGTGAGATGTTGGTCAATGGATACAAAGTTACAGTTAGGAACAGACAGGAGGAATAAGTGTTGTTCTGCATAACAAGGTAACTATAATGAAGAATAATGTATGTTTCAAAATAGCTAAAAAAAGGATTTTAAATTGATTTTCTCAGCACAGAGAAATGATAAATATTTGAGGTGATAGATAAGCTAATTAATATTATTTAATCATCCCACAATGTATACATGTGTCAAAACACCACTTTGTACCCCATAAGTAATACAATTATCAGTCAATTTAAAATATTTTAAAAACTTAATTTTAGGGCTGGGGTTGTGGCTCAGCAGTAGAGTGCTCGTTTAGCACATGTGAGGCCCTGGGTTCGATCCTCAGCACCACATAAAAATGAATAAATAAATAAAATAAAGGTATTGTGTCCATCTACAACTAATAAATAAATAAATTTTTTAAAAACCCTAATTTTAAATATTATATTTTTTGCCTGGGGTGGTGGCACATGCCTGTAGTCCCAGCTACTCAGGATGTTGAGATGTGAGGATCACTTGAGCCTGGGCAACACAATGAAACCATGTCTCTCTCTCTCTTTTTTAAAACTTTTTTTTTAGTTGTAGATGGACACAATATCTTTGTTTTATTTATTTATTTATTTAGTTAGTTTTATGGTGTGCTGAGGATTGGACCAGTGCCTCATGCATGTGAGGCAAGGGCTCAACCACTGAACTACAATCCCAGCCCCAAGAGACCCTATCTCTTTAAAGGGGAAAAAAATCGATTTTATTGGATTAACAAGTAGATAACTCACTTACATGCCACCAAGAACCTGAACAGAGCGTATTTGTGTGTTAAATCCCAGGGATTGGAGATTAACTGTCTCTGCATTAAGTTCAATCTTTTTTCCTTTGAAATTTTCTCTTTCATAAAGAATAATTGTTGGTTCAGAAAATTCCTGTTTGGAAACAAAAATAGTGTTCTGTTATTCATCTGTTAATAATTGGAAGCTTATGTGAAAATGATCTGAGTACAAGGACAAAGCACAAGACTGCCAGATGTGGCTGATTCATAAACTCCCTTTCCTGGGAAGCCTGGTGACTACATGCTACGAAGTGCAGGGAAAGGATAGAGGGGCTGCAAGTTTCCCCACTGCACATAAAGGCAGGTCCACGCCAATCATGTTAAGTAGCAGAGGAAAAGATCCCAGCCAGAGAAATGCAGACATACGTGGAATATCAACACTTTTGACAGAATTTATTTTCACCCTAGCCTTTTTCAGTAGTATTCCTAGTTAAGGAGATGTCCCTTTGCAGCTATTTTCAAATGTTTTTGTTTTTTGTGTTAATAAGATTAGGATTCTATATACTCACGCTCCCAAACCTTCCTGTAGGCATCATTGTCTGGGGGAAAGAAAACAGGATGGAAGCCCCAGTTTCAAACTGTTAATCATTTTAAAGAGAACAACAACACACCAGTTCACTGATTTCAGAAAAATGAAATGTTGGCAGTTTATGTTCGTTTTCAAATTACAAACCCTTATGACCCTAGACTAAGCTCTAATGATAATACTCCTAAGATCATAAATGATACATCAAAAAAGTAGGTGGGGATTGTAATTATTTCCCCACCTGCTTAAAGTTCTGTGGCAAGGGTGCGGCACTTTACTGCTTCGTTTATGTGGATATGCCCTGACATGTAGGAAAGATTTCGTCCACCCATCAACAGAGCAGATTAATATGTGGAGGTGGTTTGCATGTTCTAGGAATTAGGTTATATAAAACACACAAGGAGGAAACAAGACAAAAATTGTACTCATCTAACTACTTTGCATGTTTACTGCAATTTTCTCTAAAATGACATCCCCAAAATGTTCCCAACCCTCAAGATTAATATCAAGAATCAATTAAACAATTCTGAAGTATTAAATTACAATTAAAAATATATAGGGCTGGGGATGCAGCTCAGTAGTAGAGTGTCTAGCCTGCAACAAGGCCTGCCCAGGTTTGATCCCCAGCACTGCACATCCACAAAAATGTATATTTTTACTATGGGCAAAAATGTCTGTTCCCTCACAATCAAAATTTAAAAGGACATCACAGATGATGTAGACACTTACAGGTAAGTGTCTGAGAGCTGTGAATATAAATGCCTAGCTCTGATTAAGGAATAGCATTTGAAAACCTCAAAATATATACTTGAAGGTAGCCTTTAGAATTTTAGGCAAAAGTAACTATCAGAAAGTCTTATTCCATTACTTGTAAGCTAATGAATCTTACCACATCATTCCATGTTTCACCAATACTATTTTCATGTCTCAATAGCATTTTGTCATTTAAACTGGCAGGCATGGATAATAGAAAGCCAACTCACATGTTCTTCCTATCTTTAAAATCATCATGTACATATGTTTAAAGCCTTTTATGAGATCAGTTACCAAGAACTAAAAAAAAAATTTCCAAAATTGCAGACACACTTAGACTTAAATATCGGAAAATTATCTTGCAGTTGTGTTGTTCTATTACTTGGACTACGTCAAAATGAAAAATTTCTGTCCAAAAGGGGGCACTATAACCTGGATTAACACTTAGAAGTCATTTGAAAATTTCTCCTACAAGAGTCATAATGGTCTAAAAAACTACCAGGAATTTCTGCAAATCAGTAACAACCCTAAAGGATACAGAAAAACAAATAAGGAGGCGGACAAAGGCTATAAATTGGCAATTTACCAATCAGAATATGACAAATAAATTACATGAGCTACCAACCTAACAGTGATGTACAAATCAACCCAACAGTGACATAATACTTTCTACCCATTCCATCAAATTGACATGAGAAAGAGAATACACAGTTGTGATAATGTGGGAAGCAGGCATCGGAGTGCCCCACCAGTGGGAAGAGGTGGTGGGATCTGGCAGCACCAAGTGAGATCCAGCACTTCCACTCCCTAGTCATCCCCAAGAGACTCCCACATGTCCCAGCAGGATAAGCATATGAGGATCCAATAAGTAACACAAGGTGTGGAATACATGTATAGTTAGCTAACAATCTACATGTACATATAGCAAAACGGATGGCTCTTGAAAGTTCTTGATGTTAAGTAGCTACATTTATAAGCACGAGAATTGTAGCATAAGGTTTATATAAATCAAAAGCCTAAATACAGATCTTTCAAAAACATACATTTTACAAGACTATCCAAGCTATATTCCAAAAACACATTAGAATGGGTGCCTGTGAAAGGGAGAAGGATACAAATATGGTAGGAAGTAGAGAAAAACAACACAGGAGAGGGTCCTTGAATTATCCCATAATGACAGTGGCCTGTGACTAACCTAACACCCTGCCCCAGAAGTCTGAGAAAACAGCAAACAATTTATACATTACAGACATATAAAGACATCAAAAGTGACAGGATGGAGAGCTCACTGCAACTGTTTTCTTGTCTCCAACGTTAATCCCTAAGTAAGTTCTAGATGCTGGTTTCCTGCTCTAATCATCAGCTATGAGGACCATACATTTCTGAAATCCTGTGTTCACACTGACATACTTACCACATCTATGAAACGAAGAGACTTGAAAGTTGCTCCAGGCAGGCATCCCATTGCAGAGAGACAAGGATAGTGGCCTTCTTCCAACACATACTGATTGCCAGAGAAATTTTCTCCATCGTATGCAACCCAGCTACAGTAGGAAAAACCACACACGCAGGATGCAATTTGAGCATTTCTACTCAATAAGTCTGAATTTTAGAGGAAGACTGCCATACCATAAACATGAGGCTTATGGCTAACTCTTCTTTCTTCAAAAATATCTGGATATATTTACTTCATTTCATCTCATGACAAATTCATATTCATAAGTTATATAAATTATATAACTTATGAATATAAGATATATATATATAAAATTCATATAAATTAACTTTGCATTTTGGAAACAAAACTTTCTTTTCTGTGAAATGACCCTTGGTTTTACTTCCCCACCTCCCAGCCTTCCTTGCTCCTCTCATAGGTGCCACCTATCCCCAGCTCATGTAGCTTCAGGCCTAGGAGTCCTCTGTTATAATTTTTCTTCAACCATCAAAGCTGTCAGTCACCAAGATATATTGATATCCTCCCAAAATTTCTCTTATACTTCCCTTTACTCTTTACCCTCATTTCCAACAGCTCTGGCCTGGGCCAGGACTCAAAAATATCATAGTGACTTAGACAAATCACTTGGCCTCTTAAGGCCTCAAGATTATAGATAAAATGGTGATATATCATGCTTCCCTAGATTCTAAATGCCCCCTTAAATTCTACAAATGCTCATTGAGGACAATTGCATGTCAGGCATTTTCCTGATCTAGAGACACAGGAGAAAACAAAACAAGTCCCTATTCTCCTTAATTTATACTTTACAAAGAGTTGAGACAGGCAACAAAACCAAGTGCATGTCTGACAGTACTACATGAAGCAAGGGGGAATAAGGAACAGCCAGGTTGAGATGGAGCCATGTGCTAAGCAGCTCTGAAGCCTCACCATCAGTGTATGTATTTGAACATGAAGCGAGTGCTCTTTCACTGTGAGATGCTAAGTGATATGGAAGTGTGGCTTATAGGATCAAAGGAACCATTACTATTATCATTAGACTTAATTCCTCATCAATTCTTATACAGACTGCTCCAACATTTTCCTGACCAAGTTTCCCAGACCTTAGACCCTCCCCTTTCTAAGGAAGCTTTGGTAAAACCATTGTTTTTCAGCTTGGCTGGTTGAGCCCAAGGCCTTTCCCATCTTGGGTTTCCTGTGGCATTCAGAGAAACTCTTGTTGCCTAGGGGGAGTCTTTGCAGTGTGAGCTCACCCTCCCAGTACAACCTGGCTTGCTTCTTTCCAACAAGAGGCTCCAGCTAGGAGGGATGGTGTGTTCCTGGATCAGCATGAACACCAACCCCACCCCAGCCATGTGCTTTCTTCATCTGCCTTGTGTACAGAATGTGCCTATTGTATTACTGTCTGCTATAAAACAATCTACTTTGTGAGGTACCTTAGATATTATCTAGGGTCCAGCTCTCCTTTTATAGATGAGGGAGCAGGTGTGTGGAGTATGGAATTTGACATGAATTCCTCGCACACTGAGGTGACCTTCAACTTCTCTAACCCACACTGATGTCCACATCCTCTGGCATCTAGCACTCAGATGCTGCAAAGTGTACTTCTGAACTAAGATGGTGGTTTCATAGAGTGCCAGGCACCTGATGACTATTGCAAAATTGATTTGTGAATTGTATTTTATCCCAGTGATCCCACTCTGCAACTCCATTGTTTTGCTTACCTGCCTCCTAAAACTCGGCAGGACTTGGTAGAAAACGAATCATCAATTTGATCTGTTGTTTCTTCAAATCTTTGACTTTGACCTTGAAACTGTGGTTCTGAAAACAAGTGAATCTTTGCAAAAGTAAACAGAACACACAAAATTATTTCCCTAAAACATGTTAACACATTCAACTTTTGAATTGATGACCCAAAACTGACCTGCTAACTTGTTACAGCAAACTGGTGTGAACTTTACGAATCCTTTAATTTTCTACTATTGTATTAATGATCAATTAGAAACATGTTGGCTATACCATTCATGACTATTTAATTCAGCAGCATCAAAGGACAATCCAACAACAGAGGCAACTTTCTATAGAACACCCTATTGTTAACAAGCTATGAGGCATTTTAAAGCTTTATTGTGGCCAAAAGTAATTATTCATCTGTTCTAAAATTAACAATAAACTGCATTTTGGAAATATATAGTATATTTTCTTCCCTCTCAATGGAAGATACTTGCTGACTTATTAGAATCATTCATATGCCAATAAAGGAAACTAGAGTGATGTTTGTACCTCTGTAATTATGGCTGTCTGAACATTTCCATTAAAAAGCTTAAATAACAAATGCAACACTGCAGTTGATTTGGGAGTCTGCAATCATCAAAAGGCTTGAGTGAGACCATATAAAATGCCAGTCTAATGCAGACACAGCAAATATGAAAATTCATTCTACCATTTATCATGATAACTATATGCTATTGTTTGAAATATTTATCTTAGTATGTTAATGTAAACTGATTCAATGTGATGATATAGATTTCAGCTTTACATGATAATTTACATGATAAGAATATAAGAAAAATTTAGACGTGGGTCAGTGCTACCAATTAAGCATTAAAGCTAACATCTTATTTTTAAAATACAACTGATGAATTATTGTATAATGGTGTATTAAGAATTGTAATGCAAAATAAATAAATAAATAGTACAATTGATGTACATAAAGCCCTAGGTTTAATCCCTAGCCAAAAAAAAAAAAAAAAAGGAGGAAAGGAGTAGAGAGACGAGGATGAAAAGAAAATAAAAAATACAATTAGGTTTTCCAGCATAAAAATGGGTGAAATTAACAAAATGTCCCACATATCTGACACTTAACACATAAGTCAGCTTTTCAGTGAAAGGTCCCTTAATTATTTTAAAGAAAAGAAAAGAATAGAAAAGAAAGAAAACAAAACTGGAATATTTTTAAAAATTACCTGGTTTCGTCTCCTTGGGCCAGTGAAAGAATCCTAAAAATTTTAAAAAGGAAGAGAAAAGGAAATTAATAGAGCAAACATATTGAAGAAACTTTCTCTTTCAGACCATTAGCAATTACTGTTAAAATAACCTCAGAATATTTCCTGTAGCAGTCAATAATGTGTGAACCAGAAGTATACATTATGAAAATCCCAAATTGATACAAATATTTTTTTTTTTATTTTTTAGTTTGTTGATAGATCTTTATTTTATTTATTTATATGTGGTGCTGAGAATCCAACACAGTGCCTCACACATACCAGGCAAGTGCACTACCGGTGAGCCCCAGCCCCAGCCCCAGCCCCAGTTAAATATTCTTGTACAAACATATAAGTCCTTACCAAACTTATGGGTTGGACAGAAGAGATCTTACAATTTTTGCCTCCCCAGTCCTCAAAACTGGTGTAAAAGCCTTTATCCAGAACATACTGTTCTCCAGTGAAGTCAGGATTTTCATAGGCTACCCATCTAAAGAAACAAAAACAGTGATCAGTTATCACTCCTATTTTACATATAAAACTGTCATATAAATATGGGTAAATAGGTATCATATGGAAACCTTCATTTATTTTACTAATCAACAACCATAATATTTCTGAATCTCCATTAATCTTTAGGAATGACGAATCAAAATGACACATGACAAATCAAAATGGTAGGCAAAATCTAAAAAGTCCTAGCTACTCATGATGCTTAGGTGGGAGGATCACTTAAGCCCAGGAGTTCAAGACCAGCCTGGGCAAGATAGTGAGACTTCACCACCTAAAGACACAAAAAAACAAAGTATCTTTACATTAACTTTGTGATGTTCTTATTTATCAAATCCCTATTCCTTGAGGAAGCTCCAATAAGGGTATTTCCTTTTGTATTTTCCTAATTCTCTTCTAAGGAAACAAATTGAACTTTCAAGAAGAACCTATTCCTTTTAATAAGCAAACAAAAATTCTTTTTGTTATCAACATTAAAATATTTCTGCAGAAAGATTTTAACAGGAAGTTATGTCCCTATTATACAATAAAACACATTAAAATAAGTTAAATGCTAAAAAAATGCAGCTAATTAAGATTTTGTTTCAAACATTATTTCCAGCATCATAGAATGGTATAATAAGCAAAACCAAACTCACAGAAATACTCCAATCTCTTGTGAATGTTTTCATTTGTTATCTTTTCAGTGATCTAAACTTGGAGAGAAAAATCAACAAAACTAACTATTCCTATGTTATTTCCTATTTAAAGATAAAGTCTTTGAAGGGAAAATGGTTTTTCAATTCTGTTGTATTCAAGAAAGATTCGGTGTCTACTCCTTAGTTAATTCGTTGATCTAATGATCATCCCATAATACAATATATTGTATTCAGAACTTTCCAAAGTGCTCTCACATCTACTAAATTACACTTATCAAAGGAAGTACTGGTGTGCCCAATTTACAGATGGGAAAAATCTAAAGACATAGAAAAGTTAATTCATTCATATACACTGAGTAAACACTGATTGCCCTTTTGCCATGTGCCAGGAACTAGACTGGCACTAAGAATACAATGAAAAAAACAAAATCCCTAAGTTCTTAGATGCGTGAGAAGCATGACAAGGAATTATTTGTTGCTGTTTGTTCTGAATGGAAAGTGACCTGTCCAAGCTGACACAATCAATTAGTGGCCAGAGCATGACCAAACCTACATCTCCTGAGGCTTACTGGGCTCTCTTTGCTTTGCCACCCACCTGTCATGTGTCTTGTGAGGTTTCCTTCCATTTACTATTCTATTAAAGCATTCCTAAAACAGTCTGTGTAGTTCATGCATAAATCAGATTCAGATTTTACTAAGAGCCAATTTAAACAAAAACATGAGCACAGACATCACCAGGAAATGAACAGCCACCAAGGAGAAAAGAACGCTGCAGAAATCTCAACTGGTAGTTAAGTAGCTCCAACAGTTTACATTTGAACGCTCACCTCTGGCCATCTGACAGGAACTGCTTAAACACCAATCCTAGTCTCTTTCAGAAAATATGGACACCCCATTTCTGAGCTTCCTTAGCAGTTTTAAAAACCTACTCTTTGTCATGATGAGTAACTAGAAGACCTTGTTCCAGCTGTGGTCAAGACATTAACTTTCAGGTGACTTTGAAGAGGCCCTTTAATCTTTGTGAAAGTTTGTGTTTTTCTTTATAGGTAAGGGAGTTGGCTGAGATCCCGGAACTGACCTGGTGAGGTCACAGGCACATGGGTACCTGTAGTACTGCCTCTGCACATGCAGCCTGTGGCTAACCACATGCTGAGCAGTGACAGTGACAGTAGCAGGGCACTGTATGATGTGTGTGTTGAGGGAGGGGGGTGTCTGCTTAGCAAGGAGATTTTAAAAAAACAAAAAAAAACAGGACTTTTAAAAAGGAAAAATTAAGTTAAAAAGTCATATCTCAAAAAAGGTGTTCCCAGTAGGGCCTTGTAACAAGTTAGAGAACAAAAGGCTAAAGGGCTTTTAATCCCACTTCAATGTATATAGAGAAAAAAAAAAGCCAGTAAAGAGCAAGAGATGAGAGAGAATGCTCCCGAGGTGAGTGGACAGCCACTAAGTCAGTCTGGGAGAAGCTTCTCAATCCTTCTTTTTGAAATTTTTTTCCCTTTATTCTTGAACTAACAAATATGGGTACTCCAGTTCCCCATAAAACTAAAACAAACTACATGCAAGTAAACACACAACACCCAGGTAAGCCCATCTAATTCACCAAAGTTGAGACAGGAAAACAACTTATGAAGATGCTACATGAATTCAGACTGCTGCTGTTCTCCGAGATGCAGCCCCAACTGGATTCCATGAATTGTGGGTTATGGAGGGGGTCCTGGAGGAGGGAGAAGAAACCCAAATACACCAACTGAGGTGAGCATCTACTAATACTTGGGACTCAAGAAAACCCCATATTCAGGCTGGGGATGTGACTCAGTGGTAAAGGAATGTTTGCCTGCATGTATGAAGCCCTGGGTTCAATCCCCAGCACCACCACAAAGGAAAAAAAAAAAGATATATAAGTATTATTATACTAATTGTAACGAATGTAGCCGAGTTTCTGTTTTATTTTAGATTGTATGCCATACTGGCCCTATTCAAACGTTTTCTGTACATGTGAATCAGGATGCTCTGTTTAAAGGCTGGCAAGGGGCGGGAGAGAGGCATGTACAAGTGCTAGCAGGTCCTGGCCTGGCAGTGTAATGGCCCAGAATTACCAAACCTGTCCTTCTGTGGTAGGCCAAAGGAAAATGAATTTAAGACAACGGCCCAGTTATTTTTATCTGTGCTCCAGAAAATTTCATTCTGCTCTTTATTTTTTTTTAAAAAAATTAGCCCAGTTTCCATTATTTGAGGAAGAGTATAGCTCAGACCTAGAAATTGATAAGCAAGAGTTGTGTAAAGGAGTTTCTTCTGATTTTCCAATAAGAAATGGAATGTAGTTCCTCAAAACCTCAACTCTGGTCTCAGAAGCATGCTTCCTGAAGACTGTTTCAGAGCTAATCACAAGTTTGCTCCCCAGGGAATTTATTACCTGTGAGTTTCCTGGGAGATACTTTCACAGAACAAGAATTTCAAAAAATTTTATTTTTTTTCCTATAACTAATAGAAATAAAGAACAAACTAAAGAAATAAAGATCCAACTAAAATGCTTATTAACCAATAAAAATAAAGCTATTAAAATTAAAACTAATTTCCTTTGAAACTAGTAAGACTGAATAGTCTTCCTCATCTTAGCATATCTTACCTTCCCACCCTGCAAGGCCTAACTCCAGTCCAAACTCCTCGGGGCCAGAAATTAATCTCTCTCTGCTGTGCAAAGCATTTAATCTCCATCTCTTTTGTAGCAATAATTATATTTTATATAAATACTGTAACATTTGTAAGGATATAATATAATGCTTTTGCACACAGTAGACCTTAATAAATATTTGTCAAGTGACAAAGGTGCATGAAATAATGAGGAGGCAGCTGGTCCTGGTAAGTATAGAAGCCCTGCTTCATCCAAAGAATTAAAAGGAAGTGGTGTGCGTGTGTACCTCTCTTCAGCTTCCCCCACACCAAAACTCAACGGCTGCAATGAGAAAAAAAGCCCAAGCCAGGAAATACAACTAGAAATGACTAATAATAGAAACATATAAAAACCACATTTTATAAAGGAAACCAATTCAAGTAAACAGGGGCAGGGTAAAAAGGAAAGGAAAATGGCTCAGGGCATAATAATTCTACCTGTGCTAATAGCATAATCTACATAAATGCATAATCTACATAAAAGAGAATGCTATCCAGCATCCTTTGACCTCCTTTGCTAGGTTGAATGACTGACTTGTGACTAATCAACACACCAGATGAGTATCAAAATACACAACTGTTTTGCCAGACTGAATTGGTCACTCTATTTCTAGCTGTAAAGGCAATCTAAAATACTACAGAGTCACAGCACCAATTCAAAGGATTTCTGCTATACATTTCAGATGACATCTTTCGTAGATGGTCAACTATGATTCTAAAATACAAGGGCTCCAGAATAGGACACATTTTCTGCTAAGACTGCTAAGATCCAGAAGTAGCTGATGTTATCCTGCAAGGATGGCAACACAAGCAGGAACCTACACAAGAATCTAGTGAGCATTTCTAATAGTAAAAAGTACTGTATATTAGGAACATCTCAAATATGCAGGGCTACTGTGGGAGGCCCCATGAAATACAACAGGTTTGAGGCTAGACTGATGCAAATAGGTTATGTCACTCATGACACCAAAAACTTAACATCAGCTGGGGTGCAATGGCACATGCCTGCAATCGCAACTGCTCCAGAGGCTGAGGTAGGAGGATAATAAGTTCAAGGCCAGCATGGGCAACTGAACAAACCCTGGCCTTAAAATTTAAAAATTTTAAAAAGGGCTGGCAATGCAGCTCAGTGGTAGAACATTTCCCTAGCATTTCCTGGCTCACAGTCACTGGCAGGAGTCCTTGAATACAATCCCCAGTACCACGAAAACTAAAAAACAAAAACCCTAACATCAAACACTTTCAATAACAATGGTGTTAAATTATTTCATATAACCATTTATAACAAATTAGAACAGACATCAGCCTGGATCATAGGAATAATTAGGGGGGGCTAGGGCTATGGTTCAGTGGTAGAAAGCTTGTCTAACATGCTCAATGCCCTGGGTTTATCCCAAACACTGGAAAAAAAGAATTCTACAACTCCCTACAATCACATCTGCTGTTTATGCACATCTAGCATCTATCCTCACATCTTATGTTCCAATAATTTCCTAAGTGGCTCCTGCAGGATGAAGGAGCCACCTACACCTCAGCTCTAGGAATCTGCACATCACACAGGCATGGCCATTGTGTGCATGTGATCCACGCTTGGGGAATCAGAGTCAAACCTGGAACTTGTGAGGGAAAGAGAAAACCTTTCCACTGTGATCAATGAATTGGGAAAACAAAAGCCAGATATGACCAAAGAATGCCAGGTGAAATGGATTTGCCTAGAAACAGAGCCAGCATAGAAAAAAGTTTAGGCAAGAGACAGAGACCAAATTCTGATGACAGTGTTTGATCCCCTACATCCAGCCATGCCTGAAGCAAAATCTTCTCTAGGACTTTTCAGTTTGCTAAGCCAAAGAGTTCTATTTTTATCACTTGAGCCAGCTAAGTTTGGCTCACTGTCACTGGCCTCTTGACTGGTCATCGTTCAATAAAAACTTGATTTACCATTAATAAAGCATTGAATTGATAACTCCAGGTAGATTGAAACAATTATTTTTATAACCAAATAATAATGAAGAAACCTTTGGGAGTAGGTGTAGGAACATGGGAAAACATTCGACTTTGTTCCATCCTTGGGTTTTCAATGGATTACTAATTATTTGATTCTCATCTTAAGAAATTAATGATATTTAAATGAAGATACCCTGAAGCTTACTCCAACATTTTATTACATGTTATAACAAGTTTTTGTTGTCGTTGTTGTTGTTTGCTTATTTTGCAGTACTGGGGACTGAACCCATGGACGCTCTACCACTCAGGTACATGCCCACCCCTTTTCATTCTGAGAGAGGATCATGCTAAGCTGTCATGGCTGGTCCTTTGGGGGCAATTTGTAATCCTCCTGCCTTAGCCTCCCAAGTGGCTGGGGTTACCAGTGTGCACCATGATGCTTAGCTATGAGAAATACTTTAAGTCAGTTATGAAAAGGCATGGCAGTAAATATTAAGTGCCTGAGTGAAGGGTGAGCTGTTAATATATTTACTGAGTAGCCTATTCTGTGTCACAGACTTATTAGTTTAACATAAACCAAGGCAGAATCCATGTTTAAGATCCCAAATGGATTAGTTCACTTACACTCCACTCAGTACATTAATAGACTGTGTCTTCACTCCATATCCAGTCTCCTTTAAATTAGCAACAATTCCTAATACATCGATACTGGAACCTTTGGATCCAAAGTTTTTGTCACTGTACATTATCATGTGAGCATTTGAAAAATCCTGTTGAAAAAAATATATTCAAAATTTAAAGGGTAGCCATTTATTATTTTTAAAAAAACAACTAAGAACAAGCCATTAGCTTTCCTTCAACTTACCCCTAATATAGGTCGTAAGGACTGAAGCTCTCCATTATAACCTCCCCAGTCTTTCCAATCCTTGTATTCTCCTTCTTCTAGCAAATACTGATGACCCACAAATCCAGGCTTCTCATAGGCAACCCAACTGCAATTGAAAGAACAGGCATGGAGCAGTGATTTTTCAGACATTTAAAACTGTCCTTGTGCACACATCTGTTTAACTGACAAATACCTATAGTTTTAAAGCTAGATTACTTTACTAACGCGCTCACTACTGGAATTCTCTAAAATTTAGGAGACTATGTTGAAGAACACAACCTAAGACACAAGCTCCTCAGAGGACTAAAAGGGTATAAGGGTATTTGAGATTATTTCAGCTGACTCAAATGAACCCCAGCAAGTAAACTGGATAGACTTTCCTAAAGTAATAATTCAAATATTTTGAGTTTTGGTCTATTTTTAAGACTATTTCCAGGATATACATCTATAATAAATGGGTAAGATCTAAAATTACAAAAGATCACACAAATTAGAAAGCAAACTATAACAGTTCAGTATAATTTGGAGCATAATTCTAATAAATAAGACTGCAAATTTAATTAGTCTGGATGGTCAATTCCCAAGTGTGGGTCACAATGGGTGAGACACAGGCGTGGGTAAAGCTGTTGAAATTCATCATGCCACAGAATTGGAAATAACACCTTTGGCAGGGAGGAGGACACATTTACTGCTTGTTTAAAGGAAAAAGAAATCCTTCCAGTTATGCCTGTCTACTTACATGCCTCTTAGAACTTTCATGGACCCCACTGATGTAAGGGGCAAGTTATCATCTCCAGTCACTTCTGTCTCATCAGTGACAATGCTACACAGGTCTGTTTCTAGTTCCAAACATCTTCCTTCAAAGAAAGGCTTTTCATAAATAATAACCTACAACAGAAATAAGATAGACCAGTGATAATATAGTTTAAAAAAAAGAAAAAGCAATAGGTCTCCCCACCTCCACCCACTGTCCTGATGTGAAATAGCCCAGACCCAGAGACAGTTTTTAAATCACTGGATTTTATTCAATGTTGAGAACCAATATGTAGAACTTTGCTTAGGTCAGACTGTTATAGTTTACTAATTTACTTAGGACAAACTTTGCTTTTTGCTTAGATATCAGAATCCTAAAGTTGCTTTAAAATTTTTTTAAATCTATACCATCAAAGTATGTGGCATAGATGTGGGAAATGGGAATAACAGCATTTGGGAGTAGGGAGAACTTGTCTTGAAAAAGTTTCTTCTTGGCTAACTGGCAAGCAGCAACAGGCCCTGCAATTAGTAAATACAACCAAAAATTATACACTGAATGCAACAATCAACCTTTTGAACCAGGGCTCCACATACAGTTAATGATAATTGTGCCATTAGCAGTATTTTTCCAGCCTGGAGGGTGGCACATGTAAGTTGGGATCTTCCTTTGGGGGCAACTATGTGTGGTGAAGCTTTATATGTGAAGTCACACAAGCATTATCTTCATGGAGGTGGAGTGGAATAACACATGCACGCACGCTCATACACACTTACCTTCGGATCTGTTGGGAATTCAACTTTACGACCACCCTGAAAAGAAAAACAACAGAGAAAAATGGTTTTTCATTGATTCCTTACCATTTTATATTATCCATAGAAGGTGAATCTCATGGTGTGATTACATTCCACTTTGTTTTAATGTATGTGAACTAGTGCTAAAATTACCAACAAAGCAATGAGGATACAGGAAGTCCACCTAGAACAGACTCACACAGTGGTCTGTATGTTCAAGGTGCACATAGAGTGTGTTTTTGTTTTTATTTAACTAACAAGATTTCTCATTAAGAAAAATCTATATTTCTCATTTCTCTTAAAAAACAGTCCTAAGATCTGTCATCTCGGGACCTAAACTCTCACAAGCAACAACCTTCACCTTCTGCACTCTTTGATCCTGCATGAAGTTCAGCCTTCAGCAGGACACAGGCTGGGGTTTGCTATCCCCACCACTCCCTGTGGTTGAACTCCCAGCCAGCCTCATTTTTATTTCTTGCCTGGCCATTGGAGGCATTTGGTTTTGCAACCCACCACCTACAAAACTGTTAAGAGTTATAAAATAAACTATTAGATTAAATATAAAAAATCCCAGCCAGGCATGGTGGCACACACTTATATATAACCCCAACAACTTGGGAAGCTGAGGCAGGAGGTTCGCAAATTTGAGTCCCACCATAAGTGTTTAGTGAGCACCTACTACAACACGGCACACACTGTGTCCCATGAGGGGACAAGAGAGTTGCAGCCAAACCTATAGTCCCTCCCAAGCAGAAGAGACAAAGACCAATGCAAAATATAAGGATAAGGTAGAGGAAATACAAGGCTAAGGCAAATCTTTAGGAGGACATCCAGCTCCAGGCCCTCCCTGCCCAAGTGCCACTCAGCTGAGTCTCCTGTCCCAACTGGCTTGTCCTCGGTGTCCTGCCCTTTCAGAACTCTGCACCCTGGCGCACACAGTGCATTCTCTGGCACCTCTATCTACAATAATACTGCTCATGGTTTAAGACTCAACCTGATCTATCACAAAGCTTCCCTAATCATCCCCCTCCTCTGTCACATCAGCCACAAGTTGGAATTTTATTTATCATTCCTCCTATTTTTCCATGCATGTTTAATCCTTCACTTTCTACACTAGGCTGATACTTTGAGCACACATCTGCAGCTCTGCAAGGCTGAGGCTGCTTTGAAGGCAAAAGACCTAGTCTTATCGACTTTTTAACCTGTAGCACCTAGGAAGTCATCATTTCTATTATTTCTATCCAGCAATGGGCCTCGCACAGATGAAGCACTGGGTTTGATCCTCAGCACCACATAAAAATAAATAAATAAAATTAAGTTATTGTATCCATCTACAACTAAGTGTGTGTGTATGTGTGTTTTTATTTAACTGACAAAATTTCTCATTAAGAAAAATCTGTATTTCCCGGGACTCAACTCTCACATACATACATATGTAAAGCCCGTTTGTTGCTTCAATATCACATCCTGTGAATTATCAATGTCAAGCTGACAGAGTCACCGCCTTCAAGAACACCACATTTGATTTTTACCATTTTCAGAGGCCGCATGGATCCAATGTAGGCTTCCTCTGTATCCCAGAAGGATAAGTCAGGGTATTCGCCTGGTTCCAAGACGAAAGGGACACCTTGAAATCCAGGTTCTTCATAAATCAGCCATCTAAATAAACACCAGGGAAGGAAAGAAAGACAACTTATCGTTTATTTCAGTGTTTCCTCTCTGGTAAAAAGGGCTCCTGTGACAAGAGGGGAAAGGAACAGAGGATGTGGCCCCCTATGACGACGGTTGCACATAGCTGTTAGTGTCAGGAGGAGCAAGCTGGGCTCCCCTTCCTGACCTCCTACATCTCTCCTTGGTTGGCTCTGCCTACTCATTTTTAATTCATATGATTAATTGCTTCTAACTGTAAACCTTTCTATTACTGCCAAGTAATAAAAGGAGTTCTCTTTTTGCACTGTATTTGGAGAGGCCCTCTTGGGAAATCTCAAGGCCTGTTTTAAAAGGAAACACCTCATTTGTAACCTAAGACTGAGGAGTGCCACCTAATCATTTTTCATGCTGTCAAAATTAATAACAGCTAACATCCTCTTCAAGCTCACAAGGAGTGCTGCCCAGAATTTCATCTAATCCTCACAAGAATGCTACCAGGAAGGAATATTTTTGTCCCCATTTTACAGATGAGGTTAAGTAAATCACCCCAGGCCACACAGGGATGATCAAAGCTGACTCCAGAACCAGGCTCCCCATCATTTTTTTATGGTGTTTTTTCTCATCGCAGAGAGTGCACCAAGCATTCATTTACTCTTTTCATAGTTACTCAGGATCATCACCATGAGCATACTTAATGCACAGTGATGTCCCCGGAGGCTCTGAAGGTCTGCAGGGCTGCTTGTTCCCAGGCTGCAAAGCTTTTTGAGGTTTTGGTTCTGATTTTAATGACTGTGCAATACCACACCCTTCTACCAAGCTGGTCAGCTGTCACTTCTGCTTCAGTCAGGGAGCCAGCGGCCCCACCCTCCTCTCCTGTGCTAAAAGCAGGAAACCATAAAATCACGCCTGTTAGAACGGCCTCTAAAGATTTCAAGGTCTGGTAAATTTGCTCATTCCAGGCAAGGTTCTGGGAAGGTGAGGCTGCTGGAGAAGTGACTTTCAGATGGAAGGTGATAAGGTATCCCTTCGCGAGCCAAGACTTCTTGGAGATCACATAAACTCTCCAATCTGTTAGTGTGGTTAAAATGCCTGGCTGTGGTTCTCCACCAAGTTATACGTGCCCCCCCCCCCCGCCCCAAGACACCATCAAGAGCAGGATATGATCCTAAATGAAATCTTCTACCAGCAAATTGGGACTCTTAGCTTTTTTCTTCTTTGCAGTTGGGCCTAAGGCATGATTTTTAGTAATGGTTTCTGTTAAAGATTCCCTTGGGTAAATCAGTAACTTCTTTTAGACTCACTAATTACACAGGGATTTACAACTAGAATCCGACCCAAGACCTGTCAACACGCACCAAGGAATGTTGGGAGGCCAGGGGTGGTTTACTAGTGGGGATCAAAGCTAATCTACAGTGTTAGAAGTCAGGAAAAGAGCAGATGTGGAGGTGAGCAGGGCTGGGAGGGGGCATGAATGGGGGAGCTTCTGACATGCTAGAATGTTCTACTTCTTGATCTGGTGATAGTTATACTTATGTATTCACTTTCTGAAAATTCACTTAGCTTATTCACTTGTGTGTATCTTTTTGTACAAATGTTATACTTGAGAATAAATTAACTGAAGGAAAAAAGAGGCCTGTCTTTTGAATACCACTGTAATGCCACCAAACCACATGCAAACAGAGGCTAAGAAGGGGATACTTTCAACTTTCTTATGTTTAAAGCATGACAGTTAAGGATGCATTAAGTATTTTTGGAGTTCAAAGCTACACGTGGATTCTGTACCTTAACTAATAGGAGTTGGGCAATAAATTCTGTTATTATGCTAATAAGACAAAGCCTTCAGAGTTCAACTCCTTCACAAGTGAATGGGCTTAATTCTTCATAAACAGGATATATGGCTCATGAATCATTCTGAAATTCTGAAATGATATTTACCCAAGCATCTTTTTTACTAGGTCTTTCCTTATAGTATTTTTAAGTTCTAAAGGAATTTATTCGTTTGAAACTAAAATTTCATCTTCCTGGAAGCATGTGGGTAAGTCATATAACATTTATAGAAGGAAGGCAATTTGGGGTAGAGGGGAAATTGCTAAAGAAAAAAAAAAGATACAAACTGTTATATTTGAAAAGGCCACATTCTAAGGGCACTTCTTTGGCAAGGGAGCCTGCTGGATAACTCAAACAGACGTTTACAACACAGTATGACTCATTCTGTGCCAACATGATACAGAATTCATGAGGTTATCAGGAAAGGGGGAAATTATCTTCAGGCAATGTTATTTCAGTTTCTAAAGGTACTCTTTCTCTTTTCCTGTGCACTTAGGTAATGAGCTTTTGCCAATATACAGAAAGAAATACCTTATAGAGAAAGAAATACCACTTTATAGTTCTGCTTAAACTGTGCAACTATAAAGCATGAGCCTCTTTTTTAACAAACATAAATGTATGCAAATATATTAATGACAAATACATATGGATATTGATGAAGTAATAACAATAGTAATGCATATGCATATGAAAAATATCTATGGAATTACTCTTTTAGAAATACCCTTTGAGTCACCTAAGAAAAAATTCAGTCCTGTCTTACCCACTTGTTCTTAAACAAGTAACTTGAAAATACCACCTAGCAGGCAAAGTTGAACTTACAGCATTTATAGCTGGATCCTTAAGACATGGTTGAACATAAGTGATGGCCATTTATAGAAACCAACTGGATACTTGAAAGATTAAATATGAATGTGCCAAGCTTCAGATTATTCAAAAGAAGATGGGCTATGAATCTCAAAGGAAAAAAACGCATGTTCTCTAATACAGCCAGCCTAAGTTCTTTAAAAAGTCAGTGGCAAGGGAAACAGAGATTAAAAGAGACTTATAGAGACAGGACAGTCAAACATATTAACATGAACTTTGACAGAATCCTGATTTTTAAAAAAGAATTTAGCCCTTATTTTTATTTACTTACTTTTATATGGTGCTGAGGATCAAACATAGTGCCTCACCCATGCTAGGCAAGTGCTCTACCACTGAGCTACAACCCCAGGCATGAATCCTGACTTTACAAAAATAAGACAACTCCTAAAAGATATTCCTGAGCCAATTGGGAAAATGTGTTTATGGGCACAGACTACATATTGTCACAGACACGGTGCTAATTTTCTTAGGTATGACACAGATAGCTAGGCAGGAGAATGTGATTACAAAGACATTCAGGCTGAAGCCAATACAGTGCAGGGACATGATAGCTGCAACTCACTGTCAAGGGCTCAGAAAAAGATAACATGAATATGGCAAAATAATGAGAAGAAGATTAACATTAAACAGGAACGAGATATGGGAGGAAAAGGGAGAGAGAAGGGAAATTGCATGGAAATGGAAGGAGACCCTCATGGTTATACAAAATTACATATAAGAGGAAGTGAGGGGAAAGGGAAAAAAAACAAGGGAGAGAAATGAATTATAGTAGATGGGGTAGAGAGAGAAGATAGGAGGGGAGGGGAGGGGAGGGGGGATAGTAGAGGATAGGAAAGGCAGCAGAATACAACAGTCACTAGTATGGCACTATGTAAAAACGTGGATGTGTAACTGATGTGATTCTGCAATCTGTATATGGGGTAAAAATGGAAGTTCATAACCCACTTGAATCAAATGTATGAAATATGATATATCAAGAGCTATGTAATGTTTTGAACAACTAATAATAATAATAAAAAAATATGGCAAAATATTACCCATCATTGAATCTGGGGGTGATATGTGGGTGTTTATTGAACTATTCTTTCTACTTTTATGTATGTTTGAAAGCCTTTGTAAAAAAACAAACAAAAAAACCCATTGGGCTCTGAGGGCTAGGGGTGTAGCTTAGTGGTAAAGTGCTTGCCACTAAGGCCATGGGTTCCATCCTTAGTATTACCAAAACAGAAAAACTGAGCTTCAATATGGTATACTCCACAATGAATGATTACTGCACAGTAATGAAAAAGAACAAATTGACATACTCGTCAACAAGGGTAATCTTAGGAGAGAGGTTAGGTGTAAGAATCAGGGACTAGGACCAGGGTGGGTGACAATTTTCTGCCACAGTGCTGATAATGGTCTAAGTTATGAGTTGGCTAGTAGGCCCATTATTGGGCTCCATCTATACACACACACACACACACACACACACACACATATATATATATATATATATATATATATATATATATATGTTTTCTGTTTATATCAAGTATTTCATAGTAAAAATAATCAAAGACTACCCAGGGAAAAACGTCTCCTTCACTTCATAATATCTGTTTTCTAGAACATGTTCAGCTAACAACTAACCCTATCCTAGAGAAGGAGACCAAAGCCTATCTTCCTTGCTTAAATGATGGCATTAGACCAGATGCTATATACCCTATGAAGTTCTAAAGTTCTCTGTTTTTATTTGAAACATGCCAAAAATAAGTGTGTGGGGGATGCATGTGTATATGTCTACATGGTATGTGGCTGTGTGTATATGGTGTGTAGTGCATGTGTGTGCGTATGTGTGTGCACACAGCAAATGCTGTCAGTTTTACCTTTAAAATGCACCAAAATCTGCCCATTTCCTGCAAATCACATTATCTAAGCCACATCACCTCTTGTCTGTATGATTACAATTTCTTGTTTATGAGTTTCTTTCTACTCCGCCTTTACAGTCTATTTGTACTCAGCAATCAGAGTAATCATTCTAAAATACAAAGTCCATCAAAATTCTCCAAGCATCACTGGCGCCACTTTGAGTAAATGTCAATTCCTTCCCTAAGGCCCAACGGCTTGCCAGGACAGGAGGCCTTTTTCCTCACCCTCCTCCTAGCTCAGCACCTAGGCCTCTTAGCTTGCCCTGAAGGGCCCCCCCCACAAAAAGACTGTGCTTTCTGCTTAGGGCATCCCCTGTCCCTTCTCCTTCAGCTGACCCCATGCAGACTTTCTCACTTCCTTCAAGTCCCTGCTTAAATGTCACCAGAGATCTTTCTTCACTACCTTATCTAAAATGGCATTGCACCTGCCCTTCTCTGTAATGTTTCCTGTAGCCCTCACCATCTGACACATTACACACTTATTTGTGTTTGTCTGGTCCTACTGAATGGATAGCTCCATGACAGAAGGGACATCCGATTGGAAGTCATACTCCCTATTAAGTTACCTAGAAGTTTTTTAGTTTCTGATTTCTGAGAAACAAAATTCAGACTCTATAATCTCTAGTTTACCCAGTTCGTACTTTCTGCAAAATCAAATCATTATTCCAAGATAAGAACAACAGTAAAAGAAGACTTTTAGTACTCAACAGGATGCAAACACCATGATGAAGGACTGCCTTACCATTCACTGTACAGATATTCTACATCACTTTACAGGAGAGACTACATATCATATTAATAAATACTTATGCACATTTGCTGAATATGTAAATACTTCTAAATAATATGCATCAACACTGAAATAATATATTATGCATATTAGAATACATAAACAAAAATAAAATCCTTTTTTTCTTTCTCCACATTTTTTTATTGGTGTATTATAGTTGTAAATAATGGTGGGATCTTTTGTTACATATTAGTACATGCACACAACAAAAATAAAATCTTAAAAGGAGATGTTAAATATAATATAAAGCAGTTTTGGTGGCTTTTTCTCCCTACATTCAGTGGATGCCTTTCACATGCTTTGGGCTCTGCACTCCACTTTATGTGAATTCTTTAGCTCATTTTTGTGGTACTAGGGATTGAACCTAGAGTCTCATGCATGCTCTGCTGCCTGAGCTACACCCCCAGCCCTATGTTCTCCACTTGAATTTTTTTTCTCTTTTTTTTTAAATGTTCTTTTTAGATATACATGCCACTAGAGTGAATTTTGGCATATTATTTATACATGCAGTATAACTTATTCTAGTTAGGATCCCATTCTTGTGGTTGTATATGATGTGGAGATTCACTGGTTCATATAAGAATATAGGAAAGTTATTTCCAATTCATTTCACTGTCTTTCCTATTCCCATCCCTCCTCCCTTCCCTTCATTCCCCTCTGTCTAATCTACTGAACTTCTTTCTATTCTCCCTTCCCACTATCCTCTACTTTAGAGACCACATTCTTTACCGCTGCAGTCTGCACTTTTTATCCTAATTTCTCCCCTATCTGAGATATTCCCATTTCCTTCAAAATATTCTTGCAGTTTCCTGTGATTTGTGACAACATCCTAGAGGCTTTTGATAGCATTGTGTGAAAATATGAAAGGAAGTGCCCACATTTTGGCTTCCATCCCGCCTGAACTATTGGGGGTACATGCTTCAGGTCACCTCCTTTGAATTACAACGAAGGTATATCTGCTACTCAGCTTTGAATGCATCAGATTCCTCTGACATGAAGGAAAAAGGCCTACGTTAAAAATCCATTTTCCTTCACACTTCCTCTAATAAATTGTTATTGTTTATAAGAGACGTGAATCATAGTAACACAGGTGCAAAACAATCAGGACTTCGTGTATTGTATTAAAAATACCATTCAGTCAATAATTACTTAGCAAGAAAACAAATCAGAAACCAAATATCGCTAGTATTATCTCTGGTAATACATGCATAAAAAAGATTCATTAAAACTATATTTGAAATATAACACTTACGTGCCCCAATGCACTTTAATGGAACATGTCTTCTGCATGACACCAAATCCCTGCATTTCTTCAGTGTCATCAAAGTAGGAATTCAGGAGTCCTAACCCCTCTGGTTCAGTAAATAAGTCAATTTGACTAATTCTGTAATCCTGAAAAAAAAAAAAAATATATATATATATATATACACACAACAATTACACCATGTATTTAACTCTACAGTATGCTTGTTATTCTCTCTCTCTCTTTCACTCTCTCTCTTTTTTTTTTTTTTTGCAACCAATTAAAACAAGTTTAAATGTACACTTACGTTTCATGGGGTGCCTGCCATTTTATCCCTATCCTATTTGTACCCACGACTTCATAATATGCCTCTTTCAGGGTAGACACGCTACTTTAGTCATATATCTTAACATTACATTCAAAAAATTCAGAAATGCATTTTTTTTAGCATACTGGAACATCATTCTCACATCCTCTCTTGGCTTTCCTTAGTCACAGGAGTTCTGGCTACTTTGCTTAGAGGCAATTCTGCAAGTCCAGAGATCTTGGTCTATAGAATGGTTGCCCTTCTCTTCCTCAACTATTGTTTTGTGACCACAAAACCACTGGGGTAACTTTTCATGACTGTGACTAGACCACTATATGTTGGTTTGGTCCAAAATGTAAAGCCAAAACCCACGTTCATGGTGATTTTTGAATCTCCACACTTAGGTCATTGTTCCATGCCCTGCATATCCAGGGTCCATCAGATACTCTTCAAAGGGCCTCTCCTGGCAGAGTGTGCTAATCAAATATTTATCAAATCTCTTCTATGCTGCTGAGCTGTGTGAACTATAATACAGAAGAAAGAAAGCTCATGCATGCTTTGGCTGCCTGAACTACATCCCAGCCCTATGTTCTCCACTTCAATTTTTTTTGGGGTCAGTTCAGGTGAGGCTCTTTTAAACATTATCAAAATGAAGAATTAATGAACTAAAATGGTAACTCACTTGAATATATGATATGTGTTTCATGTTTCAAGAAACCATGCACACAATCTCTTTTAAAAAATGTGTTCCTGCCTTCCAACATGGTATAATTCAGAATGATTTAACCCAAGAGACTAAATCAGAAAATTAGAAACTATTAAACAAAAAAGGTTCACACATCATTATTTAAAGCAGTAAAAAAGAAAAAAAAAAGAAAACCCAGAAACAACTTTAAGATCCACTGAAAGATATCATTTCAATGAGATATAACACTAAGCTAAACCTCAAATCACATAGCAACATGAAAAGCTTTCCTCTGCCAAAAATTGTTGATTGTTCCAATTTTGAAGCCTTTTATTGCACTTCATGACACCCATATCTATCATACAAACTTGGAATTTTAATTTTCCTCTTGGAAGATCCATGAATCACATTTTTTAAAATTCCATGAGCCAAAAAGAATGATGTTGATTATACCTTGCTCATCAACAAATGAGAAATCAGAAATTTTATGCAATCCATAAAGTGACTTCAAATATCTCAAATAACAGTTTTTAAATCCACATAAAACCCCAGAGTTGAACTATCAACTGAATTATGTTTAGATTATGTTTCCAAAATACAGTATCTGTAAACTACTCAAGGTAATCAGAAATCATGCAGTAGCCAAAAAGACTAAGTAAAGAGAAAAAAATATGTTCACATAGAACTTATTACAACTAGGTTACTACAAAAAGTCCATTTGGGAGATTGGAACTAGGGTTCAGGGGTGGAAGATTAGTCTTAAGACAAATTTGTCTTTGTTTATTATGAAAAAAAAATATAACCAACTGAAAAGTCTTTCTAACTCATTTGAAATGTATAATACTTAAATTATAGAACATTTATAAAGTACCAAATTTTCCCCAATCACTTATTTAATAAAATGAATACTTCCTCAAAGTAAGAATCAAGAAACATTTATTCAATAAATATTTGCTGAATGAATGAAATTCAGATTTACCATAACCTACCTGGACCACATGTCGGATTGAACCAATCACTACAGGTTTATCAGACTCTGCCTCCTCATTTCTTTCCAAAATATCTTCTATACCCCAGAGACCAGAAAGTTCCAGTTCACCTTCTTCTAAGGGGATGGAATGTCCTTCAAAATTTGGTTTCTCATACAAAATCCAACTAAGAATAAAACACAGCAAAACCATTAGCTAGTCTTGGTGAGAGAGGCTTTAAATCTAAACTATTCTGGTATATATATATATATATATATATATATATATATATATATAATCATTGTTATTATCATTATAATAATTATTATTATTATATCAGTGATCAATTCTCTAGCAACTATAATGGCACATACTTTCCCTAAAACAAACTTTACTTGGTATAATGAAGCCTTTGATGATTCAAGAACAGTATCAGGATCTTAGAGAAATTGTGGGTTATCACTATAAACATTACAGAACTATCAATATTCTATGGAATCACCAGTTAGTGGAAATTTGCAAATGATATGTCAGACAAGTGGATGTTAACTGTGGTTGGGTTTTTTCCTTAGATGTGTAAAAATCATGTCTCTTAAAGGAATTTTAACATATATTGGGGTCAAATCAATGAATATTAATACATGCACATGCATACTAATGGGAAAAGCATCTTATAACTATTCTTCCCAATAACAGTTAAATGCTACGAAAAACTACATGTGGATATATGACACTGCTGCTCTTAAGTGTTTATACTTTCAAGAAAAGAAATGAGCCAGCAAGCTGGGCACAGCGGCACACGCCTATAATCCCAGCAGTTTGGAAGGCTAAGGCAGGAAGATTGGGAGTTCAAAGCCAGCCTCAGCAAAGCAAGGCACTAAGCAACTCAGTGAGACCCTGTCTCTAAATAAAACACAAAATCGGGCTGGGGATGTGGCTCAGTGGTTGAGTGTCCCTGTAACACCCACACCCCCCCAAAAAAGAAAGAGGCCAACGAAATCTGCAAAAGAAAGAAAAAAAGCACTGTTTGATTAAAAACAAAACTTATGCAAAATTTGTTTTACTACAATTTTCAGTCTTCAAATTTAAGAATGAAAGAAAATTTATTTCATTCTAATGTATTTGTTAAATACATAGAGAAACATGTTAAAGTATCTAAAATCCTAACAGGAAAGGTGTTATACATTTAATCAAACAGAGGCCAAAAGAAAAGCTTACTAATTTTTAAACCATAAATTAGAGCTCTACCCTCTTTATTTCAAACAAGTTTATAAATAGGTACCAGAGATAAGTATGCCAGATCAGTGATTTTTTTTCAGTTGCTTTCTATTCAACTTCCTGTGCATTTGCAAGAGGCAATTAAAATGGTAAAACAATTTTAGAAACTGTCAAAATGTTTATATTCTCACCAGTCTCTTTATTTAATCAAAAATTATTTTTGTCAAAAATTATAAATTAAACTTTAGTTAAATGTACTGAACTGTCATGTATTTCTTAAAAGACACATGTGGCCCAACAATATGACTAGTGTGTACATTTTGGGTTGGAGGGAGGGCCTGGAGATTGAATTCAGGGACACTCTGCCACTGAGCCATGCTCCCAGACCTTTTTATTTGATTTTGAGATAGGGTTTGGATAAGTTGCCCAGACTGGTCTCAAACTTGTGAACCTCTTGTCTCAGCCTCCAAGTTTCCTGAGATTACAGATGTGTACCACCACAGCCAACTGATCTTGCAATTCCTCACAACCTCATTTAAAACTCATCAGCTAGAAGTATATTATGGGCTCTGATGTACAATTAACCCAAAGCAATGTTGTGTGGGATATGTGTTCTACTGCACTTTTCTAAATTTTCTTTAATAAACATGAATCACTCTTATAATCAGAAACATGTTTAACCATATTTCTTAAATACAAATTCTTTATCTTACTATACATACTATTTTCTGCATTGTACGTTGATAAAGACATAATGATAAATAACTACTAAAAACCAAAAAGGTGCTTAAGAAGGTAAAACACACAAGCTGTACATCAGGAAGCCCAAGGGCCACTCTTACCATCCTCTAACGACTTTCACGAGTACTACTGGAGAGAGGCTCCAAGAACTGCAATCCTGAATATCCCTGAAAACTTCAATGCACTTCTCCGAGACATAGGGCTCACTGAATATCACCACCTACAAGAAAGTGGAAGTGGTAGCACTTTGCCTATCAGATCAAGATAAAAAATCTAGACTAGAAATAGAAAATAATCTTACCTTTCCAGGTCGGGGATTGAGTTTGTTTTGACTACTTCCTCTCAGTGTCTGTAATGAGATGAATAAAAACACAACAAATAATTACAACTTTGCATAGCAGTCCTCTTTTTCCCACCTATAATTCTTTAAGTACGATCAAATTTACCTCATAGTTTAACAGTTTTGAAACATGTTCATCTTTATGCCAAACTTGTATTAAAACTCTTTTGAGTTTATATTATTAAGAGCTTCCCCTAGCCAGCTTGGTGGCACATGCCTGTAATTCCAGCAACTCAGGAGGCTGAGGCAGGAGGATCACAAGTTCAAAGCCAGCCTCAGCAACTGAGTGAGGTCCTAAGCAACTCAGTGAGACCTCCTCTCTAAATGAAACATAAAATAGGGTTGGGGATGTGGCTCAGTGGTTAAACGCCCCTGGATTCAATCACTAATACAAAAACAAACAAACAAAAAAAGAGCTTCCCCCAGCCCCAACTGTTTTTGCCATTTCAGGTTTTCTTCATTTAAATGTCTAGAATATTTCCACCAATGCTAGAAACTCAGGGCCCAAAAGTCACACCTATGTTTTATGTCAATTCACAGAATAAGAATCAACTGAGATTCAGATCATCTCCGTGTAATCTCAGATATATAAAAAGAGATTGGAATGTACTAATCACTTATCTAGAAAGAGTTGAGTCAGTTTTATGTGTTCAGACACTTTCTACCAGAATCTGTAAATATTGTGTTTTCATAGTAACATCTACTAGTTTAAATAAAAATGAGTATGGTGTATTTCATAGCGTACACTGCACATGGTATATTAATCCCCCCTTTCTGATGAACAGAATACCTTTTATATGACTTTGAAACTAATTATTTTCAAGACCATCTGACAAGACAAGTAAAACCAGAAACACAAAAGATAATAAAAATAGTAATTATACATGTAAAAATATTACAAAACATGAACTACTTTCAATGCTGACCAGAATGCCTCTTCTAGACTAACCTTTGATCTGACTGCTCTTACATCATACCAAAGTGGGATCTATCCACAAGATCACAGAAAACCCCACTGGAGCATTATTACAAATCAAAATAGCATATACTTATGTTTTTACATGCATACATTAGAAGTGGACAAACTAAAGGAAATACCTACAATTTAAAGCAAAATAATTCTATAGTCAATAAAGGATAGGACCTACAAAAAAACACTTTTTTTTTACAAAAATTATAAAAAGTCCTATGAAAAAAACCCAGAGCATTTAGTTTTTCCTTTTTACTCCATCTGATTAGATTTTCATAGGGAAATTTTATATATTGTGTTGTCAGACATGTCAGATTGTCAAACAACAGAAGTGATCTAAGAATAATTGTAAAAGAACAAAGTCATAATGAATGGGAAGTGAACTAGCAGAAATTTTGTTCTTGAGAGAAATAGTGAAGAATCTTATGATTTCTCCAGTTTTTTGTTTTGTTTTGTTTTGTTTTTTGTACCAGGTATTGAACTCAGGGAAACTTGGCCACTGAGTCACATCCCCAGCCTTATTTTTTTTTTTTAATTTTATTTAGACACAGGAATGCGCTAGGAATGCCTGGCTAGGAATCTTATGATTTCTGACTGTTATAGGCAAATTCAGTTTTCAAAGTATGATCCAGATGTCCCTAGTAGGTTCCCAAGATCCTTTCAGGCTGTCCATGAAGTCAAAGCTATTTTCAAAATAACATGAGGCAATTACCCCTTTCCATCTCTCTTTTCTCAGAAGTGTGCAGAAGAGTACAAGGTTCTGTGACATGTGACAACAGATTGCTTTGAAGGTTAAGGGAACGTGCACTTGTGTTTTCTGGTGTTTCAATTTTTCTCTCAATGTTAATTTCTAATATACTAAATTCTGATAGGCAGAAACCATATTTTATATAATTTTAAAATGTAAATGCATCTTAAGACCAAAAAGTCTGAAACCCACAGGTTTACAAAATCACATGAAAGAGGGGATCTGTACCACCTCTGGAAACCCATCTCTACATTTCACAAGCACTTCCAAATCACAATCTCTGATGGGATTGTTGCGAAAGCCAACACAACACACTGAATCATACTGCAGTGCCTTGGCCAGATGAGGAGAGAGCGAGGTGTCTTCTGCCTGGGCAGTCTGTGGTGGATCATGGTCCACGCTTGCCAGGTAGCTGGCTCACAGGTGGGCCACAGAGATTCAGTTCCATTCCTGTTTATTCAGTTCCACTCTGGTTTCTAGGTGAAGAAAGCTGAGCTCTAAACCTGATATTCTGCCTTCCTCTTTCATTGTCCTCCCTCAACTTGAGTATCAAGCTTGGTGGCAAAACGGCACAAATTCACCTGAAAAAACCGAGGAAAGAAAACAACTTCTGGGGATGGGGCTAGGGCTCAGTAGTAGCGCTCTTGCCTGGCATGTATGAGGCACTGGGTTTGATTCTCAGCACCACATATAAATAAATGAAATAAACATGTATCAACAACTAAAAAATAAATAAAAAAATAAAATAACTTCTGGCTGGGATATTGCTCAGAATATATGTTTAGCATGCACAGGTCTTGGGTTTAATCACATGCACACACACAGGCAAAAGGAAAAAAAAAACTTCATACAGTCAGGTGAAGAAGATGGAGAAATCATAATTGTCCCTCAAAATCATATGTTGCTGTCCTCTCTATAATATTTAAGGAAAGATCTAACGTAAACCAAAAATTTTCTGCCCTAAAACTTTGCAGGAAAACATTTTTTTTTTCCTTGATGAAAACTTATTCCTAGTAAACAAAAAATGCTTTCTCAACTATAGGGGATAAATACTTAATAGGAAGAATAAAAGTAAAATTTCACAATGTAAAAGAAGGAAGAAAGAAAAGCTTTTGTTGGCTGGGTAGGGCTTTCCCAATAGAGGAAGCTGCTTCACAAATCTTCAGAATTCTAAGAATAGTATGGAGTGTTTTTACACCGAAGAGGTAAGAAAAAATGTTTTATCTGCCTCTGAATTCTCAAAGCTTTTTTTGTATACTTGTCATAATACAAGTTGCAAATTCATACGTGCCATAAAATATGTAGTTCACTTGCCCGCCTAGATCACGCAATGTCTTGAGAAAAGAGTCTTAGTACCTTTTTTTCTTGGGCCCTTACAAATTCCTTCTACATACAAGGATTTCGAACAAAGGATGAATCAAAACTACTGCACCTGAGCACAACCATTTCTAAAGAACAACATAAACTGCTCATCATCTCTCTCTCCTCTAGCTTTATCAATACTCCAAATAAATGACACCATGTTGGTACTTACCGTGGTATCTGACAATGGCATTCCAGAAAAAGAAATGCCTGGGTCGTACCGGCTTGATTTGAAAAGACCCATGAAGTCGGTATCACTGTTTCCATGGTTTGGCAAGTTGGATTTAAGAACACTTTCAGTATGATTAGCCTTTTCCATACCATCATTGTTTTTCAGTTTGGAAAATTCTGAAAATTTCGATTCTGGCAAGTGTAGATTGCTTCGTGAATTCAGGTCTTCTTTGTTTTCCTCTTTTTGCAGGTGTTTTTCCATGTGGCTTGGACTTTTCAGATCTGAATGAGATGCATTTGCCGAGTTGAAATTGAAGACCTTTAAGGAGTGGTGAGGTGGAAGACTTGGCTGTTCTTTGTCTAAGCCACAGGGCGGGGCACCCTCCTTCAGGGGCTGTACCACTGAAGACCGAGACAGAGAACTGTTCTGAGAAGTGCTGAAAGAAGTGGTCATACTGTTGACTGATGTCACAGAGGGAGAGAAGACTTTGTCTTGTGGCAAAGAAGATAACATGCTTGAGAAAAGCGCACTCTTTTCTAACCTTGATCTCTTAACTCCACCATTGGTAATGTCCCTGTTCTCTTTGTCATATTTTTCTAAAGTGGGCTGAGGTTCACTTTTTCCATTAGTAGTGTTAGTGTGCAAGGACTTGAAGAGGACACTCTGCTCGGTGGATGCACGTTTGGGCCTCAGTTTGGATTTGGGGTCGAGGTTCTGCATCAAATGTAAAGCAGGTGACATTTCTGTCTGGCTTTCCTTCTTTTTCCCCAAACCGAAGGTGAACACGTTAGGGTCAAACACCTTTTCTAAATTGTCCTCATGAATAGGAGGCATAGCGAAGTGAGGGGCAGGGGAGTTTGGCATCCTGGTCTTCTTTTTCTTCTGGGGCACACAAATTGTGCTGTCCATATTTTTTATAATTTCTGTGAATTTTTCCATATCAGAGGAAGAATCAAATACACTATCATCACTACCAGCAGAAACATTCAAAAGACTGGTAGGGGTGTCCTTGCCATTCACCATGTTTAGATCTGGCCTCTGAGGAGTTTCTGAATGATTTCTGCTGGTGGGAGAGTTGACGGGGCTACACTCAGCCACCGGGTGTTTTTGGCTGCCCTGACTTTCAGCCTGGATGGGCAGAGCTTTCTCGCACTCCGGTGGTGTGACGTGTGGGACAGATTTTGCCACATGTTCCTCTTTGCCATGAGTGCGTTTGGGTGATGTGCCCAGGACTTCCTCTTGCTGGGGAGCACAACTTGCAACGGAAACCACTTCAAGTTCATTATTGTGACAACTTGGCAACTGCACTTCTTTAACTTCAGAGTTTTCTGAAATGATCTGGGAGCTCACATCCTGAGGGCTCTCCACAGGAAGAACGAAGGACCTGACCTGGACAAGGACCTTGGATGGACATTCATTTACCACAGCTTCTGGGCTGGGCTCTGGGGAAGAAGGAGGGTTTCCTTCTCCTCCTCCAAGTTTGGACAGGGGAATTTTCTCACTGTGAGACACAGGCAAAATACACCCATTATGGTTTTCTGACACTTTTAGATCAGTGCAGGCAAAATTGCTTATGGGAGCTTGAGCACATTCGTCTTTGGGAACATCCACAGGCAGAGGAAGAGAAGGCTTCTTGAATGACTCATCCTGGGGCTGTGAGTCAGGCAATGTACCCTGGGGCTTTGGAAGTGAATCTTTGGCATCAAGAATGGTGGGGGTGTCTTTTGCTGTATCAATCATATTTTCAAGTCCAGGTCTTTTGCTTTCAGCAGCCTCAGAGTTGTCCTCTCCTAAGAGCTTACGGTCCTTGACAGGAATCACAGCAGCAACCACTGGTTCTGAAGAACAGCCAGCATCTGTTTGCACGTCTGCTTTGTCATCTTGGTTAGGCTGGGGACCAAGAGCTTGACCTTCGGTGGGCTCCCCTCCCATTTCTCTGGCTGCTGAGAGAATCTCTTCTTTAGGGAGAGTGACTTTGGTTTCTGTAGAGGGTTCCTTCACCACCACACCATTATGGTGACTATTTGGCATTATTCTCTTTTCTGGTTGCTCCATTTCCTTGGCTTTTTTGGCTAAATTCAGCTTTGCTCTCCCAACAAATGTCTTATTAGAGGGAATGTTCCTTGTGCCTCGAATGTCAGTGTGTCTTGGACTACTGTTCACTCGTTTGTTTTCAAATAAGGAGATTTTGGTAGCAGTGTTTCCCTTATGAACTGGCTGGCTAAATGAGTTATGTTCATTTGCTAAACTGTCAGGGTTCTTAGGGGTTTTCAGGTTTAGTTCCACGTGTTTGGGTTTGGCAGGGCTGTGAGAAAAAAGAAGTAGGGTAGTTACTGGCTCAGTTTTAAAAAGCAAACACACAAGCCATTTTATTAGAAAAGTATGAAAAGCCAATATCTTTCTGATAACATTTTTAATGAAAAATTTTAAGCAATGCTAAATATGCCATCATTTATTTCTAATGGATGTTTTGCTTGCATATTAAGAATGAGAAGATAACATAGTTAAGAAATCCTAAGGGTGAGGGGCTAACAAGTTTACTAAATGCCGACATATATTAATGCTTGGCACTAGAGTCAGAAGATATTACAGGATCTGAAGAATAGTAGAACAAATTCAAGTGCTTAATGCATTCCTGTACTTAAAATACATAAATTATTTCCCCAAACATCAATGGCTTTTATCTTAATTCTCAAAAAAACTCAAAAGATTAGATTATTAAAAAGTTCATCCATTATTGAATGTTGTTCAATAGTATTTTGTTCCCATCCTTCTTTAATAAAAATTTTGATTACATTGTGTTCACTATAGGAAATTTGAAAAAGACTTTTATAATCATTCATAATCTTACCACTCAGAAGATACCCCTGTTAATATTTTAGTTCATTTCCCATCTTTTTATATACATAGTTAAGTATTTTTTAATAGAGCTGAAGTAATTCTGTTCATAGAGTTTGCTATCTTGTCTTTTTTTTTTAAAAAAAAAGAAAGGAAACTTCACCTTTCTGCATTAAAGTCCATTATACCTTAACCATAATTTAGTTGTTATTTATTCAATTGTTGGTTTTGTTACCACTTACCAGGCAAAAGGGCTCCCTCTCTGTCACATTTCTTGGATATGACTACTCCCTAATGGAAATAATGGCTTTGGATGTACACAGTGCCTTCTTTCATAAAAACAAAATGTGCTCTGTTGGGCATGTGCTGGCTCTAGTTCTGGCTCTCACACTAATTATCTGTATGAACTTGGTCAAGTTACTTTACCTCTCTGGACTCTACCTTCTCTATCTTTAAAGAAAAAAATAATAACACCTAGATGGTTTAAACAGACTTGTTTTTATTTTCCCTTACATACAGTTGAAAGAATTCTTAAGTCCTCTTTAAATCCTTGACTGAGGTCAGTAGAGACTGCAGAACAGGGATGCCCACCTCCTTTCAACCAATCACTTCCTGCTTACCTGTTTGATATATTGCTTCTATATGGCTTTTCTAGAAGAAAGGGTTCCAAAGATTTTTTTTGAATTGCTATAGTGGTTTATAAAGTGGGAGAGAGAAATAATAACCACTAACAGTCACTGATTGCCAAGCACTTGAGAAATGCTTGGTTTACTTAATGTACAGCTTTGTATATTCTGTTTTAAGGTGAGGAAGTAGAGGCTTATCGAAGGTAAGTAACTTGCCTGAGGCTGCACAGCTAGTAATTGGCAGAGCCAGGAAGCAGGTCTTCTGCTCTCGGAAACCATACTCCCATCCACTATACATGCTGCTTCCTTTTCAGGGTCAGACTAGACTGGCCTGAATGACTGCTCCTCTTTCCATCTTTATCACTTAAGGAGTCAAAGAGTTATCAGGAGATCTATCAGATAAGTTGATCAGATAGTGTATTCTCATAGAACACAAAAGTGGAAAAGCACAGAAATTCCTTGCAGGTGGAGCTTCTAGAAGGAACAGGCAGAATAACTCTGGGGGAGACACCTTATCCTTCTGGATAAAATGAGAAGTCTGGGCTATTTGCCAACAAGTCCTCCCCAAAAGAGAATTTGGATTTTGATTTTTAAACTTTTATTTAAATACTAAATTTTATATATACTCATAACTTTCTTCCAGGCATTGCTTTCCCCATTGACTTCATAAAATACTGCGGCTCTCTTATTTTAGGCCCAGGTCTTAAATTAGAAAGCAAAATTTACTTATATAAGCATCTCTTTAAAGATTAAATTATAAAACCAGTGAGATGATTACAAAAAGTTTACAAATGCTATCTCAATCAATGAGGGAGAGCCACATAACAGGGAATATACATTTTTAAAATTCCCACCAATCAGCTCAAGGAACAGTCCTCAAGTCAAACATCAAAGTGTACCTTTGCATATAAATGGAAAACCCCACAGGTTAGCCAACAGCTAAGGATAGGAAACATCTGCACATTAAAGATTTTCACCAGATCAAAATACCTTTTACAACCAGACTTTCTGTGCTATTAAATTCTGCTACCAAGAGTCACTGCAATTAACCTAGTTCAGACTGATTAAAAGGAAGGCTCCCATAATTCATGTTGTAATGCCTTCATTAAAATGTGAGAGGGGAAAAGAATCTGGAGTCTAAAAAGTCAAAGTTATTCTAAGAGGAAAATTCTCCCTTCTTTTAAACTTATCATTTTAAGAATTTCAACATTCAGTATTTGGTACAGAACTTGGAAGAAGTAATTTTTCTAACAGTATAAAGAAGCATTCAGCTTCTTTATACTGTCATTATTTTTCAGGGAATATACAATGGTTTTTCTAACTCTTCAGTCTCAAATTGTTTTTTAAATATAACCTGATTAACATCGTTACTTGCAGTATAGCCACAGGAAGAATTAAAAGGGTCTGAGAACCGCTTTAATTTGACCCTCAAACAGAAATGGGTCAAAGGACTAGAAAGAATTATTAATTTTCCATCTCAATAGTTTATCAATTCACCAAGTGCGAGGCACTGTGCAGAACAAAATTAAATAAACCGAGTGGCAAAGAGAAGTTTTAGGTAGAAGCTAATCAATTCCGAGAAAAAGACAGTTGGTTTAGTTCAATAGAAAGCAACAAAGGAAGAAGAGTTCCATTGTAAGATCCACTTCCTGCTGTTTGTTCACCCTATTCCTAAACAGTATAACTTTTCTGGTTTTTTCACAGCTCTCTCCTGATTGGAAGACAAGTGAAGCTTCCTTAATCTAGTATACAACAACTTCTCTAAACTCACACTTAGGAGGTTTCAGTGTTGGGTCACACTGGTCTTCTGCAAATAATGAGCATCATTCACAGCTTATGTCTCCAACGCTACTGTTACAGAATAAATAGCTGACTATATCAAAGGTCTCTAAGTTGGCAGCTGGTAAGGTAGCTCATGTTATTCACTAAGCAAATCTTCCTCAAGTGTTTACCAGACTTTCTACTCCAAAGCTTACTTCTCCAAGAAATCAAACAGAATGAAACCATTCAAGAATGCTAATGTGAAAATACCCGCTCACTTAACAAATGTGTGAATGTAGGAAAAACTAGAGCACCGTAATCATTTTTCACCTGTGCTAACTGGAGTGCCGGATGGGAATGGGGGAAGTTTTACATCATATCCTGATCCTGCCCATCTATACAAATCACATTTACCCTCAAGGCACCAGCCTCAGTTCCTCCAAAAATCCCTCAGTGGTTTTGTCCTCCCTTGCACTCCCCCAGCCTTCACAGCAACAACATCCACTTGGCAGTTTTATCAGATACCACCTCACGTTGTTTGATTTGTGTGCTTCTTTTGTGCCAGAGGGGGCCATAAACATTTCAAGGGTGGCATGCTGAATCATATTTATACTATTTTCCTCCCATAGTACCTAGAACAATACTCCGCACAGAAGGTACTCAATAAATATTTGTTAAATCAATTAACTAACATAGTTACAGTCTGTTGTTTGGTGCCTTCTCACTTAGTAAATTATTTTCCAGTAAGAACACTTTTTTCTTTGCTTCAGTAACTGAAAACTGATTTTTCAACCTGGGAGCGAAAATCGCAGGCTCTCTAACATCAGAGAAAGAGGCAAACAAGATCCTTGTAATAGGAAATTGTTTTGTTGTTGTTTTTAAGAGCTTTGGGGCAATGCACTAAGTTCCGCAGTGATACGACTCAAGTCAGAGTTACTGAATATATTAGTGTTTGCTCCATATATATTTCAAGAATGTCTTACAGGTATGCCGGTGAACATCTTGAATTAAGGCTATAATTAGCTCGTGTCACATCATTAAGTCTTATCTGCATTATTCACATAAACAGTGAGCCTCAAGGGATATCCTAATTTTTATATTAATTTAACTTAGAACTTATATTAATAAGAATTATTAAGATCTCTCCCCCATCTTCTTAAATCTTAACTCACGTTATTCATTAAGGACTGGGTACTTTACTCTCAAAAGTTCAACACAGAGGAGAAAATTCAGCACACAGACAATTCTTCCACAAATGCAAAGACCCTGAACTTCTCAGAGCGCCCCACCCCCAGCACGTCTGCAGACACACAACTCAGGACCAATTCCGCCGCTACTTACAGGGTCACTTTAGTGGTCACCGTTGACCTGCCCACACCGAAATGGTTCCTGGGCTTTAAGCCGTCGGCATCCGAAGCTCCGGACGATCTGCCCAGGTCTTTGCTTCGGCCTCCCTCTGCCCGGCCATCGAAGTGGTTGGGGAACGGACCCCTCTTGTGCTCGGGCTTGATCTCTGGCAGCAGGGAGCTGCTCTTGACCGTGAGCTCACGAGGAATGACCCGGGCCGCCTCCTCCCCGCAGTCGGCCGCGGTGCTCTTGGCTACCGAGCTGGGGTCGGACGCCGGCGCCCTCTTGGGTGGGGACTCCTTGGCAGGAGACCGCGGGCCGCTGGCAGGCTGGCTGGGCACAGCCTCAGGAACGCGGCTCCTGCCCTTCCTCTTGGTGGGGGACGAAGCCGGGAGTGGTTGTTTGCTCCGGTCGGACTCCCCTCGAAGCTGCCCTTTGGGGCCAGGGCTGGGCTTGGACTCGGGGCCGGCAGCGGAGGCAACGCCCCCGTCGAGGGCCGCCCGCGGAGATTTCACTTTCTTTTCCGCAAAGACATTCTCGGTGGCCGCATGTAGCGCCACCTCGTCGTCGAACACCGCGTCGTCTCTCGCCGCGCTCTCGGGCAGAGTGGCGTCTGCGCCAGGAGAGTCGGTGGATTTCTGAGATTTCCTCCGCCTGCCCGATCTGCGACCGCTCGATCTCCTCTCCATGTCGTCAGAATCGCCGCAATCTTCGGCCCCGGGAGTAATCACCACAGGTTCTTCCACCTCCGACACCTCAGTCTTACTCAAATAGATATCCAAAGTCAACACTTTGGCGGGGTGGGCGCGATCGCCACGCGCGGCTGTGCCGCTGGCCTGCCCGGAGCTACTCCTATTTTCTGTGCACTCGTCAGGACAGTCACCTGGCGGAGCAGATGCGCCTTCACCTGGCGGGATGCGCGTGTCTAGGCGCAGCAGGGAACTTTCTTGCGTACCCACGCTAGGGGCTTCCTCAAGTCCTCCGGCGGATTGCTCCCGGGTGGGCGACTCGGGCACACCCCTCGCACCTGAGGCTGTCTCCCGTTCACCTCCAGTGCCAGGCAAAGGGTCCGCCCCCAGACTGCGGGAGAGCGTCTCTGCGTGCTCTTGCCTAGAGGAATTCCCTGGTGTGGAATGCGACTGCTTGGCAGCGGTGGTGGCATCTGGGAAAGTCTCTCCCTCGACCTGCAGAGGTTCTAATTGGGGTGAATCACTTTCATGGCACTGCTGCACACCCGCTGCACTGCTGTTTGAGCAAGGTGACGGTTCGGCATCAGAGGGGACTGCCTGGACACAACTCTCGGATTTCTCGCTGTCTGCCTCCTGAATGGATCCCTCCTCGCTCCTGTCTGTCTGCTTTGGTTGGCTGCTCTGAGACTTACTCTTGTCGCTCTCGCTTTCAGGGAGTTTAGAAGTTATATCTTTGGGAGAGACTGATTTGACACTTGGGCTGGTGGGGCTCTCTAACCCATTTCTGGTGCTCCTTTTCCTTCCTGACGTGAATAGGGTGCCAAGTTTCCCCAAAACAGGCTTCTTTCTGTTGTCTTCTGGTGGTTGTGCTCTGGACTGGAAAATAAAATGGAAGGGAAGAGAAAATATAAGAATCTGTTTTTTCCCCTTTAGTAGCATATTACAGAACTACTACAAGCTAAATGGAAGTAGAGTTTCTAATTGAAAATGCGAAAGTTGTGTCTTTGTTACTTTTTTTTCCAACAAAATTCTCATTTTACTTTTTGAATTTTTCTTAAAACACCATAAGTTTTTCGGCACTACATTACTTAGCACTTCCTTTTTTTTATATTCATGCTTTTTTAAAAAAAAAAAAAAAAAAAAAGGAAATTCGAAAGGTCCAAATAATCATATAGGCAAATGAAACAACTCCCAGTTTTCGCTAGCTTGTTTTTTTTACCTCCTTCCTCAATAAAGATGCATTTTCAAAACAGCCATACTGTTTAGTGTATGCAGCAGCAGTACACACTAAAGTATCTTAGGACGTTTTTCCAGAACACCGTTCTTTTTTTATTGGAGGGAGGAAGGGTTAAAAAAAAAATTCATAGCCCTTCTCCAGAAGGTTTAAAAAAAAAAAACTGGGTTCCACAGACTTGCAAAATGAAAACATTAAGCAAACTTGAAATCAAGCACCTGGCCCCGCCCTTAGCAAATCAGCGGCGGGGAGAGGCGGGCGCTACCCTCCAATGGGAGATGCGCGCGAGCATTCAAACTCCCGCAGCGTTTACCCCACCGCCGGTCCCGCCTCTTCCGGGCTCAGTGGAAGGTTTCTCCCTCCCCCTTTCCACCGCGGATAGTAAATAGGAGGGACTTTGTACCAAAAGGGCGCGAAACCTCCTCCATACACCTGTCCCCTTGCCAAGGGCACAGAGCTGCGCGCGCGGGGCTCTGCCCACTCAGCCGGGGCGCTGGGACCCGCCTCTCACACCCTGCGATGCCCCAGGTGCGCACTGGCTGAGTCCCTGGGACCCGCCCGCCAAGGGAGAGGTCCGAACCGCCTAACTGTGCGCCTGGGTCCCAAGAAACAGAAAAATCTGCGCTTCTAACATTTCCTGGAGCAAAACGGCCGGTACCAAGCGCCACTGCCGGAAGCCTGGAGAAACCTCAGAACAAATAAACAAATTCGCCAGTGGGCGAGGCGCTCGCCTGGATTTGCCGGCGCTGGAAAGGCGGAGGATGGTGGAGCCAAAGGGCTGCCAAGGAGAGGAGGAGGCCGGCTGGGAAAGGGACTGACGAGCCCGACCTTGGCTCCATAGGAGGGCAACCTGTGCCGGATAAACGCCCCTAGTGACACCGAGCTCTCAGGTGTGGTCACAATCACTTCAGAATTAACTCATACACTCAAAACCCAGATGATAGCTGGTGAGACGGAAAAGATCTCCACCTTTTCAGGAAGGTGAACAACATTGACTACAGGGAGATTTCTAAATCACCCTAAAGCAATTCCATTTCATTTGAGTTACAAGCAGCCAGTGGAGTTTGAATATGGAGGGAAATTAAAAAAAAAAAAAAAAACTGAGCATGCAATGAACAGGGTCAACAAGCATCTTCTAAGACAATCCTGGCAGTGTAACATCGTGTAGTTGTGCTGCCTACAGCCTAGTGAGGTAATGCTGTTACCTCACAGTGGAACGAGGGAAGGAAACTAGGAAGACTAAGAGACTGTAATACAGTGTGTTTGTAGGAGCAATAAAGTTGGGATTCAAAACCTAAGTCCCATAGATTTTTATTTTATCCTCCCATCAGCCCTTAAGGTAGGGAGTCTTTTTTATGCCCATCTGCCAAGGTTACTTATCCCTGTCCAAGGCGCCATGGCCAGTAAAGTCTTTCTGACTCTGAATATAGAGTTCTTTGTTTTACTGCTGGACTGACCATCAAACATCCCGAAGAAGTAGCTGGAGAAAATAGTTTTGAGTCTATTGGTTGAATTCCAGTCCCTGTCAAAATAAAACAGCTAAGTGTGTTACTCCATCCTGCCAATGATGTCGAAATTCATTTTTCCCATGCTGTGAAGATGCCTGATCAGCATTAGAATTGGCATTTCCTCCCATTTTTGGCTGTTGTTCCTTCACAAAACTAGTTGCTTACTCTTCAACTCATCTATAACTATTGGACTAACCCTTGGCCACCCCAGGGGCAGCCTGTTTATCAAAACTTGCCAGATTGTTCAGTTAAATTTTCTAGGTTTTTAGAAGTTTGTTTATACACCCATCTTCAAAGCAACTTCATTCATAATGGCCCCAAACTAGAAACAACTCAAATGCCCATCAACTGATGAATGGATACACAAATTGTGGTACATCCATACACCAAGACAACTACTGGGCAATAAAAAGAAACAAACTTTTGAAACATGTTACTGAGATAGGTTCACTCTCGTGGAAAAGAGAAAAAAAAAAGACCCTTGGTAGAAGGAGACCTGGATCCATGAGCTTTGAAGGATAAGGAAAACAACAACCCCCAGAAGAAGAAGGGGAGCACTAACCCCCAGGGAGAAAAAGGAGGACAATGGGTCCCAGGGAGAGAAGGAAAACCATTGGCTCTGGACTTCTACCATTTCCCAGCAACAATGGGCTTTGAACTTTCACAACTGTTCCCTCAGACTGTCCAACTGACATATTCTGCTATGATTCAAGTCTAAATGAACCCTATAAAACTCAGGCCCCTCTTGTACCCAGTTGCCATTTTCCTCCTGAAAATGTGCCCCTCCAGTGCTTAATAATACATCACTGGTCTGTTCCTGTTTATTTTTGTTTTCAAGCATGACCAGTCATTCTTGTCTCTTTAGTTAGATGAACAAAACCTTCAGCATATGCCTGTACCAGGTCAACTAAAACAAAAACATCATTTAAATGCACCAGATTCAAAGACTTAACACAATATGCCTACCACAGATTTATAGGTTAACTGAAAAGAAACATTCTGAACTCCAAATATTAGCTGACTGACATGGGGTTTTTCACAGTAGATTGCTTGAGAACTTGAACATTTCTTCCTAGGAAAATCATACACACAGTCATAGAGCTCAACCCTGAGTGTGTCACTTGTCTTCTCTGGGAGACAAGGGGGCACCCACACCCTGGCTTTGGGGTATGTATACCCTTGAGGTCCTCAGTAAATCATTGCTTGTGCCTTGCTTTTGACACATCCTGGAATTCTTTTCAGCAATATAAATCAAGATCCACAGAGGCTGAGTTGAGGTCCCTTTGCCCTCTCCTCTAAAATACCTGTCTGGTGACATGACAACATGGATGAATCTCAAAAGCATTACTACACTAGGTGAAAGAAGCCAGATCTAAATGGCTGCATAGTATATGGTTCCATTTGTACATCTGTGACAATTCAAATCTAATATAAAATTATAGAAAGTAGATCGGTGGCTGCCTGGGATCAGGGGTAGTAGGTGGATTGTGACTGGGAAGAGATAGAAAGGAAATGTGGGGTAGTGGAAATGTTCCATATCTTGATTGTAGTGATGATAGCACATGAGTGCATATGTTTCAAAATTCACCAACTGTACACTTATAATAGGTTTACTGGCCAGGTGTTGTGGCACATGCCTATAGTCCCAAATACTTGGGAGGTTGAGACAGGAGGATTAAAAGCCCGCCTGTGTAACAGAGTGAAACCCCATCTCTTTATTTAAAAAGGAACAAAGAAAACTGGTTGGAAAAACAAAGATCATATAATAGGCAACCTTAAATAACTGAATAACAATTTGTAAATAATCTGATAATAGCAGAGAGTCACTAAAGTTTTCTAAGCTGCAGATTAAGAACACCTTATATTGGATATCAACAGTGCCCTATAATTCTGAGGCCAGTGGATATCACTGTGCCTTTTATGACTGTAATCTTTGGTCATTGGCCCAGATAAAAACCTTTCACTGGAAAAAAAAAAAGTAGTTGGAAATGGTGGCATATGCCTGTAATTCCAGCTATTTGGGAGCTGAGGCAGGAGGATTTTAAGTTTGAGGGCAGCCTCTGTCTCAAAATACAATTTAAAAGGTTGGAGATGTAGCTCTGTGGTAGAGCATCCCTAGGTTCAATCGCCAGTACTACCAAAAAAGTCAGGGGTGGCAGGGGTGGGGTGGGGATCAGTGATGGGGATGAAGCTGGGTGGTAGAGTACTTGTATAGCAAAGTGCAAAGCCCTGGGTTCAATCCCCAATGCTACACACATACACACTATAATTTGTCATATAAAAATTATATCCATAAACTTTGAAAAATAAAGCTTTCACTGAGAAATAGCAGAAACATAGTGTGTGGCACAGTCTGTCTGGCTTGGATACACATTTCATGGTTCTTAACGTAGGGAAGTGGCCCTCAAGTCATTTCAAAGGATGAACCCATTTACAGGGAATTCAGTCTTCTCCCAAGGGACTTAGTCCCTGTGGATCTCCAGTAGCATGGTATCTCTGAACAGGATCATCTGAGCAGGGCTCACAGTGCCCCATTTCTCCTTAGTCACATCCTCTGGCACAACCCCTTCCTGAACAGGATATACCTTTCTTTTCAAACAGGGATTGTTTGTTTCCACTGTTCATAGAGGAAGTGTGGCAGTTGAAGAATGAATTAGATGGCCTCATGGTTGTCAAAAAGTGCTAGAAAGTATGAGCTTTTGGATTTGGAGTATTAAACCTAGAATAGGAAGCCACAGACTCAGTACTGTCTCCCTCAACCTTGATGACACTCTATTAGAAAGGGGAGTGTTTTGCAAAGAGACCATCAGGGTCCGTCAGACTGCTTAATGCTCCCCAGATCCCCTCCCAGCACTCCAGTCTCCACTGGACCTGGGCAGGACCCTGACTGTTCTCAGACTAAAAGCTTTCAGAGCCTATGCCATGCTGGGACTTCCTCTGTAGTTATCTTTTCTCTATGTGCCTTTTGCTCACCTTACTTAAGGCACACTATGCATAATCTGTACTTGGCACCCTCGAATCCATCACCCATGCCCTACAGGATGGAAGCAATCTAACACAGAACTGTTTAAGAGATGGCCCAGGAGTTGTGTGCCAGACCTGTTCTAGAGTGTTCTAGTTGGCTAATATTAAATGGGCTCATTAAGGGACATCATAAGCATTCACCTAAGATGAAACTCCAGCAGTGTGTAGAGGCCCAGGCAGCAACCTTTTTGGTATCACAGCACCTGCTATCTGCAGATGCCACTTATCGAACATTACCTTATACTGTTGAATATAGTTTCAGAAATTTGTGTTACCTCTCCAATTTGTGAAAAACTAAATGTTGGGACATAACACACCAGGGTAAATTGTCAATATACTGCAGTATATCCCCAATGTCTAGAAACACAGGCAAATCATATTTATTGTACTTTGGGGTTTTGTTGTTTTGTCCTTTTAGATTACAAATTGGAGTCATTGCTTCAAATTTAGGAGCATCAGAAGTCATGTTTGAAGGCTGAAGAAAAAATATGTTGAGCACATTATTTGAAAACTTAACTGTTTAAAAGGAGTTTTTTTATGTGTTCCCCTCTTTCCATTCCCTAGTAGAATGTAGGTCCAGTAACAACAGGAAAACTGTCGTGTGCCTTCTCAATAGCAAGCCATAGAGATTTCCAGCTGGAAGTGAACATCGAGGGTTTGCTTCTAATAAAGAATTAGGAGCATCCCTCTTTTCTTCCAAGGAGTTAACAACATTCATGGAGATAACTACAAACACAGGCCTATGCGAAATAGAATGAAAATCTTTTCTGCACAAGTTAGTGTGGTCAAGAATTTGCAGTTTCTGCAAATTAGAATCTGCCCATGGGAAGATTCTGCACATTGATGTGGCTGCTGGCACACAAACTTTGACTTCTTCGGGTTCACTTCTGGCTCCCAGCCCAACTCTGACTTGAGAGAACAGATTCAGATCTGTATACATGTCCTCACCTGTGCATCCTTCTAGAATGTGGTCATCCATGTACAAAAGGAACTCTTTTTAAAATATCAAGAGTTCACTTGTTGATTTCTGAAAGATACCTTAGTTCTTAACTTCAGTTTAGCCATGACAAGGAATGTGTCAAATGGATATTGTTTTGAATGATCTGATTGACCATTTTGCTTTAAGACATTAGGTTTACAACATATTTGAATGTTGACTCCCCCCCCCCTTTAGCAAGGGACTTTTTTTTTCTGAATAGATTTTAAAAAATAGTTTTAGTTGTGTGGCTTCAAAAATATAAGATTTTTATTTTATTTATTTTTTAATTCTGGGGACTGAATCCAGGGCCTTTTTCATGCCAATGCCACTGAGTTACAAACCCAGCTCTCAAAACAGAGGGATTTAAACTGCTTCACTCTTTACCTTTTAAAAGAACAGGGTTTGGGGATGAAGCTCAGCTGTAGAGCGCTTGCCTAACATGTAAGAGGCCCTGGGTTCAATCTTTAGCACTACTAAATGAATGAATGAATAAATAAATAAATAAAAATAAAAACAGGGATTAGAAAATTTAGAGCCATGTGACAGCTAACAAAATAACAAAGATGGAGAGAGGGGGGTGGGGGGAGAAAGTTCAAAGTTGGGGTAGAAAACCTGATGCAGAGTTATGTTGGAGAAAGAGAAACATAATAATGGGGAAACATAATAACGTGGCTCTTATTATACGTCCAAATACTCATTCTGAAAATGTTTAGAATTAAATTCAAAATTACATTTTCCCAGAGCAAGCATATAGCTGAATATAATCTCAGTATCAGGAGCAACAGATAGATAAAGTTAAATTTAAGGGAGTATCTAGATATGGATCTCTGATCCCACAGACCTAGATTCAGAATAGGCATCTAAAATCAACTACCCTCCCACCTCTCTGTTTTGTCTTATCCTTATCTCTGTACTTGTGCTAATATAAATGGCTCACTCTCAATTCACACACACAATGCAAAGGACAAATTAAATATTCACATAAGCCTTGATCAATTAAGCATTGGAGCTTGTCATTTTAATTTTAAAATAAATATTCTCTATTATATGTAATTCAGTTCCCTCTCTCAGAATATACTAGATAAAGTTTAGCTAACTGTATTCCTTCCTTTCTCTTCTCTTCTCTTCTCTTCTCTTTCTCTCTCTCTCTCTCTCTCTCTCTCTCTCTCTCTCTCTCTCTCTCTCTCTCTCTCTCTCTCTCTCTCTCTCTCTCTCTCATCTTACTATTTGCCCAGGCTGGTCTTGAACACCTGAGCTCAAGTGATCCTCATGCCTCAGCCTGGGAGTACCTGGGACTACACTTAGCCACTTCTTCATGATTCTGGAGACAGAACTAAGAACCTCTGTTGTTACATTTGTGCTATAATAGTACTTTCTTCCAAAGTTATTACTATGAGTGAAAACTAAGGCTTGTACTCAATGACCACAGTCTGTAACACTAATAAACAGTAACAAACAGGACTTTTTTGAAAAGCACATGAACTTGCTACATTGACCATTTTTGATGGCCCAATTCCATATGGTGCAACAAGTAACACATTTAGGCCTCTCTGGAACTCCATTATCACTCCTAACATTTGTCACCTCTTGCCAGTGTCCACAACATCTCTGCTACTATTTTTGCATTAAAAAAGAAATCTCTTCTCTGTGTTTTTTGTTGTATGACACATACTTCTCTACTTATACCTCAGTATGTTTGTTTTTTACTCACACCTCAGTATGTTTGGTTTTTTCCCCAATGCTACCACTTCAGCCTGAACAACAATGACATCCCACTATGTAAAGTCAAAGGCATGCCATCAAGTGAAAGAATGGTGGCAGACCTTTTTTTTCTAACCTCCAGGTTTAATGGCATCCTACAAAAAAATAAACATTATTGAATATGAAAGCCATCATTTGTGAAAGAGTTCAATTTTTATTATTCCAAAGAGTTTATTTTAAAAAGCAAACTCCTGGTTTCAGATTTTTTAACAGTGTGAAACCTAATTGTTTAAGGTCACTAACACTTGATCAATCAGAAAGGAAGATAAAAGGGCTGGGAATGTAGCTCAGTGATATAGCACTTGCCTAGCATGTTCAAGGCCTAAGGGTTCAATCCCCAGTACCATATACACACACATACACACACACACAAATATTTTAATTGTGGGATCATTTACTCATTCATTCCACTATTAATTGAGCATCTAAGGTAAGGTGCCAGTAGTTTCTCCTTACCTTATCTTAAGGGGATAAATCATGGACCAAGGAATCTAAATAATTTTCCCATGATAAAGTCATGCTTTCTAAATGTTAGCTCAGTAATTTTTCCCATTTGAAATTATATCATTAGAAAAATAAGACTTTACTAATATGAGATGATATCTGTATCACTCTATAGCTGCACCGATTGCACGGAGAGCATCACACCTCTGTGGCCTGTTGATGGAGATCGGGCAGTACAGTGGATGGGACAGGGTAAACAGCAGCGAGCCTGTCCTGTGTTGGATCTCTGCTTTAGAATTCAGTTAACTGTGTAAACAGTGTGTTCTGGGTATTCTGCTGGCTCACCCCTCTTTGCCCTTACCTGTGTGTCAGGCCCCCAACCAGGATGGAATGTAGAAACTGACCCCTTGCCCTTTGGTTTTTGTAAGGTTCAGCCAGGCAGTGCGCTGACAGGAGATCAGAGAGGGAGACTGGAATGAAATCAAGGTATTTCCCCAGTGTCCCCTCTCCTAGTTAGGCTCTGAGTGTGGCAGGCTTCTACCAGGCAGCCCTGGACTGCAGCTAGGGTCTCTTTCTGACTTCCAGTAATGACTTCCCTCTTGGCCCTTCAGGCCTAGGATGAGAGTCTGAAGACACCTGCTAGGGGGTGCTTCACTGGTCTTTGTCTGCCATACAACCAGATTTCTTAGGGCTGAAGCTTATATAACTGAGAGGGTTTTTGTTTGTTTGTTTGTTTTTTAAAAAGCACCTAAAACCCTGGAATACAGATGTAGGCACAGAGCCTCAGAAGATGTCGTATGAGTGAAAAACTGTTGAGCTTAAGTGTGATTAACCACTCTTGGTTTCTTTAAAACCTTGCCCATAGCTCCTCATTACTTTCCTCAATTTCCCAAATTACTGTGCAATCTGCCTCCTGGGCTGGGACCCCAACCAACACTAACTGTGTGCCTAATTATGAGAAACAAATGACCCAGAATGTTTCTCCACACATAAACTGAACAATTTCCCTAACACTTCCTTTTTCTCACAAAGATAACTGTCAGGCTGAATTAATTTGCTTTATAATTAAGGTGTGTAATTCTTATCTGGTGATTCTTTTTTTTTCCTTATGTGTAATGTGTAACTATAAGGAAATAGAGGAATTTGAAATTTAGAGCAAACATTTTTCTTATTCTACCTCTGATGTGTGTATATCCTGATTAACATAATCAAATGACTACCAAGTTTCTAATTAAAGTTTATACAAACTAGAAAAGGAAAATGTACTCATTGGGAAGTAGTTAAATTAGTTTCTTTGTATTGACTCAGAACCTAAAAAGCATGTTATTTATGCAATTTTAAAATAATGATTTTTGCACAATAACTCAGATTAAGGATCAAGAATAATTACTTTTATGTACTATAAGCCATGAGTGCATCTCAGAATCTGAATACTAAAGGACTCAGGACTTATCTTCAATTAAGTGATGCATGTATAAATGACATGGTAAGGAAAACCAGGAATATTGGGGAGAAAAAGAAGGAGTGGCCAGGGAGAGGACTAAAACAGGCTGCCTGCTTTCCCATCGGGCATGGATATTGGCCAAATTGGTAGCTCTGGGGACTGACTGAGACCAGAAAAAGAGAATGTATGAGGAGGGAGCAGAATGGGCAAGCCCCTCCAACATAGCACTACTGACTCCAGGCTGCCTCTGTAACAGTTGGTGATCTCAAGACCTCCTAATTTAAAGTCAGTTTAACCACATTTCAAAGTACAGCAGAAAACAGTGGATTTATTTCTAGAAGATGGAGTAACTTTTGTCTTTTGAATTAATATACACTGCCTAGAAATGTCCCTGTTTCCTGTAATTTTTTAGTAAGAATTATTGACTTCCTAGCAATGCTTTTCAAATGAAGAAGCGAACACATGCTTTCATGAAGATAACTCAGGAATACTACTCAATATGGATCAAATCATTCATTCTCTCAAAAATTACACACCTGTCATACAGGGTATTGAGAAATTCACACAAAATGATACATGTGAACATACTTTGCAAAGTACACAATGTCCTGTGACAGTGATTATTAAGAGTCTGGGATTTTGTGGATGTTTTATAGCCCAAGTTAAAGTTACAGACACTAAGTAAATAACTAATAAGATCTGATCACTAGATGAGATGGAGATAAAAATAGCAGCTGCATCTAGTACCGTTTCTATAAGAGTTAATGTGTCTGCAGAATGAGGTGTACTGTTGTTCATGAACACTCACCTTTAATGTGTCATGGCTGGAAAAAAGAAAACAAACAAGTCTACTCTTTTGCTAACTTTAAATTTTTTTCTTTTCTTTTCAATAGACCATAATGTTAGCAGATATGAGGTTAGGTTGAGTAAACTCCTTGAGCTCACCCTATTCACCCTATGTAAAATAGGAACCTCACTTTCTATAACCTTATCTTCCTTTATTTTTTCTTTATTTCACTTATCATTACCCAAAATGTACTGCATGCTTATTTGTATACAGTATTTCTTTATTATTATTTTTGTCTCTCTTCCCTTATAGACAACAACGTAGTCCTGTTCACCTCTGTATCCCCAACCCTCCATCAGTGATTGGTGCAAATAAGCCCTCAAAAAATATTTATTTACCAAATGAATACAAGGTCAATGATATTTTCCAGAAATATTTCACTCTCCCATCTATCAATAAGCAAGAGCCAGACAAAAGTATATAGTGGAACACCTAGTAGTTGGGGGCAATCGTTTGTGACAAACCCTAAGGGCAATTTTCTGACAGGGACAAAGACCCATCTCTAGCCTTCTTCTCAACTGATTTCCCCAAACCAATTTCTGAAATACTTGTCCTCTCAATTGTCTTAAGGATCTAATAAGTTGTTTGTAAAACACCCAACACATTCTCTAGGGGAAGAGATAGGAAGTAGAGAAAGAAATTGCTGTAGTATGGATCTGGAATGTCCCTAAGACCCACATGTTAATGGCACAGTCCCCAGCTTGGTGGGGACTAGGACTAGAATAGGTGGGGCCTAGTGAGAAGTCTATGGGACATTGAGGGCATAACTTCAAAGGGAATTGTGAGACTCAGGTGTTTTCTTCTATCCCTCAAATTCTGCCACAAAGTGACTGACTAGCTTCATTCGGCCATACGCACCCTACCCTGATGTACTGCCTCAACACTGGCCTAAAAACAGGTCCAACTGACCATGGGCCGGAGTCTCCAAGATGGTGAGCCATATAAACCTTTCCTTTTCTGACTGTCTCACATATTTTTAATAGTAACAGAAAGCTGACTAACACAGAAAGCATAAAAGAAATATATATTCTTATTCGAAAGTCAGAATGACAAATAAGTGCAATGAAAAAAAATATAAATTATACTTAAAGTTTCTACCCCAATACACCACTATTGCAATTTTTTCTCCCTTTCTTTTCTAGGGCATTATACAACATCATTTTATACATACTAATTGGTATATTCTTCTTTCACTGAATTCATGTCATTAATACATGTCTATATTAATATTTTTAATGGTTGCATTGAATTCCATCCTGTCACTGTACCACAATTCCTGCAGTTGTTCATTTGTTACTTTTGATATATTGCAGGTCGCAGAAAACATATTTGTAGATAGTATCTACATATAGCTTTCATTATTTCCATAGGATACATTCCTGCTTAGTAATCAAGGGAATGAAAAAGGAAAACCACAATAAAATACAGTTATATGACTAGATTGGGAAATTTTAACAGAATAATAATTCCAAACATTAGAGAGGCTGTGGAGAAGTAGAAACTCTCTGTCACTGGTGATCAGAATGAAATTTGGCGTCCATGTTTTGGGAAAAAGTTTAGCATTATCTACCAGGAATGAAAACATGCATTTATCTCATGAGCAGGAAATCCCACCCCTCACTATATCCCCTTGAGCAGCAGGATCAGTTCTAATATTTAATTTCACTTATATCAAATTCAAGAGCAGAAAAACTAAATTGTATTGTCCTGGGATATAGTCATAGGTGGTATGACCACAAGGAAAAGCAGACATGTGGTTATCACAGCAGTTAAGATAATGGATACTTCTTTGTGGTTTGAATCCTGATTTTCTTTAAAATTTTGTTATTTTGCCTGTCATGTATTTTTTTTGCATTAACTTTTACTCTTTAAAATATTGCATTAAAATATTATGTATCTCGATTACTGAGTTTTTTGGTGCCTCCTTAAATTTTGCTTCTGAGGCAAGTGCCTCACTCTCCCTAGTTCTGGCCTTGGTGGTGAGAGAGGAGTGTGATCAGAGACCCATGGGGGACTCATTAAAGGGACAGAACTATCCTATTTCTTGACTTGTGTCTAGTTATATATTGCAGCTTACTTTATGATTATCCATTATACTCTATAATCATATTTATATTGTATATACTTTTATGGTTCAAACTGTATTTCACAGAAACTAGAAAACGTGCATTTCTTTATTAAAAAATTATTTTTCTAAACTTTTTGTGTTTGGTGGGGAGGGGAATTGAATCCAGGGCCTGTGTATGCTAGGTAAGCCCTCTACCACTGAGCTACATCCCCAGACCTTTTTAAATTTTTATTTTGAGACAGCATCTCGATAAGTTGCTCAAGCTGGCCTTGAATTTGTGATCCACCTGCCTCAGACTCCTGAGCAGCTGAGATTACAAGTGCCCTGCTTGATAACATGCATTCTTTGGTTGATCAAGGCATTGAACATATTTTATATACTTATTGGTCTTTCATTCTTCTTCTTTTGTTGTATATTTCAGCTAATAATTCTTACCAACCTACTATTTTGCCAGGTGCCTCATGACAATCCTGTGAGTGGGTAATTGTCATCCTCATTCCATATCTGAGAAAATTGCAGTATGCAAAGAAATTCACCTAGGTTCACACACAGCTGGCCAGACTCAAAGATGCATTGCAATGTGTGTGTGCCATTTCTTTCCTAATTCCTGTTCTGTTTATTTTGGCAGCATTGACACAAACTCTCTCTCTCTCTCTCTCTCTCTCTCTCTCTCTCTCTCTCTTACACACACACACACACACACACACACACACACACACTTAAACAAGATCAGAGAACAAGGAGGTAGGTCATATCAGACACAGAAAGAGCTGAGAAACGAAGCCTGCTGCAAAGGAAGGTAGGGCAGGAAGGGAGGAAGGTGAGGCACAGGTACAAATAGACCCTGGGTGGTGAGGATCAGCTCCTGCAGAGCCCAAAGTACCACACTGGAACTACCAAGCAGGGAGACTCTGACACTTTAACAGATTAGCTCTATAAAATTATGCTTGTAAGGGCTTTCATTTAACATCTCATATCTTTTTTCCCCTCCATAGATCACTTCCTTTCTACCCTTAGGAAAATGGGTTTGTTTTTCCCTCCTATGAAATTGGGTTTTATTCTTTGCTTCCCCTGTGAGACTCTGTCTTGGGGCAGGTGGGATAGGGGTGGAAGTTGCAGAGGTTGGGAGTGGGGAGACTGTGAGAAATCTGTGCTCTTTCAGTTTTGAAAAGTAAAACATTTCATCACCTTTCACCACTCTATTCCTGGCAGCAACTAGAGCTGGGCTGCCTCCTCTCTGCCTCAGCTTGTGCATTTGGATTGCATTTTGCAAACCCCACTCCTGTACAGGCTTGAGGCGGACAAGCCTGCACACCCAGGTTTTCCTGCACTGCCTTCGTCCTCATTTTGCCTGGAGACACAGGCAGCAGCTCTGCCCATTTCAACATTTTGAATTAAAATTCAAATGTCTTTCTCACTAGCCACTACACTATTAGTATCTGCAGCGTAATTACTAACACCGTGTACCTTTCCATGTACCTTTATTTCATAGCACAGAGACACTCCAGGGAGAGACAACCTTCAGAATGATCAGCCTGGCCAGTACACCTCCTCCTGCAGGTCTCCCAACTCTAGCCCAACACTCTCTACTCCTGTTCCTAAGCTATCATTCAATCTATCTGCTTAGGACACATCTAGATATTAACAACTAGGCACTAATAAAATTATTGACCAAAATATCAAAATTTTACTTATTAAACCCGAAATGCTTTTGAAGGTTCATAGTCACAATACTCTTGATCCTACATGTTTAATTATTTTTTAATTTGGCAAATAATTTTAAAAAGGCATTTAAAAACATGTTGTGAATTCTGTTAAGATTTCTAGGTACCAATCAAGAGCTCACACCTTTGTGTAGAGACTATTTGTCAGTGTGGTTATTAAGCCATTGTGTCTGAAAGAGCAAATGATGGGGAAAGTGTTAAGGATTAAAGCTTGAATAGAGAAAATGAAGGCAATAACGCCCAACACTTACTTGGGGTTTTATATTTATGCTTCGGTGATCAAACTAGCGAAGCGAAGTTTAATACGTCTTACATAAACTTCTTTTACTTAAAAGTTTACAAGATTGCTTTTTCTCTTCACTTATCTTAATTCCCAGCACTTCTTGAATGATAGGGTTGTAAGAAGCTGAGTTGTTCCCATAAATTTCTGTGTCCTAATAAATCTCGTTTGGGGAAAGTATGTGCAATACATAATAACTCGTTATACAGCGGCCGGTGAGAGCAGCAGGCAGCCAACGCCCACTGGAGAGCACATTTGAAAGATAACCTACATTTTAAAAGAATGTACTAGAGTTCCAAGTTCTGCAACCATGAAGAAAACTGAAAATCAACCCTTCTTCTCAAAACAATGTTTCTCCACTAGTTCCATCCTTCTTCATCCCTGCCCCCAAGGGGCTGGATATCAGTTTGCCTTTAAAATTTGAAAAAGGGGTGGAGAGAGAAGCTGTTTTTAACTCAGAGAGGAAAAAAGGACTAAGTCCTTTATAGCACACTCAACAACAGGTCTATAAAACCGAACTTATTGGGGTGGCGATGGAGCTAAGTCAAATGCATTTAACAAGAGTAGCTTGCTAATGATCACCTGCGGGATTTTAAAGAACGAGAACGAGCAAACAGCAGAGATGACAGGCAGGGTGTTCTCATTTCCACTTCAAGTCCAAGTCTCTGAGGGTGCTCAGCCTCCCACTCTATTTCCTCTATTCAAAATTGCTTAAGATTTTTAAACCCAGAGAGTTTGCCAGATGTAGACAATAAATACATTGTGAATTCATTGATGTTATTAATAGCAGTACTAGTACATAAATTCAAAAACAAGGTCTTGAGCAATAAAGAGATAACAAAACTTAGGTTCGTTTCTTACCATGCTGTTGCTTCTTTTTGATTTCTATAGATACACCAAGAGGATATAAGGAGTAAAATGCAGTTCCGCCAGCATTACCAATATCGATCTTCCTGCTTCTCAGAACAGCCTGGCCTGGTTCTCCGTCTTTCGGGGCTTAACTCTCGCCAGCTCACCTGCCAACCAGCTGCTGTCTCCCCGAGTCAGAGCTGAAGGACAGATGCTGACTGTTCATGTCAAAAGCGCTTTTAATAAGGGTGTGTTTGATTCAAGAGTTGAAAGGGTTAAAGAGGTGCGCCCTTTCTTGGGTGTGACACTAAACTAAAATTGCTGAAAAGACAACAGAGGAAGTAGTAGTAGGTGGTTCAGGGAAAGTTGTCCTGCATATATTAAATTATATGAAAAAAGCCTGATTACAGGTGGATGGGAAGGAGGCATTTGGAAGGGTATCTTAGCTCTGATTTTCAATCTCTGGTGAGCAAGGTCAATTGTCTTTACTGCTGAGTTTCTGTTCTGTTTTGTTTTCATTTCACCTTTTATTTACTTCTGCTGTTTTCTCCTACCTAGGTATAAATTATATCCTACAAGCCATATCCCATGTAACATTACTTAAAAATGTGTGTTCATGTAACAGGAAAGGTGAAAATGATGTCCATTTCATCAGTACCCAAATAATGGACACCTATAATCATCAATCCATATAATTCCGTAATTGTAAATTATTATCCCGTTTTTCTAGCTTGATTATGTCTTGTAAATTTTCAGTATTCAGAAAAATTATTTTGTTGAAGTTTTATTTTTCAACAAATAGTGACACAATTAATAGACCTCTTAATTACTTGGCTTTATTTCTAGGTGATATAGATCAGAAGAAAAAGTGCTCTCCTGTTTCTTTTATCATGACCACCCTTATTAGGAACATAATATTAAGGGGCTGGTGTTGTGACTCAGGGGTAGAGTGCTTGCCAGGCATGTATAAGGCATCGGGTTTGATTCTCAGCACCACATATAAATAAATGAATAAAATAAAAGTCCATCAAGGTCTAATAATTTTTTTTTTAAAAAAAGAAACATTTATCACGCACCTATGGGCTCATCGGTGTGAACATGCATTGATGATGATGTTCTTGATTATAATTGTGGCAGAAAGCATATAACACAAAACCTGCCCCTTAATGATTTTTAAGTGCTCAGTATTCACCATATTCATTGTTGTGCAAAAGCTCTCTAGAACTTTCTCATTTTGCAAAACTGAAGCTCTATGCCCATTAAGCAACTCCCCATTCTGCTCTGCCCCTAGCCCCTGGCAACCACCGTTCTCCTTTTCGTTTCTGAGTTTGACTATTTCAGTCACCTTATAAACATGGTACGTACAGTATTCATCTTTGAGTGACTGACTTTTATCACTTATAGCACAACATCCTCAAGATTCATCCATATTGTATCATGTGATACAGCATGTATTGATTGCCAGCTCTCTGGCAGTCTCCTGTCGACTCAGGGTTCCCTGACATCAAGGAACTCACAGTTTGGGGTAATTATCATGCATCAAGTGATGAGTATCAACATCAGTGTCATGGTCATGATCAAATATGTAAAATAAATACTATAATAGAAGAAAGACCAATAGAATAGGGGAGGGAAGAGTGGAGGGAAAGGGGAAGTACTGGGGACTTAAATGAAGCAAATTACATTCCATGCTTGTCTAATCATGTCAAAATGAACCCCAATTCTATGTATAACTATAATGCAATAAAATTTAAAAAAAAAAAAGGAAAGGAATGAAGACAGATGTATGAAGACTATATAAGGGAATATTGTTATTTAGAGGATGCTATGGGCCTGTCATAACAGCTACCATTTACGGATGCCCCATGTACAAAAAGTAGTTCTTCATTGGAGAGGGGGTGTCATTTGAACTAATACTTAAAATACACATACCCTAGCTCTAAGTGTTTGGTTTCTTCCTTTTTTTCTAAATAAGTATTATGGCTGATATATAAAACCTTTATAATCTAATATTAATTGATTGACAATCAATTCTTTAGTAATCATTTATATTAAAAACATTTTCTGGCACTATGATTATACAAGGACTTAACAACATAATCTGAAATAAGAATTCTTTCTCTCTCTCTCTATCTCTTTTTTTTTTTTTTTTTTTTGAGATGGGGTCTCACTAAGTTGCTTAGGGCCTAGCTAAGTTGTGCTGAGGCTGGCTTTGAATTTGTAATCCTCCTGCCTTAACCTCCTGAACTGTGCCAATGCTCTGGCTTGAAAATAAGAATTCTTCTACTAACCCCCCTGGCACATAAAAGATAGGAAACAGTTAATATCTTCCACGAGTACCTACCATGAACTCACTGTGTGAAGGATAGAGAATATAAGGTTTATTTTTACTTCTAGAAGCTTATAGACTTGTCTATAAAGCAACCACCTGCTGGCAGGCATATAATTAACTGCTAAAATATGTGCTATAGACATTTGTGATGCTTTCAGAATTCAAAGGGAAGAAGACCAGTGAGGGTGTGCAGCAAGGGTCCAGGAAGACAAAGGACCAACTCTGAAGGACAGACTTAACAAGGAACGGGGTGAGAGAAGGCACTCCAGGCCAGGGCACAGCCTGAAGACAGGTAAGCCATGGCCATGGGCATAAAGGCCTCACTGCAGTTAAGGGGCATGATGAAGCCTGGTGGAATTAGTGAGGGGAAGGTGGAAGGTGGAATAAGGAAATTAATGTCATCTGGGGAAGGCTGGAGAATATGGACTCTCCACAGGTTCCTGAGCGGGGAAGTGACATGATTGGAAGGGATGCTGGTGGAAGACAACCACGGCAGCCTCTGGTGGACCCCATGGAAGGGGGGTTGGGGTTAGTGACCTGGAGTGACCACAAGTTGTGGAAATGGAAGGAAGAAAAGAAAATCATCTGGGAAAGTAGAGACTGAGAGAGAGTGAGGTGAACTCAAAGGAAACCATGATGCAGTCTCGCGGCCTGGAGAACCTCATGGAGCTCTAGCACAGGGCTGGGAGACTGGCATGGGTCATGTGAACTTAAGGGACAGTTAATATTGCCAAGTAGAAATGTCCACAAACCATGTAGGTTTCACTCTCAAAGTTATACGTCTATACTTAATCTGAACACTAAATCAGTCTCTTAGAAATCACAATTTTATAGGAAGAACAGAAGCGATGCTCCATAAATGGCATTATTGGCTGTATTATAGGGCAGCGAGTGTTACTTATTCCCTGTAAAAGACAAAAGATACATTTACTGTCTTGAGCCTCCTTCAGCATCTGACAGTTTTGATCAGCAGTTTGTCTTTATGTGTCCTTTACAGAGGTGGCTCCTGCTGAATGGGCTTTGTGGTCAGGATTTCACTAATAAGCATAGGTAATAACTACTCTTAATGACTGGACAGCATTTCATCATTTTGTTTAAATAAAGTGTCTGAAGAAAGGGTACTTTTTGTGATTATCATAATGAATGAAATAAAAATAGCAAGACTGTAGTTCTGCTTTGCAACAAAGCAATAAAATCCTCTTGTAAGAGGAAACTTCCTTAATTTAATATCACATGGAGGGGCCGGGGTTATGGCTCTGCTGTAGAGCACCTGCCTGGCACGTGTGAGGCCCTGGGTTTGATCCTCAGCACTACATTAAAGTAAATAAATAAAATAAAGGTATTGTGTCCATCTACAAATATATATATATATATATATATATATATATATATATATATATATATATACATATACACACACACACACACACACACGTATTTATTTATATATTAAACAACAACAACACCACAACATGGTGATGAGAGGCAGCCGTACCAATCTTATTTATTTCCAGGCTTACTCAAGGTGTTACACTTTCTCATTAGTACATTTTTTTTTAAGTGCAAATTGAAAACTGATTACATATTCATCACTAGCATCAGGCTTTTCACAGAGGAGAGAAAAAAGAAGGAGAATTCAGTATGCCCTTTTCTTCCCATCCCCTCAGCCAAATTCCCCACGGATGGATTCTAGCTGGGGACCTTCCTCACATGCTCACTGTTGCTGTGAGCCTTACTTATTTCTGCCTCTGACTGAGACTGGGTTTCTGCAAAGCCCAGGAGTATGGTTAGGTGCAAAGAAAGGTAAATCCGCCAACCCCTGACTTTCTGCCCACCTTTGCTAGCCCTGCCCACCCATATCACATGGGAAAAAGTCACATAGACATACTTCAGCTGGGAGTCCCCCACCCCCCCACCGCCGCCCTGACTGTCCCCCAGCAGAGGGCAGAATTTTAAGAGGAAATGACAACTGCAGAGTGGGCAGATTTATTAAACAAAGGACTCCTTTATAGTTGTTTTTTAAAAATTCCTGCTGGAGGCATTAGTCCCTTCACAGAATACAAAATTATCTCAAAGTTCTTCTTCCCCACCACCTTTTTTTTTTTTTTTTTGAAATGGGACCTCACTATGTTGTACAGGCTGGTCTGGAACCCCTGGGCTCAGGTGATCCTCCTGCCTCAGCCTCCCAAGTAGCTGGGACTAAAGGGACAGAGAATTTTAAAAGCATATACATTTATGTATTTAAAATAGGCTCAGTCAAACAGGAAGTAGAGAGCTTCAGTGAGATGGGGGTTCAGGGAAAGAATGGAAATTCAATCCATCAGTTTAAAGATTTATTATCTCTAGAAATAGTGAGAGATTGGGACTCAAAGTAAAAAGGCCAGTGAAAAATTCCTAGTCTGTGGAATGACCAAGCAGTGACAATGCTGTTTTCAATTCTCTACTGCACTGTGCTGAGCTGGTCAAAGTTCACCGCGTGTATACAACTGCACTAAGATGATGGTGCTTTGGGGACATCAAGGAGGAGGCTGGTTCCAAGTATAGGGGGACTTGTGGCACAAGGAAGCACAGGAGAAGAGGTGAGGGGAGTGGTCCTCAGAGAGGAACCAGAGCCACAGGTAATGGGGAGGACTCGGACCTTGATTTTGCATGTAAAATGGGGGCATCCATCTTTTTTTATTTAGCTGTTGAAGTACAGGTGCTCTCATATGGCTAGAAGTCTTGGGGGACACCAAATAGCTATATTACATTTTTATGAACAGTAGCCTTAGGGTTAATTATGTCCCATGCATTTTGCTAAGCACTTTACATTCATAAACTCATCAAATCTGAAGAGAAACAAATTATTGTCACCATTTTACAAATGAGGAAAGTTCAGGCAAGGAAGGCAAGCAATCTGTCCAAGGGCACAGGATTAATGAATAGTGGCCAGGTTCAAACCCAGGACTGCTGGACTCCAAACCACACAGTCTTAACCTCTTGTCTCTAACATCAGCTTTCGCCACCCCCTCTCCAGAAACCATTCTGTCTCTCTGTGGTCCCTGGTTTCTTCCCTTACAACCTTCTTGCCCCCCACCCACTCCCTCTCTCATGTACCTTTTCTTTTTTATCCTCATTCTCACCTCCTATTTAATTTCTGTCTCTGGAGGGCACCCTTTCCTGTGCTATTCTTCCTCCTAGTACCTGTCTCTGGCTCACAGTTTAATGTGTACCTCTTGGTCACTATCTGTTTCCAGCTAAAATGGAAGCTCCTCAGAACAGGGATTTTATCAATTTCCTTCATCCTAAATCCTCAGCACCTGACAGGTATAATAGCATTGCAGTCACACAGTAGGTGCTTCAGAACCACATACAGAATGAACAAGTACAGTTCACAGACTTCTGTTAAAGAGAAAGTCTTCCAGTATGGCCTGTTTGGGCCTGACTAGGAGAGAAGGTGTATCAGTTAGGTCCTGTGAGAAGGAAAGAACAGGAAAAGTGGAATGTTTGGATGAGAGGCTAGAGGGGCAAAGGAGCTGGGCATGATGGCATGTACCTGTAATCCCAGCAACTCAGGAGGCTGAAGCAGGAGAATTGCAAGTTTAAAGCCAGCCTCAACAACTCAACGAGGCCCTAAGCAACTTAGTGAGACCCTGTCTCAAAATAAAAAAATAAAAAAAGGGCTGAGGATAGGGCTGAGGATTAGTATCACTAGGTTCAATCCTTGGGACCTAAAAATAAAACTAAAAAATAAAATAAAAGGGGCCAAGGTATGCACAGGACTTAGGGACCTTCTTCAGAGTAGTGTCCTAACCTGAGACTAAAAACACACCCGAATGACAAGGAGGGAACAGCTGCCAGAATAGGCACACAGAGGACAGTGCCGGGGGTTCTGGCAGGGGCAGAGGGACACAGCCAGCCTGCAGTGTCCTGCAGGGAGGGATCCTAGAGAATGAATGCCTGGCCTTTTTTCATTCCCTCTCTAACCTTCTGCCAAGACCCTGCTTCAATTCCAGCAGAGAGCCAGATGACCACCAGAAAGAGCTTATCGATGTCCACGCAGGACACGGAATAGGATGGAGGACAGAAGGGGATCTGGAGGTGCAAAGGAGGGCGTTGAGGTGCGAATCTATGGCGGTGGGGGGAAGCTGATTAAGGAAAGGAAGAGTGGAGACCTGGGTCACCAAAATGACCAAAATGGAGTACAGCAGACATACAGGAACTTTCTCCCCCCACCCCCTGCACAGTATTGGAGATTGAATCCAAGGGTACTCTACCTAACCCTAACCCTATCTCCCCAGCCTCCATTTTCGGTTTTGTTTGAGATGGGGTCTCACTAAGTTGCTGAGGCTGGCCTGGAACTTGCAATTCTCCTGCCTCAGGCTCTCAAGTCTCTGGGACTACATACATGCACCACCACACCCAGCAGCAGACAAACAGGGACTTTATAAGAGATGTCAAGCGTGTCTAACCTCACCTCTCATGACTTATTTCTATGTCCAATAAGGTTTTGTAATTGTTCTCTTCATAAATTTAGTATGTCAAAGACACTGTAAAGTTAAACTTTCACCTCCATCATGCAGCCAAATTTCCTTTAGCACAAAATGCTCTTACTAACTCCAGGCTGCCAGTGAGCAATCCTAGTTTGGTCACAGGTCAGCCAGGCCCTCCTCTGGCCTGCATCATGTTTATCTGCCATATTGTCCCAAACAACCACTCAGCCTAAAGGGTATGAACTTTAAACTTCTCTTAAGACTTCGCAGTCAGTTCTGCAATGATGTCTTCCTTAGCATCATGCCATTCAGAAAACAGACTGCATTCCTAGCAAAAAAGATGATTGCCCCTATCTTACCTTCTATGACACCTATGGCACAAGCAACCAATAAATAAATAGAAATTGACCATGCTGATACCTTGACCTTGGCCTTCCACCTTCCAGAACTGTGAGAACCAAATGTCCTATTTTGTAAGTTACCCTTCTAAGGTATCTTGTTATAGCAGCCCAAGCTGACCAAGACACTCAGAAATCCCATTCCTAGGTACATACCCAAAAGGACTGAAAGTATCTGCCCACAGAAAAATGTATGCATAAATATTGGTGGCAGATTTATTTATAAGAGTCAAAATACACCAGCAACACAAATGCTCATCAGCTGATGAATGGAAAAACAAAATGCAGCATTATTGGTCATCACAGGAAACGAAGCACTGAGACACGCCACAACAGGGAAGAACCGTGACAACATCTTGCTCAGTGAAAGTGCCAGACACAAAACAATAAACATAATGTTTACTACCATTTATGTCATAAGTCCAGAATAGGCAAATCCACAGAGACAGAGAGTAGATGGGTGGTTGCCAGGTGCTGGGGGAAGGACGGAATGAAGAGTAACTACAGAGTTTCTTTTGGGGGTGACAAAAAGATTCTGGAATGAGATCGTAGTGGTGGTTGCACAATCGTGTCAATATCCTAAAACCCACTGAATTATACACTTCAAACAGTAAACTTTATGGCATATGAATTAGACCTTGATTTATAAAATGGATGATGAATGATAATGAGGTGAGGCCATTCTAGCCCCCTTATTTCACCACCCCAAGGAAACTGATGAAAGTAATTTTAAAAATCTGAGGTTATAAGAAAATCTATGGTGTCCTGGGACAATGTAAAGACCAAATCTATTAAAGTAGCAGGGGAGTCCTCTTCATTATTATTTTAGGGGCAGTTGTAGAAAAGTAAGTGGAAAGAGAAATATGGGAAGACTGAGGTCTCTAACAAGGGGCATAAGGCCTCATGTTCTCAGGAGTCCCAGACAAATTTGTAATGCTAAATGACATTAAAGATGCAGGTACAATGTACTGATTTCACTGTGGTACAACGAGACAGTGATAGGAATTTTTGTTAAATATAAAATCACATCTCATGTATAAATGAACATTTTTGGTACAAATACTCAACATACAAAATTACATTGAATTTGTGTATTGAAAATATTCATTTGTTAAACATGGAGATTCAGAATATATCAGCATTTTTGTGGCTCTATTGTATTCTATTCTTCAGTGCTCTCACTTGGAAAAATAGAAACAGGAATTATATATACCCCACCATAATTTTTTCTTACAACTTCAGATTTTTTTTGTTGCTTTCATCAGTTTCCTTGGGGTGATGTAATAAGAAATCTAGAATGACCTTACCTCATTATTATTCATCATCCATTTTACAAGGATTAAACAAGTTATTATTTGTATTCAGAATAGTGCCTAGTATGTATGCAATAATGTAAGTGTAAGCTTTTGCTACTAATATTCTCTACCATTTCTCCAAATCAAACATTATAAGACACTGAGGAGGTATTGTGAATTGAATGTTTCTAAATGTGTTTCTAAATGTAGTCTTCTCAACTCCCACATTGAAATTCTACCCTGAAATGTGATTTAGTAGGATGTGAGGCCTTTGGGATGTGATTAGGTATTGAGGGTGGAGCCCTCCTACATGAGATTAGGGCCTTTATAAGTGTCACAAAAGAGCTTGCTTCCCCTCTCTGGTCTCTGCCAAGTGAAGAAATAAGAAGTTAGCCATCTACCACCCATTTGAGGCCCTCACCAGAACCCAACCATGTTGGCATCCTGATCTCACACATTCAGCTCTCAGATGTGTGAAAAATAAGTGTCGGCTGTTTATGAGTGACTGACTGTGGAACTTTGTTTTAGCAGCCTGAACTTTGACAGCAGGGGATGTAAAAATCTCTCTGTAAACATATGTAACAGAAATAAGTGCTGTGTGGCTCAGTGATAGAGCACTTACTTAGCATAAGTGAAGAGCTGGGTTCCATCTCCAACACCAGGGGTAAAAAAGAAATTCTCTCTGTTCATTTTGAGCTAAGCCTCCAAAGGGTTAAGGCAAGTTCAAATTAGGGGTCTAGCCTGAAGAGGTGGCTTGGACCCAAGAAATGCACAAATGATAAAATAATTATCTCTAGATTTTAAGAGAAGGAAGTCTGAGGTCGATACAGAATGTAGTGAAATCCGTACAACATGTTAGAGCTTTTTCTATGTTGATGTTGTCCCCCTTCTTTTGGAAAATGAGAAGAAGAAAATGAACATGCAATAATTGAATAGGTATAAAAGACCTTGGAGACTCATTTAATTGGTGGAAATGATTTTTTAGTAATATATATGCTCTTGATAGTATAGCCCATGAGAACTGTGTTCATTCATTCATGGAAACATTTATTGAGCATCTTACAAGTTTTCTCTTGTCACAGGTTTACTTCTACGAAGAGGCACGTACTGATTAGACTAAGCCTCCTTTAACTGTAAGTGTGGAAAGGCATGGCCTCCTCAGTGACTCAGTCCATTCAGACTACTGTATCAGTGTCCCAGATCAAGTGGCTTATAAATAACCAAAATTTATTTCTCACGGTTTGGGTGGATGGGAAGTTCAAGGACAAGTGCTGGCAGATTCATCTGGTGAAGGCCTGCTTCCTCACCATCTTCTCACTGTGTGCTCACATGGTAGAAGGGACTACGTAGCTCTCAGGGTCTTCTTTTTTTGTAATCTCATTCATGAAGACTCCATCCTCATGACCCCATAACCTCTCTAAGGCCTCACTTTCTAATACGATCACATTGTGGGGTTGATTTTAACATAGGATTTGGGAGGGACACAGACATTAGTGTATATCACTGTAGTTAGTATTCCAAGTAGAAGGTATGTAAAGCTTCCATGTACTCTATAGCAATGGTATGTTTGGGGTACAAAATGCATTTGACTTGAACACACTTTCCATTGATTTGTGCTCTGCCGAATGTTACACTGCCCTTAGCAGATGTATGAGAGGCACAACCCAAGCCTTCCGGCATTATCCTATATGGCAATTACTTTCAGCGCAGGACTTCACAATTGAGCAGGCACATCCGCTTCTAGATTGTAGCCGTCATCAGTCTCAGCCTAAACCACAGTTTAACTGGATACAAACATAATTGGAATTAAGGTTTAGAAGGAAAGATAAGACAGATCTAATCTGTACACAAGAGCAAAACACATACACACTCATTATCTCATTGTAATATTTGTGCACCCTCATTATTGAAGAGTTTTCATGTGGTGCACAGATCTAACCTAACAAGGCAGCATATGAAGGGTTATCCCACAATCCTCTAAAGCTACAGGAGCAGTGGTGAGATGGATGCCCTTCCACAGCTGTCTCACCCAGGCAATGGATGCATCCCAGTTCCAGGGCACGGTCTGGCATCCAGGCAGATGGAGAGCTCTGTGCCAGCAAGACCAAGAACTGTGCTCTCTTCCTTTGTACAGGGATGGGAACTTCTGCCCAGCCATCCTGTGTCTGGGCACACACTTTCTGAATGGTCACATACAGCTTCATACTCTGGATCAACCAGGGAGAGTGAAAAGCCCTTTTTGTGGTTTGAGATCCTTCAGAAAGAAAGAAAACCTACATACCACTTCTGATGAACCACACAAAAATGGTTCCCAATAGAACAAATTTGAAGGAAGGCCACAAAAGGACCCATTGTCATATCACTCCCTCTTTTTCAGTTTTTTTGGTTAATCTTTAGTCACAGCTCAGCTTACCAGGGGTAACTGAGGAAGATTCTTTGCTAGTTTGCTAAAGGTCAAACAAATGAAGCTTAATTTGAGATAATCTGAAGTAATTCCTTAACTATGACCAATGTCAATTTGTTATCTAAAAGGAAGGAGCTTGAATTGGACTAGTCTTGGAAACCCTGACTCACTGTTTCAACTGCCCTTGACATTCTAGTTCCTCAAATTACAGCCCAACTTTCAGCAGTAAACACCCTTCAAGTCAATGTTCAGTATCCACTGAAAACACAAAGGGAACTTGTGAAAAGATCCACTTCCTTCATTTGATTCTTCCTGCACTTCAGTATTCCATTGAACATTTCTCCTTAAAAGTGGATATGCGTGGGGCTGGGAATGTGGCTCAAGCGGTAGCACGCTCGCCTGGCATTCCCAGGGGGCTGGGTTCGATCCTCAATACCACATAAAAATAAAATAAAGATGTTGTGTCCACCGAAAACTAAATATTAAAAAATTCTCTCTCTCTCTCTCTCTCTCTCTCTCTCTCAAAAAAAAAAAAAAGTGGATATGTGAACGCTACGCTAAGTGAAATAAGCCAGACTCAGAAAATCAAGGGTCGAATGTTTTCTCTCATATGCGGAAGCTAGAGTGAAATAAGGGGTTGGGGGCAGCTGGATATCATAAAAATAGAGAAATAAGTGGAATAAAAGGAGATTGAATGGGAGGGGGAAGAACATGAAAGGGGAGTAAGTGGGGAATGAATTCAACAAAAGTACACTATGCGTATGTATAAATGTTCCATGATGAATTCTACCTTCATGTATATCTATAAAGCACCAATTGAAAATAAAGAAAAGAATGACCAGTAGAGTGGAGGAAGGGGAACTGGGGGAGGGAGAAGGGAAGGGAAGGAGGAAGCACTAGGGATTGAAATGGAGCAAATTAAATTCCAATCATATATGATTATGTCATATTATGTCCACACACATATGTCATACATTATGTCCACTATTATGTACAACTACAATGCACTAATACAAGCCAAAAAAAAGTGAGTAGGAACCTTAAACAGACATAAATAAATAATCACATTTATTAAAATGCAAATATGATGAGGCAGTGATTGGAACAATGTCATTTTTATGGCTTTGAAATTACAATGGGATCAACACCGCAAAACATCACCACAATAGCTTAAAAGACATTGAAGAAGAAATGTTGGGTCCACATAATCATGCCAATGGCTCTTTATGCCTTGACAGAGCTAAAGTCATAATTAAATATCTCTTTCTTTGCTTTGTTCAATAATGACAATGCTATACCAAATGCTTATGGTGGGTGGTATTCTAAGTGCTTCACATGTAATAAACACATTGAATCCTCATGCTGACCTGATGAGTCAGATGAGTATCTGAAGCAGAAAGGTATAGAAACTAACCCAAGGATGCTTACCTACCCAATGATAGCTTGAATTTGAACCTGAGCAGGTGTGATTCAGAATCCATGCTTTTAACCAATTCATCAACTTTTTAAAGGTGCTTGTGGTTCTGCATAAGGAACTAACCTCACTTCATGTCCCTCCCACAGACAGTCCCTAAGAAATTCATAATAGGACCCAGTACCCTTTAAAAAAATTACAAAAGGAGATGGGTACAGTGGCGAATGCCTATAATCCCAGCAACTCTAGAAGCTGAGGCAGGAGGATCATGAGTTCAAAGCCAGCCTCAGCAATTTAGCAAGGCCCTAAGTAACTCAGTGAGACCCTGTCTTTAATAAAATATAAAAGGGTCTGGGAATGTGGCTCAATCCCCAGTACCAAAAAAAAAAAAAAAGTAACATCGTCCATTAGATGATGTTCTATAAGGTAGCCTATTTTAAGTGTGATTCACAGTGGGAAGGGAGATATAATTTCACACACTGAATGACCTAGTAAACTTGATACACAATCAACATTAAAAAAAAAAACTTCCATCTCAAGTTTCCCATGAATTAATCACTCATAAGTCCATGGCTGCGTCATCCTCGGGTGTCACAGCCGCCGGGAAATTCAAGCAGAGACACTGACTCAAGGTGTGTGTAGCAATCCATCGTATTAAATGATCTTTTAGTGTTAGATCTAACTTACATAATCGTTGAATGGTGGAGATGAGAGGGGCCTGGCAGCTTCTGAACTTACTGTCCTTAAGTGATCCTGTCCAAGAAGGATGAATGAGATGCCCCAGGTCCTCAATCCAGGCAGCAGAAGGAGCATCATGAGATGATGATCACAGACTTTCCAGTGTTGGATGCCTTTCTGCACTTTGCATACTGCTCACCCCACCCCTGTGACTTTTTAAAAATTTGTTCTTTTTAGATATATAAGAAGTAGAGTGTATTTTGACACATTGTGTACACATGGAGTATGACTTATTCTAATAAGGATCCCATCGTTATGGTTGTACATGATGTGGGATTACATTGGTCATGTGTTCATATATAAGGACAGGAAAGTTATGTCCCTGTGACTTTTTTTTTTTTTAATACAAAAGTAACATGTTGGGCTGGGGGCCGGTAGCTCAGTGGTAGACCACTTGCCTAGCATGTGCAAGACCCTGGGTTTTCTATCCCCAGCACTGCAAATAAAAAAGTTGCATATGATTTTATTGTGGTTAGTGAGATCTACTTAGCCCAGCCCTAAGTTCATTTAAAAAAAACACAAAAACTAAAATGTTCTCATGACCTGGGATTAAGGACATTTTCTTATTCTCTGAATAGACAAGGTTAACATAGTTATATTTACTAGTTGAATTTTGGAACTACTTGAAATAGGAGTTCAATGGTGCTTACCTGTTCTTCACTGAGAGAAACAGACAGGTAGCATCATAAAACACTAAATCACCAGGGAACAGGAAACAGGAGTGTGGAAAGTGGAAAATGAGCATTCTTTTTTATCTTGTGTAGGAACTCATTTTCTATCATTCTATTATATTTCATCATTCATCACTTGGTCCCTGTGGAAATGGTTGGGGATATCTCTGAAAAACAGATAGCCAGGCACTGTGGCACATGCCTATAGTCTTCAGCAGCTTGGGAGGCAGGAGGATTGTGAGTTCGAAGCCTTGCTCAGCAGCTTAGTAGGACCCTAAGCAAATCAGCAAGACCCTGCCTCTAAATAAAATATAAAAAAGGGCTGGGGATGTGGCTCAGTGGGTAAGTGCCCCTGGGTTCAATCCCCTGTACCAAAACAAACAAACAAACAATCAAACAAAACAGAAGATGTTTTAAGTTCTGGGAACAAGGAAATGTTAGATCTTTGGCCTCCTCTCCAGTCCAGGAGCTCAGAACCTCCTCTGCCTACCTGCCTCTTGTCTCCCTCATCAGTCACTGTATACAAAAACCTTTCTATATCATAGGTTTTATTCCATCACCTACTTCTTTAAAAACATTCAGTGACTGTCCACTCTGTTCAGGAGAAAGCCCACACTTTCATAACCCTGAGCAGAATGGCACTGTTCCTCTTTGTAGTCATCCTGCCTCCATGTGCCCGTGCCAACTGTCCACTAACCAAATCTGAATGTTCTCAGTTCCACAAGCACACCACCTGCTTGCCTGTCTCGTTATCTTTGCTCATGGGGTTTTTCCTCTAGAATGTTGCCTCACCCTCTGTGCAATCCAACTCTGATTCACACGGCAGGGTCCAGCCTGGAGGCTTCTTGCATAGCCCAAGTGTACTGACATTCTCTTAAAGCATTCGTTACTGGTAATGCGGATTTCTCATTTGCTGGTCATTTTTCCATGTACATTTCTCCTACATTCCCATTTGTTTTATAATTTCCTTTAGAGCAGGATACACTGCTTAGACTAAAAACATTTCCAGTATGCCTTAAAAACATAAAGAATTAAGTATCAGACAATAGATTATTTGACAACTCTCCCCAAACTCTCCTTGAAGAGCTGACACTTAAAACACTTGAGGTAATTTTTTAATAATTATTCTAAAAATCTAAAAGCTCAGGAATAAATCTTTAAGAAAGGGCCTTTACCTATAATTCATGGTGAGATTCAAAGATAACTGGTTATAGTGTGTTTATTAATCAATTAAGAGAATTAAGAAAATGGGAACAAATAAACTCACTTTTTTGTTTTGTTTTTTAAAAACCTACCTAAGCTTGTCCCAACATTAAAGACAAAAAGAGACAAGAATATAACTAGAGGCTCACACACCACATGTTTAAGTATTTTAAAGTTATGAATCAAGCTCACAAACTATTAAATAATGTTCTAATATTCTGCCTTTTAAAAAAATGCATCTTTGAAATGACCTGAAGCTCAAGTTTACCTTCTCTTCCCTCTCTTGCCTCCATTCTATATGACCAGTGGCCTCCACAATTACCCAGGACATCTCAGCCTGCACATCTGAATGTGTTCCCTGGATAGGGCCTCCCCTTGGCCACCTGTTGGGCCTAGTTATATCTCCTGGCCACAGGGTCTGCCCCCAGAGAGACAAAGAAGAGACTTTAGGATTATACCAGAAACTATGAAACTTCTAGAAGAAAAGTTAGGGCCAATACTCCAGGACATAGACACAGGCAACAACTTTCCCAATAGGAACCCTAAAGCTCAGGAAATAATGCCAAGTGTTAATAAATCACATTAAAAAGCTGCACAGGAAAGGAAACAACAAAGTGTGAAGAGAGAGCCTACAGAATGGGAGAGAATCTTTGCTAACTACTTTTCTGATAGGGGATTAATATCCAGAATATGTAAAGAACTCAAAAAACTTGACACCAAAAAACCAAATAACTGAATTAATTAATGGGCAGATGAACTAAATAGATACTTCTCAAAAGAAGAAATACAAATGGTACAAAAAAATATGGCTATAAAAAGATGTTCAACATCTTACTAAAGTAATTAGGAAAATGCAAATCAAAACTGCATTGAGATTTCATCTCATTCCACTAAGAATCCAAACAACAATAAGTGCTGGAGAAGATGCGGAGAAAAAGGAACACTTTTGCACTCTTGGGATTGTAAATTAATACAACCACTATGGAAATGAGCATGGAGATTCTTCCAAAGACTAGGACTGGAACCACTATATGACCCAGCTATAAATTTGTCATATGATACTGATACATACATACTCATGCTTATGGCAGCATGAGTCACAATATTCAAACTGTGGAACCAATCTAGGTGTCCAACAATAGATGATAGATAAAGAAAATGTTTATATATAACATTTATATATATATTATAAAATTCATATATATATATATATGAATTTTATTTAGCCCTAAAGAAGAAATAAACTATGTCGTTTGCAGGAAAATGGGTGGGACTTGAGAACATTATGTTAAGTGAAATAAGCCAAACTCAGAATATCATGGGTAGTATGTTTTCTCTTATACATGGAAGCTAAAGAGGAAAAAGGAAAATAAAGTGTGTGTTGGGGGGTAGATCTCATGAAAATTGAAGGGAGACCATAGAGTATAGGAAAGGGATGGAGGAGGAGGGGGTAACCACTGGGGAACAATATTGGCCAAATTACATTGTTATATCATGTACATATATGAGTGTGTAGCAATGAATCCCAACATTATAACTATAAAGCACCAATAAAAAATGTGGAAAACATCTGACAACACAAAAAATCTGACAACTCAGACTTAGGTGACATTTTCAAGAAGCTCAGCTCAGATAGCTTCCCACCCCAAATGAGAAATCATGTGATGTTCTTCCCCTCTATTTATCCCTGCTATCCCACCCTCCTCCCAACATGTCCATCTCCTCCAGTTCCCAACCATGCCAAGCAGAGAGCAGTCTCTTTTCACATAGAAAACCACAAAGATCAGGCTGAAGTTCTGCAAGCACAACATGTCTTTGGATTATTTCCATTTGGTTATCTTCAGTGGTAATAAATATTGGCTCAATGGTCCAGGAAACCCAAGTTCAGGCTGAGAGTCAGGAATTCCAGAACTCATTATTGAGCCCAGCAACATAGTGCTTAGAGTCTAAGCACTAACACCTTTGCTTTTCCTGATTTGCAAACCAGGGATAATGATACCCAACTCAGGGGCTGGAGTATGGGTTAATTAATGATTGTATGGTGCTAAGTATAAGGAGGCTTCGTGGCACAGGCAGGTAACATGCCTTGTAGGAGTGATACATATTAATAATACTGTATTAGACCCCAGCACAGCTATGTCAATCACTCTGAGGAATGTGGTCTAAGCAGAACTCCTTTATTTCATTTTATGATTATATACTAGCTTTTAGGTTCCTGCTCTAAATTCATCTTTATAACAATACAGAAATTGTTTATTTATGTTTCTCCATGAGTTCTGTAAAGGAAGGGCAGGCTGTGAGTTATTTTGAATTCTGGGTGTGTCACAGTGTTGCTTTTACCAAATTGTTTATTGGACAGACTGGAGAGGAGAGGACTGCACCCACGCCTTGGGCCTAAGGGGAAGAGAGAAGCAAGAAGCTCCCTTGTGCCCGAGGAAAAGTCAGAACTTGGCCTGGCTGCCTGAGTGTTCAGCGGAGGGGCCCTAATCCCCATACCCTCACCCCAACACAGGTGACAGCTTACTGTCTCTACATCACCAGACTTTGTAGACCTTGGTGCAGAATTGCCAAAACTGTTCTTTACAAAACTGCCTTCTAACAAAAAAATACTGACTTTCTGCTATATAAGATAGCTACAAGGAAAGTCTTTTTTTTTTTCTTTTAATTCTATCAACTGGAGCAGTGAATGAAAAAATTGTACTATAGCAGAACAAGAAAACTTTAGGACTTGACTTTTAAGAGACCTCGAAGGATTAGTTAATCCTGACAGTTACAAAACTAGAAAAGAGAAGCAACTGTCCCCTACTTACTGTGTCAAATTCAAATTAATACATTAGTCCAGTGCAGTGGCTCATGCCTGCCATCCTCAGCAGGAGGAATGCAAGTTTGCAGCCAGCCTCAGCAACTTAGCGAGACCCTGTCTTGAAATAAAATGAAAAGGACTGGGGATGTGGCTTGGTAGTAAAGTGCCCCTGGGTTCAATGCCCAGTAGGAAACGAGGGAAGGAAGGAAGGAAGGGAGGGAGGGAAGGAAGAAAGAAAGAAATCAAACCAAATTTTAAAAATTGAACTCGAGGGCTGGGGCTGGGGCTCAGTGGCAGAGCGCTTGCCTAGCATGAGTGAGGCACTGGGTTCGATCCTTGGCACCACATAAAAATAAACAAATTTAAAAAAGGCATCTGTCCATCTACAACTACAAAAAAATAAAATAAAATAAACTGAACTCACATGCCTGAGTATTAAGAAGTTTTTGAGAAATAAAATAATTAAGGATATGAAGTTGAAAGCATAAGATACAGAGAAAACACTTATTCATTCACTCCATAAACATTTATAAGCACCTAGTACATGCCAGACATTGTGCTAGGAAGAGAGATATAGCAGGGAACAAAGGAGACAAAAATCTCTGCTTCGTGGAGTTGATGTCTTAGGAGAGGAAACTGATAATAAACAAGCAAACAAGCCAGCAGGGAAACAGGATGTAATGATATGTGCTGTGCAGGTAACTCATATAGGTGGAGGTGATAGTGTCTGAGTGACCTTTCTGCAGAGGTGACATTTAGGCTAAGATGTGAAGGACCAGCAGGAATCCTTCCTCTGAGGACCTGGGCAAGTGTATTCTAGGCCCCACAAACGGGTCGTGCTACATTCCTGAGGCAGGGAAGAGCTCAAGCAATTGCTTCAGGGGGGTGGTGAGCAGTGGGAGATGGGGCAGTGAGTCAGGGAGGGGCATGGTCCATTCACAAAGGTCCTGTAAACCCATGTTGCAGCCCTTTTTCAGATTTTATTTAGAGATAGGGTGTCACTGAGTTGCTTAGGGCCTCGCTACATTGCTGAGGCTGGCTTTGAAGTCACCATCTTCCTGCCTCAGCCCCCTGAGCAGCTGGGATTACAGGCGTGCACCACAGCTCAGACTGGAGATTTCTAAGAGTGGTGGGGAGCCCTTGGGAGAGTTATAAGCAGAAGAATAATAGGATCTGATTCATGTAGGAAAAGATGATTCTGGCCTCTCTATATAAAAAACTGTAGGGAGGAAAAGGACAAAAAGAAAAGGGGCAGAGAGAATGAATCTGGCCAAATTATATTGTTACACTGTGTGTATGTTTGACTATGTAACAACGAGGAGTCCCAACATGATACACAACTGTAGTACACCAATAAAAAATATGGGGAAAACAATAGTGGGGAGCAGAGAAACCAGCTAGGGGACTATCACAGTTAGTAGTTATGTCTTTGTCCTGGGATCAGTATTGCCGCAGTCTGGCTGGGCACAAATCACGAGCCACTCAAGGGGAACAAACTTTATTTCTGAACTCCACCAGCACACTCCACACACGCTCCCCGGGAACTCTCCCTAACGCCACCCACACAGCTCCTCCAAGAAACACCAACCGGAAATCCCTCCTCCAGCACTTCCCCAACCAATGCAAACTCTCCAGGAATCCCAGCAAGAACTCCAAAGTAGCGGGCTGAGGCAGACAGTAAAGGTCTAATATACAATTGAATCAATCCAACATCATCTTAATGGCTTGCCTCTCAACCAATACTATTGGCAAAATGCCAGGGGCCATTCCGACTTGCTGTGGCTCTCAGCAAGTATTTGCTCATTCTTGGGAAAACTAATGACAAATGATCATTTTGTATTATTTCATATGTCATTGGGAGAATAAAAAGACATAATTTTTTTAAAGGACATTCCAGAACATGTTGAATAAGTAGTCATAGCCAAACATTACTTTGCACAATCGGATTATAGATTTGTGGCATTTAGTTCTTCCTGGGCCTTTTGACAGTCAAAGTTACCTGTTGATTTCCTTCCATACTTGTGTTAATGGTTGTTCCAAAACCACAATCTTCTCAATCACAAATCCCCCAGACCTATTTTTTTTTTTTTTTGCGGGGGAGGAGTATACCAGGCATTGAACCCAGGGGCACTTAACCACTTAGCCACAGCCCCATCCTTTCTATGCTTGATTTTGAGCAGGGCCTCGCTAAGTTGCTGAGGCTGGCTTTGAACTTGTGATCTCCTACTTCAGCCTCCCAAGTAGCTGGGATTACAGACACGTGTCACTGTGCCAGGCTCTAGACCCAATTTGGGGGAGTCACTATCTCTCTCTCCATAAATAACGTGACTCTGCAGCATGAATTTCTTCTTGTGCCAACTTCACATTCTGAACTTCCTCTTAGTGTAGCAAGAAGTATTCTCTCCAAAATGTTTACCTATCTGTGCTCAAGATCCTCTTCTCAACCAATGTGCACCTTCCAAATTATTCCCTCATTCTGAAGTGTTTTTAGTACAGTCCCATCTCCTTTTTTGCTCCTTTCTGCTTCTACAACTGCCTAATTTTTTAACAAGTCACCCTTCCCTTCCCTTTGGCAGCTGCTAGCCTTCTCCTCCTAGGCTTTGCCTCTCCTTGGACTTGTAAATAAATTTGGGGCTCCCTCTCCAGTTGTACTGCCCACCTGCCTATCCTTCAAGAACTGTATAAATTCAGCAATGTTTTTCTTCTTGCCAAATCCAATATCCCTTTCACCTATTTCTTGAATTTCCTCATCTGTGTTTTGTTTTCTACTTGTGTGAATATTATTTTTCTCTTCTTAGGTTCCATCATTCATTATAAGTCTCTCATCATTTATTCAACACTTAATAGACAACTTCCAGTTCTTCAGGATTCTGTAAGATCCCTCACTGCCATTCTTTCTTTACCTGTCCACAATCTCTTATGAAGAGCTCCATGAAACCACAAGTATTTTTTTTTAATCTTCAGATTTTAGAAAGACAGTGTCTACTTATAGCATTACACACTGATTTTGTGGTGGCAAAATGTAGCTCTTCACTCTAAGTGGAATAATTAAAGACAACAAATTGCCTCTTATCAGTGCAGGTCAGATTTTGTAGCCAAATTTTAGTACCCTCCTCCCCCATATTGATGATTGAACTCAGGGATGCTCTACCATTGAGCTACATCCCCAGCCACTACCTCCCCTTAAACAAACAAACAAAAAAAAATCAACAGGATTTCACTAGGTGTCCAAGGTTGGCCTTGAACTTGCCCAAGCTGGCCTCTAACTGAACTTGCAATCTTCCTGCTTCTGCCTCCTGAGTCGCTGGGATTATTAGGCATGTACCACAATGCCCAGCTGCCAAATAAGTTTTGATGTTAATTTGCCCCAAACAAAAACCTATGAAAATCTTCAGCTCCTAATTTGTTCTGCTGATATTCCAAATCTATTTCTCTGTCCTGCTCTCTTGTCTCTCTGTGTGTACTCTGTCATTCTAAAACTTTCTAGCTAGTTTTCAAGTCATTGCTTCAACGCCAACATTTTCTAAAACAAGCATACATATAAACAAACAAACAAAAAACTAGATATCCTTCTGAAAGCAGTTTCCTTTCTGAAGAATTTCATTGGTTACCCTTCAAAAGTAAAATCTTTTCGGGGTGGAGGGCAGTACCAGGGATTGAATTCAGGGGCATTTAAGCACTGAGCCATACCCCCAGCCCTTTAAAAAAATATATTTATTTAGAGACAGAATCTTGTTGAGTTGCTAAGTTGCCAAGGCTGGCTTTGAACTCACAATCCTTCTGCCTCAGCCTCCTGAACTGCTAGGATTACAGGCGTGGACCACAGTGCCTGGCCAGAAGTAAAAATCTTAATATCTTTTGGTTCCATTCATTTTTGCTTGCATAATGCATGTGATCTATCATCCAATCTCTTGGCTTCATTCCATCCAACAAACTCTGACTCAATCCAAGCTTGTATTGCTTAATCAGCCACCAGCACAGTTTCTGGAATTCTGTCCCCATCTGTTTTCAAATTTATTTTCCTATATTCAATCCTTCCATCATGTCAGGAAGACCAATACCACTGTCTCCGAAATATTTCATTTATTTTGAAATACCTTTTTTTGCTCGAGACTTTATAACAACTTTTCTGCCTGAATTTAATGACTGGCCCCCACCCAAGGCTCCTGAAAAAAAAAAAATTTTACTTCCTAAGCTTCCTTCCTAAACCTTTCTCTCCAGCCAAACACATTCTTCTTAAGTTACTTTATCCTTTCATGTGTTCAAGTGACACCTTGATCCTGATACCTTTCCTAAGTGTAAGATAAAACAATGTAGTATTAAATGCTACTGATATATTGCATCTTATTTTGTTGGTAATTTATGTAACTGAATTAGCCAGTGTAGTTCCAGCAAGCACCTTCATTCTTTCCCATTTCTGCTGAAGGAAGAAACTCCCAAGGTATCTCATTAACAAGTAAGAAATGAATAAATAAATAGGACATCTACTGAATAAGGAACAAAGGATAAGCCATTGGCAGAATGTTAGCATTAAAATTGCAGAAGCACTAGGGATTTCTGGTGTTTTGAATGAATGCTGAGCACACAGATATCTAAATCCCTTCCTTTATTTTATGTACTTGACATTCTTGCACTTCTTTCATTTTCTCCTGTAATCCCCTCAGTAATTCTTTCACTGCTATTTATGCTATAAAAATACATATGACTCCATTTAGTTCTTCAGGTGAGAGTCAATGAATATTTACTCACAATCTTGAAAACATTTGCTATTTCAAATATCGTTTTTTAAAAAGATGAAGCTAGAGAAGACAACGCATTGCAAGATCAGCTAACAAGAGAGAAAGCTCAACATATGAACTTATTCAACAACTCCCTGTCCCGGAAATTCCTGCTTGGATGTCACTCTATTCCATGACTTTACAAATGGCTAGAAGGCAGTTATAAATGTAGATATTTAAGATTGCTAATGTACAGATAAAAATAAAAATGCAAAACAATTCATTAAATTTAAGAGTGATTCTATAAACTAAAGGAAAGAAAAATCCAACAGACATAGCTAGGTCACCTGTAAAGAATATGTACAAAATACAACAGATAAGTTGGACAGGTTAAAAAAAATAGAGCAAAAAAAGAACTGTATGGGGAAATGATATAAATTACAAGTTAGTGATAATCAACAATGTGATAAATTTCTATTTATTTATTTGGTGGTGGTACTAGGGCTTGAACCCAGGGCCTCACACATATTAGGTAAATGCTCTACCACTGAGCTACAACTTCAGCCCTTAAGATTTCTTTTAAAAGGCAATATAAAATGAGATGAGTTAGTAAAACTATTCCATAAGAAAATAAGAGGTAGAAGAATATTATTCATTATAATAAGCTAGTACAGTTGTTTTTAATTTTTTTCAGTACTACAATTTTTTATTCAATAAAAATCTAAAGATTTCAGTCACATGTCAAAAACTGATATGATCAAGCATCTCTTATCCTGGAAGACATGATGTGAAGCTCACAGGCTCAAGCTCCTCTCCTATCCAGCTCCCTCTTTCCTCTTGCTGCAATCTCTGATGCACCTGCCCTGGAGGCCAAGGGCTCCACGGGGGACTGTCTACTCTAACTCCCATCCTCTAATTTCCAGATACAAAAGCTGATGCCTAGAATGGACAAATGACATAAAACAACACAAATGGTCTACAGAAGAGCCAAAATCAGAGCTCTGATCATTAGCTATGTTCAGTGCTTTATAATTCATTTTTTTCAGTCTTTGTAATAACCTGGATTGAGTGTCTTTTATATGCCAGGAACTGTGTTAGGTGTGATAAGACACATGTTCCCTGCTCTGAAGAAGCTAACTGACTAGGAGAGCTGTAATTTCTAAATAACAATATGGAGAAATTACTTGGGATATTATAAAATTCCATGAGAAAATGGAAGATATCAGACAATACCAAATGGGAACTCAGGAAAACTCTTGAAATAGGATATTAAATTAGAATTTCAAAGATAAATAAATGTTAGGACTAGTACAGTTTAAAAATAAAATAGAGGCTGGGTGTGGTAGCACACACACCTGTAATTCCAGCTGCTCGAGAGGTTGAAGCACGAAGATTGTAAGGTTGAGGCCAGCCTGACCGACTTAGCAAGACCCTTCCTCAAAATAAAAAATAAAAAAAGGGTTGATATGCAGCTCCATGGTAGAGTACCCTGGGTTCAATCTGTAAGACCACACACATTTCAAAAAACAGAAGGGAAGAAAGCCAAAGAAGGTTTTTTGGTTTTTTTGGTTTTTTAAAAAAAACAAACATTAAAAAAAATTTTATAATATATTATTATTATGTGAAATATCTGAAAAAAAAACTTTTGAATTAACATATACAAACTGGTGAAGCATTACCTAACTCCCTAAACTTCTGGAAGTTAACACTTGGAAGAAGTATTCTGATATTCTTTTCAGTTATTTTGGGCAAAGTTGAGGAGAGAATCCAATGGCACTCATTTGAATAGCATCATCATTAATAGGGAGATGTTTTAAATCAAAAGTTCTAAAATTCTAGCATCAATGTCAAAACAGTCCCTACTTCTCTAACTTTCTTTTCTTTTCTTCCTTTTTTTTTGAGGGGGGGCTGCTGGTCAAACCCAGGGGCTTGCACACACACTAAGCAAACACTCTACCACAGAGTTATAGTCCCAGCCCTCTCTTACTTTTTAAGTTGGGCAATCTTTGTTTTAAGATTCTAATAAAGCAAAATCAAAGAGTAGAAATGTTCCTCATTATTTAGGGTTCCTATTTGGATCATCTTGGTGGACAGCATAATAACTTTCATGTTTCTAAGATCTTTATTCAAAGGCAAGCAGGGCATTAGGTTAGAGAGGTCTGATGTGTACCAAATCATGCAGGTGGCCTTGGAATTACTCCTGTTGGTTTCATTTGTTATAAGCACAGACAGACATTTCTCATGATCACAAGTTGTCACAAAGGCTCTAAGCATTTACGTTAGAGTTATTGGTATGTCCTCTAATCACAAATTTTACTTCCTCCCCAGTTCTTCTGGATATTTTCTTCTATTTTGCTGGTTGAAAATCATTAAAAATATCCCCTGGTGGCTGATAATTAACCAATAATTAGAAAAGGACATGAATATTGACATTTGGGCTTCTCTGTACATGGTATTTGACTAAAGCTTCTAAAAAAGAGAGTCATCAGGCACATAGGCAGAGGGAAATCAAACCAAGAAGAAATGATGGTCAAATCAATAGTCATGAGAATAAACAGAATAGTTAAAATACTAAATCCCTTGAATACAAGAAACAACTAAAAGGGTCTAAATGATGCAGTCAACAAACTGTCAACACCAAATGCTTTATTCCACCTTCAACTGTCACTTCCCCATTTAGATAATTTTCAAAAGTGTGTTTATATATATGTGCCTAAACACACGCAAGAACATGCAAACATATATGCATTTTGAATCAATTATCTTTTTGACCAAATTATGGGTTAGATTCTAATCAGTACCCTGAGAAGAAAAAATAAATAAAAAGAATAGATGAGAAGTTTACAGGGATGCTTTTTCCTGAGAGCACATTACAAACAAGGCTGACACACATTCTACACATTCCATCCAATAGTTTCAAAGATATTGTGTGCAGGACAAAGCAAATATACAGTATTACAGGTAAAGAGAGGGATGAACAGGCATCAAAGGTGTGTTCAGGCTGGTGGTGATGGACACCTCATATTATGCAGAGTGGCACGGAGATTTAACACTAAAACAACACACTGGTTTTACAAACAGAGTCTAGGATAATGAGAAACCATCAGGATGAAGAACTTGGTTCACCTCTCAACCTTAGGACCTGTCAAATCTGGTATATGAAAGGTAATTCTGAGCTGTTGATTGGGAATTTGAAAGTAATCATTCTCTTCTCAAGGCATCTTTTTTTTAAAAAAAATATTTATATATTTATGCATCTTTAGTTTTAGGTGGACACATTATTTTGTTTTTATATGGTGCTGAGGATCGAACCCAGTGCCTCATGCATGCTAGGCGAGCACTCTACCACTGAGCCATAACCCCAGCCCCTCAAGGCATCTTTATGTGATTTATTATCATCTAATCCATTGCCAAAGTTGGTATACTGCAAATAAGCCTAGGCCAAAGGAAAGCGGCTTTTGAGAGAAGTTTGATTGTTTTCCTAACACTGGAAGTTCCAAGAAGCCTTATCTAGAGAGGGCTAAATTGTGGAGAACAGTAACCAGCAGGAACTGTATTATCTGACATTTACTGTTGATTAAATGCTAAACAATGGTGGGGGGTGTTTAATGAGGGAGGAAAGAGCTAAATGAATATACTATTAGACAGTGGTCAGGATACTCTCAAGTATCTGATACTGAAATAGTCAATACGTTATCTATAATAGTAATAGACACTCATCCACAATCATATTCAACATTATTACAGAGGTATTGGAAAGATATCAATGACTCAGAGGATTTTCTCAGCAATGACTTACCTCAAGATCCCGGTCATAGTACCTGTTTCTGGAATTTTCGTATCTATTCCGGGTGTCAGCACACCTACGCCGAGAGTCAAGGCTCCTGCTGCGATTGTTGGCACACCCATTACACCTGCCACAGCCACAGCCACAGCAGTTTCGACCCCCCATTGAGGTGCTGGATTGGATCAGCCTTCAGATTCTCTCCAAAAGAGAATAGTAAGTCTTGTAGAAGGCAAGTAGTATCCCCAGCTACATAAGCAGCCAGAATAGCCTTCCAATAGTCCCAAATGGGCACAGCCAGGGACCTTTGTTCTTGACAAAAGAAGGAACCCTCAACAAGGGATTTCTGATCAAAATAAATATTCTATTATAATTAGGAAAGACCCTCATCAATTCAAAAGAAGACAAACCCTGACTTTTTCATCTCTCCAGCCAAAATGATGCAAAGAGCCTCTCCTGATGGACTCAGGAAAGCAAATGAGCATCACTGGCTAGTGACTCCTCTTTATTATGGGGATGATGTCACTAGAGCTTTAATTTTCTCCTGGATTGCATGAGCTAGTAGGAATTCAGCTTGAAATTTAAGGATGTCAGAGAACAATAACACTAATTACCACTTACATAAAGCTTTGAATTTGCCCTGTGGTTTAGAATCATTAGCGATTCCTTACAACAAATAGGCATGCTGGTCACCACCTAGGTGTTCCTGGAGGAGAGGGACCTGTCTCCACTGGAGCTGGACACACGATCCTAATTTAATTATTTTCAATCCCTGATGGTTTAAGTCTAAGAAAGTTGTGGATAATTTTAGTTTTATATGCAAGAAATTAATTTGAATATAAAGGAAGTGAAACTAGGGTGAGTAAGGAGGAGACTTTCAGTTTTTTTTCTGAGACCTTCATTTACTCCCTCTGAGTAGAGTGACCATAATATTAAGTCAAAGTTCTATTCGTGCTCCCTCTCTCCTCTGATACCCCTTTTAGAGTAAAGGCAGAAAAGCATTCTCAGTATTCGGCATCTCTCTCTCTCTCACACTTAACCTCTTGTCTCCCATACATACACAACAAATTTAAAGGTGATTGAATAACAGAGTTAAGGTGAATCAGGAGACAAGAAGAATACAAAGAAGATGAAATAGGCCAGGTGCGGTGGTGCACGACTGTAATCCCAGCAGTACAGGAGGCTGAGACAGGAAGATCGAGAGTTCAAAGCTAGCCTCAGCAAAAACACAGCACTAAGCAACTCAGTGAGACCCTGTCTCTAAATAAAATACAAAATAGGGCTGGGAATGTGGCTCAGTGTTCAAATGCCCCTGAGTTCAAGCCCTAGTAACCCCCCACCCCCCAAAAAAGATGAAATAATCCATATGAAAACAGAACTTTTATCCACTCTAAATACCAAGGATTATACCTTATCAGAATACCTTCAGCAATACAAGCCAAAGTAAAAACCCACAGACTAGAAAGATAATTCACACACACACACACAGACACACACACACACACACATAGCCAATAAGCATAAAAAAGAGCTCGACCTCATTTTTAAAAGAAGAACTGCAAATTTAAATAATGGGGTGCCAACAGATTGGCACAATAAAAAGGCGGACTACAGATAGCATTCATGAAGTGACAGGAGAGTAGGTTCAGTCATTCACCGTTGGGATCCTTAAGCCGATAAAACCTTTTTTATGAACAATTTGATAATATCTACAACATTCTAAAATATGCATACTTTTAATTCAGCAATTCCACTTTTAGGGAATTCAGTCCACAGAAATAAATGATCTAAAAAACATAGAGACAGTGTTATGAAAGGAAAAAAAGTAGAAACAACTTATATGTGTATAATTAAAGACTAGAAAACAATGATAGTGTATCTATCATATTATATATATATATGGGATACTATTTTAGCAATTGAATAAAGGCATAATTATGATACTAAATAGAACTGATGGTCACAAAGATTTTCTTTTCCTTCTTTTTTATTTTTTTTTGGGGGGTAAAGGGTAATGGGGATCAAACCCAGGGGTGCCTAACCACTTTGCCACATACCCACCCTTTTTCACTTTTTATTTTGAGACAGGGTCTCACTAAGTTGCCTAGGGCCTCACTAAGTTTCTAAGGCTGGCCTTATGAATATATGATCCTCCTGTTTCAGCCTCCCAAGTCGCTGGGACTACAGGTGTGTGTCACTGCGTCTGGATAAATATTTTTTTATGTTGGAGAATTGTATATAGTGTATGATCCTTTCTGGTTTAAAACCAAAATGAAACAACAACAACAAAAACCCACAAATGGACTGTTTCTGCTTATATAGATGCATATGCATAAAGCACTAAAGGGTAGATACAAACTAGTTACCTCTCAGACTGAGGAGAGATTTAAGTCTTTATTTTGTATCTTTCAATACAGTTGGACATTTTTTTTGCAGCAAATATAATAATTAGAAGAAAAACAATCACAGACAAAGACTTCTAGTTTGAGTTAGCACAGGAAATGGGCTAGCTGATATATGTTTATATTCTTATTTATACATATGTAAATAATCAGCACCCATAATCACTACTTCAAAGGAAGACAACATGTGGACTTGAGAAGGAAGGAAAATCAAATCAATCCCTGAAATCTCCTTTTCATCCTGGTGACCTTCAAGTGGAAAGTATCACTGGTCGATACAGATAACCTGGATTTTTCCAAAGCCTGCTGTACATAGGCTATCGATCTTTTTTTTCCTCACAAGATCAGATAGTTAGCCTTTGAGAAAAACAACTTGGATACCAAATCCTACTGTTTATAATGCTCATACTCAGTTTACCAAAGCAATATCCTCCAGCATACACGATGCTCAACCGCAACACTTCCTATGTATGGAAAGGCAGCTCTGCTGCAGCGATGTCAGGCTTTTTCAGAGACAAAGAAGTGCTCCCTGTTTTCACCTGGATCTTGGCAATCCCACAGAAAAGTGCTGGAGGAGAAGGGTGTGTCGCAAACTGCCCCATTCTTTTTCTGGGGCCCACGCACTGCTTATTTATGTACACATGTGTTTGTTGAGATTTTTTGCTCTACCTGTGAAAACCTAAACAAAAATAATATTCACACTGGAGCTGAAATGGTGCCCATTGTTTTCTTCTAAAAACAAACAGACAAAAAAAAAAACAAAACCTGAACAGATGTATCTCATTCATGCAAAATTTATAAATCATGTTCTTATCTATAAATGCCATCTGACCCTGGGACCTCCTAATCTAGTAAGAGTCTAGCAGGAAGAGAGACATAAATAATAATAATAAATGCTGAGTTCCAGGCACCCTCAAGGTAACTGGCATGGTATTGGGGGAAGAACAATTTTGGGGGGCAGAGATCACAAAGAAAAAAACTATCTGGACAAGATCTTAAAGGATGAGTAGAAGTCTGCAAGAATGCAAAAAGTAGAAGGAAGTTTTTTAATTTTATTTTGAGACAGGGTCTTGCTAAGTTGCTAAGGCTGGCCTGAAACTTGCAATCCTTCTGCCTCAGCCTCCCAAGTTGCTGGGATTCCAGGTGTGCACCACCACACCTGACACGTAGAAAAATAAAGTGGAAGGACTTTTTAAGGAATGGGAAGAATCTGTGTAAAGGCAATAGAACTGACTATTAAGAAAACGGGAACAAAAATAGCCCTTCTAAACAAGCAATCAGGACTATTACAGTTTACAACAAATCAGAGTATCGTAAAAAACTATGCATGCATACCTCAATCATTTTTTTTAAGATTGATGTGATTTTTTATACCTTTATTTTATTTATTTATTTTTATGTGGTGCTGAGGATCAAACCCAGCGCCTCACACGTGCTAGGTGAGCACTCTACCACTGAGCCACAGCCTCAGTCCCTACCTCAACCATTTCAATTTAACTTTAATCACAATATGGCTCAAATTGCTTCTCCGTCTTCAAAAATGTTTTGAATAGGCAATACTTTGAGAGAGCTCAAAAATGAAAATCTGAAAAAGTCCACAGTAAAAAGCTTGTATCTCCGATTCATGTCCTCTACACCATCACAGACATTAGGTTACTAGTTCTTTGTTGTTGTTGTTTAAGTTGTAAATGGACACTATACCTTTATTTTGCTTATTTATTTTTATGTGGTGCTGAGGATCGAATCCAGTGCCTCACTCATGTGAGGCAAGCGCTCTACTACTGGGCCACAACCCCAGCCCCAGGTTACTAGTTCTTAATGTATACTTCCATAGTTTCTTAATGTAACTACAAAAAATGTATGTTTTATTTCCCTGCCTTTTTATACAAAATATAAAATGCTTATACATTTATTTCTCTCTTTTTTCCCTTCTCCCCAACAATGTATTCAGCCTTTTAAATCAGTAGAGATAGAGCCCAGAGACTCCTGCTACACAGACATCTATGGCTGAGATACTGAAGCCAGGTACTAGACCTATCTATGATGACAGGACAGTGGGGTGAGATGAAGGCAAGATTTGACTGAATGAAAGCAGTCATTCAGGACAAGGTAGGCCAAAGGGCTCAGCCATCTCTGATCACAACACTAAAAGGTACAGATAATTTAAAATGAAGTCCTAACAGGAAAGTGGAATGTTGTGTTGGCTGTCCAGAAGGATGATGCTCTGAAGTCCTAGAAATAAGTCACTGTGGGGAAGGTCAAACCTTATTTAATAAATGCCTCAGTCTCAGCACTAAGGTTGGGGTTGGACTTCAGGAGGTCTCACTTCTTGCAGGATGATTTTAGAACTGTCCTTGGTTAGATTAGCAGTGTGGGTGACTTAAGACACAGTGTGGGAACCTCTTGATCAATGGTGCGGTACAGAGTCCTGGCATAGCCCATCAGTGGAGAGGATATACCCTATGACCCGTGAGATACGGCAGGGATGGGGCAGGACTAATGAGTCTGAGGCTTCTTAAGTGCTTTATATTTGAATGCACTTTGTTCAAAGAAATGAGATGTGGTTGGGGATTGGACATTCAGTGAAAAACCAGGGAACCTATGTGTAGTAGGTATGAAGAAAGAAAAAAAAGAGAGAAATAATGAGAGTAGGAAGGGAAATAGACAGAGGAATAAAACACCTCTCATAGGAGTCAATACAGGCTGGGGATACAGCTCAGTGGCATAGCACATGCTTACCATGGGTGAGGTCCTAGTTTCAATCCCCAGTGCGAGAAGGAGAAGGAGAAGGAGAAGAAGAAGAAGAAGAAGAAGAAGAAGAAGAAGAAGAAGAAGAAGAAGAAGAAGAAGAAGAAGAAGAAGAAGAAGGAACAATTATAAGGGAAACATGAAAAATGAAATTATTAGAAAATGTTTCTCTCTCCTGCTATCTCCAAAATGCTTGTCAAGTTGAATTGTTACACTTATGGACTAAACTAGAACAACCAGAAACTGGAGAACACACCACTTGGAGATTAATTGGGCAATGTTAATGTTGGCAAACTCGATGGTGGTAGGACCATCTTGGAGATAGCTGAGAATAAAGCAGATTTAGGAGCATCGCAATCGCAAGAGTGAGACTGGAGATTCACAGATGTCTCCCACATCACAGGGTGGAAATATACCTCAGAAGACCGAGATGTAGACAAGTGACTTCTGTAAAGTGTGACACTAGTGGCAACATCTCTCTTCACCACAGAGTCTAGTTACTTGCAAGGTTCTGGGGATTGATCCCAGGGCCTTGTGCTGCTAGGCAGACATTCTACCACTAAGTCACATCCCCAGCCCTTACTTTTGTCTTTTGTCTTTGAGGGGAGGAGGGCTTACCTGTCTTTTTAAAATATACACTTACACACACACACACACACACACACACACACACACACACTCTTGTAGAAAATGAAAAATAGAGATATTTTATCCAGGCATCAAGAGGGAAAAGGTCCAAATGGCTAAAGTAAAAATAGGGTTTCTGTTTGAATTAATCAAATAATTGCCATTTATTCTATTGTGGATCCACAAAGATTGAAAATTTGACAATTTCACTTATAATCACTACAGTCACATACAATTTTCTAGATCAAAATAAATGATTAGAACTGAAGAGGGATTAAAAGATTTTTATGCTGGAAATCATTGAAATTCTCATTAAGATAATTCGAGACTCTTTGAAGATGCTACATTTTAATTATTAATACAGTGCTCAGTATGCTTGTTTATCTTTTTAAAGACATGCTTTAATTAATAGAGAGTATTCCTTCATGTCCTGGAAATACCTCCAGAGTGGAATTAAGATATTTTCATTACCAAAATGAATTAAACAGTAAATGTAGCAGAGTAAGTACATAGATGAAAATAAATACAATAAAATACTAAATAATCTACAATATTCTCTCTTATATGCAAAGAGTTATTCAATTCATGTTTGCCACACATGATACTTTGTGTTTTCCTTTAATGAAATTACTTCGTTATGCTTTTCTCTCATATGAAATAATGGCCTATATAGGAAAAAAATACTTAGCCAGATTAGAGGTACAAACCTCTAATCCAGCTAATCAGTAAACTGAGGAAGAGGATCTCAAGTTTGAGATCAGCTGGACCTTATTTCAATGTAAAATTTAAAAGGCTGGAAATGTAGCTCATTCCTAGCATGCGTGAGGTCCTGGTTCAATCCTCACTATGGAGGGGAAAAAAACAGGGAGAGAGAAAAGGAATATAAAAAATAAACACATATTCCACTCTAAATTGACTAAATATTTCACACAGCCACTTAAAGGAAAAATTGTTTTGTATAAATAAATTTACAATCCCTGGTAACTTTTCCTATCTATGACTTAAATTCTAGTAACATTCTGATTTGTAGTTATACTTTTTTTCCTAGTTGTTGTATTCAAGAGGCAATATTATTTTTGTAATTATAAATCCTATTTCTGTTTACACAAGCAAGTATATTAAATGTCTTCTCATTTTAATGGAATGATTCTATATACTATTACCATCTTTAAAGAATGCTGTTATAACATGTTAAAATTAGCAAAAAAAATAGATAAACAAATTCAGTAACAGAACAGATATAAAAAGCAGGTAAAGTCTGATTGGGGAAATGTCAATTATTTAACTTTAATGCAAATTTAAAAATTGAATATTAATTGGAATAGATAGGTGTAACTCAGAGGACTTGATCAATTCAAGGAAGAATCTTTAGACGAATTTGTGGCTTTCTGTCCAGGAAGGAAGGCTGCAGGTGGCCCCTAAAAACTACCTCAGCAGATCTGAGCTTTCCAGGAAATGATGAGGCTCACTGGGAACAGTGAACTAAAAGAAGGGTAATTTGGAAGGTATGGTCAGTTTCCTGGCACCCTGACACTCATCATAGTTATGAACCAGGATTTAAGCAGAATCAACTTTTGTTTCTTAGTAATACTGGCCACGGTGGTGATTTGGGGGGATCTGGTGCTGCTGAACTAATTGCCCAGTTGTCCCTTACAGCCAGGATATTAAGAAACATGCAATGGCCAACATACCAGTGGGGACCTCCTCGCTTCTCCAGCCCTGGAATGACAGCAGAGGGGAAAAGGTGAAGAGAGTCAGGGATCAAGAGAAAGAGTGAGGGAAAGGGACAGATGGAAGGATACCGGAGGGGGTGGAAGTGAGGGCAGGGCAGGAGAGGAGACAACAGGCAAACCCAGAAGCACCTCAAAGCCAGTTCTTCCTGTTGCCGGTATGTGGACCATCCCCGAGGGGGAGGGTGTGAAAGCAGCCTAGATAGTAGGGGCAGTTCCTGGCTGACCTATTCCAGGTGAAACTGGGAGACAGGGTAGCCTGAACACCCTCCACCCTTGTCACTTCCTTCATGGAGTCCTGCCCTTCTCTACCTGCTCTGGCTCCTTCCTGCACTGGGATCCCAGTTCATCTCTGTGTGGCTTCAAGCCTCTGTCATTTCCAGGTGTTTGACTCACAGATTCAACCCATGGGTGGCTGGTTTCCTTGCTATGGGCCTGTGGTGCGGCAGAGCATCATGACAGAGAGGGATGCTGCTCACCTCATGGTGGCAGGAGAGCAGAGAGAAAGGAAGAGGCCTGGGATGAAATAGTGCTCCCTCAAGGACCCACTCCCTCCAACTAGGTTCCACCTTATGGAGTTTCCACCACCTCCCAGTAAAATGCATTCAGCTATGAATCCCTGAATAGATTAATCCAATGATGGAGTCCAAGCCCTCATGATCCAATCACTCCCCCAAAGTCCCACCTCTGAACAATGCTACGTTGAGGACCAAGGCTTCAATACATGAGACTTTGGGGAATGTTCTAGACCCAAACCATAGCACAAGGTATACTTACTGGCCTCCCTTTCCCCGGCTCCCTGACCTCTAGGCTCAGCCTCAGAGTCACTCCTGTGCGTGACAGAGCAACCAGGGTTGTTGGCTGTAGCCAGGGAGGATGAACCTGGGCTGAGACTGAACCCACATTGGTAGTGTGAAGAAGAGACTGTGGGCGCCTGTGGCTATACTGACAAACAAGGCAGGGGGTACTGCAGACCCTTTGTTGCCACTCTCCTCGGGGATTTTAATTTTTACCCCAATTCTGAATGCTGCCACAAATTACTTCCTGCTTTTCAGCAATTAACAGGAAATTTAATTGCACTATACCTACCGAGTTATTTTTTTCCTAAATGATAGAAGGAATAGTTATTAAAGGACAAATATAAGAAATAACTTGAAACCCTAGCAGGGGCCTATGACTAGGTTTATCAGGGTTTTCTCCTCGCAGTTTTAAACTACTTCTTATAAAGAGAGAAGAATAAAATAATAAATCAATTTGAAAGTAAATATAAAGTGCAGGAAGGCAGGTTATTTAATTTTTTTAATTTAAATTTGATTTTTTTTATTTCAACATTTTATAAAATTTAATTTCCCATTTTTAGTGCTCTCCTTGATATTATGCAATTTTAGTTAGAAAGCATTCTGTATTGGAATTTCCCTATCCACTTTCATCAGGTTCTATTGAAACATAAAATATGAGCTAATAACCTTACCATGTCTTTTTTCTTGCTTCCCATTACTAAATAATTTTCTAAAAACCATTTTTCTTTTTGGTGCTGGGGACTGAACCCCACTGCCTTGCACATGCTAAGCACACATTCTCCCAGTGAGCTAATTCTCCCAAGCCTAATTTTCATTTTTTAATTGTGGAAAAAATAACATAAAATTTACCATCTTAACTATTTTTAACTGTATAGATCAATAGTCTTAAGTATATTCCTATCATGCAACTGATACCCACAACTCTTTCATCTTACACTAAGTAATTTTTTTAACTCAATAAATAGCATTACCAAAGCAAATGTCTTTTGCATGCATAGGGGATTTCTTTCTAACAAAATACCTTTCATTACTAACCCTTGTTGATCTTATAAGCTGTAAGAATAAAGATGTTAACCTTCAAAGCTTGGCAGCTCTCCCTCCCACTGTAACTAGGAAATCCTCCTCCTCTCCGGCAGACAGGTGAGCGTGTGAGTAGTGAATGAATGCAGATCATATGAAATGCACTGCTCCACCTCCGCTTGGGGAGAGCTTTTCTTTTAAGGCAGTAGAGTTAAATCAGAATCAGATGTTTCTGTGCAAACATCTAGATACTTAGAAGTAAACACTGATAATAACATTTTTACATGTGTTATATATAATAGGAAGAAATGTAAATGCTTTTTATGGGAAAGAACCACTAATTCCAAATATTGATGTGGTATTACTTCGTGTGCCTTCATGTTAGAGCATAGCTTGTATGGAAAAGTACATAGTAGTTAAAGGGCACTCAGGATAGTGAGAAAGAAGGCGGGTGGGGTGGTGCAGCAAAGAGCAGATTGAACTCATCCATTAGTATATATGATATATAATCTTATTGCTGATATATAATAAATATATAATAAAAGTGTTATCTTATAATAGTTTTATTATGTATAAATAAATTCTTTTTTCTCTCTCTTTAGTACCAGGGATTGAACCAAGGGACACTTAACCACTGCGCTACATTCCTAACCCTTTTTATTTTATTTTATTTTGAGACAGGATCTCACAGGTTACTTACAGTCTCATTAAATTGCTAAAGCTGGCTCTGAATTTGCGATCCTCCTGCCTCAGCCTCCTGATCAACTGGGATTACAGGCATGTGCAACCACACCCAGCTTGTATAAATAAATTTTATAATAATTGTACTATAGATTATCACATATACTAAATTATATAATATTACACAATATTTATCTTATATATGAGTATACTTTATATATATATATATATATATATATATATATATATATATATATATAAAATGTTCCTTTTAAGTACATGTTTTTCACTCAGGGGTTATCTTATAGTACTTTAATTTTTTAAAGTGTTTGTTTCTGGGGAGCAAAATATTGGAAATGAAGTCTTACCTTTTTAAACAGCCCAGATTCTATAGGTGAGGGACCAGCCATCTCACTGGCAGTGTGCAAGGTAAGTTCCTGGAACTCCTGTCGGCTTTCATCAGGTATATTCAAAGCTCTATAAAAATAGTAGAAATAGTTATGTCATTGGCATACAGCGTGCACCGCCATGCTTAGCTTCTAATAGATGGTTGGTTGCTTACCCCAAAACTATTTCCTTTATTGAAACCCCCATCAACCTCTCCCCACACACATTTCTCTTTGCTAATAATGATTTTGTTCAGAAACCCATCCTCCTTGTGTGTCAGAGGAAACTCTGTCCAGCCCTCGTAGTCAACCATGATTGGTCTAATTTCGAGATCTGTTCCTCATACCAGTGACTGATTTAAGCATATGCCCATGCTTGTCCCTCTTGCTGACATCACCACATTGATGCCTGTGTCCCTGACCCTCTGGTGTTCATACTTTGCTCCACTATCTGGTGCAATTTTGCCCAATGAGACGTGAGGGACAATTGCTGGATGAATCCTGGAAAAGTCTCTATCTTAAAAGATGATTCACAGGAAGAAACAGGTTCTCTTCCCTGAAGGCTTGCGTCATGCCTGTGCATACTGAGTATGATGGCCATCTATGGCCATGAGTGGCATTGGCCTAAGGAGAATAGTCTAAGGAGAAAGCAGGGCGGAGATCTGATGGCAACTTAAACCTTTGAATACATTGTTGAGGGATTGAATTAAGCTGTCCTAAACTGCCCTGTACCTAAAGTTCCTGCTGTGTTAGACAGTAAATGCCCTATTCTTTAAGGCACTTGGAGTTGGGTATATTATATGCAATTGAGCATCATAACTGAAGCAATGGCTGATAGAGTTTTTTTTTGTACTGGGGATTAAACTTAGGGTGCTCTACCATTGAACTTTATCCTAGGCCATTTTAAAGATTTTATATTTTGAGACAGATACTTGCTATGTTGCCCAGGCTGATCTAGAATTTGTAATCATCTGCCTTGGCCTCTAGAGTTGCTGGGATTATAGGTGTGTGCCACCATGCCCAGCTTGATAATTTTTTTAAAGACCAATATAATTCAGGCTGGAATAAAGATGCTGGAGCAAGATCAAGGGCTTCACCTTTTTCTTTTTCTCCATTCTTTTTCTTTCTTTTTTGTCAGTCCTGGGAATCAAACCTTAGCCCTCACACATGCTGGGCAGGTGTGAGCTACATTCCCATGCCTAAATTCAAGGCTTCGAACAAGAATGCCAATGAAGTAGAAAGAGAATTAAAAATTGAAGACCTCAATGTTTCACAGGAGAAACCGAACGTTTTATGGAATATCTACAATGAGCCAAGGAAGAAAAGATAAAGAGGGAAAAGTACTAACATTTCAAGGCAAGGAGATACAAATCAACATGGTAATATCACAAAGGGAGTTATGGATAAGCACTATTTGGAGAACTCTATCTTCTGTATCTTTATTTTAAAAAATACTATGCTTGCCAATTGTGGTGGTATATGCCTGTTACCCCAGTGACTTGGGAGGTTGACACAGGAGGATCACAGTGTAAGGTCAGCCTCAGCAATAATTAGCGAAACCTAAAGCAACTTAGAGAGATCTTGTCTCAAAAAACCAACAAGCAAACAAAAAAACAAACAAACAAAAAACCAAACCACAATAAATGAAACCAAAACAAAACTAAACAAAAAAACAGGCTGGAGATGTAGTTCATGGAGATGATGGTAGAGTACTCCTGTGTTCAATCCCCAGTACCAAGAAACCAAACCAAAACAACAAAACCCAATACAACATCTTTGCATTATATAAAACATGAAGATACGTTAGCAGCAATATGTTATATTTTGTCTTTCTCCAAATTTTGTACTATAAGAGGAATACTTACACAGAGTAAAAATAATTTGGACAGTATAGGTGAGAATTAAAATAAAAAAGCTACACAATTTCATTCTGTCTAAGTAACCACTCTTAAGAGCTCACTTCTTGAAACATTTTATATCCTAAATAAGCACTCAAGGGAATTTAGGTAACAATTGAGAAGTACCTTAATGTTGGAAGGTATTATAGACCCACCATGGATATATCCTCAGCCTCCTGATCAACTGGGATTACAAGCATGTGCAACCACACCCAGCTTGTATAAATAAATTTTATAATAATTGTACTATAGATTATCACATATACTAAATTATATAATAATATTACATAATATTTATCATATATATATATATATATATATGATGTTCCTTTTTAGTACATTAAGGCAATAGAGTTAAATCAGAATTTAACTGATTTAAGCTGCATTCCCTGTGACCCTCCTGCCTCAGCCTCCCCAGCCATGACACCTGGCATTAAAATCTATTTTCGTTCATCGTTCCACTAACCCTAAACCACAATGTTCATCCGTCCTTCCACCCACAGATATGCCAAGAGAAACAGCAAGCAAGAGAAGACCCTTTGAACTTGAAAGTTTATTCCAACCACTGTGGACTTATACATTTAAAAAGTAAATGTGTGTGTGTGTGTGTGTGTGTGTGTGTAGACTGCCATTCTTAATATTTTTTCTTTTTGAAAAAAAAATGTGACCATTAAATAACTCAAGAGACTGCAGAGATGAAAGGGATCCACATGGGCTTCCTGAGCTTTATCGTGGAGATGGGCACTTAGAAAAGGAATCCTCTTCCTACTAGTATTTCCACACTGAATGATTGGACAGGGTGCTCTTTCTGCACATTTTACTTACTGTGATTCAACCCCTACGTCTATTTTAGGATCCTCTTGCCTGCAAATATTGCAAAGTCCAACCCAGAGAAGCCTGATAAAACCAAAATTTATTAATACATATAAAACAAGAAGAGGGATTGAACTGGTTTAATCAGTTTATTCAATTGCTGATGAATTCAGTGGTGGCTCTGGTTCGAGATATCACATAAAGGTAGGATAATTCCAGAGGATAAAAGGATTTTCTCTCCCCATATATCTTGCTTAGAAGTGATTTGAAATCTTCCCTAGAAGCCATTGCTTGTCATAAAGCCACTTTTTGTCATGCCTACGCCAAACCAGTCACTGGACCTATTCTTTTGAGGCTGAGGTCCAAAGGACCCTGCTGTCCTAAGAGTGGGCACCTGAAAAAACTGGGCTTCCATTAAGAAGGAAGGAGTGGGGAGCAGGTGGAAATGCTGGTGTGTCCTGACTCCTTCCTAGATCTGTCTTGAAACATGTTCCCCACATTTTCTACACTGTTAGTGGAGGTGGAGTTGATACATAGAGATGATTGAATTTGAGTTGTCAAAGTAGATTTTTATGACTTTGAAATCATAGCATATTGAATTATGCTTACCCGCCTGACTTACAGAGTAAACAAGACTCGCCTCTATCCAAGGGACATTTCTTATGCTTTTCATTCTCTGAGATGGGAAAGTACAGATGACACTGGGGGGTTGGTTTACTTCATCAGTGGTCAGAGAGTTCCAGGGAAGGTCCTTGCTTCACCATGATTCTGAGATAAGAAATGCCATGGGCGGTGTATTCAGTAACCCTTGGCCTGCCTTTGAGGGAGATGAATGCCAAGGTCTTGGCTAACTTCCCTTTCCTAGTGACCCAGATACTGGCAGTGCTGCCGGGCACCTGGTCACAGCTGCCATTATTTCTGTTTGTTCCAGGACTTGGCTGGCAGGTGAGGCAAGGCCAAGAGATGCATGGGCTGAGAGCACATCACAAGCAGAACTCAGTTTCAGGAGAGCCAAGGGGCTCAGGCCACCTCTGAGCATTTGCTTTTATTTTTTCCTTTTCCCTTCTTTTCTTTTAGTTTTGTTTTGTTTGGTACTGAGGATCAAACCCAGGGGCACTCTACCACTGAGCCATACCTCCAGCTTTTTTTATGCTTTTATTTTGAGACAGGGTCTCACTAAGTGACTTAGAGTCTTGCTAAGTTGCTGAGGCTGGCTTTGAACTTGTGGTCCTCCTGCCTTGGCCTCCTGAGTCACTGGGATTACAGGTATGTGACACTATGCCTGGCCCCATGAGTATTTTCTTCTTTCTCTTTAGAGTGTCAGTTACAGAAATCCTACTCACAGCAAACTTATTGGACAACTTTGTCTCCTGAAACCAGCCTTCTTTTTGTATCACACAGAAAGTATGGGCTTACAGTCTGGAGGGTCTTCCATTGTGTCAGACATGAAAGTACAGAAAGAGAACAACCCAATGCCTGACCCTCAAGAATATAAGGTCTAGTAGATCTAGAGGTTCACCAAGTGGGCAGCAATATTTTCAGTTCTGATTAATAGTTCCATATAGAATTAAACATGGTTAATTCTTCCTAGTCTAAAAGCCAACTTTATTAAATGTTTGCATCAGTAAAGGATAATTGTAAAGTTTGTTAATTTTTATTTTCAAGAGGGTAAGCTTTAATTTCACTGCCAGTAGGCCATAGGTGGTCATAAGAAAAAGCTAAGGATGATTTCCTGTCGAGAAATTTAAGATTTATAAATGTAAGCAGTTTCCTTTGAAAATAGTCACTACTGGTTACTTATTAAGAATAATAACCTCTTGGGTTAATAAAATCCGTAAATGCTTCCAATTATACTGAAGTCTAGCAGAGGATAAAATTCATTAATTTGCTAATTATAACCTTTTGTAATTCCCTGTTTAAGCACAGATATATTATGCTGTCAGAATGAGACTCAGGGTTAAACACTTGATTTTGCTCAGACTTATTTAAGTAGAACATCTGCCAGTTCATTTAATTATTCTTTATGTTTTCTTTTTATTTGGTTTACTTTAAAAAGCCAAATTGCCTTTCTCCCTGGAGAATAAGTTGGTAGCAAAATAAATGGCAAGATTATTTTCTCTTTCCTAAGTTTATTTTTTTTTTAATTTTTTATTGTTGGCTGTTCAAAACACTACATAGTTCTTGATATATCATATTTCACAATTTGATTCAAGTGGGTTATGAGCTCCCATTTTTACCCCATATACAGATTGCAGAATCACATCAGTTACACATCCATTGATTTACATATTGCCATACTAGTGTCTGTTGTATTCTGCTGCCTTTCCTATCCTCTACTATCCCCTGTCCCCTCCCCTCCCCTCCCCTCCCCTCTTCTCTCTCTGCCCCCTCTACTGACATTCGTTTGTCCCCCTTATATTATTTTTCCCCTTCCCCTCACTTCCTCTTGTATGTACTTTGCATTTTCCCTTCTCTCTCCCTTTCCCTCCCACCTCTCATCCCTGTTTAATGTTAATCTTCTTCTCATGCTCTTCGACCCTACTCTGTTCTTAGTTACTCTCCTTATATCAAAGAAGACATTTGGCATTTGTTTTTTAGGGATTGGCTAGCTTCACTTAGCATAATCTGCTCTAATGCCATCCATTTCCCTGTAAATTCTATGATTTTGTCATTTTTTAATGCAGAGTAATACTCCATTGTGTATAAATGCCACATTTTTTTTATCCATTCTTCCATTGAAGGGCATCTAGGTTGGTTCCACAGTCTAGCTATTGTGAATTGTGCTTCTATGAACATCGATGTAGCAGTGTCCCTGTAGCATGCTCTTTTTAGGTCTTTAGGGAATAGACCAAGAAGGGGAATAGCTGGGTCAAATGGTGGCTCCATTCCCAGCTTTCCAAGAAATCTCCATACTGCTTTCCAAATTGGCCGCACCAATTTGCAGTCCCACCAGCAATGTACAAGTGTACCCTTTTCCCCACATCCTCGCCAGCACTTGTTGTTGTTTGACTTCATAATGGCTGCCAATCTAACTGGAGTGAGATGGTATCTTACGGTGGTTTTGATTTGCATTTCTCTGACTGCTAGAGATGGTGAGCATTTTTTCATGTACTTGTTGATTGATTGTATGTCCTCCTCTGAGAAGTGTCTGTTCAGGTCCTTGGCCCATTTGTTGATTGGGTTGTTTGTTCTCTTATTGTCTAATTTTTTGAGTTCTTTGTATACTCTGGATATTAGGACTCTATCTGAAGTAAGGAGTAAAGATTTGTTCCCAGGATGTAGGCTCTCTATTTACCTCTCTTATTGTATCTTTTGCTGAGAAAAAACTTTTTAGTTTGAGTAAGTCCCATTTGTTGATTCTAGTTATTAACTTTTGTGCTATGGGTGTCCTATTGAGGAATTTGGAGCCCGACCCCACAGTATGTAGATCGTAGCCAACTTTTTCTTCTATCAGACGGCGTGTCTCTGATTTGATATCAAGCTCCTTGATCCATTTTGAATTAACTTTTGTGCATGGCGAGAGAAAGGGATTCAGTTTCATTTTGTTGCATATGGATTTCCAGTTTTCCCAGCACCATTTGTTGAAGATGCTATCCTTCCTCCATTGCATGCTTTTAGCCCCTTTATCAAATATAAGATGGTTGTAGTTTTGTGGATTGGTTTCTGTGTCCTCTATTCTGTACCATTGGTCCACCCGCCTGTTTTGGTACCAGTACCATGCTGTTTTTGTTACTATTGCTCTGTAGTATAGTTTGAAGTCTGGTATCGCTATACCGCCTGATTCACACTTCCTGCTTAGCATTGTTTTTGCTATTCTGGGTCTTTTGTTTTTCCATATGAATTTCATGATTGCTTTCTCTATTTCTACAAGAAATGCCGTTGGGATTTTGATTGGCATTGCATTAAACCTATAGAGAACTTTTGGTAATATTGCCATTTTGATGATGTTAGTTCTGCCTATCCATGAACAGGGTATATTTTTCCATCTTCTAAGATCTTCTTCTATTTCTCTCTTTAGGGTTCTGTAGTTTTCATTGTATAAGTCTTTCACCTCTTTTGTTAGGTTGATTCCCAAGTATTTTATTTTTTTTGAAGATATTGTGAATGGAGTGGTTGTCCTCATTTCCATTTCAGAGGATTTGTCGCTGATATACAGGAATGCCTTTGATTTATGCGTGTTGATTTTATATCCTGCCACTTTGCTGAATTCATTTATTAGCTCTAATAGTTTCTTTGTAGACCCTTTTGGGTCTGCTAGGTATAGAATCATGTCATCTGCAAATAGTGATAATTTAAGTTCTTCTTTTCCTATTTTGATGCCTTTAATTTCTTTCGTCTGTCTAATTGCTCTGGCCAGTGTTTCGAGAACTATGTTGAACAGAAGTGGTGAGAGAGGGCATCCCTGTCTTGTTCCAGATTTTAGAGGGAATGCCTTCAATTTTTCTCCATTCAGAATGATGCTAGCCTGAGGCTTAGCATAGATTGCTTTTACAATATTGAGGTATGTTCCTGTTATCCCTAGTTTTTCTAGAGTTTTGAACATAAAGGGATGCTGTACTTTGTCGAATGCTTTTTCCGCATCTATCGAGATGATCATATGGTTCTTATTTTTAAGTCTATTGATGTGGTGAATAACATTTATTGATTTCCGTATATTGAACCAGCCTTGCATCCCAGGGATGAATCCTACTTGATCATGGTGCACAATTTTTTTGATAAGTTTTTGTATCCGAGTGGCCAGAATTTTATTGAGGATTTTTGCATCTAGGTTCATTAGAGATATTGGTCTGAAGTTTTCTTTCTTTGAAGTGTCTTTGTCTGGTTTAGGTATCAGGGTGATGTTGGCCTCGTAGAATGAATTTGGAAGTTCTCCCTCTTTTTCTATTTCCCGAAGTAGCTTGAAAAGTATTGGTATTAGTTCCTCTTTAAAGGTTTTGTAAAACTCTGCTGTATACCCATCCGGTCCTGGGCTTTTCTTAGTTGGTAGTCTTTTGATGGTTTCTTCTATTTCCTCAATTGATATTGGTCTGTTTAGGTTGTCTATATCCTCCTGACTCAATCTGGGCAGATCATATGACTTAAGAAATTTATCTATGCCTTCACTATCTTCTAATTTATTGGAGTATAAGGATTCAAAATAATTTTTGATTATCTTCTGTATTTCTGAAGTGTCTGTTGTGATATTGCCTTTTTCATCCCCTATGCTAGTAATTTGAGTTCTCTCTCTTCTTCTCTTCGCTAGCATGGCTAAGGGTCTGTCGATTTTGTTTATTTTTTCAAAGAACCAACTTTTAGTTTTGTCAATTTTTTCAATTGTTTCTTTTGTTTCGATTTCATTAATTTCAGCTCTGATTTTAATTATTTCTTGCCTTCTACTTCTTTTGCTGTTGTTTTGCTCTTCTTTTTCTAGGATTTTGAGATGAAGTATGAGATCATTTATTTGTTGGTTTTTTCTTTTTTTAAGGAATGAACTCCAAGCAATGAATTTTCCTCTTAGAACTGCTTTCAATGTGTCCCATAGATTCCGATATGTTGTGTCTGTGTTTTCATTAATCTCTAAGAATTTTTTAATTTCTTCCTTGATGTCTTCTATAACCCATTGATCATTCAGTAACCTATTGTTCATTCTCCAAGTGATGTATTCTTTTCCCTTCCTTCTTTTATCATTGATTTTCAGTTCCATTCCATTATGATCAGATAGGATGCATGGTATTATCTCTACTCCTTTATATTGTCTAAGAGTTGCCCTGTGACATAATATATGATCTATTTTTGAGAAGGATCCATGTGCTGCTGAGAAAAAAGTGTAACTGCTTGATGTTGCGTGGTATATTCTATATATGTCAATTAAGTCTAGGTTATTAATTGTGTTATTGAGTTCTATAGTTTCCTTATTCAACTTTTGTTTGGAAGATCTGTCCAGTGGCGAGAGAGGTGTGTTGAAGTCTCCCATGATTTTTGTATGGTGGTCTATTAGACTCTTGAACTTGAGAAGAGTTTGTTTGATGAACATAGCTGCACCATTGTTTGGGGCATATATATTTATGATTGTTATGTCTTGTTGGTGTATGGTTCCCTTGAGCAGTATGTAGTGTCCCTCTTTATCCCTTTTGATTAACTTTGGCTTGAAATCTATTTTATTTGATATGAGTATGGATACTCCTGCTTGTTTCCGAAGTCCATATGAGTGATATGATTTTTCCCAACCTTTCACCTTCAGCCTATGTATGTCTTTTCCTATCAAATGCGTCTCCTGTAGGCAGCATATTGTTGGGTCTTGTTTTGTGATCCATTCTACTAGCCTGTGTCTCTTGATTGGTGAGTTTAAGCCATTAACATTTAGGGTTATTATTGAGATATGGGTTGTTCTTCCAGCCATATTTGTTTATTTATGTTACTAAACATGGTTTGTTTTCCTCTTTGATTATTTTCCCCCCTTTAGTGTCCTACCTCCCACTGTTGATTTTCATTGTTATTTTCCATTTCCTCTTCCTGTAATGTTTTGCCAAGGATGTTTTGAAGAGATGGTTTTCTAGCTGCAAATTCTTTTAACTTTTGTTTATCGTGGAAGGTTTTAATTTCATCTTCCATCCTGAAGCTTAATTTCGCTGCAAACACAATTCTTGGTTGGAACCCATTTTCTTTCAGTGTTTGAAATATGTTATTCCAGGATCTTCTAGCTTTCAGAGTCTGTGTTGAAAGATCAGCTGTTATCCTGATTGGCTTACCCCTAAATGTGATCTGCTTCCTTTCTCTTGTAGCTTTTAAAATTCTCTCCTTATTCTGTATGTTGGGCATCTTCATTATAATGTGTCTAGGTGTGGGTCTCTTATGATTTTGCACATTCGGCGTCCTGTAGGCTTCTAGGATTTGGGGTTCTGTCTCATTCTTCAAGTCTGGGAAGTTTTCTCGTATTATTTCATTGAATAGATTGCTCATTCCTTTGGTTTGAAACTCTGTCCCTTCCTGTATCCCAATGACTCTTAAATTTGGTCTCTTGATGTTATCCCATATTTCTTGGATGTTCTGCTCATGGTTTCTTAACAGTCTTGCTGAGCTGTCTATGTTCTTTTCAAGTTGAAATACTTTATCTTCATTGTCTGATGTTCTGTCTTCTAAGTGTTCTACTCTGCTGGTAGTATTCTCCATTGAGTTTTTAAGTTGGCTTATTGCTTCCTGCATTTCTAGGATTTCTGTTTGTTTGTTTTTTATAACCTCTATTTCCCTGTATAGTTGATCTTTTGCTTCTTGGATTTGTTTATGTAATTCATTGTTGAAGTGATCTTTCATTGTCTGATTTTGCTGTCTGATGTCTTCCTTGAGACTCCAGATCATCTGAAGCATGTATATCCTGAATTCTTTATCTGACATTCCATCTGCTGCAGCTATTACCTCTTCTAACGTTGAGTTGACCTGCAATGCTTGTGGTCCTTTCTTTCCTTGTGTCTTCATACTGTTCGCATTCCTTTCTACTTGGTGAAACTGTTGTGCTATTGAATTTTCCCCCTATATATTTATATTGGTCTTGTATAGTTGCAAAGTCTCCCTCGCAGGCGCGGGCGGCGGCTCTGCCCCTCCTCCAATTGGGGCAATGTGCCTACCACGCCGGCAGGCCGCTGGGCCTGCTCTGCTGGTCGGTAGCAGGTCCGCCGACCTTGCAGGTGCGGGCGGCGGCTCTGTCCCTCTGCGGGCCGCTAGGCTTGTTCTGTCGGTGGTCGCAGTTCTGTCTAGTTTGCAGGCGCAGGCAGCGGCACTGCCCCTCTGCAGGCCTCTGGGGCTGTACTGCCAGTGGGTCGCAAGTCCGCCTACCTTGCAGGCGCGGGGGGGGGCAGCTCTACCCTTCCTCAGGCCACTGGGCCTGTTCTGTCTCTCGGTTGCAGGTCTGGCCTGTTCTGATGGTGGTCACAGTTCCGTCTACCTTGCAGGCGTGGGGGGGAGGGGGCGGCTCTGCCTCTCAGCAGGCCGCTGCTCCTCTTCTGCCGGTGGGTCGCAGGCCCGCCTACCTTGCAGGAGTGATTGGAAGCTCTGCCCCTCCGCGGGCCACTGGGCCTTTTCTGTCAGTGGTCACAGTTTCGCCTACCTGGCAGGCGCGGGGGGTGGGGGGCGGCTCTGCCCCTCAGCAAGCCACTGGGCCTGTTCTGTGGGTGGTCACAGTTCCCTCTACCTTGCCGGCGCAGGGGGAGGGGGCGGCTCTGCCTCTCAGCAGGCCGCTGCTCCTCTTCTGCCGGTGGGTCGCAGGCCCGCCTACCTTGCAGGAGTGATTGGAAGCTCTGTCCCGCCGCAGGCCACTGGGCCTTTTCTGTCGGTGGTCACAGTTCCCCTACCTGGCAGGCGCGGGGGGTGTGGGGCGGCTCTGCCCCTCAGCAGGCCGCTGGGCCTGCTCTGTGCATGGTCACAGTTCCCTCTACCTTGCCGGCGCAGGGGGAGGGGGCGGCTCTGCCCCTCAGCAGGCCGCTGGGCCTGCTCTGTGCGTGGTCACAGTTCCCTCTACCTTCTCTTTCCTAAGTTTAAAGAGTCACATGGTTATTCTTGGGCAAAACCAAACATTGTGAGGCCTGAAGCTTCTACAATGTGGTGGGTCCTCTTTAAGAGAAAACAAAAATAAAATATCTTACTTTTCCAAAATTGACAGTGCTGAGGTCTCTCTGAAGGCTTTGGAAGTGTTCTACACTTGGACTTCATTTATTTCCTATAAATCTGCTTTGGGTTTTCCTAATGTTGGTTGACCCCACCAAGTTATTCCTTAAGCATTTAACATGTTTGGCTCAGGGTAAAACAAGTTAAATGACATTCTTTAGCCCATAATTCTTGTTTCAGTGATAATATACATGTCAAATAATTAAATAAGGCAAAAAAGAAAAGGATCAGGCTTAACTATCAGGTATAAATTGATGCTGTACTGCCACCTATTGTCTACCCAAAGAATTATTACATGCATTCCTGAGCTTCAAAGTTCGAAAGTTGCCCCCAGGTGCACTTGATTATTTCCTAGGAAGCTTAAAACACCACTCTTCTGAATTAAGGCATTGGTTGCAAGGCCACGTAAGCTTTTTTCTGGATACAAAAGAAGGAGAAAATTTAATTCACTAACAAACTGCACAGATAGCAAGCTTAGCATTTCTTTACCATCACTGTCAAGTGGTGGCGTGACCATTACTGTGCAGCCTCCCTGCTGTTGACTTGAGACTCTGTATGAGATCATGGGCACATACCATCAGGTAATCCTAGACCTAAAAAGGGCCCTACTGATGCCTGGTACAGTCATCTTACTGTAGAGTTCCAGATACCATCCCTGAGTCACTAGTCACCCGGTGACTATGCCCAGGCTCAAAATGAGGCATCTAATGACACCCAGAAGATAGACCATGGGAATCTGAAAAATCTCAAAACAACAAACTATTTCCTCTGGAAAGTCAAGGGTTTTGTGTTTAATAGAGTAGGTTCTTCTTTCAGAAGGAATGCTATCTTCCAATTTGTATTTTTCTCCGCTGATTAAAAGATGAAACACACAATATTTACCTAGGGATTTCAGAGGCTTGCTAGACTGGCCATTAGCTATGCTATCTTGGGTTGGTTGCTTGACTTCTCTAAGATGAATTTCCTCATTTGGGGTTATAATTTCAGTAATACAAAATGTTTTGTCAAGTACTGGCATATGGTAAGTGCTCACTAAGTCTCAGCTATTTTTATTATGCATATCTGAATGTCAGTTGATATTTCCTGAGTAGCTTACAAGGTATCATGTGGATGGCACTTTGAACTAGCATATTTTTCAGCCTCAAATATGAAATGATACAGAAATGAGGATATCTCAGTTGGAAGATGCTTTAGAAATAATCTAGAGACCAAACTTTCTTATTTTGAGATGAGTTCATTGAGGCCCAGTGACAGTCATTGTCCAAGGCCATATGGCAGAGATAGGAGTAGAGAACTCACTTGACAAACTGCTGAGACTAATTTCAAATTCTCAGTAGATGAGTTTTATGTTCACAAAATCCCCGCTGGATGGAAAAATAAAAACAATTTTCCATGCTCATTCACGTTTTAAAAATTCAAACATCCTCAACGTTTTAGCAATATAAAGAACACTGCTCTGTTGATACCAAGTGTTTAGTGTCAAAAAATGGCAACAGAATGCCAAAAGTCTGCCATCTAGTGGTTGTACAAGAATATCAATCTCCTGGTCCTTGTGTTCTTCTACCAAGCAATGCTCCCTAGTGCAACCAGCCTCTACTCTCTGATCATATCCATTTTCCTGGGCATGTTGAATTTTAAATGGTGACTTGAAGGCCTGGAAGCCATCTCTCAAAGCACTGAGTGCATAAATTTCCAAATTCCCCTAATATCTAACCAGTACAATGCAGATCATCTTTTCTCCATCCAAGGCTGGGGACCTTTGCCCTAGAACTCCTATTTGGTGAAATCTGGGCTTTGGGGTGCTTCAGAGTCTGTAAAACTTACCCAAACTATCTCAGGACTGGTAAGATGAAAATTCTGGTCTGGGATCACTCTACATGATTAACAAACTAAGGAACCTACCCAGCAGCAGGCTGGGCTCAACAAGGTGTTGCTTTCTTAGCACTAATCCCAGAGGAAGGAATGATCCTATTCTAGGCAACAGCTGAGAGAAGCAGAGGCTAAGGACCACATAACCCAGGAACCATTGTCCAAGCCCCAGGAGAATTAAGGAATGCAGAGGTCTGAGGCTGGAGGAGGGGCTCAGGTTTACCAAGAGTCTCGGGTTTCATGCATGATTTTACATGCTCTCATTTAGAGGAGCTGAAGATCATGGTTCGTTTTGAGCTTCTATTTATAACATTCAAGTTGAACAAGTTCAGTTTACAGTTGTCAAAATAGAAAAGAAAGATTTCAATTGGTGGAATTTTCCTTTTAAGCTTCTTAAATTCCTATAATCTAATGGCAGAGAATAAAGAATGGCACTTTCCTTTTGACGGCATATATTCTCCCCCACAAAAGCCAAGTTCATATATAACAAACTAACAATGCAAGGGAGAGTGTTTTAAATTGCTATCCTTGCTGAGCTGGGCTTGGTGGCACATGCCTATAATCCCAACAACTGTGGAGACTGAGGCAGGAAGATTGCAAATTCCAGGCCAGCCTCAGCAACTTAGCAATGTCCTGTCTCAAAATAAAAGCAGACAAAAAAACAAGGGATGGGGCTGGGGTTGTAGCTCAGTGGTAGATTGCTTGCCTAGCATGTGTGAGGCACTGGGTTCAATCCTCAGCACCACCTAAAAATAAATAAATAAAATAAAGGTATTGCATCCATCTGCAACTAAAAAAAATATTTTTAAAAAAGGGCTGTTTGTGTAGTTCAGTGATAAAGTGCCCCTAGGTTCAGTCCCATCCACAGTACTAATATATATATATATATATATATATATATATATATATATATATATATATATATATGAAACTTGTACATATAATTTATGTATATAAATTATTTGTACACATAATTTATGTATATAAATTATTTATATATAAATTGCTATCCTTTGTAACACAACACTCCTAAGGATGATACTACCATGGAGCAGACAAGAAGAAAGAAGCCCAACAGAACATGGTTATAGGTACAGGGAAGAGAGATAACCAGTGGCATTCTGAGGCATTATCCCTGAGCCCACCTGCTCCAATCAACCCACCTCTGATCACTGTCAAGAGACTTTTTTCATCACAGGTGAGCTTGCTTTGAGGGACAGAACAAGATTCAGCCGCACCAGAACTCTTTGCTAGATGCATTATAGGGAGGCTGAGAAGCATGTTAGCTACTGTCTTCCTTCACGTCCTGTCTTTGGGGAGTGAAGGGAGAAATACCTTTCGTTCTTAAAGTTCCAAGCAAAGCCCTTCTTTTCCCTATCAGCTGATTTTCATGACAAGTTTTTTTCATGACCATGTACCTGATAGTGAGAACCAATTTTAGTAATTCCAGAACTATGTGAATATATGCTTCTGAAAAGCAGTTTTTCTGGCCTTATCACTCTATCATGCCTTTAGTTTTCTGATCTTTACCTGTTTGTGTTTTTTTGCTGGATATAACCTACTGCGTATCCTTTAGAGGAGCAAGTGAAGAAGTGGCAGTTATAGAGACATGAAATCTGTGGCTCACCAGGGTGACATCTATTTCTCCTTGTCTATTCCAGCCACCACTCTCCTGGTTTCTGACTTCACAATGACTTCAGTTTTGTTTCCAGCTATTCTCTGCCATCAGGTCTCTCTTGCAGTCTCTAACCCAATCTCGCTTTGCCAAGAATGGATCTTTCTGGCATACTCTCCTATGAAAACCTTCCGACGACTCAGCACTGATTAAAGTCCTAATTTCATAGTCTAGTATTGAAGTGCTTCCATCTTTTGGTTCCAGTCTGTTTCTTCAAACATAGCTCCCTGACCCACTCTATGTTCCAGGCAGTTTAGCCTCATTGATGGCTTTTACTCTCATCTCCTGGAGTGAACTTCTCACAGAGCTCCCGGTAAGGGAGGTTTCCTTTGTTTCTTCTGTGACATCTAACAATCTCTGTCCCATCGTAGATACTCAGCAAGGGTTTCCTAGCAAGTACAAAGCTCTTTCTGCAAAGATGGTTTGATTCATGACTTCAGCAGCTGCTTGGAGAGCCTACTGCTAGCTTATTGACTGCTTCAAATAATGTCGATAGAAAGCTCTGTTTCAAAAGCACCTCTTAACCACCGTGGTTACATGCCGAGTGCTCTGCCTGTTACTATTTCCCAGAAGTCTATGTGATGCCGCCTTCTTTGAAGTTGACTTTATAGCATATTTAATATGCATCATCTGTTTTGTTTACCTTTGCCCCACCCGAGCTCACTAGTCCAAGACAACTCATGTCAATGACAATCAATTAGTAAGAGTCTGAAATTCCGATGCCTCTAAAAACTTGTCACTAAATTCATTTGCTTTTCAGGTACTCAAAGAATTATCTTCATCAAACATTGATACTTTGTGGCTTTTCTAGAGGCAATAAAGTTCAAGAGGAACTGTGTTACTGTTCCTCCACCAAAATTGCTTAACATCTTACTATGTTTTCTGAACTCACAAATATCTACTTTTCTTACAAATCAGATGCTCAACATTGTTAAAGCTGCAATTCAGAGGTTTAAAAACTCTGCTCAAAATATTCTCTCATTATGACTGTCTATAAATCTTAGAAACGTAGAAGTGTCTTTAAATGTTACTTATAAGAAATCTAAATTGTCTTTAAATGTTACTTATAAGACATCTAAAACATTTCACATATCAATAGGATGCTTGTGATAAAAGAAAAGTTTTTACTATAATGTGAAAATAAAGAAGTTATTTTAAAATATGAGAGTAGCATTCTTTTTTCTTAATTTTTAAGTAATTCTTATGGAGATTAGCTTTTACATTAATTTTCTTGATTTTTCAACATGTTTAACTTACTCAGTTTCAAAATACCTGCTACTTTTTCAATGATTAGTGTAAAATGATCAGTAATTAGCACATAATTCATAATTGCCTGATTCACATCTTGGTTCTCCTACCGCAACAGGTGGGCAAATTCCACAAGGGACCAGATTTGCTTAAGTGCAATATTTTTTTGCAGTGATTAGAATTGTCATCATATTGCTAATGAATGAGTCCCATTAGTGTCTTTAACCGGTACTAATGTTACAAAAGAAAACTCTAATTAAAAATCACTTCTAACATTTCTAATTAGAAATCACTTCTAATTAAAAATCATTGGGTATCAGGGGCACATCAAGAAACAAATCTGCTGACTAAAGATGATGGAAAGACTATGAAGATGAATCTGAGACTGATATTTGTTATCCCAACTCCCGTGAATAAAATTCTTTCTGGTACAGAGGCAAGACAAGATGACCACAGTGTCTCCATTCTCTATCTAGTGCAAGAAAGTTGTCCTTACAGAGATGCTGGCAACAAGCTCTAAATGTCAGCCTTAAATTTCCACTCTGTGGATCCTCCCCAAGTGCTCTAAGCCCATCCTCTTCTCTCTCCAAACTCATTTGTCCTCAGAGAAATTGGCCTGCCCTTCCCATATCTCCAACTTTCTTCATTATTCTTTGCTTAGACTTCCTATTAATTCTTTCCCTGCTCCTCTTGCTGTCTTTGGCTATCAAATCCCATCAAGTCTAATTTCAAAACTCAGTTCTTCCAACATTTGCTTGATTGTAAGGAATTTTATGTTCCCTTGCCCCTTAGCTATCCAATTTATACTAAGGAAGTCCTAATACAAGGAGGGTTGTGTTCCAAAACTTTTTTTTTGAAAGAAACTTATTTATTATATTATAAATATAATGTTATAAATGATGGTTTGATTCTGAGACAATCCCTTGAAAGTAATTTCATGCTGCTGAAATATACCACAGTGACATGTGTGTATAAATATATTCATATATATCATTATGAATCATAGCCATTTCAATATTGGTTTCAAAGCAATAAAACAGTCTGATAAATGGTATATATTTTTCTTGAGTACAAATTATTCTTCTTTAGATAAGAGATTATTAAGAAAAATTGGTTCAATTCGAAAGAGATGATGGATGAAGAACTTTTCAGAGAATATAATGTAAGTTTCTAGTGCTTTCATTATTACCAGAGGTTGCTTATTATGATTTCTATTCTCACGTTCGAAACCTGGTTTTCCCTTTCCTTCATACAAATGCGTCACTAGCTTTATTCTTAGGCTTTACAGCTTTCAACTAAGTGATGGATGTTCATAGTGGAATGAATGAAGAAACAAAAAATGTAAAGAAAAAGGAAGAGGTAGTGAGGGGAAAAGAGAGATGTTCCTTGGCCAAGACTAGAAAGGAGAGGAAAGTGTCCCAAATAGGGGAGGATGTGTTCAGGAGGAAGAAAAGTTCCCACATGTGGCAATGATGTAGCTGCAGGATAGCTGGGGGCAGAAGAGGCAACACAGCACCTGCACAGCTCTCCAAGAGGACAGCCTTGGCCTCCCACTCGCCCCACGCTGAGCACCCTTACCAGGCTCAGCACAGGCCTCTCTACACATGAAGCTCCCCCCACCCCCATTTTTTTCTTCAGTCTTGAGGATTGGACCCAGGCTTGCACAAGCTATGCAAGCACTCTATTGCTGAGCTATATCTCCATTCCTTTTTTAAAAAATTTTGAAAACTTGCTAAGTTGCCCAGGATAGCCTCAAATTTTCAATTCTCCTGCCCCAGCCTACTGAGTTGCTGGGATCACAGGTGTGTGATCTGCACCTGGCACACACAGCTGTTTATGTAGAAAGTACTGAAGGGCATGCACAGTGCAGGTAAGGGAAAGTACCCTCATGAAGTATCATTTTTGTAGTTAATAAGGCAACTTCCTGTGACTCCATCAAGTATTATTTGATAAGTATTCATATCAGATTTCCTGTGAATATATATCAGTTTCTCCAGTCAATTATAGGTTTTTGGGGAACCAAGACCCATACCATCTTTTATCCCTATTACCTGTACTCAACAGGTATAAAATAAATGCTTTTATTTATTTTGATTGGGGATGATACAAAACAAGTTTTTTCTTGTGCTACTGGCTGATTGAGAATCTGAGTTTCTATCACCGGGAGGGAGTTGAGTCACTAAACCACAAAGCATTCTGTCCCAAGAAAATATTTATTTTGTTTAACAGGATTTTAAATGAGGGAGTGTTATCTCATTAGATGGAATGAGGACCCGTGAGTCAGCGTCTCTGTGCATACAGCAGACTTTTATTCCTGTATTCATGATTAAGGAAGGGACTTTCACAATATTTGACTGTGAAAATTGGACACAGTCTAACAGGAAGAGCAGGCTGTGCTCATTTTTACTTAAAAATAATCTTCATATTGTTTTTATAACAAAAATGTATAAATGTTGCCAATAATCCAAAAAGAAAATAAACTTTTAAAAAATAAACAAGAGAATAATTGTCTATATGAAAAAGCTTCTAAAAATGAGCAATTCATGAAGTCAAGAAGGAGATATATAAATTCAATTTAGATTTTTCATTTCACATATTGTTTAAGATGAAAAAAAGAGAAGATATTGGCATTTCCCCAGTTTTGGGAACTACTTTTCACTGAAAAAAAAATGAAAATTGTATTAGTCAAATTAATTTCCTAACCTGTCATCCTTTCTTCCCGGGAAGAAAATAAGACTTAGAGTTCCCCATTTAGGACATGCTCAAAGTGTGTGTTTCTTGTTACCAAATCTAACAGATACATCTTATATCACTAAACTTTAAATATGAGAAAATGATAATTTCAATTAATTTATTTTGAAAGCAGAAACCAGTTGATGTCAAACTATTTTGTGGATAATTCCAATGGATTACTATTTTATTCTTTCACTTCCCTATCAAATAATTGATCTGTTCTACTAAAAGAAAAGGAAGATATCAACCAACCTAACGAAACCACAGGTAAAAACTTGGATTCCACACTTAAAATGTAAGCAAACTACTGAGAATGTAAAACACATCTGGATTTACTATTTGTCTGATCGCAGGATCAGCTGCACACAGACACCGAGGGAAGAAGACCTTGTGGTAACAGAGGGGGAGATCCGAGTGATGACTCTGCAGTCCAAGGAGAACATAAGGATTTGTTGGTAACTCCCAGAAACCAGGAGTCAAGGAGGCATCCTTCCCCAGAGCCTGCGAAGGGACAAAATCCTGCCCACACCTTGGTGTTGTGCTTCTAGCCTCCAGAACTGTGAGAGAAATAAATTTATGTTGTTTTAAGCCCAACAAATTTATGGAAAGTTTTTAGGGGCAGCTCTAGGAAAGTAACACATGGTATTATTCCAGTGAGATGCACGTGCATTTTAAAAGCAGACTTAGCAACAGGGTAATATTTAATGCAAAGAGAGGAAATATCAGGTACTGCTGGCATCAATAATAACTTAGAGGAGATATTTTTAGGGCAGTGGATCTTCTGACTACCGTTTTTGGTGGGAGAGGGGTACCAGGGATTGAACTGAGGGCCATGTGGCCACTGAGCCACATCCTCAGCCCTATTTTGTATTTTTTTTTCAGGTTAAATCTTTTTATTGTTGGTTGTTCAAAACATTACATAGTTCTTGATATATCATCTTTCACACTTTGCTTCAAGTGGGTTATGAACTCCCATTTTTAGCCCATATACAGATTGCAGAATCACATCAATTACACATCCATTGATTTACATATTGCCATACTAGTGACTGACGTGTTCTGCTACCTTTCCTATCCTCTACTATCCCCCCTCCCCTCCCCTCCCCTCCCCTCTTCTCTCTCTACCCCCTCTACTGACCTTCATTTCTCCCCCTTGTATTATTTTTCCCTTTCCCCTCATTTCCTCTTGTATGTTCTTTTGTATAACCCTGAGGGTCTCCTTCCATTTCCATGCAATTTCCCTTTTCTCTCCCTTTCCCTCCCACCTCTCATCTCTGTTTAATGTTAATCTTCTTCTCATGCTCTTCGTCCCTACTCTGTTCTTAGTTACTCTCCTTATATCAAAGAAGACATTTGGCATTTGTTTTTTAGGGATTGGCTAGCTTCACTTAGCATAATCTGCTCTAATGCCATCCATTTCCCTGTGAATTCTATGATTTTGTCATTTTTTAATGCAGAGTAATACTCCATTGTGTATAAATGCCACATTTTTTTAATCCATTCGTCTATTGAAGGGCATCTGGGTTGGTTCCAGAGTCTTGCAATTGTGAACTGAGCTGCTATGAACATCGATGTAGCAGTGTCCCTGTAGCATGCTCTTTTTAGGTCTTTAGGGAATAGACCAAGAAGGGGAATAGCTGGGTCAAATGGTGGCTCCATTCCCAGCTTTCCAAGAAATCTCCATACTGCTTTCCAGATTGGCTGCACCAATTTGCAGTCCCACCAGCAATGTACAAGTGTACCCTTTTCCCCACATCCTCGCCAGCACTTGTTGTTTGACTTCATAATGGCTGCCAATCTTACTGGAGTGAGATGGTATCTTAGGGTGGTTTTGATTTGCATTTCTCTGACTGCTAGAGATGGTGAGCATTTTTTCATGTACTTGTGGATTGATTGTATGTCCTCCTCTGAGAAGTGTCTGTTCAGGTCCTTGGCCCATTTGTTGATTGGGTTGTTTGTTCTCTTATTGTCTAATTTTTGGAGTTCTTTGTATACTCTGGATATTAGGGCTCTATCTGAAGTGTGAGGAGTAAAGATTTGTTCCCAGGATGTAGGCTTCCTATTTACCTCTCTTATTGTTTCTGTAGCTGAGAAAAAACTTTTTAGTTTGAGTAAGTCCCATTTGTTGATTCTAGTTATTAACTTTTGTGCTATGGGTGTCCTATTGAGGAATTTGGAGCCCGACCCCACAGTATGTAGATCGTAGCCAACTTTTTCTTCTATCAGACGGCGTGTCTCTGATTTGATATCAAGCTCCTTGATCCATTTTGAATTAACTTTTGTGCATGGCGAGAGAAAGGGATTCAGTTTCATTTTGTTGCATATGGATTTCCAGTTTTCCCAGCACCATTTGTTGAAGATGCTATCCTTCCTCCATTGCATGCTTTTAGCCCCTTTATCAAATATAAGATGGTTGTAGTTTTGTGGATTGGTTTCTGTGTCCTCTATTCTGTACCATTGGTCCACCCGCCTGTTTTGGTACCAGTACCATGCTGTTTTTGTTACTATTGCTCTGTAGTATAGTTTGAAGTCTGGTATCGCTATACCGCCTGATTCACACTTCCTGCTTAGCATTGTTTTTGCTATTCTGGGTCTTTTATTTTTCCATATGAATTTCATGATTGCTTTCTCTATTTCTACAAGAAATGCCGTTGGGATTTTGATTGGCATTGCATTAAACCTATAGAGAACTTTTGGTAATATCGCCATTTTGATGATGTTAGTTCTGCTTATCCATGAACAGGGTATATTTTTCCATCTTCTAAGATCTTCTTCTATTTCTCTCTTTAGGGTTCTGTAGTTTTCATTGTATAAGTCTTTCACCTCTTTTGTTAGGTTGATTCCCAAGTATTTTATTTTTTTTGAAGATATTGTGAATGGAGTGGTTGTCCTCATTTCCATTTCAGAGGATTTGTCGCTGATATACAGGAATGCCTTTGATTTATGCGTGTTGATTTTATATCCTGCCACTTTGCTGAATTCATTTATTAGCTCTAATAGTTTCTTTGTAGACCCTTTTGGGTCTGCTAGGTATAGAATCATGTCATCTGCAAATAGTGATAATTTAAGTTCTTCTTTTCCTATTTTGATGCCTTTAATTTCTTTCGTCTGTCTAATTGCTCTGGCCAGCGTTTCGAGAACTATGTTGAACAGAAGTGGTGAGAGAGGGCATCCCTGTCTTGTTCCAGATTTTAGAGGGAATACCTTCAGTTTTTCTCCATTGAGAATGATGCTAGCCTGAGGCTTAGCATAGATTGCTTTTACAATATTGAGGTATGTTCCTGTTATCCCTAGTTTTTCTAGAGTTTTGAACATAAAGGGATGCTGTGCTTTGTCGAATGCTTTTTCCGCATCTATCGAGATGATCATATGGTTCTTATTTTTAAGTCTATTGATGTGGTGAATAACATTTATTGATTTCCGTATATTGAACCAGCCTTGCATCCCAGGGATGAATCCTACTTGATCATGGTGCACAATTTTTTTGATATGTTTTTGTATCCGATTCACCAGAATTTTATTGAGGATTTTTGCATCTAGGTTCATTAGAGATATTGGTCTGAAGTTTTCTTTCTTTGAAGTGTCTTTGTCTGGTTTAGGTATCAGGGTGATGTTGGCCTCGTAGAATGAATTTGGAAGTTCTCCCTCTTTTTCTATTTCCTGAAGTAGCTTGAAAAGTATTGGTATTAGTTCCTCTTTAAAGGTTTTGTAAAATTCTGCTGTATACCCATCCGGTCCTGGGCTTTTCTTAGTTGGTAGTCTTTTGATGGTTTCTTCTATTTCCTCGATTGATATTGGTCTGTTTAGGTTGTCTATATCCTCCTGACTCAATCTGGGCAGATCATATGACTTAAGAAATTTATCTATGCCTTCACTATCTTCTAATTTATTGGAGTATAAGGATTCAAAATAATTTTTGATTATCTTCTGTATTTCTGAAGTGTCTGTTGTGATATTGCCTTTTTCATCCCTATGCTAGTAATTTGAGTTCTCTCTCTTCTTCTCTTCGCTAGCATGGCTAAGGGTCTGTCGATTTTGTTTATTTTTTCAAAGAACCAACTTTTAGTTTTGTCAATTTTTTCAATTGTTTCTTTTGTTTCGATTTCATTAATTTCAGCTCTGATTTTAATTATTTCTTGCCTTCTACTTCTTTTGCTGTTGTTTTGCTCTTCTTTTTCTAGGATTTTGAGATGAAGTATGAGATCATTTATTTGTTGGTTTTTTCTTTTTTTAAGGAATGAACTCCAAGCAATGAATTTTCCTCTTAGAACTGCTTTCAGTGTGTCCCATAGATTCCGATATGTTGTGTCTGTGTTTTCATTAATCTCTAAGAATTTTTTAATTTCCTCCTTGATGTCTTCTATAACCCATTGATCATTCAGTAACCTATTGTTCATTCTCCAAGTGATGTATTCTTTTTCCTTCCTTCTTTTATCCTTGATTTTCAGTTTCATTCCATTATGATCAGATAGGATGCATGGTATTATCTCTACTCCTTTATATTGTCTAAGAGTTGCCCTGTGACATAATATATGATCTATTTTTGAGAAGGATCCATGTGCTGCTGAGAAAAAAGTGTAACTGCTTGATGTTGCGTGGTATATTCTATATATGTCAATTAAGTCTAGGTTATTAATTGTGTTATTGAGTTCTATAGTTTCCTTATTCAACTTTTGTTTGGAAGATCTGTCCAGTGGCGAGAGAGGTGTGTTGAAGTCTCCCATGATTTTTGTATGGTGGTCTATTAGACTCTTGAACTTGTGAAGAGTTTGTTTGATGAACATAGCTGCACCATTGTTTGGGGCATATATATTTATGATTGTTATGTCTTGTTGGTGTATGGTTCCCTTAAGCAGTATGTAGTGTCCCTCTTTATCCCTTTTGATTAACTTTGGCTTGAAATCTATTTTATTTGATATGAGTATGGACACTCCTGCTTGTTTCCGAAGTCCATATGAGTGATATGATTTTTCCCAACCTTTCACCTTCAGCCTATGTATGTCTTTTCCTATCAAATGCGTCTCCTGTAGGCAGCATATTGTTGGGTCTTGTTTTGAGATCCATTCTACTAGCCTGTGTCTCTTAATTGGTGAGTTTAAGCCATTAACATTTAGGGTTATTATTGAGATATGGGTTGTTCTTCCAGCCATATTTGTTTATTTATGTTACTAAACATAGTTTGTTTTCCTCTATGATTATTCCCCCCCCTTTACTGTCCTACCTCCCACTGTTGGTTTTCATTGTTATTTTCCATTTCCTCTTCCTGTAATGTTTTGCTGAGGATGTTTTGAAGAGATGGTTTTCTAGCTGCATATTCTTTTAACTTTTGTTTGTCGTGGAAGGTTTTAATTTCATCTTCCATCCTGAAGCTTAATTTCGATGGATACACAATTCTTGGTTGGAACCCATTTTCTTTCAGTGTTTGAAATATGTTATTCCAGGATCTTCTAGCTTTCAGAGTCTGTGTTGAAAGATCAGCTGTTATTCTGATTGGCTTGCCCCTAAATGTAATCTGCTTCCTTTCTCTTGTAGCTTTTAAAATTCTCTCCTTATTCTGTATGTTGGGCATCTTCATTATAATGTGTCTAGGTGTGGATCTCTTATAATTTTGCACATTCGGCATCCTGTAGGCTTCTAGAATTTGGGATTCTGTCTCATTCTTCAAGTCTGGGAAGTTTTCTCGTATTATTTCATTGAATAAATTGCTCATTCCTTTGGTATGGAGTTCTATACCTTCCTGTATCCCAATGACTCTTAAGTTTGGTCTCTTAATGTTATCCCATATTTCTTGGATGTTCTGCTTATGGTTTCTTAACAGTCTTACTGAGCTGTCTATGTTCTTTTCAAGTTGAAATACTTTGTCTTCATTGTCTGATGTTCTATCTTCTAAGTGTTCTACTCTGCTGGTAGTATTCTCAATTGAGTTTTTAAGTTGGTTTATTGCTTCCTGCATTTCTAGGATTTCTGTTTGTTTGTTTTTTATAACCTCTATCTCCCTGTATAGTTGATCCTTTGCTTCCTGGATTTGTTTGTGTAATTCCTTGTCGAAGTGATCTTTCATTGTCTGATTTTGCTGTCTAATGTCTTCCTTGATACTCCAGATCATCTGAAGCATATATATCCTGAATTCTTTATCTGACATTCCATCTGCTGCAGCTGTTACCTCTTCTAAAGTTGAGTTGACCTGCATTGCTTGTAGTCCTTTCTTTCCTTGTCTTTTCATACTGCTTGCGTTTCTTTCTTCTTGGTGAAACTGTTGTGTTTTTGAAATTTTTCCCCCCCTATATATTTATATTGCTCTTGTATAGTTGAAAAGTCTCCCTTGCAGGTGCGGGCGGGGGCTCTGCTCTGCCCCTCTTCCAATTGGTGTGAGGTGTCTACCACGCCCGCGGACCCCTGGGCCTGATCCGCCGTTCTGTCGCAGGTCTGCCTACCTTGCAGGTGGGGGCAAAGGCTCTGCCCTGCCCCTCCTACCAAGCCCGGGGACCGCTAGGCCTGATCTGCAGGTTGGTCGCCGGTCTGCCCACCTTGCGGGCATGGGTGTCAGTTCCGCTCCGCCCCCACTCCAATTGGGGTCACTTGACCACCACACAGGCGGGCCGCTGGGCCTGATCTGGGCGCGGGCGAAGGCTCTGCTCTGCCCCTACTCCAGTTGGGGTGAAGTGTGTACCACGCTGGCAGGCCACTGGGCCTGATCCGCCGGTCTGTCGCAGGTCTGCTTACCTTGCCGGCGCGGGCGGCGGCTCTGCCCTGCCCCTCCTACCACGCCTGCAGACCGCTGGGCCTGATCTGCAGGTTGGTCGCAGGTCTGCCTACCTTGCGGGCGCGGGCGGTGGCCCCGCTCCTCCCCTCTGGCTCGACAACAAAGCGAGACCCTATTTTGTATTTTATTTAGAGGCAAGATCTCACTGAGTTGCTTAGTGCCTCACATTTGCTGAGGCTGGTTTTGAACTCATGATCTTCCTGTCTCAGCCTCCTGAGCCTCTGGGATTACAGGCATGCTCCACCTGGCCTGACTACCTTTAAATAATGCTTGGCATATGCTAGTCTCCTCTCTGAAGGTATAGGTGAGGCTCCAAATAAAGCACCTTTACTAAGCCCTTTGGAGGGAAGAAGGAAATAAAAAGATGTGCATGCACTTTGCCATCCAGGGTCTCCCAAAGACACCAAAAGTCCCTGGATAAAAAATGTTGGCCTAGGAAGTAAGAAACTAAAATAAAATCAAGAATTGGTACTATGAATCTCCACATTAAACAGTGTATTTCTATACCACTCAGTTCTTTAAATTCTAGCCAGTTACACCTTATATCATAGTTAATTCCTTGTGTCTAAAAGAATTAAGTATGGAAACATCAAATCATAAAGAAGATTATAAGTCATATTAGGGCATATTAGAAGATAATGCAGCACAGAAAAGATAATGCAATGGAAGAAATAAAAACAAAAATATTGGTAATTTCATATGCAAAAATTTAAAAATTTCCCCTACATTTAAAAAAATAAAGACAATAATAAACAAGAAAACATTTTCAACAAATATACCTGACAATTGGCTAAAAGCCTAACAAGACAAAGAGCACATACAAATAAATAAGAAAAATAGTAGCAAACTCAATGAAATGGCAAGGAAAATGAATAATTTTCAAAGGAAGAAATAGTAAATGAAATCTTTCCAACCTCACTAGAAATTAAAATGAGAGTAAAAACAAGATACAATTTTAAAATTGATTGTGTTCAGTGCTTTTACAAACTACTGAGGAGTCAATTATTACTTGTTATAGCCTTTTAGTAAGCAATTTATCAGTACTTACCAAGAGACTTAAAATGCTAATATACCAATACTCTGTAATTCTATTTCCTGAGATGATTCTAAGCAAATAATTAAAGGAGCATTTCAAGATTTATTTACAACAATTCTTGTGGCAGTGTTATTTCTGATAGGAAAATCTGCAAACAACCCATTCAGTCAATGATTACATTATTGCATACAGGTAAAGCTTCTGATATGATTTTTTCAAAAAGCAGAATAAGAAATTGTACACCAACTATATTACATATTCAAGAATATACTGAAAGGATATACACTAAATCTTTCAGAGATGAAAGCAGTCATATCTGGCTAGTTGGGTCATGAGGGATTTATATTCTTTTCTGTATTTCCAAAATTGACATATACTCTGTTCTAATAAGAAAAATATCCAATAAAAAGTTTTAAAACTCCTAATAGGCTCCTCAGGGATGTTTAAATAAGGATTTTGAGTGGCAGTGGTAGAAGGTAAGACCCTGATGAATGAGACAGACCTTTTCACATAATCCAATAAAATATTAATGCAAAGATTTTGCTTGCCAGTCTCGATTTCTTTTTCCCAATTCCTTAGGCCAATAATTTCCAACTTCAATCTTAGAATACATCAGGTTATTGTCAATTATCTCAGGAAAACCTATAATTTTTTTTCTTGACTGGTTTCCAAGCCACCATTTATTTTTAAAATTTGCAAAACAAAAAACAAGGCTTGAGGGAATCTACCCTGTTTTAAGCAATCAAGACCTGTTTTGACATTTGTCAGAGAACCAAAAATCAATCATTGAGAGTAATTTTGTGGTGGTGGGGACTAGATAGAGTTGGGGACAGGAGAGTACAGAAATTGAAAGGAGAATAATTTTGGTTTGTTTCCTACTGATAATTTCAAAATCATTTCTTTTTTTTAAATATTGTTTAGTTGTCCATGGATCTTTATTTTATTTATTTATACGTGGTACTGAGATTCAAACCCAGTGCCTCACACATACTAGGCAAGCACTTTACCACTGAGCCACAACCCCAGACCCTCATTTCTTATTCTTAAAAAGGGGACAGGTAACTCATAATGAAAGGGTATCTGATTCCATTCATTGTTTCATTTTTCAGTCCTCAGTATTCTTTTCATTCTTCCTATAGCTCTGTTTTGTGCTCCATCCATATTTCATAGAGGAAATTAATGAATCCCTAAATTGAAATTGGTGGAAATTTACAAGTAAATCTTTCCCCTTCCACATGACCCTGGATAAAACCTTCTGATCTAGTATTCTATCATTTTGTTTGTTTGTTTTTGTTTTTTAACCTCGGAAGCTGGCAAATTGTGGCCTGCTGGCCAGCTGGCACATCCATGGTTTTTGTAAATAGGGTTTACTGGGAGGACCACACAGTAATTGTAATGCAGAAGTGACGCTTTACTGCTGTAATGGCAGAGCTGAGCAGTTCCAAGACACTGTATGATTGACAGTGCCTAAAATAGTGACTGTCTGGTCCTTTACAGAAAAAGTTTGCTGACCCTATTTTAGTTTACAAATTCCTGCAAGCTTGCTTGGCACAGTGTTTCTTTTCATACTTCTAAAACTTTCACTGAGGAGGAATAAGCATCCCTGAACAGTAACTATTACCTAGTAACTATTACCAGATAAACACAATAGAACATCAAGCTCAAGTCTGGACAAATTCGAAGACAGGAAAAAATTACCCACGGTCTTAGATACATATCAAAAATCTTAATACTTCTTAAATTGACTTAAATTTCTTGACCATATCTATCCTCCAAAACATCACATATAATTCTCACCTTTCAGTATTTATACTCTCATATGGTCCGCTCTCATACAGAAATGATGATATTCTCATTTCTACAACTTTGTAATGAGGCTGTGCGCTTCTCCACCCCACCTCCATTTGCTGTGAAGGAAGCCAGCTTCCACATCATCTGTGGAGAGGCCACATGGCAAGGATCTGAGGCACCCAGTCCATAGACACTGAGGAACTGAGCCCTCCAGATAACAGCCTCATGACTCAACTTGGAAGTGGATCCTAGCCCCAGTCAAACCTTCAGATGACTGCAGCCCTGCTTAACAGCTTCATGGTATTGTAAGTGACAGTCTGGACAGATGCTCCTGAATTCCTGACCTGTTATAACTGTGAGATGCTAAATATTTGTTGTTTTAAAACAATGAATGTTGGAATAATTTATTACATGGCAGTAGATAGCTAATGTTCTTACCTCTGCCACCACTTATGCATCCCAATTTCTACCTTTTAAAAGTAATCTGCACAAGGACTGTCAAGGACTGTGTTTTCTTGCAGTGGACCTATATATTAGATCTGGTGACAGTATGAATCTCATGGACTTCAAACAAATAGGAAACTTTATACTATAAAAATTCAAGGCTTGGGCTGGGAGCATTTGACTAATATGTGTGAGGCACTGGGTTCCATCCTTAGCAGCAGACAAAAATAAACAAATAAAATAAAGGCATTCTGTCCATCTACAACTACAAAACAAAAATTAAACAACAACAACAACAACAAAAAACCCTCAAGGCTTATCTGAGCCATTAAAGCATATTAGGGACTGCACAAACAGGAGCTATGCACACACCTTAAGTCCTGAGTAAAGAGGTACTGGACTGGTATTGCACCCATTGCAATGCAAGTGGACTTTACCTCCACTGGGATAAGAAAGGTGCAGCTCTGGGAGTGGGCATCACTTGATAGGGTTGAATTGCACCCACCTGTTTGTTGTAATCCTATCCTTCTGCCCTTTTTTTGGATAGAATGTTCCATGGATTAGCTCCCCCATTAATAAAACCCAGGTTCAAGGCATCCTCCCTCTGTTTCTTGCCTGCCTTGCTTCCTTTGTGGAATCTGGGTCAGAGGGGCCATCCCAGAACCCAAAGAAAAAGGTATTTCTCTGTGTCATTATTTTGCGTCAGTCCAGTTCACCTGGAGTGACCCTGACTAGTTGAGTCATGCATTGTGACAAAAGCAGGTCTTAATATTTCACTCTATTGCTGTAATAACTCTAGTCAAAGATTTAAATGACTGAAATGAATGTACACACTAGGAAGAACACGACATTTACCTCAGGAGGACTGCAAAACCCACCAGGACATCAACAACCAAACCCCAAAGTTCTGGGAAATTGGAAGTCAGACTTCTCAGTCCACTTTAGGCTTCCAAACAGCTTTTGGTTTCCTTTCTCTTTCACTTTAGCCAAAAGAGGTGAACAGTATTGACAATGTCTTACATTTACAAAGCCCCGAATAATCTGAAAGGTAATGCTTTATGTACATCCCCTCTTTATCCTTGTGGCAACCCTGAGTTTCAGGTTTAAGTAAGAGTCATTTTATTTTATGTAAAAATAAAGAGGAGGGAGATTATTATCATAAGAATAGAAAATAGCAGTTGGGCATGGCATGCCTCTAATCCCAGCAACTCAGGAGACTGAAGCAGGAGGATCACAAGTTCAATGCCAGCCTCAGCAACTTAGTGAGGCCCTGCTTCCAAACAAAATAAAAAGGGATGTGAATGTAGTTCAGTCATAGAGTCTTTGCCTAGCATGTGGGAGACCATGGGTTCAATCCTCCCACCCACACACACAGAGAGACAGAGAGAGAGAGAGAGAGAGAGAGAGAGAGAGAGAGAGAGAGAGAATAGAAAAGAGCATCTAATCATTTTTGTGAAGTATTAGATGTTTTTCAGAGAATATGTATCATCCCTGGGCACACTCACCAGAATAACTTCTGTTTGGATGACAGTATTGCACCCTGAACTCATTTGTTGAAGCCCTCCAGCACCCTTTGAATTTCCCCAAGAACACACTAACTCCCTGGAGGTGGAGTAATGGGTATCTTTCACCTTTGCACCGATGGCTAGTAGTACAAGAAATTCACATCAGAGACACTCACTAAATGTCTGAAAAGGAAAAGAGGAAGAAAGAAAAGAAGGGATTTGAAGTATAATATAGATTTCTTGTTTCCTTCAAGCTACAAAACCTATGGTATTACAAAGTATTTAAGAGAAAGAAGAAGGAAGGGAAATAGAAATACTGGGAATTGATATTGGCAAATTATTTTGCTATATTGTGTGCATATACAAATATACACAAATCCCATCTTTATGTATATTTATAATACTTTACTTAAAAATACAAAGAAAAAAACCCAAAGTGTGATTTCTCTTGATAGACCTTCTTTCCTTTAAAATTCCTGAAGTGGGCAAAATCATGTGGAAATTAGTGAAAGTTCAAAAGTAGAGTAGAAAAACTCTTTGAATTAATGGTGATTCATTTCCCAAGGAATCTAGGTAATAAGGTACAATAAGAGATTCTGGTTATTTGAATGTTTTACCTTCAAAGAGATACAAGAGACAAGAGGCATTTAGAAAAGAGCAGTGATCTCTGCCACATTAGAATACATATTCTGGTCCATTAAGAACGTACTCAGCATTCAGAGCAATTTTTCCTATAAAACAGGGACAGCCCACAAGCATATATAATCTAATTGATGCCTAAGAAAATAGTGTCAAGAATCCCCCATGTCAACACATCCTGTGGGTGACAAACTCATCATGTCACTTGCACCTGCTGACAACATTGGCCCTAGGAGGCCAGAATGGACTCAGTCGAGCACTTAGCCTTGATGGAACTCCCAGGAGCCCACCAACTTGCTGTCTTGTGGGTGCGTTAGGGTACAGAAACATGCCAAATGATCCCCTTTCACACTTTCACAACAAAAGTCCCATGACAAAAATATTGATCAATAACAAAAATAAAACATGCTGCAAAACAGTGTGGGCATTTCTGCACAAATCTTCCCGCTTTTGGTATGAGCTGCCCACCTACAGCTAGAAAGATTAAGTCAATAAAATGGAGCCCCATACTGTTTTTTCAGATTTGGGATATTTGTTCAACTGGAACAAGTAATTTGTTTGTCCACATGGGTCTATAATCTTCTCATTTTAGAGTCTACCTTCTCATTTTAGAGTCTATTCCCAAAATAGTTTGAAATCTGAACATTTTGGTTTACTTATTTTTTATTTTTATTTCTATTTATTTCTTTATTTTTTTGTGGTGCTGGGGATGGAACCAAAGGCTTCATGTGGCTAGCCCTCAATGGTTTAGTTTAGGAAGACTGTAAAAAAAGTATCCGAATTGAATCAAAGATTAAAGTTTCTACCTAAGAATGAATGCATATAATATTTGGGCAGGTTGCTGATTTTTAAGAGAGAGATTTACTCCAAAATCAGGTTTGGGGCTAAAGGTGGAGCTAAGTGGTAAAGTACTGTTTTAGCACGCACTGGGCCTGGGTTCTATTTCCAACACTGAAATAAATGATGATGATGACAAAGCAGGATTTAGCCAGGTGCAGTGGCATACATCTGTAGTTCCAGCAATTCAGAAGCCTGAGGCAGGAGGATTGCTTGAATCCACTAGTACTAGACCAGGTTGGGTAACATAGCAAGACCCCCATCTCAAAACAAAGCATGTTTCCCAAGATGGCCCTGACAATCCCCCAACTCCCCGTCCCTATTCTGCATGCTGTTCCTTAATCCAGCAATAAGTTGTATTTATGTATTGAGTTACCTCATTAGAAGTGCAGATACCCTGCTAGAAAGGCCACATGGAGACAGAAAGGCCATGAGATTGTGTGGGGAGAAATTTAGATTCCAGTTAACTGCAAGAACTAAGGTCCCAGACATTCTACCCCAGTAGACTTATTCTGGCCAGCTCCCAGCCGTTCAACCCACCTTCATTCAATGAGTATACAGGCATGAAACTAAGGAGCCATGGTGGTGGTTCCTACAACAGCAGATATCATATGGAGGAGAGTCAAGCTGATCTACTTGCCCTGCATAAGTTCTAGTTGCACAGAATTATTCAAACCATAAGTGATTGTTATTTAAAGTCACAAATATGGGGATCCATTTTGTGCAGCAATAGATAACAGAAACAAGCTGAAGGCACATAGCCTTGAGCTAAAATCTATTTTTTGTAAGTATAATCCCACTTGGTCATTTCTTGAGGAAATCATCCACAGAGGCCATAATTATTTCAATTTGTTAGATGGGATCTGAAATATGAATAGGAATACTTTAGAAAGAATAGGTAAGTGGCAGGAAGATTTTAAAAATAATATGTAATATATTTCCTAACTGATATCTTATTATTTGAAATAAATAGGCAGTAGGAGAGGGGAAAGAGACTCAACAGAGTAGTATTAAGCATTTTGATAATTCTAATTTAACATTAATAACTACTTTTTTTAGGACTGGGGATTGAATTTAGGGGCACTCGATCATTGAGCCACATCCCAGCACTATTTTGTATTTTATTTAGAGACAGGGTCTCACTGAGTTGCTTAGCATCTCATCGTTGCTGAGGCTGGCTTTGAACTAGTGATCCTGCCTCAGCCTCTTAGTCACTTAGTCACTGGGATTACAGGTGTGTGATCCCACACCCAGCTAATAACTACTTTCTATTGGGTAATTACCGCATCCCATGCACCATCCAAGTACTTTACATCTTTGCCTTGTACATTCCTCACAATGAACCAATGAGACAGAAATTATTACTGGTATTTTATACAGATGAGGAAACTGAAGCTCAGAGAGATTACTTTTCTTTAACTCATACAGTAAGTTGAGGAGATGGGAGCTCCATCTTTAATATAAAATAGTTTTACTATTCAGTAATTTTCATATTTAGAAAGGATGTATCTCACAGTAACAGCAGGTAACATTAAAAGCCACATCTTGGTTCCAAATGGCTCAAAGTATTTTGCATCTTCTTGCATTTAAACTATTGTATTTAGTCAATCTCATGTTATATAACTCTAGGAAAAATTTTCCCATAAAGTTGGGTATCTGCCTTTTTTTTTAATCTGCTGATCCCTACGAGTGTTTGCTATGTAAAAAGAAGAACTGAGGCACAGCCGTCTTATCACAATGATTTATCCATATCAGCCTTCCTGTGAACTCCAGCTGATGTATCCTCTACCTCTGTTGGCCCTGCCTGTCCCACATATTTTCCCTTCTTCTTAAAACATACACTCTCTGCCTCACAAAGAATCATCAACTTTTCCTACTCAGAGAAGGTATAAGCCTGGTTAGCATGGTTGAAAGTGCAGATATATTCTAACAAAGAGATCGAAAATAGAAGAAACTGACAGAAATACAAGTTTGCCAAGGAATAAAGATTCTAGGTTGCTAACTCTACCAGCCCTACACATTAGTTTTCTATTACAAAGACTCTAATATATGTAAAAATGTCCATAAAGAGAAGCTGTTCTAATACCAGGTGCCTGGCTAGTTTGAATTGTTTCTAGAACCTCAAAGACCAATTTGCATTCACAAAAGATCAAAGAAGGGATACTCTGATCATCTGATAAAAAGGTGGAGTAGCCGTCACACCTGGGAACACCTGATCTGCTACTCCACAAAGGTCCTTCACCCGCTTTAGCTTTGCCAAGCTGCTCTAGAATTTAGGGTGATGATTCGATGCCTGGAGAAGACGATGAACTGGAGGTCTAATGTGCTTGCCTTACGCTAAGGTTTCTTACAGGTCCTTGGAGTAAAAGGAGACTCTATTTGGTATCAAAAGATTTTATATAAAATGCCATCTCTGCCATGTCTAACTGTGTCACGTTGGGCAAGATACTTAATTTATCTGATTTTGAGATTCATTACCTGTGAAATAAGGATGATGATAACACACCACATGTATAAAATTCAAGTGGAACAGTATTTGTGAAAGCATTTTGTAAACTACAAACCTCATTACAAATTTTAATTGTTATCAAGTCTTTCACTTTATAGGAACATTATACTATTATAAATGACATGTGTGTACTAGTTTCAAATATCTAAAGAAAATATACTATATATTATTGGGCATTGTATTTGTTGTTTACATCAGACACCTGAAATGCCAGAAGAGTGGAAATATTTAGTCTTCAGTGCCTGTCAATTTATAATAACATTGTGCCATTTAATAGAAATAGTAATTCATTCAACAACAAAACTTTTGAGTGACTTGCCACAGTGAAGGACTTTACATTTTAAATGAGAGAGATATAGAATAACACAACAGGAAGTGGGCAAAGAGGATAAAGTGGTGGAAGGTACTGTTTTAAGGGATGTCAGGGCAGGTCGTTCTGAAGGATTTTTTTTTAAATTTGTTTTAGTTGTATGCAGACACAGTACCTTTATTTTATTTATTTATTTTTATGTGGTACTGAGGATTGAACCCAGTGCCTTATGCATGCTAGACAAGTGTTCCACCCCAGCCCTGAAGGATAATATTTGAACAGAGACAAATAACATGAGGTGGTGAGCCAAGCGAGCATCTAGGGAAGACCATTACCACGGAGGGGACAGCAAGCTCAGAAGCCTGAGCTTGATGTGGTCAGGGAAGTCCCAAGGGTCAGTGTGTCTGGAGGGGCTGAGCTAGGCAGACAGAGGCAGCAGCAATAAGGGACCAGGTCACAGGCCACATGGCTTCGATTTCATTCTGAGTATAATGGGAAGCACTGGGAGGTTTTGAGCTAGGAAATGGGACAGGATTTCAGGAAACCTTTATAGAGAACAGACTGAAAGGCAGAGCAAGAGTAAAAAGAGGAAGACCAGGCAGGAGGGCACTCAAGAATCCAAGCTAGAGATGACAGACTGGGATGACAGCAGTGGTGAACGTGCTAAGTGGGCAGATTCTGGACAGATTTTAATGGTGGGGTGTGAGAGAAAGAAAACTGAAAAGGATGATTCTAAGATTTTTGTCCTGCATTGTTGGGCCTATTAAGATTTACTGAGGTGGGCGTGATGAAGCATGCCTATAATCCCAGGGGTTTGAGAGGCTGAGGCAGGAGGATTGCTGGTTTAAAGCCAGCCTCAGCAACTAAGTGACTAAGTAACTCAGAGAGACCCTCTCTTCATATAAAATACGAAAAAGGGCTAGGGGTGTGGCTCAGTGGTTACTGAATTCAATCCCTGGTAGAGGGAGGGGGGAGAGAGAGAGATTGATTTACTGAGATAGGGACCAATGTGGAAGGGTGGAAGGAGCAAGTTTGGAGTGAAGTGAATCATGAGCAGCTTTGGGATATGTTATATTAGAAAGGCACATTAGACATTCCAGTGGAGATGCTGAGAAGGCTGTTAGATATATGATTCTGGGAAGTTGATCTCAGAGATATAAACACAGGACTCATCAGCACGCAGGTAGACAGCTGCCTACAAAAAACTGCAGAGAGGGAAGCGGACCCCAAGGGCTGGAACTTCAGGCCCTCCATCATTTAAAGAAGGAATAACAGTGAAAGAGGCAGAAAGATTTCTCAGAAAAAGGAGAAAAGAGTTTAGTATTATCGGAAGCCAGGGAGGGGAGGCCCGGAGGCAAAATGACGAGGCAAGCCAGGAAGCGACTGAGAGCCTGGGGCAAAGGACAGACCTAACCCAGATGTTCCCTTGTGTGTGGAAGGGATTCACTTAGGTGACACTAGGCCCTTCTCCTCACTCTGCCTCTGTGGAGACAGTGACTTCTCTGGTTGGTGAATTTGGGCAGAGTTAACTAGGCCTGCTTGGTTCACCCCCTTCCTCTTGGGAGCCCTTTACTTGTAAGAGAGCTGGCAAGCTTCTCTGCTTCCTTGTTAGACTTTGCCCCATGAGGATGCCTTAGTTTTCCTGATCTGCACAGAACCCAGACAGGAAAACCGTGTTATTGATTAGGCACCCCTCAGAGACCTCAAGGGCCTTACAGAAAGTGTTGCAGATGAGCAGGACTCGCGAAGGACTATAGGGAAAAAAGCCGGATGAGAGGAAGTGCAGATAGCAAGTATAAACAATTATTTTGTGGGGCTTTTTTTGTAAAGGGAATCTGAGAAGTGATGGGATGTCAGGTGGAGGAAAATGTGTGAGTTTTTTTTTTTTTTGATGATATTACAACAAATTTGTATGCTGATAGGAATGACTGAGCAGAGAGGGAAAGAATAATGAAGTGGGAGAGAAAGAGGTTATTCTAAGGGTAAAAATCCTGGAGCAGTAAGAAGGGAAGAGATCAAAGCACAAGGGAAAGGCTTGACTTTAGATCTGAGCACTTACAGTCATGGTAATGGGAAAAGATGAAGATATGGGTGCAAACGAAGTGAAGGTGGCAGTGGAATCCTGTGGGATTTCTAGATGATTGGTTCTATTTTCTTGGAATAAGAAAAAGTCATCATATGAGCAAGGGTGGGGTTTAAAGACATAAAACAAAAGTGAAGACATGGTAGAATAAAGGCCTTAAGGAAATACAAGGAATTGCCAGGTCGAGCCTCGGGCTCACTTGGCATATATGATCATGAATTTAAAATGAAAGCAGTAGCTGGATGCTGTGGCACATGCCCGTGGTCTCAGCTACTCAGGAGGCAGAGGTGAGATCACTTGAACCTAGGGGTTCAAGCCCAGCCTGAGCAATATAGTGAGATTCCAGCACAGTAGTAAATTTCTAGTCACATTCAGTTAGAAAACATTTAGTTAGAGAACTGTATTTGTCAGTATTGGGGCTTCTCTGCAGGTGAATGTAAGACAGGAGGCAAGGAAACTGAGGTTATATGCAAAGGAGTGAGAATATATATATATTTACACTGGAGGCAGTTAGCTGAAACAATAAAGCAAAATTCAAGGAGTGAGTTAAACTGAGGTTTTTGGAGATGACGAAATTGGTGATAATGAAAAGATCCAGGGCACAACAGCACCTAGAGGTAAGAATGGCAGCAAACTGAGAAGCAGGGGTGAAAGGTGGGCCATTTTCCTGCATATTAAAATCACCAAGAGCAATGCCTGTGACAGTGCTGGAAAGAGAGTAGGTGGGCCAGGTGTTGAAATCTTCATCCAATGAAGGGGAAGTGCTCAGGGAGGCTTGCAGGATGCAGCGGTGGCCTGTGCCCAAGGGGCTGAGGGGGCTGGTGGAAACATGGTCTAGAAAGTACAATGAGGTGCAAGGAAAAACCTCCTCCTTCACAGGGTGCAAGGTAGAACTGTGCCAGAAGAGACAGCTAAGGCTGGTGATGGGGAACAGCAGGTAGGTAATGTCCTCAGGGCAGGCTCAGGTAGTAGGTGCCTCAGAGTTTGGGGCATTTTCCTGATGACGCATGCCAAGTTCCACAGGACATAGCAGAAGGACCTGGGAATAGGACAGAGTTGGGGAGTGACTAGAGAGCATTGAGTGAGGACCTCAAGGACAAGGAGTGTCCCCAGTGCTGGACTTGTGGTGCTGAGGCAGGCAGGCTTATAGGGCCTGACAGCATTTGTCCTGATGGTATCTGAAGGGAGGTGGGGAATCAGTGCTCAGTGGAGCCTCCTGTTGCCACTGATCATATGGGCCATGTACAGGGAAGTGAGGATGAGGAAGAGTGTTATAAGCCCTGGGGCATTGTTAGGGTTTTTTGTTTTGTTTTTAATATTTTTAGTTGTAGATGGAGACAATACCTTTATTTTATTTATTTATATGTGGTGCTGAGGATGGAGCCCAGTGCCTCATGCTTGCCAGGCAAGTTCTCTACCACTGAGCCACAACCCCAGTCTCATTATTAGGGTTTTTACAGAAACAAATACTGTGAATATCTTTTATAATTTTATTTGGATGCTCAAAAAAAAAAAAAAAGCCAATTGATTAATTCTCCTTCAAAGAGGGTACAAAGCAGAAGAAAAAGACAATTCCGTATATGTTTTATATTATGTTCTTCTAGGAAAGTTGTTTGGACATGAAATTTTATAAAGCAAATTTTATTTATAGCTTGATGATTAAAGGAAGTTAAATCACATTAAAGTAGAGAATCATTTGCAATGCAAACGGTCCTGTGCCTTGCTCATAAAATTTACTTTTCGTGTATTAGTTTTTCTTAGACACATGGGTTGGCACAGAAAAGGAGGAGGTGGGACAACAAAGTAAAAATGAACTAAGTCTTGGGAAATTTCACTAGAGCCAAACTGGCATCAGTCTGGAGCTTCATTGCACCTTTTCTATTGGCATAAATAGCACAGATGTTACTTATATCTGTAGTTGTAACGCAAGTGAAAACATTTCTGTGGCTGGAAGTTTTGCATGGAAATTGCTGTATGAACCAAACTTTATCTTAGAGAATTAATCCAAGAAAGAAAAAGGAAGAAGTTGAAATGACTGGACAGTGGCTGGGAGATAACTTAGCAACATAAATGGGGTTTGAAAAAAATCTTATTGGTAAAAACAATTAACTCTAGCATTTTGATGAGTCAAGCTTCTTTCAGTTTGCAGGTGATATCAGTCCCTCTCCTTATTTCAACCTGACTATGATTTTCTAAGGTCAATTCATTATTTTCTTGAGATCAAGGGGTCACTGAAAGATAAGTGTAGGGCTGAGGTTGTAGCTAAAAGATAGAGTGTTTGCCTAGCATGCTCAAAGCTCTAGGTTTGAGCCCCCAGTACCAGGAAAAAAAAAAAAGTAAATGCATTCTTTTCACCCATCAGGAAGTCATTATATCAAGGCAGCAAATTACCAAATGGAATTCCTGGTAGCCTGTAAGACTTTGATGAATTTATCCACAGGAATGATTCACTGCCAGGATGTTTTAATCACCATCTATCTCTGAAGGCTTTAAAAAAGCAGATACTTTTGGGCTGGGGTTGTGGCTCAGAGGTAGAATACTTGCCTAGCATGCAGGAGGCACTGGGTTTGATTCTCAGCACCATATAAAAATAAGATAAAGGTATTGTGTCCACCTACAACTAAAAAATAAATGTTCTTAAAATTAATTTTTAAAAAGCAAATACTTTTAACAGGATTGTCATTTAGAAGTAACGACACCACATCTAAAAGGCAACTCCTTAAAAAGCGTGCTAATTGAGTCACTTAGGTTTAACCACCTAATCTCTGTGCTCCCAAGGTACCTTCTTGACAGCATTATCACATCCTTAGCTAGCTGCTGATTCAGTCCCATTACTTGAAAAGAATCCCTTAAGGGCAAGGACCATCTTTCGTCATCCCTAAAATAAACACTGTGGAATGGGTGAAGGCATGCAAATCACAGTGACAGAAGAATGAATGAAATACACACTGAAAACATTTTTGTAGTTGTAGGTGGAGAGCATACATTTATTTTGTTTACTTTTATGTAGTGCTGAGGATTGAACCCAGTGCCTCACACGTGCGAGGCAAGCACTCTGTAACTGAGCTACAGCCCTCACCCCACATTTATTCTTGTTTAAACAAAACAAAAAAACTCTGCCTACCAGAATCTTGAAAATGCTGCCACTTAAAGAGTTTCATTTGCTAATGTTTCCCAAATAATATTCAAAATAATCTTTCAAAAAGCAATTGGTGCTTCTAAAGGAATTCCAAACTTCTACATTATTGAAAAAGAAAGGAGTGGAATAGAAAAGAAATAGGTGAGAATATCTAAGAAAAAAAAAAGGAGCATGATTATTGGAGAAAAGGACAATTTTTTTTTTGCAATACCTTTATTTTATTTATTTATGTGGTGCTGAAGTTCAAACCCAGTGCCTCACGCATACTAGGCAAACACTCTACCACTGAACCATAGCTCCCAGGACAATTATTTTTTAAAAAGGCTACTTCAATTTTGAAGTCACAAAGATACGGTTTGAAACACTAATATATTAGCCAGCCACTGTGGTAAGTGCATATAATTGAGGCTTCTCAGGAGGCTGAGACAGGAAGATCCCGAGTTAAAGCCTGAGCAACCTGGGGAGACCCCATCTCAAAATAACAGTAATGATGTTGATGGGACGGCTAAATAGGGGCCACACTGTGAGGATACTTGTTATGTGAGATGTCCCCCTAAAGCTCACATGTGAGATAATGCAAGAAGGTTCAGAGGAAAAAAAAATGAGGTTGTGTGAGACTCTTAATCCAATTAGTGAATTAATCCACTGACAGGGATTAATTGAGTGGTAACAGAAGTGGGAGGGTGTGGCTGGAGGAGATGGGAATTGGGGAGTGGCTTTGGGGTATATATTTGTATCTGGAAAATGGAGACTTTTTCCTCTGCTTCCTGATCATCACGTGAGCTACTTCCTTCCACCACACTCTCCCGCCATGATGTTGTGCCTTACTTTGAGCCCTGAGGAATAGAGCTGGCCTTCTATGAACTAAGACCTCTAAAACCAAGAGCCGTCAAATAAACCTTTCTCTTCTACAATTGTGCTGGTTGGGTCCTTTAGTCCCAGCAGTGAAAAAGCTGACTAAAATAGTACCTAAACAAAATTTACCTAGTTTCTTCTTAAAAAATATTAAGATACAATTTTCACAAGTCATGTAAACAGTGACATCATATTTGCAAATAGGAGAAATTGGTATTAAACATGAAATAAGAAAAGCCCAATTTTTTTTCATTTTGGATTCAGTTATGATATTTAATAGTCTAGAAATAGACAATTGACTCAGACAATTAGGAATAATATTAAAAATATTTAACAATCACTTAGACCCTAAATACTGCACATAATGAGATATTCTATAGCTATTAACTTTTTTGAGAAATAGTTTCATTGAATATATGGATATATTTTCAGTAAAGTAGGAAAAGCAATATATATATATATATATATATATATATATATATATATATATACATTTTCTAGAAATATAAAATATACACATAAGCAATAAAAAACTAAGGAGGAAAACTCTGGCAAAATGTTGAAAAATGTTTCGAAGGCTATCTCTGAAGAATGGGATTTTTTTTTTTTGCGCATTTCTGTACTTGGAAAAGTTGCTAACAGGAAAAAATTTTTAATTAAAAAGAATAAAAATAAAAATGTCTCAATCACTGACATTTCCTACCTTCCCCTAACAGAAAGAGAGAGAGACAGGGGGGGGGGAGGGAGAGAGTGAGTATGAATCTTGGCTGTGACACTGCAGGCTCCCCCTTATTTTCCACTCATTATTAAACCTGTAAAAATCCGTCATTTATACTTACTGTGTGCATTTCCTCAGCATGTATCCTCACAGTTCTGACCCTACCATGCTTTAGAAACCCAACTCACAAGTGTTTCCAATAACCTATTAATTATCAAACCCAGTGCTTGACCTTCATTCTTCTTTTTTAAACCATTGAATTGTGCATTTCACTTATGTATTTTGCATTACTGGGGATTGCACCCAGGGCCTCACACGTAGTATGGCAAGCCTTTTACCACTTACTATATTCTCAGTCCTTTGTCCTTCTTGAAATCACTGTTGTCTGTTATTCTGCAAATACTTCGTTCTCAAAATTCTTTTCTCCCACTGCCTCCAAGAAGCTGAGATGCTGGTTCCCTGCCTCTTTTACTGACACAGTCTGATTTTCAGGCTCTCAGCCTACTCCCACTTCCCATCTCCAAATTGGGTTTTTCAAGTCTCTGTGACCTCTTCTTCATCCTACCCTCTGATGTCAGCCTCTGCCTTGTCTCACCCTCAGGTTCCCCTTGAGCATCTTGGGTTGGGCAACATGAATTGTGAACACAAAAATTGGACACAAGTCAGACAGTATTGAGCCATCTGTTATTCGACAAACATTTATTGAGATTCGCTGGTGCCAAGAAATACAGTAAATACCAGAAATTCAAAATCAGAATCTCTGTACAAAAACAGGCCTGTAATTACAGAAATTTGGGAGGCTGACTTAGAAGGATCACAAGTTTGAGGCCGGTCTGGGTAACTTAGCAAGATCCTGACTCAAAAAATAAAAAGGGCTGTGGATGTAACTCAGTGGTAGAGCACTCCTGGGTTCAATCCCCAGTACCCAAACAAGACAAAATAGAACATAAGGAAAGAGAAGTTACCAGGTGCTTACTCACGTGAAGACCGAGTTCTAATGTACTGTGAGGCCAAGAAAGAAGTATGTGTGTATAGGCTGTAGCAGAAGATAAGAGGGAGGTGCCAATCCTAAGGAGAAGAATGAAAATTGCAAGCTGACATCAAGGCCTAGAATGCTGAAAGGAAGCTTAATCCTGGGTGGATGCTAAATGTGGACAAGATGAGAGAAGGCACCTGAAACCAAGGAATTAGCCCATGGATTAACAGCACAAGACACTGTCCCACCTGAAGTAGGGTTCAACTCATATTCTATGTGCCGCTTTCTGCTTTTCTTCATAAGCAATCCTACTCTCTCAGGTCAGCTCTAGACCTAAAAGTACTCTGGACCCAAACTCCTAAGGAATGTATCCACAGATACAGGCCTCAACCATCTTGAACTTGAATCACATTAAAAAAAAAAAAGTGTGTTTTCCACTACTCCATTTCCTTCACTTCCCAAAACGATCTTATACCATGTTTTGTCAAGGGCACAGCAAAGGTAATTTATCACCAGACTTGAAACCTTGAAATTGCATTCTATACTTCTGCCCCTGGACTATACCCAGTCAATGGCTAACTGGTAGTGCTCCATTATGGTGCTCACATATGACTCATATTTTCCATTGTCATTGTTGCCTCCTAAACTCAGGATCTTATATCTTGAGGCCTGAATAATGGTAATCATCTTTCTGCTCTCCTGCCCTGGCCTCTGGTGCATGCACTCCATCTCTGCGGGAGGTTGCAGTTTCCCTGAGAGGGATGACTTCCTGTTTCTATTCCAGCACAGACTCACTCTCTCAGAAGCTTCCTCAGATCTCTCCTTTCAGTACACATGCCTATGGCTCTTACCATCCTCACTGCTCAGCTAACACACTGTCTTACACTAACTCCTCCTATTGGTCATTACTAGAAAGCGAGGCTTTACCCAAAGTGAACGTACAAGAAAAAGGAAACTTAACCAAAACTAACTTTACAAAAATAAAATAATAATAACCATTTTTGACAGAAGGTCTTGCCAAGTGAATGATGTGCCTCTTTGACCAGAGAGTGTGCTGAATGTGACATGATAAAACTACTACCCTGCACAGCTGTGCACAGCTGGGCCCAGCTGGGAAGACTTCTGGTGGGGATCATCCCTTCTTGCAAGTTGATGTTAAAGGTTCTCATCTACTAGATTGAGGAAGGACTGCAGCATAAACCAGCAAGTTTATTAGATTGGTGACCTCATGGACACATAATTCTAGTTCCATATGGTCTAGCATAGGGAAAGGAATAGAACTTCACAACAGCTATCTCTGCTGCTTACAAGGTTTTTCTTTCCTGCCTTGAGATTTCTGATTATAAGTCAGAGCTGAGCTTGCTAGAAGCTCTTTTGAGTCAGTGGTTTAATAAGACAGCTCTGGGCTTAACTTCTCCAGAGTGACCATCTTGCCACTTTAACTCTTAGAAGAGCTAGAGTTAACTCTCTAATTTCTTTTTTTCTCTTGGTACAACACTTACCCAATCCATGTAATAAATGTCTACTGAATCCACAATTATGAACCCAAGTCTTTTCAAACAGGTTGGAAAAATGGTTGGAAATTGATGGTGAAACTGTTAAAACTCAGAAATGAAAAGTTAATCTGGTTCCATCTTGGATGCTGCAGTCTCCTCCCGCTCTTCAAAATTTCAGCTGCAGTTTGTACTCTACTTCTTAACTGTGTTTTAAATTTTTTAATTAAAAAAAGTTTTCTAAGAAAATAAACCCCATCATTTCTTTTTCCTTTGTTGAGTAAGGTGAAACAAGCTCAATGCAAAATAATCTAGAAGCATAAATGAATTAGAAATTAAAATCCCCATCATGCTATATCTAGATACAAAATAACACATTTTTAGTGTCCATTCACTCTTGCACTCATGCACACAGACACACACAGGTTCTACAATGAGAGCAAGATTAGGCTATATGCTGTTGTTTTTAATTATTAACAATGTATCACCACTTTCTTCTGTGTTAAATAAACACATACACATTTGATGAATACCATAGTAAATGTTTGATTGAAGGGCTTTTAGAATGGTTTCTTTTTTTTTTTTTTTGCTTTTATAAATTGTTGAAATAAACATTCATTTCTTTATTAAAATATTTATAATTTTCCTCCTTTTTTTCAAAATTTCGGCTGAAGCCCCACATTTAAGAACAAAGAGCTACACATTCTGAAGAACAGTATCAGAGAGATCTGTGGCTGACAAACTCAAATACAGCAGAACCAGTCTAGCAACTATCAACCCCCGTCTTTTACCTTAGGCTTATATAAAATAAAACTAGAAGTTTGCAAGGAGGGGGAAGAGCACCATCACAGTGAAGCTTATCCTTGAGGGTCCTTCCCCTCCCTATGGGGGAAGTAAGTGCTTCTCTGTCCCCAGCAGCAAACCTAGTGAGTGAAGACCCAAGTAAGACAAAGTAGAACTTAGGAATGCCTGTAGCAAAGAAAGAGAGCATTTTCTGCCCTCATACATCTCTCTCTCTCTCTCTCTCTCTCTCTCTCTCTCTCTCTCTCTCTTTCCCTCCCTCCCTTCCTCCCTCCTTCCTTTCTTTCTTTCTCCCTCCCTCCCTCCTTTCTCTCTTTCTCTCTCTTTCTTTCTTTCCCTCCCTTCTCTCTCTCTCTCTCTCTCTCTCTCTCTCTCTCTCTCTCTGTCTCCCTCCCTCCCTCCCTCTCTCCCTCTCTTCTTCTCTCTCTCTCTTTCTGCACTTTGGGCCCTAGAGCTGCCATGGGTCCTTAGAATTTGCCACATAAGCCCTGGAGTTTAGGGACATCCATGGACAGAGAACAGAACTGGCTTCCTGCCAGGAGAACTCTTAAAGCTAAGGGATCATGAAAAGGGACAGCTGAGGGAACACAGATTAAAATCCAAGGAGTTTTCCAGATGGACACTGGAAATGTCCCCCCACTGCCAGCCCCCCCCCCCCCCGAGACTCCTGGCTGCTCAGGCAAAGGGCACTTGGCATCAGGAAGCCATGGAGGGGACAGCCAGAGGTAGAGCTAGGGATGGGATCCTAGGAGCCTAGTCACATCACTGTTCATATCAGGGAATGTGGCAAGGTGATGGCACCTATGGAGGCACATGTAGGTGCATCCAAGGATCCACAAAAGCACCCCCAAGAGAGACAAACAGCCCTTGGGTGCTTATCACATAAAGAGCTCTCTCCAAGAGAGGACAGTCACACTGTATCAGCTAAGTAGAGAGACTTCTGTCCATGCTCCTCCAACCCTACCTCCCCCTATTCGATGTTGAGGGTGAAAGTCGAGGAGAGCCCTGGGGATTCTTTAATACAAACAGGCCTTTTTAAAAAAGCATTTGTTATGCAGAATTATGTCATCTACTATTTTTTATGCGCTGCTGCTGCTGCTGCTGATGACCATTTCCTGAAAACAATTAAATACATTTAAAATGTATGAACGTATATCTAAATGAGAAATTTGATGCTATTTAAAAAGTTGAAATCAGGGCTGGAGGTGTAGCATGCAATGATGTGAACTTTCCAATAGTGGAAGAAATGTTGAGGGGGCTTTTATCACTTTCTCTGCAGGCAAAACAAAACAAAACAAAAAACAAACAAAAACCCAGAAATAGTCTAAGACTATTTTGAGGGGTAATTTCCAACTCATGTGGCTTTAAAATTTAAAGTGCATTTACAGATCTTATCAACCTGCTCGAGAGTGGACTTTTCCTTATTACTTTGTCAAAGAGAGAGGGAAATGTGAAAAAAGAAAGCATTTTAAATTTATTTTCCACAACCAGTGGCTTTCTGGGTAGAAGAGAAAGACTTGATATTCTACTACTAATTCTTGGGGGAAAAAAAATCTAAGAATGGAAGTAATTCCAGGCTCCGGAGGAGCAGAGAGCAGTAGATGAGCTTCACTTGATCCAGGCCTGTGGTGGCAATCCATGCCAACACAGAGGTCAGAGAACCTTCCCAGTTTGTGGAGTTTCCTCTTCACCAAAAGAGCAAACCAGGTACACTGCTCAGCATACAAAGGAGTTCCAACCAAGTTTATGAGGTGAGAATCCTTTCCATTCAAAGAGGGGTTTGGAAAGGAATTTTTCACTATCTCAAAGAAATGGGAGTCTTTGAAATTTACAAAAGAAGGTCACAAAACAGAGTTTGTTATTCCTTTCTTTTCACAAATCTTTCTTTCCATTATACTTTTCTATTCTGGTGACTGATACTAAGGTTCCCTGGGACTCTTAGTGGCACTTGAGGAAGGGTCACATAACTGTTATTTTTTGGAAAAATGTTAGCAAGTCCCAAACAAAAATTCTTAGGCGAAACAGTACACAGAGGGTGGAGGGAAACCAGGAGCTTTTTGTACTGAGAGGTGGCAGTGACAAGACAGAGACTCTGACATATTTTCCTCCTCTGCAACAAGCTCCCCAACAGCTTGTGAAGTCTAGAATCATACAGCCACACCATGGTCTCTCCAATAGTGTGTGGCTTCTTTTACCAGCAGGGCTGTAAGAACTTTCAGAATGCTTAAACACAGGGCTTTTGTAATGGATCAAATCCAAAATTGGATGAAGCAATTTTTAAATTCAGTTGCTTGTTTTGGAAAAAAAAATAATCTGTACTGTCTGTGGTGGACATCTGTATACTTTTGCTGTTTATTTTGTCCAGAATTTTCTCTGCCTTTCTTCTAGTTATAGCATTTTGGTTTCTGTTTGGGGAATCACTCTAACTGTGTGGTTCTGCTGGGACTGAGTTAATGCCCAATTCTAGGGGTGGGCATGACCACTGTGCTCAAGTGGTAGCGTGCACTCACTTCACCATATGGACAGGTAGCCTAAACCACCACAAGATACAATCGCAAATCTTTTCTGGAGCAGTTGAAAAGTCTATTTTTGCAGGAGTTGCTAGCTCTTGAGGTGATGAAAGTCTAGAACTGAGGGAGGTCGTGTCAAGGCTAAGAGTGTTAGCATACTTCTCTGAGAATACTGCCTTCACAGAAAAAGACAGAGCCAGGACATGATAAATGACTTGAACTTCTGGACACAGCCATTCTTACAGCCAAAACCACCTTGAACTTTTCAGGTTTGTGAGTCAATAAAGTTAATTTTGTTTCCCCTTTGTAGGATTTGAGTTGGATTTCCATACTTGAAATCGGGAGAATCACGAGCAACAAAAAATGTCCAGCTGACTTTGAGATGGACAGAGCAAAGGCACTTCTTCAGCTCTGAGGGTTTCATGAGTCCTCTGATAGGAGATGGGCCACATAAAAAGCACTGACATTTGGAGTTTCGTGTGGTTCAGAATTGAAGGTAAAATGAGGAATAATCATCCCTGTCTTATTTTCTTTAACATTTACCGACTCACATTAGGCAAAGGCAAACAAAGACAGATGTCCCTGATCATAACGGCAGGGCTTGCACTTTCTAGTTCCTATCAGTAGCCAAGTGCTCTAGATATCATAACCTGGCAACAATGACACCACACCCTTCAGCAACAATCCAAGTCACCCTACCCATATGTGGGATGAAATAATAATGCAACAACATTCATTCTTTTTTCAACAAAGTCAAATTTTAAAGTAATAGGTAGGGTTTAAGTGAGATGATAAAATGAGGAAATTTAAGAGACCACTCTCCTCCCACTCCAAATACAGAGAAAATCTGGATCAATTTATCATACAATATTTAAAATCAATAATTACCCTCAAAAGCAAGGAAGAATTTTAAGGGACCAAAAAAGAAAAGGAAACTCCAATTATCAGCATAAACAGCAAGAAGTCACCTGGCATAATGCTGGAGCCAAGTACACCCAGTGGAGATATTTTTCGTTGTTTCTTTCTTTCTTTTTTTTTGTTGGTGGTATTCAACCCATGGCTTCATGCACACTAGTCATGTGCTCTACCACTGAGCCACATCTCCAGTCCTGCTATATTTTTATATGGTGGGCAGTGCAGTGTGGTCTGTTTATACCAGTGTCACCACAAACACACCACAAGGTCACATTAGGCAATAAGTTTTCAGCTCCCTTATAATCTTAGGGCACCACCATCTTATACATGGTCCAAAACATGTCTTTGACCAAAACGTCCTCATTCCTGCAGACAGGTATATGGATCTGGCTAAAAAACTAAGGCAAATATCAAGATTATCAAGTCCTGATGAAACAAACCAATAGGCAATTACTGAGCTGCCTCTTAGGTATGCCTCCACAGATGAGGGCATATATGGGACTCCCATGGAAATCAACCCCTACTAAAGACAAGTTCATATCAGATAACTTTTCCCAGTCAAAAGCAGGTCAACAGTTCAGTAGCTCATGGGAGAGCATTTGCCCAGCATGTACAAGGCCCTGGGACTGATCTCCCGATTGCAGGGAAAGAAAGAAAAAAAAAAAAAGTAGGTCAGCATTTGGTGAACATTTTATTAGGGCCCCCCAGAGCCAATTCCCAGCAATTTTTGTATAAAGCATATTTCAAGCAGATTTTATTACCTCCTGTCAACATTCACAGATGCTTTCTGATTACATGTATTACTTATTAACTACATTTTATCTAAAAACATTTTTTTACCTCGTTCTTAAGATTAAAATCAATCTCCCAGGGTTTTGCATTTTTATAATGAATACACTTCCTAATTTTTGTTTCCATTCTTTTTGCCAAGATATTAGTAAAGATATCATGTGCCTGAGGTTTGGATGTTTAGATATAAGTGTTCATTTTATAAAATAGAGTAACAATTGTTTCTGAAGAACCAATTCATACCCTTCGATTTTAACTCTTAATACTAAGTCATTTAAACAGTATTAGGAGCAGAGCTCTTAGAGTTCTAACACAGAAATGGAATACCTGCTGAAATGCTGTTATCATCTTAGAATCCCAATTCTTTTTTCATGCATATGAACGAAGGAGCCCAGTTTAGTGGGAAGATCACCAGATGGGGTGGTAGGAGGCCTGGAATCCAACCCTTGTCTGCTTCTTCCTAGGACGCTCACCTTGCAGCAAGTTACCTCCCCACTTCAGTTTCTAGATTTATAGAATGGTGATAACATCACCACACCTCCAAGCCTCATATAACTTGTGAAAAGTGCCGACTGGAGAATCTGAAGGGAAGTATGGACATCTAGACATGAGTCCTCTGATAAGACTCCCATATGACCTTGAGAAAGATTACATAACTCTGATACTTTTCACCTAGAGTCTAGATTCTATGATGACATTCTACTGTGAATTCCCTTGGTCAAACTCCTAGAGTCTCACCAGATTTCTACCAGATTTTTTATTTGCTTTTTTTTTTTTTTGTATACCAGAGGTTGAACCCAGGGGCACTTAACCACTGAGCCACATCCCCCAGTCTTTTTTAGGTTTTTAATTTTGAGACAGGTTCTCACTAAATTGCTTAGGGCCTTGCTAATCCTGAGTTGCTGGGATTCCTGGCACATGCCACCACTCTTGGCTGCAAATTGTTTTTTTTGTTGTTGTTGTTGTTGTTGTTGTTTGTTTGCTTTGCAGTGCTAGGGAATTGAACCCAAGACCTTGCCCATGTTAGACAAGAGTTCTACTAATGAGCTACATTCCCAGTCCTTGCACATTGTTGTTGTTTGGGACTGGGGTATAATCCAGGAGCGCTTAACCACTGAGCCACATCTTGAGCCCTTTGAGACAAGGTCTCACGAAATTGCTGAGGCTGGCTGGATGTGATCCTCCTGCCTCAGCCTTCAGGGTTGCTGGCATTACAAGCATATGTCACCATGACTGACTTACACATTGTGAACATATTTTGACCCTTCTTGGATCACCTATCATTACTGTTCTCTATAACTTTATGCACATATAACTTTCACCATTAGACTATCTATTCCCCCATAGGAGTGTTTTCAAGCTAAACTTGGTCACAAGTTTTGATCATACTGGTTTTGACCACAGAATAGAAAATAATAGAGCACATCCCATTTAGGTCCATCATCATTCATAAAAAAAAATTATTTCAGGTGTATGAAATACACCTGTATGTGGATATATGTGTTTTTCTAGGTTGCAAAATGAGTTTTCTGGGATGGAAAGAACTAGAAAAATATGGCTATAAGCTACAGGTCAAATCCAATCATGTCACACCTTGCTTAAAATCCTTTAATGGTTTCCCACTGCTGAGGGAAAAGTCCACCATCTTTAATGTGGGCAAAGAACTTTGAAAGGCCCTGACTTTCTCTCAGACTCATTTTATGACATGCTACCTCTTGTTCTCTGTGTCCCAGACAAAATGGAAACTTTTTAATTTCTCCTTCAATGACCATGTTTTGGTTAAAAATGTACTGCATACCAGATGATGTCCTAGGTGCCTGAGACAGCCCTGTGAACAAGACTGACTGATTCCCTGCCTCCCAGAGCAGTCCCTGCCCCCGAGTGCAGCATTCTGCTGTTCACTTCTGGACACACTTGTCACCCTGCCCAAGTTTTTATCCCTACAATCCCTCTGTAGCCCACATACTGGAGCTCATGACCACTCCTTCAGGCCATAGGTGAAAGGGTCAGTTATTTCCCAACATGTTGCCATTATTCACTGAATGATCCTGAGTTTCCAAGAACCATTCATGGTATCACTAGTGACAGAAAATATAACTAAAAAATTCTCAGAATTTCATTTTTATTGGGGGAAGCAAATGGAGGTTAAACTCTCTTTATTGTAGATAAGACATACAAACTACAAGTGTATTCCAAACATTCATCAGCTCTTATTTAAAGGTTTCTTGTTACAAGTGAATCCAACATTTCTTCCACTCTGGAGTCTGAATACTTTCTCTGATATATGGATGCTAATACATAAGAAGGGTGGGGGAGGGAAAATAGAAGTTCACTACGTTAGACAAAGGGGAATGAAGGGAAGGGAGGAGGGATGGGAATAGGAAAGAAAGTAGAATGAATCAAACATAACTTTCCTATGTTCATATATGAACACATAACCAGTGAAACTCCACATCATGTACAACTGCAACAATGGGAAGTTATACTTCATGTATGTATGATATCTGCTATGATATATCTGTTATGTATATGTAAAAAGAATAAATTTTTAAAAATGAATCTGGGGCTGAGGTTGTGGCTCAGTGGTAGATAGACCACTAACCTGGCATGTGTGAGGCCCTGGGCTCAATCCTCAGCAATGCATAGAAGTTAATTAATTAATTAAAGGTCCATTGACAAAAAAAAAATAATCCAAGTCTATTATTTGCTCTGCAGGTTAAGAAGAGATAAGTAGGGGAGCTGGGAATATAGCTCAGTAGGTAGAGTGCTTGCCTTGCATACAGAAGGCCCTGGGTTCAATCCCCAGCACCACAAAAAAAGAAAAAAAAAAAAGAGAAAGAAAAGGAGATCTTCACAATTTTAGACTTCAAGTCAAGAAAAAAAAATGCAACTCTTCTTATCTGAAAACTAATTATGACCAGGAGGTCATTAGATTGGCTAGGAGCTTAGAGGAAGAAAGTAGTTCTCACCAGTCATGGCCTCGTCAAAGCACAGCACTAGGCTGCGGACCAAAGCATAGCACTAGTCCATGGACCGTCATCTCAACTAGATAACAAGAAAGAGGCTCCTCCAAGCCCCGTGCACCTGAATACAGATTCCTCTGTTTAAACTCTCTTCCTCTCACCCTCCTCTAACTGACTAGGTCCTTTCCCTATTTTGTGGCCCAGCTCATATGCCTCCTTTGTGAAATCCTTGACTTTTCTTTAAAGGACCGGTCACCCTCCTCTGTCTTCATAAACACTGCAGGTGGTGTACTTTTTGTAAGCCACTAAAGATAGGTCTGCCTATCCTACTAGATAATGAGTTCCGTGTGGTCAGGAATTATATCATATTCAATTTTGCATTTCTATTTCTGGTTCTTTGTACAGTACCTGGCGCTTGCTAGGGTTTATTCTGTGCTTTAAACACAATTATTGAATATTTACAGAGTGTACTGGTAAAGGGCTCTCCTAATCATTCAGTTTCCTACAACATCAAGGTAAATCTTTCCATGATTATCTCAAATATTCTGCCCACTCTCAAGCTTCTCCTGTTAGACCTGTTTCTATTACTATCCTTCTGTCATAATTTTTCTCCATCCATTGCCAAGATCCAATAAATAAAATAAGACATGGAGAAAACACAAATACAATTACACTAATATAAAATATACAATGTTTTATATAGTTTATAAATATTACATATATTATATGTATTATATATTTTATAAATATATAAAAAGTATATTGCCTCAAGTAAGATTGACAGTGGCTATTATTATAAGTTCAGGTGAACATGTTTGGGGGGCAGAGTACTGGGGATGGAACTCAGGGGCATTTGACCACTAAGCCACATCCCCCAGCCCTATTTTGTATTTTATTTAGAGACAGGGTCTCACTGAGTTGCTTAGTGCCTCACTTTTGCTGAGGCTGGCTTTGAACTCTCAATCCTCTTGCCTCAGCTTCCTAAGAGGCTGGGATAACAGGTGTGCACCACCGTGCCCAGCTGAACATATATAATTAATATAGCATCTTAAAGGACAGATCTGCCTCAAAAATAAATAAATAAATAAATAAATAACTGACTGACTGGGGGTGTTGCTCAGTGATAGAATGTTCAGTACCACACATACAAAATAATAATAATAACAATAATTTTGCTATGTCTGTATTGTAAATCCATAAACTTATTCAAATGGATCCTTTCAGCAAATTCAAAACTGTAACAGAGACAAATTTCACTTTTTACATTCTTGGTATTCAATGACTGAGATACAACAAAAGTATGAAATAAATAAGTTGTAAAGTTGGGGTGAATTATTTTTTGGCCTGAAAAGTTAGATAGGAAAAGTAAAAGTATGAGACAAATACTAACATACCATTGCAAGGCAAAACACTGAAATTCCTTTAAGACAGACTGCAAAAAACTGACTGCCAGGTTGGACGTATTGACTCATGTTAGGATTCTCTATATACAAAATTATCAAAGTGCTGACCCAAAGGTTTCATTTTCCTGAAGTGAACAGGTTTGAAAGGAAGTGGTAAGGTGATTCATCAGGCTTCTTCAGTTATTTTTCAAATGTCTAGACCCTGGTTGGAATTAAGTTGGGTATTGCCAAATATTCAAATAAGTTCGTTGGATCCTTCTATAATGCAAAATAAACTGGCTCTCTTGGCAAAATTCCTCACTGAAAAGGTTTAATGGAAAGGTGAATTATAGATCTTAAAAGGACTCAACTGGAAAAAATAAATCCTAAAGGAATGTTTAACCAGAGAACTAACTCCTAGATAGTTCTTCATTTATTCCCTCAATAAATCTTTATGAGAAATATACCATATGCCATGTATCATGCTAGGCACTAAGACTGTTTCCATTAAGCAACTTACATTCTGCTGGGTGTAATGGCCCATTACTGTAATACCAGTGACTTGAGAGGCCGAGACAGGAGAATCACAAGTTCAAGGCCAGCCTTAGCTACTGAGTAAGATTCTGAGCAACTTAGTGAGATTCTATTTCAAAATAAAAAATAAAAAGGATGGGTGATGTGGCTCAGTGGTAAAAGCATCTCTGGGATTAATCCCCAGTTTAAAAAGAAAAAAAAAGGAGGAACTGGGCATGGTGGCAGATACCCAGCAATTTGGGAGGCTGAGGCAGGGGGGTTGAAAGTTTGAAATCAGCCTCAGCAACCGAACAAGGCTCTAAGCAACTTAGCAACTGTCTCAAAAAATAAATAAATAAATAAAAAGGGCTGGGTAAGTGGCTTGGTGATTAAGTGCACCTGAGTTCAATCCCCAGTACCAAAAAAAGAAAAAAAGAAAAGAAACATATTCTGGTTGAGAAAAGAGATGTGTAAAGAAACAAATGAAGAAAGCATTATAGGAGATGTGACAGAGAGATTCAGAAGAATTGACAAAAAGAAAGAAAGGGGTCTATTGTACTCTGAGCAAACTAAGATTTCGTAGAAGAGTTGACACTAAAATTACAACATTCTAGCACCTGAGAAGTAGGAGAAGAAAATGAATGAAAAAGAGTTTAAGATGAGCCAGGCATATACCTTTGATCCTAGCAATTCAGGAGGCTGAGTTAGGAGGAATCTAAGTTTGAGGACAGCCTGGACAACTTAGTAAGTCTCTGGCTCAAAATTTTAAAATAAAATAAAAGGGATTGGGGATGTAGCTCAGTGGCAGAGAGCCCCTGATTCAAACTCCAGTACTGGAAAAGAGAGAGAGAGGGGCAGGGGAAGGGAATGTGAATGATTTCAAGACGGCTTAGACTTCAGAAAAAAGATCACCCATCAGAAGTCTTTGAATATTTGAGGATATTTTAGTTCAAAAAATGTATTTGCTATATATTCTTTAGGAAACAGATTTTTACTGGCATTTGCTACAATGGCTTCTGAATTCACTGATTATTCGTTTGTTTGATTTTAAAAAAATATTGTCACTTCATTTTCTCAGCTTATTAATATACTGTGTGCCATATATCAAGCAAGGCACTAACGATAAAAAGATGGTACTTGCCATCATGACCCGTAATTATTAGGCCTGAGAATCTTTAAAACCTGGGAAGGTGGGCAAGGGTTCAATCCATTTGTTGGCTTCAAAGCTTGCTAGAAAATAAAATGAAAGAAAAGTACTATCATACTCAATACAACTCAGCTTTTGGGTACTTATGGACAAAGCACAAGACGAGCACCTCTCATAACCACTCTTTGAGTACTGGAGAATGTAAGACTATGTAAATTTGATATAGAGATGTCAATATCTGAAGCTTGCACTGACATAGAGATACAGCAGCTCAATGCCCACAGGTGTACCAGCAAAGGGCAAAAGCTGGATTTCCTGGTATCCTACAGGCAGTGGGTGACTATTACACTTTATCTCTAGTTAATCCTTTGTTACAAACATTCCAAAGACAGAGATTATCCCTCAGTGTTCTGAGAATCAGGGCTGTTACGCCCCGCTGATTTCACAGAGGCAGATTCACAGTAGCCTTTCACTGACCCTAACCATCTCACAATGGTCTGACTTCTGAACTGGGTACCTGGATCCCGCCCTTTCCTTTAACAGAGATGAGAGGCCTAAAGCTGAGGATTAGAGAAAGATTATGCTGAAACACTGAACTGAATCAAGCTCATTTAAGTGCCCAACCCTTATAACTCTTAAATTCTTTTTTGAGGTAATTTCTGAAACAATGGTTCTAAATTCTCTTAGAGTGTATAGTTATACTCCTAGTAAAAATAAAATAGTTTCAACTGTGCAGGATGAATAAATTCAGGAGCGCTAATGCACAGCATGGTGACTGTAATTAATACTACTGTACTGTATATGTGAGTTTGCTCAGAGAGCTGATCTTAAAAGTTCTCGTGAGGAAAAAAAGGTAAACTTGTGAAGTGATGGTTGTGTTAATTAGCTTGATTGTGGCGATTATTTCCCAATGTATGTGTGTATCAATAAACCATTGTATACCTTAAATATGTATAATTATTCTATGCTAATTTGACCTCAATAAAGGTAAAGGAAATAAAAAATATCAGGAGAAAATCAACTGGGAAAAATATAGCTGTTAAATACTATAACCTCAAGTAATATCACAGCAACTTTTGTTTGAATGTTTTTGCATACCATGATATAATCGATCAAAATGTCAGTGTTTCAATCATGGGAGTAGCCCTGAGGTCTTGTTTTTCTGGCAGAACAAGGTGTCACTAAGTCCACAGCCTGATCATTTGGTCAAGAGGCAATACCATCAGATCTGACCTTTCCCATTACACATGCTAAGGGTGGCATGCCAGAGATTTGGGGTATTGGTTTTTCTTTCACTGGTGCTAAAAGTGTCAGAAAGCACAGATGTGTCTGCCTTGAAATGCTAGAAATGAAATATCACATCCCAGCAAAAGTTGTAGAATTCTCAACTAGAGTCTCTGCTAGAGGCTGGCCAAGTCATGCGCACAGATGATGGTTCTATGAATCCTTGACGTTTAAATATGGAAGAATTCTGACATGCTCTTTGCTTCCCACTGAGTTTATGAGTTCATTCGGTGTTCACTTTGAAACAGAGGTCTAAATTCTGTTTGGAAGGGCTGCATGGAGTCTAATAAGTGATTGAAATCCTTTTACTGGAACTCACAAAAAGAACAATTTAGAAAATCCTCAACTGCAGTAGAAAGTTACCCAAGACCAGGAACATTTTGTTCAGATGTTAAATAAAGCAGTTCAAGGAGCTGCTCAGAGAAAGGAGGAGGAAGTGGTCCTAGGAACTCACAGAAAAGGAGCTATGGAAAGGTTAAAGGCAGGGATTTCCTGAAGGAAGTATGATACCTCTGTATTTTGCTTGTAAGCAAAATGAAAATTTGTCGCCATTTTCTTCTCCAGCAAAATTGTGATGGAGACTAAAAGGAATGTTCTTGTATCTCACGCTTCACACCAGTTCACCATTATGCTGTTTTATATCATTTACACTGTTTTACATGATTACACTGGATTGTCTGGCATGATTCAGCTCCTATCCACAATAATTGCTCTGTGGTAGTAGATTGTTGGGGATGGGAAGAGCGGGATCTAGGATATTTGGACAGTGCATCTGCTTCAATTAGGAGATGCCACAGATCCACACAATGTGTGAAATATACAGTCCCAAATCAGCTTTTGCAGATCTTTGTTTCTCCTGTAAAACAGTAGCGAACTTTTCCTAGGTTTCACACTTTATAGTGTACTAGATCCAGAAATTGAGTGTAATTTTGTAATGTAATGTAATGTAATGTAAAGTAATTCCCTATTTCTCTTTCAAACTCAGGGCCTTGCAGTTGCCTGGCAAGCACTAAGCTATATACTCCAGCCTCCCTTTCCTGCTTTTTATTGCTTTTGATTAACAGTGGTTTGAGAAAGTATTTTTGCTGTCCAGAATTTAGGGTCTGTTTCATGGTACCATTGGATGATGGCTTTGTGAAATTGAAAAAATTGGGAGAATAACTGCAACAGAAATGCCAAATTACTGATGCTTATTGTTTCTTCATATAAAAATAAAATTGATGTATAAGGAAGTCCATTCTTTCCTGTTAAATTCTTGGTGTGGGGGAGGGGAGAAAGGGAACTTTTTCTTAAAGTGAAAATAATTGCTGCTATTTTAAAATTTGTTGATCATGGATCGTGAGGTCTTTTTAACATGATCTGAAAAACTGTGAAAGTATAGGCAGAGTTATTTTCCTGTTTATACATCTTGGGTTTTTTTTGAGAAACAAAATTGGTAGATGTCTAATTACTGCTTACTTCATTGTTATACTGCAATGAAAGTTTTAAAGCAATCATTTTATGTTTTATGTATCCCTTTGTGAAATTAGCACTTTGGGGGCCAATGGAGAAATGTAGCATTCACTCTCCATCTGTCTCCCCCTTTCCTCAACAGAATGAGTCTGTCAGTAAGTTAAAATTCTGCCTTTTTAAGAAACTCACAAAATGCTGATTTGTTTCAAAATTAATGCAAAAGTTTTAAAACTGGGTTCCTGATACTAGTAAATTATTTTAATTATTAGATAAAAAAGTTTTTCCATTAAAGTCATTAGTATCATATTACTTTAAATAAAAAAAGGTCAACAGAACTTTGATCCAGCATCTTTTAAATTGCTGGAAAAACTGGCAAAATCTTTCAGAAAGGTTGGGAGATGTGGTTAGAAAACTACTTTGAAAAATATTCAATTAAGATATCTCAGGGCTGGGGATATAGCTCAGTGGGAGCACTTGCCTAGCATGTATGGGGCACTGGGTTCGATTCTCAGCACCACATATAAATAAATAAAATAAAGATCCATCAATAACTAAAAATATTTAAATATATACATACACATGTATACATATACATATAAAATATATCTCATGGCATATTTAAAAATAAAATCTTTAAGGGATGGGGAGATGATAGCTCAGTAATTGTGTACTTGCCTAGCATGCGTGGGGTCCTGAGTTCCATCCCTACCACTACAAAAGAAACAAGAAAAATCTTTTTTTTTTTTTAAAGAGAGAGAGAGAGAGATAATTTTTTTTAATATTTATTTTTTAGTTTTCGGCAGACACAACATCTTTGTTTGTATGTGGTGCTGAGGATCGAACCCAGGCCCCACACATGCCAGACGAGCGCGCTACCACTTGAGCCACATCCCAAGCCCAAGAAAAATCTTTTTAAAAAATTTTAAGAGATGAATAATACCAAATGTGGTGACGATGTGGGAAAATGAGAGCTCATGTATTTTGATAAATACTCATTTGAAAAGAATTTCATACACTCTATTAAGATTAAAACTATACATCCTATTATCCAGAAAGTCTGATAAAAACCCTAGAGAAGCTTTTTATACATGAGCCATAAAGGGAAATGGACAAGGGTGCTCATTGCCACATCATTTGCACATCTGAAGAGGAGGCAATTCCATTAAGCTAGATTTTTCCTCTTACACATGTTAAGAGCAACAATGACAGGGATTTTAGCTGCTGGTTTTTCTGTCTCTGGTGCTAAAGTTGTCAAAGAAGATAAATGAACTGCAAAAAATTAAATTAAATTAAATATCACCTGAAAAGCTATAGAGTTCTTCATAAAGGTGTGTAAAGTCATCCACATAAATGATAATGCTGTTTGATGTTAAAATATGAAAGAATTGTGATATGATGGATTTATGAGTTCATCTAATGTCCATACTAAAACAAGGTGGTTTTTTTCATATGTGATATAAATGAGAAAAATTAGGAAAATCTAAATCTTCATAATATGAAACTGGATAAATGATGGAATGGCATAAAATTTAAATCTCTATTGTAATTAAATAAACTAGATCTACCTCTATCATTGATGAATTAAATACACTAGATCTATCTCTATCATTGATGAATTAAATACACTAGATCTACCTCTATCATTGATGAATCTCAGAAAACATTGAGTATTTTTTAAAATATTGAAAAAGGATAGATAAAAGCAATATGATATTATGTACATTGATTTAAAATATTTAGAACAATAGTGTATATCACTTATGAGCAAATACATAAGCAATGAAAGCATTAAAACATGAGTTGGAAGAATACACACCAATTTCAGTTCAACTGTAACAGAGAAAGAGGGAGTTTTATGTTCTGGATATGAAGTGTCTCCCCAAAGCTCCTGTGTTAAAGCAGGAATATTGAGAAGTAAAATGCTAAGACTGTAATACCTGTTACGTAATCAGTCCTTCCTACTTTGAATGGACTGAAGGTGGTAATTATAGGCAGGTGGGGCATGGCTGAAGGAGGTGGGTCACTGAGGCAGTCCTTCCCCAATCTCTGGCTCTGTTTTCAGACCCCTCTAAGAGCTGAGCAGCTTTCCTCTTCTGCTCCTTCCCCTATGATGTGTTGACTCACCTTGGGCCCAGAGCAATGAAGTCGATGAACTGTCTGTCTCTGAATCCATGAGCCCCAAATAAACTTTCCCTCCGCTAAGCTGTTCTTGTGTGGTATTTTGGTCACAGCGATACAAAAGCTGACTAAAACAGGGAGGAAAATGAAATGGATGGAAGTAAACTTCTAATAAGCTGTTATCATTTTTTCTTCAAAAGAGAGACATATGGCAAATCGTTCATGGAAAAAATATTTTAAAATCATGTATAAGATGCATATTGAATAATATGACAATTTTGTTTTTTTAAAAAAAGATACATGCCAGGAGCGCTAGCACAGCCCTGGAATCCCAGTGGCTCAGTAGGCTTAGGCAGGAGGATCACAAGTTCAAAGCCAGCCTCAGCAATTTAGCAAGGCTATAAGCAACTTAGCAAGACCCTGTCTCAAAAATAAATAAATTAATTAAAAGGGGTAGGATGTGGCTCAGTGGGTGAGTGTTCTTGGGTTCAATCCCTGCTACCATAAAATACAATAAATATAAAGAAAAGACATAGATGTGTATTAGCACTCTATGGATACCCATAGAGTGCTAATACTGTGGTGTTCCAAAAGTTCAAAGGTGATCCCATATTTAATGTACTCTTAAGACTATGTTATAATAAGTAATCATTTTTAATATCTATAACAAAAACAACTCAAGAAGATAAACTCTTTAGGTTCACTCTTATAGGTGTTGACCTAAGTAATTCCTTTCAAATTGTCCTTTACTAATCACCAGGTATACACTGAGTTATACTCAATGTTCCAGTAAGATCTCAAGTACTTCTGTACTTTCCTGTTGAAGTCTATCTCAAAAAGAACACTTTTAAGTGTTAAAATTAATTCCTGCTATGTTCATTCAACACATGATTGTTATATGCTCTTTAAGGTGGTACACTACCAATTAAGAAATTCTTTTATTACTTTGAAAAATTTAGCCTGCTAGTTTTTAAAAATACATACTTACTTCTTAACTTATCATTCATAAGCAGAAGTTTCATGGTTCACCAACTCTAATGCACTGTACACATCCTGTTAAGAAACGCACAACTGATTCGTTTAAAAACTGATTTACTTTCATAAGCAAACATATTTAGGAAACAACTGTAAAAATCTTTTTATTTCTTCTTTGCTAGATAGGGTGCTTTAGCAATGCTAGGAATAAAAATCAAAAAGTCCTGATTTCCAACTTTCCTAGGATTCAGCCTTTCTTGAATAATCCCTTAAATAGCAATTTTAAGAAAATCTTGCAAGAACATTCCAGATGTGAAAAAAGTATGTTTTGCAATAACTTTTAATTTTCTTGCTAAATTAACATGACACAGAAAATACAGATATTGAGACTGGGGGTAGGTCATTGGTAAAGTGCTGAGTTAGATCCCAGCACTACAGAGAGAGACAGAGAAGGAGGGAGGGAGGGAGGGAGGAAGGGAGAATGGTGGGGGGAGAGAGAGAGAGAGAGAGAGAGAGAGAAATTATAAATATTAAGTAAACAATCAAGAGGTCACGGAACATCCATGAGTGTAAGCCACTATCGTATATGTAAGAAAGAATAAACAGTGGAAAACATGTATGTTCCTTCAGATTCCTTGGAAAACTTCAGGGTAAAGAGGACCAAAAAGGATAAATGATGTTAGAGACATTTATTATCAAGTCATATTCAGAGATGTCAAAGAAATATGGATGAATTGGAAATGAGACTCTTCCATGCACGTTTAAATTCTAATATTGGCCACATACCCTTCTATTTGATTTCTGATAAAAGTGCTATTGATCAGTAGTTAAGTAACCAGAAAAAGACTAGAAGGAAGAGGAAAAGCAGGAGAATAAGAAGGAGGTATTGTGATCCAGGGGCCTAAACGTGTACCTGAGGAACTTCTGGATCCAGGGGCCTAAACATGGATGCCTGAGGCACTTCTGGATCCTAGAGCCTAAACATGGATGCTAGAGGAACTTCCGGACCTGGGGGCTTAAACATGGATGTGCGCCTGAGGAACTTCCTGATGCTACAGCCTAAACATGGAGGACTGAGGAACTTCCGGATCCTAGAGCCTAAACATGGACATGCACCTGAGGAACTTCCCGGACCGGGGGCCTAAACATGGACGCCTGAGGAACTTCCAGATCCTAGAGTCTCAACATGGACGTGCACCAAAGGAACTTCCGGATCCTAAACATGGACATGCGCCTGAGGAACTTCCGGATGCTACAGCCTAAACATGGATGCCTAAGGAACTTCCGGACCCAGGGGCTTAAACATGGACGTGTACCCAACAAACTTCCTGATCCTAGGGCTTAAACATGGGCGTGTGCCTGAGGAACTTCCGGACCCGGGGGCCTAAACATGGACTCCTGAGGAACTTCCAGATCCTAGAGTCTCAACATGGACGTGCACCAAAGGAACTTCCGGATCCTAGAGCCTAAACATGGATGTGCAACTGAGGAACTTCCAGATCTGGGCGCCTAAACATAGACATGCGCCTGAGGAACTTCTGGATCCAGGGGCCTAAACATGGACACCTGAGGCACTTCTGGATCCCAGAGCCTAAACATGGAGCCTGAGGAACTTCCAGATCTGGGGGCTTAAATGTGGATATGCACCCAAGGAACTTCCGAATCCAAGGGCCTAAACACGGATGTGCACCTGAGGAACCTCTGGATCCGGGGGCCTAAATATGGATGCCTGAGGAACTTCCGGATCCGAGGGCCTATACATGGATGTATCTCTGGAACTTCTGGGTCCTTGTGCCTATAAAGGGCAGGACATGACTCTCAGAAGGGACGTGGCCCATGAAGGGGAGCGGAGTATGGGGCCTGTTGGGAGGCAGACTGAGCTGTTGCACCCTGAACTTGAATGTGATGGTAGCCTCACTTCCTGGCCTTCCCCTGGGTGTCACTTCCTCCCCTTCCAGGCAGTACCGGGGAGGAAGTGAGACCAGGCGCATGGGCCAGGCCCTGAGGAGGGACACCGTTTTTCTTCTCGCTTAGCCAGGCGCCCGGCCTGGCTGGGGACGGGGACATCTTGTGACCCTGGCTGCCTCCTGCATCCCTGTCCCAGGACCTCAGGGACCACAGGTGGGGACAGTCGTTGATTCTCCCCTGGCTGCTGACCCTCAGTCCCGGGGTCTGCCCAGGGAGAGCTCTGTCTCCCAGAGGGTAAGGGGGCCCTATGACCTGCTGTTCCTTACCCACCATCATCCTGGGCGAGCACAGGTCAGGACACCAGATGCTACTGAGAGTGACCTCTCCTAGATGGGCGGCTGGGGACTTTGCCTCTGTCCCCAGGCCTCTGACACCGGATGATTCCCTCCCCCCCCCAGAGACAGAAAATACCCCACACTGCCCAAGACTTATTTTTCAGCTTCGGATTCTGAAATTTTCCTGCTGCCACCTTCTTTGTGAAGCCAGTTTTTCAACACAGACAATATTCCAGGGGGAAAAAAACAACCACAACAACAGCAACATGGAGTTAATCAAACCACCTGACATATCTGGTCCTCCGAGAGAAATCTGAATTGGAGGGAGAACAGCCATTCTCAACTGGTGAAATAGTGAAGTTCCCTTGTCCTTATTTTGTGTAAGAAAAATAAATAATCTGATGTTAACTCATCAAATTATTATTTTTTTAAAAGAGAGAGAGAGAGAGAATTTTTTTAATATTTATTTTTTAGTTTTCGGCAGACACAACATATTTGTTTGTATGTGGTGCTGAGGATCGAACCTGGGCCGCACGCATGCCATGTGAGCGCGCTACCGCTTGAGCCACATCCCCAGCCCCATCAAATTATTTTTGATGAGTGGTTGGCTCATAGGAAAACTGATTCTGTTTTATGGAAGGAAGTGTTACCTGATTTTAAAATTAAAAATGAAGCCAATTAGGATTGTTAAAAAAAAAAAAAGAAGGAGGTATTGTAACAAGTAATCACAAAATGGAATAAGTAGACAATAAAGAATCATAATCTTTAAAACTCAGAAGAGTGGTCATGGACAAAATGGTTTGCCTAGATGAGAAACTATCCATCCCTGCACACATGGCTCATATTTTGGAGGTGCCGCCTGCAGTGTGAGCTCAGGGAAGGTCAGGAGAGTTGGGACCACGGGAAGCAGGAAGAACACCCAGGGACCTGTTGTTACAGGTTACACCTGTCTGCTCTCTGGTGCATTCATGTTGCAGTCCTTTAACAATAATGAGGCAACACAGATGCATGCTTGCTGTTCTTATTGTAAGGGCTTCAGAGAGCACATCCACCATTCTCCCTGGACTGCCACAGAACACTGGTCCCTGTCAGCAGGCCTTTCCTTCCTCAGGGCTCCCCTTCAGAACTCTAATAGAGCTGGCCCAACATTGGTAATAAGTTAGAAGCCATCAGTGTATTCTAGGGCTAAACATCTGTGAATAAACAAGGTTCTAGTACAGACATTTTATTTTAAAATCCCCAAACTGAAGATCCAATCTAGACAAAATTTCAATCACTGAAATATTAAACACCATTGCAGAAGTAACAGCAGTAAATATAATTGTTAGCCACTGACAAAGACAGTGGGGAAAACCTACTGTCTGCTAGTGTTCAGCAAAAGAATGACAACTATAACACTAGTTTTCATAGATCTTACAAAAGACTTGGCTAGTTAGAATTTGGAGGGCTAGAATTATTCTGCATAACATCTTTTTTTTTAAAAAAAACAGGTCTTTTTAAAAAGGGGCTTAAAATTTTTTTGGCTCTATAAGTATTAAGTTATTTTATACCATAAACATTTTAAAATTCCAAGTGTTCTGTAAATTTTTCTTGCTTTCTCAAAAAGGACAGTTTAACTTTTTCTCAATAATTGGGGATGACCATTATGAATGATTTTCTCAGTCAAGACAATGAGCAAAAATGAAACTGTGGAAATTAAACTATGCTACATGTGGAGTTTGAATATTCTGAAGGTCATCCATAATAATACCAATAAGATTCATATATAATTAAAAAGAACGAATAAAAAAATTAACAAGAATAATAAATCCTTTAAAAAAGGGATTCATATGTAATAATAATGAGACCTTTTTCTTTCTCTCTTATAAAAAATTCCACATCTTAGGTTTCTAAGAATTCATACAAGAATCCCAAGAGCAATAAAATATCTTAATATGCAATTAATTCCAATCATTAAATGCACAATATCAATGTCTGTATTATACTCACTTTGCATAGACCAAGAGACATTGAATTATCACTCAAATAATGCCTTTATGCTGAAAGGCAAAGACACATTCCTGATTTGGGCGGGATGTGTGTGGGGGGGTAACAACAAAAACAAACTTCATTTAATTTCTTTCTCTTCAAATTCTCACGGGTCTTAGCAGGGATATACTTTTACACAACAGTGTAGCATATTTGTGAACAAGCTTATTGTCACAATGCCTTTACCTTCATCTTCCTATTTTATTTTACAGAGAAAAATTAATCTCCTATAAATGTATGATGCTTCATTTAATTTTCAAAATTGTATAACTGAAGGTCTGGAGATATAACTCAGTGGTAGAGTGCTGGCCTAGAATGTACCAGGTCCAGTACTGAAAAACAAAACAAAACAAAAAAGCCCAAACATGGTCATACTCCCTCCATGTGGGCTCCTGTGCTCTTTCTTTCCTGTATCCTACACTCCACTCTGTATTACTGTCCTGTCCTCCTGATTCATATTTGCCTCCCCTTGGCCTCCCTAAGTCCCACCTCTACTCTTACCTCTTTACTCTGATTATTCGCCCTGTTATACTTTGGTCCTGACATGAGAGAGATGATGAGAAATTAGACAATTAAAAAATATTAGATCAAGGGAGTACTAGATTCCCATTCAAAAGGATGGGGTAGATTTCCTATTTTATTATTGTATGTATGTGACAAGGGCTGGGGAACAGGCTTGAAGAGTACAGAGAAGTGCTAAGCGAGGTGCTAAGCAACTCAGTGAGACCCTGTCTCTAAATAAAAATACAAAATAGGGCTGGGGATGTGGCTCAGTGGTCGAGTGCCCCTGAGTTCAATCCCCAGGACCCCAAAACAACAACAAAAAAAGAATGTTCATAGAAACTTTATTCATATTAGTGAAAAACCGAGAATAACTCAAACATCCAGCAATGATAGAACGCATAAAATAAACTAAAACAGAGCCATACAATAGAATATTACACAACAATAACTATTGCTATACAAAATATGCTTGACTCTTACAGACATAATATTGAGTGAGAGAAGCCTGGCACATACCATATGACTCCAATGATATAAAAATAAAAAGAACAAAATTTATCTATGGCAAATAGAGGTCAGAACAGTATCTGTTTTCATGACTGGGTGGGGAGATAACAAAAGGGAGTGTTCTTGGGTGACAATGATGTTCTATATTTTGGACTGAGTTGTGATTATACATGTGTATCTGTATGTAAAAATTAAGCTGTACACTCAATATTTTTGAATTTTCTCTGTGTAAGTTAGACTACAATTAGAAAAGGGAAAGAAGGGGAAAGGAATAGAAAAGGAAAAGAGGGAGGGAAGGGGGAAGGAGATCAGATCTATCATATCATGCCGCTGCTTTGGACAATAGGGTTTAATAAGGAAGCACCAAAAACTATGGTAATCTCTTTAATATTTTCTACTTTGTTACCAAGTCCTTGAAATCCAGTATTTTCAAACAATACAACATTTGTTCTTTGGTATGTCTGATCAGAACACAGTTTCCTTTATAGGTTCATTTTATAAATGATTCATCTTAATGCTATTTGCGCTTGAACAATAACAGGCTTCATGGTTAAAATTAAACTGTTCACCTAGACCTAGGGATTATTTCCAATTAAAATTTGTTACAGGCATAAGAAAATAATAATTGCTCAAAACATATTTACTCAAATATGTATCCTCTTCCAAAGGAGTGAGCACCTAAATTATTTTCAAAGATATTATGATATAAAGTCAGTGTGGAATATCAGCTGAAAAAGCAAAATGTCACAATACTATATAAACTTACCTTTTGTTACAGGAGTAAACTAGATTAAAATACATGTAAAAATATAAAATGTGATAAAAATGTTTCATGTTATATAAACTATTCCAAAAGCCTCAACCATCTCTCTTACATACAAAAATTTCAGTCTAATATATGTTTCAAATTCCTAGTTAAGAAAGAAAACCTATATTTCATGTCTGAGACAAAGATAAATAATTACTATTGCAAAGATTTAAAAAAACATGAGAGCCTTCGGTGTAGCTCAGTGGGAGAGCACTTGCCTGGCACATGCTAGGCCCTGGTGCTAGGGGAAAGGCTAGCCCTGGTTCCATTCTTAATACTACCAGGATTTTTAGGGCTGGAGGTCTAGCTCAGTGGTAGAGTGCTTACCTAGCATGCATGAGAGAGAGATCTGTTTTTCCAGAATGCCTTAAAATTTGAAGCAACCGATTTGTTGATTTCATAGTATATTTTTGGTATTGTTGTTTTGTTTTTATGATGCTAAGGTTAGAACCTAGGGCCTCATGCATGCTAGGCAAGTGCTCTACCCCTAGCACTCGGCTACACCAGAAGTCCCTATTTCATAGTATATTTGTTTTCCCTTTTTCTCTTCTTTTTTTTATACTGTATTTTTGAAAAACTAAACTAATTTTGACAAAATCTGGAATACTACTTTGGTTGATAAAATTTTAAGCTAGGTCTGGTGGTCCACACCTCTGATAACAATGACTCAGGAGGCTGAGGTAGGAGGATAAATAAGTTCTAGGAAACTTGGTGAGACCCTGTCTTCACATATAAGTAATAAAGGGTGAGGATGTAGCTCCAGTGGTAAAGCACCCCTAGGTTTAATCCCCAGTACTGCAAATAATAACTCATAAAAATTTTAAATTAGATATATAGAATTGAATTTTGTAAAAAGAAGTCTCCTTCACCATCTTAAGAAAAAGTATATTAACCAGGCATGGTGGCCACACCTATAATCTCAGATACTTGGGAGACAGGAGGATCACAAATTCAAGAGCAGCCTTGGCAACTTAGTGAGACCCTGTCTCAAAATTTTAAATAATGAAGGACAAGGACGTGGCTCAGTGGTACAGTGCTTGTCTAATATGTGTGACACTCTGGATTTAATCCCCAGCACCACACACACACACACACACACACACACACACACACAAAGTATATTGCAATATTGCAATAAATGCCCTCCAACTAAGCCAAATCATAGGTGCTAACTTTAATTTTATACCTAGGCCCATGGCCAGGCAGGCCACTCTCATTCTCCCATCACTTTCTGTGACCAAAAAGCACTGAACAAATGGCAGTCATTTTAAGATGATCATGATATGTAATTAAAAGATGGAATATTTGTGCTGTGTATGTGTGTGTTGTGTGTACATATAATCATTAGATAAAAAAAACAGATGGTTCATTTTCTCAAATGGGCAAAATATTTGAACAGGTACCTCACAAAAAAGATATCATTCTTGGATAGGCAGCAGAAATATTGTAAAAATGGCCATACTACCAAAAGCGCTACACAGATTTAATGTGATTCCTATTAAAATTTCAGTGGTGTTCTTCATAGAAATAGAAAAAACAGTCATCAAATTCATTCAGAAATACAAGAGGCAGAGAATAGCCAAAGCAATCCTCAGCGAGAAAAGTGAAGCAGGAGGCATCACAATAACAGATCTTAAGTTATATTATAGAGCTAGAGTAAAACCAGCATGGTATTGGCACCAAAACAGACATGTAGACCAATGGTACAGAATAGAAGACACAGAGACAAACTACATAAATACAGTAGACAAATTACATAAATACATAAATATCTCATACTAGACAAAGGTACCATAAACATACATTGAAGAAAAGATAGCCTCTTCAAAAAATGGTGATAGGAAAACTAGAAATCCATATATATCAAAATGAAATTGAACCCCTATCTTTCACCCTGCACAAAACTCAACTCAAAGTGAATCAAGGGCCTACGCATTAGATCAGAAACCCTGAACCTACTAGAAGAAAAAATAGGCCCAAATTTCCATTATGTCAGCGTAGGAACTGAATTCCTCAACAAGACTCTAAAGCACAAGAAGGAAAATCAAGAATCAATAAATGGGATGGAATCAAACTCAAACCTTCTTCGAAGTCAAGGAAACAATCAAGAACCTACAGAAGAGAGAGCCTACAGAATGGAAGAAAATCTTTGCCACCTGCACCTCAAATACAGCATTAATTTCCGGGATATATAAAGAACTCAAGCTTAACACCAAAAAACAAATAACCCAATCGATAAATGTGCAAAAGAATTGAACAGATACTTCACAGAGAAATACAATTGGTCAACAAATATATAAAAAAACCATTTTTCTAGCAATTAGAGAAATGCAAATTAAAACTACACTGAGATTTCACTTCACTCCAGTCAGAATGACAATTATCAAGAATACAAGTAACAATAAATGTTGGCAAGGATGTGGGGGGAAAGGTACATTCTTACATTGCTGACAGGATTGCAAATTGGTGCAACCACTGTGGAAAACAGTATGGAGATTCCTTAGAAAACTTGGAATGGAACCTCCATTTGATTCAGTTATCCCACTCCTTGGCATGCACCCAAAGGACTTAAAAATCAGTATATTATAGTGATGTCGTCATATCAGTGTTTACAGCAGTTCAATTAACAATAGCTAAGCTATGGAACCAACCTAAGTGCCCTTCAACAGAGGAATGGATAAAGAAAATGTAGTATATATACACAACGGAATATTACTTGCCATAAAGAAGAATGAAATTATGGCAATTTCCAGTAAATGGATGGAACTGGAGAATACCATGCTAAATGAAACAAGCCAAACCCAAAAAACTAAAGACCAAATATTCTCTCTGATACGTTAATGCTGACTTACAGTAGGCAGAGGGCATGGGGAAGGATAGAAATTCACTGGATTAGACAAAGGAGAATGAAAGGAATGAAGGGGGATAGAAAAGATAGTAGAATGAATGGGACAAAACCTTCCTAATTTCATATATGAATACATGACCAGTGTAACTCCATGTCCTGTACAACCACAATCACGGAAAGATATACTTCATGTATGTATAATATGCCAAATACATTCTACTGTCATGTATAATGAAAAAGAACAAATAAAAATTTTTTTAAAAAGGATATCAAATGGCCAATAAGTTTATGAAGGTGTCAAAAGTGTCCAGCATCTTGGTTATTAGTATAATATAAATTAAAACCGTGATCAACCATCACTACACAGCAGAATGGCTAAGTTAGAAGGACTGACAAAAAATAATAAAGTAAATAGCCATTATATAAGCATATGAAGCAATATCTAAATCCCCAGTAATCAAATAAATACAAATCACATAGCAAAAAGTACTCTTAACCTAAGAAATAGAAAAGATTTTTTTTTTAATTATAAAAGTTATCAATAAAATTGTGAGGGAAAACTTGGGAAAGGAATTTTTAAATCCAAGTATAATTTCAGTAGTGAGCTGAGGATAAACAGGTGAGAAGAAACACAAACTAGACTTTGGAAATTTAAAAAGTTAATGAAAATGGTACTGAATTTGTGCTAGTGTTTATTTCTCTGCTTATATCCTGTCTTTCTTAAAAGCTTAAAAATTACTAAATGTTCCTAGCTATCAAAATAAAGAATTTTGTTTTTCTTTTAAAATGAACAATACTATAAAAAGTACAGGTATTTCTCTTAGTTAGTCCTCTAGTATGAATCTAGTGTTTGTACAAGATGGCTATAACCAAAATACTGTTTCTTATATAGATAGCATCTCAGTCTAATTGTCACTAAGGTACATAAAAAGAACTCCTTCGGAAATAAACTTGTCAAGGGGCTGGGGATGTGGCTCAAGCGGTAGCACACTTGCCTGGTATGAGCGGGGCGCTGGGTTCCATCCTCAACACCACTTTAAAATAAAGATGTTGTGTCCACCGAAAACTAAAAAATAAATATTAAAAAATTCTCTCTCTCTCTCTCTCTAAAGAAAGAAAGAAAGAAAGAAAGAAAGAAAGAAAGAAACTTGTTAAAAAAGAAAGAAAGAGAAATAAACTTGTCACACTGGACCTGTAAAGTAAAAAAAAAGTGTAATTGACAGGGTCAGATGATATTTTTCTTTGCACACTGATGGTTGGTGCCAGATATTACTGTTGTACTCTAGAATTGATTCCCGCCCCCCCCCCCGCTATTTTTAAAGAGGATTGTACTTACAATGAAAAAATTTTAACACACATAAAATTACTTGTTTGAAATATATTTCAATCATGAGAGACCGCTCTTAAATTGCTACATAAGAAGGAGGCAATTCAGTGAAACATTTGACAAAAATTCACACAGAATATTTAGGTTCTGGCAATGTGGCAGCAGGAGCATGAGTTTAACATCCCCATCATCCAAACAACATCTATTCAGAATAAAAGAGAATGCTAGTAATAATAATGATGAGACAATAGGTATAAAGCAGACATATGGTCATCATCTAGTGCAGGCAGGCCCCTGAAATTATTAGCCTACCAAAGAATAAAAGATTACTGAAGGTCTGGGGTTGTGGCTCATTGGTAGAGCACTTGCCTCACATGTGTGAGGTACTAGGTTCAATCCTCAGCATCATATAAATAAATAAATAAAATATATTGTGTCCATCTATGATGAAAAATTTAAAAGAGAAAAAAGATCACTGACGATCTTTAGAGCACCTAAGAATTCATCGCTAACATTCATGGATGTTGCCAAGTGGAAAGAAGGCATCTTGAGCTACTTTTATGGGTCTTGGTGGTGATAACCCCATCATTTCCCATGACCACAAGAATCTAAAAAATTACTCTCTTGCACTATATCAAATGCAGGGTACCAAAGGCATGTTCTGGAAAACAAGAACAACAAAAAACATTTACTATCCTAACTCAATCAATTCGGATTAAACTAAGTGTTGAATCCGTCTGCCTGGGATTGAGCAGGATTTTGTATAGAAAGCTTTTTAAAAAAACTGAATAAATATCAATGTCCTATTGGATATCTAAAATGCTTTGGGGTAGAGATATGACAAGAACAAAAGTAACTAAAACTTGATGAAAAGTGAGAGAAGAGGAGGAGAATAAGGAGGAGGGCAGAAGGAGGAGAAGTCAGGAGAGGGAAGGTGCTGTAGGGCGCTGTGAATATAGCCGAATACACCGCTGCTCTAGGCTTAGGGCCTCGTGTGGGAAGTGGAGCTTCTTCTATCTTTCCTCTGCATGAAAGGAGGTGTCAAGATGCTCTTTAGCCTCTTTTTCTTTCCTCACTTCTTTGTGGAGTTAAAGTCATAATATCTCTTTCCATTCAGAGTTAAAACAGTTTGCAATTCCAATAATTAATCTCACTGTGGAAACTGGGATAATGCAACACATTCTGTAAATCACTATAATTTTATATTGCCATTTTATAGATTTGTACATCAGTTGCTAGATTGCATTGTATTGGTCCCTGAAGAATTGCCTTAACTAAATTATATTCCAAGTCAATGTCATGGTCTATAAAGCATCCCCAAGAATGTGTTATCTAGTCCATTTTAAAAACTTACCACTGGGGATGTTGGCACACGCCTGTAATCCCAGTGACTTGGGAGGCTGAGACAGGAAGTTTGAAGCCGGCCTCAGCAACTTAGAGAACTTAGAGAGAGCTCCTTAGTAATTTAGTGAGACCCTGTCCCAAAATAAAAAATAAAAAGGATAGGGATGTGTCTCAGTTATAAAAGTGATCTGGGTTCAATTTCCAGTCACCCCCTTCCTCCCCAAAAAAGAACTTATTAATAGCACTGTTCTTTCTATCATAAAACTCTTAAGTTGAAGATACTTCAGAGATAATTCTGATTGGACTACAAAGAAGTGTTATAATTCTCTTGATGGGTCTGTGTTTATCTTAAGGAGGGAACTGTGTAAGAAACCATTTCTCATTTTGCTAAGAATATGAATAAATGTACAGCCAAATCTGAGACCCAGTCCTTCCAGTGGTGGACCCTTATAATTCTGTTTTATTCCTATTCAAAGGGACTCCACCTTTATTTTTTCTTTCTTGTTTTACTACACTTGTAAATCATGCATACTACTTTGTCCTATTTCATGTCTCCCTGGTAAGTCCCTTGAAATCCTTAAATTTAAAAAAATCCTTAGATTAAAAAACTTACAAGAATAACAAGGAAAGGGGAAAGAGGAGATAAAAGTAGAGCAATTGTCTCCAAATTTCAATTTTATTTAAATCAATGTCAGAATCAGCCCATCTCATCTTTGTCTCCTTTAAAGAGGGAGGGGTTCCATGTGGCTTGTAAGGGCGCCCCCTACAGGGTCAGTAGATCTCAAAGGGGTCTCTGTGGCTTTGTTTTGGGTCAGTTTAAACCCATGCTATTTCCCACCCTAAACAAAGTGACATTGACCACCCACCATCAGCAGGAGGTGCTCTGCAAGTCACTCCTGTAGAGTGACATGCCATGCTGAGCCCACACTGGCTTTCACCTGGTTCCCATATGGCAACAATGCATCCCTTCAGGCAGACTTGCCTGGTTAGAAATGCAGGCTATGAACAAGGAAGCATTTTTTTTTTTCCTTGTGTAATGCTGACCAGCCACACACAGGAATGAGAACCACAATTACATGACTTCCCTAGCCCTGTGCATTAATCATGCAAACTCACCAGCCCGGATAGTCATCGACTATGTGACACGTAGATCACATATGAAAAACTGTAGGAGGAAGTTATCTGTGGCAAACTTGCCAAATATAAACTGTAGATGTGGAAATAAAGAAGTGATCAGAAGAAAAACATGTGTGACAAATCACATGATACCTTCATAAAAGAGCCTTGTTAGAAATCCACTCATACCAGCACGTTTTGTCTGTTTTACTTTATGATCTTCTTTAGGAAATGATGCTTTAATTATATTTTTATTTTACAATGTGGCTAACTCAAGGATAGTGATTCACCAAATCATATTATTGTTCATAATACTTTTGATCATAATTACAAGTACACTGATTATCAAGGTCTTCTGTTAGCTTTTGCATAGCACAGTACAGAAACCACCGCCAAACACTTAGCTCTTCATTCTGACACAACTGTTAAAAAAATCTGAATTATTACAAAAATATGAAATGAGAAGCTATTCTAATAGAGATAACATATATTTTTCCACTGTATAAAGAGCTGCTGATAGAAAGACCATTTTTTAAAAGCCAAATCCACCTAGAAAGCAATAGAGGGTTTTCACAAAACTCCGATAATATCAAGGCTTAAAAATTGAATGCCAAACATTCTATACCAAAGCCTAGATATTTTGAAATCTGTCAAGATTGCTGCTGACACCTGATCTGATTCTCCATAGAATCTGATAAGAAATTCTGTACCTCCTAACATGCTTTTAACAACACATCAGATAATTTGCTTTTTTCCTATCAGAGAGAGAGAGTGAGAGAGATTCTACAAAACAAAGCACATTCTCTAAGTAAATTCACCATTTGCAACATGAAGGTAGAGTCCTAATGGCTGCTACTCCCTTTAAAGTGGTATGTCCCTGGTGTGGCCAGCAGTGAGGCCTTGCAATTTTGACAACCAACTGCTCATGCACTGTCAACATGCCTTTTTTTTTGCAATGCCCAGGGCCAGCCTCCTAGATCAAAAAAGCTAGTAATCACTTCCCCTCCCTGGCTGCTACATGCCATTGTGCTTACAGGCACTGAGGTACACTGCTCCTTGCTTCCTGTGGCCCTCTTCAGCATCTCAGTGATGTTTTCTTCTAGAAATGAATGCACATCTATCTTCACTTGTTACTCTACAGTGCAGTAGTTTGGATGTACTGCTCTGATTATCCTGCTGTAATAGGATAGCAGCTGCTATCCATGCCCCACCCGTCTTTTCTCAATATATTGTAGCATAGGATACCTGGATTCTGACCACTGGGGGGCTTTCTGACTAGCAGGAGCCCACATTACCCAAGGCAGGAAACGCCAGCAAGATAATGCCCCATAGGAACAGCCAGTGATTGGTAGAATTCTGTGTCTTCATATCCCAGGTCCTCTCCCACAGAGACGGCATAGCTTTGAATTCTACAGCCACGTACAGAAATTCCCAAAGGGATTAACCTACATTTACCAACAGTTTGAATAGGCAGATTTCAAATTACCGGGAATTGGCCCGGTAATTCCCCCTTTATGGCTGTCTGTCTCATGTCCTTACTCCCTGTAAGTATTTCCTGGGTTACTGACATCCCTGTCACAGAGTCTGCTTTCAGGAGAACCCACCTAAGATATCAATTTCTAGTAAGGATCTTTCAGCAAAATTCTCTTTCTTTGGACATGGCTTTTTGTGCTTAGGAGTGACTGACATGCAAATGTCTTTGTTAGTCTCCTTCAAACTCCCCAACAACACGCTGGGATCTCTCAACAAATAGAATATAAAATCTGAAAAGAGATCAATAAGAACTTTTCATCCTTCCACTGGCTCCTTTTTGATAGTTGAGGGAACTTAGCTCCAGAGAGATGACATGATTTATTTAAGGTAATGCAACTGGGAAATGGATGAACCAAGAACAGAATTGAGATTTTTTTTGTCTATAAGCTCCGTGCTGAAAATACTATGTCTCAAACATGTAAAAAAGTACATTATTTTATAAAGTAAAAAAGACACATTAATACACTTTATTACTACATAGAAGACAGATGTAGAAATTCTTTTTTTTTTTTTTTTTTTTTTGAGACCTTTTTGAGATCTTGCTACATTTCCCAGTCTGGTTTTCAACTAGCAATCCTCCTGCATTAGCCTCCCAAGTTGCTGGAATTACAGCTGCTGTGCCCAGCTCTAATATTTAATTTTTAATTTTAATTTTATTTTTTTTTTGTCATTAGTAAGATCTTCTAGGCTGCAAATAGGAGTTTAAACTACCTCAATTTCTATTTTATGATCCTATGCTGAATTAGTTAAATGGTGATCAAACATAAAGACTCAAATATATGCATCCAGAGAGATTCCTCAAAACAACATTTATATGATCTACTCCATGTATGTATCTAAATTAAATGTATAACATTTGCAGTTTCCTTCATTTCCCTTTTGTAATCACCCATGATGTGCAATCAGAAGGAATTAGAAACTTTTTAACCTTGCCACTTTACCTCAAGACTTTGATGGCTCTACTTTCCACCAAAGGGCATCCCATGGAAAGGTGTGGGGGTTGGGGGGAGTGAGGGGGTGGATATCTACTTATCATAAGAACCAACTCAATTTTCATGTGTATTAGCTATTGCTGTTTGTTGTACTTACAATGGGACAAAATTACCTGTAAAAATTATAAACTCAAGTATGTAATTCAGAGGACTTTAACACTAGAACAAATCTTATAATGAAAAACCGATTTCACCTTCCTATTATAAACCAAGAATCTAAGTCCCAGAGAAGTCAAATGATTTTGCTGGGCTAAGAGCTAGTAAGTAGAAATTCAAGGCTTCAGATTTCTGATCAAGTTTTTTCCTCAAATCATTGTTATTAATCCTCTTTTCTGAATTCATCAACATTACTGGTACATAAATGAAATCCAAAAACTGCAGTAGAAACAGCTGGCATCACCTGATCACACACTGGTGCTAATAAATGTCAGACTCACTGAGGTGGCTAGTTCCATGCTCTTTGATCCACCACCAAGCTCTGATGCCTCAGGGCACTTGGATTTCACCTACTCTGGGTTTCTGTCACACACCATAACCTGGCATTTGAGCTCCAGGATCTCTTGGGAATTCAAATAGTGACCCTTTCAAGTCAGAATTTCCCAAAGGAAATGACTCAAGGGATACTTGAATTTGTTCAGTGTTTGAATTTTCTGAATATATTGTTTTCAATGCTACTCAAAATTTCAACATAAGGGGAAATAAAAGATGCATGTTAGGACTTGAACATAAACAGCTCTAATCAGAAAGGTGTCTGGTGGGGTAACAACTTCTGGGGTTTTCTTCCACTGAAGTAGTACAAGTCAGAACAATGTCTTTGATTATCAAACTCCAAATATGGAAAAGCCCTCAAGACAAATGCCTTTCACAAAAACATAAAGTAAGTAAGAGTTACGACTGAGGATTCAGTCTATGGCCATCCTTTGCTACTAACAAAAATCTAGTAGTCACTAATTTGAATAAAATTTTTTTAAAAAATCTAGTAGTGAGGCAAGGTGGTAAAAACCAGTAATCCCAGCTACCGAGAAGGCTGAAGCAGGATGATGACAAGTTCAAGGCCAGCCTGGGCAACTTAATCAACCCCTTTCTTAAAATAAACAACAATAAAAGAAGGACTGGGGATGTAGCTCCATGGTAGAGTACTTTGCTAATATGCATGAGGCCCTGGTTCAACCCCTAGTAATGCAGGGAGAAAATAAATCCATTCTTTCCTACACATAAAATTTTCTTAAACATGTTACGTTAAATTTTAATATTTGCAATAATATGATCTTTATGATCAATATCTTGCCTTACCAATCAATAAATCATTTTCAATTCCATATTTTACTTCATCTTTTGACCATGTTAAGTTAAAAAAGGGAAGACGGAGAAGTAGAGGAGGAGGACAAGGAGAAAGAAGAGGAGGAAAGACATTGCAATAAACCAGTAAAGCTAAAAAAACCATTTGTTTTCTCTCCCTACTTTAGTGGGGCATTTGTGGACCTATAGTGAAAGGAGAACTGGCTAAAATTCTAGAGTCCTGGGACACACTCCTGATCCCCATTAAACAGCTTCAGATCTCAGTTGCTTACTTTGTGAAATGAAGACAACCAGTTCTGACTACCCCTCAGAATCATTTGGGGAGACCATGAGATTCCTCTGTGAGATACATTGTCTGCAAGATGAAGGCAACCTGGTGGCAGTGGCTGAGGAGGAAATACATGCAGGCACCTACAGCTGGTTTTATCCCCTAGGCAGCTGGAAAAGTGAAAGACAAAGGGGAGTGGGGAAGAATGCTGGAGGGACCAACAGTAACAGCATCCCCAGGCCCCCACACTTTGCACAGAGAGATAAATGGGATTGTACTGTGCTAGCTTCAGACCAGAATTCCAGATAGGAACTGGGAAGGAATGACCAGAGAGGAGATTAGGATGGAGAAAATGTAGGGACATGTGAATCCTGTCAATCTACCCACTCACTTTAAAAAATGTTTTATCTTTTGCAGAGTTGGGGATTAAACCCAGAGCCTCCCCATGCTAGGCAAGTGCTCTACCACTGAGCTCCATCTCCAGCCCTTTATTCGCTCACTTCTGAACAGAGAAAAGAACAGAGCCCATGTGGTGGAGCACACCTATAGCTTATTCAGGAGGCTGAGGCAGGAGGATGACTTGAAACCAGATATTTGAGACCAGTCTGAACAACAAAAGGAGACTCCACCTAAAAAGGGTGGGGGGGGGAGGAGAGGAGGAGGGAGGGAGAAAAAGAGGGAGAGAAAAAGAGAACAAACAAGTCTTCCAGAAAATAACCCAGGAGAGCCCAGCTAAGGCCTGAGCCAGAGGTTGTGGGGCTTCGCAGTGCCTCAGGCCTCCAGCTTCCCAGCACACTTTTCTCTGTTTCAAAGGAGCCTCTCATCAGCCTGGTTAGGGACCCGGCAGCTGGAAGCATCAAATTTCACCGAAGAATACCCTGAGGCACAAAGAGTTTAGGTGATTTGCCCAAAGTTACCTAGTTCATAACCAAGAAATCTAACATTAAAACCCAAGCCCTGGAATAAGCTTCCATAGTCTACACGCATCAGGGACCCTGTCCTTGATGACCTCCTCACCACAGAAGACTTGAACTTTTGATTTTAAAGATCTGTAAAGTATTAACAGCCCAGTAAGTTTGATGACTGCTTTGGCATTAGTTCTGGAAAATCATACACTGAGATTTAGAACCGAAGCAAAATGGAATGAGGTTAACTGCTTGCCACAGGCATTGTGTCCCGTTTTAGGACTGAGAAGGACGTTGCTGATATGGGGGAAAATGCCCACAATCCAGGCTCAGCACACAAAATCCTGAAAGTGCTTTCCATAAGGGAGAAGTCGTGTGTAAACATGCACATAAAGAAGTGTATACAGAGGACTTGCTATGTGGATACACAAACTGCCCAAGAAAGGGCAGAAAAGCAGAAGGGATTAGCCACACAAGCCCCAAAGGAAAAGGGAAATGAAACAATTGAACCAATAACATCCAAATGAAAGGAGAGAACTGAGAGCCCTTGGCAGGGCAGGTCTCCTTGACTTTTAAGTGCAGGTGTTCACCAAAGTGGGAAGATTTGCTGTTCCCTTTTCTCCTTCTGGTTCCATTAGATTTTGCTCATGTCTCTATAATAGAGTACTTTGATTCAATTTGTATCATTTCTTTTTTTTTTTTAACTAACACCAGCTCAGATCCGAACTAATTTAGCTCCTCTACCCAATTCTATCCTTCTGCAGTACAAAGCCTCAGACCTAAAACATAATGAAAAGAGCATTACACTTAGATTTAGATTATGTCAGTCAGGATCTCAGCAGGGAACAGATGGTACCCACAAAAGAGCCACTGGGAGTGTTTAAAGAACTGACTATCTACAAGATGTGGGCAGGTAAGGAAAACTAAAAAGTTTTTTTCCTCCCCCACAGCAGGAAGTCACTACTACCTATAGGTACAGAGGCTAGAGGAGGGAGAGGTACTGGAATTGGCAAGTTCTGTTGCTATCAAGGAGGCCATCCCATTAGGAGCTGTGGCCTTCAGCCTGACCTCCCACTCCTGACCTCTTCCTTCTATTGGCCAAAGTTAACTAAAAGGCAGAGGAACAGACCATGGCCTTCCCAGTCTATAAGTACAGCTCTCTGGGCACAGTGGAGGCTGGAAAATGGCTCTGGAAGAACAAGCAGAGAATATCCAGCGACTGAGGTTTAATGTGTGAATTAAGGTTTTATGTTTTTAGAGATTTTCACTGGAGCATTAATCATAATGATGAAAAACTAGAAAGAACCCGAATGTTCAGCAATAAAACTAGAAAGAACCCGAATGTTCAGCAATAAAGGAATAAATAAGAAAGCTATTTTACATGTTTTAATTAAGTGGGAAGATGCTTATGATACAATGTTAAGTGAAAAACAAAAGATGCAAAAGGCATCTAAATTTCTGCCTTTGTAATTTTTTTTTTCTGTTTTCTTTTCTTTTTTTTTTTTTTTTTTTGGTGGGGGACATCAGGAATTGATCCCAAGGGCACTTTACCACTAAGCTACATCCCTAGCCCTTTTTATTTTTTATTTTGAGACAAGGTCTCATTAAGTTGCTGAGAGTTTTTGCTCAATTGCTAAGATTAATCTTGAACTTGTGATCTTCCTGCCTCAGGCTCCAGAGTTGCTGGGATTACCACGTGGTTTGGCCACCACCCCTGTAATTTCATCTCTAATGCTCAATTATACAAAAATACACACAGAAAGAAACAATGTTAGTAGAGTAATCCATAGATAGTAAGGTTAGGGATTTTTATAACTATACAGCAAAGCTGCCAAAATAGTTAAGGCAGATGGAGACCACATCAATAAGTAAAATTAGAGTCTCAATTATAAAAGAATAGGGGGTTGTTCACCAATTTGACCACTTGAAAGAACTGGACAGGGCATTAAAAAAATAATGCCAACCAATCAATCTTGAGAATGATAAAATGATACTTCAGGGCCTGGAATCCAACTCTTGGAAGAAACAAATGAATAGACAGCATGTTTCTCTGTTACTTTCCATAGTTCATAGCATATTTTTCCCAAACTCCCCTCCCACACAGAAGTCTTTAAATAAGGTGTGTGTGTGTGTGTGTGTGTGTGTGTGTGTGTGTGTGTGTATATATATCTCCTATATATAGAAGTCTGTATTATTATTTTTATAAACTTTAATCACTAAGATGATTATGCCTCCTTTACCTCAATATATTGTTCAAAATGAAACCAATTCTAAATCATACAACAAAGATTATTGTCTTAAAATAACACAAAACTTCCAGGCATATTTTGGATTTATTTCTCTCTGATCCCTGCTTTGCTGGTGTGAGCATATGTGTAATTTATCAAATACATAACTTAGCCTTGAGTACCTATATAAGGGAAGTACCAAGTTCTAGAAAGCATATGTGTGGATATGCATATATTTATGTACAGACACACACATACATATCTCTATCTTCTGTATTTCATTTTTGTGCTATTGAGGATTGAACCCAGGGGTGCTTTACCACTGAGCTATACCCTCAGCACTTATTTAATTTTTACGTTGAGAAAGGGTCTCACTAAGTTGCTCAGGCTGTCCTTGAACTTGCTATTCTCCTGCCTTACCCTCCAGAGTCACTAGGATTACAGGTATGTGCCACAGCATCTGGCTATCTCTCTTTGGATAAAGATCAAAATAGAACCATCAATTTAGAGAATTTGGAGGCATATATCTGATGGTGAATATATGCTCTAATATCAACTGCTCTCTGGAACTCCTTTAGCAGTTAACAAACAACATTAAGAGTTCTTGAGAATTGTAAATCCTTCATCCCCTGTGGTGTTTATGCTTCTTTATCTGATCTCAGCCCATCTTGTACATGTTTGAGCATTTTCTCTTCTTCTTTCCTATAATGGCAAGTGCAGTAACTTTCCCTTATTTTAATGGTGACTATTGTAGTCTCTCTGCAGGACAGGACAGCAAGACTTTTCCAACAACAGAGCTTGAACTGGTTGGCCAGCTCATACCCTAGGGCCTCCCACACAGCGCTATCATAGTGTTTCTTCAGTACATAGGTTACACCAGCGCAGTTTCACCCTTATATTTACTAACCTTCCTGAACAGGACTGACATGGTCACTGAAGACCATCTATCAAAAACACTTTGAAGAAAGATACCATCTGCTCAGTTACTCGAGTCACAAATGAGGAGAAAACCTGACACTTCGATGACCACTATCACTGGATAATTGCTTTTAAAATTGGAGAAAGTCTATAATAAGAGTGTCTGGCTTAAGATAAAGAAGCAAATTTCCAATTGTTCTCTTGAAGTTGAACAGTACTAATAACTACAATCACTTATGCTTTAAAATAACTACCTTAAATCTAAATATAAGAGCATATATATTTCCAGTTTAGTAAAAGGTAAAAAGCAATTTACTCTCTTCTGTGACCTACTGTGAGTTAAGTTAGTTTTGGTCTCTAATGATATTCATAGAAATCAATGAGCATTCTTAAGTAAAACTGTAAGTCTCTCAAATACATAAAAGACAAAATAAAATTCAATTTTGAGAGAAATAGGCACTAAAGACAAATTAACTAGCTCCTATAAAGATTATTTAAAGGATTTTCATAATCCTTTACACTGTAGAGCTCTACGTCTTTCAAGTCACAGTATTTCCTAAAAATCTGGAGTTTGGGTCATTGGCAGGTTGTTTCCTCTTTCGGGCTGTGGTTAATCCTGTGCAAAATAATAAATCCTCAATGTTTTTCACCAGCATCCCTCTACACACTCTGAATCATCCCACATGTAGTAAGGCTGTGGTTTTTAGGCTAGATGGGAAATTGGGTGCAACAAGTTTAGTCAACACTCCTATTCTCAAGTTGCATTCTTGGTAAAATCATCCTTCAGGTGTTACCAGGTAAACAAGGGTGCACCCAAGGCATGTGAATTCTTTGTTATCCTTCTGAGAGAGCAATATTTTTTGCTCTCTATTATTCTTCTCTACAGTGTGATCAGGGAGGGTCCAGACAATCAATTAGGAAAATTCACCTTCCTGGTGGTGATAGTCCTGAGAGTGAACAGATTTCTTCTGGATGCTTCTGTTCTTTAGTTAACTAACTCCCATGCAGGCACACACACCCTCTACTAACTACTAATTTAGTAGACTTTGGTTTTCTCATGATGTAGAGAAAATAGTACAAGTTTTGTGTCAGGAAGAATTGGGTTCAAATTTTACTCTGACCATTATGTTAAATGAAATAAGCCAGACTCAGAAAATCAAGGGTCATATGTTTTCTCTCATATATGGAAAACTCGAGAGAAAAAAGAAGGGGAAGAAGTAGAGGGTTTTTGGGGGGGACTCATGAAAACAGAAGGGAGACCAGTGAAGTAGAGAAATGAAACCAGGGGAAGGGAGAAGGGCAGGGATTGGAGGATGAAATAGATTAAATTATGTTATGTGCATGAATGAATATGTCTCAACCAATCCCACTGTTATGTATAATTATAATACACCAATAAAAAATAATAAAGACAAAAAATATTGCTCTCTCATACACTAGCTAAGTCATCTATTCAGGTTCTGTTGTCTTGATTATAAATGTGGAGGTAAGACAATCCATTTTGCAGAACAATTTTGAAGATTAAATGAGATACACTGAATATAAGAGCAACTGTCATATAATAAGTACTCAATAATTGACATGCTCCTTGTCCAATTTATTTTCAATGAAATTTCCTTATATTTTTTTAATTTGATTGAGATTGGGGATCATGTGGCCGAAAAGAACTTTCTTCTTCCATTAACCTTATGCTATGCCTCAGTAAACATAACCAAATCCAACTGACCATCACTTTTGGTCTTTGTAGATCAGTTATTGAATGGCATTAGGATATAAATTTGTGTTCCTTTTTGTTTAACTCCTGCAGACTTTGTAAATTAATGGAATTGTAGCCAAGGTATGCTTACACACAGAGAACGGCAACCAGGAACTCTGTGTAAGCAAGAAATGAGGCATAAATTCCTGAGGAGCTTCTCTTGTAGGAAAAAAAATACATGAAGAGAAAAGAGACACATCCTGTCTGCATCTTCAACAACAACTGCCAGATACATCTAGGACTGGTTGTCCCCTTATGGATGGAGATATATATATATATATATATATATATATATATATATATATATATATATATACACACACACATTATATGTATGTATATAAATGTGTATATGTATTTAAGAAAGTTTTTAATAGAAGTGAAATAAGAGGGAAGGGCAAAATTAAGGGCTCACAATGAACTTTTTATGAGAAGATTAGAACAATCAGAATGCCAAGTAGTAGAAGTCGAAACTTTGAGAAAATGCCAGACATTCTGTCACGCTTTGTTTTATCTTAAAAAAAAAAAAAAAATATATATATATATATATATATATATATATATATATATATAAAATCTTGTTTTAGACTAGCTTGTTTAAACATGTTTATGGACACACACAGGAATATAATTGCTCTTGTTTCAATCCAAAGTATAGTCCAATGAAGGATTCCTGATCAATAATTAAATCTAAAAATTTGTTTTGAATAGTCAGTACTGAAAGAATAGTTTTGTAACCCCACCCTTGCAGTAACTATATTTTCTTGTTTTACAGATAATAACCACCACTTCGTTCACGGGAGCTAAATAGTGGGGAATCAAGCCAACATTTGCAAGGCTGTAGAGCCAAGAATGGCTGGCACGGCATGGGTGAGCCTTCAGTGCACGGGCTTGAAATGTGTCAGCTCCTTGGTTCATACATGACGCACAGATAAAGGAGACGCTGTATTTCAACATGAATGTCAACAGTTGCTTCATCTATCCAATCTTCTAATAGCAGATGCAAAAGTAATCAAGCTGTGCTTTCATGGGATATTTATGAATCCATCAGTCTTATGAAAACATCTGAATGACAAATCATAAATAAAATATATTACATGTCACAGCACTACCATCACTCCAAGCCCCATAAAGGGAGTTCTTGCATACAATATGGTATAATATAGACAGGCTCCATAATTTTAAGTGGCATTTTATTGTTTTACAATATGGCTTGTTCAAGGTTTATATTTGTTGTAAAACATGAATTAAGTTATTTTGGTTTATTTATTTAGGCAGTGGGTAAAATAATAATTATAGCAGAAACTCTGAAAGTATCCAGTATGTCAGTAACCAGAATATAGTGAAGACACCAGCTAGATAATTAGTAACTCAAACTAGGGATGGGTCTCACAGTTGTTGGTTATGGAACTAGGGGAAGATTTCCAGAGCATAGTCATCAAAAGGTTAGGTGAGTAAAAGCTGACATAGGCCAGGAGTGAAGGTATAGACTTTAATCCAAGAGAACTTAGGAGAACAGATGAACAGAAATCAGAAACCTGAATTTTAGCCTGCTTGTTCTATCTGCATTACCTTCTGTGAACTCCAGTTTTCTCATCCACAAAATTAGAGTGTGGGTTTATTTATGTATCAAGTGGAATAAACATCAACAGCAATTCTAATCCTTGAACTGTAAGGTCAACCTTTGGTGGAACCTGCATTCATTGCTAGGGAATCCTCAAGGATAAATAGGGGAGAGAATCTAAAGCAGCCAGGAGCAGCTTTCTGCATCAACTCTTAAAGCAACTTGAGAACTTCTTCTTTTTTTTTTTTTTGCCAGGGATCGAACTCACCGAGCCACATCCCCAGCCCTTTTTTAAATATTTTATTTAGAGATAGGGTCTTGCTAAGTTGCTTAGGGCACCACTAAATTGCTGAGGCTGGCTTTGAACTCATGATCTTACTGCCTCAGCCTCTGGAGCTGCTGGGATTACAAGCATGTACCACCGTACCCAGCAAGGTTTTTTCTTTCTTTCTTTTTTTTTAATGGTACTGGGATTGTATCACTGAACTACATCTCCAGCCCTTTTTATTTATTTATCTATTTATCTACTATTTATTTTTTGAGACAGGGTCTCACTATGTTCTACAGGCTGGCTTTGAACTTAAGACCCTCTTGCCTCCGTCTCCCAAGTTTACAGGCAAGCATGTGCTACCGCATTGAGCTCAATTTGAGAAATTCTGATTTCCCTACCTAAACCAAGCAGCAACTGGAAATTTAAAGGACCACCTTGCATTCTACTGCCTGTGTCTGACTCCAAGAAAAAAGAAGGTACAAACTAGGCCCACCTCTTAATATGCTGTTTCCTGACAACTAAGGCAGAAGCCCCAGACTCAGGATCTAGACATGATACTCCCATTTATAACATGCACTTTTGAATTTCCACTTTAGGATCTCTTTTTCTTCTAGGATTTTTATCATACTCATATGTCTTGGAAATTATATATTTTTCTCTCCACTACTTAACATAGAAATTATCTAGCACTAAATATTAACTTGATTTCCTATATATATTTGAATTTCTGCTTGGAAGCTCCAGAGCCTAAATCTCCTCACTATGGGAAAATAAAAGAGGCAACATTAACTATAGTAATTAACTTGTGGTGATTAACCGCAAGGACCCAAGACCCCTATTTGATCAAACTATTATATCATTTTGTGCCTCATTTTAGGTACAAAATGGGATAATGATAATACCTACTTCTCAGGGGTGTTATGAATGTACTGAATTAATATTTATAAAGTACTTAGAATAATGCCTGATATACACAGTGTATATTAAACTACTTCTTTCAATCAAATCTTGATGGAAAGCAAAGTTTCCACAGACATGGCTTGAAGTAGTTTTTATAAATAAAATGCTTCCTCTATTTTCTTATCTTATATATATGCATATTATTTTGACTCTGCACCTCAATTGCAAAATAAAGACCTACTCAGCTAAAGAATTTCAAAGGACTACCAAGAGCTTTATGCTACTGTTTATTAACTAATTTGAAAAAATTAAAAGAGTATTACGTTTGGTGTTTTTACATAACTGTTAGTCAAATCTCTTACTTGAACTATAAATATTGCCTTTGGGATACCATAACCCTGTTGTTTGATGACTGAGACTCAGTTAGGGTCACTGGCTTGACATGGCGCACAACCATAATAAGCATCAACAGCTGCCAACTTCCTTTGCTCCAAAATATTTTGCCAAGCTTAACACCAACTTACTTTCACTCATCATTTATGGAAAAGTAAGAAACAGAAGGCCCCTGTTAATTCTGTGTTTCATTTTTCTGTCTTAGCTATACATTCAAAATGGACTTGGCTGTAACTTGGTGGTGAGAGATGTTGGGGGATACTATGAAAGGACTTTGGATTCTTTGCTTCACTTGCATGGCCTTGGAGATTCCTGGTGACTTATCAAAATGATCCCCTAGTATTACAGGGTCTCTGTCATTGTTTCACTTCCACTGACCAGCCCAATCCCAGAGATGCACAGTGCTAGAAAGACAATACTAGGCAGGTACTCACCATTTAGAGTGAGGACTTCTTATAAATCTGAATCCTTAGAGCATTTGGATGCGGTATTTTGGTTAGCCAGCGCAGCTCTATATGGAGGGAGCTACAAATGGACTGGTAAGACTCATAACAATTGATTGGACTTTCTTGCCAAACTCTCAAGTGGGACAGTCACACATACTTTACTTTGAAAATCTACTTTGGGATATTGAATGGATATTTCAATGTCCTCTGTGTAAAAGCCCAGAATTTATTTCTCTAAATTGAGTTTATGAAAAGACATGTGTTGATGTGCCAGGCAATTTGATATGACTATATAGGTAGTTCATGAGTATGGAATTCAGATCCTTGCATATGCTAAGCACTTGCTCTACCACTGAGTTACGCCCCTTCCTGTGACAGGTTGCTTTTAAGGAAGAACATCTTGCTTAAAAAGCATAGGTAATGCTGGACTTTCCTTGTCAGCAATTCCAGAATCATTTTGACAAAAGAAGGAGGAGACAACATTTTAGCCTTGTAGCCTAAAGAATAATCCTTTCTGGATTCACAGATCCATCTAAAGAATGCCAAGAATCATTCATTTCCAGTCTATAATTCTAGTATCAATGTTGTGTGTTCACCTATAATTACAGCCAACTTTTAAGAATCAGTTTTCCACATTTCAAGTCCAATCTTTTTTTCTAGTTTCCAAAATGTGAAAGAAGAGTTGAGAAAATATAATCACAGGCTCTAGATGTTTTAAGGAACTGGAGAAAATTATGTATGCATAATCCTGAATACATGATTCTGTTTTAAACGCCACTATGAAAAGAAGTTTCCATAGTTTTTCTTTTGGCCTGGAGTTGAATATAGTTTAAGATGATTATAACCTCAAGAAGATTTAGAGTCTTTGATGATTTCTATATCAGAGAATAAAATTTCTCATTAATTATTCAATATGAATAAAATGTCTCCATGATAGAAAAACAATTCTGCTTCTTCAAGATAATCCTCCTTTGTGCATCGAGTTAACTCTTCTATTTCCAAATAGAAGGAGCATCCTATGCTCCTTTATTTATTTTCATCCACACACCCCACCCTCCATTAAACTACAATTTTAGAAGCAGGGATCACCTTTAATTTCATTGTTCTATTTTTTAGTGTTTGATACATAATAAGTGGTTAGTGTTCATAACTATATAAAAAAGTCTCTTTAAAATTCAATTCACCTTTCAATAAGATACAGGGGCTAGGGTGCTGTTCAGTGGTATAGCCCGTGCTTAGCATGCATGAGACCCTAGGTTCAATCTCAGCATCAAAAGAAAGGGAAAAAAAAAATCCCAATGGGAATTTATGCCATAGAAAAACTCATCACTAATCCTAGCAAAGCGTTTCTAAAGATAAGATTGTATTGCTTTTTATAAATAGGATCTCTAAGTCTTCTATACAATAAATTCAATATGAAATGGAGACTAAATGATTATTTGATAAAATTTTTCAAGATAGACAGAAAAATTATACAATTCAAGCTTCAAATGATCTTCTCCTTTTGACCAGATAAAGCTTTTTGAAAAAATAAATCACTTTTCCTCTGCATAGACATTTTTGAAATATAAATGACTCATTGGGTGAACTTAAACTTTAAGATAGATACGTGTCTTTAATCTTCATAGAAAGATGGTCGTTTTTCTTTACTTTCTTTCTTTTTTTTTTTTAAGATAGAGATTTGCTCTGTTGCCCAGGCTGGGCTCAAATTCATGATCCTCTAGCCTAAACCTCACCAAGTAACTAGGATTATAGGTGTGAGTGACCCTGCCTTGAGAAAATAGGTATTTCAAATGAATATTAGGATCTAAAAATGATCTAATATATTTATTACATCAAATTGCTCAGGGACAAGTAAGTCAGAAATTCACTCTCTCAGCTTACAAATTAGATTTATAATCAAAAGTCAAAAAAAGACGGGCTGGGCTTGTAGCTCAGTGGTAGAACACCTGCCTAGAATTTGGGAGGCCCTGGGTTAGATCTCCAGTAAAGGAAAAAAAAAATCAAAGTTCTAAGGGTCTCCAAAAGGGTTTATGACAAAAGGGTTTATCACCACTCATTCATGGACTAAGTAGAATGATTCAAATGCAGAAAAAGAGAATGGATATATTGGTATAATGACAGAGACAAGTGGCAAAGAATTATTCCATCCTAAAATGATGATTCCAAAATCATCTCAGGAGAGGTTCCTTTTTTTAATTTATTTTTTGTAGTTGAAGTTGGACACAATAATTTTATTTTATTTATATATTTATATGTGGTGCTAAGGATTGAACCCAGGGCCTTACACATGCGAGGCGAGCACTCTACCGCTGAGCCATAACCCCAGTCTCAGGAGAGGTTCCTTTTAAAATTTCAAGAATAAAGTTTGTCTTCGTTGTTCTAAATATATATATATATATATATATATATATATAACATATTTAATTATATTATATATTAAATATATGTATTTAAGTTATATATGAAATTTTTTTTCTTTTTGGTTAGCTGAACACCAAGAGAATAAACATCATTTTATTGCTTAAGTGGTACTTTTGTTTTTAGAAGTAGAATTCAGCTTTATTATTCTTTTTTTCCATTTTAATTTGTTACATATGACATTAGAATGCATTACAATTCATATTACACATATGGAGCATGCCCACATAGTAAGACTTTTAAGTCACTAAATGCATGAAGAGCCTCCCTCATATAGACTAACACAGGCATCCAAATACTCAAAGGTACTTCAAAATTTAACATAGCTGGTTACACCTTTCAGGCTTCTGAAGTTGTTTGACTTCATTTACAAAGTAATGATGCACTTATCAAAGCTACTCTCTTTATAAACAAGGCAACAATAATTATAACCATCACTGCCACTATCACTCCTGCTACCAACCACCACCTTTTCTAAAAAGCTTCTATTTTTGGTTTTATTCTAAAACGTTTTTGCATTTGAACACCAAATTCTCCATTTCATATTCACAAGAGCCCCACAGAGTCAGTGTGTTGTCTATTGTCTATATTTTACAATATAAGGGACTCTCTATCAATCACCTGCCAGGTCCAGTGCTGGGTGCTTTACATGTATAATACCCAATCCTCATGGATCTCTGTAAAAGAAGTATGATTACTTCCATCCTACAGGTGAAGAAGCCAAGGCTTACCTAGGTTAAAAAAAAAAAATTCAAATGGCAGACACTGGGCTGGGGGTGGAGGTCAGTGGTAAATGGCTTACCTCCTTTGCCTGTCATGCAAGAACCTGGGTTCAATCCCCACTAAGACAAAACAAAACAACAAACACACACACACACACACAAATAACATTTAGACGTCACAGAGCATGAAACTGAAGGTAAAGCAATAAAATAACTCCTCCAGATCATGGCTAGTGATAAAGCTAAATCAAAATTTCTCATTTATCAGTGGTGAAATAAAATAAACCTAAAATTATAACTGTTGCCTTTGGCATATGAGAAATAACTCAGTATTAATCAGTTTAACATTAGATAAAACAAAAACAGACTTATCTAACTGAGCTCAGTGGCACAGGCCTGTAATCCCAGCTACTCAGGACACTGAGGCAAGAGGATTGCAAGTTCAAGGCCAGTCTTGGCAAATTAGTGAGACTATCTCAAAATAAAATGTAAAAGAAAGGGCTGGAGATGTAGCTGAGAAGCAGAATTCTCCTGAGTTCAATCACCAGTGTACCAAAACAAAAAAGACTTAGTTAAGTCCTCCCCCTCAACCCCCAGTGTTTGGGAGATAAACCAGGGCCTTCCTATGTTAGGAAAGTGCTTCATCACGGAGTCACACCTCCAGCCCTGAGAGCTCATTTCTAATCAAAATAACACAGGGTACACAGGGTGCCTTAAATAGAGAAAATACAAAAGAAGCAACATTTCAACATGTTGCAAAAAAGAAATACATATGCTGGAGGGTTTTGGGGGGTTTTCCCCGCTATACAGCTTTCCCTCTACATTTATGGATTCAACCAATCATGGATAGGAAATATTTGGAAAAAAAAATCATGAGTTAAACAAACCTCTTTTTATTAATTTAAAACAACTGTTTGTTTGTTTGAATATGTATAGACCTTTTTCCTTGTCATTATTCCCTAAATAATAGAGCATAACAACAATTTACATTGTATTGGGTACTATAAGTTATCTAGAAATGATTTAAAGTTACCAGAAAATGTAAGCAGATTATATTGCAATTACTACATCATTTTATATAAGGGACTCAAACATCTTTGGATTCTAGTATCCACTGGGTTCTGGAACAATTCCCCCATAGATTCCAAAGGACAACTATATTGAGTTTTACTTTGTGCCCAGAAATGCAATAAAACTTTAACATTGACTAACATCAAATTCTCCATTTCATATTCACAAGAGCCCCACAGAGTCAGTGTGTTGTCTATTGTCTTTATTTTACAAATACAGAGACCAATATTCAGAGAGGAAAAGTGACTTGCCTAAGTCACACAGCCAGGACATGAATCCATTTTTGTTTTACCTAAAAATTTGCAATAGAAATCATATACGCTCAGCAAATAATTGTGGCCACCTGGCTGTCCCCTCCTCAAATAGAGAAAAAGGTCACAGTGAGTGCTGCATATTCCATCTGGATCTACAAGTCCTGGACAGATGAATGAACAGGGTTCAAGAAGGCCACACTGGCCAAAGATTGAGCAAAAACCTAAGTGAGCTGTAACCACTCTCTTCAGATTATAACCAGGTACACTTTCTCAGAAGTACTAGATATCTGTAAAGGTGATATAATTAGAAAACCCCCAAAGACAGACCAGTATGTTTAGTTTTTAGAACACTTATTAGTGCAAAATTCATCATAGTTTTGAAGGAAAGAATGAAGTGATTCAAGACTGAACCAAAATACATACAAGAAATCAAGAAGAGAAGCAAAAGTTTCTATTTTTGGTTTTACTCTAAAACGTTTTTGCATTTGAATAAATTATCTAGAGCTGTGTATTATTACATTTTGATAGATAGGAAATGATGAGATTAGGTCAGGTAAGAGAAACTGCCATGAAAGTCTTTAAAATATTTACTGATGTAATAGGAAAAGTACTTCAAGCTTGAGTACCACATTATTAAGTTGCATATTTTGTTAGAAATTTCAATCCATAACAAGGCACAGTAAGCATTTGAATAGATAAAAGTGTGTTTAGTACAAATGATTGTCACTGTGTATGATTTCATATGAGAAAATATCAAGTGTCTTCTCTCTTAGCACCCCTCCCCCATTCAGATGGCCCTGAGCCACTGGTGGTTCTTCCCAAGTATGGACCTCCTGTGAGTGTTGGTGATGCACACAGTGCAGCCTCTGCCTGGGACTCCTTGCTCCTCCCCTTTTCCAGTTAAGCCTCTTCACCCAATCTCCCAGGAAACCTCCCTGGAACCCTTCTGCACTGTCATCTGGCATAGCATTTAGCCACTGTTTACTTTTTGGTCTCCAAATGAGAGTAAGAATTTTTTGATGACTAAGAATCCTTATTGTCTTCTTTTTCTTCTTTATTTGGTAGTGGGGATTAAACCCAAGGATACTTTGCCACTGAGCTACAACCCTAACCTTTTTTATTTTTATTTTTTGTTTTGAAACAGGGCCCCCCTAAATTGCTGAGGGTCTCACAAAATTGTCCAGGCTGGCCTGGAACTTGCAATGCTTCTGTCTCAAGCTGGTCACTGGGATTACAGGTGAGCACCACGGGTGCCGGGATGTTTGTTTGCTTGTTTGTTAAGAGATCAGGGTCTGGCTATTTTGCCCAGGCTGGCCTTAAACTTCTGTCTTCCTGCCTCAGCTTTCCAAGTAGCTGGGTTTGGGGTTTTGTTCTTTTGTTGTTGTTGTTGTTTTGTTTTGTTTTGTTTGTTTTGTTTTTTTACAGACCGGTGCCACCTAGTTTTTTTTTTTTTTTTTAATATCCCACCATTTAGCTAAGATTCTCAATAAAAATTTTATTAAATGAATGAAAACAGACTGCACAATTAATACTTTTTAAGGAATAAAAGAAAAACATGTCTAAAATGCCCATCTTGTGCAAGCAAATTTATTCTCACCCTCATTGTTCTTAACATGTATTTTTAAACACCTACAGGGTTCACTGGGTATGGCTAAACATCCAGCACTAAAAATATTTTATACCTCCTGAGTTGAGGATTTATGTAGCTCATTGGTAGAGCACTTGCCTAGTATGCTTGAGACTCCACTTGGGTTTGATTTTCAGCAGCACAACAACAACAAAAAAGAAATGTACACCTGGGGCTGGGGTTGTGGCTCAGTGTTAGAGCACTTGACTGGCATGTGTGAGGCACTGGGTTCCAAACTCAGCATTACATAAATTAATTAATTAATGAAAGGTATTGTGTCCATCTACAATGAAAAATATATTTTTTTATAAAAATAAGAAGAAATGTATACCTCCAAGGCATGAAAATAATTGAATATTTTCAACCAAACCATCAATTCTGGTACAACTGGCAAGTTATACATATAGAATAAAACTACCAGAAAATCAATGTAATAATTAAAAAGCACAATAGTAATTACACTTAGAATAATTAGATGCCCCCTAGTTTTGTCAGGGACTCTAATGGGGACCAGTCATTTACCCTTCAATCTCAGTTTCTTCATCTACAAAAAACGGATAACTATCCCTGTCACTTCCTTCTTTATTCAGATCTTGTGAGGATAATGGAAGCATAATATCTCTAGAATGTAAATCTTTACAATAAAGGTATGATTATTAAAAAATATATATATATGACCTAATCCCCGCGGTAGGATTCCTAGCATCATTCATTGTGGTCATAACCCTTCACTACCCGCCCCCTTTCTCCCTAGCAGGTTGATAATGTACACTTTTGCATAAGATCTTGGCCAGTCTAAATAAAGACCACATGGGTGGGCACAAGTTCTTCTCTCCGGTGCTTGGTCTGATCTACAAGCTGCCGGGGAACAGATCCCTGGCAGCAGTCAGGATTGCGCTGCCCGGACCCGTTTACACTTCTGGAGGGTGAAGCCGACCCCGGGCTTCCTCATGTTCTGAGCCGGGTAGTAGAAACTGGCGGTGAAGAGAACCCAAGAGTACAGCAGGACAAGGTGAGAGAAGGAGATGAGACTGGAGGACTTCAGCGAGGAACTTACCTGGCCTCGCCGATCGGCGCCGGAGGCGGGTGCGGAACAAACACTCCACAGTCAGACCGAGGAGGCTGCTGCTTCTTTTTGGAGCGCCAGATGTGGAAAGTGGCGTGCTTCTTGGGGGCCTTGGACGGGCTGGACTCCCTGGGATCTCCTTGAGGTGGTAGCGACAGTGGCATCTTCTCGTCAGCCTGCTCTCCCGACTGCTCGGACACTGTCCTCTCCCCCGCGCAGCCCTTGTGGAAGAATATACCTTGGGCGCCAGCTCTCCCGCCTTTCCCAGAGCACCGTCGGACCCCGCCCCCTCGGTAGAAGGTTAAAGGCAGAGGGCAGGGCGAGCAGCGCAGCAGCGGGAGCTCTCCGGGTGGAGGTGACTGCACGACAGTGACACAACTTCCCGATGCGGCGCTGGCCGCGAGGGGCGCGAGCCCAGGTGAGGCGCGCGGAGGGAACCCCAGGTAGAGCCAACACCCCCCACGGTCCCCGACCGCAGAGCAGCGACACCTACTGGACATCTTGGGAACCGCGTCTCATGCCGCGGCTCCCCGCTGAGAGCCAGCACCCAGTTGGGTTTCAATAAAGCCTCAGGTGCAGTTCCCAATTATCGCCCGCGGAGTTGTTGTCTGCTCCTGCCCAAGCCAGGCTGGCAGAGTGAGTGACAGCTTAGCCATGAGCCCGACCTGGAGAAGGATGGGAGAGGCACAACCGGTGCTGGACCGCCCAACAATTAGTGCTCTTCCGCTCAGGCCTTTGGGTGGCGTGGGCAGTATGTCCTGGGTGTTCAGGTTTGTAAACAAGAGTACCAGCTCCTTTTCTCTCTCCTTCAGAGTCTGAATCATTAATTTGTACTCTCGTCTCATAAAGCACTAAAGGATAAAATCCAGAAAGACATTAACCGTGTTCTCCAGTTCCCAGAGGACTCAATAGATCCCTCGCAGTGAATGAAATGTCAGTCCCACAAGGTACCTGTCACCTGCTTCACTATCAATGACTTTCTTTTCTCAGTTTTACAATTCTGATTAAATAGCAAACGCAACTAATACCCAATCAAAGGAAGTACACGAACAAATTATTTGTGGCATCGTTACAATCTAAAGAGCTCAAGGACCACCTCTTAAAAATTCAATGCAGTACAAGTCCCTCCATACAGTAATAGCTTCTTTCTTTTTCTCTTTGAATATCCAGCCTGTTCAATTCTTTCACTTATTCCTTAAAAGAATTCATTTCTGTTTATTTTATGTACATTCTTTTTATCAAGATAAACCTGTATATAGTAAAACAGGCACAAATTATAAGTACACAATTCAAATTTTTGAATATTTATTTGGTTGGGTGGCAAAATGTTTTCAATGATGGATAGCTGACATTGTCCTACAAAATCTTTCTGTATATGGCTTTTATAACATGGTAAAAAAATATAGATTATCTTCAAAACTTCAGAAATCTCTTGCCTACCCACTTCCAGCACCCTCCCCTCCCCTCCTGTACCAATTAGCCATTACTCCAACCTCTTAATTTGGCTCTCCTGGAACTTTATTTCAATGGAATCACAATATGCATTCCTCTATGTTTGGTTTCTTTTGCTCAGTATTAGTCTGTGAAAATCATCCATATTGGTGCTTATAGCAGCTTTTTATTTTTAAAAAAATTATTGCATAGTATTTCATGATATAAAAATGCCACAATTCATTTATCTGTTCTACTGTGGATGAACATTTATTGTTTTCTTATTGAAACTATTATAAATAAAGCTGACAGGATTCTTAGACATAAGCATTCATTTCTTTGTGGGGAGGGTGTGTGTGTGTGTGTGTGTGTGTGTGTGTCCTCATCCAGGAGTTCAATCTTTGGCATAAATTCAGTTCTAGTGAATTTTTTCAACCAGTTTTCCAGAATGGCTTTTTGACACTTTATATGCATTCTACTAAAGTTTCCAGTTTTTTTACATCTTTATCATCAAGATGTGATATTCTCAATCTTTTGGGGACATTTTAATGAGAATGTGGTGGTATCTCATTGTTTTTTAAATTTACATTTGCTCAAGAAGCATTAATTGAATTCATTGAGTACTATATGTGCCAGGCCCTGGCTTGGAGAGGGGGCACCAATGGATACATACATAGGTGATACACACCAAAGGGTAGGAGAGTCAGTAGAGGAATATACAAGGCATTATGGCTGCCTTGGGAAGGAGGAAGGGAAGTGGTCAGTAATGATGTATTACAAAGGTAGCTGAACCTTTGAGGGCAAAGAGAACTGCAAGAAAAGAGTCAGAGAAGGGGAAAAGTAAATAGAGAAAAAAAAGGGGGGGTGAAATAGAAGAAATCTTAGGCACCCTTGCTCAAATATTCGCACATTCAGTAATTTAGTCTTTCATTTTTGAGTCTTCCAAGCAGAATTCCTCTGCTCCTTTTTTGTGCCACAAATGATTCAGGTACATATATCTGTTATTACACTGTTGACATTGCATTGAAATTATTTGTTTTCATATCTGTATCTCCTATTAGCCTAACAGAAATTTAAGTATGCAAAAAATAGACTCATTCAGACTTCTTTAAGCAGTAACTTATTTTTTTTTCTTTTTGATACTGGGGATTGAACCCAGGATCCCTTTACCACTGAGCTACATCTAAGTCCTGTTTTTTTTTTTTAAGATGTTGATGGAGCTTTATTTTATTTATTTATTTTTATATAATGCTAAGAATCTACCCAGTGCCTCACACATGCTAGGCAAGTGCTCTACCGCTGAGCCACAACCCCAGCCTCTCCTCAGTCCTTCATACATATGTATGTATGTATGTGTGTGTGTGTGTGTATATATATATATATATATTTTTTTTTTTTTTTGAGACAGGGTCTTACTAAGTTGCTTAGGGTCTTGCTAAGTTGCTGAGGCTGACCTTGAACTTGCTATCCTGCCTCAACCTTCCAAGTCTCAGATTGCAGGTGTGAACCACCACACTGACTTAAGCAGTAACTTAATTTATCAAGGGATTTTAGGTGGTTCATAAATATCTGAGAGAGCCAAAGATTCAGACTCTGGAATTCAAATATTTCCAGCCACCCCAAAAGCTGATTTGGCAAATATTAATCTCATCATCTCTCAACACTAGGAACCACTTATCAGCAGCTCTGCCAGTGGCTACCCCAAGAATCAAAGGCTTGTCCAACCTGATCTTGTTAGAAAGTTAGCCTCCTGCCTCAACCCCTGGCACACAAATTGCTCATTTCTGGGGGGAAAAAAAGTCATATATGACTTTTATGTAGTCATATCTGATTAGAAGAACCTTGGTCATTTAACTGCTTCTTAGCTACAAGAGAAATCTAGGTCTTCTGGGTTCTGCCTCAGAGAAATGAAATTCAAAGGGCTAAAAATTTGCCAACATACCACAGGTATTCAAAAGAGGCTATATAGCCTGAAGTGTGAACAATGGCCACTGCTGGAGGAAAGGATGAGGGGGAATGGGAACACAGAGGTGACTAACTCTATCTCAATGGTTCAGGGAAGTCATCACCAGGGAGGTGACAGATTTATGAGCCGTAGCTGATGACTAGGAATTTACCAGATGGAGAAGAGAGGGCGGATAGTCTAGGAAGAGTAAACAACATGGGTCAAGGCCCAGAATTGTGAAAGGACAAGAGCAGTTGGTAGGGAATATTCAGAAGCTCAGTGAAGTGGAAGAAAAGAAGTATGAGGTGAGGCAACATGGCAGGAGATGAGACTGGTAAAATCAGGTGGGGCCAGGTTGCTAAGCACTTGGTAAGGCATGCTTTTAGGGAGTTAGGACTTAGCTTTGTAGGCAATAGGGACTGCCATAGTTTGGATCTAAAGTGTCCCCCAGAGGTCCAGGTGATAAAGACTTGGTCCCGAGTGTAGTACTGTTGGGAAGAGGTGAAACCTTTAAAGGCCGGCCTAAGGGGAAGTCTTCAGGTCTTTGGGAATGTGCCCTTGAAAGGAAAACTGGGACCCCAGCCCTTCCTCCTCTTCCTCTTCCTGTCTATCCTTCTCTCTTGCTTCCTGGCCAGGAGGTGAGTAGTTCTGCTCTGCCACTATGAAGTGATGCCATACCAAAGACCCAGAAATGATGGGGCCAACTGACCATGAACCAGAACCTCCAAAACTGTGAGCCAGAACAAGCCTTTTCCCTTTATAAGCCTCAGGTGTGTTATAATGATGGAAAGTTGACTCACACAGGAACCCTGCTTACATTTTTAAGAACTGACATGAACAATATGTTTTATAAAGCACCCTGGATGGAGTGAATTTGGCAGAAATCCTGTGGAGACCTAACATTTAAGGGACTTTTAGGCAAGAGAGAACCTACATACAGAGCAGCTGAAGAGGTAGGAAGATATCTGAGGTAAAATATAGCTCTTTGGCCCAGGTCATGGCCAAGATTTGCTCCTGTGAGGTCTACTATCTTATAATATCTTTTTGGTTCCTTTCCCTCTATCCATCAATCTGAGGTCCATTTCAGGTCTTTCCTTGTCCTCCAAGTGGCCAACCAGCCCCTTCTTACACTATTTTTTCTTTATCTAACTTTCTATTATGTTTTTATCTTGAATTTAAGCTGACATTGTGATAGATGTAAAAATACCCACAATTCTCTACTTTTCCCACAAAGAAGCAGAGCCTATATTTTTTCAGTCATTGAATCTGGGTTGGTCCTAAGACTAACTTTGGCAAATGAAACATTAGCAAAAGTAATGCCAATAGAACTTGAAAGGTGTTTGCACATTGAGCTTACTTTCCTTTTCTAGGAATCTTGCTATGTTCCTTGAGTATCCAGCTGGATGATAAGAGATGCATGGCCAATTTACCTCATCACCCCTGGCCAATGACAAACAGCTATTTGAAATAAGAGTGAGGCCATTTGGGACAGTCCAGCCCTCAGCTAAGCCACAAATGAGTCCAGGCACCTAAAAAGGACAATTTGGGATCATCTAAGGTTGTCTCAGACCAGAACATCCCAATAGAATCTTGAACTAATTAAATGCTGTTATTTAAAGGCACTGGGTTTTGCCTGTTTGTTTGTTTAAAAATATTTATTAAAAAGAATAGCAATGGTCAAGTATAATCAATGAAAGCTAACAAAATTTTGAACACTTTTTGTTTCTTTTTTATTTATTTAACTTTTAGTTGTAGATGGACACAATACCTTTACATTGTTTATTAGTGTTTATTTGGTGCTGGACATCGAACTCAGTTCCTCACATGTGCTAGGCAAGTGCTCTACCACTGAGCCACAAACCCAGCCCAGACCTTCTATTTCTTAACCTCTGAAATATTCAATGAATGGAGGCAATGGAAAAATCATGAACTACAACATAAAGATTCAATTATATTCAAGCTACTTAATAAGAAAATGTATCTTAGCCTACATATGTATGCTAGCACAAAGTGTTGCAAAATAAATTCAAAATTTATTTCAAAAAGTGGAACATGGAATTCTTGAACTGCTCTGAATGTCATGGACATTTTTGTAGAGCTCATACTATTTTAGGAAGATGGTCTTCTATCAAGCCACTAAGTTTTGGGGTGGTTTACTATGCATAAATGATGTTAGGAAACTAATGTGGGAACTGTAGGATTAAAATTAGTTCTCTTCTGGTATATTATTAAGGTTAAGTCATATTCTTGAAGGCTCCAAGAAACAAATTAGCTGTCTTTGTAAGTTGATTGTTTGAAATATAAAATATATTGTCCCAGATAAAAATATCTATGAATGACCTACTTCATTGGCCAGTCTACAGAAGTAAATTTAACATATAATGAAGCACAAATAACTTATCTGCAATGAAAGGCCATAGAACACAATTATAATTAATGCCTAAGGAACTGCCACCACAATTTGTAAAACAGTTTCTATGAGACAGTATATCATCTGGTAAGAAAGGAAAGGAGTAAGGCCAGGAACTCATGCTCCTGTTCATTCTTCATTACTTAGAAACATAGGACAGAGGTGACTGGAAAAATTGGGACCTTAGACACTCAGATACACACTCATTCCCTTTTTCCTGGACCCCCAGGTCTCTTTATAGATTAGAATTTTTAGATATGGGGGCCAGCCATACTGTAGATCCCAAGATCATTGGACTTAAAAATCCAGCTGTATGGATCATCTATGTTTGATCACACATTTCTCCCCCAAATATTTTATTTTGAAAAAAAAATCATATAGAAGTTGCAAGAATAGAATAGTGAAAGAAATTCTGCTTCTGGTCATAATGGAGTAACTGGAACAGAGTTCATCTTCCATTATAAACAATCGGGAACTAGAACAAATAAATGAAAGAAAAAACCTTTCCCATACAGGGGCAGTGAGCAGCAAAGGATTATGATCCACAATAAATAGAAAAGAAATAAGGTTGGTACTACAATTGCCCTTGTTTTGTGTCTGAAGGTACTTTCTGCAATGCATCAAGAGGTGGATGATTCTAAGAAGAATGACGCAGTCTTGCTGAATTGATGAGACAGAGACTGGATTTTGAGGAGGTTGACATGGTTGGTTGTTGGGCAGAGAATTTCTGAAAGATTTACATAGATGAGAAAATAAGAAATATGTGTAGGGGGCTCCTTGAGTCTGAGGCTGAATACTAATCTATGAATATGTAAGGTGAAACTCCGCAGAGTGTGCACAGAGTAAAGAGCAGTCAAGTAAAGAGCAGTCAGCGGAATAATTCCTGGAGTCCCCACAAGACTGGAAGATGTTCAGATTCTGACCAGCCAGAGTAATGAGTCCAATATTATTGGAAATTCAATGGAGATCACCTGAGGGCCAACCAGCAATAGAAGAGCTCAACTAACCCAAAACAAAGACTATTTAAAATTTGCTCTTAAAAAAAGAAGTTTAGCTAGGTGTGGTTGTGCACACCTGGAATCCCAGCTACTCCAGAGACTGAGGCAGGAGGTCGGGGGTTGGGGGAGGTGGCGGGGAGAAAAGACAAAAGAGGGAGAAAAAGGAAATCTTAAAAGAAAGGAAGAGAACAGGAAAGCAGGAGAAATATGGAGGGAGAGAGACAAGTGGAGATGCTATGGTGAGAGAACAATAGAGCTTGGGAAAAAAATTGAAGAAACATGGCAAAAAAATTATAAATTTGCTAAATACTGTAAGTCCATAGATCCAGCACAGTAGAATAAACAAAATTAAACCATATTATATTTTTCTGAAAAGCAATGATAAAAATAAAAAAAATTAAAGGTTGGAAAAACAAAGCAACAACAACAAACACCCCGTATTTCCTGTGGGTGGTAGAAATAAGAGTAAATCCTTTTTAATTTTCTTGGCCAGGAAATAGGTGAACTAGAAGATAATGGAACATCTTTAAAGTACTAAAAGGAAAAAAATGAGTCAAGGTAAATCCAGTAAAAGTATTTTTGAAAATGAAGACAAAGCCAGGCATTGTGGTGCATGCCTTATAATCCCAGCTGATTGGAGGCTGAGGCATGAGGATCCCAAATTCAGGGCCAACCTCAGCAATTTAGCAAGACCCTGTCTCAAATAAAGATAAGAATTTAAAAAGAGGCTTGGGATGTAGCTTAGTGGTAGAGCACCTCTGAGTTCAATCCCTAGTACCACACACAAAAAAATTATTCACATAAACAAAAATCTGAGGGAGTATGTCACAGTAGACCTGCACTACAATGAATTTGGAAATGTTAAAGGAAGCTATTCAGCTAAAGGACAGTGATAACAGAAACTCAGATCTACATGAAAGAATGAAAAGTGCTACACATGACAAATATATAGGTAACTACAAAAGACTTTGTTCTCATGCTTAATTTTTTTTTAAAAAAGATCACAGCTTAAAGTAAAAATAATAATAATGCCTCAAGGTATTTATAACATACTTAAAAGTAAAATATGTGATAACAATAGCAGAAAGAGAGATGAGAAACAGAAGTATACAAATAGAGAATAAAACAATGAACAGCCACAATCTCCTCAGTCCCAATTTATCAACTGTTAAAAATATGCCAGTTTATTATCTGTCTATAATCCAGCATTACTTTTGCTGAATTACTTAAAGCAAGATGTGGACATCAGGGCACTTTACCCATCAATACTTCAACCTGAGTCTCTGTAAGTACAGGGATAATCTCCTCTGGAACCACAATACAACTGCTATACTCAGAAAGTTTAACGTGAGCCTGGCACAGAGGTGTGCACCTGCAGCCCCACTTACTTAGAAGCCTGAGGTAGGAGGATCCTTTAAGTTTGAGGTTACCCTGGGCAAGACAATGAGATGATGTTTCACACACAAGAAAAAAATCTATGTTGGTACAATATCATCATCTAATATGAAGTCTGTTTACCAATATCCCCAATTATCCATAGACCTCTTTCTCCCTCCCTTTCTTCCTTCCTTTTTTTTTTCTTTCATTTTTGAACCCAGGAGCACTCTACCACTGAGTCTTATTACATTGCCAGAGGCTGGCTTTGAGCTTGCTAGCCTTCTGCCTCAGCCTCTGAAGTTTCTAGGATTACAAATGTGCATCACTCTACTGGCAGGCCTCATGCATTGATTCTCAAAATTGAGAATATCAGAAGGAAGTTCACTATCATTTCTATTATGTATTTATGTATGTATGTATTTATTTGGTATAGGGAATTGAATTCAGGAGAACTTAACAACTGAGTCACATCCTTAGCCCCCCCCCCTTTTTGAGATAGGGTTTGCTAAATTGATGAGAGCCTCTCTAAATTGCTGAGTCTGGTTTTGAATTTTCAACCCTCCTGCCTCATCCTCCAAAGCTGCTGGGATTACAAGTATATTTTACCTTCTTATCTGCACAACAAAATACAACTCTTGGCTTTATTTTGCTTTTTCTTATCTCTGCAAAATTTTACATCAGACATTTTTGTGTGTAAATGTTTCCAAGGCAGGTGACCATCTGTGTTTGTTATTGTTACTCTTAGTATTTATTTGTGTAATTCTTGGATTAAATCCATCTCCCCCCACAAGACTGTTTGATAAGGGCAGAAATTGTTTTTCCCTAGCATCAAGTGTACTCCTAGAACCCAGCAAGTGATAGATATTCATGTGATAGATATTCAACAAATATTTATGGAATGAATGAATACAGTGTTTAATTTGGGGGAATGGCTATATTCACTCCCTGAATCTCAAAGAACAGGACCCTTGGAGGGCATACAATACATCCTTGTTCACTAAAGCAATATCCAGCACTGAAACTGGAAGTAAACTTTCACTGATCCTTTTGCACTTTCATTGGATATTTAAAGAGCAGAAGAGGGTGGATGTGCTGGCTCATGCCTATAATCCCAGCAACTCAGGAGACTGGGGCAGGAGGTTTACAATTTCAAGGCCAGCCTTAGCAATTTAGCAAGGCCTTAAGCAACTCAGAAAGGCCCTGTCTCTAACAAAATATTAAAAAGAACTGGGGATGTGGTTCAGTGGTCAAATGCTCCTGGTTCAATCTCCAGTACCAAAACTAACTAACTAACTAATTAAGAAAGGCTAGGGATATAGCCCAGTAGAAGAGCACCCCTGGGTTTAATTCCCAATACCAAAAAAAAAAAAAGAGAAAAAGACAGAGAGGATTATAGGGAATAATGGATTTGATCTTCAATTCACTGCCTGTAATGCTGAAATTTAGTTACTAAGGAGAACTTTTACTGTGATAATAGAAGAATTAATTTTTCTTAATTTTAAGAGACTCATATAAAACTATCATTTATTAGGTACTTACTAAGTATCATGCCTGTGCTAAATACTTCCATGCATTTTAAATTTTGCTATTTTATTATCACTTTTGTGTGTGGTGCATCCCCAGCCCTATTTTATTCTTTAAAGTCAGATTTATTGAGGTATACTTGACTTCCAGTAAAATTCATGCTTTTTAAATTGTCCTGTTCTGTGCATCTTGATAAATGCATGTAATTGTGTCATTATCAACATAATCACGATAGCTAATATTTCTGTCACTCCAAAATTTCCTTTATGTCCCTTTGTAAGTATTACTTATTCCTCCAGACTACCTTTTATGGAGAGAAAAAAAATGATATTAAAAGTGACTGAGTAATTTATTGAGGGTTAAATAGTTACTAAATGGCAGAGCTTGGACTCTAAGGTCTGCTTGACTCCAAATACCATGATTTCAGTGCTTCACCATGCATTGTTATTTTGTAATATTACATTTATTCAACATTGAATTTCCCATTTTGTTACACCTTGAAATGGCTGGGGAGCCATGAAAATGGAAGAAAATGAAAATGAACCCTTAAAAACACTAATAAGAAAAGGGCTGAGGATATAGCTCAGTTGGTAGAATGCTTGCCACACACACAAGGCCATGAGTTCAAACCCCAGCACCACACACATACACACACACACACACACACACAAAACAAAACAAAACAAAGAAACAAACCTAAGAAAAGAATAAATGAATTATAAAATAGATTATATGTCAATTTAGAGGTATGTGCTCCGTATTTTATAATATTAAAAACCAGTAAAACTTTAGTTAATTGATATGGTAATAAATATTTTGGTGGCTTGTGACTTTTACCTTTTCTTCACAACCGCAGAACCTATTAGCTACTTGAACATAGAAATATCCTGGGATAAAATATGGGCATTGCTGAATGCCTGACATGTTAGACCCAGATGATCATTATCCTCAAGTACATTACTTTTGAGTTTTAGAGATAAAATGATAATCTGCATTATGATTGTGTTGATCAGCTTTGTGTTATTGTAACATAATACCTGAGATAATCTTCTTAAAAAAGAAAACGTACATTTTGGTTTGCAGTTTTGGGGATTTTAGGCAATGGTTGGTTGGCCCCATTGTCTTGGGCCTATGGTGAGAGGACACATCACAGAAGGTATCACACGGAAGAGGAAGCTGCTTACCTCATGGCAGCCAGGAAGCATAGAGATAGAAAGGGGCTGGATTCTCACTGTGTTCTTCAAGGGGATGCCCCAATGACCTCCTACTACATGCCACCTCTTAAAGGTTCTACCATCTCCTAATAGTGCCATGGGCTGGGGACCCAACCTTGAATACATTGATCTTTGGGGGACACTTATCCAAACCATAGTAATGATTTAATTGAGTTATGTCGTAATAGTAGGTTTATTTGAACCTGTAACCTGGTTCTGGTCTGTTCTTTCTGGCTTCTAAAAACCTCTCTACCAACTGTTGCAGAACTGAACAAATAGCATAAGCAGCATAAGCCAGAGGGTCAAACTTGCCTTTCACACCTCTTTAATGTAGTTAACTATCACACCCTTACATGAAGTCTGCCTTTTAGCTGATCCAAGCTGAAGAGAATAACTAATTATTCTAGTTAATGCCTAAAACTTCCCTTGTTAGAAATATATGTGTCAAGCATCCTCAAAACATGTATTTCATCAAAGAAATTAAAGCCAAAAGTTTAAAAACGTGTGCAATTTCCATTGTACAATCTAAAGGCAAATATGTTGTTTGAGCTAATCATCCATATTCTACACAAATCTTTTTACCTAGATGTTTGCTTTTTGTCACATAATTTAGTGGTTCTCCTACTAAGTTCAGTCAAACCCTATGGCTCCTGGTGATTCTATCATTACAAACATAATCAACATTAACCAACTCTGAGTTCTATGAAACACATGCTAAAGATGTTCTCCTTATTGGTATATCATTAATATTAATACTTTAGCAAATTTGAATGCCTAGAGAGAGTGATTCATGGGTTAATTATAGATAGTCCTCACCACATAAATAGAGCCTGTATACATAGTTTAAGATTTCTCAATATGAAGACACTGTATTAGAATGATCTTGTAACATGTTCATGTTGTTATATTTAATGGTTGCAAATTTATCCTTTGAGAGCAATTTTGTTTTAAACACAGCCAAGAGTCATCTAAGGCCAAATATGGTGAACAAAGTAGATGATCCAACATATGTATTTCTTTCAGGGGAGTGGATGATAATTATCTTTATTTATAAAGTAATGTGAATCTGGGCTGGGTGGTAGAGCACTTGCCTAGCTTGTGTAAGGCACTGGGTTCAATTCTCAACACCAAATAGGAATAAAATAACGGTTCATCAACATCTAAAAAAAGTAATGTGAAGCATTTCTCTCTCTCTCTCTCTCTCTCTCTCTCTTTCTTCTTCTTCTTCTTCTTCTTCTTCTTCTCTCTCTCTCTCCTCCCTCTCTCTCTCTCTCTCTCTCTCTCTCTCTTTCTTTTTTAAATGGTACTGGAGATTGCACCCAAGACTATTCTACCACTGAGTTACTGAACTACATCCCTGTACCTTCTTATTTTCCATTAGCTTGCTGAGGCTCGCCTTTAACTTGGCAATCCATCTGTCTCAGTCTCCCAAGTAGCAAATAGTTGGGATTACAGGCATGTGCCACCTTACCCAGTTTGTTTCTTTAACTGACTTTAAAGGCAATTACAAAAGAGTTTTGTTGATGCTTGAGTGAATACAGTATTGTTCAACAAGTATGCAATCTTCTGGAATTCCAACTCTGAAGAAGTATAACATTTTATGTTTCATTATGTTTAAAAATAAGTCACTTAATTTTAAGTAACATCTTTCAATTAATGGTATATCATGTACATGCTAATATATCAAATGGTTGCAAGTTCATTAACCCATTCAGTTAACAGTGTCACTATAAAGTTAATTCAAGGCTTTAAATCAAGAGATTCATATTAACTATGAGGAAAATTTAGCAAAGGAGATACAAAACCTATAATACAGGGTACCTTCCCAATGTTCTATATTGATCATAATGGAATAAACATCAATATGTGTATCCTGAGAACTGCCAGACCCTTATAAATTGTTCCAGACTGATGTTATCCACACATACCTTCCTATGTTCAACCCTCATGTATTAATTATATATTACTACATTATTCATTCATATTTGTTATGTTGTAAAAAAGAATTTGAGGATCATGAGTTAAATACAGATAACATATAAGCAATGGATGATGTGAATTGCTTTTCCTACTCAGAAACATGGGATGTTATTTCTACACTGCCATAATAGCATAATAAAAGCATCTTAATTGTTTAATCAGCCAGCTTCAAATACTGCTTAACTTAAAAGAAGGCTAAGACCCCAAAAGATGCATCTTACTCTCAAGATAGCCTGCATTCTCCTTCAAATATGTACTTCTCACTTTCCTAAATAAATCTCTGCTTGTGCACCTCAAAAAAAAAATAGAGAGAAAAAGAAAAAAGAAACTTTACTGGCAATTAGGAGTTAACACTGGAATTTTTAATAAATACATCTTTGACTCAATCAACAAGCAATGCTAAGTGCTACATGAGACCTAAAACATCTTTTAGAAGTTCAAAGTCTAGTTAGATACATAAGACTAATAACTATCAAGTGATTCAAGGACAAAATCAAAAAGTTGCTGGAATGTGAATCTTATCATTAATCACTGGCTTAATAATATGATACATTTTATCACAAATTTTATGTTTGTCTTGTTTCTTGCCTACATCTTTGTCCACTATTACTTCTCCTTTCTTCCTAGCTTGGCCTAAGTAACTAATCAGAATGACATCCACACCTGAATTACCAAGACATTGAAACTGCATAGATGAGGTCCTGTCCTGAAACTGAAGTATGATACATCTACATGCCACACAAGTTAAGCATTGCCTACACATAGCAAATTGAAAACATTATATAATGCTTTCAGGTGAGTGAAGATTTTGCAAGAGAGAACCTAATTATTAAATGAAGAAATGAAAATAACCTGTCTTCTAATTTGCAATGCTTATTAAGTTGTATTAATTATATATTACTACATTATTCATTCATATTTGTCATATTGTAAAAGAGAATTTGAGGATCGTCAGTTAAATATAGATAACACATAAGCAATGGATGATGTGCATATTTTTGTGTGGACATTAATTTTCAATTCCTTTGGGTAACTATCAAGGATTATGTTTGCTGGGTCATATGAGAAGGTCATGTTTAGTTTTTTTAAAACTGCCAAACTGTCCTTTAAAGTGACTGTTCCATTTTGCATTCTCATCATCAATGAATAAGAGTTCATGCGCCAACTTCTCACCAGCATGTGGTATCATCAGTGAATAAACTCCTTTTTGTGTATCTTGGTCTTAGTTAACCACATAACACTAAATATTTTAGTTTCCTCCTATCCCACTCCACACACCCCCTCCCCAACAACTTACTTAATCTAATCAGTCATGACAGTTCACTGATATGCCTCTCAAATATTTTTCCTTTCCATCCCTCATTTTTATCCACTGTTATTGTCTTTCTCCTTATTTTCCAGTTGCTATAATAGCTTTTCAGTTGTTATCATTGCCTCCAGAGAAATTGCTGGTCAAATACTCTTCACACTGTGGTCTAAGGAAACTTCCAAAACTACAGAGCTGGGCATATCACATCCTCAAATTGAGACCACTAAATGATAAATGATACCTCTGTGGGTATAGCAGAAGTTTTTGAAACTTTTCAACATGACCCACAGGAAAAAATAAATTACATATCATTCAAGATAATCATGTGTATGCATAATATGCGTAACTGATGTAAACAAACTTACCCTTACTATTTGTGGTACACTCTATTTTCTATTCTATTCTTCCTATTTATTCTATAAAATTCTATTTTGCACAAGAAATTATTGCCAAGAACTAAGTTGGTCTCACAATCCAGTAACAGATGATAAGAAACAGTTGGAAAAGTCTAGAGATCTAGAAGATGAAATGCAAACTCATTACTTTGGTTTTCAGTCCTTTTCCTAATATAACCCCAGACAATAATTCTGGCTTCATTCACCATTCATCTCACCAGTAAGTAGCCACTGAATGTCCACTCTGTGTCAGGCATTATGTGGAAAATTAAACAGTGAGTGAAGGCTTAGTGAGTGCTGAAAAAGAAGAGGCATCTCCTGGAAAACAGACCTGTAAAAGTCTATTTTTATTTGATGATAAAAAGAAAATAAATGCAGACCATTAAGGCCACACATAGAAAGTGATTTGGACCACTGTTGGGAGAAGTAGAGATGGCTTCCAAGAGGAAGAGACTCCTAAACTGACACCTAACAGATAGATAGGAGTTAATTAGAAAAAAAAGCAGTGGTGAGGGATAGTGTTGCAGAGGAAATAGGTTGTTTATTGGTCCAGAGGCAAAGGAGGGCATGGTCTTTTTTGTAGAATGGAAAGTGGTTGCCTGTGGCTGGAGGCTCAGAACATAGGGGATACAGATAAAGATGGAGAGGTGATGAATGTCCTAGGAAGATACTGAGAGATGCATTTGCTCTTTGAGGCCAGAAGTGATCCCTGATCACATCTCAGGGATCCCAAAGGCACTGCACAGATGCCTCAGGGACTGCAGGGAGAGGAAGATAAAGGTTGTGGAGGTCTGGTTCGCCTTATTACCTTCAACCTGAGTAGCTGTGGCACAATCATCTTGGCATTGAACATAAAGCAGTGTGGGGGGAAATGTGAAGGTGGAGGGCAGGAGGGCGCAACTGACAGGTATCCTAAAGTAGCAAAGTGGCAGTAACAGAGTACGAAGACAAGTTGGGCACAGTTGTGCACACCTGTAATCTCAGCAACCTGAGAGGCTGATACAGGAGGATCACAAGTTCAAGGTCAGTCTGGGTAACTTAGTGAAACTCTCAGCAACTTAGCAAGTCTCTGTCTCAAAAAAATAAAAAGAACTAGAAATGTGTTCAGCGGTAAAGTACCCCTGGGTTCAATTCCCAACCCCCGACCCGCGCCTCCCAACCAAAGTTAAGCCTGGCCTGTGTGTGGTAGTGATATGACTAATGGAAAAAAAAAATATCAAGATAAGAGCCGGCTGTGGAATCAGATCCAGGAGGTGAGCATGCGAAAGATAATGATGATAAATAAGCACGCTTGTCAAAAATTTAGCACTATTACTAAGTGAAAGAAATTAGTCTGAAAAGGCTATGGTTTCCACTTTTCACATCAAATACATATAATACTAGAATGATAGATACATGCCATCATACATTTTTCTGAACCTATAGAATGTACGATACTAGCAGTAAATCATAATGTAAGCTATGGGCAATGGTTGATGATAATGTTCAGTGCAGGTTCAATTTAATAAATGCATCACAGTGGTGAAGGGATGTCAATAGTGGGGGTGGTTGTGGGGAGAAAGAGAGGAGATAGAAACTCTCAGTATGTTTTGCTCAATTTTTCTGAGAACCTAAAACTACTGTAAAAAAATAAAGTCTATACCAAGTTTAGAATATAATACCTTAAAAGTATGGATTATATTTTTGAGAAAGAATCCATGTTGCTATGGTTTTTAATACCTAAGGCATAAATATAATAACTACTAATGAACTCTGAAAAGAAATGCTTTTTTAAAAAGTAGCATTTCAGGGCTGGGATTGTGGCTCAGCAGTAGAACGCTCACATCTCATGGGCAGGACCCTGGTTCAGTCCTCAGCACCACATAAAAATAAAGGCATTTTGTTGTGTCCATCTACACCTAAAAAATAAATATTAAAAAGTAGCATTTCAGTCATCACTTTGGCTTCTTTTGAAATTTTATTACACTTTTTCTCTGGACTACTCCTGCCTTGTGTTCTTACTAAATCTCTTATGTGATGTTGTTTGCCAGTCTACACTGTAAGCAACTCTAGACTGCGACTTAGATTCCTGTGTATTTCCTGCAGCCCTGGGGAGGGGGATTTCCAGCAGAAGAACAGGGCAACCCAGAGAGAAACCAAGGAGTTAGATGGGAGATGAAGCTGGAAAACTAGATTGGAATTAAATCAAGAAATGTGAATTTTGTACTATAGGAAACGAGGACTTGGTTTTTGTACAAACAGATCAGGGATATAATGTGAGCTGTACTAAAGAAGATAGTTCCGGCAGCAAGTTTTATAATGGATTAGTATGGGAAAGGAGAGGCAGAGAGTCTAATGAAGGACATTAAAAAAAAAAAAAAAGCCTTCCTTTTTTGAGAGCTCAGTATGTGCCAAGCTCTGTGATCAATGTTTCATTACCCCACTTAAACTTCCCGAATCCAAGTGGCAGGTGCCATAATTATCCTTATTTTTCTTTGAGGAAAATGAAGATGTAGAGGCTTGGAGAAGTGTTAAATGACAACTCTTGAGATCAAGGAATTTCTAAAACAAAAGTTTATTGAGCCTTTAAAGATACTAGCCAGAAAAAAGGACAAGCTCCTCAGAAAAACTCTGCAATTACCAGCAGTAAAGCTAGATAGAAGTGGTCATTGAACCTAATAAGCCAGAGTATTTTATAATAATCATTTTGGGGAAGGAAGGTTTACATTGAATTTATATGGGTTATAGATAAGAGGGGTCGTATTGCCCTGAGGAAAGCTTTGGGCTAGAAAGGCAGTTTATAAGGAAAAGCACTTGTTGCTTTTGGACTGGTGGGGTTTATAGTGTGGAAAATTTGTACAGAAACAGCCGAGGTGGTAACTGTGATGGGATCTAAATCAAGTTTCCAACATAAACACTCTTTTTGTTGGTTTTGCTGGCAACTGTTAACTGATTAATTTCCCTGTCTCTTTCCCCATCCATCCTCTGGCCCTTGGAATTAATTTTAGGACATCTCAGATTTTTTCCTTTATCATAAAAGCTATCTAAAAGCTAGGCTCTTGGACATCCATTCAGTTGCACAGGACCTGGAACTTGATTTAAGGCTCTGCTCATGCCATCTTGAAATTCTTCATTTTTAAACCAAGGGTCTTTGTTTTTGTTTTGTACTGGGCGTGGCAAATTATGTAGCCAGTCCTCTTAAAATAATTTTCCCAATGGTCACACAGGAAATTGATGTCAAAGCAGAGATTTAAGGGTCCATGTTTTCAGCTACTCGGTTATGCTTCATAGCCCATGATCTGAGAACAAACCAGTACGATAATACAAAGAAGTGGGATTTTTTTTTTTTAATCAGCATTGGGGGTTGAACGTAGGGGGACTCTAATATTGAGCTGCATCCCTTGCCCTTTTGATTTTTAGACAGGGTCTTGATAAGTTCCTGCGGTTGGTATTGAACTTGTGATGTGCAACCTCAGCCTCCAGAGCCACCAGGGTTACAGGTGTGTGCCACTGTACCTGGCAGAGGGAATAGATTTTAAAGAGAATATCAAAGTCAACATGGACCAATTTTTAGAAAGTTTTTGTTTCCTTTTAAACTAAATAGTTTTGTTGAAGACCGGTGCGGTTGGCCCATGTCTACAATCCCAGTGGCTTGGGAGGCTGAGGCAGGAGGATTGTGAGTTCAAAGCCAGCCTCAGCAAAAGTGAGGTGCTCAGTGAGAACCTGTCTCTAAATACAAAATAGGGCTGGGATGTGGTTCAGAGGTTGAGTGTCCCTGAGAATGTAAGTTAGTCGCACAGTACTTGCCTAGCTTATGTGGGTTCAATCCCCAGCACTACAAAGCAACAATACACAGCTGGAGCCAGGGCAGGGACATGCACTTTCCAGTTACTCAGGAAGCAAAGATAAAAGGATCATTTGAGTCAAGTGTTAGAAACCAGCACTGGCAGTATTAGCAAGACCTTCTCTCAAAAACAAAAACAAAATACAAAACAAAACAAAAAGCCTGGTGTTCAATCCCTGATATCCCCACTACCCCCGCCCCCCACCGCCGCCAAAAAAATTTAAAAAAGTTTTGTTGGAGAACATCTTCAGAATGTCACAAATCTCTTAAAATAAGCAGAGGTTTCCTACTGGGGAACACTGCCTATTACATCATTGAGAGTGCTGTTGACTGGTCTTGCTGGCTGGGTAGACTGTGACACCTGGTGATAATAACATGTTATTGCAAGTATTTATTTTGCTGTTTTAGGAATTAGTCTTTTAAATTAGTGCATTTAAAATCTACACTTCTCAGATTTCCCCCCATCTTCACTAAAAGGACAGACTGAAAAACTACATGATTGATTGGCGGGGGAAGGGAAACTGGGGATTAACCCAAGGCCTCACACATGCTAGGCAAGTGCTCTACCACTAAGCTAAATCTCCAGCCCTTTTCTAAGTTTTGCTAAATTACCCATTTTGGCCTTGAACTTGCAAACTTCCTGTCTTAGCCTCCCAAGTAGCTGAGATTATAGGTTATGTACCATCACACCAGCCGTCCTAGTTCTAAATAAAATCTAGAGAACAATGAAATAATCTGATATGAAGATGAATTTTATAATATTGATTTATAGAATGCAAAATTAGAACATAATTGTGTAATAGTTATGAATGCGTCAGTGTCCCCTCTTATCTGGTGGATACATTCCAAGAGCCCCAGTGGATGCCTGAAAATGTTGATTGTATCAAACACTGTATATACTCTTGGTGTTTCCTTCACATACATACCTATAATAAGATGTGATTTAAAAATTAGGCACAGAAATATTAACAATAATTAATAAAATAGAAATTTATAACAATATAATAATATATTAATAATATTAATATTAATAATAACAATATAATAAAAGCTATATGAATGTGCTTTCACTCTCTCTCTCAAAATATCTTATTGTACTTTCCTCTTTTCACTTAAAGAAAGACCTCTATGGCTTCTCTTTGGCAGATTTCCAGGAACACTACTCTTGCACTTTGGAGCCATTAAGTAAAATAAGGGTTACTTGAACAGAAGTGCTATGATAGGGCTACAGTTGACCTGATAAATCTAAGCAGGTACTAAGTGCCTAATAGGCAGATTTTATATATATATATATATATATATATATATATTGTTGTTGTTGCTTTAGCTTTTTTGCTACCGGGATTTAAAAACCTGACCAGAACAACTATTGAGGAAGAAAAGTTTGAGGGCTCAGGATTTTAGAGGTCTTAGTCCACAGAAGGCTGGCTCCATTCCTCAGGGCTTGAGGTAAGGCAGAACATCATGGAGAAAAGTGTGGCAGGGGGAAGCAGCTCACATGATGATCAGTAAGGAGAGAGAGAGAGAGAGAGAGAGAGAGAGAGAGAGAGAGAGGTCTCCACTTGCCAGATACAAATATAGACCCTAAAGCCACACTCCCAATGACCCACCTCCTCCAGCCTCACTGCATCTGCCTTCAGCCACCACTTAATCCCATCAGGTGATTAATTCATTAATTGAGTTAAGGCTCTCATAGCACAATCATTTCTTTGAACATTTTTACATTGCTTCACCCATGAGTTTTTGGGGGACACCACATACAAACCATAACAATTGTGGGTACAATGGATGGAGAGATGATTCAGTCATGTCCCATGCAGATGGAGCAGGATATCATGAGCTTTCATTATGCTGCTTATAATGGCACAGAACTCAAAACTCATGAATTGTTTATTTCTGGAATTTTTCAAGTAATTTCTTTGGACCATTGTTAACAATGGGTACCTGAAACCAAGGAAAGTGAAATCATGAATAAGGGAGGATCTCTGCATGCATATTTCAAAGACTACTTGGTATATTCCTGTAATTCACTCCCATACATAAAGAAGTAAGTAAAGTTATCAGTAATTAAAATCATATAGTTAGAGTATTATAACACAATATTTTCAATAGAAATCTACGTGTTAACTATAGTAGTGATAGATTGCACATAGTATTATGTTCACATATTAATTCACATAGTAGTAATAGGAAATTGTTTCAAATTGTGTTTTACAATAAAAATATACACACACATATTCGTGTGTGAATTTATAATTGGAAATTCCTTTGTTTAAGATCTATTTTCACTTTATGAAGTATGTAATAATGAGAGCTCAAGAAATGCTTAAATGGGCTAGATCAGTGGCTTATGCCTGTAATTCAAATAACTCGGTAGAATGAGGCAGGAGGATTGCAAGTTTAAGGCCAGCCTCAGCAACTTAGGAAGACCCTGTCTCAAAATAAAAAATAAAAAGTGCTAGGAATGTAGCTCAGTGGTAGAGCATCCCAAGGTTCAATCCACAATACCACAAAAAAAGTAAGAGCTTTGAACCATATTTTAATCATAATCACAATCAAACGAGTGTTAAATTCTTTAGTTCAGCACATGCTAGACTAGTTGTTTTGGCTTTTTGCAACAACATTGATAGCTACACACAAAAAAACTGAGGTAGGCAGTGTTTTTGAAATAATAAGTGCTATAGAGAGTTAAGCTCTAATGCCTCTAGTGTTTAGATAGGACCATGCATGGGGACAGTGAGAGGAGCATGGTCAGCCTAAAAGAAGACAGCTCATGTTTGCCATGTGGGAATGTGGGCTCAGTGTTGCCATATTCCAGTATAAGACAGAAATCCATTGTGTGTGTGTGTGTGTGTGTGTGTGTGTGTAATGTTACTTTAGGGGTGTGTGTCGTTAAAAATGTTTTAAAGGCCAAAGAGAATATCTCTACCACTTTTGCTAACCAACCAACGTTATTTTGATCATGTAATACTCTCAGGTTCTTTTCCATAAATAATCATAGCAAATGAAGTAGTCGAGGTTGGTGAAGGTTAATTAGTTCCCTTCATCTGAATATGAGGTGATAATGGAGATCAATTTTATACCAAATTCTGATTCATATGCAGACACAGTTCATACAAACTGCTCTGTAAGTCTGATAAAACTCCAGCTGTCTGCCCATTTGGTACACTCATTATTTCCTTGCAGAAAGGTTCACTTAGGCAGATGTAGCTTCGTTCCTAAGGCTAAATTCCATAACTCAATGAAATTATAAGACATTAGAAAACTTAGGGATCAAGATGCAGGTTTTAAGGATTCCTAATCTGTTCATGCAAGGGTGTCATAAATCTCTAAAATGTTTAGGTCAATTCACTTATTTTAAATATTGTTAATTTTATAAGTGAGATCCATTTCTAACATTTACAATACTTTATTTTTGGTAGTAATGGGGATTCAACCCAGGGCCTCAAATGAGCTTGGCAAGAACTCTACCACTGAGCTACATCTCCAGCCCTTCATTGTACTTTCGAACAAGCCCAAAATTGATACCCATCTCTAATATTTTACTATGTTAAATAGCACACCATGAGATGTGGATGAAGACGGTGATAACAGGCATCTTTACAACAACTGCTTCTGGAGTGTAGACTTTTGGATGTATTGCTGCCTGAATGCCTCTGCCAACATAGATTTCTCAGTTTGGGTAATTAGAAGTGAAGCGTAACATACATAGTATTATATTGTGTATGTTAAACAGGCTGAAGTATATTAAAACAATCATAGGAGTGGTTCAGTTCCAACCTGTAGAACTCTGTCTTCAGGCTTTGATGTACAGCATTGTGTCCCTGCTCTCTAGGAGTTTTCATTCAAATAGGGGAGAGGCACCATTTGAATAGGACTTACAGAAGGATGGAGGAAACAAAGTATGATTGTGTCTGGGAATATACTACAGAGTGTGCTGCCAAATGGAAGAAGCAGTGAGGTCTTCCCACACACAGATCATAAAACTGGCACCAACTGAAACAGGATATAGTTGTGCTGGAGACCTTAAACTGCTAGGTTGATGCTGGAGTTCCTCTGCTAATGGCAAGCCAACTCAATTCCTTTCAACTTTCCTAGATGATTTTATCTGTTGGGAAAAAAAAAACCTCTTTATAAGTATCTTCATAGAAAAAGAATAAAGATGCATTGTCACTGATTGGGAGAAAACATATATTAACAAAAGAAAATGACAGAACAACCAAAGAATTTCTCTTATTTCCAAAGTTTTGGTCAAGAAGCATAATTAACAGATAGGGAATAAGTACAACTATTCAATGGGGACACTAATAACTGGATGACATCCAGAGGAGAGTTATGGCAAGTGGGCCTATAAAGAATGGTAGAAAGAACCAATGATGTTTATCCCTAAGTGGGATATGGGCACAAGAGCAATGATTTCATATCTGAAATGTCTTTAGGAAGCAGGATTAGGGGCTGGGCTTGTGGCTCAGTGGTAGAGTGCTTGCCTTGCATATGTGAGGCACTGGGTTCGATCCTCAGCACCACATAAAAGAATACATAGAATAAATAAATAAAATAAAGTTTTTTTTTTTAAAAGCAGGATTAGATGTTTCTGTTGTAGAGTGTAGATGAGAGAAGGGAAAAGAAGGACCAAGGTAGAAAGGAAGAAAATAGATCAATTAATTAAAGTTACAGGTAGCTTTATATAGATCAATGTAATCATTCTTCACTTATTCACTTATTAGGTTTCTCCATATATAGTTCCCCTCCCAATATTCAATTAGGAAAAATTTCAAACACACAGCAAAGTTGAAAGAGACTGAATTCAGGGCCTTGCACATGCTAGGCAAATTGCTCTACCTTTGAGCTACACCCCCAGTCTTTTTTTTTTTTTTTTGTGGTACTAGGGATTGAACCCAGGGGTGCTTAAGGGCTGAGTCACATTCCCAACCCTTTATTTTGAGACAAGGTCTCACTGAGTTGCTTAGGGCCTCACTAACTTGCTGAGGCTACCTTTGAACCTGCAGTCCTCCTGCCTCAGCCTCCCTGGTCATTGGAATAGATATGGGCCACACACCTGGATCACTCTCAGTCTTAAGTCTGTATTACTTATTGTTGTTGTTTTATAATGTCATACGTGGGTTTGAACTGAGGGATGTTCTATCACTGAGTACATCCCTGGCCCTTTTAATTTTTTAATTGGAGACAGGGTCTCTCTAAATTGCCCATGGTGGCCTCAAATTTACAATCCTCCTGCCTCAGCCTCCCAAGCAACTGGGATTACAGGTGTGCTCCATCACGCAAGGTGTTTTTTTTTCCCCCCCAACAGTCTGTTTTGTTACCCAGGTTGGGTTTCAACTCCAGGTCCTCCCACCTAGCCTCCTGAATAGCTGGAATTATAGTTGTGGGCCACTGCATCTGACCTACCATAACATTTTATTATACTTAAGCACATATTTAGTCTACCTCTCTGAATCCCTCTTATTTTTGTATACATTTCAAAGGAAACCCCATATCATTTGTCTGCCACTTGGAAGGCGATACTCCTTAATCCCAGGATCTCTGTTACAGAGGTTAATGACTGAATGCGATATTTGAGAGAAAATTTCTACTTTGAGTAGGTGAAGTGGAACAGAACTGGCTTTCACACTTTTCTAGCATCCTAAGAAATACATTTCAGCTGGGTGTGGAGGCACATGCCTGCAATTCTAGCTAATCAGGAAGCTGAGGCAGGAGGACTGCAAACTCAAAGGCAGCCTGAGCAATTTCAACCCTGACTAAAATAAAAATACAAAGGGTTGGAGTTATAACTCAGTAGTAGAACACCACTGGTGTCATTCCCCAGTACCAGGGAGGAAAAAAAAGAGATACAAGAAATATATTTCATATTCCTACTCAATGTATGCCACATACCTGTTGAGGTAAATATTTCAAGGAAACAATATTTACCTTTTATATATGTGAAACAGGCTAATATTTCCTATTTTATCTCATTTTAACGGATGCTAGTCATGATCCACTAACTTGATGACCCACCAATGGAGTAATTAACTATTTGAAAATCATTGTACACATCGGTCTCCAAGATGATTTTTTCTTTCTTTCTTTCTTTTTTTTTTTTTTTTAAAGAATCCTGTGTCAGCCAGCTTGAAGGCTTAGCATCTGTGATTCCAGAAACTTGGGGGTTGGGGGATGCAGAGGCAGGAGGATCACAAGTTCCAGGTTAGCCTCAGCAAGTTAGGGAGGCCCTGAGAAATTCCCAGGTTCAATTCCCAGTAAAAAAAAAAAAAAAAAAGAAAGAAAGAAAGAAAGAAAGAAAGAAATCTACTGCCAAGGTTTTCCTTATCTTCCCAAGTATAGGGAATCTGTTTTGAGTCTCAGCCACTATTTATTTAGTATGCGTAGCATAATGGCGTGTATAATTAACAGAAATAAAAACCCTAAGGCTTCTGGATGGATCCAGTTCAAATGCCTTTTAGGAGTAAGCCTACTATTTTGCTTGTTATTTTCAGAAACAGGAAGATAAAGATATGCACTCTTGGAGAGGTGGGAGGATTCAGTACAGCAGTCTTCTGTTAAATGCAGCTATTAATGCCTGCCATGGTTCTAACAAAATTGAAAATCAAACAAAAAAATGGATGTAAGAGCAGTTTGAAAGGTACGTTTGAGTTATACTATTTTGTGATGCCAGGAAGAGAGGAATGTTGTGATCAAGCTTTAGCATGGCAAATTTTGCTTTTATGGAACTGTTACATTAACCTCTTCAAACAACGAGAACTACGTTTCAGCGCCAGACTCCAGCTACAATGAGAACCCAGTGAACTCTGTCCCAAGACGGCGCTTCTCTAGGTCTGCGCATGCTCAAGAGCAGCCCCGCCTCTTCGCGGGTTGGGTCGAATCCAGAGGGCGGGGTGCGGGCCACGTGGGGTTCAGTGACGTCATCTCCAGGCGCCGAGGGTGACTGGACTTGCGGTGGGCTTCCAGAGCTCCGCCGCGCTGCCGGTTGTGTTAGCTAGATTCGGGAGGGCGGAAGTATAGCTGGGCTCGGCTCCGACCTCCGCGACGTGCTTTCTGCGGCTGCGCGGGCTCTCAGGACTCTTTGCTCCCGCGTATCTGCAGGACAGTGTGTCAGGCACGCAGAGCCCGGTGCCCAGCGTCCTCACCGGTGCGGCAAGCCGGAGAGAAGCCGGCGCTTCGGGTAGGGAATGTGTGTATATCCCATGGTGAAGGAATGCCTGGGGGAGGAGGGTTGGGGCGGGGGCCGGTGGATAAGGTAAGAAGGGGTGAGTGTCTGGCGAGAGGAGTGCTCCTGGGCGGCGATGGCGGGTGAAGGTGTTCCTCCCGGCAGAGGTAGGGTTGGCAAGACTCCGCTCCCGGCACCCTTAGGCCGGCCTGTGCGTTCTCTGTTCGGGAGTTATGTCTGTTCTTTACTAAGGTAGGAAGCGTAGGCTCGAATCGCAGGCTCAAGAGTTTTGTTCAGGACCTGTATTTTTCGTGGAGCACTATAAACCATAATTCACAGGACAGTTGGATTCTGTCCGAACTAGCTATTTCCTGCAGGCAATTTATCTTTTCATTGGCATTCCATAAGCCTAATTTTAGTAATAGGCAATTTTCTGTTGGTAAAGTACTTTGGCATACTTTAGTTATACTTCACTTGTTTTCAAATCATACCTGAACTTGAGGAACCTCGGAAACTGTATTGGTTCTAGATTTTTCTGAGGGGTGGGGAAGCATAGCATGTCTTCAGAACCCAGAGACTTATGAAAAAAACAGATGAACTTCCAAGACCTTCCAGAATTCACCTGATAAATCCGAGCCTTGAAATTGAGTCCGTGAATCTGTACTGAATTATTTGAGAGTTTCTAGCAGGGTTGTTGTTTGAATTATGGATTTAAAAATAAGGGTGTTAGACTGTGGCAGTTGGGAGGAATTTTAGAATTTTACAACGAATTTAGATGTATACTTTGCTCTCTGAAGATATGCTAGTTAAAACCGGGGGAAAAGAGCAAAATGGGACGGTATGGATACGGGGTTTTAGTTATTCGCTGTACTGAAGATTGAGCCCAGGGTCTTTGCTCTTTGCCACTGGGCTGTGTCTCCAGTCCTTTTTATTTTTTGAAACAAATCTCTTAAGTTGCCCAGGCTGGCCTTGAATTTGGGATCACAGGTGTACCACCATGCCCTGGGTGGATGTGGGCTTTTAGAACAGTGTACACACATATCAAGTTGGGGTTTGATTTATTTCACAAATAAGAGTACTTGGTATAGGCCAGGCTCTGGATGAAACAGTAAACAAAACAGTAAGAATCCCTGCCATTGTGAAATTCACTTTGGGAAAGATGTTGATACAAAATTAAAGTATGTGTCAGGTTGTGGGAAGTCCTAGAGAAAAGATAAATCAATGAAAGAAAGTGGGTAAGCTAGTGATATGGGTAGGTCCCAGTGGTGGCCATAGAAAGGATATTTATGGAAAAACCTAAAAGTGATAGAGATGTCATGTGGAAAAGTCATCAGAGCTACCACAGAGTCCTGAAGCTGGAGCATACCAAATGGTTTGGCTGGAAAAGAATGAGTAAGGGGGAAGGAATAGTAGATACTCAGGTAGGTGAGGCAAGATTATATAGGGACTGTGTAAGAACGTCAGTGTTTGAGAACTGAAATTCTTTATTTTTTTGATACCAGGGTTTGAACTCTGAGGTGCTTCAACACTGAGTCACATGCCCAGTCTATTTTTTTGTTGAGGTGGATTTTGAACTTTCAGTACTTTTGTCTCTGCCTTCCCAGCCACTGGAATCACAGTTTTGTGTCACCACTCCCAGCAAGAACTTCAGTGTTTGAATGAGATAATTTTGCTTTCCATCAGATGGGTTTGAGTAAGGAGAAAATTGACCTATCTTTTGTTTTAAAAGGGCCTGATTGCTCTGTTGCTTGTATGCAGCAAGTCAGAAATAACGAAAGCTGTTCTTAGGCCATTGCATTTATCCAGGTTAAATGCCAAGGTGACTTGGATCAGGGTGGTAATAGTAGAAGAGGTTGGAAATGACCAGGTTCTGACTTATTTCTAAGCTAGAGCTGTCAGATATGAAATAATGACTAAGGGTAACACAAAGATTTGTGGCCTGAGCAACTACAGAAGTACCACATAGTGAAATGGGAAGACCATAGAGTAATGGGGGAAAGGAAGGACAAAGGTCTGAAATCATTTTCAGGTGTTTTTTTTTTTTGGGGGGGGTACCAGGGATTGAACTCAGGGGCACTCAACCCCTGAGTCACATCCCCAGCCCTATTTGTGTGTTTTATTTAGATATAGGGTCTCACTGAGTTGCTTAGTGTCTTACCATTGCTAAGGCTGGCTTCTAACTCCCAATCCTCTTGCCTCAGCTTCTAAGCCACTGGGATTACAGTTGTGCACCACCATGCCTGGCTCCCATTTTCAGTTTTGAACATAGGAAATGTCAGTATAGAGTAGAGCATATGTGTGAAACAGATTCAGAAAAAAATGAGAACTAAAGATTTATAAATGGACTGTAAGGCTAGGAGAAAGATCTCTAAGAGAGTGGTTCTAGGACTGAACCCTGGAGCATTTCCAACATTTAGAAGAGGTTTACAAAATCCCCCACCCAGAATGAGGCCTTTAAATAAAATTACTCAGAATCACTGATCCATAGTACAGGATAAAAGGAAATAGAAACCAAGGTCATTAACTGAGAGAGGATGGGGCAAGAGATTTGGAAATTTGAGGGAGGAGGAAGTATGGAGTAGGAGAGTCAGGGGCTCTGGTGTCTATATACCTGTAATCCTAGAGACTTGGGAGGCTGAGTCAGAGGATTTCAAGTTTGAGATCAGCCAAGGCAACTTAGTGAGACCCTGTCTCAAAATAAATGAAATGGGCAGGGGATATAGCTCAGTGGTAGAGTGCCCCTGGGTTCAATCCCCAGTACCACCGCCACCAAAAAAACAGACTGGGGAAATGTAGGAACACTAGGCAGTACTCAGGACTCATGTTTGAGGTTAGTGTTTGTAAATTTATTTATTTTTTGATGATAATGGAGATCAAATCTAGAGGTGCTTACCCACTGAACTATACATTCAACTCCTTTTATTTCATTTTATTTTGAGACAGGATCTCACTAAGTTACTGAGATTGGCTTTGAACTTGGGTCTTCCTGCCTCCGCCTTGAGTTGCTGCCTTTACATACCTGTGCTACTGCACTCTGCTTAGTATGAGGTCCAGCACAGACTATTAGTTTTAGTTGTTTTAAAAACTTAAGATAGCCAGCATTTGATGTTTAAAGTAATTTCAAGGTGTTTGGGGACTTTATCAGCAAAAATAGCTCCCGGTAAGCTGAGTGTGGTGGCCTGCACCTGTAATCTCAGCCACTTAGGAGGCTGAGATGGGAGGATCTAAAATTTGAGGCCAGCTTCAGCAGTTTAGGGAGACCCTGCCTCAAAATAAAAAGTAAAAGGGATTGGGGATGTAGTTCAGTGGTAGAGTTCAATCCCTGGTATAAATAAATAAGTAAATAATAGATAAATGCTGGCAGTATTAATTGCATTTTATCTTACTGCTCCATTTGTCAAATGACTAATTGGTAAACATATATCTATTGGCACTTACTCATTCCCAAGCCCTGAACTAGATGTATACATAGAGCAGTCAAACAGCTCTGTCCCCTCAAGAATTTTACTTCTAGTAGTTTGCATCATTAGTTGGGATTTTTATGCCTTCTGAGTTGAATGAATGGTGATAATGGTAGTGTATAGACGGAAAACTTTGTCAAACAAAGAAATTTGTGAAATTTATTTTTGAAATTTGCATAATTTAAAGTGTGTCCTGATTTAGAGAGAGTTTACCTAAATTTATGTCTTTTCCCCTGTCCTTTAACAAAAATTGCAAAACCTGTTATGGGGTAAGAGATAGATAGGATAAACAAATATTGGTGTGCTTGGTAGTACATGCTATTAATGAAGTAATGAGACCAGTGAATGCTCAGGGGAAGCCTTTCCTAGTTGCAGATATTAAGCTGACTCTTAAAAGTTTGATGAAGTTGTTCAGAAGGGGATTAAAGAGTTGGCCAAAAGAAGAGGGAAAGAATGTTCCAGCATAGAGGCCATAGAAACTTGAGGAAACCATGTACATAGTGGTTGGATGCACCATTTGAGTGGGAAACCCTTCGTATAAAAGTACATCATTTATTGAATGATTACAATAAACTAAACACCTAGGCCCTGTGGAAATTACAATTGACTTCATTTTACATATGAGTTTTAGGGAGGGTGGGTTTGTTGTTTGAGGACATAAAACTGGTAGGTGGAAGTCAAGGTTTAAACGCATGTTAGTCTGATTTCAAAGCCCCTTTGCTAATTTACTGTGTCAGCATTTAAATGTTCTCTGTCTTTGTCCTTTTTCTCTCAATCATTTTTCACCAATAATTAATTCTTCCTTGAAAAGATATCACCAATTTACTCACCATTCTAGGTTAAACACTCTTTATGCCTTAGTTGTTGGCTAGCCACTAACTTGAAGCTCTCCTGAGCACTGTTAGTAGATAATCACTTTTACTTCATCATTATCAAATCTTGCAGGCTCTATGGCCTGGAGGATGAAATTGAGATTTTCATAATCTTCCATGTGGTGTGCTTCATGATGTAGTCTCAAGGAATAATAATAGTTTGCATTTCTTAGCACTTACTCTATGTTCATTACTATATCAGGCACCTTGTAGATTTTTTTCTTAGAACTTTGTAACTTGGGTATTGTTAATTACATTTCATTGATAAAGGAAATTGAGAGTAGGGAAGTGACTTGCCTAAGATCATATGTGATATGTAAACACTAGTGTCAACTTTTATTATCTACTATTCTTTCTGACAAAAAAATTTCATAAAAAGTTGCCATGTGTGTTGCTTTTTCCTACTTCCTGTCTTTATTGATGCTATTTTGCCCTGCTTAAAATACAGACAATTTTCTACTTAATATGTTTCAGCTAAGGACTTTTCAGCTTTATGATGGTGTTTCACTAGAAACTGTTCTTGGAAATGTGAATGTTGTCGATTATTTTTTTTCTTTTCTGTGTTACCCGATGTGATATCCTGCCTTGTAATGCCTGGCTGTAAGCTCTAGCTCCCAGTCAGGTATAGGATCACTAGGGTAGACAACCTATATTCAGCAGTATACTGTTTTGCTATTCTGTGATTTGTAGTATGTTAGATGTTACAACCAACTTGAGATAAATCTAATTTATGATGTGTGTATGGGGAATGTGTGTCCCCATCATAAGTTGAACAGCATCTGAATTTGTCTTAACTCCCCTTCTTCATTATGAAAGCTTTCAAAAAGTAACATTTAATTATACCATAAACATATGGATGTTTTAGGGTTGGAAGGAATGTTGGCAATGAGGGTATGAAGGAAAATATGAGATTAGGAAATTTGGGTCTTGCTGCCAGTTTTGGCTCTCTCATTTATTTATTTCATTATTAATCAGTGTTTGGAATTAAACCCAAAGCTGAGTGTGTGTTAGGCAAGCACTCTACCACTGAACTATGTTTGTGTATATATGTATGTGTATATATGTATGTGTGTATTAGTTGTATATATATATATATATATATATATATATATATATTAGTTGTATATATATATATTAGTTGTAGATGGACAAAATACCTTTATTTATTTATCTTTTTATATGGTGCTGAAGATTGAACCTAGGGCCTCACATGTGCCAGGCAAGTGCTCTACCACTGAACCCCAACCCCAATCCTGAGCTATGTTTTATTTTATCCAGGTTGGCTTTGAACTTGGGATCTTCTTGCCTCAGCCTCCTAAGTAGATAGGATTGCAGGCATGTGTTACCATACTTGGCTGATTGCCCATTTATTAGCCACAAAGTTTTAGAAAAATAATTTAACTCTCCCTCTCAAATTCATCATTTGTGAAATGGGAATGTTTACAATCTATTACCTGACTTTTATTATCATTTATCTGACTTGCTTACATCATTTGTGGGGATGGTTCTGGTTGGTTCTGTAACATTCACTTTCTAACATTCAAATTTAGTAAATGTTTTTAGGCACATATTATAGTAGAAATACTACTCTAAGTATCAGGGGTAAATGAGTGAAATATGATCCTTTTCACTAAGGAAATGCATTACTGTCTATTGGAGGAGACATACAAATAAATACCTTTAATATAAGCTTATAACTGCTAAAATAGAGAAAAAGTAAAGATTCAGTGAAGAAAAGGAGAATTTTACCTGAGACATGCATAGAAGGAAGGTTATTTTGAGCTGGTCCTAAAGGATGTCTAAGTTGGAAGACAAAATAGGAAGTCTGCTTTAGGGAATATCATTGTGGACAAGGTATGGAAAGGACATGAAAATGCTTGGTATGTTGGCTAGATTTGGAAATTTATAATACCTTCTGAGCAAAGACTGAAGTTTTAAAAAGCTGTTGTTATTTCATATTCCCCAGCATATGCCATAAAGCTGTGCATATCAATCATTTATTGGCTTTATCCTGAAGGCTATTAGCAGCGTTCAATACATAATTATTAGCTATAGCTTTTCTTTTCCCCCTTTCTTTTTTGGTACTGGGGATTGACCCCAGTCCTTTTTATTTTTATTTTGAGACAAGGTTTTGCTAAGTTGCCGAGGGTCTTGCTTCTTGAGAGACTGGCCACAAACTTGAAATGCTCCTGCCTCAGTCTCCCAAGGCCCTGGGATTATAGGTGTGTGCAACCATGCTGGGCTAGCTTTCCTTTCTAATTCCTGTTTGTTATATAATGCTTTTGATTATTCTTAGTTGTTAAAATCTTATATATTTTGATATTTTATATATATGTGTGTGTGTATATATATATTTTATATATATGTGTATATATAACATATATATATATTTTATATATATGTGTATATATAACATATATATATATATATATATATATATATATTTTTTTTTTTTTTTTTTTTTCCTCTCCAGTTCTGGAATTGAACCCAGGGCCTCAGGTATGGAAGCACCAGACCCTGTATCACTGATCTATATCCCCAGTGCCTCTTAAAGTCTTTAAATATTTTAGACTTTAATTGTGTGTGTGTGTGTGTGTGTGTGTGTATATGTGTGTGTGTGTGTGTGTGTAATGTAGTTCTCATCTAATGTGGTAAATGCTGTTTTCCATATTACAGGTTGAAAAAAATAGAAGTGACTTACTTGAGGTCACATTATAAATGGTAGGATGTTTTAGTCAGCTTTTGTGTTGCTGTGTCCAAAATACCTGAGAAGAACAACTTAGATGAGGAAAAGTTTATTTGGGGCTCATGGTTTCAGAGCCAACTTCATTGCTCTGGGCCCGAGAAGAGGTACCACATCATGGCAGAAGGGCCCAGCAGAGGAAAGCTGCTCAGCTCATGGGAGTGGGAGTAGGGGCAGGAGGGTCAGGAAACCGAGGGGGCGGGGGGAAGGACCAAAGAGAAGGTGTACCTTTCCTGAGCATCCTCCCAGTGGCCCACTCTCTAGCCTGCTGCATCTGCCTACAGTTTTCACTTAGTCCATTCAAACTAGGATTAGAATTGGGTCACAGCTCTCATAATCTAATCATTTAACTCTTAATATTCCTGCATTAACAAGAGCTTTTAGGGGACATCTCATGTCCAAACCATAACACAGAGCTAGGTTTTGAATCCAGGCTTTCTGATGTCCCATTTTTCATTTTCAGTCCCTAAACTATAGTGGTTATTTGGAGGGAAATTTTGTTTTTCTGCTTCTGGTTACAAAAAGATTGTTGAGCTCATCCTCTAATTTTTTTTCATTTATCATCAAATTTTTTGTACATTTTTAGTTAACTAGCCTAGAGACATACTTTGTTATTCATTGTAGATGATCATGTATTAATATTGAAAGATTAAGGTTTTATAGATTTGAGTCTGCATATTTTGAGGCAGTAAGTAGCCTTGTTTGCTGAGTTTGTTTTGCAAATTTGTATCATGTCTACCACATTACACTTTAAGCTGTCTTGGTTCATTTTTATCCTTGAGGTCATATAAGAAATATATATGTAACAAATAATGGTATGTGGGAAATACATTTCCAATTTTATTTTTCTCTGTATTTTTGTATCTAAAACCCAACTATAGAACTTTGGTAAACTGTTGGAACATAAGACTAAAACACAAGTCTGTTGAGATTTTCTCCCTTTCTTGTAATTTTTGGAGAGAGACTCTCAGAAACAGAAGAAAACATTGTCATTTCTTTTTACTGTTCTGACAAATGAAAGAGAGTCATAGATGAGAATGACATGGAAAGAAACAACAGAATTGTTAAGTGTTCTGGCACCCTAGACTGGAGAGAAGGAAGCCATATTGACATGAATAATATTTTGGTTATGGCTCAAATGGTGTCCTGGAATCAGGTTATTATTTCTTGAGAAGGCCAGTGCCTGAGGAGAAAGAAAGAACCTGAAGAGATGCGTTTACTTAAGTTATCATTCCCTCTAAGTTTGAGTTGTCTTAAATTATATTTTCTACCTGTTTTTTAGGAGAAAAGAGCATCACATTATTGATAATGACTTTTGAACTTTAAAATTGTAATTAAATTGAGTAGGGAATATAGTTCAGTGTATAGTGCTTGCCTATCGTGCACATGGCCCTGGGTTCAATCTCCAGCATTGCAAAACACAAAAGAAAAACAAAAATTAAAATTCAGTCTTTTTAGTAAAGAAATGTTGCCTTATATTGTTGTTCTCCTTGTGAACAGGCGGGGAATATCAGTTGTAGCTGTTTATTGGCTGTTATCATGGTTGTGGAAACCACTATTTACTTCCTTTTATCTAATTCAATTTTAGATTTACTTATTTGCCATAATCTAGATTTCATTAATTCCTACCACTAGTAAATTTCTTTTAAAAGAGTAAATTATTAATGTAGTCAGGTAGTAGTGAGGTTTTTCCTATATTCAGTAAATTATTTTTGTGTGATTTGTAAAATTGGAAAATTTCTGATTATGGAAATTCAATGTTTGAATTTAAAACTGATCACTGTGGAACTACATGAAATTTACATATATGTATCATTTGCTTAAAATAGGTACTTGTGGACATATTTTAGTAATAGTTAAAATACTGATATGCTGAAAAGAATACTGGATTTAAAAAAATTTTTTTAAAAATTTTTTTGGTACTGAGGGTTGAATCCAAGGGAGCTTTACTGTGGAGCTACATCCCGAGTCCTTTTTATTTTTTATTCTGAGACAGGGTCTTGCTAAGTTTCTGAAGCTGACCTTGAACTTGTAATCTTCTGCCTCTGCCTCCCAAGTTACTGGGATTACAGGTGTGCCCCACCATACCAGGGCAGATTCATTTTAAGTATCAGAGTTCTTACTTGATATAAATGTTACCTGGAATTTTTATGTTGGGCAGGTTTTTTTCTATCTTTTTCAGTTATTTGCCTGTAGGTGATATTGCATTCAACTGACCCCCAACTTTTCTAACTAATTAACTTGTGGTTGTCTTAACACAGTTGGCATTGGTTTTGAATAGCATAGTATTAATATTAATTGATATTTGTTCATATATAATTTTTTTTGCAGTGCTGGGATTGCATATGTTTATTTAGAAGTTTTTCACAGGATACATTATGATAAATTGTGAATTGTCTATGAAAGATGGGAGGAAGATAGGAAATTTTATTTGAATGAGTATATTGAATATTGGTATCCAGGTGCCATCTATTGAGTTACTCTAAGTGTTTATTATTATATCAGTGTTTATTCATGCAGTGTATTATGGTGTTGGTTAATTGTGGAATATTACCACTGATGGACACTAGGATATTACAGAGATCGTAAATCATTCCCTTCTACCATACTAGAATATTTCCATTTGCAGGTTTAATGCCAAATTTGTGGTATAGGAAGTATTCTGAGTTCAGAATAGAACTAATTACTATTTTACTGGGGCAGAGGATTGTGAGTTTGATGAGGATAGGATTGGAATAGGTGAGCATACTAGGCTAGGGGAATGGTTAGGACACAGAGCAAAATGTTTAGGGGACTACTTTTGCTAGAGAGTTTATAAAAGGAAGTATAGTAAATAAAACTGGAGATAGTTGTGGGACCAGATAGCAGATCAGATGAAATTTAGAATGGGGAATAAGTTTATATGCAGATTTTTTTTCCATGATGAGGAAGTATTTTTTTCAGGAAGAATGATAGAATGATAGTATCTGGAGTAGGAGAGGTTAAATATATTGCATAGGGCAGGTGTAATTGTGAGAATGAGCCTGTGTGTTGGTTATCAGGAATCATAGGGCATAGGTGAAAAGTCCTCTTTAGGTAAACAATAAGACTTTCTGGGCTTGAAATGATGATGTGAGTATAACTTTCATGTTGACTCTGGTTCATTATTGGAAAATATAATGAACATTACTTGCACGTGATTTCTTTTTCCTTGGGGGAAAAAAAAAATTGAACCCAGGGACACTCAACCACTGAGCCACATCCCCACCTCTATTTTGTATTTTATTTAGAGACAGGGTCTCAATGAGTTGCTTAGCACCTATTCTTGCTGAGGCTGACTTTGAACTCAGAATCTTCCTGCATCAATTTCCTGAGCCACTAGGATTACAAGTGTTTGACACCATGCCCAGCTCACATGAATTTTGAATTGGTTACTTCTGTGAATCTTTTTTTTTTTTTTTAATATTTATTTAGTTGTAGATGAACATACAATGTCTTTATTTATTTTTATGTGGTGCTGAGGATCGAACCTAGTGCCTCACACTTTTGAGGCAAACACTTTACCACTGAGCTACAGCCCCAGCCCCGCTGTGAATCTTTTAAATAAACAATACCACTCATTTAGAATTTATTGTACTTATTGTTTACATTCATTCTAAAGAATGCTGACCTCACTTTAAAAAAAAATTTATGAAAAGGAGATGGATTCTTGTCATGTTGCTCAGGCTGACCCCAAACTCCTAGACTTGAGCAACCCTTCTGCCTCAGCCTCCTGTACTAGCCTCCTGAGTTGCTGGGATTATAGGCTTGTGCCACTGTGTCCAGCTCAATCATGCAGGGGTTTTTTGTTGTTGTTGTTTTGTTTTTTGCATGAATATTTTTTTTGGGCATGCTTTTTTTCTATTATTTTGTAGCATGTTCATTTATTCTCCCAAGGATCTGACTAATGCTATTCATTTTATTTTCAGTTTGGCTTTGGTTGAATAAGGAATTTAGCCTATATGTACTGCTTTAACCACTGGAAGAATGACAGATGACAAAGATGTGCTCCGAGATGTGTGGTTTGGACGAATTCCCACTTGCTTCACTCTGTATCAAGATGAGATAACTGAAAGGGAAGCAGAACCATATTATGTAAGTATGTTGACGGTGGTAAATGGAATAGTTAACTTTGTTCATTTTTGTAAATAAAGTTTTAAGAACCTGGAGGCTGTCATCTAACATTTTATATAAAACTAATCCATATTTTGCAAAAAAAAAAAAAAAAAAGGAAACAAAGATAAGCAAAAAGAAGGAAATACAAAATCACTTTTAATTCTGTCACCTAGAGTATAAAACCACTGTTGATACAATGTGATGCCTTGACTTTCTTTTCTTGTTTGTGACTTATGACAGTGGAATCATATTAGGAGTATAGCTCAGTGGTTCAATTCCTAGCATCATATACATACAGACTTTTTTCTTTCATATATATATATGTGTATCTATCTATATCATAGTGGGATCATAAACTATGCTATTTTTAGTAGGAGTTGAAATAATAGGTTCAGATTGGATTCTTTATGTTATATGTTCACTAAGCTAATATATGTTAAGCTAACATATGATACCTATTTAATAATATATTGGGGGTGATAATGTAGCAAAACAGAGGGTGTGTGTTCGGCATGCATGAAACCTTGGTTCAATCTCCATCATCCTTCCCGCAAAATATATATATGGAATATCAGTTGTTGCATGCAGACTTGTAGATTTGGGTTAATGGATTACTTGTTTTAAAAATGAGTTTCATGCTGGGTATGGTGATGCATACCTGTAAGCTCAGTGACTTGGGAGGCTGAGGCAAGAGGATCCCAGGTTTGATGCCAGCCTGAGCAATTTAGCAAGACCTGTCTTAAATTTTTTTTTTTTTTTTTTAATTGTTTTTAAAGGGTTGGGAACATAGCTCAGGTGATAGATGTAGCTTAGTGGTAGTGTCTCTTGTACCTCAAAATTCTGTGGTATGTGCTGGTAGTCCTAGTTACTTAGGAACCTGAGGTTTGAGGGTCATGAGTTTACGGGTGGCCTAGGCAACATGATGATACCCCATCTTAACAACAACAACAACAACAAAACAACCAAATAAAACCCCCATGAATTTCAAGCATCTTCTGATTTTAGTGTGAACTTTTTTCTTTTTTGTCTTTGTATAGTAACAGACAACTTATGTGTCTGTCAATTAGAGATAATATCCTACCTATTTAATAAAGCGTCACAAATAAGCAGATTTCAATTGTTCTGTTTTTTTTTCTTTTTGGGTCTCAGGTACATATATTGTTATTTTTTACTTGGAGAAGATATGGAAAAGAGGAACTATATGTGGGGTGATTAGTTGTTCTTCTGTTTCACTTGAATGAAGCTTGCCCTGTGCTTATTCCCTTGCCTATCTGAGAGGCAGCACTACTCCTCAGCCTACTCTAGCTACTCAGATTGCTGGAAGAAACTCCTTATGGAGACTGGTCAGTTACTTTTTGGGTGTAGGAACATGCCTCTCTGCATCCTCAGCATCTGGCATGGGATGTGTAAATGGCAGGTACTTATGTTTAAAACCTCCCCAGACTCTGGGATTCTGGTTGAAATCTTCTTTTTGAATTTTCTTACTAGAAATGATGTTTTTAAAAAAGGTAGGTAATCTTGTTGCTGGCATACATACATTTAAGTAATGTTAACTTTGGAAATCTCAACAGCTTTGTGTCTTTAGCAAAATTTATAACTAAATGTGGTTATAATTTATTTGTAGAAAAAATTTCCTTTATTAGATTTTTTTTTAATATTTTCTATTTCTCCTGAGGCAAGAGGATCCCTAGTTTAGGATTTGACAAAAGCCAAATCCCTCAGTTGGGATTATATTCTTTAATATTTAATATTTTTATTTTTTGAGGCATGGTCTCACTGAATTGTGCAGGTGTCCTTGAACTTGCAATCCTTCTGCCTCAACCTCCCAAGGTTCTGGGATTGCAGCTGTGTGCCACCATGCCTGGCCCATTAGTCCTTTTACCTTTCTATAGTTAACTGTGCCTGTTCTTTTCTACTGTGACAATTTTTCTGAGCCCTGACGTCATTCTTTTTACTTAACTTGTTATCTCACTGTCTATGATAGGCCTCTATTCAGCCACTAAATGTGCAAAACCTGTCTGCATTCACGTGAACTTTTTTTCTCATTCTCTTTGTGTCTGTTGTGTTGCCTCCCACCCCCAACCCCCAAACCCCTACCCCCTGGCCTCTGCTGGGAATATTGAATCCAGGACCTCATGCTTGCTACTACATAAGTGCTTACTACTGAGCCACATCACTGGTCTTTTTTCCTAGGATGCTGTCTCCTGCCTTCTCAGGAAACTGAGGTGTCTCATATTCTTCACCTTTGCTTTTTATTTTACTTCCAACTTCTTATCCATTTGTTTCATCACAGTATTCATATTGGCATAAATTCTTCCTGTCCTAAAATAACAATGTCTGTGACCCTCTCTTCCTCTCAACTTCTTGCTGTCCCTTTACAGGTAGGCTTCTTGAACAGATTATTTATACTCATTGTCTCCTTCCTACCACTTAGTTCACTGTAATCACATTTTGATACTATCGCAACAAAAACGTTTTTACCAAAGTCACTAATGATTTTTTTTCCTACCCAACATGGAGTTTTTTTGAATTTACATTTGTTTATCTTTGAGTAGTATTTGATATTGTTAGCTATTTTCTCTACCTTGTGAAACTGTCTTTCTTGGTCTTTAGTGTTCCTGGTTTTTCTTTAGCCTTTGTTTTTTCACTTGTTCCTTAATGTTGATACATATTAGGGTTCTGTCTTCTCTTTTTTCACTACTTTTCTCATTTAAAGCTCTTGTTCATTTTTATGTCTTTGTCAAGCATTTGTATTTTTTATAACCCACCTGTTTTTATTTTTATTTTTATTTTTTTTTTGTGTGTGTGTGTGGGGGGATACTGGGGATTCAACCCAGGGGAACTTTCCTGCTGAGCTACATCCCCAGTCCTTTTTGTTTTGAGACAGGGTCTCACTGAGTTGCTGAGGGTCTTGCTAAATTGCTGAGGCTGGTTTCCTGACTTACTAGGATTATAAATGCATTACCATGTCTGGACAACTCCTCTGGACCTATGTATACAACTGTTGGGAGATCCTTACTTAGATATGTTTAAGGAACCCAAAGTGTGTTTGAAACTGAACTCATCATCTTTATCCCTGGAGCACCCAGTCATCTGCCATGATTCCCTTCATATTTTGGCAAGTAGTCTTATCATTCATCTAATTATTCTTACCAGAAACCTGGTAAGATTTCATGAAAGGATTCATCCTTTCATGGTTCTTTTCTGATATCCCTTATGTTTGGTGAGTAACTTAGTATCTTCCAAACTTATATGATTTTCTTCATCCTCACAGCTATAGCTTAGTTCAAGCACCACTTAAAATGGGTGGATTGTGTAGCAGTGACCAGTTTCCCTGCTTTAGTCTTTCCTTCTTCATTTTCTAGGCTGCAGTTGGAGTGATCTTTTTAAAACATGGATCTTGTCTTATAAATTATTCATTGAAAGCTCTTAAAGGCTTTATATCATCTCTCAGATCCTTAGTATAGTTTACAAGGTTCTCCATAATCTGGCCTCTTTCTTCTAATATACTATTCTGTTCTAACTCTCTACATTTCTGTCATATTCAACTTCTTAAACACTCGAATGTGCCCATCTTGTTCTGCATTCACTCCATGCCTTTTGTCTTGCAGTGTCCTTTATCTGCAAAGAGCAGAAGTATCTTCTACCCATATACACACTCATGCATCCATATCTACCTTTGTTTCATTCCTATTTGTCTTTTATTCTTGCCTTAAAATATGCTCCTTGTCAAGCTTCCTAAGTCCCTAAGTTGGGTTAAAGTCCTTTGCTATTTGCTGTCGTGACATTCTTTATTTCTTAATTGCATTCGTCTCTTGTAATTTTATATTTAGTGTGTTTTCCTTTTTTAGCCTGTATACTCCAGAAGGACTTTCTGTCTCACTAGTGCCTTTTCTGTATTGCCTAGTATGATATTTATACACATTGGAGTAGAATAGAATTTTGGTATATTTTACTTCTGTTATTATCATAGATAAGTCTTAAGTTTGGTAACTGAAAATTGTTTAAATAGAATAGAACTTAATGTATTGGAGGCTGAGGCGGGATGATCACCAGTTCAAGGTTAGCCTTTTTTGAGACTCTGTCTCAAAAAAATTAAAAAACAACAACAAACCAGCAGAAGCTAGGGATGTAGCTTAATGGTAATGTGCCCCTGGATTTGATTCCTCCACCCCCAAAAAGTCTTGGCTACCCTTTCCAGATATATAAATATTCCATACAACTGTATAAAACAAGCATTTATTCCTTTTAAATTATATAGACAAAAATGAATTAGTGTTAAAGTCATTGAGTATTTTATACCAGTGCTAAGTGAGGAATAAGACACAATACATTCCATGGTAGTTAATAATTTCCTCAGATGTGATTAATCCTTTTCAAATAGAAGAACCTAAAAAACCATCGAAGATGTGCTAAGTGAAATAAACCACCAAAAAAAAAAAAAGAGAAATACTGTATGATTCCACTTTCATGACATACTTAGAGTAGTTACATTCAAAGAGAAATAAAGTAGAATGGTAGTAGTCACCAGGAACTGTGGGAAGGAGGATTGGGGAGTTATTGTTTAATGCTCAACTTCCTTTTGGAATAATGAAAAGCAAAGTTTTAGAGATGGATGTGATGATTGCACAATGTACTTTATGCTACTGAATTATACACTTAAAAATTTTATGGTAGATGTATTTTACCACATTAAGGAACTTGAAATAAGCAAATGAGACATCACCTAAGCAAAACAAGAGAGGATTTTTTTTTTTTTAAAGTTATTGTTGCTTGGGATCAAATCCAGGACCTTGAGCAAGCCAGGCAAGATCTCTACCACTGAGCTACACTCCTAGCCCAACTATGAGTCTGGAGATCCAAGGCAGGATGATGTAATTCCTTTTCTTTTTCTTTGCTTTTTTTGTATGTAAATATTTTCTAGATAAATTGTATCTGTGTGTATAATAGGTAGTCATTCTTAAGAGTTCTTTCTTAGTGTTGCTGTGGATATTTATGTTAGTTATAGATTATCCCCACAGGTCAATGTGGATCAGAAGATTGCAACTTTATTTTACTATGAGTTTTCCCCTAAAAATGGGTATTGTTTTTAATTATTAGTTTTGGTTCTTTGTTCCACTTGCCCTTTGGTAACTCTGATTCCTTTAGAAAATGCTTATTGTAGGTACTAGTTAGTGCAGTGGAAATGCAACATTGAATAAAACAAACAAAAATCCCTTTCTTACTCTTTTTTCCTTATTGGAATCCTTTGTGAATTCTTGAGCAACCTTGAACCTTAGGAATATAATATAACACTCAGCAAAGTCTCTTTAGTCATAATGTGTCTTCCATCTTATCATTTTCAATGGGTTAATATTATTTTCTGTGGAATACATTATTACTATAGTTCTGGAATCTTATTAGACTAATTGAATATACTCCTTATTTTAAAATAAATCTAATTTACTGTGCTGTTTTGATTTTTTTTTTTTTGAGAGATTGCCACGACACATCTGTATTAATTCTGTCATTTCCAAAGACTCCAATGAATCTTGTCTGCTATTTATTTAATAGCATATTCTTTTGGCAAGTTATTTATGTAAAACAGAAGTGATAATACTCCTTTTAAAAAATATCTAGTGTTTTTCCTTATATATACTATTCTTTTCTATTTTTTTCTTCACTGATCCATCATTCCAACCCTCATGCTGGTGATTGAACTCTGGGCCTCATGCATGCTAGACAAGTGCTGTACCACCGAGCTACATTCCCAGACCATTGGTTATTTCTTTATAAAGGATGCATTTTGTTGAATCTGTAATACTATCCAACAGCACGTTTGTAGTATTCAATGCCTTCCATTCTGTACTAGAGCATACCAACTATCTCCTTCCTACATTACTGCACACTGTACCTCCTAGGACCACTGTCATGGTCTCCTACCCAATTAAAGGCTGTTATCTTGAGTTTCAAGGATTAAATGTCAATTGTTTCAATAGGAATATTTCTTTGTATATACTTGCCGACCCATTAGTTCTACTTTTTGTATTGATCAAAAGATATCACCTTGGTAGCCATTATGAAAGATGGGACACAGACTCCTACAAGCATCTGAGTAACAACACAATTTTAGCAGCAGAAGAAGGCAGATTAGTAAAGCATGAAATAGTTAAGAGTGTCTATTGCAAAAGAGGAAAAGCATGTTTTTTTTTTTTTTTTGCCATCCTCCCCCTTTTTTTTTTATATCTATTTGTGTTTTTTTTTTTTTTTTTTTTTTATAAAAATCATAACCAGTTTTCATGTTTTCTTCCTGGATCCTGTTCCTGGTGGAAAACAGATTTTCTTAAAGCTATTCTATTTAAGGCTTTATCCAACATTCTTTCTGAAATATTTTTTTCCAGTGCTGGGGATTAAACCCAGGGGTAATCTATCACTGTCCTACACCCTCAGCCCATTTTATTTTTTGAGACAGAGTCTTGCTAAGTTGCTCAGATTTGCCTTCAACTTTCAATCCTCCTGCTTCAGCTTCCTGAATAGCTGGGATGACAGGCTATTGTGAAGTCCTGGTTGATAAGTCAAAGCATACTTTAGGACTGAGTTGATTATCTTTTCAGAATTGTTTAATTAACTAAGGGGAATCATTTTAACTTTTAAGTCAAATTTGACAGAACTATTAAATATCCTAAATAGTATATCTAATTGCATTATATTTTTATGTGTTACAGAAAGATTGTAGATAGATTTGCATTCATAATCATAGGAATATATGTGATAAGCTATACTTAAAAGTAATGATGCCATAAAAAATAATCAAACATCTTAACCTAGCCTTTAATTTTCCATAAAAACCAGTAGGTTTTATGTGGGATATTCAAAATAATGGAAAGCATAGAATCTAGCTGTTTTTCCTTAATATTAAAAAACTGTTGTTTTTAAATACGCATTAAGTAAATATGGTTTTACAAATTTTCATTTCAGTTGCTTTTGCCAAGAGTAAGTTATTTGACGTTGGTAACTGACAAGGTGAAAAAGCACTTTCAGAAGGTTATGAGACAAGAAGACATTAGTGAGATATGGTTTGAATATGAAGGCACACCCCTGAAATGGTGAGTGAATTTTTCTGCATTATTAAGCATTAAATATATGGTAACTTTAAGAAGGTATAGTGCCCTGAAATGGTTGTAAAAAATAGTTCTCTAAAGAAAGAAGTACTATCCTAGATCATAAGTGATCATAAGTGAAGTTTAAACCATTGTTTAACTTTGTGTTAAATATTTCTGCCTTTTGTTTGGATGCATGGATGACTGGACAGTTTCATCTATGTTTAATATATTTTTATATGTTAATATATTTGATTATGGGTAGGTTTTTTTAAAAAATATTTTTTAAATTGTAGATGGACACAATATCTTTGTTTTATTTATTTATTTTTTATGTGGTGCTGAGGATGGAACCCAGTGCCTCCCACATACAAGGCAAGCGTTCAACCACTGAGCTACAACCCCAACCCGGGTAGAGTTTTTTTTTTTTGGTTGTTGTTGTTTGGGGTTGTTTTACAGACATAAAATTTCCCTATAAACACATTATCTCTCTGAAATAATTCAATTTTGTTTCTGTCTCCAAAGTCTTTATAACAGTTTTTATATACATATGATTAGTTAAGTGACATTTTTCAAACTGACTGCCAAATTTAGGTGACATTGTACCATAAGCACATCTTTGTGAGGCTTAGAGTATTTAAAATGTATTTAGTTCCTTCTAATGTAAAAATAATTTTGATATTATGTCATTTTCATGAAAGGTATTGAAAATAAATTTTAAAACCGGGCTTATCTGTGTGCTCCTAATTTTTTTGTACTTTTATCAGGAGTTTTCTTCATGTTACTTTCAAAACTATTAATGAGCTGGATGGGGTGATAAATTGCTGTTATCCCAGTGAGTGGGGAAGGTGAGGCAGGAGAATTGCAAGTTCAAGACCAGCCTCTGCAACTTAGTGAGATCTTGTCTCAAAATAAAAAATTAAAAAAACTGGAGATGTAGCTCAGTGGTAAAGTACCCCTGGGTTCAATTCCCAGTACCCCCTCAAAAAAAAAAAAAAAAAAAAAAAAAAAGGCCTAGAGAAAAAAATGCCTAGAGAAATTACAGAAAAAAAATTAAAAAATAGTTCAAGGTATGCTGGGATATAGCTGTTTAAATGATGCTATTTGTATGCAGTTGAATGAAAAAGTTAAGACTAAGACAAGATTTAAGTGGAATTTGAAAAATACAAATAGGTTAAAAATGGAGTTGGCTCCCAGTCGGGAATGTTAAAATGTGTATTTGACAGAGACTTAAGAAAAATAAAAGGAAGGCAATTAGGTAGTAGTTTTGTTAAGTGCAGCTAATGTGAATCCAAGGACCACTTGTTAGCAAGGTGTGAACTTTTGGAACTCACCTTGTACTGATGAAATCCTGAATTTGAAATTTTTGATTAATGGTTTAGAAACATGTAAGGTGGCATTTTGTTTTGAGTTGTGGGTCAAGTCTCACCTTTTTAGATGTTATAAGAAAGAATGATAAAGTAGTCCTACAGCATCCTTTTTTTTTTTTTTTTTTTTTAAGTAAAACAACACTGATTTTCATGATCATATACTAGATTCATGACTTCTTGAAACCTTGGGAAACATTAATTTAAAACTTGTGATTGCTGAGAAGTCATGCTAACTCTGGTAGCATATATAAAGCAGTGTTTTCTGTTTTGTTTCTTAGAAGAATTTGGAGGTTTTGGAATGGGAAGGTAGATTGAAAGGAGTGTAATAGGAGCAATGGTCAGGAGAGTAACAGGGAAAGGCAGGAGGAGGAAAGATTGGTATAACTAGAAATAGGATACATCTAGGTGCTTGACAGTTCTAACTATGTTTTAGTAGACATTAAATTGTATTGCTTTATATGTATTATAAGATTATAAGAATGTGTGTAGCCAACATCTTTTCAGTAAATTTTATCAGGATAGAGTTTCTCAAGAGGGTTGTTCTTTACACTTTGAAATGGATATTTTTTTTCTTTTTTTTCCCCTCCAGTATGGGGGATTGACAGTTTAATATATTTTATATGTTAATATATTTGATTATGGGTAGGTTTTTTTAAAAAAAAAATATGCTTAAACCATGGGCGGTAGTGCATGTTTGTAATCCCAGCAGCTCAGGAGGTTGAGGCAGGAGGGTTGTGAATTCAGAGATGGCCTCAGCAAAAGCAAGGCACTAAGCAACTCAGACCCTGTCTCTAAATAAAATACAAAATAGGGCCAGGATGTGGCTCAGTGGTCGAGTGCCCCTGAGTTCAATCCCTAGTACCCAGAAAAAAAAAAAAAAAGTGTTTAACCTAAGCCACATCCCCAGCACCTCTCCCCACTTTAAAAAAACATTCCATGCAGAGTCTTACTAAGTTGCTTAGGGTGTTGCTAAGTTGCTGAGGCTGGCTTTGAACTTCCAATCCTTTTACCTCTGCCTCCCAGGTCTCTGAGATTACAGGTGTGTGCCATTGCATCCACTCTGAAATGGATAAGTCTTTGTTGTGGTGCTACCTTATGCATTATAAGATGTTTAGCCACAGCTCTGGCCTCTTCCCACAAGAGGTTGAGTGCCCCTGAGTTCAATCCCTGGTACCCAGAAAGTGTAGCCTGTACACTTCCCAGTCATGATAAAAAATGTTGCCAGATGTCCTAGGGCAGGGACAAAACTGCCCCTGATTGAGAAACTCTGGAAAATTTGGGAAACCTCAGTTTATCTAAAGTAAATTAATCAGGTTTTCCTAAGTCATCATCTTTCAGCTGGTGTTTTATTCTATCTTGTGTGGTTATTTTATATTCAATATTGTTTATTTCTTATAGACTTGTATTCTAGATAAGATATCAATAAATAATGTTTGGATCCATTTTTCCCTTTTACTGCAGAACAATGATTTTGGTTTAAATATACCATGTTCTTTTTGCCTTCTGAAAATCTTTTATTAAAGATTGAAATTGTTCCCTTTTAAAGAGCTTGTGTGAGAGTAATTGTATTTAAGTATTTTCATTTTAGTTTTTTGGGGTGTTAACTTTTTATTTTTGATTAAAAATCATTATGTCATGCTATAAATTCATTATTTAAATATTTTATGGGTCTTTTCTTTTGGTATTTTTAAGTATTCCATATATATGAGAAGTGAATGACTTTTCTGAGCCAAGTCTTGATCTTTTCTGGTTTTGCTTCCAACAGTGGCAATTTCCTCCTGTGTTAAATCTTCCTGAAAATGGTTTATCAATGTAAGAATCTGTGTGGTATTAAAGTAGTAGGTTTCTTAGAACAGAATGATACTGAGAATTACATTCATTGTTTTACACTGAAGCTTTGTGAAACATGGACTTTTGAGACCACGTGTATCTTAAGAGTAGAACAGAATTTATTTGAGTAGGGTGATGTCTTTCTTATACCCTATTGTTTGGAGTTTTAAATTGACTCAAGTAGGAAAAGTACGAGTGGAAATCAACCATCAGTTTAGATAATTCATAAAAGGGAGAAAGTGCATAAACTGATAATTGTTCTTTCTTTATGACTTTATCCCTGAAAGCGTCCCGTAATTTAATTACTTAATCCTGTCCTTTCATGTAAAGTGGCAGTTCTCAATTATAAGGGGGAAAATAAATCCTCCAAACAAAAAACTAAAGTTCTAGAAAAATAATGATTTTTATTGTACTCAGATGGTAAGATTACACTTTCTCTTCCTATAGGTGGGCCAAAGTCAAGAGTGTTAGCAATATGATTTTGAAATACTTGGTTTTAAAGATTATTTTGGAAATACTGTGTAAAGTTGAATTAGCATTAATCGATAATAGTGGAACAAAGTATTCTTAAAGTAGGTTTTGTTTTCATGCATTGTTTTGTGTCCTTGCCTCACTTCTTCCTAACTTGCTGAGAATTTTTGTTATGGATATATGTTGGATTTTTGTTAAACTTTCTGAGCCAGATGCAAGTTGAGTATCCTTTATCAGAAATGCTTGAGATCAGAAGTGTTTCAGATGATGAAATTTTTTGGATTTTGGATTTTGGAAAATTCTGGATATTGGGGATGAGATCCAAGTCTAAACACAACATTTCTTTTTGAAGTACACCACACATGGCCCGAGGGTGATTTTATGCACTTGTTTTTAGTGCACCTGCATTGTGTGTGTGTGTGCGTGTGTGTGTGTGTGTGTGTAGTTCTGGGTGTTCAAACCCAGGGTATCACGCATGTTAAGCCTGTGTTCTACCACTGTACTACATCCCCAGCCTCAGTGCACCTGCATTTTATTGTGATCCATCACTCCAGGTCAGGTGTGGTATTTTCCCTTAAGGGTGTCGTGTTGATGCTCAAAAGTAGCAGATTAGAGCATTTATAATTTTCAGATTAGGAATGCTCAGCCTGAATTTCTTTAGCTTGTGTCTATTTATAGATTATATTCATGGTTTTTGATGCTGGACCAGTACTGCATATCTTTAATAAATCCCACTTGATTGTGTTATGTAACTAATTTTATTCATCATTGGATTTTTGTTAATATTTTATTGAAGATTTTTGTACTTTAAATTTGTAGGAGAGATTATGGTTTTCTAATTTTGTACTGCCTGTCTTTTATTATTTATATATGACAGTGGATTGCATTACAATTCTTATTACACATATAGACCACAAATTTTCATATCTCTGGTTGTATACATAGTATATTCACACCAATTTGTGTCTTCATACCTGTACTTTGGATAATAATGATCATCACATTCCACCAAATTAATAACCCCATGCCCCCTCCCTTCCCCTCCAACCCCTCTGTCCTATCTAGAGTTCGTCTATTCCTCCCATGCTCCCTCTCCCTATCCCATTATGAATCAGCCTCCTTATATCAAAGAAAACATTTGGCATTTGGTTTTTTGGGATTGGCTAACTTCACTTCTCCCTGTAGTATGCTGTTTTTAAATCCTTAGAGTATAGACAGAGGAGAGGGATAGCTGGGTCAAATGGTGGGTCTGTTCCCAGTTTTCCCAGAAATCTGCATACTGCTTTCCATATTGGCTGCACCAATTTGAAGTCCCACCAGCAGTGTATGAGTGTACCCTTTTCTCGCCAACGCTTACTGTTGTGTTCTTATTTTGTATTAAGATAATACTGGACTTAAATGATTTGAGATGTGTTCTGTCCTGCAAATTTTGGAAAAGGCTGTAAAACGGCGTTACTCCTTTTTAAGTGTTTCATAGAAATCTCTAGTGAAATCATCTGGGCTAGGAGTCCAGGACTGTGCCCCTCACCCCCAGCTTTAATAACAGATTCAATTTTCTTGACATGTATAGTTCTATTGAGCTTGTCTGTTTCATGTTTTTTTTTTAAGATTGGTTTGTTCTAAATTGAATTTTACGAATATAAACTTACTGTAAAATATTTCTTTATTTTAATGAATGTAAGATCTGTAGTGGCAGTTCATCTTTTCTCTCTCCTTCCTTCCTTCCTTCCTTCCTTCCTTCCTTCCTTCCTTCCTTCCTTCCTTCCTTCCTTCCTTCCTTCCTTCCTTCCTTTTCTTTGTACCAATGAGGATTGAACTCAGGGCCTGAACACAATGCTAGGTACTCTACCACTGAGTGACATCCCCAGTACTTTTTTGTTTTGTTGCTGCTGCTGTTTTTATTTCATTTTGAAATAAGGCCTCATTGAGTTGCCTCTGCTGGCCTTGAACTTGTGATCTTCCTGCCTCAGCCTCCTAAGTAGCTGGGATTACACACATGAGTCATTGTGCAGACTTCCACTTTTTTCATTCTTGATATTGGTAATTTGTGCCTTCTGCCTTTCTTTTTTATCAGCTTTACTCGTGGCTTATTAATTTTGTTTATTTACTTTGAGAACCAACTTTTTATTTTGTTGATTTTTTTTTTTTATTTTTAATTTCATTGATTTCTGTTATTTGTAATTTTCTTCCTTTTGCTTTCTGTGGGCTTATTTGTGCTTATTTCCCTTATTCTGTAGTTTCTTTGACTTGTTTTTGCATCGATGGATAGGAACCTAGAGCTTCATGGATGTAGGAACTTAAGTAATTAATTGGGGGGGGGGGCGGCGTACCAGGGATTGAACTCTGAGACACTCAACCACTGAGCCATATCCCCAGTCCTTTCTTGTATATGAGTTGCCTAGTACCTTGCTTTTGCTGAGGCTGGCTTTGAACTCACAATCTTTCTGTCTCAACTTCCTGAGCCACCAGGATTACAGTGTGTGCCACTGTACCTGGCTTGGTTTATATATATATATATGTAAAACTGGGGCTCCTGTAAGTAAAATTACTTTCTCAAATAAGCAAATTTAACCCATTTTTCAAGAATCTCAGTTCAGGCTTCTTTTCACCTGCTGTTGCTCTTATTAAAAAAATAAATAAATAAATCCCCATTCTATCTGTTCTCTCTAATTGATTGTGTTAATTTGTTCTAATTATAATAGAAAATGCTTAAAAAGTGTTATACTCATGAATACTTAGGAAACATGTTGTTGATTTGTAGAGTTCTTCTAAGGAGACTTTATCTGATTAGAGCTTTATCTTCTTTAGGGGTTGTTTTGTTTTGTTTTTCCTTCTAGTGTTGGGTATAGAATCCAGGATCTCATGCATGCCAGGCAAGCACTCTATTACTGGGTAACATCCGTAGCCCCCCAGTCCTTTCACTTTAAAACAATTACTTGGGGGCTAGAAAGTGTTGATGTAACTCAAGATATAAAAATCTCTTCTTGAAGACTGAGTTGGTAAGTCAGCAGAGGGTGCTGTAACATTATATTTTTAAGGGGTGAAGTTTCTTGTTGCCACAATTTATAATTCGTATTTGTTCGTTTCATATAGCAATTATTTTAAGAGAACAATTATTGGATTTTTTGAAAGAAAAATTTGTTAGTAAACCTTGATGGTTTAGGGCTTACACCTTCAAGTACAAAATGTAGGAAACAGTTTCTCTTTTAGCTATAAAAAATATCTTTAAATGGGAAATTTTATTTTGTGTAAACTAACTTATTTTTAGTATGGGTTGTAAAAGTGAGAAGTTGAAACTATTTTTTGAATTTCAAAATAAAGGAAATAGTTGATGTTGATTTTAAACATATATATAGAGTGAGCATTTAATATTAGAACGGTGGTTTCAAGAATAAATTTTAACAAAATGCTCTAGTGAAAACAATTTTTCTCTGGAAAGTGTAGTAACTTCAGGATTTTGATCACAAATACTCTAGACTTTTCTGTTATTTCCAATCTTTTCAGTTATTTATTTTTTGTTTTGCATTTTGTCTTTATCTTTTCCAGTCAATTTTGTAAGATTGTGAATTTCTGGAAATTTATAAATTATTGCATTAACTAGATCTTTGAAGTGTGGCTTCCGTGGCCTTTTGGTATGCTCTTGGTTATTTTTATACTTCTTAATACATGAAATATTGAAATTTAGTGCTATTCTAAATCTGGTTGTATTCATTGACACTTATAGAGTAAGACAATTTGCTTGTAATCATTAAATTTTTGAAGTTTGCAATTGTAGTTATACCCCTTTTTATTCAATGAAAATTAATTATGTTTCCAGTGATTCACATGTAGCAATTTTTCAAAGAATACATTCATTTCAGTGAAATAGACCCAGGTGGTGGTTCTCTATTATAGGGATGATCCATTCAGTACTGAAGACTGGTTTTCCATCAGGAAAAGCAATTGAGTTGTCCTAAGTGAGCCACTTGTGAGAGGAGTCCTTTTTCTGCCTTGCTATCTGAATGAACTCCTATCCATTATATATAATGAGCATATTTGTTATTACTATGTTGTGTGCTAATCTGTATGTGTGTATGTATATATGTGTCAATTGTGAAGCAAAGAAACATCAACATATATTTATTTTGAGAATTAAGTTTGGGAAAGACCAGAGAAGTATAAAGAGGGCTGGGGATGTGATAGCGCTCACCTGGCATGTGCAGGGCGCTGGGTTCGATCTTCAGCACCACGTAAAATAAAGATGTTTAGTCCACTGAAAACTGAAAAATAAATATTAAAAAATTCTCTCCCCCCCCTTAAAAAAAAAGAGAGAAGTATAAAGAGAAAGAGGCCAGATGTGGTGGTGTATGCCTCCAGCTACTTGGAATGCTGTTACAGGAGTATCCAAGTTGAGGACAGCCTGGGCAACTTAGCCTCTGTCTCAACGTAAAAAGGGCTTGGGATGTGGCTCAGTGGTAGAGCATTGTCTATCATGGGTAAACCTCTGAATTCAGTCCAGGAGAGAGGGGGAAGAGGCAGTGTGAAAATAGTTAACACTATATATTCAATGCAGTCATTTTCTATAGGGCAGTAGTTTGAGCTGTTAGCTAGTATGTTTTCTTTTGGGATGTAATACACGTTCAAATTCTTCCATTTCTTTTTCTGTTAAATTTAGGTTAGATGTCAAGAGCAACAACATAACAGCCAAATGGCTATATTATGATTTACTTACAGTTATGGCTTATGTGGTTTCTGTGTTGTGGATTAGGAGCCTTTAGACGAATTCTATAGAATATCTGATTAAAGGAGTTGTACAAATTAGAATTTTTGAAATCCTTGATGCAAATCAGATTATAGTATTGGAGAAATTCAGTAATTTTGATTTTTTTTGCCAGATTTTTTCTTTTATGATTTTTTCCTGAATATTAATAGATCCATCAGAAACAAAGAATCTGGAAATCAGTTAATTCAGATAGTATTTTTAGAGATAATGTCCTTCCATCAAAACCATTCTTACATAAATTTTGCATTGAACCACATGTGAATAATAATTTGATGATACATAAGTAGATGGTTCTTTTATTCTTAAGTTTTTCTGGTTCAATTTTATTTTAAGAATTACTACAGGATAACTTACTTATTATTTAGAATGTTTTTAAGTTAATTTATATGTATTTCACCATAATACTTAACATTTCTATCATAATCCTAAGCGTAATAGGAAAATCATCATTACCTCCTAGGACCAGTGATCGTTTAAAGAAACATTTACCTAAGTCATTTTAAAATATAATTTAGAGGAACTGGGATTATGGCTCAGTGGTAGAGCACTTACTAGCATACGTGAGGCACTGGGTTCAATCCTTAGTACCACATAAAAATACATAATTAAAATAAAGGTATTGTGTCCATCTATAACTAAAAATATTAAAAAATAATTTAGAGGAGTTAGAATAAAAGAATAGTATATAACAAGTGTTAGCAATTTTGCCGTGCATTTATATTCAGCAACTTTGGATTTTTTAATATTTTTCCTGGTTTTGAAAGTAACTGAAATGGCAGTGTCTTCTGAATGGAACTCAGTGCAACAAGTTTGCTCATTAGTTGTCAGACATTCAAATAAGATCCTAAAAAGTTCTAGCTTATCATTATTTCCTATTCTTATACTTAACAGCAATACTTGAAGACATTTGTTTTGTTGCTGTGCTGGGGGTGGAACTAAGGACTTTGTGCATGTTAGGCAAACGTTCTGTACATCCTCAGCCCTAGACATTTTAAAAATCTTTGGCAGCTCATAATTTTGTTTTAGGATATTTTCTTTTTCTTATTGTTAATGCCAGTTAGGATAATCAGTCCTTTATTTTTTTCGTATCTACATCAGCATATTCCATCAGTTATCTTTGAATACAAATCTACTGTTAGCACTTACCCCTATCAAGTCAAACAGATTGTGCAAATGGCATAAAAGATGAAAGAATTTATTATTACACATCCTTTTAGTTAAATGGAGTTGTTAGGTTCTTGTCTAAAATATTTTTGTGATGAATTACTAAGTTGATAAGAATACCATATGTTCCTTCTGATTTAGAAATGTGTTATTCATCTAGTAGTTCTTGAGTTCTGCAGAATTTATCCTAGGATATCATCATCTAACAATTCATATGAAATGTCTTTTAGATGACCTATTTTCCTATATCATTAAAGTCCAGAGTACTGCTATTTCTTCGCTTTCATCTTCTGATTTGTGCATTAATTGTGAAATATCTTTCCTTGACAAGTTTCTTTGCTTTACTATTGTAAGTGGAAAACGAGAAAGCTTAAATATTCATTTTTTTTTTTTTTTTGTCAATGATAGCTAAAAGCAGACTCCAAAGATGGGGTCTGCATTCTTGTTTTATGCTTTCTTGAAAGATGATGCAATATTTTAGGCAATAGAGTTAGAAAATGGAGGAAGGGTTCATTATTATATTTTTCTCCCAAGCATCCCATTCTTTCAAATTCTTATTATTTTAGTCTTTTAAAATATAGTTGGATATAATTGTTGAATGATAATAAAATAATTTCTAGGATGTGAAATAGCAAAATGTTACAAGAGATCACTAAATTCTATAATATATCTTGGATTTATAAAAGCACCCAGTGAATAGATATAGTGTTTACTAGATGGAATGAGTTGTTATTTTTTTTAAACAAGGTGTTTTTGCGGTACTGGGGATTGAAGTCAGTGCTTCAGCACATGTTAGACAAGCTCTTGCTACATCCCTATCTTTTTTTTGGTGGGGGGGGGTTACTGAGGAATGAATTTAGGGGCATTTGACCACTGAGTCACATCCCCAATCCTATTTTGTATTTTATTTAGAGACAGGGTCTCACTGAGTTGCGTTGTGCCTTGCTTTTTGCTGAGGCTGGCTTTGAACTCATGATCCTCCTGTCTAGGCCTCCCTAGCCACTGGGATTACAGGTGTGTGCCACTACGCCTGGCAGCTACATCTCCATCTTTAAGTGAGTTTTTCCTCGTCTTTTGAAGTCCATTAAGAGGAATAGAATAGCAGTAAGAAGGGATAAAATATCAATCATTAAAATTTTTAGAACTACATGAAAAGGAAACTCATAACTTAAAACTGGGTCCATTGGATCTTAACTGAGTTAAGGATTCTGTGGATCTTTATTGATTTATATATTTATCAGCCTCGTATTGTCCACTGTTTGATATTCTGTGAACTTACAGTGTTCTTTTAAAATATCAAGAATAAAAAATATAATTACAAATCATAAGTTTAACTTATATTTTCTCCCAAATATTTATTTTAAAAAGATTTGATTTTTATGACATAGCTTGCTTTTAAGTCATGTTTAATTTTAGAATTTGCTTACAATTACTTTTGGAAATGGCAGGGAACAGGTGAAACAACATTGGGTTTCTACTCAGTTTATGACATCTCAGGTGTACTTTATCTTATAGACCACCTATGTAATTTACTTACAGGTATTTCTGTATTAATTCTATTTGTATCGCTATTGAAAATTGGGTAAGAAGAATACGTCACTTTTGAAATTTTAAGTCTTTATTATGAATGTCAAATAAATTTTATTAAGTGCCCATATTCATATTTTTTTCTTTTTTAAACAGATTTTTTCCATCCATCTATCTACTTATTTATTTATTTGTTGTTGATGGACATTTATCTATCTATTTATTTATTTATTTATGGTGCTGAGTACTGAGAATAGAACCCAGTGCCTCACATATGCTAGGCAAGCGCTCTACCACTGAGCTACAACTCCAGCCCCACATTCATTCTTAACTCTTTGCAGCTACCTGAGACATGCTTAAAAAAAAAAAAAAATAGATTGAATACTTACTTACAAAGGGTCTATTTTGTAAACATGCAGTCCATTATTTAAAGCTTGTTTTTTTTTTTTCTTCCAATTTTTAAGTTTTTGGTACTATTAGGGATGAAACCCAGGGCTTGATGTATGCTGGCTAGTTGCTTTACCACTGAGCTACTTCCCCAACCTTTGTACAATTTTAATAGTTCAAAGGGAATAATCAGAATTTGATAGACTCTATAACTTGTCTGTTGTGCAGTATTTGGGGTGTTTTGATTTTATTTTTTGGCAGATACAACATTTTTGCTGGTTTCAGTTTTCTTTAGTATTTTCTGATTGTCAAGGATTAGTGTTAGATGCTAACTTTTGGATAAAGAGTGGTTGTAAGGTTTAAAGGAATAACAGAAGTCTAAAACTACCACATTTTTTCCTAATAAATAATTCATTCTAAATTTATTCTATGTAAATATATGATCTCTAGTAACTGATGATTGTTTCATAATTATATAGAAGTAAGCAAACATAAATGACTCTAGCTTTTTTGGGAGAGTTGTGGGGCAGTGCTGGGGATAGATCCTAGGTCCTTAGCACTATACCACTGAGATGCCCATAATATTTGAATGTTGATCATTTACTCATTTAGGGGGAGATTACATATATTTTCAGATTCTTAGCTCATAAATCTAGAAGTAACATATCAGTGCTTTATAGAAATAAAACCAGGAAGGTATATAGTTATCTTTTTGCCTTTGTTGGAGTATAATTTAATTCTGATTTACTAATTAAGTTACCTCAGTTTATGCTGATGACTTAAAAAATTTTTGTCCTCTGAAATCTGCCAGGTTTGTAGTATTCACATTTGTCTATTGCAAAGTAATTTGTTTCACTGAATGAGGTTTATATGTTAGGAAACATTCTCTTATTTAGGAAGTCAAAACTTTAGTTTTAAGAAAATGTTAAAATTAAGCTTAAGAAGAATATTCCATGCTTTGGGAAAATGTTGACATTATCATGTGAGAAAAACAGGGTATAGTGTATTTTGTAAAAAATTCTGAATCTATATTTAGATACAAATGCTTAGGTAAAAGACTGGAAATTTTGTGTGCTATACTGTTAATTGGGATAACCATTGAATAGGTGGTTTGCATGCTTCTTGGGTACTTGTATGGGTTCTTAGAGTTTTCTAAAATTTTAAGTTGTAAAACTTTAAAAAATAATTCAACTTGCCCATTATGTACACTGGAATAACAATTTGTTATTACCCTACAGTAACACACAGTGCACACAGTTGGTAAAGAATACCTTCCTGTAATCCTATCATGAATATTGAGTTTTATGGGGAAAATTACTTGATGCCTGGAAAGTGTATTGGCCTGTGGCTGTAACTATAAATGTTACCTTCTTGTGGTTGGTCAAAAGCCCATGATATTTGGTGGTAAAAACAAGTTCTGTAAATTTATTTTGGAGTTGTAGTTAACCACTTTACATATTTATTCTCTCTTAAAATATACTCTTTCATTTTTAGGCATTATCCAATTGGTTTGCTATTTGATCTTCTTGCATCAAGTTCAGCTCTTCCTTGGAACATCACAGTACATTTTAAGGTATAGTTTAAATAGCATTTCCCATTTGTCCCACTTGCAATACTTAATAAATAGAGTAGTTTTTTTTTTTAAGTGAAGTTATTTATTGTTTTCCTTATGACACCCTTAGTTGCTAAGCTTCCATTAGTGTTTGCTGTAAAATATTTTTCAATTTCTTCCTAACTTTTGGCTGATCCACTTAAAGTTTTAATGATAAGTAGCCCCCCCTTTTTAAATTAGAGCTAAATCTGCTATTTTGAGAATTTATAATAGTTTTTGAAAATTTATGTTTTATTTTAAAAATCAAATAGAATAAAATTCCTGAGCATAGATGTGCACAAGGCTAGGAAGGAGGACAGCCTAATGCTTTTTAGTAGTTCTAAGACTAATGTGATTGAATGAGGAGAAGAGTTAGATGCAAGTCCAAAGATTTGATGTATCTCTCTTTTGAGAAATGTTCATTCCTGTAGTGTTTAAGACCAGGATAAATTTAGTATGATATGCTTTAGTGTCACTGTATTACAGACATATTCCACCATTCTTCTGCTCTACCCTCCAGTTCATTTGCAAACACTGTTGAAGAATTGAAAATACTTTTAATTGCTCATGGACAGTAATTCTCAAATGCAGTGGGTAACAGAGGGGAGGCATAGAGTTTGAGAAAGTCACTTAGGTGTCTGATTTGCTTTCTTGAAGGGGTACCAATTCAAAGTCAATGCCCATCCATTCTTCCTATGATGCTTTTCCTTCCCGTTTTATTGTAATGAGTGTGGGTCACTAGAGCTTCTTATTTCTCTGTGTATGTACACTAATATGCATTGCACAGTACTATGTTATTATAGCTCACGGTTGCCATAAAACCTTACAGTTGGAGCATGTGATTCTAATATGTGTGAATTTTAGTTCCCATGATATATTGAGAGCAAGAACTGCATGTACATACAGCAATTTACATTTACAGTAGTGTGAAAATAAAACTTCTTCAAATATATTAAGGCTAGAGGTTATGTATTAACAAGTCTTTCCTGTTAATGTTGGAAAATAAGAGTACAGTATTTATATTGTTTACTTTTGTTTGAGTATATGTTTGGGTATGAGAGAGAGAGAGTGTACCCTAAAAGACTTTGAAATGTAAGTTAAAATGTGTTGTAGCTATCTGTTAATTAATTCTTTGGGTAAATATTGAGATTCTTCTCTGAGCCAGCCAGTCTCGGTTCTAGGAGCTTGGGATACATAGAATGATGGAGTGACATTCAAAAACTCAAGCATTTTAGGGTACTTAGTGGTACTACATAAGTTATTGGTTGAAGGAGTCAGTGGATTATAATGATAGGAAAAGAAAGATTAAGGCGTGTTTGCATTGGTATAGTGCAGTGAGTCTAGAAGCAATGTGAGAACCCCTGGGGTTGGGGGCATGTTCCCTGAAATCCTTTCAGGAGATCTATTAGGTAAAATCTATTCCCATGATAATATTGAATATTATTTGCCCTTTCTACCGTGTTAACATTTGCACTGATCTGCAAAAACAGTGGTGGTTAAAACTGCTGGGGACCTAAGCATAAAGCAAAGCAGTGTACCAAGTTACTAGTGGTCATTCTGTTCTTCAGGACTATCCACTTACAGTAAAAAGAATACTTGTTCACCTAACACTGTTCTGGATAAAGTGTTTTTTGTTTTTGTTTTTTCCGGGGGGAGGGGAGTGGTCCTGGGAATTGAATCCAGGGTGTTGCACATCCTAGACAGATATTCTACCATTGAGCTATTAGGTGCAATTCAAAATTATTACTTATTATTAATCTTAATTCTTAAGTACATGTGTTTTTAATACCTTGTGTGATGAAATGGGTAGTACACATAAAGCACTTTTCTGGGAAGACAAATATGGTTGTCTTAGAGAAAAGCATGTGTCCCCTACATGATTTGGTTTCCAGCTGAACTAGCCATATTTTTCTTAGGATATCTGACACACTTTGGGTGCCAGTGATTAAAAAAACTTCAAAGTGAAAACTACAATTTTAGAAAACACGAATCTGCCACTATGAGTGTGACAGCCCCTTTCTGTTAGAATTTTCTAATGAGACTGATGGTAGTTTTAACATACAGTTTGTAAAAAAAAAAAAAAAAGAAAAAAATTCATGGAGTGAAATGTGTCAACATTTGGAGATCTACATAACTCAGTGAATAAACATTTTCTAGATGAGCAATATATAATGTTACAAAATTATGCCTTGTGTAAAATGACCCATTCAAACTGCAAGGTTAGAATAAAGAATTTTAATGTATAAATGGTCACTGGTATGGTTTTAGATTACACATCAGTATTATAATCAACTGCACTTTTGGAATTAGGTATAGTATTGAAGAATACTCACAGATTTGAAAAGGATACCAAAATATAATTTTTACCAATTATATGTCTTTATGAGCCTGGATTTTCTTTATAAATTTCAACAAAATGACATATTGCAAAATATTGAATATAGAAGCCAATGAGATAGTTCATCTGTCTTCTATTAAGAAATTAAAGATATTTGTAAAAAATGCACAATAATACCACTCATCTCCCCAGTTTTTTGTTTGTTTTGTTTTTTCATTCTGGAAAACAGTTATTTTTAATGAAGATAATATTTTTTTCACTAACATGATGGATTAATTTTGGTTATTTTAAATGAGTTAATATTTTTAAATATCTCTAGAATCATGTAAATATGATAATAATGTAATCTTCATTAAAAACAAGCTCTCTTTTGCCAGTTTTCTTCCAAATAGGAAGGTTTATTAGAGAAATCAAATTGGAGACTCTTTAAACTACTAAGAAAATTACATAGGATGGTTTAAGTTTGCTGACACCACAGCTTTCAGCTACTTGAGCCTTTCTTTCAGCTACTTGAGTCTTTCTGATCCTAGTCAGTGTTGGAGGAAAATTATTGCCCCAATTCCCACCCCACTTAAATACTGTGTACTGAGTTCCTTTATGCATTATATTATGATCTAGCTTACCCCAAAGATTGTCTACAGGTATTTAATCAATGTCTTGTACTAATTTTATAGGCCTCCTACTTTGTACTATCCTGGCACTTTTAGCTGATTATAATGAAATTTAAAGGATTAATTTGGAGGTAGGAAATCAATGCTTTTTCCCCCCTTTTTTAAGTTTCTAGAAGATAGTTTACTTTCTTTCAACATATTGTGTTTATTAGCAATTTATATTAGTTAGTGGTTAGTGTTCCAGCATTTATTTCATCTTTTATGATGTGGTCTTGCATGTGCTAAGTGATATTTGTATTTAAATCAGACTTGTTAGAGTTTTATTTAACAGCTGATTTCAAATTTCAAAAATCTTGATTAGATTTTATGTAGTACTAAATCCTACAAGAGACCCCAGTGCCTCTGATATGATCAATCAGATAGACTGATACTTGAAAAACAAACAAAAACCTGCCGAAAACTTTGCAACCGTGTGTTTTCTATTTTTTAAGCCAACTTTGATGCTTGCGATTTGAATAGATTTATAATATTTATCATGAATATGTTTTATTGTCTATAGTAATGTTTTGGGAACTTTAACAAGCTTTCAAATTACCTCTGTATCAAAGTGCAGATTGTGATTCTGTAGGTTTAGGGTGGATGCAGAGATGCTGTATTTCTAACTAGCTTACAGGTAATGTGATACTATTGGTCTACCAGACTACATGTTAAGTAACAAGAGTTTAGAGAATACTGTAGATATAAAAGTGAATAATAATTGTCTACAGAACCAAAGGGTTTTACAGATGAGTCAGAATGTGTTTTTATAAGAATTTATGAATTCTGAGAAAAATACTATATAATTATAACATGTTAACTGCTTTAAAATGTGCATATTTGGTTATTTACCTTGATTTCTTTCACTGTTTGCCAAAATAGGAGTGAAAATTATACTTCTTCACTCTTTTCTAATTTTAATGATTTTTTTTTTTTTTTATTTCTGAACTCAATTTAGCCTACTAAGAAAATTTTCTCATTTCTGTCTTCTCGGTTTTTTATAGAAACATTCAGACCTGTATTAGAAAAGTTGAGAGTAGTTCAGTTAACAACCATACACTTGTTAACATTTTGCCATTTTTGCTTTGCTGTACTTCTCTGTCTCCACCCTCTCCCCTCCTTTGATTTTTTCTTCCTTAGTCCTATAGGCATGCTGCTTGTAAATCTACATTAATGCAAAAGGATCCTTTCAGTGTGTGGAATTTTTCAAAAGGGTGTTAGTGTGATTTGAAAATTTAGTGATATCAAGTGAGGATATCCAGCTCTTTGAAATGCCTAGTTCTATCTATAATGTAAATGCAGTTTGTTGCTCTATTGGGGTGGGGGATTAAAAAAAAAAAAAAAAAAAAAAACCCTTGGTTTTTTTCTTTCTTTGCTGGTAAAATGGTGCTGATTTGTTTTTAAAAAGAGCAGATATCATTTTGAATTTATTAAGGGCAAGAGCTCACATTTGCTAAGCAAATGAGGATAGTACTAATATGCTAAACTCCCCTGAATGTTGGGAATACCACAAGTTAGATATGCCAGACCATCCTGTTGTGCTTAAACAGACACTGCTGCTGGTTCTGGCTGTTCTTGAGAGTGCTCATATGACTGACCACACCTGATTTCTGATGGACAGTTTTTTTGCTATGCCAGAACCCACTTGTCTTAGTGAAAAAATGTATCATATCTTTGTTTCTATTCTCTGTTGATGACATAGGTGTGAGGTAGCTTTCCATGTTCTTCAGTGTAGTTTATGGCTTCTCTCTTGCTTCTACACTGCTTGTGCTTTCCAGCAATAAATATTTGTGGTTGTTTTAGAGTATCCCTCAATAGTATGTTGTTTTAGTTATCTATTACTGTTTGACAGACTACAGGTTGAAAATTCCTTGTCCAAAAAGCTTGGAACAAGAATTCTTTCAGATATTGGGTTTTTGTTTTGTTTTTTGGAATATTTGTGTAGACATTACAATTTGAGCATTGCTAATCCAAGAAATCCAAAATATGCCAAAATCTGAACATTTTTTTCTCATGTTGGTGTTCAAAAGTTTCGGATTTTGGATTTCAGATTAGTGATGCTCAATCTATGCTACAAATCTAACAGCGTAAAATACACAGTTTCTGTGGATCAGGAATGTAGGCATGATTTTACTTCAGTCTTCCACGTAAATCTTAGACAAGGCTGCTTTCAAGATATTGACTAGGCTGCAATCTCATTTGAAAGCTTGATTTAGGAGGAATCTGCTTTCAGGCTTGTTCAGAGTAAACCACATTTTCTTGTGTTACAGGATTGAGGGCCCTGTCTTTGCGATGCCCATTAGCTGCCAGCTGCACTCAGCACTTTGAGACTACTTCAATTTCCTTATCATATTCACTTTTCTAACATGGCCACATCTTGTTAGAGTCTAAAGATAGTCTAGCAGCATGGCAGAATTTTATGTAACATGATTTGGTCACAGGATTAAGATCTTGTCACCTTTCCCATATTTCTTGGGATTGAAGCAAGTTACAGTTTTGTGCACTCTCAGGGGAAAAGGATTATAGAGTGATGAACACCAGGAGGTGTTGATCATGGAGGTTCATACAAACTATGAAATTAGGTTTATTTAGTCGCTCATACATTAATCAAATATGTAGTGAAGTTAATATCGGCTTTTAGCTTTGGCAGAGTAACTAGTATTGTTTTTTTTTTTCTTTAAGTGTAACTATAAAACATGACAAAATACATTAAGTAGAGCTACTTTTAGGCACTGAATATTAGAGAACAAATAAAGCAAGCCCCTTGGTTAGTTCATCTGTGCTTTGGGACAGTATTCTGACTGTGGCATAAGGAGCAGAATTGAAGCACAGAGCAAGGGAGTTCTACTGAACTGAAGATGCAGAGATTGGAGTATTGGGTTTCTGAAGTAATTGGAACTTGCTAGGAAGGGTATCAGTAAAAAGTGTGTGTGTGGGGGGTTCCCAAGGGTACTTGGTTGAGGGCTGGGCTACACCTACATAGATGATTGCAAGGCCTAGTAGAGAGTGGTTGTTATGGGGTTAAGAGCAGAACTAGATGCTGGGAGTCCTACAGTGGTAAGAAATATTGGATTCCAGATTGTCCAGAATATATATACATCAAGATAACACACTGAACATTTATCTGAAATACCAGAATTTGAAATTAAGTATTATACTTCAGGTCAGGGATTGGCAAACCATGGCTTGTATGTCAAATCTGGCCTCTGACCCCCCCCCCTTTTTTTCTTTTTCTTCTTTTGACTTGGTACTGCAGATTGAACTCAGGGACACTCTTACCACTGAGATACATCCACATTCCCCACCCCCCACCCCTTTTTGAGACCACGTCTCACTAAATGGTCCAAACTGATCCATCATCTTGCCTTAGCCTCATGAATCACTGGAGTTATAGGTATACCACCACAGCTAGCTGGCCTACTGATAGTTTTTGCATGGCCTATGACATAGGGGTAGTATTTGTGTTTAAATGTTTGGGAAAAAATTAAGAATAAACATTTGTGACCATAAAAAAGTTTCAGTAACCATAAATAAAGATGCATTGAAATGCAGCCATCTATGAAAGTTTATACAATATTATCTGTGGCTTCTTTGGGGCTATAACAGCAGAGTTGAGTATTTGCAGTTGAAAGGTATGGCTTATTCATGACAAATTCTCTACAGAAAGTTTAACAACCTCTGTTGTAGAGTAAGAGTTGTTCTAGACCTGCCCTAATAAAGCCTTAAACTCAGTAGCTTAAAAGAAACAGATAAACTGGAATCCTTATACCATATTCACAATGCCCAATGCACAATCAGCAATTACTTGCCTGGCAAATAAACAGAAATATGTCATGTATAATGAGTGAAGGAGAATTTGCTTCAGTAGAAATTGACCCTTAGATAAGCCCACAACAACAGAGCCTCTGGGATAACACCATATAGTCTAACATACATGTAATTGGAGTTCATGGAGATGAGAGGGGGGAGATAATGGGCTAAAGAAAAAAAAATTGGGGGGGAAATTTTAATGACTTAATGAAAGGTTTATATTCTTAAATTGAAAGAAAGAAAGAAAAAACAAAACACAACCAAAGGCAGCACATAAAATTCTATGTGTTGGGAATGTAGCTCAGTTGTATAGCATTTGTCAAGCATACTTGAGGCCCTCCCTGAGTTTAATCACCAGCATGAAGGTGTCGAATGTATATGTATACTTATTGTGTGTTTATGTGGCGTAAATTATCTAAGAACAACTACCATCCTTCCTTATAAACAAGAAAAGACTGAAAATTTATAAAAATAAGATAGCTATAATCTTTGGATAATGGAATTAAGGGTGAATTCATTCTTTCAGGGTAGTTTTCTGCATTTTCAAAACCATTATAAATATACACATCTTTTTCTTTTTTTTTTTTTTTTTTTTTTTTTTAAGTCAGTAAGGTTACATTTTATTTATATCAAAAAAAACAAAATTAATTGAAAGTGAATTCCTTTTTAAAATTTGTTCTAATTAGTTATACATGACAGCAGAATGTATTTTGATTCATTGTACATAAATGGAGCACAACTTTTTATTTCTCTGATTGTACACAATGTAGAGTCACACCATATGTGCAGTCATACATGTACCTAGGGTAATGATGCCCAACTCATTCCACCATCTTTCCTGCCCCCATGTTCCCTCCTCTTCCCCCTCCCCTTTTCCCAAAATTCCTTCATTTTTCTCATGCACCCCCATTATAGATTACCATCCACTTATCAGAGAAAACATTCAGCCTTTGGGTTGTAGGGTTTGGCTTACTTCACTTAGCATGATATTCTCCAGTTTCATCCATTTACATGTAAAAGACATAATGTTATTTGTATTCTTGATCACTGCCTTTCTAACTAGAGCAAGTAAAATGTCAGTGTACATTTTTCTTCTTTCTTTTATTTTTATTTATTTTTTTCTTTCTGTGGCACTGGGGATTGAACCCAAAGCCTTGTGCCTCCTAGACAAGTGCTCTATCACTGAGCTTCACTCCCAGCTCTTCTCAGTGTAGTTTTGACTTGCACAAAATCTGAAACTTTTTGAGCATTAATATGACATCACAAATGGGAATTTCAGCACTGTGATCAGTTGCAGTCAAAACACAGGTGCACTAAAAATATGTAAAATTAGCTTTCGGCTACATGTATAAGATGAAACACAAATGAATTTTGTGTTTAGACTATGGTAGACCCCAAGATATCTCATTATGTATATTCAAATACTCCAAAATCTGAAAATAAAATCCAAATCCAAATACTTCTTATCCCAAGAATTTTGGATATGGGATACTTAATCTGAAAAGGGATCCTTGGAGTAGGAATCTACTCTTCCTGAAGTTTTAGCTAAAATGCATAGAAAACAGTGTATTTCTTTTTTTTTTTTTTTTTTTTTAATTTTTTATTGTGGGTTGTTCAAAACATTACAAATTTCTTGACATATCATATTCCACACTTTGATTCTAGTGGGTTATGAACTCCCACCTTCACCCCATACACAGATTGCAGATTCACATCAGTTACACATCCATTGATTTACAAATTGCCATACTAGTGTCTGTTGTGCTCCGCTGCCTTTCCCATCATCCACCCTCCCCCCTCCCCACCTCTCCCCTCCCCTCCCCTCCTCTCTCTCTACCCCCTCCACTGTATAACCCTGAGGGTCTCCTTCCATTACCGTGCAATTTACCTTCTCTCTCCCTTTCCCTCCCACCTCTCATCCCTGTTAAATGTTAATCTTCTTCTCCTGTTCTTCGTCCCTACTCTGTTCTTAGTTACTTTCCTTATATCAAAGAAGACATTTGGCATTTGTTTTTTAGGGATTGGCTAGCTTCACTTAGCATAATCTGCTCTAATGCCATCCATTTCCCTGTAAATTCTATGATTTTGTCATTTTTTAATGCAGAGTAATACTCCATTGTGTATAAATGCCACATTTTTTTTATCCATTCGTCTATTGAAGGGCATCTAGGTTGGTTCCACAGTCTTGCTATTGTGAACTGTGCTGCTATGAACATCGATGTAGCAGTGTCCCTGTAGCATGCTCTTTTTAGGTCTTTAGGGAATAGACCAAGAAGGGGAATAGCTGGGTCAAATGGTGGCTCCATTCCCAGCTTTCCAAGAAATCTCCATACTGCTTTCCAAATTGGCTGCACCAATCTGCAGTCCCACCAGCAATGTACAAGTGTACCCTTTTCCCCACATCCTCGCCAGCACTTGTTGTTGTTTGACTTCATAATGGCTGCCAATCTTACTGGAGTGAGATGGTATCTTAGGGTGGTTTTGATTTGCATTTCTCTGACAGCTAGAGATGTTGAGCATTTTTTCATGTACTTGTTGATTGACTGTATGTCCTCCTCTGTGAAGTGTCTGTTCAGGTCCTTGGCCCATTTGTTGATTGGGTTGTTTGTTCTCTTATTGTCTAATTTTTTGAGTTCTTTGTATACTCTGGATATTAGGGCTCTATCTGAAGTGTGAGGAGTAAAGATTTGTTCCCAGGATGTAGGCTCCCTATTTACCTCTCTTATTGTTTCTTTTGCTGAGAAAAAACTTCTTAGTTTGAGTAAGTCCCATTTGTTGATTCTAGTTATTAACTTTTGTGCTATGGGTGTCCTATTGAGGAATTTGGAGCCCGACCCCACCGACTGTAGATCGTAGCCAACTTTTTCTTCTATCAGACGGCGCGTCTCTGATTTGATATCAAGTTCCTTGATCCATTTTGAATTCACTTTTGTGCATGGCGAGAGAAAGGGATTCAGTTTCATTTTGTAGCATATGGATTTCCAGTTTTCCCAGCACCATTTGTTGAAGATGCTATCCCTCCTCCATTGCATGCTTTTAGCCCCTTTATCAAATATAAGATAGTTGTAGTTTTGTGGATTGGTTTCTGTGTCCTCTATTCTGTACCATTGGTCCACACGCCTGTTTTGGTACCAGTACCATGCTGTTTTTGTTACTATTGCTCTGTAGTATAGTTTGAAGTCTGGTATCGCTATACCGCCTGATTCACACTTCTTGCTTAGCATTGTTTTTGCTATTCTGGGTCTTTTATTTTTCCATATGAATTTCATGATTGCTTTCTCTATTTCTACAAGAAATGCCATTGGGATTTTGATTGGCATTGCATTAAACCTATAGAGAACTTTTGGTAATATCGCCATTTTGATGATGTTAGTTCTGCCTATCCATGAACAGGGTATATTTTTCCATCTTCTAAGATCTTCTTCTATTTCTCTCTTTAGGGTTCTGTAGTTTTCATTGTATAAGTCTTTCACCTCTTTTGTTAGGTTGATTCCCAAGTATTTTATTTTTTTTGAAGATATTTTGAATGGAGTGGTTGTCCTCATTTCCATTTCAGAGGATTTGTCGCTGATATACAGGAATGCCTTTGATTTATGCGTGTTGATTTTAAATCCTGCCACTTTGCTGAATTCATTTATTAGCTCTAATAGTTTCTTTGTAGAGCCTTTTGGGTCTGCTAGATATAGAATCATATCATCTGCAAATAGTGATAATTTAATTTCTTCTTTTCCTATTTTTATGCCTTTAATTTCTTTCGTCTGTCTAATTGCTCTGGCCAGTGTTTCGAGAACTATGTTGAAGAGAAGTGGAGAGAGAGGGCATCCCTGTCTTGTTCCAGATTTTAGAGGGAATGCCTTCAGTTTTTCTCCATTCAGAATAATGCTAGCCTGAGGCTTAGCATAGATTGCTTTTACAATATTGAGGTATGTTCCTGTTATCCCTAGTTTTTCTAGAGTTTTGAACATAAAGGGATGCTGTACTTTGTCAAATGCTTTTTCCGCATCTATCGAGATGATCATATGGTTCTTATTTTTAAGTCTATTGATGTGGTGAATAACATTTATTGATTTCCGTATATTGAACCAGCCTTGCATCCCAGGGATGAATCCTACTTGATCATGGTGTACAATTTTTTTTATATGTTTTTGTATCCGATTCGCCAGAATTTTATTGAGGATTTTTGCATCTAGGTTCATTAGAGATATTGGTCTGTAGTTTTCTTTCTTTGAAGTGTCTTTGTCTGGTTTAGGTATCAGGGTGATGTTGGCCTCATAGAATGAATTTGGAAGTTCTCCCTCCTTTTCTATTTCCTGAAGTAGCTTGAAAAGTATTGGTATTAGTTCTTCTTTAAAGGTTTTGTAAAATTCTGCTGTATACCCATCGGGACCTGGGCTTTTCTTAGTTGGTAGTCTTTTGATGGTTTCTTCTATCTCCTCAATTGATATTGGTCTGTTTAGGTTTTCTATATCCTCCTGACTCAATCTGGGCAGATCATATGACTTAAGAAATTTATCTATGCCTTCACTATCTTCTAATTTATTGGAGTATAAGGATTCAAAATAGTTTTTGATTATCTTCTGTATTTCTGAAGTGTCTGTTGTGATATTGCCTTTTTCATCCCGTATGCTAGTAATTTGAGTTCTCTCTCTTCTTCTCTTCACTAGCATCGCTAAGGGTCTGTCGATTTTGTTTATTTTTTCAAAGAACCAACTTTTAGTTTTGTCAATTTTTTCAATTGTTTCTTTTGTTTCGATTTCATTAATTTCAGCTCTGATTTTAATTATTTCTTGCCTTCTACTTCTTTTGCTGTTGTTTTGCTCTTCTTTTTCAAGGATTTTGAGATGAAGTATGAGATCATTTATTTGTTGGTTTTTTCTTTTTTTAAGGAATGAACTCCAAGCAATGAATTTTCCTCTTAGAACTGCTTTCAATGTGTCCCATAGATTCCGATATGTTGTGTCTGTGTTTTCATTTATCTCTAAGAATTTTTTAATTTCCTCCTTGATGTCTTCTATAACCCATTGATCATTCAGTAACCTATTGTTCATTCTCCAATTGATGTATGCTTTTTCCTTCCTTCTTTTATCGTTGATTTTCAGTTTCATTCCATTATGATCAGATAAGATGCATGGTAATATCTCTACTCCTTTATATTGTCTAAGAGTTGCCCTGTGACATAATATATGATCTATTTTTGAGAAGGATCCATGTGCTGCTGAGAAAAAAGTGTAACTGCTTGATGTTGGGTGGTATACTCTATATATGTCAATTAGGTCTAGGTTATTAATAGTGTTATTGAGTTCTATAGTTTCCTTATTCAACTTTTGTTTGGAAGATCTGTCCAGTGGCGAGAGAGGTGTGTTGAAGTCTCCCATGATTATGGTGTGGTGGTCTATTAGACTCTTGAACTTGAGAAGAGTTTGTTTGACGAACATAGCTGCACCATTGTTTGGGGCATAAATATTTATGATTGTTATGTCTTGTTGGTGTATAGTTCCCTTAAGCAGTATGTAGTGTCCCTCTTTATCTCTTTTGATTAACTTTGGCTTGAAATCTATTTTATTTGATATGAGTATGGACACGCCTGCTTGTTTCCGAAGTCCATATGAGTGATATGATTTTTCCCAACCTTTCACCTTCAGCCTATGTATGTCTTTTCCTATCAAATGCGTCTCCTGTAGGCAGCATATTGTTGGGTCTTGTTTTGTGATCCATTCTACTAGCCTGTGTCTCTTAATTGGTGAGTTTAAGCCATTAACATTTAGGGTTATTATTGAGATATGGGTTGTTCTTCCAGCCATATTTGTTTATTTCTGTTACTAAACATTGTTTGTTTTCCTCTTTGATTGTCCCCCCCCCCCCTTTACTGTGCTACCTCCCACTGTTGGTTTTCATTGTTATTTTCCATTTCCTCTTCCTGTAATACTTTGGCTAGGATGTTTTGAAGAGATGGTTTTCTAGCTGCGAATTCTTTAAACTTTTGTTTATCGTGGAAGGTTTTAATTTCATTCTCCATCCTGAAGCTTAATTTCGCTGGATACACAATTCTTGGTTGGAACCCATTATCTTTCAGTGTTTGAAATATGTTATTCCAGGATCTTCTAGCTTTCGGAGTCTGTGTTGAAAGATCAGCTGTTATCCTGATTGGCTTGCCCCTAAATGTAATCTGCTTCCTTTCTCTTGTAGCTTTTAAAATTCTCTCCTTATTCTGTATGTTGGGCATCTTCATTATAATGTGTCTAGGTGTGGATCTCTTATGATTTTGCACATTCGGCGTCCTGTAGGCTTCTAGGATTTGGGATTCTGTCTCATTCTTCAAGTCTGGGAAGTTTTCTTGTATTATTTCATGGAATAGACTGCTCATTCCTTTGGTTTGGAGCTCTGTACCTTCCTGTATCCCAATGACTCTTAAGTTTGGTCTCTTAATGTTATCCCATATTTCTTGGATGTTCTGCTCATGGTTTCTTAACAGTCTTGCTGAGCTGTCTATGTTCTTTTCCAGTTGAAATACTTTGTCTTCATTGTCTGATGTTCTATCTTCTAAGTGTTCTACTCTGTTGGTAGTATTCTCCATTGAGTTTTTAAGTTGGTTTATTGCTTCCTGCATTTCTAGGATTTCTGATTGCTTGTTTTTTATAACCTCTATCTCCCTGTATAGTTGATCCTTTGCTTCCTGGATTTGTTTGCGTAATTCGTTGTCGAAGTGATCTTTCATTGTCTGATTTTGCTGTTTAATGTCTTCCTTGATACTCCAGATCATCTGAAGCATGTATATCCTGAATTCTTTATCTGACATTCCATCTGCTGCAGCTGTTACCTCTTCTAAAGTTGCGTTGACCTGCATTGCTTGTGGTCCTTTCTTTCCTTGTCTTTTCATACTGCTTGCGTATCTTTCCTGCAGGTGCGGGCGGCGGCTCTGCTCTCTCCTTATTCCAATTGGGGTGTCGTGGCTACCACGCCGGCAGGTCACTGGGCCTGTTCTGGGAGCTGGTGGCGGCTCTGTTCTGCCCCTACTCCAATTGGGGTGACGTGTCTGTCGTACCAGCAGGCCACTGGGCCTGTCCTGCTGGTCGGTCGCAGATCTGCCCACCTTTCGGGCACGAGTGGAGGCTCTGCTTTGCCCCTACTCCAATTGGGGTGTCGTGACTACCCCGCCTGCAGGATGCTGGGTCTGTTCCTGGCAAGGGAGGCGACTCTGCTCTGTCACTACTCCAATTAGGGTGGTGTTTGTACCCCGCCGGCAGGCTCCTGGGCCTGATCCGCCGGTCTGTTGTAGGTCTGCCTACCTTGAAGGCGCGGGCGGTGGATCTGCCCTGCCCCTCCTACCACGCCTGCGGACCCCTGGGCCTGATCTGCAGGTTGATCACTGGTCTGCTCACCCTGCGGGCATGGGTGGCGGTTCCGCTCCACCCCCACTCCAATTGGGGTCACGTGACCACCACACCGGCAGGGCCTGATCCGGGCGTGGGATAAGGATCTGCTCTGCCCCTACTCGAGTTGGGGTGACGTGTGTACCACACTGGCAGGCCACTGGGCCTGACCCGCCAGTCTGTCACAGGTCTGTTTACCTTGCAAGCGCGAAGGGCGGCTCTGCCCTGCCCCTCCTACCACGCCCATGTACTACTGGGTCGTGGGTCTGTCCACCTGGCGGGTGTGGGTGGCGGCTCCGCTCCGCCCCCTCTCCAATTGGGGTCACGCGGTCACCACGCTGGCGAGCCGCTGGGCCTGCTCCGGGGGCTGGCAGCGGCCCGGCTCCTTCCCTCCGGCTCGAGGACAAATTGAAGAGACTCGGGTGACTGAGCCTCACCCCCCTTACCAGAAGACCAACTGCTTATGTCGCCGCTGGTATTGATGAAGATCTCTCCTCCACCGCTTTCTGCTGACATCAGATCTCTGCCATGTTGGTATCCTATGCGAATGGCAGCATTTCGTTCCCCTTGCCAGGCAACCCAAGCAATGGGTGAGTCCTGACCTGCCCTCAGCAGGACCCGGACCGAGACACAGTTTCCGCGGGCTCCTAGCCCCGGTCCAGGGAAGTTCCGGGAGCCGGAACTCGGCCGCTCCGTGCTCGGTGTAAGCTCCTATAAGTGTAGGCTCCAAGAAGCAGCCCCCGCGGGCTCAGTTCCGGGAGCCGGAATTCGGCCGCTTAGTGTTTGGTGTATGCTCTGATAGTAGCAGGGTCCAAGAAGCAGCCTCTGCGGGCTCCGCAGCCCTGAGCCAGGGCGGTTCCAGGACGGTTCCGGGAGCCGGAACTCGGCCGCTCTTTGCTCGGTGTAAGCTCCTATAAGTGTAAGCTCCAAGAAGCAGTCCCCGCGGGCTCAGTTCCGGGAGCTGGAATTCGGCTTCTTGGTGTTTCGTGTTTGCTCTGATATTAGCAGGGTCCAAGAAGCAGCCTCCGCAGGCTCCGCAGCCCGGAGCCAGGGCGGTTCCGGGACGGTTCCGGGAGCTGGGACTTGGCCGCCCCGCGCTCCGTGTTCACTCCGATAAGATCAGATTTTAAGAAGCCCCCAGGCGCTGAACCCTAGCAATCTGTCTGCAAGCCGCAGGCGAATTGCAGCCTGAAATTACCTGTTCTATGGCTGAATGAGCTGCGGTCAGTCAAAAACAGGTGTGGTGACGTCAGTTTACCAACATGGTGGCTGCTGGCCTCCTCTGTGGTCTGACCGGTGTGGAGAACCGAGATGGACCGCTTCCTTCCCCGTCTCGAACCCAGAATTCAGCCCTGAGTGCGGTGCTTGCGCGTCTGGCAGAAACTGCAGCGCTGTAACCCTGCGTCTCTATCCCAGCGCGCCTTGCAGACTCTAGCCGCGGGGCGATTTGCTGAATAAGCAGTATTACCCTCCGTGCGACAAACCTCTCGCGTTTGAGTCACCGTAGCCGATCCTCATGCGATGGAAATCCTTCCTCCAGGTTCCGGCGCACCCCACTATTGCTGGAAATTCCTAACAAGATATCCTTTAGCCGTCCTGACTTGTCATACTCCCACACAGTGAAGCAGCACACGGGGGTAATGCACTCCCCTCGCCGCCATCTTCCCTCCAAAAGCGAAAACAGTACACACACATCTTTTTCTATAAAACTTCTAGAACAGAAATACCATTTTACACGACATGTATTCTTTACTAGAATTTTGGAAAATACAGAAACAAAATTTTCTAGAGAAATAATAGACTAATTTCTCAAAGTTACAGTAATTAAGGCTGTTGGGAACTTACATAATGGGGAAAATATTTACAAATTGTATATCTAATAAATATATAGACTACAGTATAAAGAAGTTTTATAACTCAAGAATAAAAAGATAAATAAACAAGTGAAAAATGGCCAAAGGATTTGAATAGGCATTTCTTCAAAAAAGATATAAAATTGGCCAGTAAATATATGAAGAGATGCTTAGCATAATTAGCCATTGGGGAAATACAAAAACAAAACAACAACAACAACGAAAACTTTACAGTGATTTATCCCTACACATCCTAGATTGATCATAATTTTAAAAGTTGGATAATAATATGTTGAAGAGGGTGTGTCCTCATTGCAGCCTTTCTTCATTATTGATGGGAAAGTAAAGTAAGTACATCCACCAAGCAGTGTAGCACATCCTCAGATGTTTAAACAGACTTATTGTGTGATGCAACATTCCATTCCTAATAATGTACACAAGAGAATGGAAAATATACCAACACCAAAACTTGTACATGGATATTCATAACTTCATTATTTATAATAAGCAAAAACTGGAAGCAACTCAAATGCCCATTATTGATTGATGAATGGATGAACAATATATATCATATAATCTGTAATATAATTATTTCATGATAGGAATGTATTACAAATGTTCTCTACAACCTTGAAAACATAATGTTAAATGAAAGAAGGAAGACAAAAAACTGCATGGTGTATAATTCATTTCTATTAAATGTCCAGTGTAGTGAAATCCATAGAGATAGTACATTAATTGCTTTCAGCATTTAGAAGGACAGCATGGAAACAGTGCTAATGGGTGTGGGAATGTTTTCTTTATGGGATGATGAAAATGTTACGCCATTAGGTAAGTATTGATTGCGTGACCTTGTGAATATAATGAAAATCACTCAAATCCTACTCCTTTAAAAAGGTGAATTTTAAGAAGTGAGTTATATCTCAATTTTTTAAATAAAAGTCTTTATTAATGCATTGCAATTATACATAATTGTGGGGTCCATTTTGACACAGTCACACATGCATGGAATATGATTTACTCCATTTCCTTCCTTCCCCTGTTCTCCTTCTTCTACTTCCCTGGCTTTTCATCTATTATTTTTTTCTTCTTTCAATTGATAGTTTATAGATATACATAACCTGTGGTATATTCATATATAAACACATAGCATAATTTGTCAAATTCATTCCTCAGTTCCTTCCTTTCCTGTCCGTCCTTCTGCCCCCTCAATACCCTTCCTCTATACTTATGTCCACTCTATTTTCATGGCATCTACCTTTATCCCTTTTTTCCTTACAATGCTCTAGCTTCCATGTATGAGAGAAGACATTTGACCCTTGAATTTATGAGTCTGGCTTATTTCACTTAGCATGATAGATTCTCTGTTTACCAGCAAATGTCATAATTTTGTTTTTCTTTATGGCAGAGTAAAACTCCATTGTGTATATATTCCACATTTTCTTTATCCATTCATCTGTTGATGGGCATCTGGGCTGATGTCATAACTTGGCTGTTGTGAATTGTACTGCCATCGACTTTGGTGTGCCCCTATCACTATAGTATGCTGACTTTAGTTCTTTTGGATAAATACCAAGGAGTGAGACAGCTGGATCAAATGGTGCTTCTATTGGTTTTTAGAGGAATCTCCATCTAGTGGTTTCCAAAGTAGTTGTACTAATTTGCAATCCCACCAACAAAGTATGAGTGTACCTTTTCCCCCACATTCTTGCCATCATTTATTATTTGTTTTCTTGATGATTCCCATTCTAACTGGAGTGAGATGAAGTCTCATTATAGTTTTGATTTGCATTTTCCTGATTGTCGAGGGCGTTGAACATTTTTTCATGTATTTATTGGTCATTTGTATTTCTACTTTTGAGAAATGTCTGCTCAGTTCTTTTGGCCATTTATTGATTAGGTTATTTGTGGGTTTGTGTGTGTGTGTGTGTAGTGTGTGTGTAGTGTGTATATATTTATTCTAGATATGAATCTTCTATCAAAAGAGTAGGTGGCAAGGATTTTCTCCCATTATGTATGCTTTCTCTTCATGTTCTTGTTTCCTTTGCTCTATGCAGAAACTTTTTAATTTGATGCCATTCCCACTTATTGATTGTTGGTTTTTGTTTCTTGAGTTTTCAGGGTCTTGTTAAGGAAGTGGGTGCCTGCACAGTGTTGACCCTATACTTTCTTCTAACTGTTGCAGAGTTTCTGATGTAATTCCTATGTCTTTGATCCACTTTGATTTAACTTTTATGCAAGATGAGAGAGAGGGATCTAGTTTTATTCTTCTATATGTAAATTCAGTTTTCCCAGCACCATTTGTTAAAAAGGTTCTTTGACATTTTTGGCACCTTTGTTCAGTATGAGATGAATGTAACTATGTGGGTTTGTCTCTGTGTTTTCTATCCTATTCCATTGGTTCTCATGTCTATTTTGATGCTAATACCATGCTGGTTTTGTTACTATAGCTCTGTAGTATAATTTGGGGTCAGGTTGTTTTTGTTTGTTTTCCTTTGGTACTCGGGTGTTTAACTGCTGAGGCTAGTTTTGAACTTACAGTCTTCCTGCCTCAATCTCCCAAACTGCTGGGATTATAGGTATGTGCCACCACAACTGGAGGAGATCAGGTATTGTGATGCCTCCAGCATCACTCTTCTTGTTTAGTATTGCATTGGCTATTCTGGGTCTTTTATTCTTCCAATGAATTTTAAGACTATTTTTCCTGGTTCTTTGAAGACTGTTTTAGGTATTTGATTGAGAGTGTGTTGAATCTGTATAGTGTTTTGGTAATATAGGCATTTTGACAATATTAATTCTGCCTACCTAAGAACATGGGAAGTCTTTCCGTCTTCTAAAGTATTCTTCAATTTTTTTCTTCAGTGTTCTGTAGTTTTCATTGTAGAGGTCTTTTACCTCCTTGGTTAGATTTATTCCCAAATATTTTAGTTTCTTGAGGTTATTTTGGACCCGAGAGTTTCCTGATTTCTTTCTCAGCAGATTTATTATTGGAAAATAGTAAAACTGTTGGTTAATGGGTAGTGATCTTGTGTTCTGATACTTTGCTGAATTTATTTATCAGCTCTAGAAGTGTTTTTATGGAGTTTTTGGGTCTTCTAGATATAGGAACATGTCATCAACAGATAATTTTTCTCTTTCCTGTTTGTATCCCTTGAATTTCTTTTTCTTAATTGTTCTGGCCAGAGTTTGAAGAAGTATGTTGAGTAGTACTGGTGAATAATGGTTAATAATTTGGCAAGATAATTCTCCAGTAAGTGTCCAAGAAAATAAACTCCAAGGAGGACAGATATTTAGAAAATCACACCTATACACATTGTAATCCAACTGCTGAAAACCAGTTATAAGTAGAAAATGGTAAAAGTAGCCAGAGAAAAATAAGAGGACATAAAAAGGGACAATGCAAATGATGACTGGTTTCTTATCAAAAACAGTGAAAGTCAAAAGACAATAGAATAACATCTTAAAATACCATTAAAAAAATAGTGGTAAAAGGTCTGGGTTTGTGGATCAGTGGTAGAGTGCTTGCCTAGCATGTGTGAGGCACTGCATTAAACACACACACACACACATACACACAGCTAAATAAACAAAATAAAGGTACTGTGAACATCTGTAACTAAAAATATTTTAAAAAATATATTGGTAAGAATGAAACATTGGAAATGGTAAATAGTAAATGTAAAGATTGTTTCTTTTAATTTCTTTAAAGGAGAAAAGCTGTTTAAAGCAAGAATAATTATAATGAAGGGTTGATGGTATATCAACCATCAACTTTACATAAGTAAAAAATATCAATTTTACATAAGCAAAATTGTCTGAGCATAGTCATTCAAAGAATAGGGACACTAAATTGTTTGTTAACTTTGGCTCAAAAAAGATAGCACAGGAAAACAATAATATTTCAAACTAAATGGTAATGAAAATACAATGTATTAAAGTTTATGGCATTCACCTAAATCAGTGCTTGAGGGAATGAAAAGCTTTAATTTTCTATACCAAAAAACAATATGATGATATCAAGATGGAAGATTGGATATAATTACTACAAATGGTAAAGCCATTAAAGGATAGTAGGAAGTAAGAGTAACATTATGCCAATAAATGTGACAAATGGAAACATTCAAACCAAAACTGAGACAAGAAATGACAGAAATTAATAGCATCTTCATCTGTAAAGGAACTGGATTTATAATTTTAAAAACCTCACAAAATAAAACTCTCTGAGTAATAGTGTATTGATGAATTCTCTAGAGCAAGCTTTTTGCAGTAAAGAGAAAAAAGAGAACATTTCCCTGCTGTGTTAGAGGCTGGAATAACTCTGATACTAAAAACAATTGGAGAAATTACAAGAAAAGTTTAGATCACTAGTCCTCATCAACATAGATACAGAAGCCCTCAAAAAAATAAGTAGACAGTTGAATCCATTCATATATAAAAAGCATAATACAAACTGTGGCTGAATTGAGTTTATCCCAAGAATACAAGATTGAGTTAACATTCAAGTGTCAATCAGTGTAATTTATTAAATTGACAGGATAAAGAAAAATAACATTACAAAAATAATAGACAGGGGGCAGGGAGATAAACATTGTCTGAATTCAATACTTATTTGTTAACAAATCCCTTACCAAACTTAGAAATAAAAGAAATTTTCTTCAGTTTGACAAAGGGTATATAAGAAAACGGTATATAAGAAAAGCCTATAACAAATCATGCTAACTAATGTTTTTTCAATGTTTCAGCCTAAGATGAAGAAAATGGCAAGGACATCTGGTCCCTCTAGTTTCATAGACATTCTGCTATAATGCAATATATTTTTCTCAATCACTGTGCTGTTAAAAATTGAGGAATAAAAACCATGGGACTTATAGGGAAAGGGGATAGGGCACTGCATCCAACAACTTTTTGTGACAAAAAGACAGAAACCTGGAGATCCATAGCACAGTCTTATACATATTAAAAGGTTAAGCAATATGTAAACACTATAATAAATATGACATTTTAAATTGAAAAAGATTAGAAGTTTACTTGTTGAAATGGGCATTGGAAGAGTTGAAGCTTGCCAATTGTTAGTTATGTGGATTCAGACAGAAAATTGTAACACCTGATGTGGATGAATGTGGTTCCTAACATGAAGTAGTGGGTCCATTTCTCTCTCTCTGTGTGTGTGTGTGTGTGTTCTGTATTCCTATGCAGTTTGGTTTATCTGGATGCAATTTTCCTACTATTATGGACATTATTTTATTTAAGTATACGCAATTCACATTGCATTCAGCTTGTTTCCTAACGTATCAGTTGCTTTGGAACAAGTGTAAAAGACTTGACCAGAAACTTTGCAGAACAACATATGAATTACCAACCAGCACATGAAAAGGCACTGAACATATTTAGTCATTAGGGAAAAAGGTAAATTAAAACCACAATGAGATGTTACTTTACACTCAATAGAGTGACTAAAATGAAAAAGACTGACACCAAGTACTAAGTTTGAGGACATGGAGTAACCAGAACTGTCATAATTTGCTGATGAGAGTTTAAAATTGTTCTGTCACTTTGAAAAACAGTTTGGCAGTTTTTAAATGATGTTAAATATACACTTAGACTGTATCACCCTGCATTTCTGTTTCCATATGTTTATTCAAGAAAGATGAAAAGGCAGTGTCTACAAAGAGACTGTGTATATTAATGTTCATAGTAGTTTTATTAATAATAGTTCAAACCTGGAAACAATCCTAATATCTTTTAAGAGATCTTTGGATAAACACATTGTGAAACATTCATTCAATGGCATGCTACTCAGCAACAAAAAAGACCTAATTACTGATGTGCAGTAACATGAATGATTCTCAAAAGCATTATGCTAAGTGAAAGATGATAGATTATACAACACTACATGTCTGGTTTTATTTATATGACTTTTTTTTAACAGACTAAATTAATCTCTGGTGTTACAGATCATATCAGTTGATTGGGTGGGAAGGAGGGAAATGAATGCAAGAGGTACAAAATAACTTTTGGCAGAGTGGGAAGAAAGGGTCAATGGTAATATTCCATTACCTGGTTTGGGATAAAGCTCTACTAACTGTGTTCTTAAATTCCTGTGTTTCATTGTATGTGAATTATATCCCGGTGAAGGTTTTAAAAATTATTGAGACTGGATGCAGTAGTGGATGCTTTTGGTCCCAGCAAGCCCGAGGCAGGAGGATTGCAACTTTGAGGCTAGTCTCAGCAACTTGGTGAGACCCTGTCTCAAAATAAAAGATAAAAAGGGCTGGGAATGTAGCTCTGTGGTAAAGCATCTCTGGGTTCAGTCCTCAGCAACACACACACACACACACACACCTATTGAGAGAGGTGAGAACATTCATGGCCTCTGTCTTGTGAACTTTCAGGGCACTGTCTCCCAAGAATATGCCAATAGACATTATAATACTGCCAAATAAATGTCATAATCGAGTCAAGGATAAGGATATTGTTACCTTAACCCTGGCTTAGAGAAAGGGCAAGATTTCTGGAGGAAGTGATGTAGAAGCTGTATCTGAAGACCAAGGAGGGTTTTTTTTTTTGGGGGGGGGGGTCGGGGGCAGTTGTAAAAGTGGTTAGGTGATACATGGAGAAAGAATGTTCTAGGCAGAGGAAATAGTGTAAGGACACAGATATAGCTGAAAGAACTCAAAGAATGTTGAAGGAAATGAGATAAAATCATTGGAGCAGGAGTGTGGGGTTAGTGTGTAGAAGGAATAGGGTGAGATGGTAATGAGAGATTATGCCAGAGAGGTTAACAGAGACCAGAGTAATTTAGAATCTTGAAGACTTTAGAATCAGTTTGATTTTATCCTAAAACTAGAACCATGTGAAATGAGAACATTAGGTTTGCATTTTAGGACAATCACTCTGATTGTAAAAAATGATTTGTGGGTAAGAGTGTAGGAGTAGGGCCCAGTTAAAGAGATTTTTTTAGAAACCACCGATAGATCTTAGTCTGGACAAAGAAAATGGCAGTGGGGATGTTGAAAGTGAGTAAATTACAGATCTATTTAGAATGTAAACCAAACAGAGCTAGATTAGAAATGGAAGATGAGAAATCATTGGTTTATTTTTGGATTTGTTGAATTTCACATGTTTTTGTGGAACATTCTACTAGATTTGTATGTGTCTGAAGATGAATAAGGTAATCTTATTCAGAGTGAGCATATGGAATGAAAAAGTGAAGAAGTCCTAGGCTAGGAATTTGAAAAGGGAATGTGCATAAGAGGTTAAGAATACATAAGAGAAAAATGAGAAGTGGCAGTAACAAGAATCTTGTAGATGACTGCTTCATGTAGAATAATCATAGGTGTTAGATATTTAGTGAGTGCTTAAAACAGATAAAGATCAAAAGGTATAATTGTTGACCTTGGAAAGAGCAGCTGCAGTGGAGTGCTTAAGGATAATAATCATATTGTGGTAGATTCATAAGAGTAAAGGACCTTGGTGAGTTTAAAGGTTGAATGTAAAGGGGAGATGAGATCGAAGGCTGTAGCCAAAGAGAAGTTGAAGTTGAGGGAACCGGTTTGGTTTTTGTTTGGGGTAGCTGTTACTATGTTTCAAGATGAAAGAACACTGTTAGGAACCAGTCATTAAGAGAGAAAAATCACTGAAGATAACTATGGAAAGGGAAAGGATTAATTAATTGGGCCAGGTTCCAAAGGTTCAACAAATGGGATCTGGGAAACAGGAAGAGAGATATCCCATAGATTTTTAAGAGGAGGAAAAGAGATGGTTGATTATAGGTAATTGTATAGATTGTATCTTGATAGAATTAGAAAATTAAGAAATATTAACAGGTTTTGGTGCATTGATTTTTTGTTTCAATTAACTTAGCTTCTTTTTTATAATACACTCTTTTAAAGTAAACTTTAAAAATGTTACCTCATTTTTCTGTCTAAATGTTGAACCAACTTTTAGAGGTAACTCAGTAATAACATTGCTATGCTTTGGCAACTTCAGCTTGTTTAATCAGATGTTGGATTTTTCAGAGGTGACAAGGAAAATGCATTTTTGGCTTTGCTTTATTGTTTTAACAGAGTACCCTGTGTCTGCAGTGTTACTAATAAGTTGAATGCCTTTTTTCTTTCTTTTAACATTATTCATTCTCTCTAATGCATCTGGACACATTCCAAACAGTCTGGATTAATATTTTAATTAAACAATACAAGTAATAATATCTAAGTAAATGGGACTTTTCAGATTACTTTTGTAAAAGTGAAATTAAATTTGATTTATTGTGGATCTGACTTGGAAGATTAATGAAAGAGAGTAAACATGATGTCTGAGTTACCACCTTTATCTAGAAGAATTTGTTTGGATTGAAAATAAATGCACTTATATACAATGGCTAATGCACGTTAGAAAAGATTAGAAATGTAATGAATCAAGGGTCTGTTTTTAGTTTCATTGTGAAGTTTTATAAAAAGACTTTCCATTCCCATCTCAAGCTAATCATAGAAAGAGGAGCATTTCATGAGTAGAAGCTGTGGGGCTTAAGCTAAGACATCTATCACTTTCTTCTTTGCCACAATCAATTTAACTGCTTTGGCTGCTTAGGCAGACCTCTCCTTTTTCTGCTATTGCTCTTGTTTCCCTTAACTTCGTATAATTTATGACCTCACTGCCTTCGTATATATAGAGGTGGACATTCTATTAAGGGTATACACAAAATATCTGCACACTCTTGATAGAACTTTCTTTTGCTATAAAGTGTGTTCATTTATAGTTGTAAGCTATCATTTATAGTTGTGAGACATTCTTTAAGCATAGGTAGTGTTGTGATGAGTAGCTAGGCTAAGCAAAAGTTACCCCCAATGGTGTTTTATTCGAGGCTTCTCCAACCACTGTTTTGAGAAATCTAACTGCTTCCCCCTCCCATAATCAACTTGTACATAAAATTTTAAGAAATATATGAGTAGTACTTAAATAGGCAAATTTTTTTTCCTTTGGAATAAGATCATTTATATTTTCAGCCACTCATTTATAATATCAAACTATAAGCAATAGGCTAGAGAATGAATGATATCTAAAAGATAATTTTAGAGTTTACTTTTATTTTTATTTGTATGTTTTGTGGTTCTGGAGATCTATCCATGGCCTCAGACATAGTAGCAAGTGTACTACATTGAGCTATATTCCCAACTCAAGGCTCAGTTTTTAAAATGACAAATAAAAATTGTATCTTTGTTTTGAAATTGAAAAACAATTTTAAATTTATAGATTAATTATACCAAAATTAACATTTTCTAGAAATTATTAAAAATTGTGTCTTATGTTTATAATACACTGAACTTCTTTTCTAATTCTGTGACTTTAGGTTTTAGTGGTTGCTTTATAGGCTTGGAATGGAAAGCAATTGAACTTAAATAGAAATAACCAACTTAAATAGAAATAACAATGCTGATTACTTTGAATGTAATGGTCGATACACTTGTATTATATCAAGTGAAGTCATAGAATGTGACTTTAGCCATTTTACTTTAAGAACAACTTTTAAACAATTTTATTGAGGTAATTGATGAATAGTAAACTCAACATACAGTATATACTTTAATAAAAGTTTATACCATACTTTATGTATTCACTTGTTGATTATTTGGGCTATTAAAATAAAGTTGTTGTTAACATTTATGTACAAGTCTTTGTATAGGGATATACTTTAATTTCTCTTAAATACATAGTTGTAAAATGACTGGTTCAGATGGTAGGTTTGTGGTTACCCTTTTTAAGGACTACCAACCTTTTTTAAGTTGGTAGAAGAACTACCAACTTCTCCAAACTAGTTACACTATTTTACATTCCCATCATTGGTATGAGGGAGTCCCATTCTACATCCTTTCAACTCTTGATGTGGTCAGTTGAAAAGCTGTTTTTTAAATTATTGCACCCCTTTTCTGTGTTATTACAAATATATGTAAGAATTATTTGGGAAAAGTACAAAATGTGACAAATAGCTAATGATTTTAAAGTTAAGTTAAAGAAGTATTTGTGGTTATTGTGAAGGTAAATATTGGAAAATTCAGGGATACAGTTCTCTTTATAAAGGCAAAATTGTGGTGTGTATATCTGTTTTTATATGTTTTTTTCCCCCTTTGATAGAGTTTTCCAGAGAAAGACCTTCTGCACTGTCCATCTAAGGATGCAATTGAAGCTCATTTTATGTCTTGTATGAAAGAAGCTGATGCTTTAAAGCATAAAAGTCAAGTAATCAATGAAATGCAGAAAAAAGATCATAAGCAGCTTTGGATGGGACTACAAAATGGTAACTATAGCAGTTTTTAATTTCAGAGTACCACTTTATAAAACATGATAAAACCATAACCATGTAAACAAGTGATATATTTTAGAATTGGTGGTTCAAGTTAATTCTAGCCTTCTTGCCCAAATTTTCACAGTGGCTACTTTTAGTCATACCTTATATTATACTCTCCCAGTGTTCCTCTGTTCATGAATTCTCTAGCACTAGACTTAAGTAACTTATTCTGTGACTTAAGACAACATAAACTTTGTTGTAGCTTCTGAAGAAAATGCCATTACTGGTAGTATTTCTTCCTCATTCCTTAGGTATTACCCTTCTGGGATCACAGCTGGAAACTGTGGATGTGTTTACCATGATACCCTCTACTTGGGCACAGATCCAACTTCAGTCTATGCTTTCTCAGAACAGCAGACTTTCTTTATGCTTGCATTACTGTGTCTGCTATTCTCTGTGGTTTATAAAATACCTTCACAGAAGTAGATGAGAGGAGCATGAAACTCATCTCTGTGTTCTCCATCTTTTGGAGATCATAAATCCTTAATATTGCCTGTGTTGATTTCCCTCTACTGCCTTCACAGGGTTGGTTTAAATATACTCCTTACTTCACATGATTCCTGTATTTCAGTTACTGTGATTCAATTAGATAATACTAGTTCACTGACCTTATAGTTCAAATTTCAGTTACCATGGTATATTAACTATAATTAGTTACATAAAGTACAAATTTTATTGCTGGCTGTTTAGTCCAAGAATCATTACATAACAGTGGATGTGTTCATGATCAGTGACAAATCATATTGCTTTTTACATTGTCTGTCAGTGATTTGTCACTATGCATTAGTTATTCATGTTGTCCATAGACAGCAAAGCATGCAGATATAATGTTTCCTTGTTTCCAACAATAAGCCCATGTAACATTTTATAAACAAAAAAGAGGGAATTGGCAAGGGAACATAAATGCAGCCAAAAAATTGTGTATTGGAAAGTAGAAGGTAACTGGGTAGTATCTGGCTCTGGAAAAGTTGAGATAGCTGCCTTTCAAGAGACTGGATATGCAGCCAGAGGAACTAAATGAGGTGAACTCATTAGCATAAATAAGGAAAGTAGATTTGACATAAAGGATGAAGGAGTTCCAGAATAAATGATGTTGTTGATGTTCATATTAAAGGAATACTCAGAGATAGCCCATGATACTGAAAATACAAATGATAAAATGGTGAAAGTTGATTACAACATAGAAATACTCCAGTTCACCCAGGCTTAAGAATAAATAAAACATTCTAATCAATGTTTCTAATATTTTAAAATTACAATATAATAATTATTTTTATTTTTTATTTTCCTATATAAATTTATAACAGTTATTTTACATTTTGACAATAAATCTTAAAGATCATGCAGTAATTGTAGTTTTTTTCATTAACTAAGATTACTTTGTGGGGATAGGGGTGTGGCTCAGTGGAAGCGCACCCAGTGAGACACTGGGTTCGATTCTCAGCACCACATATAAATAAATAAAATAAAGGTCTGTCACCAACTAAAAAAAATGTTTAAAAAATAAGAGATTACTTTGCAGTTTCAGTGTGCATGATCACATTTTCAGTGCAAACTACAATGAAATTAGAATATTCTGTACTGTGTCTATCTTTGATAGTTGTTTTTGGCCAAGGAATTAATAATATAAGTTTTTTCATGGCAGTAACAACTGTATTATTACAATGTCAAGAGGTACTTGTAGTTATTAAGTATTTATTAAAATTTATGCAAAATTCAGAGCATTATGTAAACCTCATATAAGGTACATCTGTATTGTATGTACTGTAAATTATATTTCCTCGTTTCTTTGTTTTATTGCTCCTTAGTTTCATGTTTATATATCAGGCATTTTTCAATACCTGTCAGGCACTGGACTTAGTTGCCTCATTTACATTACTGAGTACAAAATTTTTTTTTTTTTTTTTTTTTTTGGTGTGCTGGGGATTGAACCCAGGGTATTTAGCATGCTAAGCAAACACTCTACCAACTGAGCTATATCCCCAGCCCCCAAAAATTCTTAATAAATTAAAATAGTCTACAAAACCACTTTTTATTTCTGGCTAACTAAATAGTAATTGATATTTTAGAAGACTTATGAACAAGAAGGTAGCTTAAATGGGGGAAGCTGAGGATCATATAAAGAGAAGGGAGTTGAGAATAATTTGATCTCAGAATTGAAGTAAATGAATGGACAGAAAAGTCTTTGTTCTTGAAATATACTCTGTCTTGAGTCTGCTAAAAAGAGTTCAGGGATTCAGGAGAGAATTCTAAAAATGATTGAAATGTTTAAGTTGGTGCATTGGAGGATTGAGTGTAGAGGAAAATCCTTAAGAGTCATCAAAAGAACAAGAGTTGTCTCAAGGTTGTGGAGGTAGCTCAGTAGTACACTGTTTGCTTAGCATGTTCTAGGCCCTGGGTTTGATCTCCAGCACTGCCAAAAATAAAAAAATAAAAAGGTTGTCTTAGTTCAACTAAGCTGTGCTAGTAGTTCTTAAGTCATTCAACTCCTTTGAATTTCGGTTTCTTCATCTGTGTTACAAGATAAGATCTGCCTTCTAGGTATGTGTAAATTATGTAAAAGCCTTTCTTTGAAAGAAAGTAAAGCTGTCTCAGTAAAAGAATTACTAGTATTATTATTGTTGTTGTTGTTACTGCTGCTACTGGAGATTTCATCCAGGGCCTTGCTCATGATAAGCTTAAGTTGTTAACACAGCACTACATCCAAACCCCTCAATAAAAAGAATTATTTAGAAGTTGCTTTGAGACCTAAGACAAGGTGGGTAAACTGTAGATATGTGACAAATGCCAGTTTTCTTAAATTAAGATTTCCTAGAATCCAGCTATAAACATTCTGTGCCTACATTTATGCTACAATAGCAGAATTAAATAGTTGTGACAGGTTATGTGGCCCACAAGCTTAATGTATTATTACCGGTCCTTTTAAGAAAATTTTGTGAAGCCACAGTAGCCTGATCAAACCCACAGCAAATATTTATCATTGACTTAAACCATGAATCAAAAGATCACATGCTCAGAACTTGGGATAACAGTAATCAGACATAGACTGACAACTGACTTTTTTGCTATTGTTTAGGCATCAAGTTTCTTTTCTATATTTCTGTCTTAGATTATATTCTTTCTTCAGTGTGACTATTATAAAGTTAACTTTACTAAATTAGATTTTATTAAATTAATTTTAAAATGGAGTTTAATTAGATCTAACTTAATGGTGTTTGGTTATACATACTTTATTTCTGTTTGTTCGGAGCTGTAGGTTATTTTTGTGAGTATTATACTTGGTTTCATTTGTGGTAATTAAGACTGAACTTACAATACTCAGAGACCATTGAGAGGTATGCCGTGGTACTGGAGTTCTTTTTATTTATTTTGTTTCTTTAAAATTAAGATATTTTAGCTGGGTAAATGTTAACTTATAAAAAAATATTGTGGGTAAAATGCTGAAAGGTAAATTGTTAAAAGGTGTGTGTTTTCCATTCTGTTATTCTGTTTGGAGTACTCTTCTTTTTTTGTCTGTTTAACTTCTATGTGTCTTTTGACATTCATGTCTGTTATCACTTTCTATATGAAGCATTGTTTCCATTTTTTTCCTTGAATATTTATTGACTGCTTAACATGTGCCTGATACTATGCTAAGAGCTAGTTATCATCCAGCACCCATGGAACAAACATGGCCAGAGAGCTTACACATAAGTGGAAACAGAATTTCTTATGCTTTCATGCTGTCCTGACTCTTCATTTAAATGCATTTCTCCTTTTGTATTTTGTCACATTCTGTATTGTTATATGGTTTATGTATTCTACTAAGCATTATACTCCTGGTTGGAGTAGATCTTATTTTTTATCCCTATCATGTAGTCTGGTCTTATAGAGAAAGTCAGTAATGACTGAGTGACTCCTTTATTTTATTTCTTTCTGATGCTACCAGGAATAATATTAACAGCTTTACATAATGGTGTAATATTAGTATAAAAGAGAGGAAGTATGTTGTTTGCATTTATTTATGGAAATGGATTTTATGTTTAAGATTTTTTTCTCCAACAGAAGTTTCTATTTGTGAAAGATATGTCACCTTTTTGTTAGTATAATTGTAAACTTGTCAAAATTGAGACAATAGATGGTAAATTTATTTCATTCAGAATTGCACCTGTACAGCATAACGACTAAACAGAAATTTAAATGATTTTTTTTCAAATGCTAATTTTAATTTCGAAGCTCTCTGTGAAGGAGAAATAAGAAAAGCTTATGAAACCAAGAAAACTCATTTAAGGCATACTGTGCCTTTCAGTGTTTTTTATGAGTTTTCATTTTAGATTTTAAAATATTTAACCTCTTTGAAACAGTTAATAACCACAAAAGAAAAAAGAAAGAAAGAAAGGAAAGTGGCATTTTGATATATGAGGCAGTTGTCACTACATGTACAGGCTATTTATTTTCTATTAAATGTCATATTTTTCTTATAATCTGGAGATTTGAGGAAATCACTAAAAAAGTATTCATAATACACGACTTTGTTTTTAGGCCTGCCTTTTCTTCCGAGTGTATATTACCATCCATAAAGTAAGAAAAAACGACAATAAATTTAGTTGACTTACAAATTAAAGGCAAGGGTTTACCATAAACGTGGTTAGTCTTTTTAGCACTTTTTTGGCTGGGGGAGGGGATTGAACATAGGGTCTCATACATGCTAGGCAAGCACTCTATCACTAAGATACATCCCAAACCCATTTTATTTTGTTTTGAGACAGGGTCTCACAAAGTTGCTCAGATTGGCCTTAAAATTGAAGTCTTCCTGCTTCAACCTCCTAAATAACTGAGATTACAGGCATAGGCCAGCACACCAGCTAGTTACTTGATTTTTTTTTAGAGACATCACTTGATAGCATGTCATTTTAAATTAAAAACTGTTTTCTGAGAGGAAATAGTGATTACGTATAACAAGTTCTATAATATTTTGAAAATACATTTGATTTGTAGGTAATGTAAAAGATAAGTGCAGTGGTTCCAGCTCTTTGTAGTCTTGTATGATAAAGACAGATGGGTTGTAATTTCATCTCTTTGTTTTTATTAGTGGTGTGTATATATACAGTTGAGTAAGAATTGAAATGAGATTTTCTGGGTCAGAAGTAGAGCACTGGCTCTCATCTATTCATTGTTTTATCTTTTATCACTTTTGTGATTGTGGCAGGTCATTTTTCTTTATAAGCTGGAATGGTCTTATAGATGCAAAGGTAGTAATAGTTCATAGGACTAAAATTTCAAGAACTGTAAAGCAATAATCATGTGATAGATTTTTTTCCTGTTGATTCCAGATGGACTTCCTAGATGAAAGTTGTTATTGGTTTTTCTCTATTCTTCTCTTTTTACTAAGCAGGATATAGGTAGAAAGTAAGAGATAACTTTACAGAAATAACATAGTACCATAAGAAATGGTACTATAAAACCTCTGTTTTGGTATAAGAATTCTTAAACTTAATGAACCCACTACCTATCTGTATCTTGAAACTTCCAGTTTTCCCATTTTGTTAGCATCACATACTGTCATAGGTATAGGTGCAAAAGAAGAACTGCCAATAGGAAACATAAGTGCTCCTCTTGAACCTTTTGTCTCAGTGCAAGAAAATAGTGTAATAAATCTCTATATATCAGTCAGGCCTCAGCAATTTCCAATATATAGCTGCTTTCATTTTATCTTTGACTTCTACTTCTTATCCTTCCCCTACTTTTGAGTTTTTAGAAATTTTTTTTCCATTATATTGCTCATAGATTTTTATTCTTTACAGATTTTTTAAAAGTGGTATTTAATCAAGTATTAGAAATGACATTCATTGTTTCTCTTTTTCATGGTCACAAATCCAATCTTCTTTATAGGAGATTCATGCCCAGGCAGTGGCAGTATGGATTAGCTAACCAATAATAGAGCCTATGATGAGGCAGGCACTGTTCTAGCACATGAAACACTAGAGTGAGTAAGACAGGTGTAGTCCTTTCCCTCAGAATTTATAGTCTAGTGGAGGGCAGGTCAGATGTTAAACAGATTGCTGTTTAAATAATATTAAATTTACAATTGGAGTTGTAGAGGAAAGAGGAAAGAATATAGACAAGAGGGTTGTGATGAAAATATCCCAGACTTGGCATGATGTGGGCTAGATTCAGAAGTAAGGAACTTATTAAGTTCTGGGAGCGGAATGTAGACTATTCTGACAGGAGCATGATGATCCGGAGAGTAGCAAGAAGATGATACCAAACATTAAACAAAGGCTCTATCCAGGGCCTTATAGGCCATTGTAATGTCATTGAACTAATGGTGGGAAATAGGATGGAATGGTAGAAGGACACTGATTTTAAGCAGGTCTGAAAGAGAATCAGACATTCCTTATGAAAACATCCCTTCACAAACAATATGGGTAATGGTTTTGTAGGGAGCAAATATGTATTTGTAAGACCAGTGTCTGTTCAGTCTAAACCATTATTGCCTCTGAAAGTTATTTGGACTGTATATGGTAAGCTTGACTAGAAAGTAGTACAGGATATGACAAATAATTTTTGATGTTACCAAGAATTTGTATTTGGTTTAAGGTGGTGAGTAATAGAATGAGAATTGTTGAGGTTGATTCCCAGCCATTTTAGAAACTATTGAGTATACCTAAGTACTTTGATCCAGTTCACATAAAAAAATACTAGCCTCTGAACACTGTAATAAAAAGTAGGATACTTTAGAGATGGGTATTTTAAATTTTATGATAAATTTTTAATTACTATTTTATTTTCTAAGTGTTCTTTGCTAGAGATTGAAATCAAGCTTACCAGTTAATAAAATCCATTCATATTTTTAAGTTGACACATTTATGTCTCTTATGACCTCGGGCACCTGTTTCATTGTTTTTCAGAACTATTGGCACTAGTTTTGTAATCCTATCTTGAAGTGTTTTTTTTTTTTTTTTTTTTTTTGCTGTCTCATTTATCCAGAGACCTGCACTAAAAATTCCTATGCCTCTGTTTTGGTCATCTTTCTATGGTACTATGTTATTTCTGTAAAGTTATCTATTACCTTCTACCTATGTAATAGCCTCATGTCTTTTTGTATCTCTAAGTCTATGAGAGCATTATTTTCACTTCAGCTGTGTATTTTCATCTTTTTCTCTGAGAAAATTATTGTTGGAAAAAGTAAAAGAAGAAAAAATAAATGAAATAGTTGTGTCTTCTTAGTATGACACTGTTTTGCCAGTAATGTTCTTTACCTATTCTTTCTTTCATTGTCAGACATAGTTTATTAAGTTAATTTTATTTTCCATATTTTTATGAGCCTCATCTCATGTTGCCTTCCTACCATTCTTCCCTCATGTATTTCTGCTGTAAATTGGTTCATTGTATGGGTGTTATTTTAATGTTGATTAGTTGACAGGTTGTCTTATTTTTATTTTTTTTTATTGGTTGTTCAAAACATTACAAAGCTCATGACATATTATCTTTTCATACATTTGATTCACGTGGGTTATGAACTCCCATTTTTACCCCAAATACAAATTGCAGAATCACATCGGTTACACATCCACGTTTTTACATAATGCCATATTATTGACTGTTGTATTCTGCTACCTTTCCTATCCCCTACTATCCCCCCTCCCCTCCCTTCCCATCTTCTCTCTCTACCCCATCTGCTGATTGCCTGTCTACTGTATGATTTGTGCTTTAGGTATTGGAGACATAGCAGTGAGAAAAATAAGCACAAAGTCTCATAGTTACCTAAATTAAATTCTAGTTGGGGAGGCATACAATAAACACATATATAAGTATATATTATGTGTCATATGATGACAGTTGCATTGGGAAGAAAAAGTAGGGTAAGATGAGAGAGAACTGTACTGGGAGAGAGCATTGCTATTTTAAATAGGATGGCCAGGGAAGTCTTCACTGATCTGATGTTATTAAGTGAAGACCTGAAGCAGTTTAGGGTATCTCACTTTTATTTATCAGAGGTTAATGGCCTTGTAGCCAGAGGAAACAAAAAGGGCAAGGGCAGCAAAATGAGGATATGTTGGACAATTTCTGAGAACATAATCCTGTGGGTAGCTTTTAAAAGTGTAGATAACATAGATTTTTCTTACCTTTCTCTTCCATTGCATTTGTCATATTCTCCTCTACCTGGAAAGCCAGTGTATAGTGGTGTCCCACCACTTTTTTTATATATATAATAATATCTGGTTTTAGAAAAACTTGTCTATATCTAGTTTTTTTTTCTTTTAATAAGCTTCGTGGGATCCAAAGCATTGTTTTAGCAATTAGTTTTATACTATTTTGAAAGAAGTAAATAAGATGTTAAGAATAGTGCCCTTTAGGACTGGGACATATTTACATTAAGATGATTAGAGAAGACCTGTTTGAGAAAATGATATTTAAGTTGAAATCTGAATGATAAGAATGAGCCAATCGTATTAGAAAATTACATGTTTTAAAAACATGAGGTAATGATGTTCATCTCATTCCACCGTCTTTCCTACCCCATGCCCCCTCCCTTCACCTCTATCCCCCTTGTTCATGAAGACACAAATGGTGTGACTCTACTTTGTTTACAACCAGAGATATGAAAAATTGTGTTCTATATGTATAATATGACATATATATGTATATGTCATATATACAAATTAGAATTTTTAAAAAATGAGGTAAAAAAGAGTCTGATTTTAGTCTTCATTTGTTCAGGTTGTTGTATTTGCATAGGTTTGGTGGCTTAATAAACATAATTTTTACATATCTGAAGGCTGAGGAGTTTAAGATCCGATCCGGGCATTTGGAGATTTCATGTCTGGACCTAATTATTTCTTAAAGGTCCTATCACTGATTACTGTCATATTGAATGTTAGGATTTTACGTGATTTGTGGGGAGGGCATGAACATTTGATATATAAGAAGTAGGTTTTTAGAAATTGAAAGAAGACCAGTATGTCTTAGATGTGTGACCAGAGAGGGACGGAAGGGTAGCTTGAGGTGCATTGGAGGAAAGGAATGAACCAGATTATGTAGAATCTTGTAGACCAAGGGAAAGAATTTGTGTTTTAAAGGGTAGTGGGAAGCCATTGTAGGATGTGGAGCAGAGGACAGGTAAGACACAGAAGGAAATAAAAATACTTCACTGCTGAACGTAGAGTGGAATGGAAACAGCCCCAAAAAGAAGTAAAGAGGCTCTGGTAGTATTCCAGGTTTAAGAACATGGTATAGCAGAGCATGGCATACCTGTAATCTTAGCCACTGGGGAGGTTGAGGCAGGAAGATTGTAAGTTTGAGGTCAGTCTAGGCAACTTATTATGACACTCTGTCTCAAAAATAAGAAAGAGGGCTGGGGATGTAGCTCAGTGGTAGAGCACTTGCCTAGCATGTGCTAGGCTTGGGTCCAGTTCCTACTACCACAAAAACTGAAAAATGAGTGTTTATTGTGAAGGTAGAATTGACAGAACCTATTGTTAGGTCTGATGTAGAGGTTGGGAGTGCAAGAATTATTCCTGTGATCTAGTTTGGGTAATTATATAGATGGTGCTATATGTACTGAATGGAATACTTCAGAATAGGTATGGGGCAGGAAACAAAGCTGATTTGAGAGGTCATCTTTGTGGCTACAAGTTTGAGATGTTTATGAGCCATCTACATGAAAATATACTAAGTTAGATATTGGTAGAGGTAAATATCATAAGTGGGCAACAGTAGGTGGAGGAGGCTTAATAGATTGGAATCTAATGCTCCCACTTTTAATTTCATATTTTTTTTTTTGCAGTGCCATCTTTTTTATATCAGCTTTGAAAATATGGCAGTCATTGTGTTCCAGTGACAAGGCAGTGAAATATGGAATAATCCCGTTTTTTTCTCGGTGGTTGGAAGTTCTGTTTATACTAACCATTCTGTGTTTTTCTTTCTATATACAACTGAGCTAATAAGTCATATTCATTACTTTCTTGCCTGCAATACTTTTTGTTTGCAGGTCAGTGAATAAGTTCAGTCTGAAGCTATGTGTGTGGCATTTAAGAATCTACAACTTTGTGAGAAAGTTGTGTAAAGCATATTTTGTAATCTCCTTGAGCATTCAATTAAATTTTACTATGGAACAAACAAGCTTTTTACTATATATATGTTTTAAATCAGTCTTTTGGTGTTCTCCTTTCTATAATTAAAAATAATGGTGGGGATGTTAAATTTTATTTGTTTGTAATACAAAGCCATAAAGATAATTTGCTAGGCTTCCAGAGAAAGATTGCTTTTGAAATCACATGATTTAAATGAATAAATAAATTTTGTAGTATTTTGGATTATAACCTCTTTCAGTTTTCTTGGTAGTTGGCAGTGAATATTGTGGATGATAAAACTTGGTGAAACAGTGTGGTGGCATACAACTGTAATCCCAGTAACTCAGGAAACAAGGCAGGAGGATATCAAGTTTGAGGCCAGCCTCAGCAATTTAGTAAGACCCTAAGGAACTTAGCAAGATGTGTCTCAAAATAAAAAAATAAATAAAAAATTCTAAAGGGCTGGGTTTGGAGCTCAGTGGTAAAGTTCTCCTGGATTCAGTCCTCAGTACAAAAAATATAAAAAGCAGAGGAAAAAAAAATATTACTTGGTGAAACGTGTACCTCTACCCTTGTCTTTTTTTTTTTTTTTTTCCCCCCCCCCCAGTATTGGGGATTGAACTCAGGGGCACTCTATCACTGAGCTATATCTCTAGTCCCTTTTATATTTTATTTTGATACAGGGTCTTGCTAAATTGCTTAGGGCCTCACTAAGTTGCTGAGGCTAGTTTCAAACTTTTGATCCTCCTACCTCAGGCTCCTGAAACACTGAGATTACAGGTGTGTCCACCACTGTGCCTGGCAAGTTTTACATTTCTTAAATGATGTTTTTTGTTTTGGAACTTTAAAAGTAGTTCATGGGTTTTTGTTTGTTTTTGTGGTGCTGGGGACTGAACCCAGAGCCTTGTGCATGTTAGCCAAGTGCATACTACCTCTGAGCCACATTGCCAGCCCTTGTGTTTCTCTAAAAGAACAAAAAGTTCTGGTGTACTTACTTTTCTAATCTTTGTCTTTTTTTCCCCCATTAGCTCCTTCTTACTTTTCTTTAGTGCAGGGTTTCTTAAAATATAGACCATTGGCCAGAATCATCCACTGGGAACTGACTATAATTGTAACCTAGACCAACTGAATCAGAAACTCCACTGCTCTGGAACAGGCTATCTCAACCATGGCACTATTGCCATTTTGGACCAGATAATTCTTTGATTTGGCTGCAGAGGTGGAAAGGTTGTCCTGTCCAGTGTATCATGGTATGATGTTCAACAGCACTCCTATTAACTGGATGCCAGTAGCATTGTATCCCACTCCTCAATCCCTAATTGTGACAAAAAAAAAAAAAAAAAAAGTCTCCAGACATTACCAAATATCTTGAGAATCACTGCTCTACAGAGAAGTGATATGGAGTCAATGGATAAAAACCTCTATTGGAATATTAAATACCTTTAACTCATTCCAGGATTCATGCTGATTACTTTACTACAATTTATATGCATTATTACTGCCTTTACAGCAGTTATACAAAATGTAGTTCAAAGTTCAAAGCCTCATTTATGAAGTTTCTCATCTATTTCAGTAGCTTAGTACTTGGACTTGTATGTCCAGTTGTTATAATGATTCATTTGGCTGAATTTGGAACCATATTCTTTTTCAACCCAAAGGCATTTGGCAGTTAAACAGATTAAACAGTTGCATACCCATCTCTTATATGTAAACTTAGGCTTATAATTTCTTGTAAACTTAACCATGTTTGTTTCTGGGGGGCAATTATTTTATTTTTGCTGAGGTGACTGTTAAATGACAAATGAATCAACAGTGTCCTGTTATTGTAGTAAGATCAGTATTGCTTGCATTTTTTAAGTAGTACTGTACTACTTCATTATTATGTAATATATATTTTCCCTTTTATTTTCATCTCTTCCAGCTCACTTGGTTTTGTTCATTTGTTTGTTTGTTTGTTTATTTATTTTTAGTAAGTTCTGGATTATTAGATATACAACAATGTATTGTATATCAATTTTATATCAACAATTAGTAGTTAATGCTAGGTTAATGTGTTAACCAGCCCTAGCTATAATATGCTTTTATTGGTGGGGGGGGGGCGGATAAAAGACCTAGAAATTATTGTTGCTGAGAATTTTACAATTTCCCACTCCTACTTGCAACTCTGCGCAACATCTCATTTACTCGTCTCTACCTTTGTAGAGTGCTCCTGATTAGTGGCTGTAGTGATAGTAATCTGGCTGTCAGATTTCTGCATATTAATGATGTTTCCTGAACCCCCCAAATCAGTGCTAGTTTCTTGTTGCTCATTGCATACCTTCTCTCTTTTACTACTCTAGGAACTATGGAAGAATCAGAGGTCCTTTTGTGTGAAAATTACATTTAGATATTATAAAACTACCTATGCCAATATGTTAATTGACAAAGAATTGCAAAGTTTTGAAACACTAGAATACTGGAAAAACATCCATTTTTAAAGGAGCACAATAAACAAGTCTGTTAATACAAAATACAGCATGATCGGTAAAATCCTGATCATTATCTTCAAAGTGGCTTTCTACTTATGAAGCATTTCTTCCCACAAGGTCTCTTTAGGATCCAAACTATCCTTGAGTTCTTGGAGCTTTTTACATTTTAACTTTTTTCTATCTTTCACATTATTAGAAGGATATGAAAGTAACTCAAACAATGCTTCTAATCAGTTAGGAAATATCACTGTGTCATATTCAAAGTGTTAAGATTTTGCGAACTTCCTTAATCTTGTATCTTGGTTTTGTTAGTATCTCCTTAGATTTTCTTCTACAGATATATTTTTCTATGTTTGCTTTTCATAGATGTTTTTAAAACAATTTTAAAATTCAAAAACACTATTAACATTTCTTTTACATGATTCTTATTTGTTTTTTGGTTTTGTTCATTTGTAATAACTGCAGATTGAATCCAGGGCACTCTACCACTGAACTACATACACTCCTAACCCTTTTTATTTTTCTTTTGAGGCATAGTCTAAGTTGCTGAGGCTGGCCTTGAACTTGCAATCTTAAGTAGGTGGGATTACAGGTATTCACCAAGAGATTAAAAATATTAATATTTGTGTGCCTGGGATACAGAGGAGCAGAAGAGAGGACACTGAGTGGAAATGCAGGAATTGAGAAAAGAGACGACTTCTTAGGTTTTAGTTAAAGGGGAAAGGCTTTATACTTATAATAGAAGCCCCCACCCATATTTATTTTTTAATTTATTTTCATAAGTTATGTTCAGAAAAATACAATATGAGATTCAAATATTTGAGTTGCAGATGAATAATATGGGAAACACTGGTAGGATAATTTTACATTTTAATAAATTCTTATTTTTACTATTAGGATTCTTAGAAATCTTGATTTTTGTGCATCATAGGATATTTGTATATATCAGTTATTACTAAAAGGAACTGAACTCATTTTTTAAAAAATAATTTTTGCAGTTCAATGGATCAAACTCAGGACATCATGCATTTGGCAGGTGTTTTATCACTGAGCTGTGCTCGAAGCCCAATATGTTTGTAAGAAATATTGGTTAATCCACAATAAGCTCATTATAAGAAGTAATAAAATGTTATTGTTAAAATTCTGTGTGGGCCCTATTTTGAGATATGTGTGATTTTAAGGACACAGCTTTTTTCCCAGTGAACATAAAAAGAAGTTTGTAGAAAATGCCACTAAAATTTTCTGTGATACATTAGCATTTTTCATGTAGCCACCATGGGCAGATTTGATAAGATGGATTCCAGATAGAATAAAATTTATCTAGAGATTATTCCAATTACTAAATTTCTCGTGATATCCCAGTCCTGGATAGTTTTACATGTTATCTAATGATTCCTTATAAGAATTAGATAAATATTGTCACTTCTGCAAATGAGGAAATGAACTCAGCTAGTAAGAATCAGTACCAGAAATTTGAACCTCTGTCTCTTCTGATTCTAAGGTGAATCTATTTTTTCATTACATCTGGAGGTCATTAACTCTGGATATATGTTAGAGTCCTGTTGGTGAGCTTTCAAAAGGTACAGATGCCAGAGAATTAGATACCCATTCACATGAGGAGGGTCTTGCACTTTGGGTTGGTTTGTTTGGTTTTGGCACTGGCTATTGACCCCAGGGGTGCATTCTTTTTTTTTTTTTTTTTTGAGGCAAGGCCTTGCTATGTTGCCATGCTGGTCTTGAACTGGATCCTCCTGCCTCAGTCTCCTGAGTTGCTGGGATTCAGGGTTGGGGGCGGGTGTGCTACTGCATCCAGCTACATATTTATATTTTTATTTTTAGAAGCTCTGCTTATGATCCTGGTGAGCAGCTAAGTTTGAGAAATGTTGTATTGAGTACTGCATCTCCAGTGATCACTGGTGAACCTTTGTTTGAAACTTTTGTTATTTGTCAGTGGTTAATCATCAGTAGTACTTTGTAATTCACATTTTATCACCAGAAGCATAGGACATTTGTATTTGAACAATGAGAGAATATCTTCCATAATAAACATTGGAAAGGTGACAGTGAACATGATATTGGATGTCTTTTTCCTTTTAGTTCTTCCAAAAATTATAATAGATTTTTTTTTTATCATTACTTTGGTGTGCTTTTTTGAGTAAAGTAAAAATGAAGTCGATTAGTTGTTCAGTGTGTGGCACTCTATGTATCAGAAGGTGATTCGGCTAAGAGAAGGACATTTTCTCACTTTACAATAGCTTTGAAAAGTTATAAAGCAGAATATTGTTTTAAGTATTGATTTAAAGAGGAATATAGGTAAATTGTTAGTCCTGCCCTACTGTTTTCATATATATAATCTCTGAAATCTCATTTTGGCAAGCAAGTTATAGTAAATGTTGTCTTTTGGATTAAAATTTTAACATTAGTGAATGAAATAACAGAATAAGTTTTTTGTATTGTGAAATTTTTGAGTTTCTACTCTTATGTCATACAAGTTTGAAATAAACTCTTTAATTGTATTTTGAGCTGCCTTTAAAATAAACCCAGTTATTGGGATTGACTTTGGAATACATTTAAAGATGTTGTAATCTGCACTTATAGTTTATTGGCTGCTATCAATTAAAATTTATAGTCCGCTTTTTTCAGTCCTTAGTAAGATTAGTTTTATTTGTTTTCAGCAATAGTTTTTAAACATTTACAGTTTTCATAGGTAACTAATTTTTATTTTATTTATGTTATGCTGTAATAAAGCATAACAGTAATGAACCCCTCATCTTCTCAGATTAAAAAGAAACCTTTCACCCCATCCTATGAATCTCTTCTGTACTCATATATAAACGCACGCACGCACTTTTTTTTTGGTGGTGGAGATCATGCTAGTGATTGAACTCAGAGCCTTGAGCATGCACTCTGTTGTTGAGATACATCCTCAACTTCCCCTAATATTGTAAGATGTGTTTAGGAAATGGATGGGTTGGGGTGGAGTGATTATCTTATCTTAAGGATAGTAGACGAGGAACTCAGATTAGCTTGCCACAACTGGAGGCCTCCCCAGATGTTGGCTTAGATTTTCTCGGACCATCATTTCTATTCCCACCACCTTTTATGAATTTCAACTGGAAATAAAGTAGTTGCAATTGATGAAATGTATATGCAACTAAATTGTACCCACAGAGTAAAAAGATCGAAACTATGGTATTTGAAAGAGTTAGAGAAAAGGCAAAACAAGACATAAAGGCGTATGGTATTGTAAAATGTTGCAGTTGGGTTGTATTAAAACTCTGTTCTCCCCAAAATGACTCACAGAGACTGTTATATAACTCCAGCAGGCAACATTCATGTAGAATTTGGTATTTCCTGGCCCTAAGCCTGGCTGAACACTAGATATCTTAGGGTTGGGTTTGGACAGGACTATTTTTCCATATTGGTGTTCACATTTTACTTATATAATCTAGGATGCACAGTGGTGCCTTGTTGAATCTGAGGCAGCCTAAAAGATAATGATAATAGCAAATAGTATGTAGCACTTTGTATCTATTAACCCATTTATTTCTTTCAATAGAATTATGAATATGTTATTATTATTTTCCCTTTATAGACAAAGAAATTGTATGAAGTTTCAAAAATGTCCTATTCAGTAGCTCACACAAATAGTAAATGGCAAAGCTGTGGCATAGGTACTGTGGTTCCACAGTTTTGTTTTTTTTGTTGTTGTTGTTAGCTATGGCACATTTGAAATTCCCACTTTCGATTTCCATTTGCCTAAATTATTCATTAATTTTGGTATTTTATCAATAAAAAACATTGAGTATGTACTATGTGCCTTAAACTTTCTGGGACTGAAGATACAGAAGACAAGATTCTTGCTCCCATAGAACTTATCTATGGTAGTGAGACAATAAGTAATTAAGCATGGAAATAGGGTAATTTCACATAATGATAAGTGTTTAGAAGAAAATAGCCTAATGGTATAGAGAATGATTGGAGAGTGGGGCTACTTTTACTGAGATTATGAAATAAGTTAATTTGAGGAGACAACACTTGTGTTGAGACTTAAATAATCAGAAGGAAGGAGCTATGTGAAGATAAGAGAAGGTATTCCAGGCTTGTAAAACTGTGAGATGAGAATACCTTGGCATTTTTCTAGGACATACACGTGTGCACACACACATCCACACACAAAATAGTGTGACTTGGAGTTCAGTAAGTAAGCAAGATACTATCTTAGTAAGTTGGAAGGTGGGTCTTGAGATCTCAGAGGAATGCATGAGCAATAAATATCCTTCCAAGGGGATGGGAAGTGGCCAATAGGAGTCAGCTCCCTGAGGAAGAGGTATTTTATTTCTGACAGTATTTATTGTTTCCTGTGTGCAGAATTGGGCAGGCATCTGTCTGTCCCAGTTGTAGGCAATAAGAGGATGCAGTGATTTTTGTTTCAGTTTGTTTTGTTTTTAATGATTTTTGTACTTAAAATAACTACATTTTTCAAGTCCATCATGACATATTATTCTTTATGACCCATTAGAGAAATGTTTGAAAAATTTATTCATTAGTGATACAATTTGGTTTGTTTAAAAAGAGCACTTTAGATGCTGGGAAGAAGAGACATATGGAAACAGAAAGACCAATTATGAAGCTGCTGCAGTTGTTGAAATGAGGATTGTGATTTAGATGAAAGCAATAGCAATATTTAGATGAAAGCAGTAGCAAATTGATAATATTTAGAGTACAGATTAATTGTACTCTAAGTATTATCAACTACTGTTCTTGATGCCCATTTCCCTGGACTGTAGCTCTTGTTTTACAGGACAAAGGAATAAATGTCTTCTCCCAGTTTATCCTCAGGCATCAATAGCCTATGTCAAATTTTCCTGAGACCTGTGTTTCGTTGCTCTTTTGATTCCCTCAAACCACAAATTCCTCTGGGTCCAATCCTACTGCCAAGATGTATTTATGTACAGGATTAAAGATATTCTCCTCCAAGACTGGCACTTCTCAATCTGCCAATCCAACGCTCTTGAAATGGGTTGCATTGTATCATGAAATAGCTCTTGATGAATTTTCAGGGGCCTTAAATACTTTTCAGAGCTACTTTGCCTTAGAAGCTTTCCTCAGATATATCTGTTACTTTAAACTCTGTGCAATAGTGCCAGTCTTTTCTGGCTCATATATAAATGTGTGGGTGTAGTTCTGTTGAGCAGCATCTAAGTACTGATGGATGTGCCAAGAGAAAGAGAGTGCTCCTTGTCCCTGGTTCACCTCAGCTGCCTGGTTAGATGTAATTCTCTTAATTTGACTTGACTCAGAAGACAAATGAGCTCGAAGATACACCTCACTTATTTTACATCTGCTTTTGACAGCCTACCAGTAATTACTATTTATTCCCTTTTCTCTTCTCCTATTTTGCCTTACAAAGATTTTTAACATATTGCATGTGAAGAAATTAATTCAAATAAGTCTATATTTGGATATGTTTTCTGATACATATCTTGAAAACTTCTGGTTAAAGCACTACATATATTACACAACAACTTGTATTGCTGATTTGAATAATCCAGGTGGTAGATGCAAAATCTTATGAGGAGTGGATCCCCTTCCTAGTGATTTTTAAACTATTTGGTTTTCTTCTCAAAGAACAGCTTAGAGTCAGTCTTTTATATCTTGACATAGTGACGTTTATTTGGGGTGCTGTAACTGTTGTCTTTGGCATTATAAATATTCAAGACCAGTAAGTGAATACAATGTGTATGTATATAGGGGTCATCTCATCCTTTTCCTATGAGGTGCCCACCAACTGAATTAAGATTTTGTAATAATTCCTGAAGTCTCCCAATGTGTACTCCTTGTCTTCCATGGGGATTTCAAGCACATTTTGGCACATGAGTGTTGAAAATAATTTTGCCTGAAGTTCTTTCTTCCCATAAAGCTTAAGTAGAAGAATCCTTCAAATTTGCCTTTTTTTTTTTTTTTCCATGTAAGGAACAGAGAATAAAAGTCTAATGTACCTTGAGATAATCTGAAATTCTTTTTTGTTTGTTTGTTTGCTTTTGTTTTTATGGTGCTGGGGACAAATCAGGTCACATGCATGCTAGGCAAGCACTCTATCACTGATCCTGATTATTTTTTCTGTATTAAATTTTTTTTTCCAAGATCAATATAAAAGCTTAATGCAGTAGAAAATAAGGAACAGTTCATGGCCACTAAGATTTTTGAGGAATTCTATTTTTAATCCTTTTAAAAAACAGATGCAATGTTTTTGGTGTGGGGGGGTATTCCTGGGGATTTAACACACAGGCACTTAACCATGGAGCCACATCCCCAGTCCTTTTTATGTTTTACTTTGAAACAGCATCTCACTAAGTTGCTGAGGTTAGCCTCGAACTTGTAATCCTCCTGTCTTAGCCTCCCAAGCCCCTTGGATTACAGGCATGTGCCACTGGGCCTGGCTTAGAGGTAATATTTCTACAGAACAGTCCTTCAATTTTATAATCCTTGCATTAATAGCATTCTTGAATTTCAAAAAGAAAACTATCAGTTACATTGCTAGTAAGTCTGATAGAAAGTGTATTTGTTCTTTCTTTCTCCTATTATATGAATAATCTAAACAAATGCTAGTTTATATCTTTTCCTACCTAGTTTTTTTAAATTGTGTTTTGCAGGAGAACTAAATAAATTTGGAAGTTGTTGAAATTGATGTACATATTTAATAGATGCATAGTTGTATGTGGTTAAAAATGAATAGCCAGAGGTCATTATGGTATAAGTACTGTGTGTTCTTGATGGCCAAAGAAACAAATCACTAATTTTATGGCTTAATTATAATAATGAATAGTATAGTTTCAGTATTTAAACTATTGCTTGAAAGCAGTTCAGTATATTCTTAATTCATTAATATTTAGGAAAATAGTAAAAATTTTGTTCTTAAACTTTATTGATTAAAGTAGATACTGATATTATAAAGTCCAGTTTGAAAGGCAATTGGTTATATACACAATTTTAGAGCTAATTTTCTTTAACTGCTATCTGTATCTTACTTGATAATAAACAAGTAATAAAAGTTAATTTATTCTTAGTGTGCTTTTCATATTGCTTAGAAAATGCCAAAAATTTTTATATGGGATTATAACCTTTTATAAGAAGATTAAAAACTGATACAAGTACAGATCTTTTATCATGTCTTTCTTCTTTTGAAACATAGTTGTCTGTCTGGGTCCAATCAGGAGATAGAAACTACACATTGGGTTGAACAGGGTAAGTTTTGTAAAGAATGATTAAACCCTGATAAAAGAGTGACTTTAAGACATTGGAAAGTATATATGGTACCTAGGACTGGTAGAGAAAGGACAAACTTCAATGGGCCCCTTCCTTAAGGCTGGGATTCAGATCTCAGTGGGGAAAGGTATAATTCAATCTACCAAATTAAAGGGTACCATTGTACCTTGGTCAGAGCTAGTTCATAGGCAGTTGGGTAATACAGCATGTAGAGGGGAAGGAACCCTTTGAGCCACCTGTATGCCTCTGCAGGCAGGAAGTCTTGAGAGGGTTGGATTTTGTGTTGAGAGGGAAGATTATTGCTAGGCAGGGCCTATACTTCCAGGTCCTTGAGAAGACTGCACATCTGGGCATGTGTGTGAGGCAGCCTTCACTTGATGTTCTTACCTCAGTACCACTGATCCACTATGCAGTAGTTGGAAACTACAGAACTGCCTTTTGCCCTATAATCTCCTTTGAACACTCATTGCTGAGAAACCTTCAAGTAGTTGTTACTGTAGAGAATCTCAAAATATTTGTGTCCATGTGGGACTGTATATGTTGAAGGGAGAATTTGAAACTGAAGATTATTAAATTTGTAACTGTCATAGTCAAGTTTCCATTCGTCCTTTCCCCAGTTTTTGTACTTTCTTGCAGTACATATTTGCAACCTCTTTTGACTAATTACTTTTCTGCATCTTTTATTGTTTGTGATTGTTTTTCTTCTTTTAGCACTGTTGACATCTGGGGTCAGGATAATTGTATTGGGAGGCTGTCCTGTGTATTATGGTAGGCTTAGCAGCATCTCTGGCCTCTATCCCTAAATGCTAATCACACATACATCTCCTCCTGCCTGTACATAGTTCACATTGTGTTTTGTTTTGCTTTTTGGTACCAAGATTGAACCCAAGGGTGTTTAGCTACTGACATCTCCCCAATCTTTAAAAAAAATTTTTTTTCCTCAAATTTTGAGACAGAGTCTCCCTAAGTTGCTTAGAGCCTTGCTAAGTTGCCGAGGCTGGTTTCAAATCTGCAATCCTCCTGCGTTAGCCTCCCAAGCTGCTAGGTTTATAGGCATGCACCCACCACACTGAGCTCCGCAGCAAAAAGGTCTCCAAATGTTAAGAAAATCCTTTGGAGATCAGCATTTTCCTTGGTTGAAAACTTATTGTAGCCTGTGTTGTTCTCTCTTTTAGAAGCAATTTTAATATCTGTTTTAATGAGGGTTTGCTAGTGTTTTTTTTTTTTTTAAACAGGCTCAGTTTTAATAGAGAAGGAATCTTAATTATGAAACTTATTTTTAGAAGAGGCATTAGAAACTAACACCTTTTAAAAAGTATCTTATGTGAATTAAGGTGGAATTTTAAGTGGATTTTGTTTCTAATAACCTTGATATTTGGTTGCAGGGCTAGGATTAGAGAATTCCGTTTTTTAAAATGAAATATTATATTTGTAGTGTTTTAGTATATTCATTCTTTGATTCAAGAGCTTATGCTCTGCCTTTACCATGCAAGGTGCTAGAGATTAAATGACAATACACTGAGTGAAATTTTTCAAGTATGCATGAAGAATCATTTAGTTGGCACATTCTTGCCTTGATTCTTTTTTTTAAAGATTTTTAAAAACATGGATACAATATCTTTATTTATTTTTTTTAATGTGGTGCTGAGGATTATACCCAGTATCTCACAAGTACGGACCCTAGCCTCTTGCCTTGATTCTTGATGGTAAAACAAAACATTTTTTAAACATTAAAATATAATTTCTTCCTATATGAAATGACCGTGTTAAAGGTGCTACTCTTAGGTTTAAAGTGTAGTTTTGCAACTGGGGTGGTATTTGAATCAGAAGATCCACATTCTGGCCTTGTTCCTTATTAAGCATCTTCATCATTTGTGAAACTGTACTTGATTAACTAGATTCAAAATCCCTAACCTACAATTTCTAATATGTCATGAGTAGTCCCCCAGGTTAGAGTTGAAGATGAGACCAGGGAAGGCCTAAAAGCCAGTCATAGTCTTCTAGCACTTATGTTCTGGGTACAAGAAGAAACAGTTTTACTTTTATATAGTTATGAAAGCTTAAGCAATTAAGATTGCTTGTAGATTAATTGGAGACAAGTCTAGCAGTAGAGTAAGGGCTCAAACAGTGAGTTGGCCTGAAATTCTTGACTTCTTTACCTGCTTTACAGATTTTTGGCCATGATAAAAATTTCTGACTATGAAAAACATTTTATTGTAAGGATTCTAGAAAGGAATTGCTTAAGAAATAGTATACAGAATCAGAGAAAAGTTTGTAGTTACATGTTGGATGAGGGGCTTGTATCCAGAATATATAAAGATTGCTTAGAACTTAATAGCAAAAAGAACACAATTTAAAATGGAGTAAAGGATTTAATAGATAATTTTCTAAAGAAGAATGTACTACTGGTCAATAAACACATGACAAGATGCTTAGCATTATTTGTTGTTAGGAAAGTACAATTCAAACCCATAGTGAGATACTACTTTATACTCACTTGGATGACAGAGTATGAAATACCAGAAATTAAAGTGTTGGCAGGAATGTGGATAAATTGGAACCCTCATTCATTACTTGGGGGAATGTAGAGTGGTTCGGTCATTATGGAAAACAGGTTGGCAGTTCCTCAAAACATAGCAGTTAAACAGAACTTCCGTAAGATGTAGCACTTTCATTCCAAGGTAAATATCCCAAAGAACTGGAAATGCATGCTCACACAAAAATTGTGCGTGAACATTTTTTGTTGTGTTTTGTTTTCCCACCTCACGATCCTCCTGCCTTAGCCTACCGTATCTGGTGCATTAATGTTCTTAATAATAATACTTCTAATACCCAAAAGTTCAAAAAATATTTTATTGAAAAAAAACTCAGATTTTTTCAGGTGATTGATAAAATCTTGTAACTCCATGTGGTGGAATGGTTTTTGGGCACAAAAAATTTCAAATGAGATTCTGATATATGCTATAGGAAAAATGAACAATATGTTGCATGGAAAAAAAATGAAAAGACCGCATATTGTGTGATCCACTTATATAAAATATTCTGAACTCTATTGAGAAACCACTGAATTCTAAACATTAGAGGGTAAACAGTATGGCATGCACATTATGTCTCAGAAATGTTTTAATGAACCTAAATAATAAAAAAGATTAATCAGTGTGAGATTATGCTATACAATAGACATTTCACAAGTACAGTTATTTTTAATTTTTTCTGTACTGGAGATTGAACCCGGAGATGTTTTACTACTAAGCTACATCCCCAGACCTTTTTTTCCTTTGAGACAGGGTCTCACTAAGTTACCCAAGCTGGCCTTGAACTTGGAATCATCCTGCCTCAGCCTGCTGAATAATTGGGATTTATAAGTGTGTACCAGTATGCCTAGCACCAAGTTCAGTGTTTGGCTTTGTTTCTGTATGCACATTCTGGCTAACGTTTAGTTTACTTAAGTCTGTCCGTTTATAGTTGAACAGTTGCATTGAGATCAGGAGAGTCAAATTATCTTTCCATACCTGGCCATCATAACACAAATAGTCACATATCTGTTTAGGGTTTTTCTTATAAGAAAAAATGTAAATAGGAAGAGGAAAAATTATGTAGAAAATTTAACTTTATATCTTTATGTTTAATTATGGAAAGATAAGATTAGTTAATTATAGTTTATTGAAATTTCTAGGAGATATTCATGTCTTCATGTGAGATATTCCATTAGAATGTTCATTTTAATAACACAGTTTATATCATTTCAGACAGATTTGACCAATTTTGGGCCATCAATCGGAAACTTATGGAGTATCCTGCAGAAGAAAATGGATTTCGTTATATCCCTTTTAGAATATATCAGGTAAGAAGTAACATTTTGAAAAATACTAAGTTGTGAAAGCCTCAGACATCTTACTTCTTGAAGCAATCCTGGTCCAAAAATCTGTTGTGTAGTATCTGAAAGTTTGTTTTTCAGATCTGACTTTTGGTGGCAATTATATTAGAGATTGACTTGTGTGCAGTTACTACTCAATATTCAAAGTTTTTGTATTGGCAGAATTACCTACTTGCTAAAATTTATCAGTGACCCCTAAGTCAGTACTTGAAACACTTTGCAATTTTACAAGATGTGCAGTGGAGTTAAAAATATAATTTGCCTGATGTGCATGTTCCAAGCTGACATTAAACAAAGCAACACTTTGTCTTCTTGTTCACCTTTCATAGTATAAACAAGAGTCCTTTTCATAGTCTTTTCAGTCCATTTTTTTTCCTGTTCCTTTTGGGGGTATGGGAGGGTTGTTTTTTTTTTTTGGTTGGTGATTTTTGTGCTGTATAGAATGTACTCTAGGCACAGTGTAGTTTTTGTTTGTTTGTTTTTGTTTTTTAATATTTTGTTGTTATTGTTATAGATGGACACAATACCTTTATTTTATTTTTCTGTGGTGCTGAGGTTCAAACCCAGTGCTTCACGTGTGCCAGGCAAGTGCTCTACCACTGAGCCGCAACCCCAAACCCGTGGTGTAGTTTTTAAACAGAAATGTACTTCAAGCAAGATTATGTATTAGGTGATGAATATGTCGTAACAAAAGCTCTCAGAAACATAACATCATTTCTCTTAGGCCCAGTAGTTCAGTATTTGCTAATTCAGTGTTTTAAGTCACTTTTTATAGAATATAACTATTACAAATAAAAGGATTGCATTCATTTTATATGGTGAATTCTTGGAATTGTACAACAAAATAGACAGTAAGTAGCTTTGCAGGTCTTCATTACAGCAAATATATAGGAGGTAAAGAACTATAATATTTTGTATAGTACTTAAAAATTCAGTGTGCTTGGGATATAATATAGCAAATACTAAATACTTATTGAGGGCCTGGGGTTGTAACTCAGTGGTTGAATGTTTGCCTAACATGTGAGGTCACAGGTTTGATCCCAAGCACCACCAAAAAATAAATAAATAAATTATCGAATTAATGATATTCTAGAAAGCAAATTACCTGCTATCATGGGAAATCATTTAAGAACAGAGAGTCTGCTCTGGTTAAGTCATCACATAACTATATTCAAAGAGGAAGACCAATCGCCTGATTAAAAATTAGCAAATAAAGTCTCAGAATACTGAAGGAATAAAATACCTTTTTATTCAATGCTGCAGGTATAATTTCCAAGGGGTTGATACTTTTCTTGAAGTCAGGATTGCTATGTTCCTAGTCTGGGTCCAGCATCTAGTAAAGTACCCAGCATGTGAATTTTTAACTTGGTAATCATTTATTGTTGATCTTCTTTTCATTTTATTCTATCATAATCTCCATACTAACTTACCATAAGGCATTTCTACAGCCTAACAAAGTATTTTATTTATGGAATTTAGTTGAACAAAGTATGTAACTTTAAATGACTTTAAAGACATTTTCAAAAGAAGAGTTCCAAAATTGTTTTCAGATTTGTACTTCCTAGCACTTAGAAGTGTATTGTTCAATTCTGGTGTTTACATTTAATGATACTGTATTTTCCTTATGTAATTACTTTGAGTTCCCATAGGGATAGTGTATTATATTAATGCTTAATGTAGGGATTATTATTGTCAGAATAATAGTGCAGATATAGAGAAGAGAGGTCTTCCTTTTTGGTATATCATTGTATTCTGGTGGAAAATTGTCAGTTCGTATCTCTTACTCTTGTTTATTATAATGCAGAAAGAAGTGGAGAATGGGGTTAGGAGGAAAAAGAAAATGTGTATGCATGGGAAAAATGGTTTTTATAAAAATTCCATAATTAGTAAGTGAGAAGGTAGAGAATTCTCAAAATTTGCCTTACAAAACCTGGCTGCCAGTGCGTCTTGCCTGATCTTTCCAGTGTCAAGACAGTTGGGCATTTTGTCTTTAAAAGAAAGAGACTGAAGTTTTTAAGTGACCTACATAACTTTCCTTTTGGCTTTATACCCAAGTGTGTTGTGTAACATGAATATAACAATTTAGGTCTTCCAGTTTTTACTAATTTATCATATCCTGACTTTCTTCATTTCCCTATTTTACATTTTATTTTATTTTGGTTTTTGGGTACCAGGAATTGAACCCAGAGGCACTTAACCACTGAACATATTCAGCCCTTTTTTAATTTTTATTTTGAGACAAGATCTCTCTAAGTTGCCAAGGGTGGTTTGAATTTGCAGTCCTCCTGCCACCACTCTCGGCCCTATTTTATGTTTTTAAATATCCATGCATGTTCTGACCAAAGAGAGATGGAGTCCTGTTTTCTTTCTTTTTTTTTGATTATATGATCTCTACTTAACATTAGATTTCTGTTGCTAACTTTTGATTAGTTTATATGTTTGTGATATTTTGTTTTTGAGTCTAGCTTTTTATTTATATGGCATTTCGATTATTACCTTTTATTTAATATTTAGTACTGTAGTCTTTGAGATCTTTAGTTAGTAAAGAAGATGTAAAGAAACCCTGAAAATCCATGTTATTAATATACAAATGAAGGGAATAATTTTCACTAAAATACTTATTTTACTCTGCAGAATCCTAATAGAATTCCTGTACAGCAAGGAGTGAGCAAGGGACCCTGAGCATGCTTGAGAGAGGCCCATTTTATCATGTTGAAGTCTCAAATCTGTCTTAGGAGGTAGGAATCATTATCTCATTTCTAAAAAATGAGGAAATGGAAGGTCAGCGACCTTTATATCACTTGCTCACTATCAAAGAAATGAAAGAATCTAAACTTAGTTCTGATTTGTGAACTTTTTGTTGTTGTTGTTTGTACTAAGGATTCAATCCAGGGTTGTTCTTCTACTGAGCTACTTACTCAGCCCTTTTAATTTTTTTTAAGTCAAGTGCTCGCTAATTGTTGAGACTGGCCTCAAACTTGCAGTTTTACTACTTTAGCCTCCAAATAGCTGGGGTTAAAGGTGATCTCCACTATGTCCAGCTTATCATAATTTTCCTTTATATATTATGACAAAAAGTAAAGTTCACCTTACATTGATAGGAAACTAGAACTTTGGCAGTGTTCTTTAAAGATTGGCTTTTGTAAAGATTATGTAGAACTACTTATTTTTCATCTGGAAAATGTTTATTTATAGGCTCAAAATGATTATAACCAAGTGACAGAATTATAGTGGTAAAAGTTAAATTCCTCTAGAAACTGTCTAGAGATGTTGCAGACCATGTTTCTGTCATTTACATAACAGTTTGGTTTGGTGTGTGAGTTTCAGGTTTGTGTTCCTGAAATCCAGGTGCTTTAGTATTAGCCAGTATTCTAGAAATGAGGTTAATGGCAGGAAGTGTTACAGAAATGTAACCAATATGTTATTTATGATAGCACATTTAAATAGATGGTGATTAATGAGAGTATCTGTCAGAAAGATTTGTAAAATGACCATAAATTCCTTAGATATTGGTATTTCTCTTGTAGAATGAACTTAACCTATTGTTTCAGTTTTTTAAAGAAGGAACAGATTCATAAATGTTATCCTGTCAATATATTTTGAGTAAAAAGTTTTCTCTGATTTGCCTTATATGAGTTTATTTACTCACAAATATTTGCATTTCCATGCCCTGTGCTATACACAGGGAAGTCAAGTGGTGGTTAATATTATATATATCATTCCTGAGAGGTTGAAAGAAACTAATCAACTTCAGTATACAGATATAACACTGCAACTGTGATTTCTGTGAATAGATACGTAGTGTAATAAAATTCTAATGCTCCTGGGGGAATTTGAACTAGTTTGGGAAGACAGAGGAGGCTGATTCGAGGAAACCTTGTGTTTCTTAGGGTAGGCAGAAAGTCTGGAGAAGAACATTGCAGGCAAAGGGGACTTTGAGACAGAGGACCTCTTGAGTATCAGGAGTTGTGGGGAAAGAGGCTGCAAAGGTACAGATTAGACCATATTACCATGTTTTCTCTTTATTCTGGAAGGAATGGAAAAATCTTAAGATAAATTTTAATAATTTGAATATCCATTCATACTTATTCAACAAAGATCATTATGCCATCTCCTCTCTTTTCCATGTTGTTTTTGAGGTTATAAACAAATTTAGGGACTTTTCTTAGGAACCACCTAACAATGTTATTTTCAGTTTTAAACAAAACACAAAGCTGATTAACGGTGTTTGTTTCCTCTTACATGATTAGATGGTTCCCACTTATCCTTAGAAGAAGTTCTTCATCAGTTATGTAATAATACAAAAAGTGGAATTTTGAGTTTAGATTTGTTCTCTTTCATAATCATCAGAGCTCTCTGTTCTTTCTCATTTACTATTTTATGTTCATTTGTCATTAAACCCCCATTAATATTTTAATTTGATCAGGTTTACTGGCTATTTTTACTTTTACAAATCTACTTACTTTCTATTGTGATGTGCTAAGATATATTTAAGAATCTAAATATTTAGCAATTTCAGAGGAGAAAAAGTATATTTTTAAAAATGGAAACTAGGATGTCAGGGATTAACTGGGCACTTCCTAAACTGAAGAAGTCAAATTTTAGGCTCTTTTTTTCCCCCAGAATGTTAATTTATTAATATTGAAATGTGAGAACAGTAGAGATGTGTGTCAAATTATGGCCATGTCTTTAGGATTCCTCCTCCAATATTATAGCAGTGGTAGTGAGAAATTATAAACTCTAATCTTCTGTTATTTTACATTTTGATTAGTACCTTGCAATAACATCTAACAGAAAAGCCAAAGACCAATAGGAGGTTCATATTAGTTATTTAGTAAACCAAATATTGATGCTTTCAGTTTTAGTTTTTGATTATTTCAAAAAGACACATTGTATAATTTGTAATATACTTTGTACAGAGATTTTAAATATGTTTAGGAGAATATAATACTAATATTCTCTGTTCTACATATAATTATATATTACTTGGTTTAAAAATAATTTAAATTTTTTCCATAAGAAAAAAATTTTAATCTGGTAACATAAAAATCTACAGCCCCACTTCACCCTGCCCTAGTCCTCAGGATTGATCCTAGGAACTCTGTGAAAGCTAGACAGGCATCCTACCACTGAGTAACATCTCTACCCCTTTTTCCTTTTATTGAGGCAGTATGTCTCTAAGTCATCCATGCTGTCCTTGAATTTGTAATCACCTTGCTTTGGCCTCCCCAAGTAGCTGGGATTACAGTTGTATGCCACCATACCAGGCAAACTTGATACTCTTTTAGCATTTACCTATTGTCCCATTCTGTTTTTTTCTATAAATTTTACTACATCAAGTACTTCATGTAAGGGGAATCTTATATTACTTTTTTTTTTTGGACTGGCTTATTTCATTTGACAGAATGTTTTCTAAGTTCGTAAAGGCTCATTAGAATTTTCTTCTTTCCTCCCTTCCTTGTTTTCAGTGCTGGGAATTGAATTCAGGACCTGTGCATGCTGGACAAGTGCTCTTCAAATGAATCACACCTTAATTACTAGAGTTTCCTTTTCTTAAGGTTCAATAATCTGTTGTATGAATATAAAAAATTTTGCTTGTGCATTCATCTACCTGAGTTGCCTCTACCTTTTGACTCTTGTAAATAACTGTGAGCATGGGTGTTTCCTATTCTTGAGAAAAACAGAATATGTATGTATTATCTTTTCACATGTGCACAGAGAGGGAGAGAGAGATTTTTAAGGAATTACCTCACATGATTGTGGAGACTTGGTGAGTCCAGCATTTGATCAATCAGGGATAAGTTAGCAGACTGGGGAGATTTAGTTTAGAGATACAATTGAGTTCCAAGGCTGCCTGCTAGTTGCATTCCTTCTTGCCTGCAGGAGATGGTCTTTGTTTTATTAAAGCCTTCAATTGATAACATACTCACATTGGAGATTATAATCTGCTATAGTGAAAATGCACCCATTTTTAAAATTTAATGCAATTTTTGTTGTATTTGGATCGAATCCAAGGCCTTGCACTTGCTAGAGAAGTTCTCTACCACTGGGCCACAAACTCAGCCATGAAGGTTTACCAATTTAAATGCTTGTCTTCTTCCAAAGAAACATTTAAAAAAAATATCTGGGCACTTCTTTTGGGTATTTGCATATAGGTAGAGTTTTGGGATCATATGGTGTTGTTTTTTTTAATTTTTATTTGTTATTTTCTGTGTGTATGTGGGTGTGTTTTTAAGGAGTGGCTATTTTAACCTTGGTAGATGTGGGCTATAATCCCTGGTGAAGTTGTGAATTTTTTAATGTGCTTGTTATTGTAAATCTTCTTAGGAACAACATCTTTTCAAGACATTTTTGTTGCTGCTTTTTGGATGGGAGGGAGCATATTGAGCTATTCTGTCTAATTTATTCTTTCAATGACTAAAGCATTCACTATTTGTGTGTACTGTAATGTGTTCCATATTTTTACTGATGAGTTTTCTCTTTATTTCCAGTTTTTACCGCTATAAGCAGGGCTTTAGTAAATAGCATTATGTTTTCTTTCACATAGGAAATTAACACTCAAGAATGGTTTCAGCATTGTAAGGTAGAGACTTTTATTTATGTATTTATTTATTTTTGTGGTGCTGGGGATTGAACCCAGGGCCTTGTGCAGGCGAGGCAAACACTCTACTAACCAAACTGTATCCCCAGCCCATAAGGTGGAGACTTTTACATAAAATAAGTTTGCTATATTATTTTCCAAATACATAATGAAGTTAAATTTCCAACAAAAATATGGGGGTGTGCTTCTCCTCTTACCTCTCCCTCAATAGAGCATCAATGACTTTTTTCTTCAATTAGTGTTTCTCACACCGAATGAATTTATAAATGTACGTAACCCTTGTTAGCTGTTTGGATTTGTTTTTATGTTAAGTTTTAAAATCCTTTTGCCAAATATGCCCTTTTTCTTAGTGGTATATGGATTTTTTTCTCTTAAGAAGATCCCTTTCGGGCTGGGGTTGTGACTCAGTGGTAGAGCACTCACCTAGCACGTGCAAGGCCCTGGGTTCGATCCTCAGCACCACATAAAAATAAATAAACAAAATAAAGGTATTGTGTACAACTAAAAAATAAATATTAAAAAAAAGAAGATCCCTTTCCAGAACATAATATATGAGATAGGGTTCTAGCTTTATTTTCATCCAAATAACAACTGATTATTATCTAAACAAGAGTTAGCAGACTTTTTCTTTAGAGGAGCAGAGAGTAAACATTTTCAGATTTGTGGACCAGATGGTCTCTTTTGCAACTGTGTGACCCTGTGGCACGAAAGCATCCATAGTTTGCTAATGATAAGCATGACTGTCCCAGTAAAACTTCAAAAACAGTTGAAGGGCACATTTTAGCTTGTGGGCCATAGCTTGTTCACTCCAAAAATAAGCTATCGTTTTTATACTGGCTAAGCCGTCTACTTCTGCTTAATATTAAAGTAGTTTGACTACTGGAATCTATTTCTGTATGCTATATTACATTTTTTTCAGTATATTTAACATTTTTTAAGTTTAATTTTTATTTTACTTTTAGTGTTTTGATTTTTGCTGCAGCAATTGATTTCTTTCCCTGTTTATACTTTTCTATTGTTATTCTTATTCATAGAGAGGGGGTACCAGGGATGGTACTCATGGGCACTTTACCACTGAGCCATATCCCCAGCCCTGTTTTGTATTTTGTTTAGGAACAAGGTCTCACTGAGTTGCTGAATGTCTCGCTTTTGCTGAGGCTGGCTTTGAATTCACAATTCTCCTGCCTCAGCCTCCTCAGCCACTGGGATTACAGGAATGTGCCTGGCTTCATTTTTCCACATGGCTTTTAAAATTGTTTTATTCAAGACCCCATCGTGTCCTTTTTAATTATAAGCAGAAATTAGTTAACTTTAATTTTCCTTTTTTATAATTTGCTTTACGTTATCTTCCATACAAAATATGTTTATCATATTAGAATTTTGTTTGTTATATTTGTGTTATGTTCTTTTACGTATAGATTTGAAGGTTTTATTCAGGTAGGCTCTGTGTCATTAAATTCATTTTCTAGATGTTTTTTGTAGATTTTTAAAAAATTTAAAAATCATTCAATTTCTGTGTATTAATGGCATCACCTAAACAAACAAACAAAAATGACTCATTTTTTACCATTTCTTTTCTTGCTTTATTGCATTGATAAGACCTTTGAATTTAATGATGGTGGAATGTGGTGATCATTATTATCCAAAGTACATGTATGAAGACACGAGTTGGTGTGATATACTTTGTATACAACCAGAGATATGAAAAATTGTGCTCTATCAAGAATTGAAATGCATTCTGCTGTCGTATATAAATAAAAAAATTAATTAAAAAACACAACAATACCATTGAATAATGATGTCTTAGACATTTCTGTTCAGTTTTTGGAATTAATGGATTTAGTTCTAATTTTTAATGTTTCATCATAATTTTATTCTAGAATGTTTATTAGAAACGAGGGCTAAATTATTTGCTAGTTTGAGATTGCTATTTTTCCTTTTTGTCCTTTAAATTTAGTACTCTGTTTTTAGTCCATTGATATTGACCCTCCCTTTACTGAGGGTCATTATCCTGTTGTTATAATACTCTTGTATTCATCAAGATACTGTTCTTTTACTGCTTTTCCTCCCCATAAGATGAAACTTTAGAATACTTTCCTTTCCTACACTTCCTCAGTCTTCCACTTGCAGAGACGTGAACTTGTGTGCTCCCCAGGCCTAGGTTTTGCTGCAGTTTAGTATCTTCAGTTTTAGGCCAATTTTAGATTTTCCTCTGCAGATTTTATCTCCTATTTCAAGGATATCTACTTAGAATTTATATTTCGTATCTGAAAATATTCTAGGTGTCATTTTCTGAAAGGGTCTTGGTAGAAATCTATATATTCCCTGGTCTTCTCTTTCTGTCTCAAAAGTAGAAAGAATTCAGCCTCTTAAATTCTGCTTTTCCTCAAGTTTTGGTGATTCACATGCACAAGTTCACCCAGAAAGAACACTGCAGAGGTTTCCAGCTCTCTCTAGATTAGGCTCTGCCCTAACCTCAACAGCTGCCTAGATAAAGAGAACTGATGTATGGGATAGGAGATGAAATTAGAAAAAATGTTAAAGGGGAATATAATAAGCTTCTCCCAAATTCCCAAGTATATTGTCAATTGTTTTTCAATCAAAGAATTATATAGCAGTAACTCTTGGGAAAGGTATCTTTGATACTTAATTCACACCATACCTATCTCAGTAGCATATTAAGATATATGTTGGGAATCTGGGTTTAAAATATGATTTGTATCTCATATGTAAAGAATGATAACAAACTGTGAAGTGATTGCTCAGTTCTTAAAAGTAGTTTATTTCTGATCTGAGCGAAGATAACTGACATGTTGAAGAAAAGTCATTCATTTTCATGTTTTTGTAATAATAGTAATCTCAAATTATGAAGTTAATTTTATTTCCTGTCAGAGTGCTTTACATATTAAACATGCAAGAAGTCTTCTTTAGTATACATAGAAAAGAAGCAAAGTCTCGGTGCTGTGCTTATATCTTCACTTACTTCACATTGCCTTTCACATAATAAAGGCTGCGTAAAAATACAAAGTATATGTACAAAACTAAGGAAGTCTTAACCACTTGTGAGAGTGTTTATTCTGGGCTCATAATGTAATGTATCATAACATTCATACCATATATTCTTTTTGTAAAATTTTGGGCTGAATTATCAGATAATCATACTCATTTTCTACTAATGCTCTCAAGTTATAAACAACACAATATGGGATATAAAATAATTTTTAAAAATCACTTCATATTTTATATTGGTAAGCATTCTGAAAAATACTTCCATATCACCTTATTTAATCTTAAGAACATCTTTATTGGATAGACAAAGGAACCTCTTTTTTTTTTTGGTAGCAGTTACTGATGAAAGACAATTAGGTAGTGGAGTACAGTCTATAGTGAAGATCTTTCTCAAAATAATACTTATGGCATATGCATATTATTAAGGAATATATTCCTTGCAAGATGAAAAATATGTTTACTGAGGCTTTAGTGGTAAATAAGATTAATGTTTTTGGAAAATTTTTGATGGATTGGTGTTTAATCTTTAAAAATTTGATAGAAGGCACCAGTGATACCATCTGGTCCTACAAGTTTATTTCCAGGAATTATGTTTTTTTTGGGGCATTTGGGGGTTGAACCCAGACCTTTTACTCGTTAATCACGTGTTTTCCAGTGAACTGTATCCCCCCCCCCAAAGTGTGTATTTGTTTTAATTACTATTTCAGTTATTAAAACAAATACAAATACCTATAAGGTATTTTCAGATTTTGTATTTTTCTTGAGTTGTGGGGAGACAGAGGGAGATGCCCCCTTCTTTTTATTTCTGATTTTAGTAATTTTTTTTTTTATTTTTATTTTTTGGTTACCACTGAGCTAAAATTCCTGCCTCCCCTCTACTTTGTTTTTGTTTGTTTGTTCTTTCGGAGACAGGATCTCTAAGTTTCCTGAGTTGGCCATGCATTTATGATCCTCCTCTCAGCGTTCCAAAGTAGCTGGAATTATAATAGGTACCCACCACCAAACCAGGCTTGATTTTAGTAATAGGAATGTTCTTTTCTCTATGGTCATTCTAGCTAATATTTGGTCAATTCAGTTGATTTTTCACATAACATATTTTGGTTTTGTTTATTCTCCCCACATACAATTTTTCTATTCTCTATTCAAATTAATATTATTTTTTTCATTCTTATTTTGTTCTTTTTGTATTTTGTTAAATTGGAAAGCTGCTTATTGAGATTTTGTTGTTGTTGTTGTTGTTGTTGTTTGGTTGGTTTTTTGTTTTGTTTTTTGTATAGGGGATTGAACCCAGAGGTACTTTACTACTGAGCCACATCCCCAAAGCCTTTCATTTTTTTAAAATTTTGATTCAGGCTCTCACTTAAGTTTCTTAGGGTCTTGCTGAGTTGTTGAAGATAGCCTTGAATTTGCAATCCTCTAGCCACAATCTCCCAAGTTGTTGGGATTACAGACATGTACCACCATGCCTGGCAAGATCTTTTTTTAAAAAATGGAGCCATTTTCCTCATCAAAATTGCTTTTTATCTCCTTTACATTTCCCTGTAAACACTATTTTCACTTTATTTATTAATTCTTTGTATATTGTTTCATTTTCAGCCTTCTTAAAATATTTTCCAATTTCTCTTGATTTCTGCTTTGATTCCTTTATTATTTAGGAATGTAATGTTCAATTTCCACATAATTTGTGAATTTACCAAATTTCCTTCTGTTTTTGATTTCTAATTTCCTCCCATTATGCTCAAAGAATGTACTTTGCAAGATTGAATATAATTAAGTTTTCTGAGACTTGTTTTATTGTCCTAACATATACTCTTTCCTGGAACATGTTTTCTGAGAAGAAGGTATATTGTGTAATTCTTGAGTGAGTTTTTAACAGTATCTGTTACATCTAGGTGGTTTATAGAGTTGTACAACCCTTTAGTTTCCTTGTGGACCTTCTGTGTAGTTTTTTGTTTGTTTGTTTTGGTACTGGGATTGAACTCAGAGACGCTTAATCACTGAACCACATCCCCACCCCTTTTTATGTTTTATTTAGCGATAGGGACTCGCTAAAATACTGAGGCTGACTTTTAACTTGCTATCCCATATCTACTTATACCACCTTGAACTGCCTGATCTCATCTGAACTTTCGATCCTCTCGCCTTAGCCTCAAGAGCTGCTGGGATTACAGGCGACTGCTATGAATTATTTTAACATCAATGATGATGGTTTGTCATTCTTCCCATATTTTATTTTGTGACCAGTAGAACATACCTCATGTATAGCTCACTCCATTTATCACTGTTTTTCTGATCTTAGCAGAGTGATCTCCCCTCAAAGTCACTTCTAAAATATTCACATAATCTATTTTAGTTTTGTATTCCTCTTTACCACTTTCCTTGAATTTACTAGGCTCAGTATCTTGATAGCATTTTAGTTCATTTTTTTTTCAAATTGTACATTCTAACATACCAGAACCATTTGCTTGTAACCCCATCTTGCCATTTTCACTCATGTCCTCTACCTCGTAACTGAACTATTTTAATTGTTCTTAGTAGATTTTTCTACCTTATTTCTCTCCCTCCAGTCTATTGATTTTTACACTGATGTTAATTCCATATTACATATAGCTTTAGACATCATATGCTGTTATCCAAGTTCACATTGTTTTCTTACTCGGTTTAACTCTTCAGAATAGCCATCACTCTCAGAGTGCTTCTAAACTCATCTAGAATATCACCTGTTAATCACTTTTTCTTGATCTTTCCACATGTGTCACCAGCTGTTCGTTCTATGTTATTCCTTCTCTAAACTCTTTTAAAAAACACTTCTTTCTGCCTTTGCTATGGCAGATGTAAATACAGAATATTAAAGCCGTAGAAGCTGGAGGAATCCTCTGACTGCTTAATTTTAAAATAAGACAACTTGGCACAAAACTGACTTGTCAGCTTGATATTTGATAGTTCTGAACTTGGGTCTAGGATCTTCATTCTGGCTCTTTTTCTATCAAGAATCATAAGATAAAGACATTTTCCAGTATTTCATCATGGTTTTATTGAAGTAAATGTCATTTCTTTGAAAGCAACTAACTGAATTCACCAAGGGCAAGATCTGTTTCATTTCCATCTTTATAGACAGTTGTTTGGGACTATTTCCTAATATAATGATTGGATTAAGAATAATAATTTTCTTTAGTGTTACTGCTTTTAATGTAAAATTTGAATGACATTCTCTATCTGTATATCTTTAAAAAGAAATAGGTAAGTTGAGGCCTGTAGGGGGCAGCCTAACACAGCAAGTTTTGGATGCCCCTACTAATAAGCTACTAGTCTTTGTTTTAGACTTAAGTTGCTTTCTATGAGAAATTTTGAAAAATAAAAGTAACTTAATTACAAATATGTGGCAGGTATATTAAACAACTGTCATATACAGGGATGGTAGCTATTTGATGTAGATGATTTTCTGGTTTAATTTTAGAGCACTGGATGATAACAAATGTTATTACTATTTAAGCTTTTAAAGAGCTTTAACATTTTGATTTGTCTAATAATTTCAAAATAATCTGATGTCAAATAGTATATATGATTTATAGATAGAGAAATGAAGATGGGCCAAGTTTTATTGTTATTTGAAACTACTAGAGTTATCATTAAATGAAGTTCAACATTCTCTCATCACTAACTTGTTGCACCAAGCTGTAATTATTGTTTCACTGAATATTTGCAAGATTAAAAATTGTTAATAATTAAAGCAAACTGTAAGTGAATAACAGTAACATTTATTTTGTACTTTATTGAAAGCCAAATACTGTTTTAAATATTTGCATGTATTTATTCATTTGATCCTTACTATTATATGCTGTTACTGTCCCCTTATAAAGGTGCATAATTGATATATCCATTGGTCATTGAACATTGTCTAGGCTCATCCACCTAGTAACTGTGAGAGCCAGGATTTGAACCCAGGCAACAGTGCCTGGCTCTACAGCCTATTCTCTTTCATATATTGCTAAAATTCATTACTTCTGTATTCTTAGCCCCATTCTATCAGGACTTTCCATTTTAGATTGTATTCCAATTTTCACACATACCTGACTTCTTATTTACTCTTCCCATTGTTTAGCTTCCTACCTTCTGTCCATTTTCTTCTATTAGAGAAAATACATGGACAGAAAGTAAAAAATGTAACATCCTCCTTTTGTGTGAAGATTTTGAAACTTAATGCTAAATTTGTGGGGTGGTTTGCTTGTTTGCTTGCTTGCTTTCACAGAAAATTCTTTCTGTAATTATCAGTTTTTTAGTGATTATATCAAAACATGAACCTTCAGATTTAGAAATAATTTTAACTTTGTTCCTCATACTTATACATATAGTATGTATGAATGGTAATTTTAAAACCAACATAATTAATACCTCATTTTATAAGAGCTTGTAAATGAGGTGATTTTAATTATTTCACTAAAAATGAGGAGTTTTAGCCCTCTCAATAAAGAAAATTTTGGTTATAACAAGAAACTTACATTTTTATTTAAAGACTTATATTTTATGTTTTATTTTAAGGTTATATTTACATCTAACATATGTAAAAATAAACCTTACTGTCAATTATAGGTATGGGTTTTCTTTCTTTTTCTCATTTCCCACCCTTCTTAGTGCTATGGATCAAACACAGGGCCTTACACAGGTAGGTAAATAAGTGCTGTACCAGTGAGCCATTCCCCAGGCCTCTTTTTCATGTTTTGTTAATTTCTTTCTTTCCTTTTTTTTTTCTTCTTTTCTCTTTTTGTGAATTTCATCTCTCTTAAAACTTTTTTGAAAATATAAGTAAATATAGCAAAAATAAGTTAGACTCCAATGGTCAGTTTTGAAATTCAATAGAAGCTTATAATGTAAGAAGACTTAAAAATGTTACAACTGTTGTAAATAGAGCCGTTCCATAGCTAATTGTTGAGTGGTATTTATATCATAAGAAAGAGATGAGTGTATATCTCTTTTGAGTTTACTCCCTGATTATTATTAAGCATCTCATATTACAGTCAATGTTAGAGTTTCTGGAAGAATTGTCAATCTTGGTAATAAATGCCAGAGATAAGTTGTACTTTCGTCTCACTGCTAGTTTAATTGACTTCAGTCCTCCCATTTTTCACTGACCAACGTGGTCTTCATTTTCCCAGTTTACTGCTGGCTTAATGTGATGCTGGCAGTAGCAAACCTATCCTTATTCCCTGTCCAAAGAATGTTTATTTCTTCAACCTTACCATTCAGAAAGATCGGTAAGGCCTAAATTGGCTTGTGTCACTCTTGCATTTTCCCTTCGCTTTTTTGGCTGCTGAGGATTTAACCAGAGGTGCTTAACCACTGAGCCACATCCCCAGCCCCTTTATGTTTTATTTTGAGACAGGATCTCTCTAAGTTGCTTAGAACCTCAGCTTAAAGTCACTGGGATTACAGGTGTGTACCACCATGCCCAACTCATTTTTCTTTCCATCCATTTTCTATACACAGAGAATGCCAACATTCAGAATGATGCCTTTTAGGGTGATCATTCAACCTATGGACAGTTTCACAGTATCAGAATCTGCTTAATCATATATTTATTCCAATAGTGAAAACTAATTCTTTCCCTGTTCTTCTCATAAATTATTTTCATATAATATGCCAGAACACACAGCACCTGTCTGTTAAGAACAGAATTACTGGGCTTTGATTCTTAGTAGTGGTTCCTCCTTTTGGGTAAATATGAAAATTGCTTTTGGTCTAATTACTCATACTTTAAAAACAACTACTTACTATTAATTCCAAGTAGGTTACATATGTGGTTATCATTTAAGAATATTAGAAAAATTAAGTTTGAAAGAGAAAGACTAATATTCCTATCTTTTCTGACATGAGCTTGGACAATTTTGTTCATATTTCATGTCAGGGTGTGATGCTGTCTTTCAAGTATATACCAAAGTTGTGAAGCCATACCTGTTTCTTGTGTTTTATTTTAGTTTTTTAAATTTTAGGGTCTTGAGGAATTTTATGATACTTCATAGTATGGTCCATGCAGATTATTTATAATAATAAGTGCGGAGCAGATAACAAGTACAGCTATAAATATAGGCATATTTTTGTGTGCATGGTTTACATTGCTACACATAGATGTAGGTATTGACATATACATTCTTGAAACATTCAAGTCATTTCCTGGGCAGGTTGCTTGTTTGCAAATTGATTATGACGTGCTAATATGTTGATTCTCAGTTATTAAAGTCTAATGTAAACATTCATTTATATTATCTAACTTCCATGATTTAAAAACATTTTACAGAATATATTCTGTCTTAAACAGGATCTATTTCTCAAATGGTCTGCTTAAACAAAGACTATCAATGTAAATGAGGGTAGATTCTAGTTCAGAGAGCCACTATTTGAGAGTATTAGTTATAGGGATTAGAAAAGTAGAGAAAGAACATTGAAATGATGAGTCTGATTATAATTAAGTTCAACAGGATTGGATATGGATTTAAAAAACATTTGAGAGGACTTTATGTCTGTCTTGGGTGTGATCCTTTCATGAAAATCACCTGTCTGCATATATATGTTGTGACACAATTATATGCACAACACAAATTAATTCCAACTGTATTAGTTGTGAAATTATATGAATTAGGGTTTCAAATGATTGTTGAATTCCCTCGTGAGTGATCTGTGTATTAGATATGTGGCTGAGTTAATGTGCATGAAATGTTGAGAAGTCAGATTAATATGTTACTTATTATTGAACTTCATTTAGTCATCCTTTACACCTTATTGAATTTGTCTTCTTCGTAACATTTGAAATGTAGAAAATTAATATATATTAAGAAATAACATTTTTTTCAAACCCAAATACCTAGGAATCCAATGTCATACTTATTCTTAACATTTTGTCTAAGTTTTTCGAAACATAATAAGAAGAAGCATAGTTTACCTTCTTATATAAAAAGAAAGAATTTATTCTGCTAGTTTAAATAATGTGTTTCAATAGGTCTTCCTCTCCTAACCTTTTAGTCTTTCCTTCTCTTTTCTTTTCCTCCTTCCTCTTATTTTTTTTCCACCTTTCTGGCCCATATTTTCTTTCTTGTGAAACTATTCTTCTTCCCTGCTTCTCTAACCTGAAAAGTGTGTTTATTACATAGTAAAGCATTTCCTATTTTAATTAGTCTTGAAGTTTACTTTTAAAAGCAGAGCTCTGGTAAAAGAAAAATACCTCTATTAGCTTACATTTAAAATCCTTTTCATCATGATGAGGGTAATTATCTGTTACTTCTAAGAAGTAAGCCATAGCTAATTTCTGACTCTGTATATGTTTAAAGTAACTTAGAATCAGCTTGGGACAGTTCTGACGTCTGCTTAGGTAATGTAGCATCCATATTCTTCACTAGGTGTTCATTTAGCTACAGATGCTTCATATAAAACAGGGTAGAGTAGCTTTCAAAAGGATCTACACATCAAAGTGTAACTTGAACTCTGTTTTTTTACATTGTTTGAGGGATGCTTAAAGGAGTAGAACTCACAAATTTGTTTTCCCCACCATGCATTATCCTTTTAAAGTTTATAATACTTTTCACTTACATATTTTCTGTATCATATCACATTTAATTGAATAGCCTTATTTCTTTGCAATGGTTTAACAATGTTCACAATCAAATATTAGTGTAATTCATGTTTTGTCTAACAAAGGAGGTTTCTTTAACTACAGTTAATTCTGGGAAATGATGATGCCACTTTTGGAGCCTTAAATGAAATTCTTTGAATAACGTATCATATTTATATTACAATACTACACTCTTTTACTCATTTCTGTAGTTTTTTGATAATTATTCATGAGGTAAAATTTGCCAACTTTTAATACTTGGTTCCTGAGAGTATTTAAAATAAATGCTGTGATTGTAGCTGTTAGCCACAATGTATCCTCTTTTGCTAGTGAATTCTTTGATGCAGAATGCCTCTTATTCGGGTTCTTTCCAGTCTCCTTTCCATTTCTCATAGGGATAAACAGTTGCTAAAATTACACAAGAATTAATCTTTGATGTATTTGATTCTCTGAGAAGCCTACTGAAAGGTCACCTCTTAAATATACTAAATAACAAAATATTCATGTATTTTAAACTTGCATTATGGGAAAGAAACCTGTAATTTGACTTGCTGATCTGGCAGTTTGGGGTTATTAGATTTAATACCATCAACTTAGTTTGGATTGTCTGTACAGTCCCTTCTTCATATGATGTATTACAAAAAAATTTGAATGTGTGTGTGGGGGAATAGGAGCTTATATTGTAAATAATAAAGTTCTTAGAATAGGCCATGTAAGTAATAAAGATATTGTACTCTGATATTCATACTATAAACACTAACCTGCATTTATAGCATTTTTATTTTTTCATGCCAGATTCTAATTCTGGATTCTAATTCCAGAATTTGCAAGAAGTATTCCCTCTTACTGTTCAGTTCCCCCCTCCCATTTAGGTCCCAGCAGTGTGGGTTGGAATCCAGAGATCCCAAGATTCCTAAGCTTGGAAGGAAGGAAGGAAGAAAGAATTCTTTAGCTACCCTCACTGGTTACAGTGGTACCAGGGCAGCTCAGAAACTACAGTGAATCCTTAATATGGGTAGCAGTTTATCAGTAAGGACATTTCAAATGATCCAGAGATTTCAGCAAATTTTCCCTTTTTTATATACCCATTTTTAACTTTATATATTTATTTATTTATGTTTTTAATGTGGTGCTGAGGATCGAACCCAGTGCCTCACGCGTGCTAGGCAAGCGCTCTACCACTGAGCTACAGTCCCAGCCCCCTCCATTTTTTTTTTAACTAGCATTTTGTAATTAAAAAAAAATTTTGCTTCATTTTAATTATTAGAAAATGAATATTATATGGGTATTGGTAAACAAGACAGGGTTCCTTTAATTCCCACAGACAACTTAAAATTGCTATGATGCTATACAATTTGGGGGGGGGAATATCTGGTTTTTTGAGTCAATGAGGATAGAAATATTTCTCTGGTGTTATTTTGTGACTGTTGACCTCCTTTGTTTGTTTTTATTTACATTTTTCATTTTTTGAAATATAATGATTGTTTTTAAATAACTCACATGTAAAACAAACTTATGGTATGATATATAGCAATAAATTAAACATGAAGTTTCAGCCATCACTCTGGGAAGACTCCTTCTATCATTCATATGAGGATTTTTTTTTTTTTTTTTTTTTTTTAGCAAAAACCAACAGCTTAATCTAATCCCAATATTATAAAGGTCTCTCTTAAAGAATATTATGCAGTGATTTTTTTTTGCTTTTACAACTTTAATGTTTTTGAAGCACTTTGACTTTTATTTTATCTTATTAAAAATTTGTTTACTGAACTTTCGTATTTTAAGTAGGGATCAGGATGTGTAAGTGAAAACATCACAATAGATGTTCTTATATATTTAGGTTTGTTTTTAAATGCCTGCCTTTTTCTCTCCACAGAATACTTGAAGTAGCTAAGAACACATAAACAAATGCGATTATAACTTTGGTGTGTGCTTTCAAAGTTTAAAATTATTATAAAGCCAAATATTCTTCTACACCGAACATTATATCTGGTTGAAACAATACCGATGTATTTCTTTTTTAACGTCACCATAAATTTCAAGCTTAAATCCAACTTCATTCTAAGCCACCTAAGTATCTTATATATGCTCAGGTTTTACCTTTGTATCAGTATAACTACAAAATATTTTGGAGAATTCTTATGTAAGGATCTTGTCCCTGGGCTTTTCAGAATGACTTTGTGGATGACAATTTTTTGCCTCACTTTATACCTAATAGAAGTTATAATAACTCAGCCCAATTTTTTCTCTTTAAATTCGTTTTCCATACCTTTGGAAGTAGCACCATAAGAATCTTATTAACCTCAGTAAGCAATTAAATGGAAAAAAAAATCTTGCTAAATTGAATTTGGTAGTACTGAAATCAGATAGGCTATGCAATGATTTTTAGAATATTCACAGTTGTGTACCCATCAGCACTACAAGATTGCAGAGCATTTTCATGACTCCTAGAAAAAATCCTATTGCCATTACTATGCATTCATAATTTCCCCCTCTCTCCAGCCCCTTAAAACTATGAATTATTTTCTGTATTTGCCCATTCTGGACATTTCAGATAATTAGAATCACATAATATATGACCCTTTGTGTCTAGATTCTTTCACTTGCATAATATTTTCACAATTTTTCCATGTTTTGGAATGTATCCGTACTTCATTCCTTCTTACAGCCTCGTAATACTTCATTGTATGGTGACCTCACATTTTGTTTTTCCATTCATCAACTGATAAACATTTGCTTTCATATTTTAAGTAGGGATCAGGATGTGTAAGTGAAAACATCACAATACATGTTCTTATATATTTAGGTTTGTTTTTAAATGCCTACCTTTAAATATGAAATAAATATGAAAACATTGTTTTGCTTTTTGACTATTATGAATATATGTTCAGTGAACATGTAGAAGTTTTCAGTGGACATATTTTCAGTAGATTTATTTCTTGGATAGATATTTAGGTGGAGAATGCTGGGTTGTTGGTAATTTTGTGTTTCACCTTTTGAAATATTGTTAACCCATTTTCCCAAGTAGTTGCACCATTTTTACGTTTTACATACAGTAATGAATGAAGGTTTTAACATCCTTTCCAACACTTATTTTCTGTCATTTTAATTATAGCAATCTTAGTGGGTATGTAGGGGTATATAATTTTGGTTTTGATTTGCATTTCTCTAATGACTAATGAAACCAAGTATCTTTTCATGTGTTTAACAGGTCATTTGTGTATCTACTAATGAGAAATGTCTTCAAATCCTTTTTTCTCATTTTTAAGTTGGGTTATCTCTTTATGTTGAGCTTTAAGAATTCTTTATATATTTTGGATATTTGTCTCATCAGATATATGGTTTGAGAATTTTTTTTTCCCTGTAGATTTTTATTTTCTTCATGATGTCATTTGAAGAAGCAAAGTTTTTAATTTCCATCAAGTTCATTTCCATTTTTTGTTGTTGTTGTTGTTGTTGTTGCTTTTGCTTTTAGGTTGTCACAGCTAAGAAAGCCATTTATTTATCCAAGGCCACAAAGATTTCCTCCTGTGTTTTATTCTAAGTTTTATAGTTATACTACATTACTTTTTCACATATTATTCATAGTAGACAAGTGCTATGTTTTTTAGATTCCTTGATCTGCTAATTGTATCAACCATGAGATCTGTATCACTTGCTTTCATATGCTATTTTAGAAAATTATTGTGTCAGAAACAAAACAATAGATAACTTCCATGCCATAAATTTTAGTGTGCACTATATAAATCCCTTAGAGGAGGCGCAGAAAAATATGTTCTTTGCAGAGTTTCACTAGATCCTGGCCTGAGTTTAGACCCACTTTTCTTCCCAGAAGGATACTTGACTGGACATCAGAACAGAATTTTGCTTCTGAGGTCAGCACATCTGGTTTTATTCCGACTTTCTTCTTGCTAGTTTGATATCTTTATTTGTATGAATTTCTTAATTATTTAAGTATAGTATAAAGATACGTTCATATACAAAAGTACTCTTTGACTCTTAAGAAGAAAACAATTTCATTATTCTTGTATTAGTCTAATTTTTTAGTGTGATTTTCAATAAAATTAGCAAATATTTTAAACCTGTTATATAAAATGAAATTTCAGCTGTGATTGTCCGTAGGACTTTGAAGTCTTTTGGGAAAAATCTTAGAGGAATGAGCATAATTATTACTAAAAATCATCAGTCTTGCCCCTTTATATGTGTCTTCTGTGGCCATTCTACTGATAATTTTATGTAAAAAATCTTAAAACAGTTTAACTTTTTCTGTATAAATAGTCTTATAAACAGTATCAAATTGATCTTGATCCTAGGGTAGGTAAATAGTATTTTTCTGTTACACATGTTACTTAATGAACAGATATACGGAGCATGCCCTTTGTATTTATGTTACAAAATATATTTAGCATTGTCTAGACCAAATTATAATAAATACAATAATTTATATAAGACAAAGTACAAACTTCAAACTAGATGTGTGGATATAATTCTGATGGGTTCTTTTCATTTAATCATAGTCTCATTTAAGACACTATTACTTTAGAGATTAAATGTCCTTGACTGTAATAATGACAGCTTCTCAAATGTTAATTGTTAGTTTTTAGTGTTGTCGGGAATATTAAAAATAAGCTTCAGACTCTCCTAGCATAACTAGTGCTTATTTTCAAGTCTCCTTATTTTCCTCCATAAAGTGGTCCAGACTCCCTCCACCTCTCCTCCCAGTTCCCTCTCTTCGCATCATCATACTATTTACTATAAAGTTCTTAAAGCATAATTTTTAAATGGTCTGTTCTTTTTATTTAATGAGGTAGTGTAATTGTCTGTATTATTAAGCAAATTTTAATGTGAGGCCTTTTTTGAAAAGCATGTGATGCCAAATTTGACATGCATGATTATGTCTCAAGCCAAATATGCATGTGACAATTTGAAGCATGTATCAGATGTCATTGGTAATGCCTACTGCATGTCCTGTGTAAACCCCAGTTTTCTTTGTCTTTGTATCACATATTATTGTTCTAATTAGCAAAATATCAATGGAAACTGAAGGTTGAATACTAATTATTTTTCATTCTCTCTGTAATTCTCTCTATAACAACTAAATACTATTAACTTTCTTTGGTTATACATTTAACAGTTTTTTTAAAGAGGAATGAAAAGAAATAACCATATGTTAACTATCTGTTGCATTAGAATTTTATATATTATATCATTTAATTTTCACAGCAATCATTTAAG